>NC_089838.1:299563342-301963342 GCF_035609145.1 Eleutherodactylus coqui
ATAAAATCAGCTGCAGATACGAGTCTTCTCTCCAGTCAAAATCTGCATGTTTTTTGAATGCGGAAATGCTGCCTAATTTTCAGAGCAAATTTCCGCTGTGGACATGCCGCAACATTTCCGCCATTTGTAAACATACCCCAAGTCAGCTTGAGGTATGCTGCCACGTGCAGAGTGGCCTCAGTAATAGTGTCCCTTCTATCGGCCCCAGTAGTAACAGTGATTCCCACGGTGTCCCTTATATTGGCCCCAGTAGTAATAGTGATCTCCTCAGTGGCCTCAGTAGTAATACTATTACTACTGGGGCCGATATAGGGGACATTATTACTAATAGTATCCCCCATATCACCCCCAGTAGTTCTAGTTACCTCCACAGTAGCCCCAGCAGTAATAGCGACCCCTAAGACCAATATACTTACCTCCTTCTTGTCTTCAAAGTGCCGCTGCTCCTCTGCTCAGTGTTGCTGCGGGCAGAAGGGTGTGCGTCCGGATTCCTCCTCCCTTCACCTCTCCTCCTGTGGAACCAAGGAGGAGAGGTCAGGGGAGGATGAATTCGGGTGCACAGACTGCCATCAGTTTGTGCACCCGTAAGTGCCACTGAGTGATTACCAGCCAGGAAGCCGCGGCACCCCAGCTGGTGATCACTTTCATAGTGACCAGATGTCCCGAAAGCGAAACAAAAGCAGGACAGATGTTCAAAAAGCGGGACAAAAGCCTGTCGCACTTAGGGACCCTGGGGACCATTGTCCTATACATGGATATAAAGATTAGCGTACAGTCCTATATATTATATATATGGAGACTGCGTACTATACACTGATCTACAGAGCGGAGAACAGACCTCACTCTATACAGCGAGCCCTCGCTATATCACAGTTCAATGACTGCGGGTTCAATGCATCGCGGATTTTAGATAGACCATATATAATTCTGTTTTCGATGAGTTTTTCGCTATATCATGGAATTTAGCGGTACACACAGGAAATACAATACGCCACTAGCGCTTGTCAACGTGAGATTGTACATGGCACATTATTGGCTGATGGAATGTGTTCTGTATCGGGCGCTGATTGGCTCACTGATCGTAGCATCGGTCTGTTTGTTCACTTTTGTGATTGTTTGGCAGTCCGCGATAGATGAGGGATCACTATATATATATATATATATATTTTATGTGTGTGTGTGTGTGTGTGTGTGTGTACACACACCTCTGTTTTAAGGACTTCTCCAAGGGCTAATTAGCAAAAAGGGGTCCTGTTGAGGGGATGATATTAGAAATGTGGGTTTCACAAGTGCTTCCCTCATTAAATGACACCACACAAAGCTTGGTTACCGACAAATCTGTTCTAAAAAAAGATTGGCAAGTGTGTACCATGTCTCAATACAAACAGCTTTCAGAAGTCCTCAAAAGACATGTAACAAAGACGCATAAAGCTGGAAATGGCTACAATAGCATTTGCTAGAGACCTTTGTGTACATCCGTCCATGGTTAAAAGGATCATCTATAAATGGAGAAAATTCAGGACTGTTCTACGCTTCCAAGGAGTGGACACTCTAATGAGATCACTTCAAGAATGCAATGAGCAACACTAAAAAAGGTTGAAAAAAACCAACAGGAACAGCAAAAGACCTATAGAAGACTACAGACTTCAAACCTCTGTCCATGTAGGTAGATGAGACAAAGGTAGAACGTTCTAGCACAAATGCGCAATGTTAGGTTTATAACAAAAAGAACACTGTACAACCAAAACATCATCCCAACTGTGAAGCCTGGTGGAGGGGGCATCATGGTTTGGGCCTGCTTTGCTATCTCAATGATCACAAGGTGTCCAGATCCAGAGGAAACAAGGAATGCTGAAGGTGGATCAGAATATTTTATAGGAGACGGTAAGGGACGCCATCTGTAACCTCAAGCTGAGGAGACGCTGGGTGATGCAACAACACAGTCACCCAATGCACACAAGTAAATCAACAAAAAACAAAGGTTCAAAGAGAAGATTTGTGTTTTGTAATGGCCAAGTCAGAATCCTTATCTTAAACCTATGGAGATGCTGTGGCTGTGTACGCAAGGCATCCCAGAAATACTGATTACCTGAAAACACATTTATACTCAGGAATGGTCCAAAATTCTTCCTTAGTGTTGTGCAAATCTAATTTGTAGCTACAGAGAATGTTTTGCGGAGCCGATTGCTGCTAATCGCAGATCTAAAGGTTCCTAAATTCAAGGGATCGCTTACTTTTTCTCCGTTTATTATGGAGGATTACTCAGTGCTCAATAAAATATGCAAACAGTTGTATCCTTCACGTCTCATTAGTTAGATTGTTTTTGTCTACAATTGTGGCTTTGATAACTATCGGACCACACTGTATTGGTAATCAATGCAGAAATCCAGGGGATTCCAAAGGGTTCACTTTTTTTGCAACTACCTACACACTAAAGAATGCATCCTATAGACTTAGACTGCCAATTAATATCCTCGTTATTAGTATTAATAGGACTAGATTATTAATATTAGGCCATTTAGTATTCTCAGAATAATCCTTGTAATGTACTAATGAAGGGAGAAGTAGAGAAAGGGAGAAGGAATCAGCGCTCCATAGTGTGAGAGTTGCACATATAACTCCGACAGAGTTGCACATACACAAGGTGCCTGCTGCTGCTGAGGAACACAGTATTCCCAAATATAGGGTCTGTCTGTGCAGTTTCTGTGGCAATGCCAAGGGGCTGTCAGTGTGTGAGGAGCAGAGTGCTAATTACATGGCAGGGAGAGAATCAGCCCCCACAAGACATGGCTGCCCGCTCTGCACAGTGTATGTGTGTGGGATAGAGATGTACATCCCAGATAAACACCAGAACTTGCAGCGTAACCCTTTCATTGCAAAACAGCTGAGGCGTGTACACAGCGCGGCGCATAATGGTGGCACTACACATCCGTCTAATGCCAGCACTGGGCAAACTAGATTCAATTTCCCTTAGTATAACTCACACTGAATGGCCACTTTATTAGGCCGGCTTCACATCTGCTGCACAAAATACTGGAAGAGAAAGTGCTGCATACAGCGCTTTTATCATCCAGCAAAAAAACGGGCAGCTGGGCGGAAGCCGAACCGCCTATTATAGTCAACGGGGTCCGTTCGGCGCGGTTCGGTTCCGAACGGAGCAGGAAAGTGTATCCAACAAGCATAGGTGTGAAACCACCAATAGAAACCCAGACCCCCTTCACGATTGGCGCTCCCCTGTATAGAAATTAGGGCTGTGACCGTAAAACGCTTGTCCATTAAAGGGGTCAGAGGAGGATCTCAAAAATCATTCTGATGCACAGGCATTGAGGCAAATTAGACACTGGTACTCCAACTAATTTGTCCGAACACAGAGCTCATGGTTCCTTAGCAGGGATGGGCTATAACAGCAGATAACTATTGCGTGGGAGGTCAGAATTTGGCACGAGCAGCATGAATCGATGACCCCTTCCTGTCAGCTGGTCAGGACATGTCATTTAATCTGTAAGAACTACAAGAAGCTTCCTGTCCGCGTGGGCCAATATCCCCGCAGAACAACCTCAACGCCCAGTGGAATCTATGCCACGATGAAGTGCTGCGCATCTGAAGGCCAAAGGAAATTCAACACGCCACACGATGGGGGTCTCTAAAAAGTGGCCAACCAGTGTATATATACTGTAGCCAAGCACACTGGTGGAAAGTTTTAAGCCACGTATTAAAATGATGCCACAATACAATTCGGGACGTGCCCAACGCTAGAAGGGAATATTTACATGCGCCTTTACGCTACACCATTTAGAGACGCCCTACCATCACTGAACAGCCAATGGCTTACTTCTTTGAGCATCTCTAGATTAGGGCCACAAAATATGCCCACTGTAAACCCTCAGGGATCTATCAGATCTCCGAGGGGTCACGTGACACTCGTAAAGGCGCCATTCACTTCCCAAAAGGAACGTTGAGCATGAAAACGTCTGCAATGTTGCTCATTGTGTTGGAACAACATAAAAATCGTCGTACTGCCTTCACCCTCCTCCGCCGCTCCCGTTCCATGATGTGCTCTGCTATAGCGATGACATGTAACCCCTGCAGACTATCACAGTCATTCTTCGGCCGGTGATCATCTGCAGTGGTTACATGCCCTGTTTTCAGGATGCTATTGTGTCACAGCAGGAAGTAGAGAGCAGCGAGGGACCTGGAACGGCAGGGGATCGGGTGAGAATTTTTTACGTTTTTTTTTCAGGTCATTGCACCATAGTGCTAGTAGAAGGGAAATATGGTAACGCCTGGCAAATATGGTAATTCTAAGACAACATTTATTATTACAGGCCACCGCCAACCTCGGAGAACGTGTTAGGACAACCTCATAAGGTCACTACTGCCAGCGTGTACTTTCCTTCTGCAATAAGGGATCTGATTGGTAGCCAGACTCCTCTCTACTACAAGCTCTCACACGCGTTGTGCCTTGACATACACAACTGACTGAAGTGCTTTACACGGAGCGGTTATCGTCCGGTCTACCATTTTACAGATCTAACTTTAGTCTAAATAAAAAGTTTTAAAAAGTTTAACATTTTTTGTACTTTCTACTTATTTTCACGGATTTTCAGTTACCGCCTGCATCCTACTCCAGCACCGCCTCTACAATTCTGCAGCTCAGCGCTGTAAATAGCCGACAGCAGCCGGACTCATAGCAGCCTTTTCGATCTCCTATATGACTGATGAAGAGTTAGTTTTAGCGCAAAACGTATCTAGATTTCAGAATTTGTGTATATAGCTCCTATGCCAACCTATGGACTCTGTGGTCACAGACTACCACCAATCCTTGTATAGCCTGATTCTGCAGTCTTACCGTCTTCCACCAGCCTCCTAATTCTTTGCATTAGAGGACCGATGGAAGAAAATAGGACTGCAGGATCAGACTACATAAGGTTTGTTTTAATGTGTTACCATGGACACACACAGGTTCGCACAGGCAGAGACAGAACACTGAGACAAAATGATAGGAAATTCGGAATTAAGACCGATTGCAAAAGGACTATTTCTCATTTTAGGTGCATTGGCACAACAGAAAAGAAAAGGTTGCAAAGGTGGTCGTGCCTTTTAATTAAGGACTACATAGCGACTTCAGTCGCACTGTGCAGACAAAGATCGTTGTATCAAAGTAACTTTCTATGCAGATTAGGGCTGTGCAGCGAGTAGAGCCTGCACCATCAACACCTAATGCAAGCCAATGTGGTTCCATCGCAGCTCCCAAGCTGCTGCGATCCGCTGAGGTTGAAGTAATTTTGCAATACGGTATGTCTTATTTCAGAATTTCCTATCATTTTGTTTCTGTTCCTATACAATCCTATGTGTCTCCATGGTAACAGACAACAAAGAATCTCCGTGTAGTCTGATCCTACAGTCATACTTTATTTAATGTTCCCAACTTTCTGCTAACATACATTCTGTAAGTTACCAAGAAGTAGGAGGCTGATGGAAGAAAGTGTGACTGCAGAATCAAACTATACAAGGTTTGTTTGTGGTCTGTCACCATGGAGATGCATAGGTTTGCATAGGAGCTGCATACACACACACAAAAAAAGAGCCTTTTGCAAAATGACTTCATTCTTGATGGTCGGCATAGACTTTAAAGAGGTTTTCTGGGATTAGTATTGATTAGCGATCCTGAGGATAGATCATCCGCGGTCGATTGGTAAAGATCCAGCACTTGGGATCCCTGCTGATCAGCTATTTGCCGGGCCTGTTATCATTTGGAAACAGAGCTAGAAGCATATAGCTCTGTCCGCAGTGCATGGCCCAGGTTGGTAATGCAGGTATGGAATTCAATGGAAGCTGCACTTGCAATATCAACCTAGACCACTGTATTATACACAGAGCTGTCTACTTCCAGCCTTGTCTGCAATGACAGGGGGCCCGGCAAACAGCTGACCCTGAGGATAGGTCATGAATAGTCAAGTCCCAGGCAAGCCCTTTAAGATATCTAATTTTGTTTTACAATGCCGAGTCCCATTAGGAGTCCGGCAGCGAACCGTGGTATCTGTCATACAGCGGATTCAGTGCGAACGTTGTCTAATCTGTATAATGGCGTTTATGGGTCCTTAAAGGAATGCATTTCATTGATTTTGGCAGTTTCAGCTAAAAGCCGTACAAAATCGCAGACTTTGATCTCACACCCATAGTCAAGTGAAAGTGTTTTTGTAATACACTGAGCTTGCTGGTATATACAGGCAAAGTATAAGAAGTAGCGGAGCATACAGATCTGCTGCCCCGAGGTCAGAGAACTCCGCACCTGTTCCTCAAGGTTATAAGCTAGCGGCTTGTGTGGACAGATGTTGATAAATATACACACAGATATAGTGTCCATAGTTGAGATGTACAGTGATACGATACAGCAGCCCCCTCCCTCCGCTGCACCCAAGTGATCCAGATAATTAGGGCACGTCTCTCCTGCGCAGCCAGAAGACTGCAGGCCCAGCAGCTAAAGGTGCTATAATCTTACCAGCTCCAGATCTACTCGCAGGCAGCAGTGTCTCTGCCAAGGGAAGTGTCTAATGCCAAGACATTGAACATAACCCCACACCTGTACCAGGTGCGTCCTAAGACAGGTCACTGCTGGAAACCCTTGGAGGTCTCTGGATCGCGCCAAGTACACGCTCAGATTTAATTCCAGCAATGCATCTACCAAGCAATGTCAGAGAATGCTTGTACCGCCAAAACAGCTCTAACCCATCGAGGCGTGGACTCCACAAGACCTCCAGGGGGGGGCTGGCTCTAAGACGTTAGCAGCAGATCCTTTAGGTCCTGTGAACCTCGGGGTCCGTGGGTCGGACTTGCTCTTCCAGCACAAGATCGGATTGAGGTCTGGGGAATTTGGAGGACAAGTCTCACCTTGATCTATTCCTCAAGCCCTTCCTGAGCTAATTTTGCCCTTTTTGGCAGAGGGCATTACCCGGCTGAAAAGGGCACTGCCATTGGGGAATACGGCTGCCATTAATACCCAGCAGAACATTGCCTGGTGCATCACGTTGCCTCTGCCAACTTGCCTTCTTTCCATAGTGCATCTTGGTGCCATCTCTTCCCGGTGACGGACCCAGCTGTACATATGATGTAAAAGAAAACATGGCCACCTTCTTCCATTGCTCCATGGTCCAGTTCTGATGCTCCCATGTCCATTGTAGTTGCTTTCGGTGGTAGACAGTGGTCAGCATAGGCTTTCCGATGGATCTACGGCTACACAGTCCCACATACAGCGAACTGCGATGTCCTGTGTGACCTGACACCTATCTATCATTGCCATCAGGAGCTTTTTCAATGATTTGTACTAGAATGGTTCTTGCGTGAGATCGGACTAGACCGGGCCTTCGCTTCCCACATGTTTCACTGAAACTAAGGAATCCATGACCCTGTCGCCAGTTCATTAGTTGTCCTTCCTTGGACTACTTTTGTGGTAGGCACTCACCAGTGTTAAGGCAGCAGAATGCAGTCTTAAGCTCTCGCTCACAACCTGAAGGTTGCGAGTTTAATACCCGCTTGGTTCAGGTAGCCGGCTCAAGGTTGACTCAGCCTTCCATCCTTCCGAGGACGGTAAAATGAGTGCCCAGCTTGGTGGGGGCTGCGGAATAAGTTGATGCTTTACAAATAAAATGTCCCTTCCCACTTCCACTACCTACTGGAAGCAGCCCACAAGCCCTGCAGTTTTAGAGAAGCTCCGACCCAGTCATTTACTCATCGCAATTTGGCCCATGAAAATACGCTCAGATCCTTACACTTGCCCATTTTTTCTGATTATATCAACTTCAACAACTGACTGAACACTTGATACCTAATATATCCTACCCGCTGACACTTCACCTGTCAATGATTTGAATGCTATGATTGACTGGTGTATATCCGATAGACTCATGGAGGTGGTAGGAGAACATGACGTATCTGCAATAGGAGATGTACTGTATACAGCTTTCCTCGGTGGACTAGAATGAACACTATGTATATAGATTTGCATGGATATTAAACAAGGACAATGCAACAGTCATCACCAGCACAAACCTGCAAAGTAAAATAGATGGTGCCACCATAAAAGTAGTTCTGGCCACCTCCTTCACAAGCAATAAAACAATGATTGATGGGTGGCAACAATTGCCTCTCTATGATCATTGCTGCTGTCTTTTCTCCTTGGTATTGTTTTAACAAATGCCCGAATGCTCCAGACCAGCAAACTGCCAAAACCTGTGCTTTTATAGAGCTGGTTACACTTGCTAATGATCAGTTAGGCAAGGGCATTTGAATAGCAGCACCTGGCTATTACTTACCCTCTTACACCCTTACTGCTTCCATAGGGGTTATTTAATTTTTAACACACCGCTTCTGCATTTTGCCCTAGTTTTTGTTAAATAATTAGATGGTGTAATGTGTCATATGTTGCTGTTCATCTGAGGTTGTATTTACCTAAGTTTTAGACCTTCTTAGGACCAGATTTTATTAAGTCTTGATACTTAAAACCATTGAATTCAAAGAGGGTGTACTTCATTCTTCATATGACTGTATGTAACAATTGGAAGGGGGTTAAGGCTCTTTTACACGGCCCAATTTACCGGGCATGAATGTTCCTCCAAACGTTGATTTGCCTGACAATCAGGTCGTGCAAAAATTGTCAAAGATCAGTCAAGAAACACTTGTCAACTGATTGGCGACTTGCAGCCAGCATAAAAATGTTAGCTTGTCATCTACACATCTTACTGTGTGAACAGGGAGATATACAGCCAGCTTATGAGGACCATCGATTGGAACTACAATTACTCATCCCCATAAGCTGATTCTCGGCCCGTATGAAAGAAAATTAAATGAAAGTCGATCGATGTGCATGTTGCTTGCGCTCGTTACATAGGGCCAAGAATTGGGACTTCTTTCTCTACAGCATGATTTACTTAATGAAGAACATTAAATAGATGACAGGAATACAAAATGATGAGAATGGCGCTACAGATCCACAATCTTCATCCCTTGGGACTCGTGTAAAACTGATCCTGTCACTTGGATAGTCCAATTTAAGGAGTTGCCTTCATAGGTTACACCTTATCCATATACCCTACTGGGGCATGTCATAAAGGAGGGGATCACTACATAGATAATGTGCAGGGCTGCTGTATTAAGGCTGATTTAGACACAACGATAATAGCTAAAAAGATATCGCTCAAGCGACTTTTGAGCAATCATCGTGTCATTTACAGCTCAAGATGAGCGATCACCTTGCGCTGCCAGTGGAGGCTGCGGAAGACAAGCGGGGTGTCCCCACTTGACTTCTGCATCCAGATGGGTTTTTTTGCATGGAGCGCACGGCTGTTATACAGCCGGGCGCTCCGTGCCAGGTATGGAGAACAGAGCTGGACCGCTCCGTTCTTCATACCGAGCCTGTTATAAGGGATGGGATACAGCTGAAGCAATAGTATTAGCTGTATCCCGCTGTGAATCCCTGATAAGGCTCATCGTTGTCTTTCACAATGAGCGACGGCTTAACGAAATCTGCATGATGGATGAACATTTACACACAGCAATTATCGCTCAAAAGCTGTCTTTTGAGCGAATTTTGAGCGATAATCGTTGCGTCTAAATGAGCCTGTAGGAAGGGGAGTTTCCATAGTAAAGCTAATTTACTACAGTGGGCACCATTGCTCCTGATAAACATTCCCATTGAGCAAATCGGAAGGGCAAGAATGAGGCATCATCAACTGCCATTAGCTTATGTAACAGCTTCTTCACTCTGTGAGACTTACCGGATAGTTCCAAAAATAAGAGCAAGTAATAAATTGCTACCATTGTTATTCTCAGTGTCACATGGGCCCTGCTGATTGGCTGACAGGAATAACTTAAGAGGCATACATAACTAGACACCCCAAATTTACATGGGTTGATCTATCTGGACAACCCCTTCTTTAAATGACAACCTGCTGGCGGTCAGATGATCACCGTGGGCACGGCAGCTAAAACCTCCGATACAGCAGTTAATACCAGAGGATGAGGGCAGCACATATTGCCTTCATTGTGACAATGACCTTATGATCTAATAGGGCATAAAGCTTTTCCCCATTAATGGGCACCATTAAACCCAATACCTTGAATTAAAGGGGTCTACTTTGCTGAAGGATCCTCCTAAGGTTGCTTTTACATGGGCAGATTAGCTGCCCGTGCAACGACTGCTGACACAATATGGGTGTGTTGGACAGCACTCAGTTACAAAATGTGTATATGGAGGGTCGGGGGTAAAAGCTATTGGTTGAACAATCGTGCATCCGACAATTGCTGAAAGTGTATGGGGGGCTTTACACGGCCCACTGACCAACAAACGTCTGGACAGATATCCGTGCCAGATCATCGTGCCCAAGGCTTCTAAGGCTCATATGAAACAAAAAGTTTCTATAAACCCATCTAGGCCCAATGTGCAGCATTGGGCAGCTAAGTACATGGATACTTAATTAATGCTCTACAGAATAAGTATTCTCAAATGTAATGGCCCTAAACCTGGTCCAAAAGGGGCCCTAAAATAGGAATCTAGTAGAGAGATGGGGAATGGCCATGTGCATCCATACCCTAATATATCGTATACGCAGATGCTCCTCACCCACATTACTCCAAGCTGACCCCATGTATCTAAAGCCGACCATAAGCACAAGATGGCACATTGCTTATAGATCCATACATAGAGAAAGGCTGTCAAAATAAGTCAGCCTTGCAAGCACATTCATATACCCAACCGGCCCCAAAACGGTCATTTGTAACTTAAAATTGAAATGAGGCCGGCACCTTATGAAAACGGTCCAAAAGAAAATCTGTCTTTGTTACCCATAGCAACCAATCACAGCGCAGCTTTCATGTTACCTCAGAGCTATGAGGAATGAGAGCCGAGCGGTGACTGTTACCCATAGCAACCAATCACAGTGCAGCTTTCATGTTACCCCAGCACTATGAGAGCCGAGCGGTGACTGTTACCCATAGCAACCAATCACAGCACAGCTTACATGTTACCTCAGAGCTGTGAGGAATGAGAGCCGAGCTGTGACTGTTACCCATAGCAACCAATCACAGTGCAGCTTTCATGTTACCCCAGCACTATGAGAGCCGAGCGGTGACTGTTACCCATAGCAACCAATCACAGCACAGCTTACATGTTACCTCAGAGCTGTGAGGAATGAGAGCCGAGCTGTGACTGTTACCCATAACAACCAATCACAGCGCAGCTTACATGTTACCACATCAGTATGAGGAATGAGAGCCGAGCCGTGACTGTTACCCATAGCAACCAATCACAGCGCAGCTTTCATATTACCTCAGCAGTATAGCAAATGAAAGATGCACTCTTATTGGTTGCTATGATTTTCCTTTAGCCATCTTTCATAAGAGTGCGGTGCCGGCCTGCGAAAAACACCATGAGTGATTAGGTTTTTCAATAGACTTTTTGGATGAAAAAATGTGGCCAATTAATGGACGTTTGCAAACAAAAATCCCTGAATCATCCATTTCAGCGATAATTATGTGGGGTTTACAGCCGGTTTAAGGTCCAGGGAACAGAGAAGGAGGGGAGGTGCATCACTTGGTTCTGTCCTTTGCCTCTGCGTGTTCCTAAGCCCTCTGTGGTCTTCCAAGATGGCGGCAGCGATTCTAAAACTACTTGATGTACACCGAGCGATCCGGGTGCATCAGCAGTCCAAGGGTACGTGGGCCGGCAGTCACCGAATAATCACTAAAACGAGCGATTATGGGCGACTGTCGCCCACAAAACACGGTACCCGAGTGGGACGTTACTCAGTAGTCGCTCTGTTTCAGATCAATGACTTCTTTCAGTAGAAACAGGCGGACATTTATCTTTGAACGACTGCTTGCTTGCAGTGAACGGAGGCAGGCGGTCACAAGAGATTTCCAGTGGTCGCCGCCTCCATTCACAAAACAAAAGCACAAGGGTGGTAGTCATTGGGACGGCCCAATGACAGTCGTCCTGTCTAAAACCATTTACGACAGAAGGCACCGCTCCGATAGGCCGGTGCTGCTCACATGAGCAGCACTGGCCAATCAGAAAGCAGCATGCCCTCACTGACTACCGAACCCCAATGTATATTGAGCAGTGAGGCGGCCATATTTGAACACTACAGAACAGACAGATCAGGTAGAAGGGAAGACATAAAGTAATACGATTCACCCGGAAGGTTATTTTACTACAATGCTATAGGAAAAGCACTGAGGATTAGAAGAACATGGCTGCTTCCTTTCAAAAACAGCGCCACATATGTGCACAGGATATGTACGGAATTACAGCTCTGGCCCATTCACGTCAAACAGATGTGATTCGCAATACCGCACGGAACCTGCAGGAAGGTGTGGCACTGTTTCTCTAATGCTGCGCCCCCTTTTAACTGGAAAGCTGCATTGTACTGTATGAGATTACACATTTATACGGCATGTTTTATGGCGGCTATAAAACAGATACGCGGCGGTAATATCATGGCAGAACAATAAACTGCTGACTTCTGCCCTGCCTATGCAATAAATCATTGTAATAAGCGGGAGGCAATGTGGCAGGCTTATGTGTGACGGCGCTGACCGTCACCTGCAAATCTTGTCATGCGTGCTAAAATATAAAGCCATTACTAATATAACCCGGAATACGAATGACCTCAATCCCGGGAGTAGCGAAGCAGGCGATCAAGTCTATGCGGTGGGATGATGGGTGTAGTGCTCCACTGCCAAATACTAGAAGAAGCAGCCATTCGACAGGGGAGGGAGCTTGCTGCCCCTACTACTACACCCCAAAATGACCCCATACCGGATGCTCTCCTTCCATCTCTCCGACGCTCTCCTTCTGGGGCCACAGGAGGAGGAGGAGGAGTAATGAGGATCCTGTCCCCCTCCTCCCCAGCCTTTTCCCCTGTGTTGGCCCTGTCACCACCGGATGGCTGGCTGTTACCTGTCCCCATGCTGCATCTGTCCCACCAGGTGGAGGATTACATTAGGGACAAGAGACACTTTAAAGCCGCGCCACACACCTCCAAAGCAAAGCCGGTGTGTGCGTTGGGGAGGAGGAGGAGGGTAGGAAATCCTATTAGTGAGTCAGGAGGGGGAGGGAGATCCCTGATCAGGGACACAGAACTGCTAGATTACCCTGCGGAGAGCCGGGATCTTATATAGAACGTAGCCTACCTGTGCGTCACCTCCGAAGAAATGCATTAGAAATGCATGCAATTTATAGAAAAACTAGGTCATATCTGACAAGGCGTGCGCAGACTTTCATCCGAAAGAAGAAGAAAAAAAATAACAATTCTGAAGGTACTCACGGGTTTCTGTCTGGCTGGAACGCTTCCAAAGGAAAATGAAGCGAGATGTGATCATATCTTTTGCCGCTAATGAGGCAGACCTGTCAGGAAAGTGTAGGCACCGGCAAATTGTAGCCCGACGCAAACCAGAGAGGGTAGCGGGGCTCGTGGAACAGCCCTCTATATTATAGTCCTTGGCTGACCCCCCTGGGAACAGAGCGGACATGGGAGAACAGAACCTGAAAACACTCCCAATGTCATAGTGACTTATTACGGTCAACATTTTCTTAGTTATATCCGTTTTGGGGGGAAATTACAATATGGCTGCCATTGTCGCCAATCGCAGGAACGTGCAGATATATGGATGACGTACTTACTGCTATGGAGTCATCCAAATCTGCACCGTAGTGGGAAATGGTCTGGATGAAACTTGGTAAGTATCCTCAGGATAGTCATCAATAGCTGATTGGCTGGTGTCTGCCACTTAAGATGCCCACCGATCAGCTGATCTACTGGCCCACTGTCAGTGCAGCAGGTCCAGACATCCGTATAAGATGGCTTCAGTCTTGTTGATTTCAATGGGAGTGAAGTCATCGGTTACACTTCCGGCTCTGACCACCGATCAGGACATGGTGCCCCGCTGACTGATCGCATGGCCCGCTATCAGTGCTGCAGGTCCAGATGTCCACATCGGTGGTCAGAGCCGGAAATGTAATAGATGGCTTCGCTCTTGTTGATTCCAATGGGAGTGAAGCTAATTACATTGACCACCGATGCAGACATCCTGCTTCGCTGTCTGATCACATGGCCAGCTGTCCTCATCGGGGTCAGAGATGGAAACTTCACAGAGGACTTCACTGCCAATGAAATCAATGGGACTGCTGCCTGCTATTACACTTCCACATCCAACTACGGTATTGGAATTGCAATCGGAGGCTCCAGATTCCATTGATTTCAATGGGAGTGAAGCTGTCTCTGATATTTCCTCCTCCGATCCCGATGATGATGTCCGGCCACTGCGTCGCCAGGGTGCCTGGCAATCAACTATTGATCACCTATCCTGAGGATAGGGGATTAATAGTAAATGCCCAGAGAACCCCTTTAACACAATGGAGCAACTCTTTCAGCCAGGTTGATATAACCCCAGAGAGCCCCTTTACCTGACCCTTATGTAGGACTTGCTCACATCTACCTTAGGGTTTCCCATCTCTTTGTTCTGTTTTTGGAGCAGAAAACGTGAATTAAAAAGGGAATTAAACATTTCCATTTTTTTCCCATTGATTTCAGTGGATTCTCCAAAAAAAACACTAACTGCTTTTAGTTTGCCAACTAGATCCACTGACTTCTATGTGAGTGCACAACAAATGTGCTAAACTCTGGGGGAACCAAAGCCAACGTGTCCTCGACTACGATTTCACTCTTTTCTGGCGGCGATCGCTTGACTTGTATTAAAATGAGAAATAATTACCTAGATAATACATGGGGTCAGAAAGGCCGTCTGGCGACCATATATCGGTATAGCCGGAGGCATGAAACGCGCTAGTACTTGTGTGCATAGGCTGAATAGAGGACATTGCTCATAAAGTGGACGGTGGAGGCAGAATAGACAAGTAGTACAGGTAATATATAGCACCGGGAGTGATACATGTGATATTACATAGGTTTCCACCTAAAACCCACCTCTTTGCCAGGCTTTTATGTTCTACTTACTGTAAAAGATACCGCTGTGACAGTAACACACAGATGACAGAAGGACGGTACAAGTCCAATACATGGACTAACAGCAGCGTTATTTAGGGATCTGAAGTTGCAGCATTACAGAAGTTGTCCGGTTACAAGAAACTTTTTTGAAGCTAGTGTCAAACAGGTTAAAACAATTTTAAAAAACGGTACTTGTCCAACCTCAGCCCCGGCGATCCAGCGCTGCAGCCGTCTGTGCTGAAGGCGGGAGGCCGCACCGTCAACGCTCCGAACTCCTGGCATCATGGCGCCTATCCATAGTATAGGTGTTAAATGTATGATCAGTCTGGGTCTTACCACTGAGACCCCCACTGGTCCCGAGAACAAGGGTCCCATGTCCTCCTTTTCTTGTTACTGTGCGCTCTCTGCACCCATGTGCAGCGACGTGAGAGTGAATGGAGTGATGGTTGCACATACGAGGTGCCGCTCTATTCATTTCAACGGGGCCAACGAAAATAGTGCAATCGCTCGGATATCTCCATCTGCCCCACTGAAGATGAATGAAACGGCGCGCGGATACTCGACCGACACTCCGTTCACGCTCTTCCTCACGATGGCTATATGGGTGTTGAGAAGAAAAGTGGACAGGAGACCCGTGTTCTCTGGATCCGTTTTAGGTCTTAGCCGTGATCAAACTTGTGTCACCTATTTTATGGACAGGTGATAAAAGTCAATTTTGGTACAACCACCTTTAAGGCATATCCTAGTAATGAGATCGGCACATCCCTTTAAAAACTGTCCATGCAGTTGAGTTAATGGATGAGAAAAGCCCTGGGTTAGACACTAGAATGACCACATCATGAAAGAGATAGCAAGGATTAACCATTACTGACCATGACACAGACATAGTAATTAAGACCAAATATAGGCTAGATTCAACTGAGGGGAACGGCCTTGAGTTAGTGGCTAGAAAAGGCCAAACTGTAATTAGTGAGTAGTAACGACCAAACAGATTAGTAAGACCAAGCTGTAAACTACTAGGAACACCTATGGGGGACTAGTTAGGGCCATCAATGAGAAAGACTCAAGAGAAGGCAACAGGTCATCAAGAGTTGACCTGCGGAGGTCCACCAATCAGGATCCCCGTTGATCAGGTTTTAGTTACTCACCTATGGCCATTCTTAATAGTCTACAACACGTATTAAAGGGGTTCTCCTGGACTTTTGCTATTGACGACCTTTACTTACGATAGATCATCAATAGTTGATGTGTGTAGGTCCACTACTCAGGATCCCCACAGATCAGCTGATTCCCGGACCAGCCGTCAACATGGACAGTGCTGGAAGCAGGTAGCGTTGTCAACAACGCAGCAGCTTGGTTTCGTACCAAAACTGAGCAGCTGCAATATGAACAATGCTATTGGCTATCCACAATGACTGCCGGCCCATAGGGGAGTATCTAAAACCCAAATCGACAGAGATCCTGAGTGGTGGACCTCTGCAGGTCAACTATTGATGATCTGTTCCCTTCTACTACGGTAGGTCTATCTCATTAATTGGCCCAACTAATCCTCCATAGGCGTTCCTAGTAGTTCACAGCTTGGTCTTATAACGTGTTGGTGATTCAGTTCATGTTTGGTCCCAACTACTCACCCATGGCCTTTCCTAGCTACTAACTTGAGGCCATTCCCATCAGTTGAGTCTCATTGAGCGCTATGTAGCCTGCAAAGGGGAAAGTAGAAGCGGTTAAAAACCGCTTCTCCCTTCTCCTCCGAGTCCTTGGCTGTGTCTGACAGCGGAGGACCCAACCTGGACCTGCTTGATTGCAGGAGCAGAAACGTTAATCCTCCACCATACTTCTACTATCGACCGGGATTAAAGCCCATGACCAAGCATTGTATATTTGCGTGCTTGGTCCTTAAGGGATTAAACCGAACAATTAACGGACGAGCAAACGATGATTTTACACCTGCATGAAATGAACAATCAGCGAACAAACTGTTGTTCAATCGTTGGCTGAAGAAGAAAAGATACTGTTACAAGTAGTTGTGACTAGTCAGAGCAAAAGTTAGTGATAAGGGTCTGAACTCTGGGACTCTACTGACCACGAGGACCCTGAGTGTTCCTGGGTGTAGCGGTGGTCACGCATGTTGCATTACCCCTCCATTCATCTCTATGGGACAGTTGGAGATAGCCAACATATACGACAGTCCCCTAGAGAGGAATGAAGTAACAGTGGCTGAGTGTGACCACCGCTACGTTCTCATGATCAGCAGCAGTAAGACCCCCGCTGATCAGAGAATTATTGCTCATCCTGTAGATAGGAAATAGGTTGCTTTATTGGAACGACCCCTATAAAGGGGTTGTGTCAAGTTATAATCTTATCCCCCAACCACAGAATAGGGGGTAAGCTTCCACAGAATAGGGGGTAAGTTTATGATCGTAGGGGTCCGATCACTGGGACCCGCACTTATCCCGAGAACAGGGGTCCGGTCAGTCCCCAAGTGAATGGAGCATGGGAGATTACCAAGTTCAAGTGCTTCAGCAATCTCCGGCATGACCTCCTCCACTCCCATTCACTCGGGAATCAATCAGACCTCCATTCTTGGGATCAGTGGGAGTCTCAGCGATCACAACATCATCCCATATCTACAGGATAGGGGGGATAACTTTACAACTTGGCACAACCCCTTAAAGTCATCAAACAGTGGAAAAAAATTATGGTGGTTACAACAGGTCAAGTCATGGGAAGTAGAAATGTTGGCGTCATCAGGGGTCATGAAGGGCTAAAGAAGAGGTTCATGATGGTCAAGAGAAGTCAACGGCCACCTGTTATGGTCAAGTAGGGGTGAAGCTAAGCATAGACTCCCATTCAGATGAGCATCTGGTTGAAGAAAATGATGCAAATGTCCAGCCTACATGGACGGATCTTTGAAGTTGTTCCAATTGTAGCAAAATTCGCTACAATTGTTCTTTTCGGGGGGCAAAAATCTTCACTCAATGGTCAATGCATTTTTGTTCACATGGACCTCCCCCGATCGCAAGGTGGACCTCCCCCGATCGCAAGGTGGACCTCCCCCGATCGCAAGGTGGACCTCCCCCGATCAGGGCCATCTGTGGGAGGACCCATCAGACGGTGTTCAATTTCCCTACAGCGCCCCAACTGGGGAAATGAGGCATTACACCGTTCTCAGTCAAATCAGGGGTCTTTGCATGAATAGGCGGGGTTGTCTAGATCAAGAGATGGTCTTTGCAGCCACCCCAGCTAATAGTTGAGGGTCCTGAAAAGGAGACCCCCAGCTATTAACTCAGAATTATCTATCAAGGTATTAGGAAATGGGTTTAGTAAGACAAGACCAATGGCGGTCGGTAAAGACCGTCTTGTCCCTGGGCGCTAATGGGCGGTCATCTTGGTCAATTTAAGAGGTTACAAGGTCGATTGCCCCCCTAGGGGTCGGAGGAGATGGCATGCAGCGGTCAGTCAGGTACCTCGGACAGGACGCTCGGTGCTGGACAGCTTGTTCGGAGCCCGTGGTGCTGACATGGTGGGATGTCTTCGATGGCGGCCGGGCAGTTGTCACTCTCGCCGGTAGCTCGCTGTCACTTGCTCGCCATTGCCTGGCCTCACCCCAAAACCTGACCTCCTGAGCTGAGGATGAGCTGTCCGGCTGTCTCTGTATGCAGGCCCCTGTCACTCTTCTCACATTGCTGTCACCCGGGCCTGTCTCTTCTCAGCTGATAATCTGCCCCGTCTCTCTATGTCATCTGACTGCCTCTCTGCTAATTCTCCCGTCCGCCCGCCTGTCTCTCCCAGATATAATAGTCTATCACACCGCGCTCTCTCTCTCCTGCTGTCTCTCCCACCAGCTGTCTCTGCTTCTGACAGTCTCTCCCTCTCTCTCTAGCTCGGGCGCGTACCCCCCGCCCACCTGCCGGTGTCGGGACCGCGCCCGCAGAACACGCCCCCTCACTCGTCACACGCCTGGAAACTACATTTCCCAGAAGGCACGTGGTGATGAGAGGCGTGTCACGTGACAGGAGGCGTCTGAAATAAAGCGCCGCACAGAGAAATGAGCCGCCTGCGGCTGAGCGGTTGTCTAGCGCAACCAATCAGATCGCTTCTTTGATTAGGCGACTTGTGCTGGGAAAATAGAAACTGGAATCTGATTGGTTGCTAGGGGCAACTGCTCCAATCTAGGCCTGTGCTCGTTTTATTTACCTAAGACTCACTTTACACGATTGTATGCATATTTGCACGCATGAACGTAGCGTTTTGGCGAATAAACAGTGCTTTTTAACACAAACATCAGTGTATTTTGCTGTACTTTTTGCACCCACAAGGCATGTTCATTTGCGCAAGGCAAACAAAGCAGCACCAATTGAAATGGCTAATTAGGCTAATGAGTTTCAGATGTGCTCTTTTTCCAGCGGAATTGCGCAGTGTTTCACACATATCCTTGCATATCGCGCGCATTAGCGCACATCCCATTGATTTCTATGGGGACCTTCGAAACCAATGATTTTTTTACTTAACTGCGATTTCCGCTTGGAAAGGGAAAAAAAAATTTGCAGCATGCTTCAGTTGGGGGTGTTTTCTGCACGGACGGCTTCCACTGAAGTCAATGGAAGCCGGCATTTCGAAAAGGTCCCGAAACCCACGTCATCGCCTAGCGACAGCGCAGGGGAATCTATACTGCACATATGCGGTGGCCGGCACATCCGCTTTACATCAGAAAGAAGAAAAATGCTGGTATTCAGGGTCACCGGCGAATTCTGTGCGGGATTTCCCACATGGAATCCCTGCATGCCGTGCGCATTCGGCCTAAGGGGCGTTTCAGGCAGAACAGAATTATCCGCAGGACACAAGCGGATTTTGTCAATCAGTGCGGATCGCGCCGCGTTTTGTAACTGCGCACTGCGGTCTGTGGAACGTCCTGAGGAAGTTCTTGTGTTTTATTCTGCAGATAAATCCGCAACAACAATTTTGAAAGATGTTGTTAATTTTATAACAGAAAGCTTTTGCGCCGCGGCATTTAATCTTGCGGCTTTGAAGTAAAGACGCATGGTTTTTAAGCAGTGCTGAATTCCGTCCCGCCTGAAAGGGCCCTCACAGGCGTAACTGCACATCGTATGACGTGTATTTCTCACACAGATAAGGCCTCATGTCCAAATGCGGGAGTCCGCAGCGCAATCCGACTCTGCCCGCGGCCGAGGAACCTGCTTACCCATCCGGATCTCCTATTTTCTTCAAGGCGGATGTGTGCAGTGGATTTTTTTTTTTTTCAAACTCCTACTTTCCTGCGAAATCCGCAGCCCGTTCCACAATTTAATTGCGGACGGACCGCGGATTGGACGGCGGGATTCGTGCGGGAGCCGCACTGAACTGGAGCATGCTGCGATTTGTTTTCCGGACCAAAGGGTCTGCAAAACAAATCCGCACGCTTTAATTCATGTGCGGACGCTCATGCTTCTCTGTATTCGGCAGCTCAGATCCGCCCGTGCCCATTGGGCCTGAGAAGCACGGACTAGTACCCGGTAATTCTAATATGTTCTGTTGCAAGAATAAACAAAACCATGCCTGATGTTGAACCATGCCCGATGCAAATCACGCGTTGTGAGATGCATACAACTTGATATGAAGTACATTCTTTTAATGGATTTACCCACATGAGCGCTGCTGCGAAAAACAAAACACAGCACGTGGAGCGCCTAGCCCATTGTTTTCAATGGGACCTTAAAAGATATTGCATGGCACTCACATGCCGGGTGATGGGCATGCGAGGGTAATGCAAGGTTTCTCATTGAACTCCACGGGAAACACGTGCGCGAGGATCGCAGTTTCACAGAAGCGATGTGAGGGGTTTTTGAATAAAAACCGCACGCTGGCAGGCCAAGTGTCTCGGCTCGATATTGCGCTCACCTGTGTGAATGCAGCCTTCTACAGCAAGAAGTGATTGCTAAATTTAGGTTCCGTCTTATCGAGTTTTCTCCTACCAATCTTTGTCCAGAATGAATCTCCCCCGTTATGGATATCTGCCCGCTCTGGCGCAATATTTAATTTCTAGTCATAAGTTGAATTTGACACTTGAAGACCCAGTGTTGCCCTGACTGATTTACCGCTGTCCTCCTGCCCAGCTCCTGGCACAGACTGCCAGATACACAGCCCAAAAATGAAGAATAGACACTCAAATATGCTCCTCTCCAAATTCGAAACAGGTGCACCCTTGGAGAATTCCCCGGCCTGGCTGCTCATATCAGGCTGAAAATGGTTTTCCTGTAAAAAGGATGCAAAGCATTTCTAGGACTCCAAAATGTACAAATAAGGCTTAGTTCACATCTCGCTTTTTTGCGTTGAGGCGGTATACACTGACCCATGACGGCATTAGGGACACCTCCTCAATAACGGGATGGTCCACGGCTTTCAAACGTCAAGGAACAGATTCAACAAGGCGACCAACATCCTTAATACTCAACTCAACCCAAGTCCACTGCAGGTGCTCTGTCAGTAGGTGCACATGAGCGAGCAGAACCCACAGCCCTTTCCAGCATATCCAAAACATATTCAATGGGGTTACAGTCCGGTGAGTTTGGGAGCTGAGGCAGTGTGGAGAATTTATGGTCATGTTCCTCCAACCAGTGCCTAGCGACCAAAACGCGATGACACAGAGCGCTGTCCTGTTGACAGAGCCGGGTGCAGACGGTCAGCTACCAGGTCCCTGTATATAATTTTCAATATATTAATAAAGTAGAGGGGACTCACCTGGTGCTCGTGGGCTCATCCTCCCCCCAGAAAAAGGGGATACCAACGGCTGCACCTCAGAAGTCGACCCTCTACAACAAAAGTGTGTCTAGGCAAAATCCCTTCCTTTAACTAGGTGGAACCCAACGCCAGATTCACATACATATATATGGATGGGAGGTGTAAACAAATTTCCTTTTTATGTTGAAAAAGAAGCACTTACATCTTAGGAACTACATCTATATTTTGTCTGCTCAGATCCCTGTAGTGTTCACCATTCAAGGATTGCGGTATGATGACCAACGGTTTTGGGCCATGCCAAGAAACAGTTTTAGAGAACATGACACCGTCACCACTGGCCTATTACATCCCAATGCTGCACCCATGTGATACGGCTTCCTGCTTTTATGGCAGATGCGAACCCGACCATCTGTACGGTTCAAGAGGAAACGGGACTCGTCACTCCAGACAACCTTCCACCACAGGTCCAAGGTGCATTAACGTCTTTCCTAGGCCCATTCAGTCAATGGGGTCCAGTTGGTGTCATCATAAAACAAAACTGATCAGCTAGAGGATTCCGTTTTCTTGCTGTCAGCAAAGTTGTAGGAAAACAAATTCCCCACCCCGGCTATGAACAGAGCCTTACTTATAACCTGTATAGCTTTGAGTCCCTTTTTAAAATAAAGAAAATTTCCTTTTTTTTTTTTTTTTTTTTTAAAGGTTCAGTTAACTTATAATCAATAAAAGTTGTACTGTCTGGTCACATGACACAATTGATTTTCCATAAAAGGTACAAAAACATATATTACCATGTCAAATGTATTCCATACCATGGCCAGATGATCTGTCCATGTAAAAGGACCCCGAAGCTGCATTCACATAGGCGAGCGCAGTATCGATCTGAGGAACTGATAGTACACTTGTTTTGCTTGCAAACAATGGTGTTAAAAACAGACCAATCCCATAAGACTTCAGATAAAGCAATGTAGGAAAAATAAACGGAGTTGTCCATAATAAAAAGATGGCACATGGCTTAGATTGAGACCCTTTGAAACCCATTGGGCTTCACAGTTTAAAAACTTTTGCCAATGGTCACCACCACACCTGGATCTGGTAAAGGCGCTATGCCAGCACTGCGCTTCTGAACAACATGCGATTGTGGCGTATTGTATTCAAAGGGGTTTTCTGGTTACTTTTTGTAAATTTAATGACATGTGCAGCTGTAAGAAAATCAATACAGCAGTACTTACCCATCGTCAGCGGTGCAGTGCTGCAGCCGCGCTGTTCCAGTCTCTGGCAGGAGACTGCTGCTTGGCAGAGGCAGTATGCAGAACTCCTGGCATCATGGCACCCAGGATGTGAGTGCTGATGCCAAGAGAATGGGCAGCGACACTGTGACCTCTGATTGACAAGTAGCAGCCACCTTACTTCCATTGTCAACAGAGACCAGGACAACAGCATGGCTGCAGCACTTGATCATCGGAGCAGAGGATGGGCAAGTACTGCTTTTCTCTTACAGCTACAACAAAAAGTAACCAAACTCCTCCTAACGAAGAGCCGTTCCTTCAGATGTATGCCGTGAGGAAGGAATCACTTTCCAAGACGTGTTGCATTTATCTGAATTGGCATCATGTCTTTTTTTTTTTTTTTTTTTTTTTTAACTATTTCAATGGAGATTTAACTAGATGTGGCAGTGCGGGAGGCTAAGGTTTTTGTGCTACTTGGATTCCTGTATGCCAGGTCTCTTAGTCCTAAGAAGAATCTATCAATCTTAAAAAAGGTTCACAAGATAAATTTAGGAAACCATGATAGTACCGGATCGAACTTCAGTGTGCTATGGAATTCGGTAACACCTACAAACCTCAAGTGCCCAAGGATGCTAAACTATGTTCTTCTTAGAATTAGATCTAACCGTTTTATTCCCTCACAGGTTTGTCCTTCACCGACTTGCCTTTATACAATGCTTTTCTTACTTTTACACATACCTACCCCCCTCTTTTTTTTCCCCGCCCCCAGATCATTGACTCCCTTAAGAGGCTATTCTTCTCTTATATGGGGACAGATCTAGTTCATGGGTGAGGTCGTATTGCCAACCAGTAAAGGATATTTAGTGAGCGGATCATGGATCTCTATCTTCATGGGGTCCCTCTTCTCAGTGGTCTGAAGTGTTGGTCCCCATGTCATCCTCACACTACCTTATGCTCTGGCCGGTTAATTCCACCTCCTTGGTTATGTTATGATATATTGTGTATTGCACCAGTAATGCAAATTTTTATGGTTTGTTAACATGATTTCACAGTTTTAGGGCTTATTCAGACGACCGTATATCGGCTGGGTTTTCACGCCGAGCCGATATACAGCGTCCCTCTCTGCGGGGGGGGGGGGGGGGGCTGGAAGAGCCGGGAGCAGTGCTCTGAGTTCCCGCCCCCTCTCCGCCCCTCTGCACTATTTGCAATGAGAGGAGGCGAGACAGGGGAGGGGCTAAGTGGCAAGGAATTAGTCCCCATCCCGCCTCTCCTCATTGCAAATAGTGCAGGGGGGGGGGGGGGGTGGAGAGGAGGCAGAAAGGGGGCGGGAGCTCAGAGCACTGCTCCCGGCTCTTCCAGCCTCCTCCCCCTGCAGAGAGAGACGCCGTATATCGGCTGGGCGTGAATACCCGGCTGATATACGGTCGTCTGAATAAGCCCTTACACCGATAACCATGATGTATAGAAAATTAAAAATGTATAAATAAAGAAAAAAATAATAAAATAAATCTAATCCCTCTTTAAATGGGAGTATTTTTCCATGGTTTTTTTCTTTTACACATAGAACATGCAGTACATTTGTCTGTTTTTGGTGGTAATTCCGCTCATTGCAGTCTATGAGAAGTGATTAAGATACAGATGCATCCTTATTTGCTTTCATTGGTATTAATTTTCTAATGGACAAAAAACAGATCTGTATTTGGCCAGCAGAAAATAAAACCACTGAACGCGAATACAGAGACAAATACTCCTGCGATTGGAGCGCAGTTTCATCTGTCAGGCTGTCTTTACACCTGCGTTAGCCCTTTCCAGCAAAATGTAGTCTCCATTCAGTTTTGAAACAGTAAACCCAGAATTAAACATTTTTGTTTCTTTTTATCCTGTCGCCTTCAGTAGGTTTTCAAAAACAGATTGCTTCTAGTTCTGCAGGCCGCAGCGCCATTTGTTCCGATAAAAACAATAAAAATGAAATAAGGAAGGGGAAAAAAAAAATCCTTCATTCCATTTTCTGCTCCAAAATTGAAACAGACACAGAATTCTACTGGAAAGCTCTAACGCACTGGCGCAATTATACAATTATGGGGGATGCGGTTGCACCCAGACCCTTAGTGGACCCATAAGGCCTCTCTTCTCCATATTAGGGGGCCCAGTACTAAGCATTATAAGCTGGGGGCCCCGTTACAGATTTTGCATTGGAGCCCAGGAGCTTCAAGTTACACCTCTGCATTAAGGGGTTAAGGGAAGTTAGCCGCACCCCCCCCCCCCCATCCAGGTTAAACTTTTGCACGCATGCCCATGAGCTCCAACGCAGGTGTGAACGGGCCCAAATTCTTCCAAATTATGGATGCATTACAATAGTCTTGCATGAAACCATCAAAGTCCAAGTAAATATAGATTTACCACCAGTAACCGGTTAGATCCACAGCCCAGTCTGTTCCTCCAAGACATGCTATGGATCTCCGACACTTCCAGATATGATAAAAATCCATCAAAACCATTGTGGTTCGAAACGTGCAGACATGCACTATTCCTTAGACCGCGCTTTAACACCCATATAAAACTGGCCTTGGAGCGTGTGACCAATGTAAACAGTACTATAGTAAAATCCATTACCTAGTTTGCAGGGAAAGTGTTAGTCTCCTCTATTCGGGTTATAAAAAAAGAAAACAAGGACTCTACAATTAAATATTTTATTGTCAGAACCTGAGATGGGAGTTTAGGAGGAAGAAGAGAACAAGTGATGACCGCCATCTTCACCCTTGCTGTACTGCCAACCCAAGAAATAGCAAATGATGGTACAACAAAAAACAAAGGTTCTGCCATCAGAGTATTTCCGGGTGCTCCGATGTTACGGAAAGCATTGTGGATAAGGAATAGTGGCAGTACGGTAAGGAAGGACTTTACCGCCGTAGAACCGTCACACTCAGTACTGCTGTTCCCAAAAGACATATTAGCCGAGCGTTATCGGATGCCCTCAACTATTAAATATCATTCACACAAATACCAAAGTGTGCAAATCCACTGGCGAACCTCTACTACAACTGTGCTATTCTATCACTGTGCTACAAGCTGCTATACTAGTGTCGAGGGCTAGCTTCTAACGTCATGGCGGCCTCTGCGAACGGTCACGTGCAAACAGCTTTAAGTTCTCTTCTTCCTTGTATTTCAAGATAAAGCAAACACTATTTAGGTGTCAAGACAATAGCAGCAGGGGAGACATTAGGTCCGGTCCATGTCAGATCGTTCTCTTTAACCAGCGCCTCTCGGTCAGTTCATCAGACACAGCCAGATTAAGAGATAACGGAATGGCAACGGTAAACGTATCAATGAATTAGTGTTCGGAACGCATGTAACAGCAGAGTGCTTTGTCACCTCTGTTGCACGGAAAAAAAAAAAAAAAAAAAAAAAAAAAAATCACCCCTTTTGTTCACTTGGTTTGGTCCATTTTTTTTTTCTTTCTAAGGAGGAGAATAATCCACTTATCAATATGATAAGATAAACGTTCTAAAAACAGAGTCCTCACATCTCCATTATAGAGACTGACGTAAAAGGAGAGCAAGCAATTATCGATTGCAGCGATGACGGAGTCGGTACAGGCCTCTTAATCGAATTAGGAGGAAAATCGACAGTAACCCCTAAAGCTCTTTTTGTCCAAGATTAACCACCATGGATGAGGATCAGGCCATTATGTATATAGCAGGAAGGCCCCTCTGGACCTGGAAATGAAATGGCAGCACTTATGGACGTCTTCGGAGCCCTCTACTGAGGGGTTAACACTGTTGTAAAATGCTCCTCTTCCTTTGGTCCAATTCCTTCCTCAAAAGCAAGCTGGAAAAGTTGTAAGGAGTCTCCTCCTTTGGCCTATCCCAGCGAGATCTGACCAGAGAACATGGTCAGCATTAGCATGATAGAGAAGCCCGTGAGCAGTCCAGCGTTTTGTATGAAGAAGGCAATGAGCGGATGTCCTCCCTCCTCATCCTCTTTACTGACTTCATTCATCTCCGGGAACTAAAGAAGAAGAAATAATAAAGTTCTAAGATGGGATGAAGAAACATTACTTCTGTCTTTACCAAGAAGTCTGAGGCACAACAGGAAAGTTCAACTCATGTTACATGCAGTCTTCTCAGTCACATGACCATGTGAAACATACACATATAAAACTTAACGAAGAAGTTTCTAGCAACCCTGGAGGGGAAAAAAAAAAATGAGAAAGCAAAAGGGAATGTAAAGGAACCTGAAAAAGCAGTCAACACTACATGATCATCTCGAAGGTGGTGCATATTGTTATATGGATATTACCCACACGGTTACTACCCCATTGAGAAAGGATCCTGCTAGATAAAACCAAATACTGTGGAGGAGACTTTGTGGGGTCAGTTCTGGTTATCCAGACTGCGCACCCCTCTAATTTGAACTTCTCACTTCCGCCTCCAAGACTTCTCCAGAGCAGCACCAGTCCTCTGGAACGCACTACCAAAGGATCCCGGGCAATCCAGGACTCGAAAAACTTCAGGCGTGCTCTAAAAACGCACCTCTTCAGGGAGGCATACCGCATTTCCTAAACAAACCACTCGTTATCCGCCTGATAACATGCTCTCTGACCTACTGACTGCAATCCCTGCTGGCCGTGATAAACCGCTCCTGCAGTCATACTGATCCTGCTGTCACATGGGTAAATTTCTGACCATTGTCTGTATATAGCATCCCTCACTCTCCACCTCGCCATACCGTGCACATCTCCAGTCCTTTACCTTCTGTATCACCCCATTACTTGTAGTATGTAAGCTCGTTGGAGCAGGGCCCGCACCCCTATTGTTTCCATCAACTGATTACTATGTAACTGTGGTTCTGTAATTTTTTGTACTTTTGTCTTTCTGTATCCCCCCTGTCTATGTAAGCGCTGCGGAATATGTTGGCGCTATAAAAAAAAAAAAAAAAAAAAAATTATTATTAGAGATGAGCGAACGTACTCGGATAAGCACTACTCGTCCGAGTAATGTGCTTTATCCGAGTACCGCTGTGCTCGTCTTGAAAGATTCGGGGAGCGCCGCGGAGCGGGGAGCTGCAGGGGAGAGCCGGGAGGAACGGAGGGGAGATCTTTCTCTCCTTCTCTCCCGTCCGCTCTCCCCTGCTCCCCGCCGCAACTCACCTGTCAGCAGCGGCGCTCCCCGAATCTTTCAAGACGAGCACAGCGATACTCAGATAAAGCACATTACTCGGACGAGTAGTGCTTATCCGAGTACGTTCGCTCATCTCTAATTATTATATTATCATCCTTTTACTCCCCCTGCACCTGAATGAAGGAGGAAGTAGAAGTTTCACTAGGGAAGGTATTGCTAGTTTAATCAATGTCTCGGTCTTGGACCCTACAGGACCATTATTAATTATGGTATTTAGGAAACTTTATACAGCAACAACCCAAAATGTTGCGGAATGATTAGATGCAATATATGGATCATTTTTACAGAATTCTACATTTAACCATGATGACGCCTATTCCAGACTCCATAACATTGTCATTTCCATAGTCAAGACAGGAGACCACCATGAACTGAACTATCCTCCAGTCTGGTGTCCAACTAACCAGACTCCCCTCTATATGAGCTCTGCTGCTAGATTTATCCCATCAGTCTAACCATTCCCCCTCCATCTATGCATCCCCAGCGCTCCCCTCTTCCTCTTATTTCCCAGTATGAAGTAGGAGGAAGAGGAGAGATTCGGGCAGAGCACACTTGTGAGGGGAATCCTCGACAGGGTCAGCTGAGGAATCCTCGAGCAATTTACTGGAGAATCCAGTGGCTTGGCTGGCGAGATAATCTGGAGCCCATAAGAGGAGAAGCGGAAGCCCACATCCAGATGTTGACTGGAGAGAGAGGGTGATGAGACTTTCGGTCTTCAAAGTAGGCTACAGCAGTGGTATTGGTTTAAGAGAGAGGTTGCCCGCTTCATGCGGGTGGACATTTCAATACTTTAGTTCAGTTTTGGACTTGGCAGACTTGAGTTTTTATGGCTATGACCAAGTCTGACGTGTTTTATAGGTTACTGATTTATTTATATAGTCATTGAATACCAATTAAAGTTGGGTAACCCCTTCAAAAAAAAAAAAAATACAGCGGCCTTTTAGAATCCAAGTTGTGTGTTTATTACTGATTTGTATTTTATTATTCATGTGCCATGACATATAGGGTCCCATGACACCTTGCACATCCTCCTACGCCTAGTAGGAAGTTCCGAGACAAGATTATGCTTCTCGGAGACCTTCGGAAGATTGACCCCCCTTCCCTGTATTTCTTGACAAGAGATGAGCGAGTATACTCGCTAAGGCACATTACTCGAGCGAGTAGTGAATAAGCCGAGTATCTCCCCGCTCGTCTCTAAAGATTCGGGGGCCGCGTGGGTGACAGGTGAGTTGCGGCGGGGAGAGAGGGAGAGCGAGATCTCCCCTCCGTTCCTCCTCGCTCTCCCCTGCCGCTCCCCACCGCCCCCCCCGAATCTTTAGAGACGAGCGGGGAGATACTCGGCTAAGGCCCTACTCGCTCGAGTAATGTGCCTTAGCGAGTATACTCACTCATCTCTATTCTTGACCCCATGAGCAGGTGGGGTCTGAAAATTTAGCTTTTTATATAAAAATTTTAGTAACAAACAAATGTGCAAAGTTTTGTAAAAATCTGAGATGTTGAGTGTTACCCCTTGGGTGATTTGTCCTGGAATGATCCAGCGGCTTCCGTTGAAGGTACACATCAAAGGCAAGAAACAAACAGAGCTATACATTATTTCCCCTCCTTTTACTCACCATATCAGCAAGAGCGATGTACAGAAACATTCCTCCAGCGAGCCCGAAGATCCAGTTAGAAGAGAAGTGGCTGCCAGCAAGGATCCCAAACGCCAGGCCGAGGTAGCAGCAGCAAGCGGACAGGAAGTTAAAGAAGAGCGCCTGAGGAATGCTCATCCCGGCATTTAGCAGAATGACAAAGTCGCCTGCAACACAACCCGAGAGAAGGTCAGGATCCAAAAATCAGTAAATGGCGCCAGACAACAATTAAGGAATAAGCTGCATGGATGATGACCTGTGTATACATAGCTACTGTACCAACAAGGCTAATAACCGCCTTGTGTAACCATTATAAATATCCAGCTGTGCCCGCTGTTCATTATAACTTCATTACCCCTTAAAGGCCGGACACTTTAGGGATTTTACCCATGTAGTGGTTTTACATTCTTCTTGTTTTTTCTTCAATTACCAAAGTTAGTTTTGCAGCATTTTTCCAGTGATATATAGGGCTATATTTTTTTAATTTTATTTCTTTTTTCACTTTTTTTAAAAGTTTCATTTGGGATAAAATCAGCAAGAGCGATGTACAGTTACAGGGGAAAACATCACCCTAGTGTGATAGCAATCAAAATTCCAAGTGTCTGGCAGCACTCCTTAGTAGATCCCAAACATGGGTGAGGTGCCTTACCATGCAGAGCCACAAAAAGAGGATTATGGACCTCCCAATCCCCAAGAGCAGTCCAACAATAATTGAGGTAGTGGCAGCATCAGAGGTGTAATAAAATCAACTTGACCTAGTGTGATAGAAGTCACTAACAGAGCTGATCTGGATCTGCTAGGACCCTGCAGCTCTGCCGTGGCAGGGAGCACCCGGTGATCATGTGATTGCTTGCTGGGTCAAATAGTGGAAGTGACACTTCTGCTTTCTCTCTTGTAGACTACAACAAGCTCTAAGAAGTGAATAGAGAAAGCTGAAGCGGTTACAAAAGGCTTCTGCCTCCTCCTTTGGGTCCTTCACTGGGACTTACAGCCAAGGACTCTACTTGCTCTTGCTACATTGCAGGAGCACAAGCTTTCATCCCACGCCATATTTTTACCATCGGCTGGGATGAAAGCCCAGGACCAAGCACAGTTAATTTACAGTGCTTGGCCCCTAAGGGGTTTAAAGGTCAATGTTTCTTTTTGTCCTTTGCAGCACTTGGCGCTGACAGTCCGCCATACAGGCAGTTCATCACAGACATGAACTGATCATACTCAAGCAGCTGATAAAGAGTCTTTTAGTCATTTGGCATCCAGTTAGAATACATTAGCTTTGAAAAGCAAAATGTAGCAAGTCTGCATCCAACTGACGATACACGGCCAATACCATACGGCACAGCTGTGGCACACCATATGCATTAGGTTACCAGCCAAATACATTGCAGTCCTTGCCGAGGATCCACTAAAGGGGATAACAGTTTAGCAGCAGAGCCTGATACAAATATTGCCCTTAGCAATCACAATGTTACCTCCGATATCACCAAAGTTACATATTTGTAACCTGTAGTAATAACTCCTCTATAGATAACTTATTTAGCGCTGCGGAATAAGTTGGCGCTATACAAATAAGGATTATTGTATTTTACGTTTCCAACAAGCAGGTTATTGTCCTGCACAGATCTATAGATCAAGTCTCGGGAATCAAAAAAAGGTGTGCTGATTTCTTATGGTGCCTTCACACTAGTGATGAAATCATGCGATTTCCCAGCGCTGCGAGAAATCGCAAAATTATGAAGCCAATGGATTCCTTCCCAGCATCCAGCCAATGGGAGGCAGCGCTTTCAGGAGGCGGGAATTTTTTAATCCCCATGCTGAAGAAGAGTGCGGGGAACCTGCTACAAGTCACATCGTAGAGGACAGTGCTTCTAAGGTGATTTTTTTTTTCCTGCAGATTGGGTTTATTTTCTGGGTAGAGCTTATATTTCAGGTACCACGTGCTAAAGGCGAGCTCCTCCATGTTTTTCGGCTTTGCACTGCTTCTTTCAGTTGTGTAATATCCATGCCAGTATTGGCCAATCCTGTCCTTTGGTGGCCGGGTCTTCTTTTGCCGCTGATCTGTCCAGGCCTGAGGGCTCCTACCCACTTGCGTTTTTTTAACGCTGCATTTTTTTAACATGATTGTCAATGGGACTGTCGAATGTTAAAAACACATCGCAGGTCGGTGCTTTGCAATTTTTGTGCGATGTGTTTTTAACATTAGAAAGTCCCATTGACAATCGCGTGAAAAAAACCGTGATATTGCGTGAAAAAACTGTGCAAGAAAAACGCAAGCCCTTATAGATTTTTCTAGTGACTCTGCTCGCACTACATGGCCAAAATCCGTGAATCTGAGTCCAGTTATCTTCCCCACCAGTGATATATCGGGTCTTATATGATTCAGGACTTCTGTTCCTCTCGCCGTCCAGGGCATACGCAGCAGCTTTCGTCAGCCCCACAGCTCAAACGCATCAATCCTCCTCCTATCAGCTGTTTTCGCAGTCCAGTTCTCACATCCATACACGGCTATTGGGGATACGGTGGTTTGCACCATCCTGCGTTTAGTTGCTATACCGATATCCCTTCTTCACCAGATTTTGTCCATTTTCAGCATTGTGCTTCGCCCCAATGCTATCCTACGTTTTATCTCTGGCCTAGATTCTCCAGTCTGGTCAGTTTTTCAGCCAAGGAAGATGAAGTTTCGCATGTGTTCTATGACCTCGTTGTCGATTTTGATTTGAATTTGACCATTTTTTGCAGTGGTCATAATTTTTGTCTTCTTTAAATTCAGGTAGAGGCCCATTTTTCCACTTTCAGTTTTAATCTTCCATATCAGCTGCCTCAGACCGGCTTCTGCTTCTGCAAGCAGAGTTGTGTCATTCACATAACGAAGATTGTTGATGTTTCTTCCACCTATTCTCACCCCAATTTCCAATTCATCTAGGTCCATTTTCCGCATGATCACTTCCGTATATAGGTTAAACAAGAAGGGTGAGAGCTCTTATAATCTCACATTATGCCCAGGTCGTAACTGTACGTCCTGTTGCATTAACTACCCCTCTGCCAGGACGTACAATTACGCCCTGTGGCGGAAAGGGGTTACAGACGCAGCCTATTGCAGCCTTCTAGACAAGGCAAACTTTTTGTCTTTTCATCCTTGCATTCCGAGAGCTGTAACTTTTATTTCTCCGCTCATGCAGATGTGCGAGGGCCTGTCTTTTATGGGGAGAGGTATATTTTTTAATAGCACCATTTTTGGGTACACATAATGTAATGAAAAACGTAATTTTCTAAGGCTAGTTTCACACGGCCGAGCGCGATATCGGGCCGTGAAACTCAGTCCAATATCGTACTCATGCGATGCGCCTGCGTATGTGAGGAGTTTGCGTCAAAACTGCCTCCCATCACTTCAGTTGAGTTGATATCCTGAAAGTCACGTTGAAGGTTTGGCAAGTGTTTTCCATTGGGAAACCTCGTGACGCACACGCGCACGCACCACGCACGCACGCAACGCCTGAGAATAAGTCACTGCGCATGTGCCCCATCCTTCAGTGCAGCTGATGTGCGGAAACCATGGGATGCAAGCTATATCCATCGGCCAGAGCTGGAGACGTCCAACTTCAATCCAGAGGACTGGGAAGGGAGAGAGCCCGGACCAGAGAGGGATGTGAATCGCCTATGGAATGGTCCCCCAGGCATTAGCATACTACAACGGTCATCTCTTGATTGTTGTATCTAGCCAACAGAATTAAAAAGCAACATGTCCCACATCTTCCATTATATTTGGCTCACAAAGCAAAAATAACGTGGCAGACGTCTTTAACTCTATGCAGTCGATTTTGACCTATATAACAGAAAAACCTAACTTTGACCCCTAGAGATTCACTCAAGGAATAACTAACAGTACTGCCCATACAGCAATTAGCTACAATAAAATGATCAAGAACTCCAAGAATGATCCTATATTAGCAGCTTCTGCCGAGAGATGGCAAGTTAAAATTTGGAAGAGGGATTTATGTCAACTCAAGTTTCATCCAAGATCGGAGCTTCACTACAGAACATGAAGAGCCCAGACAACTACTCTTGCTTTGGTTAGCATTAAGTAACCTACCAAGTTCATGGGGGAACTCTTCACACAAGATGGCGATAGATGTGCTGACCCCTTGGAAGACAGACACTGTAAACGAGGCTCCGATAGCCAAGCCATCTATGAAATTATGGAGTCCGTCACTTAGTGTGATCATCCAGGCTAGTGTGCCAATGTCCGAGTAGCGGATGCCTTTGAGCCAGTAGCAAGAGCTTTGCTGCCCTGGGAGGTCCTACATCAGAAGACAAGAAAAGAGTACGTTATTAATGCTCATCATATGGGGTGGAGGCATTGAATGGAGGAGATTCATAACCCACCTGCACAGCCAGGGACCCCACCACGACCTTCTCATCACCCAAGTGTTGTCGGAGGTCGGACTCACTGCCGCCTGGTGGAGGAATGATGTGATCCAGGTCACCGTTCTGTAGCTTTTCTGTCACACCTTCCTCGGCATCCCGTTTACTGACGTCAGCGGTGTAGTGACTGTGCCCATGCTAAGGATGGAACGCAAGGAATTAATCATTTGCACTAAAGCCACCAAGATGTTGATCGATGGTGGTCCTCGTCTCCACAGACAGGAGCAGCCAGAAGTAGTCAGGAGACCAATATAGCAAAGACTTTAGTAACACAAACAGAGTTTACCGGTGGTCTGCAGGACAAGTATGGACATGCGGAAATTCCCATCTCTCGGCTGTAGCTGAAGGTATCAAATCTAATCATAATGGAATTGCTAGTTATGCAATTCCCAAATGTAATGGTTAAAACTAACTCAATTATTCTAGGAAATAATTGCATAATACACGGACATGCCAAAAGTCATGGGGCAGGAACCAATATCATGTAGGACCCCTTCTGGCCTAGTGAAGTATAACAATTCAATGTGGCATGGATTCCACAAGTAAACTGAAGACGGCTGGAGGGATGGTCAGTCATGCCGTCTGGTCAGCCCCTCACAGTTCTATGGTATTTGTAGGTGGAGGATCTCGGGTGCGAATTGACCTATTCTCCAGACCCCATAAAAGCTTGACTGGGCTCATGCTGGGTGAACATGCAGGCCATACCATTCGTAGAAACTTTCCAGACTGCTCATCAAACCAATGATGCATAATCCTGCTGGAATAGCACATTATTCTGGGGGTACATGAAGTCCATAATGGGCTGAAAATGGTCACCAAGCAGTGATATGAAGCAGAAATTGGTCAATGACATGTTTAGGTGGATGAGTGTACCCAACCCATGCCACGAGAACACCCCACACCAGTATAGAGCCACCATCTGCCTGTACCGTGCCTTGTAGACAACTGGGGTCCATGGCTTCATGGGGTCTGTGCCACACATGATCCTCCCATAAGCCCGAAACGATTAGTACTACGACACATCAGACCACGCAATATGTAGCCAGTCCTCTATGCTCCAGTTATCAACCTCACAAGCCCAGATGAGGCGCTGTGTCCGATGTGGTGGTGTTAACAGAGGCCTCTGGTGGGTCTTCTGCTCCTATATCCCATGGAAGCTAAAAAATGCTACACTGACCTGCGGAATATGTGTATGGGGCCTCCGGCATTAAAGGTGTGATTTTTGCTGAAGTCGCCTATCTGTTTCCATGCACAATTCTAGCCAGATGCCCCCATGGTCGTGATCATCAAGCACCCATGGGAGGTCACTGTGCTGTCCATTGTGGAAAGTAATGCTTTCTACGAAGTATTCCCGGTGCACATTAGACTATTGACCAAAGAATATTAAATGCCCATCCATCTGTCACCCACTATCGAACTCCGATAACTCCGGTCACTTTACCATGAGCCCGCTGGCCGGTGTTCAACCTCACAACAGGTGTGGGTGTTCCCAAGACGTCACCTGAGGTAACGCCACTTCATAATCAATTTGCATACTGCTATCCCACGACTTCTGCTACATCAGAGTAGGTTTGCTCCTGAAGTAATCACCCAATGCCTTAGGCCACACGGCCGCAGTGCCTGCACCCTCCGTATAAATTTGCATAGGGTTATAGGATGCATGTAGCCTTAGTACACAGAACACAAATGCTAGTAATTCTCCGGATGCTTTTGTGCCCATCTAACAGGGCTGCCAGCAATACATGTGTTCAGGAATTCTCCATCTCCTTGCGGTGGGCTTAGCACGCATGTAATAATACTTGACTGTAGCCATGACAACAATTTACAGAAATTATTTAGCAGACCACAAATATACCCTGTTCCTCCGCTGCTGAGACGTTACCTCATGTTTCTGCTTAAGAAGCATCTTCAGGACCTTCTCGGTGAAAAAGAAAAGATAAAACCCCCCAAAGACGACTGTGGATGTGGAGATGTAGGAGGCTTCCTGAGGGTTAAAGCCGAACGCCTGCAGTACAGCGAGAAATAAGAGTCAGTGGTTGTATTACGGCTCTAGGTAAAGGAAGCCCGGCTTTACTGCGGGGGCTACGCAACGATAAAAGGACGAACATCAAAGTAATGCGCCATTTAGCACTGCTCAAATAGCAATCCCCCTAATTGGTTACTATTGGAACTGCTTACTTGGCTGTGATTGTGGTCAGACGTCTGTACAGCGCTGCAATGACAATGGCTAAAAGATGTAGACTTTTCAGAACAGGAGAAGCGGGCATTAGGCTGGATTTGCGCCAATGTATTTGCATCCTGCTTACGGGAAGCCATCATCAGGTTGTAACCGTATAAACGTTCCCACCGCCTTATCTGACAGGAAAATACCTCAACATTAAAGCAATTATTTCCCGTCAGCGCCTCATAGAAAACGAACTTAGAAAACCTCGCATGACCCATGCGAACGAGGGCTCAAGTGTCAGTTGGGCGTACATAGCCAAGCCTTCCATTTATCCTGGTCAATCTAATCTACGCTGGCTTCTGGTCCTTTAAGGGATGTCTCATCATCCACAGACCACCCCACCAGAGAAACGCAGCCCAAGAATCTCAGGCGCAATTTGCACGAACCGCACATGGATACCAGTCAGTGCAGACTGCATGTCCTATTCTCGTCCTTGATGCAAAATAGGACGTGTGGTGATTCCCCCCACAGCCCCCCATACGGACCATCAGTCCATGTGAAAGCTCACCCACAACCCCTTAGTGACAGACCTACTTTTTGCTTTTAAGGACCAAGCGATTGTCATTTTCACAACGCAGGAACCATTGACATAGCTGTATGAGGACTTGTTTTTTGTGGGACGAGTGGTATATCCTAATGGTGCCTCTCTGGGGTGCCTATAATGTGTTGTAGAACTTTATTACATTTTTTTGAGAGGAGATGCAAAAACCCTGAGGAAATTCCGCCATCGTTTTTATGGCGTTCACCATTTGGTAAAAACGCAATAACCATCTTATTTAATCAGTAGGATTACTGAGATACCAAGTTTAGACTGTTTTTTTTTACTACTTTGGCCACATAGCTCTGTGAGGGCTTGTTACTTGCATTTGGAGTTGTAGTTTTTTGGATTGCTTTTTTGGGGGAGATTAATATAAAAAAATAAATAAATATATAAAAAAATATAGCAATTCTGGAGTTCGCTGTTGAAATCGTTTAAAAAAAACTTTCACTAAGTAACAGAAATAAAATCTATTTCCATTGTTTTGGGTCATTACAAAGGCAGTAAAACCCATTATGCGTTTTTTTTCTTCTTCTGTATTTTATCCATTTAAAGAGGGTTTTTGTGGGAAAAAGTATGCTTTTTTTAAACTGGATTTGTTTTTTTTCTTTAAATTAAACTTTATGGAACTTTTTTGATGCTGTTTTTTAGTCCCTCAAGGGTCCCCGGGGTCTCCGTAGGTACTCTGGGTACTCACCAGGGAACTTGAAGATGTGATCATTTGATCGCTAGGATAGTAAACTGCATTACTTATGCAGTGCAATCTATTAAGCCTATGATAGCATCTGCCAGAGGTGGGGTCTTATAGGCTGAATTACATGGCAGACAGAGGCCTGTGTTAGGCTTCTGACTGCCATGGGAACCCATTGGTACCTTGCAATCACACTGTAGGGTGCCAATGGGTGACAGAAGGAGCCCCTTCCCCCTGTCATTTGCTTACATGCTGCATTTGCTATTGAGTGTGGCATGTAAGAGGTTAAACTGCCAGGATCTGATGTTTCTCCGCATATGTCGGATAGAGCAGGAGTCTGGCTGTCAGTAGTCAGCCAAGCCACTGCTGTAAAGCCATGTATGCACAGGTTTAAAGCCCATCAGTGAGATCAGTGGAAAGGTGTATTGGCCGTCACCAAGTGGCTAATAGTCTCATATTGATGCTACTAATATACTGCACAGTAGTGCTGCTTATAATACTTCAGGGTATTCACAAATCGTGGAAGCCATAGGGAATCTACTGAATGTCGCAGGCAGCTGTGCTGTAATTTCGAATAGTTTCCACAACCAATGCAGCAGGAGCCCCTCCAATAACACTAATGGGATTGCTATTTGAGCAATTACCTAAATATATTAATATAAAAATGCTGTGAAAGTGGAGCTTTCCTTCAATAGCGGTAAACCACCTATGCTTCTCCTGCCGGGTCTATGACTGCCAAGCAGCCCAGTTGGGCATTAAAAGGGTTATCCAGACTTTTACTAGTGACGATCTATCCTTAGGATAGGTTATCCATAGTCGATCATTGAGGTCTGCTGCTCGGGATTCTCGCCGATCACTCTGATTCTCTGTACTGCCGTCAGTACGGACAACGCTGTTCATATTGCAGTGGCCCGCTTTGGTACTACAAATTGAATGGGAGCTGTGCCTACAGTACCAAACCGGGCCACAGGAAAACGGACAGCACCATCTGCTTCCACACTGACCGCTGGCCCAGAGCTCAGCTTATTAGCGGGAACTCTGAGCCGCAGTCCCCAGCTAATCAACTATTGATCCTGAGGATTAGTCATCAATAGTAAAAGTCTAGACAACCACTTTAGTGCATGTAGTCCCCATAGGCCAGGGACGCTAGTGTCTTTCTACTATTCTAGAAAGTGTGGTTTACATGTGGGCAGAAAAAAAAAAAGTTTTTCTATTTTTTTAACAACATTTTAGTTTAATTTCACATAACATATTGAAAAACTCAATGTTCTACTTCACTTATTCTTTACCACCTTGTTTTCTTCTTCATTCACATCTAAAGCTGAAGGCGCACTTTTCTACTCTCTTGGCTTTTCCCAGAAGGTTTCCAAGAAGTGGAAGTCTCTCAGACATCCAAAACACAAAGCAAGCCGAGTGCCCCCATAACAGCCGGTAGCTGTGGCGGATCCTCACCGGTCATGGCGTGTGGGTGCATGGTTAGTATAGGAGACAGGAGGCTTGTACAAACAACACGTGTTATAAAAGGGAATGTCTACTTTCGTCCTGAAACTATTTCTTAAAGGGGTAGTCCAGGGCATTTAACACACTGGTGGAAAGCAGAAGGTGTGATAAAACCTCGAAATAAGCTGCTCCGGTGGCCCTGCTGGCTGCTCTCTATTGCCGTCCTGCGGTGATGATGTTCAGACTACCCACATAGGACTGCAGCAGCCAATCACGGTCCTCAGCAGTCACATGCCCATCAAGTTACAGCGACTGACTACAGCAGCCACATGCAAGAAGTTCAAACATCCTCACTGCAGGATAGCAATAGAGAACAGCCCGACTATCCAAGCAGTGGCACTATAGCAGCAATGGATTTACCAGGTGATTAATACTTATTATTGCTGTTTGCATCACATTTCCCATTTTCTGTCTGTGCTTTAAACGTTCCGAACATCCCCTTAAAGAGCGGACATATATAAAAATGGGTTTTCTAAACTAGACAACCCCTTTAAATACCTTTGCGGGGAATTCAGAGTTAAAAGGGTTTTCTGGTACTTTTACTATGGATGACTTATCCTAAGCACAGGGCATCAATAGTTGATAGGCGGGGGTTGGCTACTTGGGGTCCCCACCGATCAGCTGATAAGAGGCAAGAAGCAGACTACTTTCACTTCAGTACTATGCAACTTGGGCGGCTGCACTATAGACAATGGGAGCTGTGCCTGCAGTACCAACTTAGTGCGTGCAGAGCAGGAAGCAGATAGTGATGTCAACACTTGGCAAACGGCTGATTGGTGGAAAGCCTGAGCAGTAGATCCCCTGACCAACAAATATTGATGACCTATCCTCAGTAAATGTCCCAGACAACCCCTTTTAATAGAAGTGGGTCTGTTCAGGATCCTCATCCCCAGGCCACAGCGGAGAATGGGTACAAAGAGCATCCAAGTCTAGGGAATCCATCCTGTCCTGCATTACACAGACAACCCACTGATGTGAACAGGCACTTAGACAAAAATTAAAAGAACCCTTGGTTTTTGCTGTGAATGAAGAAGAAAAAAATAAAAAACACAAATATGAAAATGCCCAAAATACTGGCTACGTATTACTATATATCACTAATACTATACATGCATATTATTACACAGCACCCAATAGTCAGCACAGCACACAGTGTCTCAGGATTGTACTCGGCCCCCCATACCTCGGGGATGAGCTGAAAGAGAGCGTTGGAATAGAGGGTCCCAATGGCGAGAGCAATGAAGAAGAGGAGAAGACGCTTGTAACAGGCTTTCTTCATGAAGGGAACCACACCGGCCCCCAGGAGGGAGCAGAGAGAAATGACGGTGACACATAGGAAGCCATAACCCCATACTGAGGAAGAAATCGGGGAGAGAGATCCACATAACATAAATGGAAGACAAAACAGAAATGGGGAAAGATGAAGGAAAAACTCCCAGAGGGAGGGGAGAAAGAACAAATATGATTAATGATCCGATTCCATAGATACGGTTTGATCACGTCAATTGACTCTTAGGCATAATGCACATATAACCAGAGTACTACCGATGTCTACTCTATGCAGTATCTCAATCCTTGGGTTGTATAGTATTAGGAAAACATGGCCGCTTTCTTTCAGAAACAGTGCCCCACCTGTCCATAGGTTGTATGCAGTATTGCAACCATTCCCCATACATTTATAGGAATTGGATATCACCATCTCATAAAGTTATGGCTAGCATATCACTTTATAAATCAGTGGAAGTCTAACGTCTGGGACCCTTCCACCCCCACGATCCTCGGAAGGGCTCACAGTGCCGAATCACTGAACTCAACTGAATGGACTCTGCAGGAAGAGACAGGATCAGTGATGGCCCCAGAGGTCTGATCCCCACCGATCACAAAGGAATGGCATATCCTAGTTATTGACCATCACTTTATGAGATGCAAAACCCCTCTAAGAGAAGCTGCAATACCAGATATAACCTATAAAACAGATATCATGTGGCTTCTGGAAGGAAGCAGATACAGTAGGTTTTGCAAAGCCTTAAAGGGGTTGCCCGGGTCTGAACCATTGAGGACCTATTCTCAGGATGGCTTATCAATAGTTGATTGGCAGAGGGCCACCACTTGGGATCCCCAACGATCAGATGTTATTGGGCCCGCTCACGGCTCCATCCACATTGCAGCGACCCTGCTTGGAAATGCATTCAATAGGAGTTGTGCCTGAAACACCAGCCAGGCCCACTGCAGTGTGTAAGCGGCTGTCCGCTTCCGACTCCGTCTGCACTGACAGCGGGCTTAGCAAACAGCCGATTGCCGGGGGTCCTGAGCCAATCAACAACTGGTCGCCTATCCTGAGAATAGGTCATCGTTCGTTTAGTCCTGGAAACCCCCTTTAAAAGGATTGTACGGCATGTATTGAACCTTGTAGTACTCTCTTTAGACATGCATGAGTCCCGTCATTTCCAACGAGGTCCCGAACAGATGGGATTGCACCAGTACAATGAAAGAAGATTATAAAAGAATGTTCTTCATATAGATGGATCCAATGCCCCAGCCATGTAGAACTGAGGGGCAGGAGACCAAGAACACCAGATAATTCTGCTGTAGCTGATATTCCTAGAACAACAAATAACCTAATTTTTTCTGTCTGCCATCCACTGCCCTTTCCCTTTTGCTAGAGACAGAGGGTAATGGCCAAGACTGCTTGGTGTTTATTGCTGGTCACATCAGGTACTGTAAACCAGTGATCCAAGTGTAGCCACTGTGACTCAAGTCTTGTTCTAGCCTCTTCAAGCCTCCAAAGATGGTGAGCCAATTCCCCTTCAGTGGCTGTAGCACACTTAGTGGCCAATCCACAGTTTTATGTTCAGACTAGGTGCACTTTCTTGTGACTTCTATTATAGAAGAATCATGGCGCTGCTGGCATCAGGGGAATGCAAGGTTTCACAGCAGCGTCATGGCCACAGACCACATGATGCATGCTGGCATTCGGTGCTAGACGTCAAGGGAGAAACCTCTCCCTTCTGTTGTAAAGTCTCCTTTGGTACCTCCCTTTTATGCACTTTGGACTACATTTGTTCTGACTATTGCTGGTCTCAAACCCTGACCTCATCTTTGTATTTTCTGTCCTGTCCTCATATATTCTTTCACCCTTATTTTACAATCTAGGAATTTACAGGGGATGAAGCGAGATCGCCCTTTTCAGGGCGGGTACTCCGCTTAATAGGCAGGCTAAGTCAGGGTAGATTAGGGAGAAGTTTTAGGTTTATTTTCATTTTTACCACTATCCGTTATATTGTCATACATGTCTAGCAACTCAATACCCCCCCCCCCCCCCGCATTCTATACATCATTCAGTCTATCCCTTTCCTCTGCTTCAGAAGCCATTGATCTGCATCTCTGACAGGCCTGGACGGAAGTGACAGTGCGGCAACAAAATCTGGTCTCCTTTGCCAAAAGGAGAAAGGAAAAAAGGTTCCTGCTGCAGCAAGGAGCCTCCCATACAGTCTTGTCTATGCCACATCCTTCCCATGCATTAGAAAGGGAGGAGGCAGAATGAGGAAAAAAAAGAGGGAGAATTCATTCTCTCCCCCCACCCAAAAAAATAATATTTTTTTTAAATGTCCCTTTAAACACCGAACAAATGGATCATCAGTTACAGCAGAAATACGATCATTAAAGGGGTTGTCCCGCGGCAGCAAGTGGGGGTATACACTTCTGTATGGCCATATTAATGCACTTTGTAATGTACATTGTGCATTAAATATGAGCCATACAGAAGTTATTCACTTACCTGTTCCGTTGCTGGCATCCCCGTTGCCATGGTGCCGTCTAATTTCAGGGTCTAATCGCCCGATTAGACGCGCTTGCGCAGATGGGTCTTTTCCCTTCGGCTCGGTCCGGCATCATTGCGTAGCTCCGCCCCGTCACGTGTGCCGATTCCAGCCTCCTGATTGGCTGGAATCGGCACACGTGACGGGGCGGAGCTACGCAATGACGCGTAGAAGGGGGCGGAGCCAGAACACCGCTGCTGCCAGACAGAGCCGAAGGGAAAAGACCCATCTGCGCAAGCGCGTCTTATCGAGCGATTAGACGCTGAAATTAGACGGCACCATGGCGACGGGGACGCCAGCAATGGAACAGGTAAGTGAATAACTTCTGTATGGCTCATAATTAATGCACGATGTATATTACAAAGTGCATTAATATGGCCATACAGAAGTGTATAGACCCACTTGCTATCGCGGGACAACCCCTTTAATTACACACTAGAAATAAGAAAGATGTTGAATTGATGTATGAAATTAACATCACAAATCATTTCTATATCCGCCATATTCTGTAATGACCTTAACATTCCGATTGAAAGAACATATTAACATCCACTTGTTGCAGTGACCGCCAGTTTTGATCGGTGAGCCAATCGAATATTAATAATGAGATCCTAAGTGAATTGGCCAAATTTTTGCAAATCGGAATAATGGCTCATCCTACAAAATAGCGGCCTGCAAAAAAGCGTCAACACGTATAAACTGAATTAAAGATAGATCTGTCAGCTCATCAAGGACACAGGGGAATAAGAGGCAGCACCTTCTGAGACTCGAGCATTGGTTATGCTACTGTATGACTCCAGGACATGGGTCCCCTCCAACCCACCAGTATATGCAAGTCAGTTGTAAGTGTATGTTATGAGAAATTTATATTATATATGTGTTTAATACTGGCTACTCCCCCGATCATTATACATAAATGGTCAGTGTGTGTAAATGTTCTGTAGAGCCTCCCCTATGGTGAACACTGGTACTGCACCTCCGGGATCAACTGCATGAGAGCAGTAGACAGCAGCGTGCCAATGGACAGGCCGATGAAATAGATAAGCATTCGTCGGAAGATGGGTCTCTCCACACATGGGGCAAAGAAGACACCCATGAGAGAGGACAGGCTGATCACGGTGACTGCCAGGAACCCAAAACCCCAGACTGTGGGATAAAAGGACAAAGTAAGGAATGTGTATGTAACAGTTATTATATTTTGGGTGCAAATGCACCTTAGAAAATTTTCACCAAGATCATTGACTGGTTAATATATATCCTAGTTGTCCTATTCTGGCAAGTTGTTAGAAACTCTCTTCGCCTGTTCCTTAGCATTTCTGTTTCTTGAAAACCTAAATGACTCCAATACATGGATGGAGTGGTCACGCAACTTTCCTGGAGTCCAGAGTGGCAGATCTGCCATAATATGCAGCTATATAGGTTCGGGTGTGTATAATTAGGCAAGTTTTCTGTTCAGGGATCCCGCGTTCAAGAAGCAGATGCTCACATAGTGGTTGATACATAGCCTTTACCAGAAAATAGGACATGGGATGGGATTGTCCTGAGTGGAGCATATGCACAAATGGTGGTGGAAGCAAGGACTACATCACCATTGTGGTAGCTGCCTCGAGAAAGAGGGTAGTTCTAGATAGGCAAATTCTGTCATAGGGCCATGTCAAGACTTTTGATCGCTGAGGGTCCAGCTGTTAAAGCCTCCACAGATCGTTGGAAGTAGCCGGCTGACGCACTCCCTAGCTGAAGACAGACTCAATACAAAGTCTATGAGGCCATTTTTAGCTAGTGAGCAGCGACCGCACTTGAGTGAGCACTTCATCTGGCTCAGTCTAACAAATCGATTGGGTGGGATCTGAGCAGCTGGATCTCTGGCAATCAAAACATTTGACATGTCCCCATGACATGTCAAAAGTTTTTAAAGAGAGCAGTTTTAAGCTTTTAGGTAATAAGTTTTATCACTGTATAAATGAAAAAGTTCTACAACTTTCTAATATACTTTAGGTTTCAATTCCTCACCATTTTCAAGATGTCTACTGTCAGTGAAAGACAACACCCCTACATTCAGAGACAGTAACCCTATACCCATCTAGTCCTGCTCTCAGATAAGAATTGAATACAGTTGTAGAACACTCTAGACAATGCTTTGAGAGCTAAACATTTCAGCAGCTGCTGCACAATTCTCTCAGTTTGAAGTCCAGGCTGTTGAGCTCACAGAGCATTGTCCAGACTGGATACAACCGAATCCACTTCTCAGCTGGGAACAGGACTAGATATGTATAGGTTTACTGCCTGTGAACAAGTGTTCTCATTCACTGACAGCAAACTACGAGATCATTCGCTTCAGCGCTAGGGGGCTTCTCTTTTCCTGCTCCATTTGGGAAGCAGGACAATGGCACACCCTGGCCGAAAGGATACATCTTATGAGAGAATCGAATGGCACTGAACAGACCCCATTGACTAGAATGGGGTCTGTTTAGCTTCTAACCATGTTTTAAGCAGAATTCAATGGTGATGTGAACAAGCCTTAGTATCTTAAAAATGGAGGGGAATTTGAATATATACCTGAAGTACAAAGTATCAGCACATTGTAGAACCTTATTCATGTGTGGATTAAACCATTTTAAAATAACTTGAAAGAAGAGGACAACATGGACTTATAGTTACGGGTGATTTTTACTTTTTTTTTGGAAGAAAATTAACCTCTACAGTTCTGTTCACACGGTGTTTTACTCTAGGTCCCAGGCTATGGACTGTCCTTAGTCAGAGAACAATAAGGTCGATTAGGTTTCCATTTGTTTTTGTCAGATTGGTATATTTGACCATGCTACTCCGGTTTGGCACAAATGCCAGCAATGGACAGAAAGTTGCTCAAAAGGAGACCTCATTGACCTCAGTTTGACTAATGAAAGCCTATGGCCTGGGATGCATAGCAAAATGCAGCTGGAATAGACCCTATTAATACGACCCTGCCAAAGACTGAAAGGGGTCAGACTCCGTCTATACAGCCTACAGAGCTCTTCAGAGATGAGCTTGTGAGGAGAACCTTGAAAGAACAAAACTCCATAAGCAGGAACCTGTACCTTCATCCAAGGACGCGACGTGGAAAGAGAGCAGCTGTGAGGTTCACGTTAGTATCTTTATACTTGGCTAAAGCCATTCCGCTCTAATTTACATCAAACACATTTATCAAGAAGAAAGCTAATAATGGTCACAGCTGCCAAGGTGTGCGCCAATCACCGGAGCCGGCTGTTCTTCTGAACACTTGGCCATTGACAGGTATCATCTTCTAGTAGGACTTTCTTAGATACTATATACAGGGCATTCCCTTCATACCGCCAATCCATCAGTATGAGAGAGACTCCTGTGAAGGATGTGATCCCGGGAGTGAGAGCAGTTCTTTAGAGAATAGTCGGTAGGGTGCTGTCAGTCCAGTTACCCTCCCCATGTGTAATGGGGCAGGTTATTCTATTATTACATTATTTTACTACCACTCCTGATTAGATTAGGTTCTTGGTCCTCACTGTTATCTTTTTAGACTAGCAAATGATATAAACCATATGTATTTATTTAGCTATACATTGGCTTTGATACCAGTATTATTTTATGCTTCATTATATACCGTATATACTGGCGTATAAGACGACTTTTGAACCCCCAAAAATCTGCTCTGAAGTCGGGGGTCGTCTTGTACGCCGGTAATACAAAAAAAAAAAAAAAAGAAAGTGTCCAAAAAAAAATCATTACTCACCTCCCCCGGCGTTCTGCGGCGCTGCTGCAGGATGACGCTCCCTCCTCGTCCCCAGCAGAGCATTGCTTTCTGAATGCGGGGCTTGAAATCCCCGCCTCCAGAAAGCTAATACTCTGATTAGCTAACACACGCCGTCAGCCATTCAATGACATCATTGAATGGCTGTGATTGGCTGAAGCCACGTGTGTTTTAGCCAATCACAGCTTTCAATGATGTCATTGAATGGCTGTGATTGGCTGACGGCGTGTGTTAGCTAATCACAGTATTAGCTTTCTGGAGGCGGGGATTTCAAGCCCCGCATTCAGAAAGCAATGCTCTGCCGGGGACCAGGAGGGAGTGACATCGTGCAGCAGCGCCGCAGAACGCCGGGGGAGGTGAGTAATGATTTTTTTTTTTGCTCCGCTGTATTCCCGGCGTATAAGGTGACAGTTGGGGGAGGAGGGGGGAGGGTTGCCTTATACGCCGGAATATACGGTAGATATTAATTGTTCAGGCTCGCTATTTTGTGCTTTTATCATTATGATCATTTCATGCTCCATTTACTCACTAAATGTAAAAACATTGCATTAGATTTTACTTCTTATATAAATTTATTAACTGATCATATAATCTCTTAATCATTTAGTGCATTTATCTACCCCGGCTAATTTGTTGAGTTTATTATTGTTCCTAATTATTGTTTTTATTTTTTGACTTATTCTTCCATTTGTTTTACCAGTACTCTTTCCAGGCATCTCTGAAGAAGGGTCTGCGTCTCCAAAACACATCAATGTGCTGCCCATGATTTAACTAAGAAAGAAGATTTGGGAGGCTGAATGCGCTTTAGATTACTGTGGGTTGGGCCTACAGTGCTTCGTTTTCTCCTTTTTAGGATTAAACATTAACACTAAAATGGTCCTTTCCTGCACACAGCAGCCAATCACAGCTCCGATTTCATTTTACCGCAATAGTGTAAGTAAAGAGATTTGCTGCAGTTGGTTGCCATGAGCAACAAATACCGTTTTAATGCCAAATAGTTTTGATAAATAAGGTTTTTTGTCTCAAAGAAATTTAATTTTTTTTTTTTTTTAAAGTAAAGTGCTTTTAGACTAAACTATTATCGTTTACAAAATCGTTCAGACGAGCGAAAGTCGACCCAATGACGAACGATATTCGCTGACGTTTCACTAGTTGTAGGCATAAAAATCATTGGCTCATGCACTTCTATTAAAGGGGTTGTCCCGCGGCAGCAAGTGGGGTTATACACTTCTGTATGGCCATATTAATGCACTTTGTAATATACATCGTGCATTAAATATTGGCCATACAGAAGTTAAAACTTACCCCCTCCGGTGCTGGCGTCCCCGTCTCCATGGCGCCGACCAAAGCCGCCTTCTGCCTGGATTAGACGCGCTTGCGCCGAAGGGGCCGCTCCGGCGAGCTCGCGCCGCACAGATCTTCTGCGCATGCGCAGAAGACCTCTGCGGCGCAAGCACGCCGGAGCCGGACAGAAGAGGGCAGACAGCGCAAGCGCATCTAATCCAGGGAGAAGAAGGCTTTGGTCGGAGCCATGGAGATGGGGGGACGCCAGCACCGGAGGGGGTAAGTATATAACTTCTGTATGGCCAATATTTAATGCACGATGTATATTACAAAGTGCATTAATATGGCCATACAGAAGTGTATAACCCCACTTGCTATCGCAGGACAACCCCTTTAAGTTTAAACAGCGATCGTTCAGTCATTCTCATCACTTACACAGCGAATGAACGATTCTCATTTCAACGAGCCAATGATGCATCTGCCTGTCCAAACAGGCTGAGGAGATCGAATGGGCTACCGGTAACGTCACACTGTGTCAAATGAGAATCGGCTCATCTTAAAGGACTCGTACATGAAAGCCCGTGTACATTTATTTGTGACTACAGTGAACGATCCCCCAGATGTGAGAGCCCACATACATGATATGATTGCTACCATATCAGACATGTTGGAGAGAACACTGCAAGAAATGGGAGTACAGATTGGATATTGTTCATACCACCAATGGGGAACATGTACAGGTTTATTAGTGTGCTTTTACATATCCTTTAGGATCATTTTCCTACCATTCATACGTCCTACTCTACAAACTGATGAAATGTAGGAGGTCTGAATGGAACACCCTGTATATAGCATGAGGAGGACATATCAGGCCTGGCACAGACGTTCTACAAGGACCGACATCTGTTAGTGGGTCACAGTACTGTAGGTGGCATCTTACATACCTTCACCACTGCTCGGTCTTCCCTCAATCTCGGTGTCATTGTGAAGGACGGTGTTCTCCTGGCATGCTTTCGTTTCTAACTGTTGGAGGATGGATGGGCAGAGACTTTGCAGACCCCCTGCGTCAACTGCAGATTTGGCGGTCAGGTTGTGAGCAGAGAATAGGGTGGAGGCGCTGAGACACTGGAGGAAGAAGAATGATATAGAGAATTATAAACCGGCTGTTCTGAGCAACTCAGAGAAAAGACACTGAGTGAGAGTTAAGGCCCATTTAAACAACGATTATCGCTCAAAAGATGTCGCTCAAGCGACTTTTACGCGATAATCGTTGGTCATTTACAGCGCAAGATGATCGCTCAAGATGAGTGATCACCTTGCGCTGACAGCGGAGGATGCAGAAGACAAGCGGGGTGTTCCTGCTTTTCCTCTGCATCCAGCTGTTCCCCGCTCCAGCGCCCGGCTGTTATACAGCTGAGCGCTCCCAGTGGAGGATGCAGATGACAAGGGGGGTGCCCCTGTGGAGGATGCAGATGACAAGCGGGGTGTCTCCGCTTGTGTTCTGCATCCAGATGCTTTCTGCATGGAGCGCCCGGCTGTTATACAGTCAAGCGCTCCGTGCCGGGTATGGAGAACAGAGCTGGACTGCTCTGTTCTTCATACCCCGCCTGTGTTCAGGGAGCGAACTACAGCTGAAATAATAGTATCAGCTGTATCCCGCTGTGAATCCCTGATAAGGCTCATCGTTGTCTTTCAGCACACTGAAAGACAACGATGAGCGACGGCTTAACGAAAACTGTATGATGGACGAACATTCACACAGAACGATTATCGCTCAAAAGACGGCTTTTGAGCGATTATCGTTGTGTCTAAATGTGCCTTTATACAGGAACCCTGTCTTGCTGTGGAGGTCAGCAAGGTCAATCAATAGGGATCTTACTTGTAGTGGTACGAGGGACAATGACAGCTCAGCGATATGTTCAGGACATCCTGCAGCAACATGTGTTCCTCTCATGGTGGCTTCCAGCAGGATAATGCTCGGCCGCACACACAAGGGGGGGTCACAGGAAGCCCCCACAACATTGTCACACTTCTGTGGCTGCCCAGTTGTCAGATTTATCAATAGAACACGTATGGGACTGACGCCAGCTTCAACAGCCTACATGTTTGCATGATCTAGAGGCTCAGTTACAGCAAATATGGACTGATATGCTGCAGGATACCATACGGAACCTGTATGCCTTCATGCCCACCTGTATCACATCTTGTATCCAAGCTAAAGGCAGTACAACAGGGTACTAGAGCCTCCATGCCTGTCCATATCACATCTTGTATCCAAGCTAAAGCCAGTAAAACAGGGTACTAGAGCCTCCATGCCCACCTGTATTACATCTTGTATCAAAGCTACAGGTGGCCCAACAGGGTACTACTTCTAGGTGAGGGATTGTTTTTTGACAATGAGTATCTAAGAGCTCAAAAGATGACTGTAGAGCATTTTATTCTACCCAAATGTGGGTGGCTAGTTTCTGATAAGCCCCAATGACACGGCAGACCCCTAGGTTCTCATGCTCCAGTACCCCACATGTCATATCGCTAGTGCACAGACCTCCAGTCCTTTATACCTTGTAAGGCACGTTCACCTTTTAGCGATGGCCAGGAGCCACATTCAACTCAAAAATGGAGGAGAGAAGTTTTTAGGCTACAGCTGTGTGGCGACTTTGGTCACAATGTGATTGTTCTCAGCAAGAGAAACCACGTAATCTTGTAGATATGATACCTTTTAATGGCTAACAAAAATACATGATGTAATAATAGCGAGCTTCCGAACCGACGCAGGGCTCTTCTTCAGGCTTATGGATTGGATCTGAAGAGGCATGCATATTTATACACACTTTGGTCACGACATACATTGTGTAGCGAATGATTGCACTACAGCAGAGGTCCCCAACTCCGGTCCTCAGGGACCACCAACAAGTCATGTTTTCAGGATATCCTATAGTAAGAACACCTGTGGGAATGTCTGAGGCCCCGACAATAATTACATCACCTGTGCAATACTGAGGAAATCCTGACAACATGACCTGTTGGGGTCCCTGAGAACTGGAGTTGGGGAACCCTGGCGTACAGCCCCGCTCCATCCCATCCTACGGTAAGCAGACACAGCCGAGTTGTGACTCGCAAGTTACCACAACATGATAACTGCAATAAATCCAAGCCCGATGGATTTTTTTGTGCTGTTGGGTCATGGATATAACAACTTACTAGACTGTGATATGAAGGGCCATAGTGTGATTTTTGGCCGTGCGCCATGTGCCATGCTGAAAGCCATCATGTAACCCTAGCTTAAATGTGGAAAACACGAAATTGTGAAATAGCAAACATTTACTGATAAATGTCAGTGCAAGATTTGACACTTGTAGGTCAACAGAATCAGTATTGATCGTGGCTGCTGCTGTCAAACAGAGCCGGCACCCACCTTGTATGGAACGGGATTGGCTCACGATCCCACGCCATACAAACCTAGACAGAGAAGGGCATATATATACGCCCAAAAGCATCAAGGTATAAAAGGGGTTTTCTGGGATTAAGATACCCTCATGATAGGTTATCATTATGCAATCAGTGGGGGTCTACTGCACGGGACCCCTGTCTATCAGCTGTACGAAGAGATTTTCATCAGTCACATGGTCGTACAGCAGCTCTGTCCCATTCAAGAGACTAGGACTGAGATGCTATACCAGACACAGCTGCTATAGTAACATAGTATGTTAGGCTGAATGGAGACAATGTCCATCTCATTCAGCCTGTTTCAACCTCCTTGTGGATCCAGAGGAAGGCAAAAAAAAAAGAAAAAGCACAACGAGCCAATTAGCTCATATGAAGGAAAAAAATTTCTTCCTGACTCTATAATGACAGCCAAAGTAATCCCTGGATCAACATTTAAGATAAACAACCCGCTGGTCACCTAATGTCTATATCCTGTAATGTCGTAGCGCTCTACAAAGACATTTAGTCCCCTCTTAAACCCCTCTATGGATTTTGCCATCACCACGTCCTCAGGCAGAGAGTTCCACAGTCTCACTGCTCTTACAGTAAAGAACCCCCTTTTTTGTTGGTGATGGAACCTTCGTTCCTCTAGACGTAGCAGATGCCTTCTTGTTACTGTCGCAGTCCTGGGTATAAACAGATCATGGCAGAGATCCTTGTATTGTCCCCTCTTGTATTTATACATAGTTATTTGATCGCCCCTTAGCCATCTTTTTTCCAGGGTAAATAATCCCAATTTTGATGCCTCTCTGGGTATTCCAGTCCTCCCATTCCGTTTATTAATTTAGTTACCCTTCTTTGAACTCCCTCAAGCACTGCAACATCCTTCCTGGGCACTGGTAACCAGAACTGTACACAGTATGAAATGTACAGTGAAGTAGTTGCGGCACGCACACAAGCGCAGCACCTACTTCAAATGATCAGTCTGGATCACAAGTGGGAGACCCCCACAAATCTGATACAGATGACAAGTCATCAATATGTCCTGGAAAACCCCTTTTATCTAGTTGTGCTTACGTTTTCTCATGCCCACTATGCAACATCTATTTGTTTTCCCATATGTCGGCAAGGTCAGCAAACCAGTGACTATACAGAGATGGCTGAGGTCCATCAACAGGATAGGTGACCGCACCGATCATGAGCACAGGGGTCCCCAGCGTCCCCCATTTGATTGAAGTGGTGGGAGAGAATGCATGCTGCCGCTATAATTCAAAGCCTATGGACCTGATGGAGATAGCAGAGTAGACACTCTTCCCCCGCAGGTACATGGGGCTTATTTACTATAACAGTTTTCAGACACAAAATTGTACCAGAAAACTAGCTTACATGCTTACGGCTTGTTTATCATAGGTTTTAGAAACTTTTGGACACTTTTTTCAACTTGTCCAAAAAGGGAGCAGCCTAAATTGCCCCATTATTCGGTGATAAATCTGGCACATTTTACAACTGCCTAGTCTAAGGGACCGTAGGAGCTCTAAGTTTGGCCTGTAAGGCCGGCTGTCCATGGGCGTAGCGATATACTACTGCGGGAGAACACTCTTTTCCGCTCGTGTACATCGGGCTGCGCTTTCCATAGTTACCCTATGGATTATCGCTGCAGGTAAGGCGGTGAGATATCGCCCGTGGACAAGAGGCCCAACTCTTATGGCACTGTCCCACAGGATGGCGGTCGGGTAAACAACTGCATGAGCGCCGACGTCACGCTAAGGTAGTTAGCGCCTGGGCAGAGCGCTTACACTGACCGGCTTCGCTGCTGGATTGCGGACTTCTTGCTCCGCTCTTCACCTTCTATGTGAAATGCTGAGCGGGAAAGGTTTACTCGGAACGAGAAGCCAGCGATCCCGCGATGTCCGCTGCTGACGGAAGCGCTTTCATCTGCATTCACACTGCATGATCATCACTCAGTTTGGGTGATAATTGTTTCGTATAAACGGGCCTTCAGACAGTATTAGTAAATACGTCCCCTCGTATACACGGTGATGTACTATGACCAACTGATCATCCAGGACATTTCAGATTCCACTAATGGCGGATTTTGTTCCTATAGACGGACACACTGGGTGGCCGCGGCGATTACGGTCTCTATAAAGAGTCCTCTGCTCAGTGAAGCCTAAAGCCCCATTTACACGCAACGATTGTCGTTTGAACAAACCATCGATTTTTTTGCTTGCAAATGCTGAGCGTTTACACGTAAAAATAATGGTTTGAAATCGCCGCCAGCTATGTAAACACGGTATATGTTGTATGCTTAGGTAGGTGTGTATATACGAAGAATCTCTGGCCAGGAGGTGTTTAATTAGTGCGAAGAGACAGCCTCTGTCTACTGAGGCAGGAGTCATTGTGGTTAGCTGGCGGAACACTCCCCCCTCCCCTCAAGTCCTATGAAAGACTGAATGACTGAACGAATGCCGTTTAAACCCAACGACGAGCGAACGAGCCAACGACTGTTTTTATGCAGACTGAAACGCATTGATAAACGACAAGTGACCGTATAATGCACGATGGCTTCACGTTTACATGTAACGATTATCGCTCATATCTGCTCGATTGAACAAATTTTGAGTGATAATCGTTGCGTGTAAAGGGGCCTTTAGGTTGTAACCTTGATAAACTACTTTACATCATTCACAAGTATTATAAATGGGGAGTTTTATAGTATCTACCACATCTTCCTGGATGGAGGCTGACAACGCTAATCCGAAATCTGACAACGATTGTCCCGGGTCATATATTGTCCCAGGATATTAACGGAGGCTCCAGCAGAACAAAGGCAGGAGGGGAGGAGGAGGAGGAGGAGGAGAAGTATACGGTCTGTAGTCTACCTGCTCTATAGTCTAACCTCCCAATTTCCACTAAGTGAGGGGGCAGAACGTTTCCTGCTGCATGTGCACAGAATTTACAGTAAACTTTGCTACATTCTCTCCTGACAGGTCATACATGCAGAGATCACACACCGGTGCCGTCTACCATCAGGACTGAGTCACAAGAGAAGGGCACCATCAGGACTGAGTCACCAGAGAAGGGCATGTCACTGTATAAGTGATGAGAGCGGCTGAACTTTCCATTTCCCTGATCTGTTTTTATCTTCCGACTGTAGATTTTTTATTCTATTACCTGTACATGACTTTAGGGTCGGCCATCTTGCCTGAACAGCAGTTAAAAAGGTCTTTCCAGGCAAAAACTAAGGAGCCCCTATCCTCAGCATAGGTCATCAATAGTGAGTCGCCAGGGACCCGCTGCTTGCCGATTGTCCAGCCCGTTGTCATTGGGATCTGGACGGGGAGTGCCAGAGCTTGCTTCATTCCCATTCAAATCAATGGAAGCTGAATGAAGTAGCAGAGCAAGTACCTGGCTATCTCCAGCAGTCCATTGGGAATGAACAGAGCAGCACTGCATATGTGTACCTGCCACTACATTCAATCTCCATGTCATTGCAGGGGGTCTCAGCAGTGAAGAAGAGAGGAGGACATCAGGATCGGTGGGGGTCTCAGCAGTGAAGAAGAGAGGAGGACATCAGGATCGGTGGGGGTCTCAGCGGTGAGACGGCCATCCATTAGACTTATCACCTATGCTATGGTCAGTTGTGGGACATCCCACACATTTACGATAGCAAATGTCCTATTATATACATTAAGTTTTTAATTACAAGTCCCTTTCAAAGCAAAGTACTGCAGGGGGCACTCGCTTGTAGCAGATGTGCTGAAACTGAAACAATCTTACCCCTTTTGGGGGAAGGCACATACCCGCTAAGGCACATTACTCGAGCGAGCAGTGCCTTAGCCGAGTATCTCTCCGTTCGTCTCTAAAGATTCGGGGGCCGGCGGGGGGTGGAGAGCGGCGGGGGAGATCTCTCTCTCCCTCTCCTGCACCCCCGCAACTCACCTGTCACCCGCGCCGCCCCCGAATCTTCAGAGACGAACGGAGAGATACTCGGCTAAGGCACTGCTCGCTCGAGTAATGTGCCTTAGCAAGTATACTCGCTCATCTCTAGTCCAATTCAATTAAAGGGGTGAAATCTGCTGAGGATCTGGACATTAAATTTACCCCAAACGGTGCAGATTCTTCCAGCGGCAGAAAACCTGCAGCACATCAGCTACAGGTAAAAGCATCCATGCCGTCAGGCAACCTAAAGAACACGCAGTTGGTGTTTAGTAAGGCTCCCAGGACAATTTATAAAGGGATTCCCAGTTTTCTATAAAAAATAGCTAAATTAATTCACACAGGAAAAGTTCTTCAACTTTCTTATATAGATTTTTTATTCTGCTCCTGGTCATTTTCTAAGTGTTCTTGCTGTCAGTGGATGGAAAAACAAAACAGCTCTGGGTCTTTGAATCCAGCGATGCCAAAAATAATAGATTTAAAAATAAGAGGATTATATATTTTTTTCTCTTTATACAATTAAGGGTTGAAGAAAAAAAAAAAAAAAAGATGATAAAAAAAAAAATATATATATTTTTTTTACTTTGGCACAGTCAGAATCGTACTGACCCAGAGAAGAAAAAAAAAAGAAGCTTTTATGTTATTTATACCACATATTGAACAGCAAGAAAAAAACAAAAGGAGAATTGATGTATTTTTTGCCCCCCCCCCCCCTTCCCGCGCCCCAAGAATTAATAATGTTACACAATACATTATATGTGACTTTAAAAAAAAATGGTACTAATCCAAACTGCAGCTCACCACACAGTACACAAGCCCAACGGCATCTCAGTGGTGGGGTAAAAGAAAAGTTATGGCTTTTTAAAAGTGGAGATGAAAATCCCAAAGAGTCATCATGTATTCTAGAGCTTTGGAGGGGTTAAGAAGGTTTTGTGGGATAGACCACTAGTACAAGCCATTGACGTGTGATCGCTGAGATTCCTACCTAGGCACCCTCTCCAATTAGCAGACAGAAGGGGCTTATTGGAGCACTTCCCTGCAGCACCTAGACAGCACTGTTGGCAACCCTGTGGCTGTACCTGGTACTGCAGCTCAGCCACACTCACCGACAGTCTAGCTTAAGGACTGGACCCCAGTGGAGGTGGATCAGTGTAGCTTCCATCTCCTTAGTGGCAGTAGCATTATCTCATATCAGTATACAGATAGGTGAAATCTATATACAATGTATATTCACAACCCCTAACGGACAACAGTTATTACTGCCACTGATAATACTGTTGACTAACAACTTATCCCAATATTCTCTGCAGATAAGCATGGTATTGTACCCTGTTATCAGCCAAGCCAGGAGGCAGTTCTTTCACAGCTGCACTGGTGTAACTATAGAGGGTGCAGGGGATGCAGTTGCACCCTGGCCCAGGAGCCTTAGGGGGCCCATAAGGCCTCTCTTCTCCATATAGGGAGCCCAGTACTATGAATAAAGCATTATAGTTGGGGGCCCTATTATAGGTTTTGCATTGGGGCCCAATAGCTTCACGTTAGGCCTCTGCATTAAGGGGCTAAGATGGACTTTTGCACCCGGGCCCATGAGCCTTTAGCTACGCCCCTGCACAGCCGTACACGTATGTTAGAGATATTAGCAACATGTTTCAGGTTTAGCGCTCCTACAACCCACCTGGGATACGTTGCGGGTCTCTCCGGACCCCGTTCCTACTTCCAGTCTCTCCAGGAGGGTCTGTAGCTGCAGTAGTGAGAGGGTCTCGTTCTCCCCGTATCTCTCCAGGATGTCCTGCATGAAGGAAGCCGCGCTCAGCTGATCACCGGAGGTCGGAGCAGACGCCCGCGCCAAAGAGCTCAGGAGTGCCAGACCAAGCAGCAAGGAGGCAAGTAGCCGTGTACCAGCCATGATGGAGTCTAGAGGAGAAAAAAATACAGCATAGGTGGCTCTGCAGGGCTCAGGATAAGGGGCACGGACTACCCAATGGGGTCACCAGAGCGTGGGGCAGGAGGAGGGCGGCAACGTGAGGCCACAGGCTTACAATGTAGGGTAGAACTGGCAACAGCCCTTAAAGCGTGAGGGCTACAGCCTCAGAGTGGGGCATTGGCCTGGGCTGATGGGCTCATGGAGTGGGGCGATGCTCTGGGTAACAGGGTGAGTGGCAAAGCATGGGGCTAACAGGCTCACACAGCAGGGAAACATCCCGACGTAACAGCCACAAAGCGGGAGGGCAACGGGCTCACGGAGTGGGGCAACGGCCTGGGGTAACAGGATGCCAACACAGGGAAGCAGGCTCACAGTGCAAGGGCAACAGTCTCGCCGCGCCGCGCCACTGCCAGGGGGCAACAGCCTCGCCGCGCCACTGCCAGGGGGCAACAGTCTCGCCGCGCCACTGCCAGGGGGCAACAGTCTCGCCGCGCCACTGCCAGGGGGCAACAGTCTCGCCGCGCCACTGCCAGGGGGCAACAGTCTCGCCGCGCCACTGCCAGGGGGCAACAGTCTCGCCGCGCCACTGCCAGGGGGCAACAGTCTCGCCGCGCCGGGCGACTGCCAGGGGGCAACAGTCTCGCCGCGCCGGGCGACTGCCAGGGGGCAACAGTCTCGCCGCGCCGGGCGACTGCCAGGGGGCAACAGTCTCGCCGCGCCGGGCGACTGCCAGGGGGCAACAGTCTCGCCGCGCCGGGCGACTGCCAGGGGGCAACAGTCTCGCCGCGCCGGGCGACTGCCAGGGGGCAACAGTCTCGCCGCGCCGGGCGACTGCCAGGGGGCAACAGTCTCGCCGCGCCGGGCGACTGCCAGGGGGCAACAGTCTCGCCGCGCCGGGCGACTGCCAGGGGGCAACAGTCTCGCCGCGCCGGGCGACCGCCAGGGGGCAACAGTCTCGCCGCGCCGGGCGACCGCCAGGGGGCAACAGTCTCGCCGCGCCGGGCGACCGCCAGGGGGCAACAGTCGCGCCGGGCGACCGCCAGGGGGCAACAGTCGCGCCGGGCGACCGCCAGGGGGCAACAGTCGCGCCGGGCGACTGCCAGGGGGCAACAGTCTCGCCGCGCCGGGCGACTGCCAGGGGGCAACAGTCTCGCCGCGCCGGGCGACTGCCAGGGGGCAACAGTCTCGCCGCGCCGGGCGACCGCCAGGGGGCAACAGTCTCGCCGCGCCGGGCGACCGCCAGGGGGCAACAGTCGCGCCGGGCGACCGCCAGGGGGCAACAGTCGCGCCGGGCGACCGCCAGGGGGCAACAGTCGCGCCGGGCGACTGCCAGGGGGCAACAGTCGCGCCGGGCGACTGCCAGGGGGCAGCATTGCAGGGGCTGGGTGACAGCCCAGTATCACAGGAATAAGTATCACAGGGTGACTGTAGGCAGTGACATTGAGAAGTACACATCGATAATAGAAATGAGTCACAAGGAATCTCCTCCCGGTCCAGCCGCCTCCCCACTCACCTCTCCGGGCAGCCGACCTCACACACACTCACGGGCTGCCGGTCCCTCTGCACATCACGATCTGCGCCCAACAACGTGGAGCTCGGGAGCTGGCTCTTTAAACCTTAACGTCACATCAAGCTCAGCTCCGCCTCTTTTCCGTGACGAAGGAGGCGTCACCAGAGATCTGCAACAGTCAGTGCATCGTGATAGAGACAGACACTGTAATCATCAACGAGGTCAAGTTCAACCATAAAATCCGTCCGCAGAGAGTGTCCCCCGCAGCGTCCCAACACCGCCCATTATACCTGAGAACTAGGCTCCGACAATATGGCTTCCATCACTACCGATCCTATCAGACACCCCGCGCTCTAGTGGCGGAACCCTGTGTAAATTGTATGAATGGAATGCAGCTCACGACTAACCCGTCCCCGCCTGTGATTGGCTGTTCATATTCACGTGGTATCCTTTACAGTAGTAACTTATGCTGGAGTACAGTGGAATGTTACAGTAGTCACGTGATGTAGCGTCGGTGGCAGGATTCTGGCAGTGTGAGGAGAATGTAGCTGCTCACCTCAGTGTGCCCACACTGTGCCAATGCTGCCAGAACATGGAGGGCACCGAAGTACAACAATTTAATTTTGGACTGTGGAAAAGCTAACTAAAACAACTATAACAGATAATAAAAATATAAAGAAACAACATGACTATGAGGGAATGTATGGGGCTCCAGGGACAATGCCAAAAAAGGCTATGGCCCGAGATATAGTTATGGGCACGGTCATGGGCAGGGCTCCTTCACACTTGTGTGCGCTTGGAATTTCTGCGCGCAAAACGCTCGCTTTTACTTTTTTAGGATGCACATTTTTCCCACATGGAAAAAAACCCCACAGCATGCTCTACTTACCTGCACCAAAGGTCTCCATATGGGGTGTGTGAAAATGGGTGCGCAACGTGCTGCGCCATTCTGCCATGACTGACACACACATGAACTTCATTTACATTGCGACATCTTGGGATAATCTCCATAGAGAAAAATGGAGGTTGCGCTTGAGCTGTGGTAATGCTGTGGTTTTACTGCAACTTGTGGGCAAACAAAGATTGCCCCGGAGGCCTGGTCCAAAGGCCGGTAAAAAAAATAAATGTCAGCTGAGAGCACCTGCGGTCAGGCAGCAACCCGCGATCCATCCGATAAGTCACTAGCTCCCGTTCGGCCATCGCTCTAGCAAACATCCTGTACATAGCAGAAACACTATTGGGAACTCTATCAATATTGGGGATACTACTGGGGGCACTATTACTATTACAGGCACTGTTACTTTTGGGGCCACTTCTGGGGGCACTGTTACTATTGGGGCCACTTTTGGGGGCACTATTACTACTGTGGCACTTACTATTGGGACCACTTCTGGGGGCAATATTACCACTGTGGGCGTTGTTACTATTGGGACCACTTCTGGGGGCACTATTACTACTGTGGGCACTGTTACTATTGGGACCACTTCTGGTGGCACTGTTACTATTGTGGACACTTACTATTGGGACCACTTCTGGGGGCACTATTACTACTGTGGGCACGATTACTACTGTGGGCACTGTTACTATTGGGACCACTTCTGGGAGCACTGTTACTATTGTGGACACTTACTACTGAGACCACTTCTGGGGGCACTATTACTACTGTGGGCACTGTTACTATTGGGACCACTTCTGGGGGCACTATTACTACTGTGGGCACTGTTACTATTGGGGCTACTTCTAGGGGCACTATTACTACTGTGGGCACTGTTACTATTGGGGCTACTTCTAGGGGCACTATTACTACTGTGGGCACTGTTACTATTGGGACCACTTCTGGTGGCACTGTTACTATTGTGGACACTTACTATTGGGACCACTTCTGGGGGCACTATTACTACTGTGGGCACGATTACTACTGTGGGCACTGTTACTATTGGGACCATTTCTGGGGGCACTATTACTACTGTGGGCACTATTACTATTGGGACCACTTCTGGGGGCACTATTACTACTGTGGGCACTATTACTATTGGGACCACTTCTGGTGGCACTGTTACTATTGTGGACACTTACTATTGAGACCACTTCTGGGGGCACTATTACTACTGTGGGCACTGTTCCTAATGGGACCACTTCTGGGGGAACTATTACTACTGTGGGCATGATTACTACCGCGGGCACTGTTACTATTGTGGACACTGGGGGGGGGGGGGGGGCACATTTACTAGTTTCAGCCACTAGAGTGCCTCAGGTAAAACCATAGGTCATGATAAACCACACCCGCTTTTGCCTTATCTTTTTTTTTTATGATGAAGGTGGCAACCATATTCACAATGCACGCTCATTGGTTGCTGAAACCACCGAATGCACATATATACGTGTGTGCGGTCTCTGAGACCAGCAAGAGACTACTGCAGGAAGTGAATCATCGACGACCAAGACCAGCCCCGACCATAGCAGCAAGGGAATGTTCCATCAAGGATTACTCACACGTGTTTATGTGTTTTCGGGAACCAATTAGCGTTAAGCGGGAGGGCGGAATGTTCAGAATAGGGTTTAGCCAATCAGCATTCAATGAGACACCAAACAAGCGCACATATAAAACATTGGTTTGATAATTCTGTATTTCACTCGCTCTCCCATGTGGTTTTATTGTGTGAAGGCACACTAATTGGGCTTGTAATGGGAGCATATCGAGGCTATCAAGACATATTGTAAAATTTGGCAAGTGTGTTGTCACATGTGCCAGAGAATGATGAAGTCTTCAAGGAGAGGACAGACACAGGGAAGATTCACTAATAGCCCAGACAGGCATAGAATGTGCGACCTTTATCACAGCGCTGGGTAATAAATCTGGCGGATCGTTAGAGACTTCAGTCTGGATGATTATCGCTCTTGTGCTCCAGACAGGAGCCATAGTCGTTCTGTGAATGGAGGCGGATGGGCCGGAGATGTCTTCCATCCACCCGCCGCCATTCGCTGTAAACAGGCAGTCGTTCTCAGATGACTGCCTGTTTACACGGCCCGATAGTTGCTTGGGGAGCTAAAAACCAAGCGACTTCAACAAGGAAACGATTTCTCGCTCAGGCCCTGCCGGGGCAGCTATCTCCTGAATTTGCCGTTTCCAGCAATTATTCCTGAGACTATCGCTGTGTGTAAAGATACCTTACTGTATACCACCTAGTAATTGACTTAGTTTATGACAGTTTTTGTGGCAAAAACTTGTTTTTGCAAGTTTTGGCACCCGGTGTCACATTTAAGCCACGCCCACTTCTCATGATGCCTTGCCAATTTTTTAAACACAACGCAAAAAAAAGAGTGTAAAAGTGTCTAAAACACGTAATCAGTGTGGTGCAAAGCACGTTCTCTAGCATAATTTGTGTATTTTCAGTAGTATAGTGGCCCCATAGTTACAGAATTGTGCTGACAGATCTGAATGCGGGATCAACAGGATATATTTGTATTAAGGGGATGAGAGATAAATAACTGCTGCCACCCAGACCAAAACTGATGATGTCAGCACAAAGCAGAGCAGGAGGAACTCGTTGTCTCCTTAATTGGCTATAACCAAACTCATAATTGCTGAACTGCCCGTATAATAATCTACTAATAACAGCGATATATAATATGTATAATAATCTACTAATAACAGCGATATATAAATAATAGAGATGAGCGAGCATACTCGCTAGGGCAAACTACTCGAGCGAGTAGTGCCTTATTCGAGTACCTGCCCACTCGTCTCTAAAGATTTGGGTGCCGGCGGGGGAGAGTGGTGAGTTGCGGGAGTAAGCAGGGAGGAGCGGGGAGGAGAGAGAGATTTCCCCCCCATTCCTCCCCGCCCCCTGCCGCACCCGAATCTTTAGAGACGAGCGGGCAGATACTCGGCTAAGGCACTACTCGCTCGAGTAGTTTGCCTTAGCGAGTATACTCGCTCATCTCTAATAAATAAGTATAATAATCTACTAATAACTGCAATATATAAATACGTATAATAATCCTTTATATAATATTCTAGTATATGTTATCTCACTCAGAAGCATTTGTGTGACTCCCCACTGCACTCGTATTCTAGAAGTACTTTCACCTGTACTTCGTGTAGTTTGCCTGTCCGTCACTTGTGTTCCGCCCTCCGCCACCTTACAACCACCCCGGGCAGGTACGCTGCTGCTCTGCTTTGGAAACTTTGAGGCTATTTTAGAAGTAGGTCTGATGGGAGGAGACGCGTTTCGCTATCATGGTGACCCATTTCTAGCGGCCTCGCTGATAATAAGGCAGGGACATATTTCTGATAAGGTTGTTCCTATAATTAGGTTCTTGACATCCCACGTTGCTCTATGCAGAAGCGGCTCCATCACCAGAATATCCTGCATGCGAAATTCACTGCCAGGATCTAGTAGCTGCATTTCATGCAAAAAAAAAATTGCCCCCGGTGGCTGGAGATGCAGCGCCCGACGGGGATGGTCCAGATGCAAAGGCAGCTGTTTGACACCTGAAGCCGCTCCTGTAGTAAAGCAAATCTGTTCTACATCTCCACCTATTTCATCTAGGCCGTGGCATATCGACTGTAGATAGATTTAGGCCACTCTCACACATGGCCCCGCCAAGAGCAGTGATTTTCCTTTTGTTTTTGGTGGAAGTGTTTGCCTCTGACTGCGGCTTTAGCGCACCCAATCATTAATGAGGTGCGCTAAACGCAAAAAATAGAACAGACAACCCACGGAAAGCGACGTGTTCCAGCATGTCTGCGAGGCTCTATTGAAATCAATGGGAGCGTTATATCACGATTCTCGTGGGAATTGCGGAAGAAAACGTCTGTCTGAGAGTGGCCTAAGGATACGGTCACACCTGCGTTTTTTTCAATCTCGCTTTGTTAAAAACCGAAATCAGAAAACGGAATTGAAAAAGCGTCTGTAAAGTTTCTACTTCAATGCATGTGGCTCAGTGGTGAGCACTGTTGCCTTGCAGTGCTGCGGTCCTAGGTTCAAATCTCATCAAGGGCAACATCAACTGAAAAACTCCATACCGCCATCACCCTTGGTCTTGGCCTTGAACCTACAACTCCAGCACTGTAAGTTCAAGTACCCGGCTAACTCCAGAAGTCCTACTGAAATGAGTGGAGTGGCACCGCAGTGTATATGCTTGACCGTTGCTCCATTTCTATGGGGAACTTTGGGACCCCCATTCTTAGGCGGGGGGGGGGGGCTGGAAGAGCCAGGAGCAGGAACTGAGCTCCCGCCCCCTCTCTGCCCCTCTGCACTATTTGCAATGGGGAGAGGTGGGCCGGGGGCGGCGCTAAGTGCGAGAATTAGCCACACCCCCGGCCCGCCTCTCCCCATTGCAAATTGTGCAGAGGGGCAGAAAGGGGGCGGGAGCTCAGTTCCTGCTCCTGGCTCTTCCATCCTCCCCTCTCCCCCCCCCCTGCACACGAGGACAACGTATATCGGCTCGGCGTGAAAACCCAGCCGATATATGTTCGTGGGAATGCACCCTCAGGGTGCGTTCACACGAGCGTAGGCGTATTTACGTTCGCACGAGCGCAGCGTATAATCGCCGGAAAGAACGTTTTTCGCCGATCACAACCAGAGCTAGAAAGCGTATTATCGTTTGTTCCTACTTTGCAAACTATCTTTTCGGCCATCGAATATGCGTTGGCGCGTATTTCGGTCGCATATGTTCCGTGTTTTTTTTTGGGTTGCCGTTTTTACGCGCCGTAAAATCGCCCGTGCGAACGAATACATTGGAAACCAATGCCTCAGATGGTCACGTATATACGATTGGGCGCAAAAACGTGCCGTTTATGCGCTCGTGTGAACGCACCCTGAGGATCAGAACACTGATCAGAAAGTTAACAGCTATCCTGTGGATAGGGGAGAACGTTCAAATATTCAATCATGGCACAGCCCCCTTAAATCTGGAGTCTAGAGAAGTGGTGATGATGACACTTGTGGGCGCTACATCCGTTGTCCCCGGACTAATAAGGGAGCTTTTAGATAGAACGATTATCGTACAAACATGCGAAAGTGAACAATAATCGTTTGGTCTAAACGAGAACCAACTAGAATCACTTACGGTTCGGTTTAACCAGCGCTCGTTCAGTTCCTCTCATCACTTATACAGTGAATGTGAAAGACTGAACGATTGTTATTTGAATGAGGCAACAAAGTATCTGCCTGTGTAAACAGCCTGCAGGAGAGCGATGGAGCTAATGATGACATCACTCGCTTGTTCAAACGAGAAGCGGCTCGTCTAAAAGGACCCTTAGAAACAGCTGAGGATTTCTGCACATGCTACTGCAGTGGATGACAGTGTCTTGCCTATTTACATTCTGACATTTCTAAAGATGCCGTTTTGCTGGATATGCCGCATTATTCTCTTCCCCTCGCAGAGCGGTAACACCTGCGCAGTCTGCAGATTAGTCCATGACTACAATGCACTCCATCCTCCCAAGCTCATATACTGGCTGTCACAGCACACTGCATGATGATATTTCCCTGGAGGGTCACAGGTTGGGGACCCCTGCTATGGTCTGCTACTGGTGCAGAATGGACACTTGTCTATAGATTAGACTATTGCAGATCAGACAACCTTATCTAGGAAGATGTGTAGTCCCAGCCTATAACTAGTATCTAGGTCACTCCTAGTACTCACTAATAATTACTGCTTCCTGTCCTGGTAATTATAAGGTGGAGTCCCTAAAGTCTCTCTCTATTGATCACTGCTTTGTCATCATGCAAGCATGTCCCACAGCTGTGCTATAGGTAAGGCTGGGTGCAGTAGAGCAGATACACTCCTTGTCAGGAACAGTCCCTCCCCTAGAAGTTGTTGGAGTGGAATGAAATTCTCTGTGATTGTAGCATTGATATAAGTAAGTGATTACAATATCAATATATGAGAGTTTATTGCGGAAAACCGACCCCTTTTACCACCTCTAGCCTGGATACAAGATGTGATACGGGGGGCATGGAGGCTCTAGTACCCTGTTGTTCGCCTCTAGCTTGGATACAAGATGTGATACGGGCAGGCATGGAGGCTCTAGTACTCTGTTGTACCGCCTCTAGCCTGGATACAAGATGTGATACGGGGGGCATGGAGGCTCTAGTACCCTGTTGTTCGCCTCTAGCTTGGATACAAGATGTGATATGGGGGGCCGTGGAGGCTCTTGGACCCTAGAGGTACTAGAGCCTGCCTACAAGGGGTCAGTTTTCTGCCATAAATTCCCCTTTTGCTCTGATCTTGTAATCACTCACTTATAACAATGTTACAATCACATAGAGAAAGTTTCATTCCATCCGACAACTTCTAGGGGGGATTGATTTTGACAATTAGTGTATATAGATTACAATCCTGGATCGGGCTTTCTACCAGTGCTTTTATAATAGGTTGTTTGTAGTATTTAGGTTTTTATGGCATGAGACAATTCCCAGTGTTTGCTATGCAGCCTTGAAGGATGCCAAGACATCATGTAAATACAGTCAGTAACAATAAGGATGTCTATGGGATTATTGGCATCCTGGAAATATGGCGAATGTCTCTGACCTGACGTTTGTGTCGGGTGTAGCAGCTCTGTGTAATAAGTGAAGTAGTGTAATATAACAGTTTAGACCAGCCCATTGTATTATGTGTATTATGGTAAATGTTTGCACTGACGGATTGTCAGATCTGGCCTTGATGCACTCATTGCATAATTCTAATAAAGGGACATTTACTATTGAGGACATATCCTCAGGATTAGTCATCAATTGTTGATCGGAAGGGGTCTGTTGCTGGGGATCCCCGCTGATCAGCTGCTTGCAAGGCCCCCACCCCCGTTAGTGCAGATAGCGCTGTTAACATTGCAGCTGCCCGGGTTGGCATTGTTGGCGCAGCTCCCATTGAGTTCAATACTTGCATTACCAACCCGCTCCGCTGCAGTATGAAGAATGCTAACTGCTTCTGTTTCATAATCATTCATTATGAATGGTTACTTAATAAATGTTACTTAATGTGCCCTTAAATGGTCATTAAGTGGGAGATTAAACAACTTTCCATTTACTGTTCTGACTGCATTAGTTAAGTAAACGGTGGTTTTCCAGTGAATATTACATGAGTGCAGATACGTAGAAGTAGGTAACCCGCTAGTGATCCCTCTCATCACTCTGCATTCCAGATTAGGGAGACCAGTACTTGTTGACAAGGTTATCTCAAGATGCAGACCCTTGGAGGTGTCACCATAGGGCTCTTTCCCACGGGCACATAAACAGCAATGGCGTTTTTATGTTTTCACGCCCGCTCCGTATTATTGCCTCGATGGGCGTTTTTTCCGCAATCACGGCCAGCGTTTTCTCCATTCACATGACCGTGAGAAAAAACTAAGCCGCAACCCAGAAATCGCTCTGCCAAAATCCTCAGGATGCCTTCCAGTGCCTACATAGTGGCAGCATTGCAGCACTGGACACTGTATAAATGCCTCCCCCTCCCTTCTCTTTTCCTGCTCCCATAGGAGTCTATAGGACCCGGCGGCATATATTGGCCAAAAGATAGTTCCAGAACTATCTTTTGGTTGATCGTATATGCGTCGGCTGCGTATATGTTCTAATATTCACGCTGCTGATGTATTTACGCACTGTATGCTCACCCGTATAGATGCATTAAAAATCAATGCTTCTCATGGGCACGTATATACACCCGGGTAAAAAAACCGCGCCGTATATGCGCACATGTGAAAGAGCCCAGAGTTTGTGACGGGAACTACACGGTTTTGGATATTGGGTTATGCTGCTATATACATGCCGTCCATCATGAAGCACAATGCATCGGCCGTCTACAATGGAGCAAGGAGCGCCGTCATTGGACAGCTGAGCGATGGAAGAACGTTCTATGTAGTGATGAATCGCACTACTCCAGCTTCACATCAGATGGACATACCTGGGTGTGGAGGAGCCTGGGGAACACCTTCTCCCTGTGTGGTGCCAACAGGTATGTACGGCGGAGGCTCCGCTATGGTCTGGAGATGTTTTACGTGGCACGGTCTCAGTCCGTTGGTTGTAGTGACATACTGAGCATGAGATGAGCCATTTTTTCCACTTAGAAGTCAGTAAAAGGATGGTTTGGTGACCTTACATCAAGATCTGCTGGTCCTTGTGAGGTCTACCGGTATATTACAATCTACTATTTAGCCACCACTGATCTATAGGTACATAAATCTGAATGAACAGTAGGGTATGCTCACATGCGCAATGTGTGAACATTCCCTAAAGAGATGATAGAGAATAAAGAATACACAGAGTAGACCGCCAGTTGTGTGACTTACCTCTCTGCCCCAGCCCTGATAGGGTATTACTGCTGGAAGAAACTCAGTTTATATGTAGTCCGATGCTCTTATCAGAGAGTTTTGGTACTTTGCTACATAATGGGATTATGATTGCACTTCTAAGAGGTGGAAGTTACTAATTAACAGGCAGGATGACATGAAGTACAATCGGTAATAAGCTAGTGGAAAATATATAGTAAACAACATTGCCCCCCCCCGGTACACTTCCTTTTTATATAGTTGCGGAAAAGATGACAGCGAGAGTCATAAATAAATGGTTAGAATGTTTATTAGGGCTCAACAAAACCCATGGGAATACGAAAAGTGACCCTCGTGACTGATCTCTACCAGCCCTGTATACAATTGGCAACTGTGTGCTTATACCGCCTACCAAATGCATTAAGTGGAGCTGTGATAGATAGTGTCTTGCTCCTTGCTTTGCAGTAGACGTGGTTGGGTATACTGGGACCCCCAGCTATCAGCTGTAATCTGTAGGGAAATCTGGCAGTAAGTATTGAATTTCTCTGCAGCACCCCCACAGGGGAAATGAAGTATTACATAGTCCCCATTCAAATCAATGGATTGTTTGTGTAATGCAAAACAGGAAAGTCCTCCAAAGCGAGAAACGCTGTGTGTAACCACTCTAGTCTGACCGGATCAATGTACATTATTAATAAGGAGAAAATCTAACACAGCTGGCATGGAAATCCATAGCCTACTGATCCTCATAATGGACTTTTTACAGTGCAGTATAAATGGTGATTACAGATGGAGGATGCCCACTGACTCTTTAGCTGAATTGCCTTTTTTTCTGTCTGCTGCCTGCACCAATGCTGAACCTATTCAATTTGCCCTGACCTCTGGCTTGTCCCTCATTCTGCAGTTATGCCTCAATCCTGGACCCCTCTGACCATGCCCCTGCGCATTACCATGCCCTGGTCTATAGTAGAGTCAGCTCCCACATAACTGGGACCACTTCCTGAGTAATGGCTTGGGAACCTTGCAGCGAAACCCAGATCCTGACTGGTGGGGTAAAAAGGGTGAAGAATGAGCTTCCTCAGGTGTTGCTTCTGGATTTGGCCCAAAGTCAAATCATTGCATGGCCCAGCGGGTCCTCAGCCACTGATCCTAACACTGGGTTTGTGTTATTTTCCATATGAAACAAGGTAATTGTGAAGCCATTGCTTTCTGCTGGATTGTTACTTGATTATAAAATACAGCAAAAGCTGTGTTACTTGTAAAAGAACAAGATGTTATTCATTCCTAGTCTCGTGGCCTCGTAGTGTTCTGTGGGTTTGGGCCCTGCAGTTTCTTGGATGTGGTAGTTAACAAAAAAAGACGGAGGAGGAAGAGGATGCAGCTGCGGTTTCTCTCTTTATGTTTCTTCTTGTCAGACCTCCAAAAGTATGAATCCTAAATGCTGGGACATTCTAATTCCCATCTGTTCCTATTGGAAATGGTCCGGATATGGCACAGAAATATAAGCCCCACGTCTTTATGTTCTCTCTCATGGACAGCTCCCAGAAAAAAACGGGACTGCTACAACCTATGGCATGCTGCAAGAGGGGACGAGCAGGAAGACAGCCGATTGTCCCAGAATGTTGTGTAGCTGCAAGTAACACCAAAGCGCAAACATCACAGCCTGTCCACAAAGGGTGCTTTCATACGGACGCCAACATTTCCACAAGATGACTGAAATTTCGGGTGCCGGCGCGGGGGAGCGGTGAGTAGCGGCAGTCAGCAGGGGGGATCGGGGGGGAGAGAGATCTCCCCTCCGTTCCTCCCCGCTCTCCCCCGCAGCTCCCTGCCCGCCGACGGCACCCGAACCTTCTGTCTCGAGCGCGCAGGTACTCGCTAAGGGCAATGCTCGCTCGAGCAATTGCCCTTAGCGAGTATACTCGCTCATCACTATTCATTAGTTGTTCACGGAGATATCGTTCATAGGACGGATCTCCATGCAGATTGGTTCCTAAGTTGTTCAAATACGAACGACGGTAACTTTACACCAGACGACTTTCGATCAACCAACCCCAGATTTTTTGGGTGAGCTGAAACGAAACAACTAACGACTTCTGCTGTTGGTTGGTTTACATGAATGTATGCATTTTCTCTTTTGAGTGATTATTCGGAGAACAGTTGTCTTCTGTAAAGGTAATTAATGGGGTTGTCCGGTTGTAAGCTATCGATGGCCTATCTTCAGGTTAGGTGAATGAATACTAGATTGGTGGAGGTTTGCCACCCAGGAACCCCACTGATCAGCAGTTCTGATCTGATGCGCTTATGCATTGAGGGGATTTCTTCAGGAAGCAGACAGAGCTATTACTATTGCAGTGGTCAGGCTTGGTATTGCAGGTAAAATTTCAATGCCTGCAATGCCAAGTTTGGCCACTACAGTGGGAACAAAGCTCTCTGCTTCTTACAGAAATAAGCTCAGTTCCTGACCCTGGCGATGGATCTCTGCCAATCTATTATTGATGTTCTATCCTCAGGATAACACATCAATAGTTTACAACTGTACAACCCCATTAAGAAAATGTGGAAGAAATAGTAGTATCAACAGATGTGTCAACCCTTAACTTTCCGTAATGAAATTACATCTAGATCAGTTTTCATTAGTCAAACTATGACGACTTCGGTCTCCAATTGCCCTGGTTGCAATGCGAAAATAACATAGTCTACACCACACAGCTCAATCACAAGGCCCGCAGGCCGATCAGACCCGCCACCTCATTTTATGTGTCCCGCCAGCTGTGCAGCATTCTACTCATCCAGCCTGCCGGTCCGGTCTGACTTCTGTGTGTTTTGAGTTTGACATCCCGGGTCTACACTATTCTGTCCAGCAAAAATGCTGGGAAAGATTGGAAAGCTGGTCAAAGGGGGACTAAAACTTGAACTTTTGGTCTCTGACTAATGAAATATACAGGATGGGCGCAAATAAAACTCAGCCCTAGACACTACAGTTCTGGCTCTGCTACATTTACAGCTGCCTTAGGATAATTGGAGGTTTTTGTACAGCTAGGCGCTCTAAGTCACGGCACACATACTAAAATTCTTAAATACTAAAATTGTGCCGGTAAATCCATGCGCAGCTAGAAGAACTCAATCCCCCGCACCCCCCCGCTGGAGCATGTGTGACCTGTTAATCCGGTGTTAATCTCTGCAGTAACGGGACTGTAGAATAGCTGCGCTAACACTAAGAAGCCGGCCGTGGAGTTGGATTATTCAGCCCCATTTCTGGTTTGTTGTAATGACTTATTTACCTAGACAACGCTCCAAGCTCACCGCTCCTTACAGATAGAAGTGCACTAATACAGTAGATACACTTTACTAGCAAGGAACATTTCACATGGGATGTAAGTACACCGCTGCTGAGTCTGACGCCAGAACCTGCAGGACTAACTACGGATTTTGATGCAGAATTGCGGGCAGGTATTAAGTCATTTACAATTCTGCACCAAAACCTGCAGGCAGCCTGAATTTAGCGTGGCTTGCGGTGCAGCGTGCGGCCCATTCCATCCCATGTGAGATGTCCGTAACGCTCTTCCCTATACTGCATTGGACTGTTTGTAATAACACGATAAGGTGTTTGCACAGCGGGGAGCAGACTACCCTGACCTGCACGCTGACGGTTTGACATTTGCTTTATACAGGCGAGGACTATTTAAAGGTCTCATATCTACGGCACTGATGCATGCAAAAAGCAGAACAGATACCAGATAGATTGTTCAGTGTGCATGCTAGGGTGGATTTATCCAAGACAACAGTCCACCGAATATCAGTCAAATGAGCAATTTTCAGCGTTAGATGTCCCGTGTGAACAAAGAAACCCGACGGTAAACAGGAGTCATGCAATCTTTCAATGACTACCTGACCACAGGGAATGGAGGCGAGCAGCCGGAAGAGATCTCCGCACGCCCCGCCTCCATTCACTGAATGACTATCGCTCCTATATGGACAGCATGGCATAAGTCGTGTAAAGTCACTATTAGGGTATAGTCTCATAACGTGGCAATCAGATGGGGGTGAAACCCTGCCCACCTGTGGCTGCCCATGGCTGCACGATCTTGCCGATAATTCTGGCAAGATCATGTGGCCATTGGCTGCTGCGGATTGGGGGTTTTTGGCCACATCCAGTTAGCGCATCATGGGACTACACCCCTTAAAGAGTTTGCACAGGACTAGAAAGGAGTGAATTTCTTACCGAAAATTCCTTTTTTCCGAGTTATCCTGACGGCAGACATGGAGGTTGCACCTTGACCTTGTAGGGGCAGGAAGCAAGAGACTTCAAAAGGCTCCTCCTGCCTCCCATTCACCAGTGTCTTCTAAATTACTTACATGGACATGTCGTGGTTAACCAAGGAGGATTTTTATTGCTCCGAGACAAAATAACATGGTTAGTTCTATTTGAACATAAACAATAAGAGGGTAGCTTACCCGGATTAACCAAAGGAAATATGCACAAATTTACCGCATAAACAGAAATGTCCACAATAGGAGCCTCTGGGCTACTGGTTCGTGCCCGCACAGACGTAGGTACAATCGTGTGAATTTTTGGGAGGGAAATACATGCCGTCAGGATGACTCGGAAAAAAGGAATTTTCGGTAAGAAATTCACTCCCTTTCCCCGGCGTCATCCTGACGGCAGACATGGAGTATACCAGATTAACTCTTTAGGGAGGGAACACTGCTTGCAGGACCTTTCTCCCGAAAGAGAGATCGGAGGAGAGGTCCGTATTCAGCCTGTAATGTTTTGCGAAGGTGTGCAGGTTGGACCATGTGGCTGCCTTACAGATTTGGTCCGGCGTTGCCATAGCCCTCTCTGCCCAGGAGCAGGATACTGCCCTGGTTGAATGGGCCTTGAGTCCTTCCTGGATAGTTCTGTTGCAGGAAGAGTAGACCTGCTGGATGGTGGATTTTATCCAGCGGCTAATGGATCTCCTAGAAGCCGCTCTTCCTCTGCCCGGCCCCTGGAATTGAACAAAAAGACAGTCAGCCTTCCTGAAGGATGATGTCTGCTCTAAGTAGCATAGAATGGCCCTCCCTACATCCAGGCTATGGTAGTCTCTTTCCCTATCGTTTTGGGGATTTTGACAGAAGGATGTGAGAATAATTTCTTGCTGTCTATGGAATTTTGAGGCTACCTTTGGGAGAAAGACGGGGTCTGTTTTTAGTATGACCCTATCGTCCTGGATTAATAGGTAAGGTGTCTTACAAGATAGGGCCTGGAGCTCGCTTACGCGCCTTGCTGTTGTGATAGCTACCAAGAACACAGTTTTAAATGTGAGGAACCTAATTGGTATCTGATCGATAGGCTCAAAGAGATCTCTGCACAGATTTTGGAGGACTAAGTTTAGGTCCCATGGGGGGGGGACTATACTACGGCTAACTGGCCTCATTCTTTCTGCCGCTTTCATAAACCTGCGGATCAGTCTATGATCCGCTAGGGGTTGGTCTAGAATGGCCGAGAGTGCTGATACCTGCACTTTCAGGGTTCCCGATCTCAGGTTTTTGGCTAGACCCTCCTGGAGGAAATCCAAAATCTCCGCCACCGAAGTGTTGAGATTGGAGACTTCCAGCCCCCTCCAGGAGGAGAATCTTTTCCAGATTTTATTATAAATAGCTGAGGTCACGGGTTTTCGGGACTGGCGTAACGTCGCAATGACTCTGGAGGACAGACCTTGTCTTAGTAGCGTCTGTTCCTCAATATCCAGACCGCGAGGTTCAGTCTCTCTAAGTTGGGGCACAGAACTGGGCCCTGTGCTAGAAGATCCTTCCTGGATGGAAGGCGGATTGGCTCCGTGATGGCGAGTTTTAGGAGTACCGGAAACCATGCCCTTTTTTCCCAATGTGGAGCGATTAGTATCAGCGTGATGTTGCTCTGCTGGACCTTCTGAAGAACTCTCGGGATCAGGGGTATGGGGGGGAAGGCGTATGCCAGACTGAAATCCCAACTCTGGGAAAAGGCGTCTAACCCCTCGGCCCTGTCCCTCGGATCTAGGGAAAAGTAGGCGGGGCATTTTGAGTTTTTGCTGCTCGCGAACAGGTCCACCTGTGGACTGCCCCAGGTTTCTGTAATAAGACGAAACTCCTCTTGATTCAGCGACCATTCCCCGGGGTCCAGGCGTCTTCGGCTGAGGAAGTCGGCTGTCCGGTTCTGGGACCCATTTGAGATGGACTGCTGTCAGGGATTGTACCGTGGTCTCAGCCCATCGGAAGATCCGGGCTGTTAGTTTCAGCAGGTGAAAGTTTCTGGTGCCCCCCTGGTGGCGAATAAGTGAAACGGCGGTCACATTATCAGAGAAGACTTTTACATGTCTCTTCTTTAGGATATCCTGAGCTCTGTGAAGCGCTTCCCAGATGGCCCTAAGTTCTCTGAAATGCGATGTCTGGGCACGCAGCGTCGGCCCCCACTCGCCCTGGAGCAGGCGCTGCCCCACTTGCGCTCCCCAGCCAGACTGGCTCGCATCGGTTACTACAGAGATGAAGGGCTCTGCCACCCATGGGGACTCAGCTTCTAGGATGTCGGTTGACCGCCACCAGCGGAGGGACCTTAAGACGGATGATGACATGGGCATTCTCCTATCCAGAGAGATGGATGTCCCATCCCAGTTACCCAGGATGGCTCTCTGTAGCGTTCTAGAGTGAGCCTGGGCCCAAGGGATAATGCCAATACAGGAGGTCATGAGGCCCAGGAGCCTCATTGCGTCCCTGATTGCTATTTTCTTCTTCTGGCCGCCCTCCTGTGCTGCCAGTCTAAGACTTTCCTGTCTGGGTGGAGGCAAAGACAAGGTCTGCGACACTGAGTCTATCTGCACCCCCAGGAAGGTTTTCCGTGTCTCGGGGAGAAGACTAGACTTGGGGAAGTTAACTATCCACCCCAATCTCTGAAACAGAGAGATGACTCTGCTAGTATTGTCTCTGAGGATCTTGGATGAGGAGGCAATCACCAGAAAGTCGTCCAGGTACGGGATGATATTTATACCTGCTACATGGAGATGCGCCACCATCTCTGCCACTATTTTAGAGAATATTCTGGGTGCCGTAGAAATGCCAAAGGGTAGGCACTGGAATTGAAAATGGCGCACCCTGCTCCCTATTCTGATGGCGAACCTCAAGTATTTGTGATGTTCTGGCAGGACTGGGACGTGGTAGTACGCTTCCTTTAGATCGACGGTACTCATAAAGTCCCCTCTTTCGATCAGAGTTACCGCTGACCTGACGGTTTCTATTTTAAACCTTTTGTAGGTAATAAATTTATTCAGGCCCTTCAGATTAAGAATCATCCGGAAACTGCCATTTGGCTTTCTTATCAGAAATAGAGGCGAGTAGAATCCCTGGCCCTGCTCTACTGTGGGGACCCGAACTACCGCCCCCATTTGCAGCAGCTTAGAAATTTCATTTTTAAAGATATCCTGCAAGGCAGGGGATTGTGTGGGGGTGACTGAAGAAATTGGGGGGCCGGGTGAAGAATTCTATTCTGTACCCCTAGGCTATGAGCTGCAGGACCCACGGGTTATCTGTAATCTGCCATTCTCGGGAAAAGTTCAATAGTCTGCCCCCCACCTTGTACTCTTCTATAGGGGTAGGGGTTGTTTTTGTCTTACCCCTGCCTCCTTTAGGGTAGGACCAGCGCCCCGTCTTTCCTTTGCCCCGGTATGGCTTGAAGGATGGCTGACGTTTGTGGGGAAATCCCGTTCTTGCTTGGTCCGGAAAACTGTGGGTTTTGTCGGTAGCTCTTTTTAGAATCTCCTCCAAATTCGCGCCAAAAATATGCTGGCCATGAAAGGGGATGTTACACAATCTTTCTTTGGAGGCCGTATCTGCCTTCCACGTTTTCAGCCAGACTGCCCGCCTGGCCATGTTGGACAATGCGGCGCTTCTGGCCGCCAGCCTCATGGATTCGGCAGATGCGTCTGCCAGGAAGCCTGTTGCTGATTTTAGTAAAGGCATGCATTCCAATAACACCTCTCTGGGGGCCTTCTGTTTAATCTGGTCGTCGAGTTCCCCTAACCAGAGGAACATTGACCTCGCCACAGAAGTCGCTGCAATATTGGACTCCAGCGTATAGGCCGTTGTTTGCCAGGCCCGTTTCATCAAGGCGTCAACCCTGTTGTCCATCGGGTCTTTAAGATGAGAGGAGTCCTCAAATGGCAGGGCTGTCTTTTTGGCCATTCTGGCCACTTGTGCGTCCACCTTGGGGACCTCCTCGTAGATGCTCACGTCTCCCTCCGCGAAGCGGAGTCTCTCTTTATACTTGCGGGACGAGTAGAGAGGTCTGTCCGCGCAAGCCCATTCATGCATGATTACTTTTTTCAAAGTATCAATAACTGGAAAAACGATGCGGTTCCTTAGCCTGAGCCCGCCGAACATGTCGTCCTGTACGGATCTTGGCTCGACCACATCCTCTACCTTCATTGTATCCCTGACGGCTCGGATCAGGTCATCCAGGTCCCCGGATGAGAAATAGTACTTCTTATTCTCATCCTTGGTGTCAGAGGGACGGTCCAAGAGTTCGCCATCTGACAGGTCGCCCAGGGATTGCTCAGAGTCTGAGCTCGTCAGCGGCTCGCTCTTTTAGTGGCCCTTCTTTCCCGCTGGGCTGGGGGGAGACTGGAGATCGATGCCCGGACCTCCTCCCTGACTAGGGATCTAATATCATCCCTGAATGTGGCCTGTTCATCCGTAAGGATCTTGGAGGTACAGTCCTGGCATCGCGGTTTTTTATACGCCTCGTCTAGTTTTTTAAGGCACAGGGCGCATTTCTTGTATTTTTTCCTAAGGTCTTGTTTAGACCGGGTGGATTCCCTGTCCTGCGAAAGACACATGCATGCACATAAGGGAAAACCCCTACACAATGCTAAATCCCTGGGCATAACATCCCTGCAGCAAGTCACACTTACGGTTTGCAGGGCTTCCATCTCTGATTCCTTTGTAGTCATACTTGCTAGAAAGCGTAGACAGGATCAGGCAGACAGAGTAATCCTTGCCGGGGGGGGTCTTCATTTTTAAATCTCCCGCTGTTCTGGGTCAGCTGACGGCGTCTGACGTCACCACGTCACGCCGCGTCATTGGCTCCGCCCCCCGACATTGCGCGCGGCCGCGCCGGCATGCCTGGAGGAGAGAGGCATCTGACCCTATGGCTCGCCGCTCTCCCCGGCTGAAACCGCTGCACGGAAGCCCGTGGAAGAAGCAGGAGGGGACTCAGGGACCTCTGGTCCGCCGCTCCGATGCGCTTGCGGTGGTGATCTCCCGGGCGGTCAGACCTGTGGCCCGCCGTGCCCCCGGACCGCGCTGACTCTCCAGAGGGGAGGTGAGAGGGGAAGCAGCCCTGTGGACCGTCAGCCCCGCTGTCAGCCAGATTCCTACTGGAAAGGTGAGAGGGGAAGCGGCCCCATGGACCGTCAATCCCGGCTGTTATCCTGTGGCTCCCTGGAGGGAGCTCCTCTTGCATGTCCCTGTAGGGACAGGAAGCACTGGTGAATGGGAGACAGGAGGAGCCTTTTGAAGTCTCTTGCTTCCTGTCCCTACAAGGTCAAGGTGCAACCTCCATGTCTGCCGTCAGGATGACGCCGGGGAAAAAACATGACTGCTTTCTTTTAAGAACAGCACCACATCTGTCCACAGGTGTTGCGTGGTATTGCAGATGAGCTTCATTCACTTCAAAAGAGCTGCAATAGGAGACACAACCAATGGACGAGTGCATGTGTTGTCAATAGGGAAGGGGGGATAAGCTGTTGCTAGACATCTCTGTTGAAGGCTTTTCTCCTTTGAGAAAAAAGGATAGGGCATGTTGAAATTCAACAAGGCTGATCCTTCTATTGGCCCGACAACTGCCATCGGGGGGAGTCAAGACACTACCATACATATAGTTAGCCGGTACCTGCTGACATTGATCTAATGTATATGACCACCTTAAAGCCCTATTTACATGCAAAGATGATCGCTCAAAAGATAGGGAAAATGACAGTTTGAGCGATCATTTTGCACTAATGCCCATAAGCAGCTTATTAGCTTTATTTGTATGTAAATGAGCCTCCCTTCGATGTATGCAGCTAACAGCAGGTGGTCTGTTATCTGCATGCAGCCCCTTTGTTCTGCCACAGGACTGCAGCTGAAAACAATGTTATCAGCGCTCCCGTGGAGAATCACAGTGTGCGGTCTCTGCTATCAGCTGCGCGGCCGAACGATGGATTTTAAACTCAACATAAAATGATCGTTCGGCATCGTTTGTCGCTCAAAAGACATCGTTTAAGCGAATTTTGAGCGACAATTGTCCCGTATAAATGGGGCTTTAGACTAGGCAGCAACTTTTAGGGTCAGATGCTCAGCTGATTGGTCGGGATTCAGAGTGAGGGGACTGGTGGCGGAGTGGTGTACAAATGCGCACAAAAGTAGAGCATGCTGCACCTTTGAATGCGTGAACAACAGAAATGTGAACGAACCCAACGACATCAATGGATTCTACTTTCTGCGTATTGCGTGTGCAAAACCAGCCTGCATAAATACAGCCACGTGAAGCCGCCCTTAAGCAACAGAAAATGTACTTCTGGATTTCCCCACCCCCAGAGCACTCCCCTCTTACATGGTTATGTCTGGGTCTGCAGATTTTTTTACCCGTTAGTCTTGACTAGGCGTTTGTTCTCTCTGCATATCCTTGTATCTGCTGCCCGCACCTCACTGTCTACAGTAGCTCCTTAGCCGGCTGTGGTTGTCAACACGCTCAGAGTCAGATAAGACTCCATCTACGAGGTTCAATGAGGTCACGGAAGAACGTACTTCATTACGGATTAGCTCGAAAAAGTGTATTGTGGTTCAAAGGTTATGTCTGTTTTTTCAAATTCATCTACTTTTGCACCTAAATTAAAAACTTTAATCGTTTACAGCAGACATGTCCATCCTGCAAGCCGCATGCAGAGGAGCCGAGGCTCTGGCGGTACCTGGCGGCGGCAGGCTTCTGCTCACAGACAGGCTCATACATGAAGAGGCAGCGGGCGGCACTTGCAGCTCTGTGACTGTCTGACTCCGGGTCTAGCATGTAGCGGCCTGCAGCAGCGAATCTTCTTCCAGTCCTCCCAACTCCTGACCATTCCTACCTAGTATCGAGGGGAGGATGAGAGATGGTGGTCTCATTTTGGCCACTGATGCTGTGTCCCTCCACTGGTGTCAGAAACGTGTCAGAGGCCACGAACTACATGTGAACCACAAGCTTCTGTGCCCAGGCTTGCATGCAGAAGTAGGCACTGACTCCAGTCTGGAGTCCATATGGTGTGGCGGCGGGGTTTGTTTGGAGGACTGTGAAGGACAATAGGGGACTGTTTGATGATGGGTGTTGTATGGAGGATGATGGGGCTTGTGTGAAGCACTATGGAGGACGATGCATTACATTTTTTTTTTTAATAAAGCCAATGGCGCCCATATGCCTTGTAAAAACTAGGTTTGATCCGCACTGCGTTGTATGTAAATCACAGCTGAATGGTCAGCTGGCCCGGACCATCTTTGCTGCTCACAGTGCCTTTCAATCCCCAAGCCATCCTCTATATCCCATGTGTCACGCTCAAGGCCTACAGGCTGAATCCAGCCCGCCACATCATTTTAGGTGGCCCCCGAGGTCCAGATGAAGAAGAATCAGCTCTCCACTTTCCTCAGAGGACGCGGCCAGCACTTGGCAGAAGGGGTAGTGCTAGCACAGGCAACAGGCGCCATCTTGGATTCTGAGCTCTGACAGCCCTACCTTGGCATCCTAGCCCCCCTCCAAGGCAGGAAGCTCGGCACTAAAGCGGTGGAAGAGGCTGGCTATCTAATCTAGTCCCAGAGGACATGTGGCAGGTTTTAAAAACCTGAATGAAAAATAAAATAAAATGCATTTTAATCAAGAAATCTGGTTGACTTACATTTACCCATATGTGTGTTTGTTGTCATTTTCAGAACATGATCAATGGGCGAGGATGGCATGTTATAGGGTGTCTTAGGTTATGTAACTATATGTTAAAGGGAAGCTTATAGGGCTAAAAGTAGGTGAGTTACAAACGGTCCTTTGAAGACAACCATAATGTTGATGTGGCCCTCAGGGAAAATGAGCTTGACATCTCTGCTCTATATGAATGAGGGTGATATGGAAGACATCTCCATCATCATCCACAGAGCCGTCCAAATCTTGTGTAGCCATAGTGTAGCACATGCACGGGTTGTTTAGCCCTATTATGGGCAGACTCAACGGATTCTTCTGCGCCGGACCGCGGTTGTGTGAGGTTTGAAGGGATTGTGGATAACGTAGGAGACATCATTCATGTCACTGTGAACCATACTGAGCATAGCCCTGGATTGGAGGGCACTGGAGGTAGTAGAGAAGGTCCGGACCGCCTACCAGACTATTTGGGGGTGATTTACATACAGCGTGGGAAGATTTCAACTGCATTTTTTCAAAGTGTGTGTTTTAATGGCTTTATTTAAAAAAAAATCCTTTTGGCATTCTCGCTAATTTGATTTTCCGCATAAGGCACTGGCTTCCCCTCCTCCGAGCTGCCAACAAGAAATTAGAAGAAAACAATATTGAAAATGGTAATTTTAAAAAAATACCTATAGAGCTGCACCATCCCTTTAATTAAAACGGTGTTGTGTTAACATTTCCGTTCATGTTCCTATGCCATAAGACGTCGGATATTTGCCTAGAAGACAACAAAGTAATAAATTCGGCTCCAAGACAACAGCGAAGGAACACATTTACATAATCAAATCAAACAAGTAAGGTTTCATTTGTGCAAGTCTGTGCAGAACTCGGAGATGATGTTTGAAAATCCAGGTCATCTTACATGCAGCAGCGGTCTACAGACGTAAGCTACTGTGAATCTACAACTTCTGCTCCTGTGTCTAGTGTCAGAAAATCACAGGGGGAAGCAACATGGAAGTCAAGGAATAAATCAGTTTGCAAGATGGACCATCATTAAAACCACCTTTATTGTAACCTTAAAATGCTCAATTCCATTGTGTGCAATCATGTAAAAAGAAAGATAAGGGGTGGAAAAGCCACCCTGACAAGGGCGATCCCAACAGGAACCTCCTATTTACATCCTGTTAGACCCTATATTCAGGGATTAACGTGAATATCCCCTATTACAAAATCCACATTCATATGCATATCAGTCTAATCTTCTGAAGGGATATCTCATGAGAAATAATATTCCACATAGGGATCACATGGAAGCTGGAGTTCATGTAATTTAATACAGATACTTTATATAGGTCTAAATCATGCCAACTGTATACAGTTATTCATATTACATACATATCACGTTAATTAAATAAAGACAGGAATTCGGTTTGCCTGTTAATTCCCTTTCTTGAAGTCACCCTGACAGCATACACCTAAAGCCCTATGCTGTCAGGATGACGAAGGGAAATCTATTTAATAATCAAATCTCTTTCCTCCACCGTGTTTCCCATGCCTGTTAACTCAAGCCTCAGTTCCTCAGGAAGTCACATTACAAAGTCATCACGTATGTCACAGTAATAAGCTTTGCGGGTCGACTTATTTCCAGAATCCCAGGTCCTGCACTCGTGCAAATATGGAGCCCAAACTACACCCTGTACGGCCTATCACGCCCCAACACACTTCACTGCCACCACTGACCGTTTCTGACAGGTAGGTCAGCCACCTGTTTCCACCAGCCGACACACAATTAACACACTTCAGGGTTATGAAGCGCTTAAAGCATCAATGAAATGGACTAAAGTTTAAAGCTTTATTCAAAAAAGATAAAAACTATACACAAGGAGATATTTCTAAAGGGGCCAGGAGCCACAAATACACACCAACGGTAGGAAAATAAAGAGGAGTAAGATAATAGAAAATACCAGAAGTTGTTTCATAGTCCTGGGGTGAGGAGCGAGCGGAACAGGGGGACATGCCAGCATTTAGATGGAACTTCCAGGTCTGACAATGTGGGGAGGGGACCCTCTTAGTGTGTCACACATCCCCTTATGACACCACTGAAGACTGGCTAAGTAGATGCACAGACCTTCTGGATGGAAACCCAATGTAACATTTCAGCCATATTTCCCCAGTAGGCAGTCCATCAGATGTATGCTTGGTTCTGGTTCGAGAATGCCCACCAGCATGCTGGACGGGTACATACCGGGACAGGCAAGTATCATGTGGCTCTCATATCTGTGAAAGTTTTAATAGTTGTGTGTGAGTGCCAACTGTGAAGTATTAACTTTATCTCTTATGTACATGGTGATGCTTTGTAACGTGACTTCCTGAGGCTTTAGTTAACAGCTCTGGGAAACGCGTTGGAGGACATTTGATTAATAAATAGATTATATATGTATGTATAGCATGATGTGACTTGAAGGGATCTCTCAAGCTGAGAAGCACTTTCATAGAAGGCTGCTCCTAATGAGATGTTGGACATCTGTATCCTATGGTATATGGTTATAAAGCGGAACGCCGGATCTGTGTTGTACAAGGCATATATTGGTGTAGGACATATATAATTGGCTGTTTACACATGGGATACTCAAAGGTCTGATTGGTGTATATACACGGCAATGTAGATTTTGTAATAGGAGACATTCACTTTGTTCCATGAATCTAAGGTGCAACAGGACGTATACAGGAAGTTCCTGGTGGGATCGCCCTAGTCAGGGCGGGTTTCCCAATATTGATAGGAAGGGCTGTTGGGTAGGATCTGACTACAGATGGATTTAGCCTTGCTTCTATTATCTCCCCTTCCCCTCAATCTTTCTTTTTATAGGATTGCTCACAAGGGAAATTCAGTATTTTAAGGTTATAATAAAGATGAAGTTTTCATGGTAGTTCATCTTGTATATATTGTGTCAGATACACCAGTTTTCAAGTACAGGTGACAAAGGTGTTAGTGCTACATCTAGCAGTGCCTGGAATAGGTTGTTTCCTACGTTTTTGTAGCATATCTGGTGTGTTGTAGAAAAAAACGACCAATTAAAAGGGGTTTTCCAGGCAGCACCCACTAGGATACACCATGATCGGAGCAGAAGCGCTGCTCTGACTTGTGTGCAGCGTTTGGCACTTGTAGACGCAGCTCTCATCGAAATCAATGGGACCCCAGCCTGCAATTGCAAGCGCAGCTACCATTGATTTCAATGAGAGCTACGCCCGCAATTAGGAGCGCCGGCCACTATACAGGGTGCTGCCTGAAAAACACCTTTAATCCTGTTTTATCACCACCGCCTGACCCTGAGCACTGAAATAGCTTCATACAATTCAGGATCTTCCCTATGGAGAATAGGACTGCTATTCAAAGTGAGTGGTTCTTTTGCCATCTTACTCCTACCGATAAAGCTTAGAGCAAGCGAAAAACTAGTGTGCTAGCTTGAATATTATTTATTGGCCAGTATATGAAATATGTCATTGGGCTATAGAGACAATTCCTAAAAGCAGGGCTCAGCATTGAGTCTATGGAGTAATCGTCACCTCTGCCACTCCTATTGGGGCCAATATATGAAATCCAAAAGGAAAAATCCAACTCTTCCAATGTATCCAGCTGAGTCCAGCTGCACCGTGCAGACTGTAGCTATTTGGTGATCAACATATTCTGTTAATACTGTTGGGTCCATCAACAAATAGTTCATGTTTATTGGTTGTTACCCTTTTGTGGCCACATGAGAAATCACAGACCTACATCCAGAGGTTACTCAGTGCTCACCGGCTGTCCTGCCTACAGGAGTCTGAAGTTAGTCTCAGTTAAAAACTTTGTTTTTTGTAAATTCTTTATGAATTTTCCATTTTTCCAAAACAACAAGTTAAATCACTGTTAGGTAATGCAAAGAAAGTGACAACATGCAACCTAACCAGTGGTACAGAATTCCCCCACTGGATTAAGACAAAGTGCTAAACATTAAAGCATGTACAATAAACCCCTGGAGGTGGGCCTATTCAGGTACTACCTATGGTATTGCAAATATGAACTGCAGTTATGCTTGGTCACGGATTTTGCAACCCCTGTAAAAAGGTAAGAGGACCCCCATTAAAGGTCAGTCCCCGACCCATGCCTCCCCACCCTGCTACCTAAACCCAACCCACCCCATGTACCCTCTATATTCCTCTATTCTCGTGATAGTGACGGAGAACCTCCTAATTTAAAACAGCTGACTGTGGTGTAACATTAGGACGGCGTAAGATGGAAAAACAAACCATAGGAAAGGAAGACGAAAGGGGGGGGGGGGGGGGGAATCAAAATCTAAAAAGGAACGGAATAGAAGGGAGAAAGAGTACATCGTAAAGCATAGTCTTGCATTTGTCCCAATATTATTTGGCAGGGCCTTGGAGCACTGCAGCATCCCTATCTGAACTGTACGAAGAGCGTAATTCTGCTCTTTAGCGCTCTTATGAGTTATATATGTTACGGAATTCCAAGGAATCCTGGAATTCGATCCAATAAAACCAGGTTTTCTGAAACTTATCTTGTGTACCTTTTACTGAAGCTGTCAAATCCTCCATCTCCATTATCTCTTTAACCATTGTAAACCACATCTTAATTGAGGGAGACACATTCTGCCGCCATAGCCTAGGAATACATGCTCTTGCTGCGTTTACCAGATGGCGCACCACAGGCTTTTTATATGTGGACACAGGTATGTCATTGAGATGCAGCAGGAACAGCGCAGGTGATTTGGGTAGAATGAAGCTTGTGAATTTGGAGGTAATCCGCCATACTTCGGACCAGAAACTGTCCAACATTGGGCATTCCCAAAATATGTGTAGCATTGTGCCTTGTTCTCCTCCACACCTCCAGCACTCAGGGGAAACGGAAGGGAACATCACATGTAAGCGAGAGGGCACCCTGTACCAGCGCGTAAGGCTCTTGAAACCTGATTCCTGGACTTTGCTCGATATAGATGATGTATGTGTGAATGTATAAATCCTAGGTCTCTGCTCTTCTGTGAGTGTAATCGGCAGTTCTCTTTCCCAGTTCTGTATGTAAGAGGGGGCTATCGAGTCAGGCTCGGCATTCAATAGATTATAGATATGTGAAAGCGTATGTCTAGATGGGTCTTTCCCCAGACATAACTGTTCAAATTGGGTCTTTGGGCGGGTGAAACCTCGGGGTTGGGGAAGGGATGTAAGGAAGTGTTGGAGTTGAAGAATTTGCTACGTTGAAAGGGGGACTGGAACTGTGACATTGGCTAGGGATTCGACTGAGAGCCAATTTTCCTCTTGTATAAAATCAATAGCCCTGAATTTTTTGTTGTCCAGCCACCTGCGGAATCCACCGTTCTCTAATCCCCGTGGAAAGGAGGGGTTTCCCAAAATTGGGAATAGTGGAGAGGGGGCCGGTGAGAAATCCTTTCTCTGAAAGACCCCAAGAGTGGTCTTTATAGTGGGGCCGATTGTGGGGTGATCTTTGATCTCAAGGGGCAAGTCATCTTGTAGCCAGGGTAGCGCTATTAAAGGGGTTGTCCCGCGGCGAAACAGGTTTTTTTTTAAATTCAATAGGCCCCCCGTTCGGCGCGAGACAAACCCGATGCATGTGTTAAAAAAAACAAACGGATAGTACTTACCCGAATCCCCGCGCTGCGGCGACTTCTTCCTTACCTTGCTAAGATGGACGCCGGGATCTTCACCCACGGTGGACCGCAGGTCTTCTCCCATGGTGCACCGTGGGCTCTGTGCGTTCCATTGCCGATTCCAGCCTCCTGATTGGCTGGAATCGGCACATGTGATGGGGCGGAGCTACGAGGAGCAGCTCTCCGGCACGAGCGGCCCCATTCACCAGGGAGAAGACCGGACTGCGCAAGCGCGTCTAATCGGGCGATTAGACGCTGAAATTAGATGGCACCATGGAGACGAGGACGCTAGCAACGGAGCAGGTAAGTGAATAACTTCTGTATGGCTCATAATTAATGCACGATGTACATTACAAAGTGCATTAATATGGCCATACAGAAGTGTATACCCCCACTTGCTTTCGCGGGATAACCCCTTTAAGGGCACGGGTGAGGCTCCCCCCCTCCACAGACACCCATTGCTTGGTATTCCCGTGTCTGTGCCAATCCACCACCCTCTGTAATTTGGAGGCTTGGTGATATGCCCTTATGTCTGGAAGACCCAGACCCCCCTCCATTTTGGGCCTTACCAATGTGGCCCGAGCTATTCGAGTAGGTTTATCTGCCCAGGTAAATTTGTTCATTAGGGAATTCAGGTGTCTAACAAATGTTGATGGTATATGGACTGGAAGGGCCTGACAAAGAGAAAGCAGTCTTGGCAGAATGTTCATTTTAAAAATTGAACATCTACCAAACCACGAAAATAACCCGTTCGTCCAGGCGTTCAGGTCAGTTTTAATCTTACCTAATAACCCTGGATAATTAGCGAAGTACAGATCCTTCGTGTCTGCGGTTAGGTGTATACCCAGGTATTTTATGTGTTCTTTGAGATAAAAACTTTTTAACCGCTCCTCGAAGGCGTATTATGTTTTTAACAAATCAAGCATATAATAATCACACTTTTCAATCAGTCATTATGTAGTCTTAATTCTTTCCCCTCAGGGGCATCCTGGTCATGTGACGATCACACAGCTGCAGGGCTCATTACAAGTTTTGATAACTACATTGGGGCATATTCATTATGACTTGCACACCAGATTTCTGGCTTACAAAAGTAGCACTTTTGGCCCATGTGCCGACATTTGGCACCTTTCATGTGGGCTGTAATTTCGCCACAGGATGTGCTGCTGCTGTGGAAATCTGCACGGCTACATGCGGAGTTTGATGAAGAATTAAGCCACTTTCAATTCTGCATCAAAATGCACATGGCGCCGTGTGGACTTTGTCACAGAACTTTCCACATGTTGTGGTGCGTCCTGCAGCCAAATCCCACTCATGAGAAAGCTCTCTTAAGTTGGATCCCGGCCCCTTTTCAAAAAGTTGGTGAGATGATGAGACCCGTGGAAAGAGCAGAAGATGAGAAACAGGAATTTCTCGCACACATCCTGCCCCTGCTCTGCATTCCCCCAGCAATACTGGAGCAGCATTGTGTTTTTCAGACTGGTATTATCAACAACATAGAAATTAATCGGACTATATTTGAGTATGTTCATCAAAGTGTTGCGCTAAGTTCCCAGTTTTTTAACCTACACCATTCGGTTTCAAAAAGTGGGCCGGGCCTAGTGTAAGGCGGCATGTCATCCCTCACATTTACTATCATTTATGCCAGAATCTGGCAGCTGAACCCTATGCAAGCTCACGGGCGCTCTAGGTTTCTATCTGCTACATGGAGGTGCTACCAGATGTGACCAATGTAGGAAGAGGCTTGCACCTCCTAGTAGGTTTGTTGCAGGAATGCCAGCAATGTGCCCCATTGTACAGTACGTGTAACAAGCCGGGCCCTTCTGTGTTCCTCACATGCCTAGGAACGATTTCTACCCCCTTCACGTAAACAATGAAGAACGGCAAACCGAGATCAGAAAATGGAGAAACTGATGCAGAAAGTACCTTGACAACTGGGATAACTTTTAATCATGCAATGAATGAGCTTATTTACTAAAACTGCAATATTCCTTTGAAAAACATAAGTGGGGATTATCATGGCATCAAAAATTACAATAAGAGAAGCGGAAGTATTATATGCATTAACCCTAATGCATTATTGGGAAAACAAGTACAATGAACAGTAAGTGGCTGGGGTACAATCATCTAGAACAGAAAGCACTGACTGCACCTCTCAGAAACTGGAAAACAGGTGAGCATGAATATAAACCCCAAAACGTCTTATTTTAGTCAGCAAGAACACAAGTATGGAATGAAAAACGTCACTGCACTCACCGTGAGGAAGTCTGTTCCTGAATCTAATATGTCACCCATACGGAGAACAAGACCCCTGAACACGGGGGCCAGTGTGGCCCTCTGTTATGGATGATGCTACCATAGTGGGCCACTGAGGTCAGTTAGTATGTGTGACACATCATGGTGTACAGGAGATATGAAAGTATGGAGTGCTGGGGCCTGGTGTGTATTATTACGTCTATAGGAGGGTCATTGGAAAACCCAAGGAGAAGGTAACGGCTGCATCATCCTATTCCCAGACACCGGGCTCAGCTGCACTTCAGAACAAGCACACTTTAAAAGTTGGACTTGGATCGGAGCTCCGAGTCATAGATGCGGGCCACGTCAACCTCTCTCGCCCGCAGCCTCATTGAATTGAGCGCTCCATTTGCCATAGCATTCCAGAATGTCACTTACATGGCAGCAACGGGCATACCTGTCCTGGGTTCACACTGCCCGAAAGCTGACAACAGGTTCCCTTTAAAGTCCCTAGGCTCTTCATTATGACCCATACTACTACTACGGATGTTTGTCTATGGAGATTACATGGTTGTGTGGATGACTTCTGCATCTGTGTGAAGTAGTTGTCAAACTGAAAGACACCCTCCGGGCCTGGACAAACAAAGATGGTCACACCGCCTCTCTGAGGATGACACACACTGTATGCGTGTGCATTGGTAGTCTAAGACACTACATGCTGCTCTGAGACTGGCCATCACTCATGTGGGCAGCACTGGTCAAAGGGTGTAGTGTGTTATACGAATGATGCATACTAGTGCACAGTGTGCGTCAGAGAAGCAAGTCCGCCACCTTGGTTTGTCCAGATCTGGAGGATTGCTTTAAAAGCTATTCCTCCCATACACAAAACTGTCTCGCTCAAAGGGTGCGCATGTTCTCAATAGAGAGAGGGTGCATTTACCAGGGACGATCTATTAGGCAACAGATGCCCGACAGGCCGTCCCAGCGAGCATCACTGACTGAATGGAGGTAGTGTTCAGAGCAGACCACAAGAATCAGGCCTTTATGGTCAAATTGTTGCAAAGTAGTCACTACTGAGGAACATCAACAAGAAGAGACTTGCTTGAGACAAAAAAACACAAGGAATGCACATCAGTGGGGAAATTTGTTGCTTGGTTTGAGGAGTCAAAATTTCAGATTGTTGCTTCCGACCACTAGTGTCTTGGTGAGACGCAGAGAAGGTGGAGTGGATGGTTTCTACACGTGTGTCCCCCCCCCATGAAGCTGGAGGTGTGATGGTGATTCCCTGGCACACTTAACCAGCATGGCTGCCAGAAGCATTCAGGTCATCCCACCTGGTTTACACTTAATGGGACCATCGTTTGTTTTTCAACACGACAATGACCCCAAACACATCTTTAGGATATCTAATGGCTACGGGACCAAGGAAAGTGATGGTGCTGCCTCAAATGACATGACCTCCACAATCACCCGACCTAAACCCAACTGAGATGATTTGGGATGAGTTGGACCACAGAGTGGGAAAAAAAGCAGCCAAGTAGTGCTCAGCCCCTCTGGGAACTACCTCCAATACAACTGGAAAACCATTCCAGGCGACTACTTCACAAAGCTGAAAGAATGCCAAGAGTGTGCCAACCGGTTATCAAAGAAAAAGGGGGCTACTGTGAGGAAACTAAAATATAAAGCCATATTCTGGTTTAACACTTTTTTGGTTACTACTTACTTCCATATGCCATGAGTTCCTTCATAGTTTAAGGCCGCCTGCAGACGAGCGGAAATCCCGCGGCGGTATTTCCCGCGGGATTTCCACCACTGAAAGTCTGCATAGGAGTGCATTACAATACGCACTCCTATGCAGACGGACGCGGTTTGGCCGCGCGAAATGTCGCGCGGCAAACAAACCGCGGCATGTCCTATTTTTGTGCGGGGCTCGCACTCACCCGGCCGCCGGCTCCGGTCTGCGCATGCGCCGGCTGCGCCGCAGCCGGCACATGAAAGAGCCGGGGCCGCCAGGCGCGGGTGAGTACGCGCTCGTCACTGCAGGCTCTCGGGTCGGGTCCCGCGGCGAGAATTCTCGCCACCGGATCCGACCCGCTCGTCTGCAGGCGGCCTAAGTCTTAAGTATAAATCTACAATGAATTATAAAAAAAGGAAAAAAAACAAACAAACACCAACAAATACCATGGAATGAAAAGCTGTGTCCAAACTTTTGACTGGTACTCTACAGCAGTGTTCTCCAACCTGTGGCTCTTCAGCTGTGGTAAAAACTGCCCCGACAGCAGGAAACGCTGTAGCTTGCCGATATCTGGGGTCAGAATAGGGACTACAGATTTTAAAATCAGAACCTCCACTTGTCAATAACATAAAGGCCCATTTAGACAACGATTATCGCTCAAAAGCCATTGTTTGAGCGATAATCGCTGAGTCTAAACGCGCTGCCATCGTGCACTATTCGTTCATCGGTGATTTCTAGCAAGCTAGAGATCACCAATGACTTATCAGCGCCGCACACTGATTTTCTCAGCGGGCGGTGCTCATAGTATTCTATCAGCTTGTATCCTGGCAGTTCTCAGCGGGACACAATCTGAAACCTCTGGAGAACAATGCAGCTGTTTGCATATACAAAACAGCTGCTTTGTTCTCTGAGCTATCGCGGAGGTATCCTGTGCCGCCTGTATAACTCTTAAGTAGCTAATTAGCTACTCAAGAATTATGCAAAGATAAATCGCTCAATTTTTGAGTGATTATCTTTCAGTGTAAATGGGCCTTAAGTCAAGCCCTTCCTTATCAGATCGGTTGCAGCTAGTTTTTATAGATAAGCGCCAATCAATCATGGAGACCAACGCTTTAAATATCTCCCAATTTTCAGTGTCTTGACCTTGAATAGGTATACTGTCCATAATGGCACTTGCGGGACGAGTTCTGACGACCTGCTGTTGTAGTACTACTCCTAAGAATTTAGACCCTCCTTGGTCACTGTGGTTTAACGAATTGCATGATATTAAGTGCATGGGCAACTAACCATACCATTGTATGGAGCAACTATCAATGCAGATAGTCGCTCAGAAAAGTCGGTGAAGCGTACGAAGGACAGATATTCGTTTGCTTTTACCGATGATTGTTCGTAGCGGAGATCTCCATGCAAATTTGTTCGCAAGCTGTTTAAGTATGAACGACTAAGTTTATACCAGACAACTGTTCATCAACCAGCGACTACTTTTTTGGTAAGCTGAAATAAAATGACTAGCGAGTGAATTATGACCCCGTCGGTGGTCATGTTTACATGAAACGATTCATTAGAATTCGCTCTTTCGAGCAAATCTTCGCTTGATAGTCGTCCTGTGTAAAAGGTACCCTTAGGGGTCATTCACACGAGCGTATTTGTGCCGCGTATTACATGCTAGATTGTTGTGTGCGCATATTATGCAGTGAATAAAACCCATGGATTTCAAGGGGTCCATTCACACGACCACACATCGTGGCATGTCCTACCTTGGTGCATATCACATACTGTACGAGCTCATTATCATCAATGGGCGTATGTAAATACACACAAAGTACGCAGGAAATCGGTGTTTTCTACATACGCAATCAATGTGATTTTGTGTGTTCTCTTTTGCATCCAGAGATACACCCCAGAGTGGACGAAATGCACGGGCGGAAGCGAGTTTTAAGATCGAGTAGATACGCTGCGTCCGACATGTACTTACGTCAGTGTGAGCCGGAACCTATGGCCCTTTTAGAAGAGACGATTGTCTTTTAAACGAGTGCGAATGCTTTAGAGTAAGACCATCGTTGAGGAGTGCTTACCTCTCGTTCACTATTTCACCTTCCTATGTGGTTAAACGCAACTAGAAGTGAACGATCCAACGATGGTTTTTTTGTACGGCTGAAACCGAACGACGGATGAAAAGTGTACGATTCTCATTCGCCGTTGGCGGTTGTTTAAACGCTCACTTTTTCTCATTTTGACAATCTTTTTTGAACGATGTCCGTTGCGTCTAAACGCAGCATTAGTTTCTCCTTACAGAGCAGGAGTGCATTCCACAAAGATACGGCACTACTGATTAGAGGTGGCACAGGGTGTTAAGGCAGCAGTAATGCAGTCCTAAGCTCTCACTCATGACCTGAGGGTTGCGTGTTCAATCCCCACGTGCTTCGGGTAGCCGGTTCAAGGTTGTTGCAAGGTTTACCGACCTTCCGAGGTTGGTAAAATGAGTAACCGGCTAAAAGAGGACAATGACAAACTACGATGGCTGGCAATGCAATGGCAAACCACCTGGCAAAAACAGTCTGCCGAGAAATGACGTCACCCAAAGAGTCGGCCATGACTCGGAGCTAGCACCAGCGGACTTTACCTCCTCTTATTGCGGGCAATAAAATGTATTAAACGTTTTACTCTCCCCACAGTAAAACCGCACTGTATAGTGTTAAGGCGTAAACATTTATATCATGTTACTCATAACAAAAAGACAAAAGTATTACAGAGGTGACATCTCAGGTGATTCTGGCCAACCGCAAGCCTTCAGAACTCTGAGGCTCCTTCATCCGGCTCTCTCACCTCATGTATCTCCTCCATAGTACTTTGGTCTTTTTCTATAAGGTTTTTAACAGTAAAACATCCTGTAGCAGTGGGTTCTTCAAAATGTGATTGATCGAAGAAATTCCAGTTTCTACAGCCAGCTAATCCGCAGTCTCTGCAAGGGGAAAATGGAATTACGCAATGGATTGCTGAGCTCTGTTATTGGCTGCAGCCCCAGTGACGTCCCGTAAACCAGGTGGCGCTGTAAACAAACAGGCACGGAGGACCAGACTCTGGCGTGGGACTCAGCGGGGAGTATATGCTTACTTGTTATGCTAAGATGCTTTTAGATGGAACGATAATCGTTTAGTCTAAACGTGCCACAACGTTGAATGATAATGGTTCACTTTTCGCTCATCGTTAATTTTATGCAGGCATTGTTAACTCATTCACTTATCATTCCCTCATGCACTTATACAGCGAATGGGAACGACTAAACAATTCTGGTTTGAAAGAGCCAATGATGTGTCTGCCTGTCTAGCCAATGAGCTAACGCTGACATCATTCATGCGTTCAAACAATAAATTGGCTTGCCTAAAAGCAGCCTTAGAGCGCGGGGAGCCGGCTGTACACACATTCTACAACTCGGACAACCCCTTGAAGATTGCAGCTTGTCACTAGTATATATATATATATAGTACATTATCAGAAGACTGCATGACTTTCCACTAAGGGAGCTTTTACAGTGTTTATGCACACCGTGTGGATTCAGTCTGGGAGTTCCATCACCGCTGCTGTAAATGGCATTGAGAGAGAACCCCGGAACAGAACCATTCACTGTCATTAGTCAAACGGACACCACTTTGGACCACCATATGGACTTTAGACGTATGAACTGTCCTGACCTAACTCGGAGCATCATGAGGCCCTATCATGCTCAGAGGGTCTGGATACCAGCCGTCAGGCCGGAACACACTTCTGAAGTCTGAACGTGAAACGGATGGTAAAGCAGCCCTTTGGTTAGTCCCCAAAGCTGAAATCACACATACAGGTTTAGGAGTCAAAGCCAAGTGGATCCGGCAGGAAGTACTAGTCCATCCTTTATACGTCTCATTCTTTCTGATGCCACTCCTGGCTCTGTGGAGCTAGAGATGCCATATGCAATGACTGGCGGCACATGACATCATTTCTATAGAGACATATGTCACTGTGCAGTGCTGAAGCTCAGGCGCTGGACAGGTCAATGCAGAGCATGGAGGGCATGGGCGAGTATATGGCGGGTGAGAGCTCGGACGGACGAGCTAGGTAGCGGAAAAGTCTATTTGATGGTTCAATGATGATTTGCAAACTGCATGGGAAGTGCAGAAAGCCGGAGTTTTGGCAAAGAAAAGCTTTGAGCAAGATAAAAAAAGGTCGAACAAAAGTGCTTTTAGACGGAATGATTATTGTTCAAACAAGTGAAAGTGAGCGATAATCATTCAGTCTAAAGGCCCAACAACCAAACGATACATTATTCACTTTTACGCAGGCATACAAATCATTGTTGGCTCGCTCACTCATCATCCGGCTTACCCAGCGCTCGTTCAGTCTCTCAGTCACTTATATGGCGAAAGCCTGAACGATTCTCGCTTGTACGAGCCAACGATGTATCTGTCCGTGTAAACAGGCTGCACGGATGAACTCGGACATCTTTCTCTTGTTCAAAACCATAAATCTGCTCGTCTAAACGGACCCCGAGATTCATCTGCTATCAGACCATTATAAGCAGTAACCTGGATAATAAGCTAAATCAACATTTTTTCTAAGATTTCTAATGAAAATTTGGTAAAAAGAAAGAAAAAATTTGACAGTGTTAGCGGGGAGAACAAAATGTCAGTAAGAGAAATGACATAATCTTGTAGATTAATGGCCCAAAAAAAAAAAGAAATGTCTCAGCGAGCTTTCCATGTTGCTTAGGCCACTGTATCAGGCTGGTTTGGCTGGAAAGCTTACTGTAACATCATATTCCTCTTACTGAGAGCAATAACATTTCAAAAATTTACAACTAGAAGTCAGAGCAGAAGCGCGATAACTGTGCGTTTGATTTATTTTCTGTTATGGAGGCCATTTTTGCAAAATTGACAAGAGACGCTGCAGCGTCTCTAGATCAGCTGTCATTGTCTTAAAGGGCCAGTCTGGTGAGTTTTTCCCCCCACATTCATTATATAGCTATCCCCCACTATATATAAGTGAGCTAGTGTTACCTTGCTTGGTTATTCCTTTCTATCTGTAACTCCAGACGACACCCTCCTCAGATGATCATGTAACCTCCATTCTGATCAGCTCAGATCTACTTAGGTTTATGTATTGTCAAACGAGCCAGTTTCTCAGTCAGCAAAACGTCTGTGTGGTGGCCGCTACCACAGAAATTACCTACAGGGGGACTCAGACCCTCCTGTCACAGTTATTGATGATGATCACACAGCTCCTGTCACACAGGTATAATAGAGGAGATCACAGATCATCCTCCTGACTGTATACCTAAGGCCTGTAGCTCATTTAGAAGCCCATAGAAGATAATTGTAATTAAACTATCCTCCCAGTAGGAATAGTCCAAGATTCCGCCTCAATTTTGTGCAAGTTTTCTTATGGGCAGCACTGTGGCTCAGTAGTTTGCAATGTTGCCTTACAAGAACATCATCTGCATGGAGTTTGTATGTTCTCCCTGTGTTTGCATGAGTTTCCTCCGGGTACTCCGGTTTCCTCCCACACTGAAAAAAACATACAGGCATGTGACTATAGATTGTGAGCCCCAATAGGGACCGAACCCAATATATCATGTGATGTAAAGTGCTGTGTAATATGCATGCGCTATATAAAGGTAATTATTAAATAAAGGTGTTTAGTATTTGCAGCTGCAGGAAACGTTTGATAACAGGGATTGCTACGAAAAATGATCTTGGGGTTCACTTACTTTTTCTCCCTGCACTGTGAATTACTAAATGTGCTGAATAAAACACATGAATGGTACAACGGTTTGTGTGTCATTACTTAGATTATCTACATCACAACCATAGGCTAAGGCCTTATGCCCATGGCCGGGTCGGATTCCGACTGTGAGATTCACGCAGCGGGATGCGACCCGTGCTCCGGCATCGACCTCCCGCTTACCTGTCCGGTGTCTTCTCTCTCTGCTCTGCTATGTGCCGGCGCGTCACCGGTGACGTTTCTGTGCGAGCCTCTGCGAGGTCCGCACAGGAATAGGACACGCGGCTGTCAACATAGGATTGCATAAACTAATGCAAGCGTGCAACGGCGGAAATTCCGAGCAGAATCTCGCCGCTGAATTTCCGTCCGTGGGCATTGGCCGTAACACAATCAGACCATACTTTTTTAGTGGTCAATGCAAAAATCTAGGTAATCCCAAAGGGCTCTCCTTTTATTGCATCTGTAAATGAATTTGTTAAAGACTTGCTATATCGTTAGCCGTTTATTTAACGGACTTATCTTCCTAACTGAAGGGTGACAACCAGAAAGGATTATTCCATCACCGATTTGCTTTACCTTCTCCCAGGGAGCATTGCATGGCATATACAAGACTGCGGTCCTCTACACATTACCCTCCCATATTCACACCTAGGTAGACATCCCCTTTAACCACGCTAAAAAAAATCTCCTTTGATGATGATGATCTTCTCATTAGATCTGCCTATACGACAGGTCAGAAGGTGCATTCAGACGGAACGCATCACTAAATTATAGTCTTGTTTTCTTGCTGACTAAAAGACGTTTGGGATACAGAAGAGAGCTTCTCTTTGGGATGGTCACAGCTGGGTGTTAACACATGACAAGTCAAGCACAAAACCTGGGTGATCCTGCGTAATCAAAGGCTCATGAGCAACGTTCTGCTGTCATGAACAAGGCCAGATTTGTTTGGGTCAAATCTGGTCGTTGGAAATACCTTGAAAACTTAATGCAAATATTAAGGCTCATACCAATAAAAGTGAAACAAGAATTGAAAAATGGAACGGAGCTCTGGCACACCCTGAAGTGAGGGCAGCGGTGCTCGCACATGTGCCACGCTGCTCCATTTATTTCAAATTGCACCGCAAGAGAGAGCCTTTGCCACTGATGCTGCCCTCACTTCACAACGTGCTGGTGTCCTGTTCTTAGAACCCGCAGAGTTACCAACTAAGGGACAACCAATATGGTGGCCGCTGTGTGCCCCATTGTCACCAAACTTTCTCAGACTTCAGAATAGCTAATCTGTGTGTCCCCATCAAGGCCATATGGAAGATTTATCAATGACGGTTGGGTGACAATCCCTGTAAAAAACTGTACTAGTGTCACTGGTGGAATTAGTGGTCACTGGGCTTTTCAGGTAATGGCTACAAAATAGAAGGGTTATTCCATCTTATTAGGTGATGATAACATTGGGTTGGGATGCCATCACATTCTGATTGGTGGGGGTCCAGTCACTGGGACACCAAACACCAGAGCTCCATGCATGAATGGAGTGGCAGTTGCGCATGTGCGTTGTTGCTCCGTGCATTTCAACGGGAGCGCTGCAGACAACCAAATTCAAGGGCTCAACAAACTCTAGCGCTCCTATTGAAATTGATAAGAGTGGCAAAACATGTGTCCTCCGTTTCTGACAACGGGGATCCCATAGGTCCCTGTATGAATGGATCAGTGGGAGTCCCAGCAGTCAGAGCCCACAATCAAAACGTTGTCCCCTATCCTGTGGGTAGGGGGTAACTTTCTACCTGGGCACAACCCCCTTTAAGGCACAACTTCCTACTTCATCTACATCGGTGACCTGCTGCTCTACATAATGCTTCGTTGTTGTAACCTTTTGGCACTGTGCTCCTTCTATGAGCCATTACTAGGCGGTCACACACACACCATCACGGGGCTTTAGTCTGAAGGCGGTTGGAAGTTTTAATGTGTCATACACATCTTTTGTTCTCTAACAGCAAAGAAGAACTAAAATCAAATGAACGACCGTAAAATAGAAGAGGTTAAATGCTAAATATTCAGACTCAGCATGATCCTAAGGAAAGAGCAATAAAAAACCTAAAAAGGGGTTATAATAAGGCAAGAAACATGCTAGGGGTCCGATGACTTCCTAATTTAAAGAAAAAACAGCTTGTCGCACAACTGTATCGACGGCTCGTGGTGGAGAAACTGGCCGGACAGAAAGGCCAGCTTGTGGGCATACTTGCAGGGGGCTGGCACTCTGATGGTACCAGGCCAGTTCCAGTACATGTGGCACAGCTTGAAAGTCAACCTGGAAATAGAAATAAAAAATGAAACAGAAAATTATTAAATTTCAGATGAAAAATGAACAATACAGAGAAGATAAAAGAGTTAATAATATATCACAAGAACGGCAATGTGAGGACCAAAGCTGCTCACAGCCCTAAGATGACGGCCAGAAGAATGATGTCTGGCCATAACTTATCATCCAAGTAATATGCAACATGCGACTATTCCCATTGCCTGGGGTGGAGTGGATGCAAGACCCTTCTAGAGCAGGCCAGAGGAAAACAGGCTAAAGATTAAAGGTCCTTTTAGACGGGCCAAGAATGGACACCCTGAACCCCGTGCCCATCGATGTGTTGATCACTGCTGGTTCCCTGCCATCGCCACATGCAGAGGCTTGCCCTGTGAAGACGAATGATCGCTAATACAGTTTGTCTGCAGACATCCCTGTTAATAAAGGAGGATATGCAGCCGATGAGCGAGCATTCTTATATATGTTTGCTGAAAAGAGCCGATCAGGTAATGAACAAGCACTTACTAGGCCATCGGCCAACTGTTGGTCCTGTTAGTTGGGCGACGATCAGGCTCTGTAAAAGGCCCTTATAAGTTATCCGCCTCAAGTCGGTCAGCCGTTACGTGATAAACGGCTATATAAAGTTTACAGGGCACCGCCGATGCTCCGTCAATAGAACAACATTCCCTTTTTGGGGCTTAATGGAAAACCCCACCATCTGTTAATGACAGATTTCCATCTCCGCTCACAAGTGACTAAAGTTTGGGCTACATGTTGCATTAGGTTACTGCAGCTTGTATGCAACCTCAACGTCAGAGGAAAACACGCGCACAATGTTAGTGTCGGAGGAAAGAGTCTGGCCAAAAACTCAAGATGGTAATAATGGGAGTAAACAGTAACGCCATTGTTACCTGCGAACGCCTGGTTCTCACGAGCGACCATGCCACCATAAGAGCCTTAGGCCGGTCTCACACGACCGGATTTGAATTGCGGATTCGATTTTTCTTTCACACTTGCAGATACGAACTGTGTATTCTGCAAGCGTAAGGGAAAAAAAAACCGCAGCATGCTCCATTTTGATGTCAATAGAGGATTCTGACCCGCAGGTCATATGCAATTATCATTGTGTCTGGGCTGCGGGTACCTGCTTCATCGCTAAGCGACGGCGTGGGAAATACAAACAAATAAACAACCTGCACTATGTATGACCACCTGCGTGCCTCTGCGGTCATCCGCAATACAGGTAAGTGCCGTACGCAGGGTCACTGGCCAGGCTCACATACGGAATCTGCTGCAGGCCTCCCGCATGCGGAATCATGAAGCTTACAATGAGGGAGTTTTAACGGCTCATGGGGAAGATTCAGCAAAACTAGTGTAGAGGAGAAGCAGAGGAAGTGCTCACAGCGACAAGTGGGGCTGCCGATTTCACTATCCAATATTTCCCTTCCGTCTGTTTTGTTAAGTTTGCTTAACCCCATCAGTTCTGAGAATTCTTTTGTGTTTGAGTAGCCATTTGAGGGCTTGTTTGCTGCAGGAAGGGTTGTGGCTTGGACAGAACTCTTTAGATTCAGATATTGTGTTAAGACGACCTCTCTGGGCACCTCTGCGTCTTACCTCTGTAGATGATCAGGGCTAAGTTTGGGGGTGTTCAGCACACATACATAGTGAGTAGGAATGCCACAGCCCTGTCTCACATGGTGAGAGAGTAAGAAGAAATCCACCCTACAGAATGAGAAACAATAGGTTAGCAGGCTTATCATTGCAAGGTGTACGCCAGTAGGTTACAGTGATGCATATGAACTCACCGGTCACGGGAGGTGACAGTATGGTCCAAGACTGTCCCCGGTGCAGGAGTCACAAACTCCCCGGTACTGGAACAGTACATATTAGTGGAAACTCTCTTCTGCACCACAATCACCACCATGCGGGGTGAATAGTTCTCAAATGTACTGAAGCAGGTCTGTAGCTGCGGGATCTCATAGTTCTGCACTATGTTTAGCTGACTGTCCGACACGCCATCTCGGTACACCACTATCTTCTCCGGCAGTGTATGGTTCACCTACACGGAGAGCGAACTATTAACGCGTTCTCTTTCAGCAGTCGTCATCATAATATAACAGATAAAATATCCTACGAGGTAAACGTTCTACAATATATGTATTAAGTAATGATCGACCGTTCATTCCAATACTGCCGATCGTCTACCGCATGTGAACGGCACCAACGAGCGTCGAGGCTGAATGTCGATCCATTTCTAACCTCATGGAACTTCTGCAAGGCGTTCACTAGACACAGCTTTAAACCGTCCATGATTTCCTGATGAGGAAGCTGGAAAACCACGCGCGAGTACCAACGGGTCAAGCAACTACGAGGAAATCACAAGTACTTGTGTTAGATTGCTTTCATGCTGTTAAAACGCTTTTCAGATCTATCTATTTCTTCCTGAGAAACTTGGCCCAGCTGGGTGGTGACATTTGGTAAAGATGGCCATACCGATGGTCTCCCATCTTTTCCAGAAACAGAGGTAATCAAGAGTTGGCTTAATACAAATGTTTCACCACTTGGAAGAAGAAAAGAACAAATAGAATTAACCCCTTCAGTGGCGGGTTTCTTACCACGCTTTCAGACCCACCAGGGCAGGTTTTTTAAATGGGCTAATCATTTAATTTCCAGTCACGTTCCAAAAGCCATAACGTTTTCATTTTTCCATTGACACGGCCGTATGAGGGCTTGTTTTTTGTGGCATCATTTTTGGGTATATATAATGTATTGCATAACTTTTGTAAAAAAAACTTTTGCAATAAATAGCGATCAAAAAGTTGTATGTAATTCGAATTGGTACTAACATAAACTACAGGACATCCTGCAAAAACGGAGCCCTCGCACGACTACGTTGATGGAAAAATAAAAAAGTTATTTCGCGAAGAAGATGGCGGCAGAAGATAATTCTAAAAAATTAAATGTCTTTGTTTTTTTGCTAAAGTACTTTTTTTTTTTCAAACAAAAAAAAAAAACCTATACAAGTTTGGTATCGTAGTAATCGTACTGACCCATAGAATAAAGTTACCATGTCATTTTTGTTGCAGTGTGTACGCACTGAAAGATGGCGGAATGGCGGTTTTTTCCCCTCATTTTACTCCACTTAGAATTTTTAAAAAGTTTTTCAGTACATTATATGATACTTTAAATAGCACCATTGAAAAATACAACTCGTCCCGCAAAAAACAAGTCCTCAGACAGCGACGTCGCTGAATAAATAAAGGAGTTATGATTATTTAAAAGGGGGAGGGGAAAAAAAGGGGGGGGGGGTCGCGTCATGAAGGGGTTAAATAATGCACTAACTTCCTTGTCTGGGTCATTACGAACGCAGGGATACCACATGTGTAATTTTGTTTTTAGCTTTTTATTTTTTACAAAGTAAAGGGAGAAAGGTCGGGGTTTGGTGTTTTTAGGTTTATTTATTTTTTTATAATTTTTTTACAATTTTTTTTTTTTTACTTTTTAAAATTTTTTGTCCCTTTAGGGGATTTGCATAATACTTTTTTTTATTCTTCTAATACTCTGCTATGCCTCAGCATAGCAGGGTATTAGACAGACTATGATGCTCAGACAGAGTCTGAGTGTCATAGCCTAAGCTGGCAGACCCGGAGCCTATATTCAAGCCTCTGGGCGCCACAGGGACCCATCAGGATTCCCTGATCACATTGTGGGGGGTCCGATGGTAACAGCCCTTTACATGCTGTGGTGACACAGACCGCGGCATGTAAAGGGTTAACACAGCAGAGATCAGAGGTTTTCTCCGTTCTCTGCTATAAGAGCTGGTGCCCGGCTATCCTCTGACAGTCGATCACCAGCTCTCCCTGCCAAGGGGACCATCGGCTGGCTTCTGACAAGCTGAGGGTCGCCGTGGCAACCTGTAAACAAATAAGTGCTGGAGTTTAAAAAAAAGAAGTGGGAAGTTGCTGGCAGATCGGTTATATCTTCCTGCTTCTTTTTTTAAAGTCCTGCACTGTTCTGTATGGAACTGTGCAGGCAGAACACAATGCCACAGCTTATGGCATTGTGTTCTCCAGGTCCCATAGTGAGACATAGCCTGGAAATCTTCTGGACTATATCAGTATGGGCAGTGGAGCTCGTCCCAGAAAATTTATGGGTGTGCCACTCAAGGAGTTAAAGCGTCTTTGTTGCAAGAATAAAAGTGTACATAAGAGATGTATACAATAGCTATAAGATACTAGTGATCGACCTCCACTACAGAAGCAGAAGGGTACTATGTACATTGCCTAGCATCCAGCTCGATTTGGAGTTCTGTTTGTGAGTCAGAAACTACCTAGTGACACTGCCAGGATTGCTGATCGATTGAGTAGATGACAGCAATCCTCACAATTTTCCTCCCAAATTACCTTTTCAGTTGGATATCAGGTAAAGTATACAACCACCCAAAATATGGTCTTGTTTAACCAAATACAATGATAACTTAACTTTCATAAGTATCTTATATGAAGGCATCACTCATGATGGAAATACAAGGAATCAGATATCTAGATTTCTCTCTGTACACATATTTACTAAAGACAATTGTATAAGCAGCAAACGTATATGAACCCAAGTTGGACACTTCAGGGGTCTGTAAAGTAGTAGCAGATACTTACTGGTTCATGCTGGCCACAAATCCTGTAACTGACCGTAAGCCTTGACTGGGGTCATGATAAACATCCATTCCGATGACCATCATGGATTTCTAGGTGGAAAAGAGTTCAAAGCAGAAGTATAAAATCTAACTGAGGACAGTGCAATATGGTGTCAGATATTCCTCAATACGCATCAGTCACAGTAGACAGATCTCTCCTTGTAATTTATTTCATCGAAGAATCATCTATTCTTCCTAATTGTCTTCAAGATCACTCCTTGTAGGCTTTAACTGCAGCGATCACTTTGGTATGACTGAGATATTTTAAGGCACATTAGAAAATGAGCTGGACTTCTAAAATGCTCATTTTACTATAAGCGCAGCTTCACACTTCTCTTCCTGCTTCTAAGGGCTGACATGGAGAAATCCAGGACAAGCACGAGGCAAGGTGAGCAGAGTGAAGCAGAATCTCATAGGATACACTGAGACTCTGCAGGGTGTAGCAGAATCTCATAGGATACACTGAGACTCTGCAGGGTGAAGCAGAATCTCATAGGATACACTGAGACTCTGCAGGGTGACGCAGAATGTCATAGGATACACTGAGACTCTGCAGGGTGAAGCAGAATCTCATAGGATACACTGAGACTCTGCAGGGTGAAGCAGAATCTCATAGGATACACAGACTCTGCAGGGTGAAGCAGAATCTCATAGGATACACAGACTCTGCAGGGGGAAGCAGAATCTCATAGGATACACCGAGACTCTGCAGGGGGAAGCAGAATCTCATAGGATACAGACTCTGCAGGGGGAAGCAGAATCTCATAGGATACACAGACTCTGCAGGGGGAAGCAGAATCTCATAGGATACACTGAGACTCTGTAGGGGGAAGCAGAATCTCATAGGATACATTGAGACTCTGCAGGGGGAAGCAGAATCTCATAGGATACACTGAGACTCTGCAGGGTGAAGCAGAATGTCATAGGATACACAGAGACTCTGCAGGGTGAAGCAGAATCTCATAGGATACACAGACTCTGCAGGGTGAAGCAGAATCTCATAGGATACACAGACTCTGCAGGGGGAAGCAGAATCTCATAGGATACACCGAGACTCTGCAGGGGAAAGCAGAATCTCATAGGATACAGACTCTGCAGGGGGAAGCAGAATCTCATAGGATACACTGAGACTCTGCAGGGGGAAGCAGAATCTCATAGGATACACTGAGACTCTGTAGGGGGAAGCAGAATCTCATAGGATATATTGAGACTCTGCAGGGGGAAGCAGAATCTCATAGGATACACTGAGACTCTGCAGGGGGAAGCAGAATCTCATAGGATACACTGAGACTCTGCAGGGTGAAGCAGAATGTCATAGGATACACTGAGACTCTGCAGGGTGAAGCAGAATGTCATAGGATACACTGAGACTCTGCAGGGTGAAGCAGAATCTCATAGGATACACAGAGACTCTGCAGGGTGAAGCAGAATCTCATAGGATACACAGACTCTGCAGGGTGAAGCAGAATCTCATAGGATACACAGACTCTGCAGGGGGAAGCAGAATCTCATAGGATACACCGAGACTCTGCAGGGGGAAGCAGAATCTCATAGGATACAGACTCTGCAGGGGGAAGCAGAATCTCATAGGATACACTGAGACTCTGTAGGGGGAAGCAGAATCTCATAGGATACATTGAGACTCTGCAGGGGGAAGCAGAATCTCATAGGATACACTGAGACTCTGCAGGGGGAAGCAGAATCTCATAGGATACACTGAGACTCTGCAGGGGGAAGCAGAATCTCATAGGATACACTGAGACTCTGCAGGGTGAAGCAGAATCTCATAGGATACACTGAGACTGCAGGGTGAAGCAGAATCTCATAGGATACACTGAGACTCTGCAGGGTGAAGCAGAATCTCATAGGATACACTGAGACTCTGCAGGGTGAAGCAGAATCTCATAGGATACACTGAGACTCTGCAGGGTGAAGCAGAATCTCATAGGATACACTGAGACTCTGCAGGGTGAAGCAGAATCTCATAGGATACACTGAGACTCTGCAGGGTGAAGCAGAATCTCATAGGATACACAGACTCTGCAGGGGGAAGCAGAATCTCATAGGATACACCGAGACTCTGTAGGGGGAAGCAGAATCTCATAGGATACAGACTCTGCAGGGGGAAGCAGAATCTCATAGGATACACTGAGACTCTGCAGGGGGAAGCAGAATCTCATAGGATACACTGAGACTCTGTAGGGGGAAGCAGAATCTCATAGGATACACTGAGACTCTGCAGGGGGAAGCAGAATCTCATAGGATACACTGAGACTCTGCAGGGGGAAGCAGAATCTCATAGGATACACTGAGACTCTGCAGGGTGAAGCAGAATGTCATAGGATACACTGAGACTCTGCAGGGGGAAGCAGAATCTCATAGGATACACTGAGACTCTGCAAGGTGAAGCAGAATCTCATAGGATACACAGACTCTGCAGGGTGAAGCAGAATCTCATAGGATACACAGACTCTGCAGGGGGAAGCAGAATCTCATAGGATACACCGAGACTCTGCAGGGGGAAGCAGAATCTCATAGGATACAGACTCTGCAGGGGGAAGCAGAATCTCATAGGATACACTGAGACTCTGTAGGGGGAAGCAGAATCTCATAGGATACATTGAGACTCTGCAGGGGGAAGCAGAATCTCATAGGATACACTGAGACTCTGCAGGGGGAAGCAGAATCTCATAGGATACACTGAGACTCTGCAGGGGGAAGCAGAATCTCATAGGATACACTGAGACTCTGCAGGGTGAAGCAGAATCTCATAGGATACACTGAGACTCTGCAGGGTGAAGCAGAATGTCATAGGATACACTGAGACTCTGCAGGGTGAAGCAGAATGTCATAGGATACACTGAGACTCTGCAGGGTGAAGCAGAATCTCATAGGATACACAGAGACTCTGCAGGGTGAAGCAGAATCTCATAGGATACACAGACTCTGCAGGGTGAAGCAGAATCTCATAGGATACACAGACTCTGCAGGGGGAAGCAGAATCTCATAGGATACACCGAGACTCTGCAGGGGGAAGCAGAATCTCATAGGATACAGACTCTGCAGGGGGAAGCAGAATCTCATAGGATACACTGAGACTCTGTAGGGGGAAGCAGAATCTCATAGGATACATTGAGACTCTGCAGGGGGAAGCAGAATCTCATAGGATACACTGAGACTCTGCAGGGGGAAGCAGAATCTCATAGGATACACTGAGACTCTGCAGGGGGAAGCAGAATCTCATAGGATACACTGAGACTCTGCAGGGTGAAGCAGAATCTCATAGGATACACTGAGACTGCAGGGTGAAGCAGAATCTCATAGGATACACTGAGACTCTGCAGGGTGAAGCAGAATCTCATAGGATACACTGAGACTCTGCAGGGTGAAGCAGAATCTCATAGGATACACTGAGACTCTGCAGGGTGAAGCAGAATCTCATAGGATACACTGAGACTCTGCAGGGTGAAGCAGAATCTCATAGGATACACTGAGACTCTGCAGGGTGAAGCAGAATCTCATAGGATACACAGACTCTGCAGGGGGAAGCAGAATCTCATAGGATACACCGAGACTGTAGGGGGAAGCAGAATCTCATAGGATACAGACTCTGCAGGGGGAAGCAGAATCTCATAGGATACACTGAGACTCTGCAGGGGGAAGCAGAATCTCATAGGATACACTGAGACTCTGTAGGGGGAAGCAGAATCTCATAGGATACACTGAGACTCTGCAGGGGGAAGCAGAATCTCATAGGATACACTGAGACTCTGCAGGGGGAAGCAGAATCTCATAGGATACACTGAGACTCTGCAGGGTGAAGCAGAATGTCATAGGATACACTGAGACTCTGCAGGGGGAAGCAGAATCTCATAGGATACACTGAGACTCTGCAAGGTGAAGCAGAATCTCATAGGATACACTGAGACTCTGCAGGGTGAAGCAGAATCTCATAGGATACACTGAGACTCTGCAGGGTGAAGCAGAATCTCATAGGATACACAGACTCTGCAGGGTGAAGCAGAATCTCATAGGATACACAGACTCTGCAGGGGGAAGCAGAATCTCATAGGATACACCGAGACTCTGCAGGGGGAAGCAGAATCTCATAGGATACAGACTCTGCAGGGGGAAGCAGAATCTCATAGGATACACTGAGACTCTGCAGGGTGAAGCAGAATCTCATAGGATACACTGAGACTCTGCAGGGTGAAGCAGAATCTCATAGGATACACCGAGACTCTGTAGGGTGAAGCAGAATCTCATAGGATACACCGAGACTCTGTAGGGTGAAGCAGAATCTCATAGGATACACAGAGACTCTGTAGGGTGAAGCAGAATCTCATAGGATACACCGAGACTCTGTAGGGTGAAGCAGAATGTCATAGAATACACAGACTCTGCAGGGTGAAGCAGAATGTCATAGGATACACTGAGACTCTGCAGGGGGAAGCAGAATCTCATAGGATACACTGAGACTCTGCAGGGGGAAGCAGAATCTCATAGGATACACTGAGACTCTGCAGGGTGAAGCAGAATGTCATAGGATACACAGACTCTGCAGGGTGAAGCAGAATGTCATAGGATACACTGAGACTCTGCAGGGGGAAGCAGCATGTCATAGGATACACTGAGACTCTGCAGGGGGAAGCAGAATGTCATAAGATACACTGAGACTCTGCAGGGTGAAGCAGAATGTCATAAGATACACTGAGACTCTGCAGGGTGAAGCAGAATCTCATAGGATACACTGAGACTCTGCAGGGTGAAGCAGAATGTCATAGGATACACAGACTCTGCAGGGTGAAGCAGAATGTCATAGGATACACTGAGACTCTGCAGGGGGAAGCAGCATGTCATAGGATACACTGAGACTCTGCAGGGGGAAGCAGAATGTCATAAGATACACTGAGACTCTGCAGGGTGAAGCAGAATGTCATAAGATACACTGAGACTCTGCAGGGTGAAGCAGAATGTCATAAGATACACTGAGACTCTGCAGGGTGAAGCAGAATGTCATAGGATACACTGAGACTCTGCAGAGTGAAGCAGAATGTCATAGGATACACTGAGACTCTGCAGGGTGAAGCAGAATCTCATAGGATACACTGAGACTCTGCAGGGTGAAGCAGAATCTCATAGGATACACTGAGACTCTGCAGGGTGAAGCAGAATCTCATAGGATACACTGAGACTCTGCAGGGTGAAGCAGAATCTCATAGGATACACTGAGACTCTGCAGGGTGAAGCAGAATCTCATAGGATACACTGAGACTCTGCAGGGTGAAGCAGAATCTCATAGGATACACCGAGACTCTGTAGGGTGAAGCAGAATCTCATAGGATACACCGAGACTCTGTAGGGTGAAGCAGAATCTCATAGGATACACAGAGACTCTGTAGGGTGAAGCAGAATCTCATAGGATACACCGAGACTCTGTAGGGTGAAGTAGAATCTCATAGGATACACCGAGACTCTGTAGGGTGAAGCAGAATCTCATAGGATACACCGAGACTCTGTAGGGTGAAGTAGAATCTCATAGGATACACCGAGACTCTGCAGGGGGAAGCAGAATCTCATAGGATACACCAGGCTCTGCAAGAGGAGTCAAGCAACAGCAGTTCCAGGCCACTGATCTATTATTTACTGCCCCTTAGACAGAACTCAAACCACAGCAAGTGCAGGGTGATGAGATGCCATTCTCTGTCTCTACAAAGCCAGAGATGGCTGCATTAGTTGAACCATATCAGAGGGTAAGGTGGAAACAAGATGGCAGGCAAGCCACAAATGGCACCAAATATAATTACACACACACACACACACACACACACACACGTCAGTTTTCTTTACCAACAGCCTATGCTACACTACATAGGCAAAATGTTTTTTGCTGCAGTGCAGTATAATACATTAAAACAAAAATATAAACACTCATTCGGTATCCACACCCCCATAATAACCTGAATAATTTAACAGAATAATCTGTGTGTGACATGAACAGTATAAATAAATGAAAAAAAAAAAAGATTTTGTACTTACCATAAAATCTCTCGTCCATTGGGGAACACAACTGAAGACCATGGGTATAGCTACTGCCACTAGGAGGCATACACTAAAGGCCCATTTACACACAAAGATTATAATCTTTCAAACGATTGAAAGTTTTAGCAATCTTTCTGAATAAAGTGTTAATGGCCACTGATGACCATTAACACTATCATTTTTATTTGCATGTAAAAGGACCTCCAGGAGCTGTTCGCAGAGCCCAGTGTGTGAATAATCCCATGCCCAGCTGTACGCACAGCAGCATTGTTCTTGTCGAGGCTGCTGGCTCCCCGTGGAGATAACAGCCTGCGGCCTACTGACAGATAACGCAAACTGTTTTATCTCCAGTATCTGAACAATGGATTTAAGTTCATCTAAAAATCATCACTCAAACGAAAAGTGCCCGATGCCATCATTTACATGTAATGACTATCGGTCAAATTTGGTCGTTTGAACAAATTTTGAGCGATAATCGCTGCGTGTAAATGGGCCTTAAGCAGAAAAAAGGTTAGCTCCTCCCACTAGCTATACCCCTCCTGCAGGCACCAAGCTACCTAGTTTATATGCAAGCGGTAAGAGCAGCAAAGCAGGATACGAAAAAAAGGAAATATAGTGATATGAAAATAAATATTAAAACTGCAATTCTGTGTTGCACCGTATGCATTTACAAGAAGAATGCTCCAAAAAGGAGGAATATATGTGAAAGTACTAACAACAGACTGGGTGGGTGCTGTGCCACCCAATGATCAAGACGCGAAAGAGATTTTACGGTAAGTACAAAAATCTTGTTTTCTCGTTTGTATCATTGGGGGGAGCACAGCTGAAGACCGTGGGACGTTCCAGAGCAGTCACTCGGAGATGGGGAAAGTATAGAAGGTTGCAAGCAGGCAGTTTATAGTGTTGAATACTCTTCGATCAAGGGAGCCATCCGCGGATGCAAAATTATGAACCTGGTAAAAAAAACTTTGAAAAGTTGTGCAAAGACGTCCATGTAACGGCTTTACACAGCTGCATAGTGGAAGCTCTGTTGTGTACCGCCCATGAGGCACCCACTGCCTGAGTAGAATGTGCCAAAACACAGAAGGGAGGCGCTCTGTCCGTGATCACTGCTGATCGGATCCAGTGAGAAATTACCCCCTTGGAAGCCACAAAGCCATGTCTTGGGCCATCGGCGATCACGAACAGAGAGTCAGGACGTCTGAAAAAGGTTGGCACTAGATCCAGTTTGTAAAAAATGCGTTCTCTCGGATGAACTGCGGAGAGGCAAAATGAAGGCAGGATGATGTCCTCATTGAGGTGGAATGCCAACACGAACTTAAGTAGAAAAGATGGTACAGGACATAGGACCACCTTGTCCTAATGAAAGCTGGTAAACTAAGGCTTGGACCACAAGGGACAAGCTCATAAACCCTGCGGATACAGGTGATGGCCACCAAGAAGGCCATCTTCCAAGTTAAAAGGAGAGCTGGAACTTCATTCAATGGCTTGAAGGTTGAGACTGTAGCACAGCCAGTACTAGATTAAGGTCCAAGGTGGGACAGGAGAATGGTATAGAGGGGCGGTGTGAGTGACGCCCTGTAGAAAAGTATGGATGGACGACTTTGATGCTGGGTGGCGATGTAAAAGTATAAGCTCAGGCTCATATCCAGACCCTCCTATAGGAAGGATAGGAGGTGGAATAAAGAAAAACGCATAGGATGGAAGTTGCGTTGTTTGCATCAGAGAACCTTTTCCAAACGCAATGATAAACCTAAGAGGAGAAGCGTTTCCTAGCCTTTATCATGGTGTGAATGACAGGTTTCGCAAATCCACGGGTTCTCAAGACCATGGCTTCAACCACCATGCCATTAAACGAAGCGTGGACAAGCTTGGGTGAAAAAGGGGTCCCTGTAAGAGAAGATCTTCTCGAAAAGAGCTGACAAGTAAGTTGATGAGATTCATGTACCACGTGCAGCAGGGCCAATCTGCAGCGATAATTACTGGGAGGCCTTCTATCCTTCTATCCTAAATCAACATAAGTCGTGTGATATTAGTGGGAATGGGGTGGGGAGACATATGGAAACCGGTCTGTCCATGAAATTAGTAGTGCATCCACAGCTCGAGCTTGAGGGTCCCGAGACCTGGACACAAAGATTGTCAGTTAGCAATTGATTCTGAACACCATCAAGAAAGTGCTCAAAACACTTTAGGATGTAGCATCTTATTCTCCAGAGTCAGATGTCTCTCTGCTGGGGAAGTCAGCTATCCACCCACGGTATGTTGACTACTGAGAGCGCTGGAAGATGATCTTTGGCCAACGTCAACTTTGCTGCTTCTGCCATGACCCTCGTCTTGCCTTAATGATTTCCGTACATGACAGCCTTAGAGTTGTCGGTTTGGAAACGAACTGGGAGCTCTGTCAGATGGAGTGCAAAGTGATGAAGCAAAGAGGAGAATGGCCTGATGTTCCAACATATTTATTGGTAGTGTGGACTTCTGCCTGATCCAAGTGCCTTGTGCCCTGAAACCTCACAGAGAACCGTGATAGTATCCGTAATAAGTACCTGCTATTGGAGGGTCAGAAAGGAGTACCCGAGATAGATCTATGGGGAGTCCAACCACCAAAGAAGGGAGCACTGTATCTGTAGTAAAATTTGGATCTTTCGATTGAGAGATTCCATGGATATGTCCCACTTCAAGAGATTGGTCCACTAGCGAGGCCGAGCGTGAAATTGGCCAAAAGAAAATCACCTCAACAGGAGGAGACCATCACCCCCAGTAATCTCATGCAGTGACGAATGGTCACGGGATTCAAAGTGTGCAGGGAGCATACGTGTTTCTATTGAAGTCGTTTTGGTGGTGGTAGTATTACATGGGCCTGAGCCGTGTCGAAGGGGAGTTCCAGAAAGTCCAAACGTTACAATGGTGAGAGGGAACTCTTAGGATGGTCGATGATTGATCCGAATCTGCACAGGGTGTCCAGACTTGTAGACTCTCCAGGTTGGCCAACCAGGTCAGAGGTTTTACCTTGATGTCATGATAGGGAATGGCTATTATCCCCTTGGAGTGAAGGATAGCCATCACTGATGCCAAAACCTTCATGAAGACTCAGGGGCCATGGCCAACCAGAATAGGACGACAGTAAATTGATATTGATTCAACCAGAAAGCGAAGCAGAGAAATCACTAATGCGCTCAACAGATGGGAACATGAAGATAGGCATCCTTTATGTCGATGGATGACAGAAACTCCTACGGCTCCATGGATGCAATGGCAGATCTCAGTGACTACATGAAAATGACAGACTTTACCATTCAACTTCTTCAGGTCTAGAATGGGCCTGGCAGTGCCATCCTTCTTGGGTACCAGGAAAAGATTGGCATAGAAACCTGAAAAAACATTGAGATGGAGGAACCTGGAACGATGACATCTTGTGGAGATAGATAATCTATTATCTGAGCCAAAGCCTTTAAAAGTAATCTAGGAATGCTGGAGACTAAGAAACGATCTGGAAAGAAGGCAGAGAATGCTATGGCATAGCCCGAAGAAATGACCTTCCCAACACAGGCGTCTGAGAAATGGGAGAGCAAAGTTTCTCTAAATAGCGTAAGTCGTACCCCCACCAGAACAGATAGAGTATTTGTCAGGGGCGTTCTATCCCCTGGTCAGGGTGTCATCGATCTCTGCACGAGATGGAAATACCTTCGGAAAACACTTTGGGTGCCTGAAGGAAAAAGCTCATTACCGACATAGTAGGCGTTTGATCTAATGCCTGAAGGGTATCCCTCACGGCAACTATCAGGCTATCTATCATAGTGGAGAGTTTAGTGGCCTCTTCAGAATCAGAAAAAGACATAGACAAACTGGAGCAAGTTCAGAGAAGAGTTACCTAGATGGTGAGCGGTCTGCAAATCATGTCCTATGAGGAACGGTTAAAGGATCTGGGAATGTTTAGCTTGCAAAAAAAAAAAAAAAAAGGCTGAGAGGAGACTTAATATCAGCATCAGATGTATCCAAATAGTATTTATTCCTCCATAAAAAACTGGCGATGTTTCGACCCGTGCAAGGGTCTTTATCAAGCTGGAAACTAAAAGGGAGGAGACACAAATTAGGTATTAGACAGTGAGGGTGATCAATGAGTGGGAACAGGTTACCAAGGGAGGTGGTGAGTTCTCCTTCAATGGAAGTGTTCAAACAAAGGCTGGACAAATATCTGTCTGGGATGATTTAGTGATCCTGCATTGAGCAGGGGGTTGGACCCGATGACCCTGGAGGTACCTTCCAACTCTACCATTCTATGATTTTGCACTCTGAGCGACTATTTTCTCTGGAGGGAGTTTCTGAGTGTGTTTCAGGAAAGGCTGGGTGGGATGACGATGCGGGGGATCTAAATGATTGCATTGAGTGAGAAGGCCTAGTTCTGTTCTGTGGTCTACCACGAGAAGAGTCCTGTGTGAAGGAGTCATCTCTGGCGGACGCGTTTAGAAATGGTTGACTTGTAAAATGGGCCAGACTTTCTAGAATTGTGAAAGATACCCTGGCAAGGTCCAAGACTGCCTGTGAAAGGGAGCATGCCCATTCGGTTCAACCATCTATGGGGGCAGGTTGGAAGAGGTACCAGTAGTCTGTTCTACGGCCGCCTGCCACACTGGAATGCAGTTAGGCCACAACGGTTCAAACTGGCCGCGTGTAAATATATTGTTGCAGCGAGAGTATGCACAGAATGTAGGTTTGGGCGGCCCGTCTGGAGTTGAACATAGGGCTAAAAAAGCCATGGACAGTATTTAATAGAACACTACTGTATAAGCCTACTGCATATAGGTACTGCAGGAGGGGCAATAGTGCAGGGGAGCTAGCCGTCAGGCAGCACTTACCCGGTCCGAGGTAGGTCTGGGGTATGCTGGACCCCTCTGTTAGAAGAGACTTCTTGTGGAATCCAATATGGGAGGCACAACAAGTCCCGGCAAGCCCACAAAAAAACTGTGGCTGAGGAAACAGGATGCAGGAAGGGGGGGCCTTGTTGAGCAGTAACTGCAGAGCCAATGGCAGCCCAGGAAGGAAGGCACGCTGGGCAGTGATTGGGGAGGAAAAGGAAGCCCTCCTTTCCATTGCTTTATGTTAAATACCGGAATAACCACGCCTTGGGAGTGGCCTGAATAGGCCTAGAGCGTGGGGCTGGATTAGTGGCGTTGACGGCAGTTCTCAGGTACAGGCTCGTGGCAGGCACAGAGGGACAAGTGGCATGGGTGGCTGCTCTGTGACCAGAAGTACCATCCGGCTGCAGAGAAATGTATGTGGCACCCGGTCCCTTATTGTGAAAGAGCAGAAGCTGATGAGAAAACCACCAGGAGGAAAAAACAGGCGAACACAGCAGTGGTCCCATGGCACAGATCAGCCGCTGAAGGTAGCTGGGGCCGCCAGGATCGAGTCTCCTGCCAACACCAGCAGCTAGCGTTAAGCCTCTGCACTTGTAACCGACCTAGTAGCACTGCTGAAGAGGTAAACCTGCAACCCTTCAGGCAAGTATGCCAGCATAAGGAGGGTGAGGGGAGAGTAGGAGATAGTTTTGAGGAAGGGAGTGCTCCCGAAAAGGGTGGACACTATAGTAGGCGGTGCACGTTCAAGTTGGTGCTTGAACATGCCTTTTTTTTTCTGAGGCAAGAAAAGTAGGCAATAGAAAGGTTAGCTCCGTTCTGTTTGCCCTCCTCGGTGGGGTAACAGGGAGAGTCCTGCTTCTGTCTATTCCCTGAATCCAAAAGGTTCTGAAGACCAATGGCACACGGGTCAGCCTCCTATGGACACCAAGCTAAAACTAGTTAGCTTGGTGCCCTGCAGGAGGGGTATAGCTAGTAGGAAGAGCTAACACTTTCTGCTTAGTGTCCTACTAGTAGCAGAAGCTATACCCACGGTCTTCATCTTTGTTCTTTAATAATACGAACGAGAAAAAGAAAAAACACTTATTATATTTATAGGCTGCAAAAATTATAAATTACACAGTAATTCATATGTACCCTTAAAAAGCACTGAAGTCCACAGCAATCCTTCTCTTCACACAAATACACAAAAGTACGTCTTGCTAGCTGGCCTCAACATGAGGACATTCACTACTCACCAATGGTATGTCAACACTCCAGAGCTCACCCCCCAGCTTGCAGTTCATCTGCAGTAGGATTTTTTGTGCTATGCTTCTCAGTTTCTGCGGATTAGAGATAGTTCTGGAGTTCACCACCTATTAAAGGGAAAAAGTATAAAAACGTACCTACAGTAGGCATGCTGGGTATAGGCTAAAATGGAAGGGACGAGGTAATGTTATGGGGTCACCTGCATGACTGCCTGCGCCTCAAGCACAAAAGGAAGTGAAGCAGCAGTTTTTATCAAACTAATTTAATCACGTTGCAGGCGCTTACACAAATACATACGGGATAGGGAATAACTGTCTGACTGGTGGCGGTATGACTGCTGGGACCCCGCCGATCATGAGAACGTAGGTCCCCATAGCCTGCTTTATTCCAATGAGACTGCCAGAGATAGTTGTGCAATCGAACTCCGCTATCTGTGGCAGTCCCACTAAAATGAATAGAGCGGGGGTGGGGGCGCGGCACACCTGTAATCACTACTCCATTCATTCGGGGGTGAACAAGACTTCTGTTCTCATGATCGCCAGATCTTCCAGCATTGATCAGACAGCTGTCCTCTATCTTATGGAAAGGGGGATAACATCATCTTACCAGAATATCCTTTAAGTAGAGTAATAAGGGACACATACATAACGGTAGGGTACCATTTACATGTGTAGTGCATTATAGGACACTGGAAGCGGAGCCTCACCTGAGAAGGGACGGGGTTCTGTACACAGCACAGCTTCTTTATGGCACCATAAAGGTCATCCCTAGTCCCAGATATAATGCAGACGATAAGCTGCACCTTCGCCTGTTGACCAACACAAAGAAACGTTAACACTGATAGATTACATTGGGTTGACATTACAAAGCATTGTAGGAATCCCTAAGAAATTTAATTTTACGGTTGAAATCAGGTGAAAAAAATACTTTTTGGAAAACAATCTCATTTTACGCAGCTGCAGCCCCATCTTCCTGTAGTGTATTCTGTAGGTGATGTCCAGACTGACTAGGAAGCAGCTCACTACCCATCTACATGCTACCATTCAAGCACACACAGCTACATGTAAAGCTGATGCCGCCTGCAACAGCCATGGCATATAAATATACCGATCCATGTTCGGGGGCAGCAGAGCGGGTCGGATTGTGAGGTGTAGTTCGGTTCCCATGGAGCATTATAATGTAATACTATGGTATTGCATTATACTCTATGAACAATCAAACGATCGCAGGTTCAAGTTCCCTGAGGCGAATAAAAAAAAAAAAATGTGAAAATTAGTTTTATTGTTAGAAAAACTTAAAAGTTAAAGGGGTTATCACGCGAAACAAAGTTGGGGTATACACTTCTGTATGGCCATATTAATGCACTTTGTAATATACATCGTGCATTAACCCTTTCCAATCCATTTATTTTTTCTCACCCATTCTCCCCAGCTCCAAATAAATTGAAGCTGGGAGAATGGGTGAGAAAAAATACATTTTCCCTGCACCCTCCTGAACTGACAGAGTTCAGGAGGGTGCAGGGAGGGACCTGCTTACCTGACCGGCGTCTTCTGCATTCTCCTTCTGCCTCCCGGCTCGGCGATCATGTGACCGCTGGGGTCAGGTGACACCTGGCGGTCACATGATCGCCGGGTCGGGAGACAGAAGGAGAATGCACAAGACGCCGGTCAGGTAAGCAGGTCCTTGCACGGTGCAGGCTCCCGGCTCGGAGTTCATGTGACCGCCGGGGGTCAGGTAACACCGGCGGTCACATGATCGCCGGCCGGAATCTATGCATTACATAGCGCTAATTGAGCGCTATGTAATGTGTAAAGGAGTGGGCAGAAAGGGTTAAAAACCCTTTCTGCCTTCTCCTCGGGGGTCCTCGATGACGACCAGTAAAGGAGTGCATCTGCACCCGATGTGTCTGACGATCGGGTGCAGATCCACTCCTGCACTGCAGTGTCGGGCCTGACCCGACATCGGAGCTGTGGAGGGAAATTATGATGTCGGGGCAGGCCCGACATTGGACTGGAAAGGGTTAATTATGAGCCATACAGAAGTTATTCACTTACCTGTTCCGTTGCTGGCGTCCTCGTCTCCATGGCTCCGTCTAATCTTCAGCGTCTAATCGCCCGATTAGACGCGCTTGCGCAGTCCGGTCTTCTTTCTTCTGAATGGGGCCGCTCGTGCCGGAGAGCTGCTCCTCGTAGCTCTGCCCCGTCACGTGTGCCGATTCCAGCCAATCAGGAGGCTGGAATCGGCAATGGACCGCACAGAAGACCTGCGGTCCACCGAGGGTGAAGATCCCGGCGGCCATCTTTGCAAGGTAAGTAAGAAGTCACCGGAGCGCGGGGATTCAGGTAAGCACTATCCGTTTTTTTTTTTTTTAAACCCTTGCATCGGGTTTGTCTCGCGCGGGACAACCCCTTTAAGTAAAAAAAAAACAACCACCCATATTTAGGATACAGAAAAAAATCAAAGCAAAATAAAAAACTCAACATATTTGGTATCGCTGGGTCCATAAAAGTTCGATTTAGCAAAGTAATATATTACTTGCCCCGTATGGTGAAGGTCATCAGAAAAAAAAAAAAGTTTAAAATACACAAATACCAGGATTGCGCTTTTTTGGTCACTCTGTCTCCAAGAAAAAAATTTAATACAGTAATCAAAGTAATCAAAAATCGTATGTACTCCAAAATGGTAGCAGTACAGCAAAAAATAAAACAAAAAAAACCACAATGTAAACTTGGTCTCACAGTAATCGTACTGACCCATAGAATAAAGGTATCACGTTATTTTGACGCATTGTGAACACCATAAAAACAAGACCACCCTCCCCCAAAGATGGTGGAATTGCATATATATATATTTTTTTTTTTATTATCTATTTTTTTAAATCTCACTCCTACTAATTTTTAAAAGTTTTTCAGTACATTGTTTGGTACATTAAATAACACCATTGAAAAATACTACTTGTCCCACAAAAACAAGCCCTCATACAGCGACGTTGATGGTTAACTAAAGGAGTTATGATTTTTTTGGCAGTGGGGAGGAAACAAAAAAATGTCCGCCTCCCTAATAGGTTAATAAGCTGAGTCCTTGTTCTGAGCTTAAAGCCTTGAGAGTGTTAACCCTTTAACTACTCAAGATCAGCAAGTGAATGTATTTGGGACGTTGAGCCCATCTACTGGCCGCGGTAGCAGTGTGTATCTGGAGGTGTATGGACTGTGTTAGGGTGCGACTTATGCTCAATTTACACCCAGAGTGGTAAGTAAGCACGAGACTGAGTCAAAATTGACTAACACCCTTGCAGTCGTACCCATATGAGGTGCTGGAAAGGTGTATACATGACACCTGGTGTCTCTAATAAAATGACTATCCAACGGATTTATTCAAGTTTGTCGCATAAATGTTTCAGTCTGGAACACGGTGGCAAGTAAAGGCATAGGATGTGGGCACAGAAGGGGCCTGATTCATATGCAGTGAGTGCTGGCTGTTTTATACAATCCTAGCCATTTAACCATTTAGCTACTGCAGTCAACAGCAACCATGGCATCTGAGTAGTTAGACAGGAGGCTCCCACTGTTCTCCGATTGGCCTCCTGCTACACAATCCCGGGGTGCTGAGGGGTTGTCATTGCAGTGGGAGGACTAGTGAAGACCCCCAGGCCTGCCATTTCAGTACTCCCATTGTTTAATATTACAGTTACTAAAAGTTTAAAGAGTAAAAAAATAAAAATAAAAAACCTTTACCCATTCAAAAAAATAAAAATAAATTAACAGTATTGGCATCACCATGTCTGTAAGTGTCCAAATTATTAAATATCACATTTATCCAGAACAATGAGCATGGCAGAAAAAAAACCTCCCAATATTAGAATGGACTGCCCCTGCCGATACATTCAATAATAAACTTGATGCCAAAAATTAAACGACTGCTGCAGCAAACCACCGATTTCAGGAATTACATGCAAATGTGACCCGCTGCAGCGGTTACCTGAATTCAGGTGCCATCGCTGGAGAAGAGGGACAGTTAATAAATGAGTGATGGCTATTTTACCCTGCTACCTACCTTTGGGCCATTTTAAAAATTCTCGGAAACCCCTTTAGGCGCGTTCATACGTTGCAGAAACGCTGTGGATTTGTTGTAGGATTACCGCAGCGGATCCGCAGATCAGTTACTGTAGAAAATCTGCAGCGTTTTTTCCTCTACATGTAAGCAGGATTTGCCTTAAGCCCATTCACTCTGATAGTAAACTTTGGTGCTGCTGATTTTCCGTAGAGCTTCTGCAACGTATGAGCGCGCCCTGAAGGGGATCAGAAGGAGGAAATCTATCAATTAAGAACTAATAACGTGTGAGCGCGCCCTGAAGGAGGAAATCTATCAATTAAGAGCTAATAGTAAACCAAAGACCTGTCATATATCGTTAATGTAACCATAACCTGTGGGGGCTAATTCACATAGCTTCATACATTAGTGACAGTCTTGAGGTGGAAACAAGCCCAATCTTTAGGTCACACAACACATTCCTATGGCCAGAAGGATTAGCAGGGATTATGGAATATATTGTATACTTACTGCAACATAAAGGTTGACCTATAGTTAACACCTTCAGTCAACATGAACTAGAATGCCACAATCTTACTCATCCGGATAGTCTGAGGACACATTGATGACGTATCACTAGGATAGGTCATCAATGTTCCATTTTCTATATTTCAGAAGCCCCACCCCCTTGTCCAGCAAGTCTGCTGTGATGTCCATATGAACGCCCGGTATATAACATGGCTGTTGATGGAGTGGCATGTGACCAGACATGTTACTCAGCATCTTCCAATCAAAACACACTACCCTTGCCATCTGCTCTTGGCCCATTGGACAACTAGTGCAGTGTGTCTGAATGGCAGAGGCTGATAGAGGGGCATGTGACCAGACGCATCAATCAGTAGCCATCTTATGATCAGGATCTCCGCTAAAATCTAACAGGGCACACGCACGGTTCAGCGATTGCTGGGGCTCTCAGCCCCTAGACCCACACAGACCAAAACTTCAGACAAGTCCCTGTGATATGTGAGAAGTTCTCTGAAATGACAGGTATACTCTAATAGATACAATGGTGAATGCCGCACATCGCTGGGATGTTTCTAAACAAAAAACGTATGGTATTTGTCGGACCATAAGATGCCAAGAGACTTACTAAAAACTCTGTGCATCTTATAGTCCTCAGTCAGAGTGCAGAGTCTCAGCTGCTGAACAGTCCTGCAAAATACATAGCCCTTTTCCCCCAGCTCCTCTACTTCAGCCAAAATGGCGTATTGGACAGTTTTTATGGCCTACGACAACTGTAGCCTACCTGGACACCAAGGCCAGGCAGGTGATTCCCACTAATTCACCCGGACCAGGAGCTTGGTGCTGGCCTCAGAATACATCAAAGCCTTGTGCTGCTAGGCACCAAGATGCTGAGCTTGGAGAAAAAAAAAAAGCCCAACTGTATAATGAGGACTATTAGGCCTCATGCCCACGGGGAAAGTCAGGCCTGTGCGGATTTCTGCTACGGATGCACTAGAATTCTTTTTTTTCATGCGGTAGATCAATTGAGATAAGGCTCGGGCACGCATGATACTCGTTAAAATGGAGCATGCCGCGTTTTTTTTTCCTGCGCGTGAAATTCGCAAACCACTTAAAATACCACCCACGGGTATTTAATTAACCGCAGATAATCAATGAATTCCTATGGGATGCGGATTTGCTAAATATAATTTCCCCGTGGACATGAGCCCTAAGGCCTCATGTTCACGGGGAAATTCGGGCCCGCACGGATTCTCCATGCAGAATGCCGCAGCGGGTCCCTCCTTCCCCGCAGACATGAGGCCAGAAAATCAATTTTATACTTACCTTACCAGACGCTGTGGGTGCCCCCTCCCTCGCAGTCAGATCTTCCTTCTTCTGCCTGGTGGATGTGCTCGGCCCATGCACCGTACACACTTAAAAAAAAACAAAAAACTCCTGCTATCCCGCGGTCCGCACGCAATGACAGCTACGTCTATGCCGCAGGACCTGATGGCTTCCATATGCTTTAATGGAAGCTGCAGGAGCAGTCCGTGTGGAAAAACGCACATGAAGGAGCATGCCGCGGGTGCTTTCCCGGACAACAGGGAAAAATGACATCCGCAGGTATTTAATATCCTGCGGGTGTCCAATGATTCCCTATGGGTGAGGATCACGCATGTGGGAGACCTGCGTGGTTTTCTTTATTCCATTTTGTCTGTGGACATTGGGCCTTAAAGTCCACGCTCGCACTCCCCTGCAGAGCTTCCTTGTTAGTGCCGAGGGCAACAACCTGCAAGCAGCTATGCGGCAGCGGGATTCCTGCTTCCCCCACAGCTCGCTGGAGCACATTGTAGATGCAACAATGTGACGACCCTCGAAAGGAGCAGCAGCATCACAAGGACAAAACTATGGAGGGTGCTTACCGAATGAAAGGCACATACCCTCTCTCTCTCTCAACACTCTTTTAATACCCTGATCATACATGTGTGTTACCCAATCTCCCAGACTGATGGTATATTGATAGGCTCTTTTTTTCTCCCTGGACCAGGCCCCACCACCAGTAACCCAATCGGGCCGTTGGCACATTAGGGCTTAAAACTCGAGTATTAGTCGTCCCGAGTATAAGCCGAGTCAATAAGTTTTACCACAAAAAACTGGTAAAACTTATTGACTCGAGTGTAAGCCGAGCTATACTCGAGTGTATACTAGGTAAAAAAAAAAAAAGCACGCAATATTCATCTCCCAGCTGGCGTCTGCGACCCCGGCACGATGCTCTCCCTGGCGGTGCGGCAAGCTGCTTGAGACTTCTCCCCGCTGTCATCTCCCTGGCTCGTTTTTGAATTCCCTCGTTGTCAACGCTGTGTAAACTAAGCGCTGTGGTTGGATCGAGCGCCGGCCAAATCACAGCTGGCGCTCGATAACCCAATCACAGCCATTCAGTGATGTAATTTACTGAATGGCTGTGAAAGATTGAGCGCCCGCTGTGATTGGCTGGCCCTAGATCCAATCACAGCGCTTAGTTGCACAGCGCTGACGGCGGAGGAATTCAAAAGAGAGCCAGGGAGATGACAGCGGGGTGAAGTCTCAAGCAGCTTGCCGCACCACCGGGGACACAGGCATCGGCTGGGAGGGGAGTATTGCGTTTTTGTTTTTAACCTCACTCGAGTATAAGCCGAGGGGGGGCTTTTTCAGCACATACAGTCCTTACTAATACAGCAGCTTTGCTGAATGATAAATCTGTCGAATTCTAGGACTGTTGAGTCTAAGTTTTGACCACCTTTTAGATGGCTTAGTTTAATAAGCCAAACATTGTGCCAAACATTTTGTGCAATCTGATGCAATTTTTGTTGCAAATTAGGCCACACCCCTTTTTAACAAAGGAACTCCCCTAATAGGATACAGCAAGAAAAAAAGAAAACCTACAGTAAATGTGGTGCAACGCAAGCTATGGCTGGGGATGAGGGCATAGTATTTTTAAATGCTATAGAAAACTTTCTCGAAAGTTTAAGGCGCAACTCTGCTGGTCATCTATATGCTGGTATAGATTGTTTTATTGTCTTGCACTGTTGAACTCTACCTGCTGCACATGTGCTTTTGTATTATGCGAAGTGTGGATATTAAGTTTAAGAAAACTTGATGAGACAAAAATGTGGTGCAGAGCATGCCTGTCAGGTTTCTGGTGCGCTCTTTTCCATAGTAAGAATCCCCAGTGTGCCGCCATTATACCCTGTGGTGGAGACAAGTGTTCCCTGGGTGAACAAGGATTGCATGCCACTTGGCAGACAAAGTACCAGACAACGCCACCAAATGTGATTTATACCAGACAGCATTGTTAGAGGGCACTAGGGTGAGGTGACCGCTAGCGTCGCTAGTGAATAAAAGGTCCGTCCATCCATCTTCTTCTATTGTCTAAAACCCGGATGCCTGCTGGAGTCGGCTGGGGCTTGCAGGCCACAAAGTACAGTATATTTGATACGCACAGTCCCAATTAACTTCACCTGAAAGGAACCGTAATTGATCTGCACTGACTGCAGTATCGTTTCAATTAACAAGTGCTGTCAGTGTGGAAAATTGTCATATACTGTAGTTTAGATAAGGTATCAGCCGCACCTCCAGACCTGCTCAATCAGCTTACCTGGGCTATAAAACAGAGTACACGTGGTATTAGTAGTGTATCAGGCAATCAAAAAGTGCTTCGGCCATCCTAGAAGACAAAAGAGGGGTCTGGGACCTGGTGTGCTGTGCGATGTCCGGGAGACCGCACACCTTCATGTTCTATTCTCATGTGGGACGCGCAATAAAATAGTACAAGCTGCGATCTTTCTGTTGAGAGAGAAATCGTCTAATAATGGGTTGCATTTTCGTACGACTCGCAATGTGCAAAACGCGCACGTATGAATGCACCCTCAGGGCGCGGTCAGACGAGCGTGTGTTTTGTGCACCTAAAGGTTCTTATAGAAGTATTTATATGCGAGGAATTAGCAGCCCAAAACACTGCGAACGTAAAAAAGATAAAACTATATTTGCTGCGCGTTTTGCAGGAGTTTCAATTAACTCCTATGGGAGCAGGAATTAATGAAAACTCCTGCGCAGTAATAGCTTCCCCGCTGCTTACAGCAGGGCATCTAAAGGTGCTTCTGGCTAGAAGCACCTTTTAAATGTCCCACGGTTTACTCCCTAGTCCCTACCGTCACAGTGTTCAGTGATGAGGGGACTCCCCACGGGGATGAAAGAATCCCCTGCCACAGCTGTGGCAGAGGCGCGCGATGCTATCCCATTGCTTTCAATGGGGCCGGCACTGCTGCCGCCCCATTGAAAGCAATGGGATGAAGGCAACCCCACAGGGATCAAGCCCTACCCCAAAAATAACCCCTAGCTGCATGAAAAAATAATAATAAAAAAAAAATACATCACCTAAAAGAGCTGTCTGGCGGCTCCGGCGCTTCTTCTCTTCCCATCACTGTTCTTCATTTCTTCTGGCCGGGGATTAAAAAGTCCCCACCTCCTGGAAGTGCTGCATCTGATTGGCTGAGCGCAGAGACCAATCACAACTATTCAATCATGCAGCTAGAGGTTATTTTTGGGGTAAGGCTAATAGTTGAAGCCCTTACCCAAAAATCTCTGCAGGGGTTATCTTCACCCCATTGCTTTAAATGAGGCGGTAGCAGTGCAGCCCCATTGAATGTAATGGCATAGCATTGCACTCCTGTGTCACAACTGTGACAGGAGATTCTTTTGTTCCCGCTGCAGTCTCCTCATCACTGAACACTGTGACAGTGCTCTACCAGTGTTCAGCGATGAGGGGACCTTCGTAGAGCAGCAGCGCTTCTCCAAGCGCAGCTGCTCCAGTGAACCGCCAAAGTTTCATGCGCTGCGCATATGAAACTTTACCCGTCCACACGTTTTCGGCTTATGCGAGCTGTGCAAAAAACATTCCCGTCTGACCTCGGCCTCAGAAACAAACACTTTTATGCATTCAACACATCCAGAGTTTTAGGCTGTCTGTCGGATTATAAACACGCATTATGTAGCAAGAAAGCTCCTCATGCACTCTCTGCTCTGAGGGGATATAAAAGCCCGCGGCCCCTTTTTTTTCCCCTCCCTTTTTTTGTTTTTTTCTTCCCACTTTTAAGAAATGATAACTCTTATTTACTCATCAGATTTCTGAGGACTCGTTTGTGGGACGAGTTATATTTTTCCAATGGTAATCTATTATGCACAATTTAATGTATTGAAAAACGTTTTAAAAAATGTATATTTATTTATATTCCTAACTTCTTGGTGTCGCACAAGCATGAAAATTGGCAGGAGCATTCTTTAGGTCCTAAATAGAAAAAGTAAAGGGGTCAAAGTATTTGCACCCCTGTGTAATGTACCAAATCTAATTCTCTACCTTCCCAATGACACACAAACATGAAATTTGGCAGGAGCATTCTTTAGGTCCTAAATACGAAAAATAAAGGGTAACAACTCAATTATTCAATGCTAATAGCAAAAGTAAGTGCACCCCTGTGTAATGTAACTTCCCGGTGTCGTACAAGTGTGAAATTTGGCGCAAGCATTCTTTTGGTCCCAACTAAGGAGAGTGGGAGAGGTGGCACATTCTGCAGAGGGACATCGGTACATGCAGCCTGAGGAGAATCTAACGCGCACACACATATATATATATATATATATATATACACACACACATACATATTATATATACACACACACACATATTTTATTCCTCAGTTACTCTAAAGTAACAGTGACTTCATAAAATTTTCTGTGCAAACACCACGTAAGCACATGTATCAAATTAACTCGGGCGAGGCCAGGTATATCAGCTAGTATATTATATAGCTGTACTACCTTCAAATTGTCTTTTGAAAAAAGAAACAATTTTCTGACAGCTACAAACCTAAATTATAAGCACTATAATTTAGTTTATGGTGTTTATTCTTTATGTCAGTTTCCCTTTAATATATGTAGCTCACTGCCTGGTATTTTAGAGTTTTTCCAATTAGTTCAAAGACATATTATAAGTAAGAAAACAGAGGGAATCACATTAAAAGTGTGATGCACGCCGCAATGTATTCTTTTAATATTTCCTCCAGACATGCTTTTCAAGTGTTCCAAACAACCTATTTTGAGCACTGGTCTATACCATGGAATACGCCGCTCATGTACATTGGGATGCTGCCTGTGCCAATGCTCTTCCACAATTTGGTGCCCCACGACTTGGTGGATGAGCAGATGACATATGTATCATCATTGACATATATCATTATTAGTGGCAAAGATGTGTTTGCTAAAGAAATTGTTTGATCCCGACATACCGACTACTGATATGCTGGTAACACAGCTCGAATATACACGGAGCGAACACTGCATCAAGAACAGCTGGCGTGACATTTTGTGACCTGTAACACGGCATCATGTGATGGCCACGATCTGCTCTCAGGTAATGTGCTGACCTCTCCTCTGTGCAGCAGAAGACAACATTTGGCGGTCTTGGGTAAATGTGGTGATTTGAGTGACTGACTGCGGACAGATTGTTGGTGCCCGGAGGTGTGGTGCCAGTATTATGAAACAGTCGTACTTGTAGGCTGTTCCCAAACGGAAGTATAAAGAGTGAACCAAGACTGGTTGAGCAATGGCCAGATACCACACAGAAGATTGCACAATGGCAGGCAAGTGTCTGGTATTTCAGCAACGACGAGCCACAGTAGACCAACTGACCAAGTAGTACAACGTCGGGGAAGATAGATACATTTCCACAAGGACCATGTGGGGTACCTTGCGTCAACTGCGGTTCAATTGCCGTAAATCAATCAAATTACCCCGCGTAATTACCAACAATGCCTTGCATAGGCACAGGAAAAATGTCAATGGACTTTGGACACATGGCAGAAGGTCATCTGGAGTGAGTCGTCCCTATTTTGCTGAATCATAAGACTGGCTGGGTTCACATATGATGTAAACAGTATAAAGCCATACACCATGGGTGTAGTACTGAAGGGGTTTGCTAGGCCGGCGGTGGCAGTGTTATTGTTTGAGGACTGTCCCCTTGGCATCGCCTAGGACCATTGATCATCATAACATAATCCTTGAATGGTGAACACTACAGGGACCTTCTAACTGGCTGTCTACACCCATATCTTCAGGAAGTGTTCCCCCACCACAGTGCCATCTATCAACAGGACAATGCTCTGTGTCATCGAGCTCAAATCACCAGAGAGTGGTTGGAGGAACATGACAATTCTCTGCACTGCCTCGGCCCCCAAACTCTCTGGACTGTAACCCCACAGAACATGTCTGGAATATGCTGGAAAGGGCTGTAAGATCTGCTTCCACTTATCCACAAAATGTGCACCGATGCAGCTGAGGCATCCAGCATAGAGGGAGTTGAATATGGGGGATGTTCTCCACCTTGTGGAATCTGTTCCCTGATGTCTGGAAACCGTACTCACCCAAAAAGGTGGACCAACCCGTTATTGAGTAGGTGTCCCTAATGCAGGGATTGTTCAGTGTGTATTTGTACTCTGATAGGATGGAGACAAAGGCGCAAGGAAATTCGTGCCAGAGGTTTTCTGAGGGCCTGAGCATGGAGAGGACACAGGGAATCTCTAATTGTTGCTCCCGAATTCTTGCCCTGCACTATACATAACACCGTGTATGCCGTTCTATTCAAGTGTGCGACAACATTTTAGTATTGTTTTACACAACTGCATGATGACAGATTTATTTTTCTACATTAGTCTTTTTTTTTTAAAAAAAAGGGAAGCCGAGTGAAAACGATTACATTTTACTTCCACCCTCAAACCCAAGCCCATCATTATGCTGCCCTGTTTACGGGAAGGTTCTCGCTTCTGGCCATCCAATTGCTTCCAGAAGTCATTGAGGTTTACCGCGGCAGGAACAACGTCATTACTTGGCACCCAAGTGCAGTGCAGAGGGGAATGAGATAAAGGACTGTGTAGTAATGGCCATAGCTCGTCTACAGGTGATAATGTGCAGGGCTGGAGGATCTCCGAGACGACAGTAGAGTGTTCTTATTATGTAGCTATCCATAAGGATAGGGCCACACAGTGAAAAATGCTATTCTGGGCAGTTTGCAAATTGATTGTGAAAGGCCGCACGGATTTGCAGAAAAATATAATTACCTGCAAAACTATGCGGCAATTAACAAGGTTTTCCAACAGTAAATTAAAAAACAAAACACAGCAGGGAATTGGATTAAAATAAAAAATAAGTCATACTGCTTAGATGTCCTCCTGGGTCCAGCCGCTCCGACTTGGGAAGACGCCAGCTGCGGTCATCTGACTCCTATTGTTCAGGTGACCTTTCAGCCAATGACTGGCTTCTAGGCGGTATTGCCATGAAAGGACATGGCAGTGATTGGCCATTCATCGAGCGCTGGCTGTGATTGGCTAAGCATCAGCCAATCACAGCCAGCGCTTCCAGAAGCGGGGATTTTTGAATCCCCGGCCAGAAGATGACCACTGCCGGGGACAAGATGCAGCCGGGCTGACAGTGCGGGACAAGTGATGTATGTTTGTTTGTTTTTTTCCTGCAGCCAGGGCTTAAATTTTAGCTTTGTCAGTAGGATTTCCTACTGTCAGTTGCATCGCACTGCATGAAAAACGCATTTTCGTGCGATGCAAAGCAACAGGTAGGAAAGCTCCATAGAGAAACATGGACTACAAAACTTCACGAGTCGCGTGCATATAGCGGGACCCGCAAGGTTTTTGTGTCTGATTGTCGCATGCTACACAATATCGCATGTGTGAAGACACCCATAGGAAAGAATGGGCTACTCATACATGCGATTTGTAGCATTGTAGCAGCGCGACTTTCTCGCCCGTGTGAACGAGGCCTTAGTAGTATTTTTTTTTTCTAATGGCAGAAAATCACGTTTTTTAAGAATGTATTTGAAGACTACAAGGAACAACAAGTCAGCACAGTTTTCGGCTGCATCACAGCTGGTCTGCGCGGCCTTATTAGTAATCAATGATTTTAGAAACAAATTCACACAAAAATCTCCATTTTTTTAACCAAAAAGTCTTAACAGGGCCACCGCTGAGCATGTGCCCTATTAGAATTCCCATGTGCAAGTCAGTAGGGAGAACTCCTAGAAAACTGTCTCACTCCAAAGGACTCAGTACAATCATATAGATTCTAGCACAAGTATCTGGACCTACCTATCAGTAGAATGGATTATGTCTTATTGACATGTCACGTGTCCTGAACCATGCTACATAATATGCAGACCCTTGGAGGTGTCAGCTGTAGAATGTGACGGGAACCACACGGGTTATACCGCTACACACATGCATCCATCACGGAGTGCAATGTATCAGCCTGTCTACAATGGAGCAAGGAGCGTGGTCATTGGGCAGTTGAGCAATGGAAGAACGTTCTATAGAGTGTCAAATCACATTCCTCCATCTTCACATCAGATGGACGTACCTCGGTGTGGAGGATCCTGGGGAACACCTTCTGCCTGAGTGTGTTGTGCCAACAGGTAAGTACGGCGGAAGTTCTGTTCTAGTCTGGGGTGTATTACGTGGCACGGTCTCAGTCCATTGGTTGTAGTGACAAGAACCATAAACACGGAGGTCTAACCTGACATTCTAGGCAATAATATTCTGACGACAATGTGGTAATACTCTGGGAATGGTCGGCCATACTTCCAACAAGACAACGTGCCTTGTCACACATCCAATGCTGTTTTAGATTGGTTTGGTTTGAGGATATGGATGTTCTATTGGACCGGCCTGCAGAGTCCCAACCTGAACCTACTGAACATCTATGGGGTGAACTGGAACGTATAAACAGTGTACACTTTCTGCGGGAGAACTCGACAGACGTTTGCAGGATAAATGATGGGAAATACAAGCTGAAGTGTATCAGACGTTAGCAGAAAGCTGGCAAGATCCTGCGGCCATCAGCTGCTGCAGTATGGGGTTTCAGACACATGCCCCCGCTGAAGAGGCCTTTGTCTCTTGGGTATTTAGGAAGTATCCTCACAATAAACTATAAATATCTGATGGGTTTCACCTTTGGCCAATACTTCTTAGTTGTTATGATCCAAATGTGTCTATCTAATCTAATCAATGTAATGTAATCTATCTGAAGGAGCCCGTGCTTTATCAAGGCAGTTCAGCAGGTTGCAAGAGTAAATTAGGGTCATAAAAAATGAACTGAGCGACACAAACAAGACTCAGCGAGGAGGAGATAAATAATGTGAACCCAGTTTGTAATAGGTTGCTGAGCACTGGAGGAGGTGGAGGCGTCACTTGTCTGAGGTGCCACCAGCGTAATAGCATTGATGTGGGTGAATGGCACATGCGGGCCTGTAATCATGTTCTAACAAGAGTAGTAATGCACTTTGTACTCTTTGCAGGGAGATTATTCCCGTTACATTCACATTGACCTTGTGGGTGATGGCTAAGTGAAAGCACGCCGTGTACTGTGAGCGCTTGGGACACATACCAGGGACAGATTACTCACTGTAGGAGAAGAAATACATGTCATCCAGGTATAATATTGGAAGAAGTCCTCCACAGATCCGTAAATACATATTAACGCCAGATGTACGGGGGTAGAAGGGGTCTGGGATTTATTTTATGGCACCTGAAGATTTCAAGCGACCCTCCATTCTCGGGACAAAATTTATCGAGTGACCAGAGGAGGAAGTTAGATGACAGTCCTTCCCCATGCTGCGTCATTCTAATGCAGTCTTTTCTGTCGCTGATCTGCTTCTTCCTTGGACATAGCTTTATTCTTCCAACATGGCTGTGGCAATTGTTAAGACTACAAGGTGCACACTAAGCCTTGGTGATGCATCGGTAGTCTAATGCCCCATTTACACAGGACGAGCTATCGGACAAACAAACGATGCCCAACAGCTCATCCGAGTGGCGCTCGCTCCTACGCTGTTACATAGGAGCAAGTATCACTTACAGCTCTGCTGGCATGGTGGAGGAGCGGACCAGTTAGCGTTCTCCCTCCCTCCCACGTTCATTCACAATAGGCAGATAGTTGTTCACTTCTGAATGGTACGTCGTTCAGTTTTCTGCATGCAAAAAACTAAGCAATTCTCGTTTAGTCGCTGCAAGCCTTTACATGGGATGACTATCATTCAATTTACTGCGTCAATTGTCTCGTGTGAATGGGTCATAAGACATTACAGGCTGCCTCGATTGGCCAGCCCTGCTCATAGGAGCAATTCACTACCGACACACATCAAACAGTGATAAGAATTAAGAGGGGCTCCAGAATGAAACATATAGACAGCAGAATGGGGAGAAAGGATAGCAACAGATCATCTCCCCTCATCCCCCTTGAACAATTTTCTTTTTTCCTGGGACCAAATGGTTGTTTTAGACCAGTGTTCCCCAACTCCAGTCCTCAGGGACCGCCAACAGGTCATGTTTTCAGGACTTCCTCAGTATTGCACAGGTGATGTAATTATTGTCGGTGCCTCAGACATTACCACAGGTGTTCTTACTATAGGAGATCCTGAAAACATGACCTGTGGGGGGCGCCGAGGACTAGAGTTGAGAAACACTGTGTTAAAGGGAACCATTCATCTCTGTGGGAGAGCACGCACTCAGAGTATTCTGTAAAGAGTCACGCTGTGTGTGCGCATCAACTTTGCGGGGAAACCGAGGAGTGGGTGACCCAGTGAATATGTAACAAAGCTCCCCAAACTCCCTATTCCCTAACTTTTGAGCCTCATAACGTAGTTTATGCAGCTCAAAGGTGATGACAAGTTCCCTTTTATAGAAGCCAAGCATTTTGCCTGAGAACTACTCCAAAAAAGTAGTAATTCAACAGTGATTTTTACAGATGAACACAGTAAACACCGCATCCAAGTAGAACAGTCCGACACCTCTTTTGGAGACCACCCAGCGGGCCAAGCAGGTGTAGTAGTGGTCATACATGTTAGGCCAAATGCATGCAATCATAGGGCAGCGGGCACAGGCAAAAGTTCTGCAGGAAATACCGCCGCAGAATTTCCGCTTGTGCCCGCTGCCACAGGATGGCATTAGATAATGCAATCCTATGCAGACAGCCGTGATTTGACCGCGTGAAATCTTGCACGGTAAACAGATTGAGGCATGTACTATTCCTAGTGACGCGCCGGCTTCGCTCTGCACATGTGCCGGGTGGCCGGCACATAGCAAAGCAGGATGACGCGGGGGCAGGTGAGCCTCAGTGGTCACTGCAGGGGAACAGTTCACATCCCGCTGCGAGAATTCTCGCAGCAGGATCCGACCCGGCCGTCTGCTGGCGGCCATAGATAGTGTTTAGCCAACAGGTATATTTCCTGACTTCCCCATACAGATTAGATGGCTGTGCGCATTTGGATTATATTGATTTAGTATGTATGGACATATTGTGTCAGTAACTACTTCCTGCCAGAATGCAAGTAATGCAAAATCACAGCGGAGGGAAATTTTATTTTTAGTTCCACTGGAACATGCTGTGAAGTCAGAAAGAGAAGGATTAGGAGAAGCCGGGGCTCATATATAAAGGCGTCCTGTTCTAATAAGTTCTCCATCCAAAACCTGTAGACTGGGCCCCATGCACCAAAAAAGATTGGACAGAACTAATCTAAAACAATATAGTGTATACAGAAGAGTTAACATACAGGTGAACTATCTGCAATCCATCAGTGGTTAAAGGGGGATTCCCAAAACTGACATCACTTATCTATAGGATAGGTGATAAATTCTGATAAGTGAGAGTCTCACTGCTGAGACCCCCACCAATCCAGAGAAAAGGGGTCCCAGGTCCCCCTCTTGGCCTCACTGCATCCCATGCAGTGAGAAGGAGATTGAATAGTACTGCGGTCAAGCATGCTCAGTGCCACTGCATTCATCTTTAGAGGAATTGCCAGCAATAGCAAGCAAGCTTATACTTGTACTTCCGTCAGCCTCACTGAAATGAATGGAGCTGCACCACACATATGTGACTGCTGCTTCATTAAAATCTCCATGTCACTGCAGGTGGGTGCAGCTAAAACTCACAGTGCCGAAGAGACATAGGACCCCCATTCTTGGGAACAATAGGGGTGGATGGGTCAGAGGCAAAACCCCCCGACGATCTGACTTTTAGGTGAACAATATCAATCTTGATACGACCTTTTAAATACCACCAAATAGCAGAATTCTTGGAAATGCACAAATAAGCGGAGCTCTGCTGGCACATTGGTCGTCTCTGATACTCATCGAGGCCGTCATAGACTTGAATAAAGTGAGTAAATTCCAGTCCAAACAGCGGTGATTCAGTTGTGAGGAGATCTATCGGTGGCTGTTACCGCAGCTCATAAGTCTTCAACAAAGCGTTTTTCACTCATCCAGCCGAGCCAAGCACAGCGTTCGACTATCTGCCTGCACCACCATTGAGAGGAATGACATCGCTGCTGTGTATGTGCGACCAGCAGCTACATTCCCCATTATACTATAGAAATGGGATCTATATAATGTATCTTGAACTGTGAAGTAGGTACAGGACCCCATTCTTGCCATCAGTGGGGGTCCTATGAGTCGGACCCTATGGATCTATCAGTTTTCACCCATCCAGTGGATGGGTAAAAACTAAAAAAAAAAAAAAATTCTCATTGCTGGAATACCCCCTTAAAATGTGCTCTATCATTGTGCATTCCTCGGAACGCATCGCCCATTGTTTTCATTGTGAGTATGATGTGAGGTTTCCCATTGAAAACAATGGGAAACACTTGCTGATCTGGAGGATCACAGCTGTACAGAAGTGATGGGAGGCGTTTTTGACACAAACGCCTCGGATGCGCAGGTCCACCACACATTTATGAGCACAATATATGGCTGAGTTTCATGGCCCGTTGTCGCGCTCGCCCATGTGTAGGTAGCTCTAGTCCGGCCTCACACCAGCGTCCACACGGAGGACCCGCAGCAAACAGCATGCATTGAAAGGTATGTACTTACGCTTGTTCCTTCACACTCACGGAAACGAATTACAATTTCCATGAGCAGAGAAAAAAAAATAAAATAAAATTGCAGCATGCTCTGTTTTGCTGTGGACTCCAAGGGGAAGGCCTCCATTGAAGTCAACAGAGGCCATCCAGCCCACAGCCCATCCGCGATTGACATTGCGGTTAGGCCACGTGTAACCGCGTCATCGTCTAGCGACGGCACGGGTACACCAAATATTTTTTTTTAAAAACAACATATATTGCGCATGACCAACAGCGAGCATTCCGTGGTCATCCGCAGTACTAGAAAAGAAGGTATGCAGGGTCGCCAGCCACGGATTCATGTGTGACCAGCCTGATGGAGAGAACGCTCCTCAGACTGAAGAGAGCCCTGTGAGCAGATCAGTGTTGCATGTCTGAAGCCCCAAGATGAGCTGCAGCAGCTGCTGAGCTTGTGTAGGTTTAAATGTGCACCATTGAAATGAATAGCTAGCCACATAACACACAAATGAGCCTGGTCCACTATTAAGACCACACTTTACAGCCTCTTAGGCTATCAAAAGGGACTAATAGGGCATATGGAAAGGTGTAGTCTTGGTGGGACAACTTCTAATATGACTGCTTGAAATTGTGGTTACGAAAATCATCTCATTGTGACGGTAACTGTCTGCTAATCCTAACCTGCTCCCCTTCCCCAAACAAGTACTTAGAAAAAGCACAGCTACTCCAGGGAAAACCCGGTCTGACAAACAGGATACAAAGGTCCAAAGTCCTCCTGCTAAATCACAACACCTCGTGGACATCCAGCAGTGTATATTTCCCAGTAACCCCTTGTGTGACTCAGGGACAGTTTGTAGTGCTGACAATTACCAGTCATTTTGGATTACGGTTTTGTAAGCTGGTGACGGACGGCCTTACCTCCCCCTCCAGCAGTGACCGGATGCATCGTGCATACGTCTCCACACGGTCGTCTCTAAGTTCCACAGAGTTCGGCTGATTAACACGCATGCCAATTGGACCCGCAATCTTTTCAATGGTGCTAGCAAGATCCTTGGCTTGAGTGGAGGCACGTTTAGGATAGATCACCACCCAATAGTGCAGGGGAACCTAAGGAAGAAACAAAAAATCGTTGTCATAACAAACCATGCTTTTTACCCCTTTAATTCATGGGGCATGCGCAGGGAAGCAAGGTGTACTTGCCTTGGCTTAAAAGGGATGTCTAGTTATAAATCGAAGGCCTGTCCTAAGAACATCTTATCAATAGATCATTGAGGATCAATTGCATTGGGGACGGAGCTCTCCGCTTCCTGCAGAAATCAGCTCAGTCCACAAGTGCAGTGGCCCAGAGAAGAACAGATTGGTGGGGGTCCCAGTTGACAAAACCTCCAATGATCTACTATTAATGAACTGTCCTAAGGACAGGAATCAATATTTTACACGTCAACAACCCCATTAATCTGCGGACAGTGATCCGAGCAATCATCTAAAGCGGATTTATTTCGTCCATAAATGGTCATTGAAGTTTGTTTAGGAGAGGAAAGACGGGTGCTAGAGGCTGAGCCATCAGATGAGCTAATGCACCGATCTACTCATGATCAACATTCTGCAGCTTATTGTATACAGTGATATTTAGCAGCTGCAGAAGCCAAACAGTAACATTTTTCTTAACATCCAATTGCAACAATGCTTTTCAGCCCAAACCACATGCATTTAAAGAAATTCCCCCCAAAAGTGTCAATAGCGTTTAACCCTTTCCACTCCAATGCCTGACCTGTTCCGACATCATGAGCTTCCCCTATAGCTCCGATGTCGGAACAGATATGCAACTGCAGTGCAGGAGTGCATCTGCACCCGCTGCTCAGACACATCGGGTGCAGATGAACTCCTGCACTGGCCCTCATTGAATAGCCCCCCAAGGAAGAGGCAGAGAGGGTTTTTAAACCCCTTCTGCCTTCTTCACACATTACATCAGGGGTCCCCAACTCCAGTCCTCAAGGACCACCAACAGGACATGTTTTCTGGATCTCCTATAGTAAGAACAGCTGTGGCTATGTCTGAGGCACCGACAATAATTACATCACCTGTGCAACACTGAGGAAATCCTGAAAACATGACCTGCTAGTGGTCCCTGAGGACTGGAGTTGGGGAACACTGCATTACATAGCGCTCAATTAGCACTATGTAATGCAGAGAGCATGCCGAAGTGTTACTTCCGTCCAGCGATCATGTGACAGCAGGGAGCCTCCGACCTCAGTTGTAACTCACAGCCTAGGCCGGGAGGATGAAGAGAGAATGTGTAAGTGTTACATTCCACCTGGCGATCATGTGACTGCTGGCACCCTCCTGATCTCGGCTATCAGTCACAGCCAAGATCAGGTTGGTGAACAGAGAATGCGCAAGTATTACTTCCGCATTCCCCGGCGATCATGTGACCGCCGGCACCCTCCGGATCTCGGCTGTCAACGATCAGGAGGGTGAAGGGAGAATGCCGATTGGGCATTCAAATAAATTAGAGCTGGGGAGAATGGAGGGTGAAAAATATTGATTGGAAAGGGTTAAAGTAGCAACACTAAAACATGTTGCGGCAGACTTGGGATTGTACTACTAGCTGTCAAAACACAGTGAGCAGTTATTAAAGAGGTTTTGGAAAAATGAAGATGAACCCTTCATTCTCTTTCTACGCATTATGAACTATCACTCTATAAGTATGCACTTCATGTGTGTAAGGCCGTCTGCACATGGCTGGATTTGCATTGCAGAATCCATAGCGGGCGTCCGCCTCCGGGTTCAGCATCAAATACAGTCCATAGCATACTACGGAAAAAAGTTTTTTCTTGCACATGAGCAGAAATCAATTGCGATTTTCCGCCAGAGTAGGGGGGGGAAAAAAAAAATCGCAGCATGCTCCATTTTAGTGTGGATTCCACACGGATGGCTTCCATTGAACTCAATGGAAGCAGTCCAACCGGTGGCACTTACGCAATAATATTGTGGAAAGGTCGTGGGTACCCGCGTCATCGCCTGGCAACAGCACGGGAGAAGCAGGGATTTAAAAAAAAATAATAAAATTGTACTGCGGATGGTCCACACGGCTCGGACCATCCGCAGTACAGAAAAGAAGAAGAAAAGACAGGTACGCACAGATGCTGGCCGGGCACAGGGTCGGATTCTGCTGCAGGCTCCCAGGATGTGTGCAGTCGGCGTAAAGCACTACATTACATACATGTGTGGATTACAGACAAGAAAGGTTTGCAAAGTTGACAATCAAACACAAAAACTCATTGTTGTCACAGCGAAGTTCATTTTCTTGGCCAACAATAAACATATGCGATGATTTTGTTGTGTGCGATAGATCAAAGGTAACTCCAGAGACACAATAAGGAGAGTGCAGGTAGGACAGGTATGTCCTGTAAGGCAGCAGGACAAACCGCACGTAAACCCTTCACAAGCAGATTACCTGTCATGTCACTTGCTGACAAAATGTTATGATGGATGTTACATAGAAAAGCTTTCTGTGAACCTTATCTCACTGTAAAAATACATTTACGAAGCATAAAACGAAATATGGAAAAAAAGTCTCAGCTTTTTTCTCGGCTCTACTACAGTCGGCTTCTGAATTGTGACGTGACAAACGGCTACAAGGCAAATAATAGTAAAGAAAATCTAAAGACCTGCTGAAAATATATAACTTATTAGCATCTGTTGAGCCCTTACTTATATTCTGGGAGTACTTGGGGAGAGGGGATTCAAGACCCTGGACACTCCGAGTCTTTTATGAGAAGCCAAATTAAAAAAATTACGTGATAAAAAGCTGATGTCATTAGCCATCACTAATTTATCACACATGGATTATAAAGTTCAATGGGAGCTGTATAGTATAACTCCCTATGCAGTGAGCACCCCCTAGTGGTGACTGTAGACAGACAAAATGTTATCTTGTAACTACACGACTGGGGTTCATAAAGCCATTTCTGCTAGTTCTCTGGAATATAATAGCTGCAAATTCTGACGCACATCATCTTTTGCACAAAAAAAAAAAAGGAAAGACTTAGTGGGAGGGGGCAGGGCATACAGTGGCTCGTCAGACTTAATATGTTTTCGGTCATCAGATTCATACTACCCAAATAACAGGCAGCATGAACCTGTCATCCCCATGAGTGTTTTATTCTGAAACGCTGTGGCATTACAGTATAGATGCACATTGAGCTCAGCTGCGAATCAGACTTCAGAGTCATGGGGGCGGGTTGCGCCGGCCTGTCCCCACCCGCTGCGTGAAGACAGCTCTCTTCCTATATACAAATGGGGGGAGAGTTGTCAGTCTGCAAGGAGCGCGCAGAGGCTCAGCTTCAAGTCAAACTACAAAGTGCATTTATTCTGAAACACCATGGCGTATGAGAATACAACACAAAGGTGACAGGCTTCCCCGTATCGGGTCAGGCAGCATAAATATGATGATAGAATCCCTTTGATTTCCACTAATATTTGGCATAAATTTCATTGTAGTGGAAATCTACAGATGACATACTGCTTAAATGAATGTTTATGAAATGCGCTAAACGACTATTCGGCACCTTATGCTACTTTTCTACTGGGCATACAAATTGTGTAAGAATGCTATGATAAGAGCATAGCCCGCTGCACCAGGAATGATAATAATAAATACATCTGTATGCCAGCGTGTAGCTGGCATTAATCTGAGGCACACTGATAGCCAGAGATGCACCTAATTTAATAAGAGGTGAAGACTTCTTAATAAAGGTGCCTCTTAAGGCCCTTTTACATGCAACAATTATAGTTTAAATGGCCGAAAGACTGAATGACTTTTTTGCATAAAATGCTGAACATTTAAACATACAGATAATCGTCTGAAATTCTCTCCATTTCCCTCATTAACTAAAGTAACCTAAGTATGTGTTACTTGCTCAGGTTGGCTTGTGTTTATGCGAGGAATACTCTGGCTGAGAGGATTTCAATTAGTGTGAAGAAAAGCCATTGTCTTCTGCTGGCCTGAGTAAACAAGTAGTCATTGTGTTTTAGCTAGGCAAACAATCACCATTGCCCTCAAGGTGTTCAGCCACTCAAAGACTGAAGGAATGCCATTTAAATGGAGCGAAAAAGTGACCTAAAGACTAATATTGTTTTTGCCGCAAATTAGTCCACGTCTCTTTTTTCGACAAGTCAGAAAGTGTCTGAAATGTTTAGAAACACAGTGTGTGCAGCACAAAGCACATAAGACAGTTTTCTGGTGCATTTTGCACCAGAAAACTTGTATTTTGAATACTAAATCTGCCCCTTGTTTATTAAAGACTGGAAAATGCCACTTCAACAAAAAGCTTTAAAGGCCTCATGTCCACAGGGACAGATCGGCAGCAGGTCCCCCGCACACGTGATCCGCGCCCTATAGGGATGCATTGGACACCCGCAGGTAATTATATACCTGCGGATGTCATTTTCCCTTGAGGCGCGGATTGTGTGTGCGGGAAAACAGCATGCTCCACTTTAGTGCGGGTCTCCCGCAGGGACGGCTCCCGGAGGCTTCTATTGAAGCATATGGAAGCTGTCCGGATCCGCGGCACACCTGCAGCTGAATTCCTGCTCTGCCGCGGGAGAGGAGGAGTTCTCAAAAAAAAAAGTGCACGGCGCATGCGTGCGGCACGCTACCGGCGTGCCGAGCACATCTGCCAAGCCGAAGAAAGAAGATCCAGCCGTGACGGATGGCAGATCCGCAGCGTCCGGACAGGTAAGTAATGCTTATTTTTAGGCCTCATGTCCGCGGAAAAAGAGGGACCCGCTGCGGGATTCTGCATGAAGAATCTGCGGCGGGCCTGATTTTCCCTGTGGACATGAGGCCTAATACACCTCAATAGATTATAACAAAAAATTAGGCATACTAACACTTGAAATTGATGGCTCACGGGTCACTTCTCTGGTCCAGTTCAGGTCATCTCTTAGTGGGTAAGAATTGTTCCTTAGGTTAATTTTCTCCATTGGCAGAATCCTTCCGGATGTCTGCACAAAACAATAAAACAGGTTAAGCTCAACTGAGGAAAATCAAACATAACAATATCTGTCATAAATTGACTATGTACTAAAAAGGCACCTAACTGCTTAAAGGGGTTGTACAGGGTTATAAAAATATGGCTACTTTCTTCCTAAAATAGCTCCACACCTGTCCACAGGTTGTGTAATGTATGGCAACACAGCCACATTCACTTCAATAGAGAGAAGCTGCAACCCACGGACAGGCATGGCACTGTTTTTGGAGGAAAGCAGCCATGCTTTTTTAATCCTCAAGAACCCCTTTAATATTTTCTTTAAAGAATACTTAGAAATGAATAACATAATATTTGTCAGCTTACAAGAATTCCTTACAGTCCCTTATAATCAGAGCTAATATAAGGAACAGTCATGCAAATAACCCATTTAATTAAATACCTTCAATTCATCATACAATACACATTAGTACATATACAGCACACTGGCAGATGACAGTAATATTGTGCAGACAAGTACCAGATGTATCTGGGAGTCTATCTGTAGGCCCCATCTCTGTAGCTCGACTTGCGAATCTTCGTTATTCTGAATTCTTTTAATTAGCTTTGACAGGGATATGTGGTGCTGCTTGGGACTCAGATGTATCTGTTGGGTCAAATCCTGAAAACAGGAAGAAAAAATAAATAAAATAGTTAGCAGGATGATTGACTCGAGGTGAGAAAACGTATGAAGAAAGAATCCTGGACCGATAGCTCCACTCTGCCCATGTCTGCAACCAAAGACCTGTAACTAGAGATGAGCGAGCGTACTCGGAAAAGCACTACTCGCTCGAGTAATTTGCTTTATCCGAGTATCGCTGTGCTCGTCCCTGAAGATTCGGGTGCCGGCACGGAGCGGGGAGCTGCAGGGGAGAGCGGGGAGGAACGGAGGGGAGATCTTTCTCTCCCTCTCTCCCGCCCGCTCTCCCCTGCTCCCCGCTGCGACTCACCTGTCAGCCGCAGCGGCACCCGAATCTTCAGACCCGAGCACAGCGATACTCGGATAAAGCAAATTACTCGAGCGAGTAGTGCTTTTCCGAGTACGCTCGCTCATCTCTACCTGTAACCCAAGACCTGCTTTATCCAGTCACCTGCTATCATACCCCAAACCAGACAATTATCTATAACTTAGAGCCATCAGGGTTTTATAGTCATCCTGTGTAAGAGGAGCTTAGAGCTGGAAAAATCCCTGAAGCCAGGTAGCCGATGTGCCTAGGAATGTTCTGCTGGCACCTCTAAGGGTTTTCCCCTGTTCCTGCCTATGAGAATTCTTATTGTTCGACTGCTACAAGGCCATTGTCTGACGAGAGCTGCGATGTGTAAATAACTCCTGTCCTTGCTCTTCTCCACTTGTTTGTCGGTGTAGAATTAGCATGAGTGACCCACATTGTATGTCCATGTATTTGTTAATGGCGTCTCAGGCCCCCTGTCCACAGCATTGATTTCGCTGGCGGTAAATCGCTGGTGAATCATGCCGGCTGAAGCTTTCCATAGCAGTGCAGCCCCCCCCCCTGTCCACGAACAGAGAATCATTGCGATTCTCCGCTCGCGGCCGGCAATTCGCAGCATGCGAATTGCCCCGATTCTCCGCGGTCAGTCTGTCAGATAGGCTGACTTACTGAGAACCGTCTGCTGGCTCCTGCGGCTGAGATTCGCAGCGGGATACCGCAACGCCCGTGGACAGGGGGCCTTAGAAAAACAATTCACCTAGAAGCTGGCTTCTTGCAGACACGCCGGAGCCAAAATTCAGATTAGGGAAAAGGCTTTAATTAAGACTTATTCGTTGTGTGAAGGTCTTAGCCCAATACGAATTATACTGTCAGAATCAGGACGGCCAGCTGAACAAAACGTGCCTAAATACATTAGGGTGAGGGGCCCAGAACACCCCTAAATAGAATATCCGCATACCGGGACATAATTTACGGGTCATGCTTGGTATCACTGAATAGATAAAATCATGACCGGAAATGTGCCAGGCACAAATTCCAAATTGGAGGATCGCTTATGGAGATATGGGAAAAATGGGGAAGTATGCTTTTTCCACAAGGGATGCATGACCCATCGCAACCATCCTAATGGCATCAAAGGGGGTAGAGGAAGGAAAGAAAGATTTTTGTCAGACTTCAGAGATACGCCTCAGAGTAAGGCTGTTCCCATTGCTTTGGTGACTCTGCACAAATCAGAATCTTGGGCCGGACATCCTAAATCTGGTATCTTTCTTTTATGTTCCTCCAGTTTATTTTAAAATACTGTCTTGTGGTGTATGCCTGTATACCTACTTACTCCCATGTAACAACATGTATGTATAACAAATATATGGCCCGCGTGTGGCTCAGAGTGTTAAGGCAGCAGAAATGCAGTCCTGAGCTCTCACTCATGACCGACTCGCTGCTTGCACCAAGGGACTTTACGCACGCACACACGCACGCACACACGCAAAAACATCAGCCGTAGAGAGAGATGAACCCTAAGAATTTGCCGACAGTACCGCCATAGACTGTTTCACGGTCCCCTGCCAGCAATAATGCAGGGAGCACAATACAAGAGGATTGCAGCGTACTCCTGGATCCGTCTGCTTACCTCCGTTGAGCACGTTAACTTCTTTATACGATTCGTCTCGCAAGGAAATAAGATGAACTAGTTTTGCTGAGGATCAGCGTCCTACATCCGATCCGCAGTAAGAGACTGATCTGACTTACAAAGTCCTCCTCACGGACACCGTTTCTCCATCCAAAATATAGGAGAAACGTGGCCTGTTCCACACCCATGAGGGTCAGCAGGGGACTCGGTCTCACTCGGTATCATGCCTGTAGGCTACCCACGTCTGTACGGACACAGGTGATAGGAACCTGGACTGCAAGTTCTAGGAACCACTAGATGTCTCGTAGTTCAGAGACCGCCTGAAAGGGAGCGGACTCACAGTGGGTCAGCATGTCATAGGCAACCAGAGTGGCGCTCCGTAGATGTATCTATAGCCCCCCAGCTCCCTGTTGGAGTTGGGACCCAGAAACACCACCAGATGCCAACAAGTTCGGACTGTGCAGAAAATGAGATGCTCTCTGACTGCACGGCACTCTCATCTGTGGCGGGAGCGCACATAGTATACCGCTTCAGCCTGTGGCTCTCGGAGATCGCCCTAAATTTGCCTGCAGGGTGTTGAAGGTCATCCCAGGGGAGCTAGCAGTTAGGTAAAGGTCCGATGCGTGAGCTCACCCGCTGAAGATTCCTGTGATAGTACTCTTTCTATCTGGAAGGTACCACAGGTCTCAGCAAGGCCAGAGAAAAAACCCACAGGCAGTTCGACAATATTGTTCATAGGACTACTTATTCTTTGTGGATGTAAATCTCGTGTCATAGCGAGATCACACCGTACGTGGCTCTGGCCGGCCTGTCCACATGTTGTGCTGGCCTCGGACCCTGCGGTAGGCTGCCTGCAGGTAACAGCAGGAGAGGTAAAAACAGGGCAGCTAGCCATTAGGCCAGGCTTAATCCGGTCCAGCCCGCCATCAAGGCCGGAGTGCAGCTGACAATCAGTTCAAATAAGATTGTTTGTAAGATAAGATATTCAGTGCTGGATGTAAATCTCGTACTGCTGCGATGAGCGTACATGATCTGTGGCTCTGTCCGGCCCCTGTCCGCATGTAATCCTGGACACGGACCCTGGATATAGGGAACTGCAGGAGCAGAATTACCTAGGGGAATCCCCGGACCAGTGCATGTGCTCCTTCAGGCACAGAAGGTACCACAGGTCTCAGCATGCCTGGAGTACTGCCTACAATCAGCTTGAACCCGGTCATTCGTAAATCGAGAGATTCTCAGTCTAGATATAATCTCGTACTGCAGCGACAGCGCACATAGTACGTGGCTCCGGTCGGTCCCCATCCGCGTGTCATCCTGGACACGGACACTGCGGTTTGTCTGCCTGCAGGGAACAGCAGAAGAGCTACCGACGGGCAAGGCTCAATCCAGTGCGGGGAGCGATCAGAGACTCCCTGTATAAGTACTGACAAGAGATCGCATACTGTTGTCCGTAAGACGAGATCTCAGCTGGATGTAATCTCAGATGTAGCGAGAGCGCACATAGTATGTGGCTTTGGCCGCCCCTGTCCGTGTGTCCTTCTAGACGCGGCTCCTGCGGTATGTCTGGTTGCAGGCAAAACTCAACCCAATGTTTTGTAGACATGGGGAGCAATGAGTCCAGAGAATCTCTGCGCAAAGTACTCTTTGCGGTATGGAAGGTACCACAGGTCTCAGAGTAATGCTGACAAGAGTTCACGCACTTTGGCCATAAAAAGAGATCTTCTCTGCTGGATGTAATCTCGTACGTAGCGAGAGCGCACTTAGTATGTGGCTTTGGCCGGCCCCGTGCACGTGTCATCCTGGACACGGACACTACGGTATGTCTAGCTGCAGGGAACTGTAGGAGGGGCAATAGAGGAGCTATCATCTGCCAAGGTTCAACCCGGTGCGGAGCGGACATGAGTGGAATAATGCTGACCATTAGTCTGACCACTGTTGTCCATAAAACGAGATATTCTCTGCTGAATGCAATCTCGTATGTAGCGAAAGCGCACTTGGTACGTGGCTCTGGCCGCCCCTGTCCACGTGTCATCCTGGATACGGACACCGAGATATGGCTGGCTGCAGGGAACTGCAGAAGGGGCACCAAGGAAGCTACCGAGGCAAGGCTCAACCTAGGCCAAAGCAGACATGGGGAGTGAGGAGTCCGGAAAATTCCTGTGCGAGTACTTTATCCAATATGGGAGGTACCACAGGTTTCAGCAACCCAGGTGGTAGGATGGGAGGTGCTAGGCGCATTTGGAGTGGTCATAGCCATGAACCGCCACATGACGGGGAAATGGGCTGCCCAATAACAATCTACACCAGCCTATGGCGGACATAAATTACCCCCCGTACTGCCGCCATAATGCCTTAGCCACATTGCGGCTAACCAGTCCTGCTGCAGGTGGCAGTAACGATCCGCGGGCGGCACAACATGACACGCAGCTTAGCCTGGCACCAGCCACGGCAGCACCATAAGCTGCGGGCGGCAGCACCATAAACTGCGGGCGGCAGCACCAAAAACAAGCCGCAGGGCACTACTACCTGCCACGGTCCGACTTGCGAGGTAGGGTGGCTTCCCAGCTCCAGAGCTTCTCCCCACCATCGCCTGCCTTTGGGAAGGGAGGGGATGCCGGACCGTAGGAAAGAGGTGCTCTATGGCTGGCGGGGTCACATCCAGGTTAGGCTCAGAATGTGCCTCCTTGTCTTCTGAGGGACCGGGCAGACAACAGAAGGTTAGCTCCATTCTGTTCGCCCTCCTCGGTGGGTTAACAGGGAGAGTCCTGCCTTCCTGTTATTCCCTGGTCTTCCGGAAAAAAATTGAAGTGAAAAATAAAATGATGGAAAAAAAAAAAAGTCTCTGTAGGAGAGACAGTCTGCCTCCTACGACACTAAGCTAAAAACTAAGCTGGCATGATGCTTGCAGAGGGGCATAGCTAGAGGGAGGAGTTAACACTTTCATGCTTAGTGTCGCCTCTTAGTGGCAGAAGCTATACCCAAGGTCTTTGCTGTGTCCCCCGATGATACAGACGAGAAAGTCAATTTGCTGTGCCCACATACAATGGACAGCACACAGACTAGGGTTTGTGTGCTGTCCAATTAGAGTTGTGCCCAAGTCTCTTGGGTGGAGCTCACATGGACAACTAGTTTGCATTTAGCCTTAAAATGGGTTGTCCCATCAGGTTACCCCTTTTCTTTACAGGCAACCGGGGTAGCGTGTGCAGGTTTGAGACTCCTGTATACTAGCTAAAAGCAGAGAGCGGCTGAAATGAAATTTGTATGGGAACTGGGCAGTGCAAATATTTGGTCGACTTGCAGATTCCTGGGCAATATGAGCTTACCATACAGGTGGCAGTTGTCAGTCCATGTTGATAAATTGACATGAAGGAGATACCCCTTCCCAAAATACAGGGATCAGGGTAAACATACGGTAGAAGTGGTGATATATACCTTTACCCCTTTTTATGCTATGAGGGCTGACATGTATTTGCCTCTCCTTATTTATCCATCTTAAAAAGGGGTATTTCCATCTTGGGAACCCCATCCCAATGTGCTGCGACCTTTTAACAAGCCTGTAACAAAGACTGGGAATATGAGCCAAAGCCAGCGTCTTCTCCAGAAGGAAAAGATACCCATGCACATAACTAAATCACTCACCTATGACATATCTGTTTGAAAAATGCCCCATTTTCTTGAAAAGCCGTAGTCTTCTTTGTAGTGGTTTACTGCTCGTGGCTAGGAGGACCAACCACCTCCGTTATGGAGCAGAGATAGCCAGCGCTTCTGACTCCATATGCAACAATGTGCTGGGTGACTGATCTCTGGAGTGCATGGAGAAACGAGGATTTGATCAGAAGCCCTTCTATACTAAGAAACAGCAGAGTGCAGCAGTAACTGGTGGCCGGGCCAGGAGTTACTGCACAAGCACTCCAGAGATCCTGGCCACCCAGCAGATTATGTGAACAAAAATGGCCATCCCTGCGCCAAAGCAAAGGTGGCCAGTTCCACTGGTAACTGCAAAGACAACTACAGCATTTCAAGAATACGGGACATTTTTGGAACAGACATACAGTGAAGGACATAAGTATTTGATCCCTTGCTGATTTTGTAAGTTTGCCCGCTGCCAAAGACATGAACAGTCTATTTAGAGTAGGTTAATTTTAACAGTGAAAGATAAAATACCCAACAAAATGCAGAAAAATCCCATTGTCTAAATTATATATATTTATTTTCATTTTGCACAGAGAAATAAGTATTTGATCCCTCTGCAAACAAGACTCAATACTTGGTGGCAAAACCCTTGTTGCCAAGCACAGCAGTCAGACGGTTTTGTAGTTGATGATGAGGTTTGCGCACATGTCAGAAGGAATTTTGGCCCACTCCTCTTTGCAGATCATCTCTAAATGACACGGCCTATTTTGGGCTTACGGACGCAATGATTTTTGGTAGATTTTCTTCTCCATTTATCCAAAGTCATAACTTTTTTATTTTTCCGTCGACGCGGCCGTATAAGGGCTTGTTTTTTGCGTGGCGAGCTGTAGTTTTTATCGGTGCCACTTTTGGGTACATGGGCTATATCGTAAAACTTTAATTATTTTTTTATGATAACAAGGAGAGAAAACGCATCAATTCTGCCATAGATTATAATTTTTTTTTACAGAGTTAATCATGCAGCATAAATGACAGAATACATTTTCTCTGCGGGTCGGTACGGTTACAATGATACCAAAATTCTTACTTTTTTTAGGCTTTTCCACTTTTCTGCAATAAAAACCCTTTTTTTTGGAATTTTTTTTTTCCCTCTAAATTGCTGCATTCAAAGTCCTGTAACTTTTTTATTTTTCTAAGTAGATCGCGGCAGGGAAAGAGTTCACAGAGGGATCGAGCTCCCTCTGTGTCTCCGGCCGGAACTCGCGATGTCATCGCGAGAGCCCGGCCTGTCGCCATGGCAACAGGACGCCAGACACTGGCGTCCTGTATTGCCTGTGCCTATAATCGCTGTATAAGCGATAAGGCATGGCAGAGCAGTAGCTCTGCCATGCCTTATGACAGCGATCATAGGCACAGTGTTGTAAGTCCCTCAGAGGGACTCAAATAGTATAAAAAAAAGAAAAGAAAAATGTAACAAAAAAGAAAAATGTTAAAAAAAATGTAAAAAAAACCCCTTTTTTATGCTTTTTCTAATATTAGCATAAAAAAAGGGAAAAAAAATTAAAACCCCACATATTTGGTATTGACGCGTCCGTAACGACGTGTACAAAAAGTTGAACACACTTTTTATTTTGTACGATAAAAAGCGTAAAAAACAACGCTAAAAAACAGAGGCAAAATGCTAATTTTTAGCATTTTGCCTCCCAAAAAATGCAATAAAAGTGATCAAAAAAGCCATACATTCCCCAAAATGGTACCAATAAAACCTACAGCTCGTCTCGCAAATAATAAGCCCTCACAGAGCTCCGTACATAGAAAAATAAAAAAGTTACAGGACTTTGAATGCAGCTATAGAGGAAAAAAAAGATTTTCAAAAAAAAGGGGGTTTTATTTCAAAAAAGTGTAAAAACCTAAAAAAAAATATAACAATTTTGGTATCGTTGTTACCGTACCGACCCGCAGAAAAAATTTAGTGTGTCATTTATGCTGCATGATTAACGCTGTAAAAAAAAGAAAAAGAAATCTATGGCAGAATTGATGCGTTTTCTCTCCCTGTTATCATTAAAAAAAAATTAAAAAATTTTACGATATTGTCTATGTACCCAAAAGTGGCACCGATAAAAACTACAGCTCGCCACGCAAAAAACAAGCCCTTATACGGCCGCGTCCACGGAAAAATAAAAAAGTTATGGCTTTTGAAAAATGGAGATGGAAAAATACCAAAAAAAAATCGCTTGGTCCTCAATGCCAAAATAGGCCGTGTCATTAAGGGGTTAATGCAGGTAACGAGTTCATTAGGAGCGTCTAACTGGTCTGGAGGAGCCTGAACTCTTAATGGCTGGTAGGGGATCAAATACACATATCAAATAAATATATATAATTTAGACAATGTAATTTTCTAGATTTTTGGAGGGATATTCTAGCTCTCGCTCTTAAAATTAACCTACCCTAAAACTTATAGACTGTTCATGTCTTTGGCAGCGGGCAAACTTACAAAATCAGCAAGGGATCAAATACTTATGTCCTTCACTGTACCATTGGTGTGCGCTTTTGTTTCGAACATTGGAATGGAGCTCCCGAGATGAGAATACACTTTTAAAAATGTGTTGATGTTCTTTTTCTTATTCTGCTGATAAACCCATAAATTTGATGGGCAAACATGTTGGAATTGAGACTATTACACAAAGTAAGTGATAAAGAACCATTAGATTCAAGCAGATTATATATTAGTCATTAATATCGTGTTACATTCAGCAGTAGTGTTGAAGGGGCTGCATGAACTACATCTTGCTTTGTACAAGGATCTAAAGTACAACAAAAATTTTTAAAAGCTTCCAACATGTCACAGTGACACTTCCGAAATTCTGACTGGAGAGGGTCCAGGTGCCGAGATCATCACTGATGTGATAGACATGATGATTAGTCAGTGTAAAATGTCTATCGATTTGTACTAAACTAGACGTATTATGTGTGTTTTGTGACTTCAGCCTAATGTGGAACTCTGCTGCATAAGGAAAGAGTTAAATCACAGTGTTATGTTATTGCTTGTATTCAATACTGAGTGTTTCCCCAGTCCATTCCCATCCCCCACACAGAAACTTCTCCATAATCCAGCTCACAACAAAGAGATACAAACGTGCTCAAAACTGAAAGTACGTAAGACAAAGACTTGCTTATACATTGGACTTGAGAGAAGGTGGGCAGGAAGGAGGGGGGATTCTATATGATCCGACAAATGAGAATCCTATATGTTACTGATGTAATCTGTTGCACGCCCATAAAAGGGCAGGTGTTATGCTTTACAATAAAAGGGGCTGTCTGGGTGTTCCTCTCCAGAGCCATTTTGGATATGAGACTGATAGCTTGTGTCTGATCTGCTTGATGATGTGTGCACACTATACAATTTGGAAGCTACAAAATACCCCGAAACCTGCTGGAGAAAACCATATCCAGTTCACTGACTGCTAGAGCCAAAGGGCAGAAAAGCTCATCTGATTGCTGTGGCCATTTGGCTGTTATTGCAAGCGGTGTATGAACTCCAAAACACGCACCAATCAAAACTTCTGACAGGTCAGAAGTTTTTAAAAAGTTAAGTTATCCTTTAACTATTGGTTGTTTTTTATTTGCTCCCACAAATGTGTTCTACCTCTTTATATGGCTGTATACACTGGGCTATCAGACCATTTGGCCTGGTTGATACATAGTTAGTTGGAACTTTGATCACCTTGTTTGTCAATTGTATTAGTTACTAATTGGCTCCCATTGTGAATAGGGAATTTCAGTGGCACGTGGGCCATCCAGTGATACCAGAACGGTAGTAGGTCTTCCAGAAGGGGAACTGTTCTTACCATTCCGGGTCATAAATAAAGGCCCATAGTGGGTGAACTTGCTCTATAAAAAAGTTCATATGACCCAACAGGGCATATGAACAGAAGTTGCGCTCTTGGCACAACCCCTATAATGTATTCCCACCATCATTTGACGGCGGGTGGCACAAGTTCTAAGTAAACCACCACATATGCAGAATCACTAAGATTGAAACAAAAGTTATTCTCAAACTGGCAGTATTGCAGTCTTGCTCAGATCTTGTACACACTTACCTTCATGGCTCTAAAGTCTTTTTTCATTTGTTCCGGAATGCCAGTCATGTAGGAAAGTTCTGGAAGGAGGAGGACCGGACCCAACATCTGAATTTAAATGAAGAGCAAGAACAAGTTCAGAGAGAGAAATAGAAGTATATTTATGTGGACCGTAACATCCGCACACAGCACCTTGATACGAGCATCTTTCCTCTCTTTGGGCCTGTGAATGAGGAGCGGCTGGTCCACTTCTTTCACCGTGATGCCGTAATTCTTACTACAGGATGAAAGGCACGAGATTAGTGCATTTAAATCATACATATGACTAATGCAGCTGCTGGTGGACATTCATATACATACATGCTGTGTTTATTATATAATAAGCTCACAGCATAAGCATATCCTATGGAAATCCCATGACCGGGGGCGGTGTTTGCACAAAGGACTTTTTAACTGCTTAGTGACTTCCAATATGCCTTTTTACAGGGGAGATTAAGGGGTGCTCAGGCGTTTGGTGACAGCAGTTTAACCCTTTATATGCTGCAGTCAATGCGAACATGGCATGCAAAAGGCTGATCACGGGGTGTAGATGGGTTGCTACGGTACCAGGAGTCTTGAAGACGGCCTCTGGGTCTGCCATGTATAATGGCCTATGAGCCCCAGCCAGAGTCAGAGTGTTGTAGGCCAATATAATAGACAGTAATACTGAAGAATTGCAGTGTATTATGGAAATAATTGCAGCTAATGAAATTCAAGTCCCCTAGTGGGACAAAAATAAAAATGGAAAAAGAAAAACGTACAGAAAAGAAAAAAAAGAAAATAAGTCAAAACCCTACCTTCCTCCCATTAGAAATAAAAATTCATCACAAATTTGGTATCGCCATGTTCATAATGACTCACATAATAAGGTAGTACATTATTAAACCAGATTGGCGAATATCGTGAAAAAAAAAATATATAGAAAAACATGCAAAATTAGCAATTTTTCTAGATCTCACCTCACAAAAATACACAATAGAAAGCGATCAAAAAGTCATATGAATCACCAGATAGTACCATTAAAAAGTAAAACTGGCCCAACAAAAAAGCCCCCCACAGCACCACTGACGGAAAAGCTAAATAAATTTGCCATCAACTAGTGCTGGGTGATTAATGAAATTAAATCGCCACCTTAATGCCACACAATTCAGATTTTCTTCTGAATAGTGAAATCAGTGTTAGCCCCGCCCACTCCAAGCATCCTGAACTACTACGGTCCTTGCCGACACGCCCTACCTAAGCGCAACCAAGAATCATGAAGGGAGTAAAGTGCAAAACATGAAGCAGGGGCGGATAAATGTTGCTTTTGGTAATGCGCTCTTAGCATTACACTGTATGCAGATGCTGTGTGTATATTGGGGATAACTTGCTGATCAGTGGAGTCTCACCGCTGAGACCCCGCCGATCTCGAGAACAGGGGTCCTGTGTCCCCCATCATTCTCACTGCAGGGTTATTGTCCCCCACCACCTCCCCCACAGTGAGGATTAGACTGAATGGAGCACAAGCACACTAGCACTCCATTCACTTTCAATAGGTCTACCACTCAGGTATTTCCGTCAGACCCATTGAAATGAATGGAGTCTGGACTGGGCATGCTCAGCCAGAGCTCCATTCACAGTAACGTCACTGCGGGAGGAGAAGCAACCATAACAGTGACAGGCACAGCGGGACGCAGGAGTCCATTTTCCATATCGGCGGTGGTCTCAGCAGTGAGACCCCACCGAAAAGCAAGTTATTTTTTATCCTGTAGTTAGCTTGTTTAGTAAATAAACAAGAAAAGTGAGAATCAAGAAAAATCGCCCAGCCCTAATAATGTAATTTTGTGAAATTAAAAAGTGGTATCAAATACCTTGGGGTAAACATTCATAGATAATCACAGAATGGTAGAGTTGAAAGGCACCTCCAGGCTCATCGGGTCTAACCCCCTGCTCAATGCAGGGTCACTAAATCATCTCAGACAGATGTCTGTCCAGCCTTTGTTTGAACACTTCCATTGAGGGAGAACACACCACGTCCCATGGTAACCTGTTCCACTCATTGATCACCCTCACTGTCAGAAAGTTTTTTCTAATATCTAATTTGTGTCTCCTCCCTTTCAGTTTCATCCCATTGCTTCTAGTCTTTCCTTGTACAAATGAGAATAGGGCTGATCCCTCTGCACTGTGACAGCCCTTCAGATATTTGTAGACAGCTATAAAGTCTCCTTTCAGCCTTCTTTTTTGCAAGCTAAACATTCCCAGATCCATTAACCATTCCTCATAGGTCATGATTTGCAGACCGCTCACCGTCTTGGTAACTCTTCTCTGAGCTTGCTTCAGTTTATCAATGTCTGTTTTAAAGTGGGGTGCCCAGAACTGGACACAGTATTGCAGATGAGGTCTGACCAAGGAAGAGTAGAAGGAGATCCTTGCCTCACATGATCCAGACTCTGTGCTTCTCTTAATACATCCCAGAATTGTTTGCTTTTTTTTGCTACTGCATCACATTGTTGACTCATGTTCAGTCTGTGATCTATTAGTATACCCAAGTCTTTTCACATGTGCTGCTGCTTAGCCCAATTCCTCCCGTTTTTGTATGTGTTTTTTTTATTTTTCTTGCCCAAATGTAGGACTTTGCATTTATCCTTGTTAAATACCATTCTGTTGGTCACTTGTCTAGAGGTTTTTGAATTCTTTTTCTTCTCTAGTGTTAACTTTCTCATCTAGAGTCATGTTGTCAGAAAATTTGACCAGTTTCCCCTCAATTTCCTTCTCTAGATCACTTATAAAAATGTTGGAAAAAAAAACATGGGGTCCAGGAGCGAGCTTTGTGGTACCCCACTTGACACATTTTTCCACTTGGATGTGCAGCAATTTATGACCACTCTTTGAGTACGATCACTCAGTCAGTTGTGAATCCACCTAACAATTGCCTTGTCAAATCCAAATTTGGTCATTTCTTCAAAAAGTATAGTATGAGATACCTTGTCAAATGCTTTAGTAAAGTCAAGATAAACTATATCCACCGCATTTTCCTGATCAACCAGTAAATCTATAGAAGAAGGAAATTATATTCACCTGCTGTGACTTGTTTGTAACAAACCCATGCTGGCTCTGGTTAATTACTCTATTTTTATCCAAGTACTTGCATACATGCTGTTTAATAATTTGTTCAAAGATCTTTCCCGGTATAGAAGTCAGGCTCACAGGCCTGTAGTTTCCTGGATCCACCTTCTTCCCTTTTTTGAAGATAGAGACAACATTTGCCCTTTTCAAATCTTCTGGGACTTCTCCTGTTCTCCAGGAACTTTCGAAGATTATGGCGAGTGGTTCAGCAATTACCTCCACTGCTTCCTTTAGTATCCTAGGATGTAATTCATCTGGACCTTGATACTTGAATTCATTCAATTACTTAAGTGTTCCCTCATCATCTCTCTGCTTACAAATAGCCTGTATTATTTTATTCCCCCAATAGCACAGGGAAGATCAGTTGATGTTAAATTTACTTTCTGAGAGAAAACAAATACAGAATAGGAATTTAAAGTTCGGCCTTCTCAACATCATTCTTAACCAATTCGCCATTTTTATCTTGTAAGCATCCAATAGCATCTTTGGCTTTCCTTTTGCTTTTGACAAATCCCCAAATCCTTTTTTATTGCTTTTGGCCTCTCTTACAAGGCATCAATTCATTATTAGCTTTAACTTTTCTGATACTTGCCCTACAGTTTCTGCAGACTGCATTATATTCTTCTTTAGATATTCCCCCCTCTTTCCATTTGATAAACATGTCTTTTTTCTTTTTTAACATGTGTGTAAGTTCTGTGGTCATTCATCCTGGTCTCTTTAAATGCTTCCCATTCTGCCTTTTTATTTTTTGCATTATTAACGATTGTGTTTTGAGAATCTGATTTCACAATATTTCCCAACCCTCTTGGACATTTTTGTCCTTAAGAACATCCAGCCATTGGATCCTTCTTTCCCTCTTTCAGAAATCTAACCTTGATGTTTCAGAGACTGCTCAGACTCCTATAACAATAATATTTATTCTCTACTTAGAGATAAGTTCATGGTCTGGAAAGTACTCCCGTTATCTGTCCCTGGCAGAATTAACTTAGTTAAAATGATTATTTTGCCCCAAGTAGTATATCAGCTGGAAGATGCAGATATCCACATACTTAAGAAATTCTTCACTTCAGCCAACTCACTGATTGCTTCATTTGTCTGGGCTGCAGGAAGACACAAACTTAAAATTGTCCTCCTTATGTAGAGCTAAAGAGGATGCTGGGGCAGCACTCCCTGATTTCTATCTGTTATTTGGGGGAGCAGCTACGATACCTCTCTCTAGCTGGGTATCTGACTGTCCACTACCGAATTCAGATCATCCTATAGCTTATGTTCTAAATATATCTCCTCTATGGCCAGCACTAGAACACGGGGGACTTTCTCTACACACTTCCCTCTACATAGGCTAGCTAGAAGTGGTTGGAAAACTGCTTAAGTGATCTGGGGTTGTTGCTGGTACTATTAACAAAAGCCTTTTTTGGTACAACCCTAGACGCTCAGTTTAAATTGGGTTGAATGTTAGGGAGAGTTTGCTCTGCCCCTTCTATAACTGACCTGGGTCGGCAGATATCATATCTAGAGATGAGCGAGTATACTCTTACATAAAGCATTGCCTTTATCGAGTACCTGCCCACTCGAGATGAAAGATTCGGGTGCCAGCGCGGGGGAGCGGTGAGTAGCGGCTGTCAGCAGGAGGGAGCGGGGGGGGAGAGAGAGATCTCCCCTCCGTTCCGCTCCGCTCTCCCCCGCAGCTCCCTGCCCACAGCGGGCACCCGAACCTTTCATCTCGAGCGGGCAGGTACTCGCTAAAGGCAATGCTCGCTCGAGCAATTGCCTTTAGCGAGTATACTCGCTCATCTCTAATCATATCCCTTGTCGAGATTTTTTCATTGTATTTGGTTAAGGTTCTCATTACCGGCCCAGTTTCCCCAATTCTCCTTATCTACATACCCTCTTACAGGTAGACTTTGGTTCCAGGGCCCTGGTGGGTTAATACCTAGATTGCACACAAATTTACTATCCATGCAATGTACAAAAGTTGAGCTTGCTGCATTCTCCAAGCGAACAGAGTTAAATCCCGAGCTGGACGGTGAGCTATGTGGGAGGCGATGCGATCTCACAGGTATCCCCCTCGGTAAATAATAAAATGTATACAACTCTACATGATCCATCAATGTTATCTTTGTCATACGGGGAGGTTGCAATCTTCCCCTACTCGGTTTAATGTGTGTTATATTCATAGCTTATTGGGCAGTGTTAATACGAGTGAGACATAGATTGGCTTGCATGACAATTGATCCGTTATTATTCTTTGTATGTACTTTACTATTATAAGACAGTGATGAATGTTGGTTACTGTGTTCTTAGCATGTAATTTACAGGACCTTTGCAAGCAATGAATTTTTTATTTTTTTTGTATCAATTTAAATTGCACTGACAGGCAGAACTTATTTTGGCCTCCTGCACACGACAGGGTCAGATCCGGTATGCAGGATCCCGCAGCAGGATTCGACCCCGTTCCCGGCCGATGACACCGCTCACCTGTCCGGATTCTCCTTCTTCTGTACTGCAGGAGCGCTGTCCATTGCGCATGCGCAGTACAGATAAAGCTGTGCTGTCGCTAGGCGATGATGTGGATCCCGCAACCCTTTTGCAGTGCTCACTGTGGAAGAGCCGCGGGACGGACGTGTGCAGGAAGCAGCAGGTCTCAGTAGGAGGCTATGGGCAGTATTTGCTGCGGAATCCGGGGCAGTCGCCAGCCCCGGAATCTGTAAAGCAAATTAGCTCGTGTGCCGGAGCCCTTAACATTATTTATAGTGCATGGTGAATCCCATTAAAAAGAAATATGCTAGAATTGCAGATTTTGTTAATCACACCTCTAGAAAAAACATGGGGAAAAAAAGGGATGAAATTGTTATATATTCCGAAATATGGGATACATGCAGAATAGAGCTCATTTTGCAGAAAACTAGCCCTCACAGGAATCCATTGCTGGAAAAATAAAAACATTATGGCTCTTAGAATGCAGCGACAGAAAAGCAATTTTTTAAAAGAGTTTTTGTTGTTGTTGTTTATTCGTTCAGTCGCTTTCAACTCGTCGTGACCTCATGGACCAGCCCACGCCAGAGCTTCCTGTCGGCTGTCGCCAGCCCCAACCCCACCGAGGTCCAGTCCGCCACCTGAAGGATATCATCCATCCATCTTGCCCTTGGTCGGCCCCTCTTCTTTTTACCTTCCACTTTCTTCAGCATCAGCATCTTCTCTGAGTTATCCGGTCTTCTCATTATATGGCCAGAGTACTTCAGTTTTGCCTTTAATATCCTACCCTCCAGTGAGCACTCTGGCTTTATTTCCTGGAGTAAGAACTACTTTTATCTTCTTGCGGTCCAAGGCATGCTAAGCATTTTCCTCCAACACCACAGTTCAGAAGCGTCTATTATCCTTCGCTCAGCCTTCCTTATGGTCCAGCTCTCACATCCATAGGTTACTATGGGGAATACCATTGCTTTAACTATGCGGACCTTCGTTGTCAGTGTGATGTCTCTGCTCTTAACTATTTTATTGAGATTGGTCATTGCTCTTCTCCCAAGTAGTAAACTTCTTCTGATTTCTTGTCTGCAGTCCACATCTGCAGTAATCTTTGCGCCTAGATATACAAGTCTGTCATGGCCTCCACGTTTTCTCCCTCTACTTGCCAGTTGTCAATCAATCTGGTTGCCATAATCTTTTTTTTGATTAACAGCACCCCAGCTTTTGCACTTTCTTCTTTCACCTTGGTAATAAGGCTCCTCAGCTCCTCCTCGCTTTCAGCCATCATATTTGTATCATCTGCATATCTAAGATTGTTAATGATTTTTCCAGCGAGTTTTTAGTGTACAAAAATAGTAAAAGATTTATTTTTTTTTAAATGAAAAGAAAAACAAACAAAAAAAACCACGTACAAACCTCGCACTGAGGGAATCATGGTGACCCAGAGAATGTTATCACAGTATTTATTCTACATGCTGAATGCTGTAAAAATGCAAAAAGAACCAAAAGGCATCATATTTTTCTTCCTATCCCAACCCTCTAAAAGAAGAAAAGTTGTACCATATATTATATGTACCTCAACATTAAAAACATTACAAAACACAACATGTCTTGCAAAAAACATGAGCCCTCATATGGCCATGTCGAGAGAAGAATCAATAAGTTATGGCTCTAGGAATGCGATGATGAAAAATACTGAAGAACTGGTTGGTCTTTAGTTTGAAGAGTTAACGTACAAGCACATCAGTCAGGCTGCATCAATGGTCGGAGAATACAGAGAAGTGCAGGCTTTTACCAGATCTAGAACTTTGGATTCAGGCAAGGCTTGCTGCCTGGTCACTAGATCGCTATCAATGGAATTCAAGGTCCCAGCTCTGAAGTGCAGCTCTGCTGAAGGCCATGAAAACGGCCAGTACACCATCTGGGGGGGGGGGGGGACCAGGGGGACTTGGACTACATATGTACCCTGCCTGTCGACTATTAACGCACATAAACTTTTCAGCAAAATTTAATTCTTACTAAAAAGGGCATCTTATAGTCTAAAACATCCGGTATCAGTGAACTGCAGCTCTAGATGTAACATTTACACAAGGCTACATTCCCGTCACAGAAGAAACACTAGGAAATTAAACTTAGACGATGCAGTTGTGTTGAGAAGAGAAATACGCCAGCCGCCGAACAGCAAAGTCCGATTAACATGGAGTGTGGGGCCATCTAGTGGCAAGAGAGGAAAAGACAAAAAGAGGGAGATAATTAACCCCTTAGTGACCAAGCCTGTTTGCACCTTAAAGGGGTGGTCTCGCGAAACCAAGTGGGTCTATACACTTCCGTATGGCCATATTAATGCACTTTGTAATGTACATTGTGCATTAAATATGAGCCATACAGAAGTTATTCCACTTACCTGCTCCGTTGCTAGCGTCCTCGTCTCCATGGTTCCGTCTAAATTCGCTGGCAGCTTGCTTTTTTAGACGCGCTTGCGCAGTCCGGTCTTCTCCATTCAGCACGAGCCGCTTCAGTGTGCTCCCCGCTACAGCTCTTCTGCGCATGCGCAGACGAGCTGTCACTGCTCGGGAGCGCGCTGGAGCGGCCATTCTGCACCATCCTCTGTTAGAGGAAGGTGCAGAAACTGGAGCTGCCCAGCGGAGAAGCCCAGCCCAGCCCAGCAGCCCCGAGAAGCCTCCCAGGTAAGTGATGGGTCGGGGGGGGGGCTGCCGCTGCGCCGGGGGGGGGGGGCTGTCGCTGCGCCGGGGGGGGGGCTGCCGTTGCGCCGGGGGGGCTGTCGCTGCGCCGGGGGGGGCTGCCGCTGTGATGGGGGAACTAGCGCTAGGTCGGGGGGGGCTGCCGCTGCGATGGGGGGGCTGTCGCTAGGCCGGGGGGGGCTGCCGCTGCGATGGGGGGGCTGCCGCTGCGATGGGGGGGCTGTCGCTAGGCCGGGGGGGGCTGTCGCTGCGATGGGGGGGCTGTCGCTAGGCCGGGGGGGGCTGCCGCTGCGATGGGGGGGCTGTCGCTAGGCCGGGGGGGGCTGTCGCTGCGATGGGGGGGCTGTCGCTAGGCCGGGGGGGGGGCTGCCGCTGCGATGGGGGGGCTGTCGCTAGGCCGGGGGGGGCTGCCGCTAGGCCGGGGGAACTAGCGCTGGGCTCCGGGGCCTTCACCTGGGCTGAGGGTCTAGCGCTGGGGAGCCGGGGGCTAGCGCCGGTTACCTGCTGCCTGGCGGTGGGCGTCTGGTCGGCGGCTGCGGGGCGTCCGGTTGCCATGGAGACACAGCTGGCGGCGTCTCGGGAGCGCGCACGTCGGGCTGCAGCGAGCGACGGGGAAAGAGCCGGCGGCCATCTTGAGGAAACTTTTATAAGTTGCTGAAACGCTGGAACGGTAAGTACGAACCAGCTAGAAATGTCATTTACAGGGGGGCTTAGTAATGTATGTTTAATGGGGGGGACTGGGCAAAAAAAAAAAATTAACTGCTTCCTCGAGACATCTCCTTTAAGGACCAGGCTAAATTTTGGAAATCTGCCATGTGTCACTTTAACATAGAATAACTCCGTAAAGGTTTTGCAGATCCCAGTGATTCTGACATTGTTTCTTCGCCACATGTTGTACTTCATTTAGGTGGTAAAAATAGACCGAGAGAATTTGTGAATATTTATTAAAAATGCCAAAATTGGGTCTTTTTTTTCACATTTTCAACAACAGGGGAGCTACCCATAGGCAAGGCTCAACCCGGTCCAAAGCAGACATGAGGAGCGATGAGTCCAGAGAATCCTTGTGCACAAGTACTCTTTTTCTATGGAAGGTACTACAGGTCTCAGCAAGCCCGGAGTAATGCTGACAATTAGTCCAAACACTGTTGTCCGTAAGATGGGATATTCTCTGCTGGATGTAAATCTCATATTGTAGCGAGAGCGCACAAAGCATGTGGTTCTGGCCGGCCCGTCCACGTTATCCTGGACACGGGCACTGCGCGAAGGATGGCTGCAGGGGACTGCTGGATGGGCAATAAAGGGGGGTTAGCTGGTAGGCAAGGCTTCAACTCGAGCCCGGAATCATGCAGAGGTTGATTGGGCAGGGAAGAGGCAGGACTATGGCGCCTAGAAATAGGGCACATAGCTATTGTGGAAGTGGGGCACACGAGCTGCATATAGAGGGGACATCAGGATCCTGTCTTTCAGACATAGCCCCTGTCCCAAAGGACCCTCCGCACGCAAAAGACCTGCCGCCCGATGCCGTGGCCAGATTAGTCAAGCGGTCCGGCGGCAGCACTTCTTGATCGCGGCTATTTAGCAGTGATAAAACGCTGCATGGTGACAAATGTACACCGAAAAATGCATGGCAGCAATAAATCACATGCCGCCTGGTGACATATACCAAGCCGTGCGACCACATTGCAGAAAACGCATGGCTACACATAATGCCCGCGCAGCAGCTACATAAAACACCCACTCAGCAGCTACAAAAAATGCCTACTCAGCAGCTGCATAGACCAAGATCGCACAGCGGCCGACCCAATAATGCCTCCCAGCGACCAAGTAATGAGGCTGCACAACGGCCAAGTAATAATGGCGCTAAATGGCTAACCAATAGTGCTGCACAGAGTCTAACCAACAGTGCTGCACAGAGGCCAAGTAATAAAGCAGCACCGCACAGCACCCGATCCCTCAGGAAACAGCAAGCCCCCGTTGCCACTACACATTCCTGCCTCGTGGTGAACATGCCAATCAGCGGCACCAGGGGCCAGGCGCTGCCCAGCATCACAGATCGGGTGTGTGCTGGCAACAGAATCAGGAGCACGCGCACACCGACCTCGCGCCGGCAACAGTCTGGAGTGTGTGTCGGCCTGAGAGACCGGCCGAGCACCAGCAACGGAATCGGAAGCGGGTGCCGGCATCACAGACCGGACGCTCGCCAACAAGAGGGAACCGGCCGTGTGCCGCCATCAAGGACTGGGTGACGGCCAAGCGAGATGATCACATGGCGCTCAGATGGAAAGGTCAGCCTCCTCCCCACACCGCATAGCGGTAAGACACGCTGCAGAGTGGCAAAAACAATGCCGCAGCTCAACCAAGAACTACCGCAGCGCAGAACATAGCCTTAGGGCAGAGGGGACCACCTCTCCCCGCGCACAGCCTTAGGGGGTCGAGGATATACCGTTGTTGCGCTGATGGGGGGGGAAGTATGGAGGGACTATGGTGATAGTAAATCTTTCCACTGTGGAAAGTCCGCAGTGTTTCTGCAACCTGTGAGCGCACCCAAAAGGGGTTTTTGCGGAAGGAAGGGTCTGCTGTGTTTGCAGAAACAGCACCATATCTGTTTCTGTGTCTGACACCCGCCACGATCAATACAGCTCCGATCCCAAGTGTTTGCGGTGTGTGACAGCTTTCAGAAACAGCCAGCACCGGCTGGGTATAAAGCGGGCTCAACTCCTGAGCCCGCTTCATACTCCCCCCGCACCACTGTGACGTACATGTACATCACAGAGGGGAAAGGGGTTAATTCCTTCTGTTTTTGGAGTCATATGAACATTATACCTGGTTTAACTGTCATTCTGGACACAATCATTCTCACCTGTAGTAGTCTATGAAGCTAATATTTGTGCCATCTGCCATGGTGAAGATATCTTTAGGACTTTTGTTCCACTCGATGTCATCTATCCGGTAGGTCCTGTTATTGTATCGGGTGATCACAATACTTCCCACCAGCTGCTTTGCAACTTCATCTTGAAAGCGTTCACGACTTTGCTGGTACAGTAGATGCCTAGAACATAATACAGTGACTCCAGTGAAACAGTTATTCTACTTGCTTCTGTCACTTAGAAGTAATTACATCTGTTACGTCTATTCTTCATGCTTGATAGACTGTTTTTTGCTTCAGTGCAATTAAAAGTAAAACTTAAGTAAACAGTCTTAGTCAAAAATTTGTAATTGTTTTGTATACAGCTTCTATGCAGATCCATGTATATCCATGGTTACATGTATTATACCGCTTGCCCCCTCTTCTTGGTAGCAGACAGTAGAAGGGAGTAGATGGATATGAGAACCACAAGAGTAGTCTGTAACCACAGAGAAATATAGGTCTGCATAGGAGCTGTATACACACAAACAGAAAGATGTTCTTAAGGTTATTGTGTCAGCGGAAATAATATTAACACCGGCGTTTGAACTGAGGGTCTTAATATATTTCCCCCATAAACTTTTCTAACTTGTTCACATGAGCTACAGAAAAGGCATAAGAGCATCATGAAAATTTTCTCATCTGAGAAGTTTTTGGAAGCAGAATATGACACAGAAGGCGAAGCTGACACTGGTATCACAGCTTCAAAGTATAATGAAATCCATAGCGTTGTGCTGTATTCATCGTATGACGGGTCAAAACCGGGACCATCTGACCCCCATCAACTTATAATAGGGATCTTTCAGAGTTTGTGCTATTCTTATTGTCCAGAGACATTTTTAAGGATTCCGACCCCCATCACTGATAGACAGGTTTAAAGGGGTTCTGACCTGAAAAAATTTTTTTTACTCACCTTGCCTGGCCAGGACCGATCGCCAGGCATGCCCCCTCCATCCGGCTTCTTCATCTGTGGCTTGTAGAAGCAGAGCAGGAGCGGTCAAAATTACCGCTTCCTGCTCTGCTCCGTCCGTCAGCCACTTCCGAGGTGAACGAACAGGCCGCCCACAGCAAGCACGTCACAAGCAGTGCTTGCTGTGGGCGGCCCGTCTGTCCTGGCTGAACTCTGAGATTCTGCGCGTGCGCAGTGGAGACGCGGCCCGTCCTGACTCCTGTCAGAGGGCACCTCTCCACTGCGCATGCGCGCAATCCCGGAGCAGCGCGACTCGTGGAGGAAGAAGAGGAAGAACAGAGCCTGCTGGGAGATGACCCCCCTGATGACAACAACAACTGAAGACAAGGTAAGTATTATGTTTTTATGCTTTGACAGCCATTAAATCGTGGCTTCCCTCTGTCCATTAGGCAGACCAGGGAACAATGGCTGTTAAAGCATAAAAATTAGAGATGAGCGAACGTACTCGGATAAGCACTACTCGTCCGAGTAATGTGCCTTATCCGAGTACCGCTGTACTCGTCTTGAAAGATTCGGGAGCTGCCGCTGCTGACAGGTGAGTCGCAGCGGGGAGCGGGGCAGAGCGGGCAGGAGAGAAGGAGAGAAAGATCTCCCCTCCGTTCCTTCCCGCTCTCCCCTGCAGCTCCCCGCTCCGCAGCGCGTCCCGAATCTTTCAGCACGAGTACAGCGGTACTCGGATAAGGCACATTACTCGGACGAGTAGTGCTTATCCGAGTACGTTCGCTCATCTCTAATAAAAATCTTATTTGTGTCAGAACCTCTTTAATGATGTATCACCAAGTGCTATGAGACGCTCCTATGAGATGGTGCTGCAAAACAAAATTAACTATCTGTTGACCACTGCTGTATAATCATTATCATTCACTGTGTACAATCTGATTTTTAGGACATCTAGAGCAGTAATCAATCCAGTCATTTATGAATGTTGGAAATCAATCCTATCATAATGGGATCATCCAGTGACCACAAGCACAATACAAGGAAATGATTTGCTCATGTACAATGCTTCATACACACCAACACTCACACCTGTCTGTTACATCCTCAATATTAAGAAACCGTAATGAGAGAACGCCATAACCAATTCCTGCTCACCCAAAACTTAGCTTTGCGTTCAAGCGAAGAAGCACTAAGAACAACATATACACCAATCAGCCAAAACCACCTGACTAATTGGGCAGGGGTCCCTGGTGCCACCACAACAACTCTGCCCCACTGAGTCATAGACGCTACAAGACATCTGAAGGTGTCCTGGGTTATCCAGCACCAAGAAGTTAGTTACAAATCCTTTAAGTCCGGTGAGCTATGAGGTGCGGCCTCAATGAGTCGGACTTTTTTCCCAGCACAACCAACAGATGCTTGATTGGATTGAGATCTGGGGAATTTGAAGGACAAGTCATCATCTTGATCTCTTTCCTGAGCAATTTCTGCAGTTTGGCAGGGGAATTACCCTGCTGAAAGAGGGCACTGCCATTAGGGAATGTGGCTGCCATGATTGGGGATGCTTGACGGTATAATTGTTAGTTAGGTGGTACGTGCCACAACAACATGATACTAGGATCCAAATACTCAGCACAACATTGCCTGGAGCATCACACTGCCTCCGCCAACTTGTCTTCTTCCCGTAGTGCATCCTGGTGCCATCGCTTCCCATATAAGTGACACACACACACACACACACGGCTGGCTGACCACATGATCTAAAAGAGAACATTGACTTATCAGACCAGGCCGTCTTCGTACATTGCTCCATGATCCGGTTCTGATGCAATGTCCATTGTAGGCACTTGACAGGGTCAGCATGAGCACTCTGATCAGTCTGCAGCTACACAGCCCCATGTACACCAAGCTGAGAAGTCCTGTGTGATCGGACACTTTTCTATCATAGTCAGCTAGAACTTTTGCAGCCGCTTGTAGTACAGTAGCTCTTCTGTGGGATTGGAAAAGACAAAGGCAAGCTAGCCCTCGCTCTCCACATACATCAATATATGACCCTGTCTCCAGTTCATTAAAGTTATCCTTTGGGCCACTTCCAGTAGGTACCAACCACTACATACCAAGGAAACCTAACAAGACATGGAGGTGCTCTCACCCAGTTGTTTAGTCATTACAATATGAATCTTGTCAGTCACTTGCGATCACCCTTTTTTCTGCTTCCAACACAAACTTCAAGAACAGATCACTTGATATCTAATGTACCCCACCCTTAAGATGCAATTGGCACCAGATAGTCAAGTGTTATTCACTTCACGGTTGTAATGTTATGGTTGACTGGTACTTTTGTATGTTTTGTGAGTCTCCTAGACTTTATTTTAAGCTTCTATATAAAACCCCAAATTTGTTTGTTTGTGTTGTACACAAACCCACAGTTCTGGTCCGATTTGTGTGAAATATTGCATGAGCGTTCTTCAGCACCAGGCGATGGATACTGGCATAATTAATAATCAAAAACTCAGGAGGTCATTGCATGAGCAGAGCAGAAGTCACACATGCGCACCACTGCTCCATGCATTTCAATGGTAATGACAGAAAACGACAAGTGTTTGTGCTAGTCATTTTCTTTTTCTCCCATTAAGGCTGCCTGTCCACGGGCGTTGCGGTATCCTGCGGCGGATCTCTGCCGCCCGGGAGCAGCAGCCTGTAGACAGATCTCCGCGGTCAGCCTATCTGACAGAATGGCAGCAATTATGATGCGAATTGCCGGCCGCAAGCGGAGATTCTCCGCTCGTAGACAGCTGGGGCTGTGCTTTCCAAAGCAACGCTATAGAAAGCGTGCATTGCGTTCCCCGCGGCCGGATTATTGCTGTGGGGAACGCAATGTAAAAACGCCCGTGGACAGTCAGCCTTAAAATGGCACGCACGTGTGACTTCGGCTTCGTTCATACAGGAATCTTTGGGACCCAGGTTCCCCTGATCAGCAGGAATCCCGGGATAGTGCATAACTATAGCTTGGCACAACCTTTTTAATACATTGCTAAATGTATAGAACTTACATGATGTCCAGCACAGAATCATTACGAATGATCTTATGGGTGACGTCGGCTAGAAGAAACAGACCTCCGTCTGTTCTGCGGATACTGGCAGCAAATCCTGGCCACACCTGCAATCTAAAACGCACAGCACATTACAAGAGTCCTAAGAAACCTTGTCACTCCGATGGCCTGGCTAATCAATGCGAATGATTATATTTCTATAGCACAGAAATCGGATATTCTTTGCCAGCCTTTCGCTACATTATAACATTTATTGTATTGTAAATTACTATAGCGGCCACACAAAACTAACTAGAAAAGCACTTCCATCTATCTGAACTGTAGGACGACACAAAAGGATATCCCGAAGTTTGCTTTGCTGTTGGGATCAACTGGAGCTTTGGGAAATAGTTTCACTACCAGTACGTGTACCCTTGGCAGTAAACGGCATTGCTCTAGGTGGTATGTATGCTGCCCGCAGGCCATTCTGTCACAGTATTATTCCTCCTTTTACCACATTCCTCCATGAAACGTAGTCCTTGTGTGTGATCAGGGATGAAGATACAATAAACTGTCCCCGGTATTAGATTTTGTAACAGACTGCGTGTTGTTATGTCAGTGAGCAATTAGTGATGCAGGACTCTATATAGAACAATAACTTACCTGTACTGCTGAAGTACTGTGGCACATGTGGGGTCAAAAAAATTTCTACCAACCAGCTTCATATCCAATATTTTCATTATTCTGCAACAAAATGCACATGTATTATCTAGGTAATAAAATAGTAAAGCAAAAAGAGAAGAGACCAACATGATGGCCTCCCAAGTGGGTGTACAGAGGCAAAACTACTCCATACTAAAGAAGCAAAGTACTGTCGACTTGTTTAGTATATAAGGCACATGTGCCAAATGTATTGATGCTGCTAGTATCTTAAGAAATTGTAAAGCGGAGTATGCATGCTTGGCTAGCGTTCCATTCATTTCAATGGTAATGCCAAAAATAGCAGAGTTCAAGCGTTTGACAATTTCCAGCACTCCCACTTAACTGAATGGTGCAATGGCCAAGCATGCGCGCTGCTGCTGCTGCTCCATTCATTTTGACAGTCTCTTAGGGGGACATAGCATTCCAGTACTAGTGATCAGTGGGGTTCTTAGCATTTGAACCCCCACTGATCAGCTAGTTATTCCCTTATCCTGTGATAAGGGGTTAAGTTTCCCTTAGCAGAATAGCCCTTTAATTAGGCAAAAAAATGGCTGCTAAAATGATCAGGGAGCAATCAGAACCATCATTGTGGCCTCGGAGCAGATTAACTATAGAAGTACAAAAAGAAAATACCTAGTACTAAAAATATAAATCAGCAATTAACAGAAATACTATAGACTTGGGATCAAGACAGACTGCTTTAGGTGCCAGTCTGACTTTAGTCACCAATTAGCAACCCAAACAGATGAATACCAGTAAATGTCCAGACATAACAGCTACCCAGAGGTTTGTCCAGCTCCAACAAATAAAACATAATTAACGGGAATCTGTCATCCCCGTTGATCCCAATAAACGTTACGATGAGGGAACGGGAAGCTGTTTCATATTCACCACAAAGTTGGCGAACAAACCAGCATGACTCCTCCTGAGACGACTCTGTGGGTGCGGTGCCCCATAGAGATGAATGAGAGTGAACACAAAGCTGTCTGAAACGATTCACACTGTCTGTGCACCATCTTCAAGGGGACACCGCAAGGTAAAGGAGCACTTCCTAAGTATGAAACATAGCACTCTAAGACTCCCCGTTATCTCACCTTCAGGCCCTTCATCGCTAGCAATATTCCGCCGTGGGGGAAGGAGGGGGGAGCGCTGTCAGGTCTCTGCAGTGGGCCTATCTAATAGATAGGCTCACCGCGGAGAATCGCAGCATGCCACAATTTAAATCCTGCGAGAGGAGAATCGCTACGATTCTCTGCTCGTGGACACCGCTGCTGCGCTTTTAATAGCAACGCTATGGAAAGCTCCAGGCAGCGTAATTCGCCGGCGAATCATCGTCCATGGACAGGAGCCCTTAAGCTTCATAACGTAGTTTAATCAGGCTCAAAGGTGATGACAGGTTCCCTTTAAAACCCCAAGTTTCTTACCTTCTGATCACAACATTATAGAAAGGAATGCAAAGGTCTGAACTGGGTTCCAGGATCTTCGTCATTTCTATAGTAATTTTTATCTTCTCCCCATCTGTTCGGCGCTCGCTCTCTAGTTCCACTGTCTGCAAAACATAAAAAGAAGAAAAATAAAGTCTACATTTAATTTTCATTCTGTATTCATTATGGTATAAAGAGTTTTGGTAGGAGCATTAGTTTACTTTGTATATGGATCTAGGGTGAAAGTTAGGGCTCTTTTACATCACTGTTAGGGAGTTCCATTTTCCTGCACCCTCTGGCCGAAAGTACTGCCATTGACTCTAATGCAGTCCGTTTGATTTCCAAACAGCATTTTGCTGGAATTTACAGTATGAAATAACGCTGCTTGCTGCGCCATTTCATCCTATTTTCTAGCGGAAATAAGTAACAGAGATTCTAAATGGAACCTTTGATGCTGATGTGAAAAAAACACTTAAGAGGGGTTTTCTGACATTTGAGGGGAAAAAAAAAAATGCCTCAGGGTAGTTAATAGCATAAAAAGAAAACAAAAAAAATTACCAATACTCACCCTTTTACTGTGCCTCTGGTCCAGAGCTGCAACTCTGATCCCTGCTCCTACAGGAAGTGAGAATGTAGCATTGATTGATTGCAAAATCACTGCAGTCACTTGCTGCTCTCAGTAGTAATGTACCATTCATGCACACATGACTGCGGCGGCGGCAAGCGCTTGGCTGTAGCAGTCATATGAGTGATAAATGTGATGCCAATGCTTCCTGTATGAGCAGAGACTGGAGTAGAGGGGACCAGCGCCAAGTTAAGCGGGTGAGTAATACCTTTTTTTACTAAACCCCAATTTCCTGCTCTGAGGCAGTTTTCTTTTAAATGTTAGAAAAATATTGACCTATCCTCAGAATAGGTCATCAGTATCAGATGCATGGCTCACGACCCCCGCCAATAATTTAAGAGGCTGTGGCAATCAGGTGAGTGATGCGGTCTTTTCTCAGACATGTGACGCCACAGTTATCAGTCAAAAGGCCCGAGAGCAGCTTAGTCCCATACAAGTGAATGGGACTGACTGCTGTACCAGACACCTCCTGCTATATAATATACAGTACTGTGCTTGGTATGGACTGAAGATACCACAGAACTCACACAAGCGGCGCTGTCACGTTATTCAGCTTATTGGCCGGGATCCTCGCCGATAGACTAGCAATGACCCATCCTGAGGATAGGTCATCAATAGTTTAGCCTTGGAAACCCCCTTATAACATTAACAGATTCCTGGTACCTGCGCAAGCTTGATAGGAAGATAGAGGATGGTACCATCAAACGCTGTAACTTGCCCAGTCACAGAACGATGGTCCTTTAACATGCCAAAGCGCATGTTGCGGCATTCCACGTTGGGTCTATGCAAAAGAAGAGTAAAGGCTAAATACAACTTAAACAAGTTAATTAAACAGTATCATCATCTTATAATTCTCTTCTTCCCAGCCCTTACACTTTAGCGACTATCAAAAGAAAAATGGAAACAAGTAACAGCTCCTACATAAGCAATGAGAACCTTTTAATGCTATTTCCATGGCTGTTATCCGCACTCATTTCACCAAAATGTAATTACGGCAATTTCTATCATATTACTTTTATTCCAGTCTTTTTTGTGAGATTATTTCCACCCTCCCACACAGCTCCTTGACTCCTTAAACAATCCACGTAAGTGTGCATGCAGCACGGATATGCAAAGCTCTCTTCATTAGAAAACATTTGCGCTGCAGGCTCATCCCTGTAGGCTGTCCTAGTGGGGTCCCAGATGTGGTTATACTGCTGTATGTCTATGCCACAGATGTGTCATCATGTAGGCTGTCCTAGTGGGGTCCCAGATGTGGTTATACTGCTGTATGTCTATGCCACAGATGTGCCATCATGTAGGATGTCCTAGTGGGGTCCCAGATGTGGTTATACTGCTGTATGTCTATGCCACAGATGTGTCATCATGTAGGCTGTCCTAGTGGGGTCCCAGCTGTGGTTATACTGCTGTATGTCTATGCCACAGATGTGTCATCATAACGACCCTTTAAATAACTCCCATTACCGTTAAATCACATAGCTTTCTGTGTGGCCCCACTTGTTGCCATTCATGGCCTTACGTTTCACTGAAAAAAAGGCCCAATATTCACAACGTCTAAAAGAGCGAATCTTTAGTGGTCGAAACGTACAAAGGATTTCGTTAGAGGGATTTAACCCCTTAGTGACCAAGCCTGTTTGCGCCTTAGTGACGGAACCAAATTTTGGAAATCTGACATGCGTCACTTAACATATCATAACTCCGTGAAGGCTTTACATATCCAAGTGATTCGGACATTGTTTTTTCGCCACATGTACTTTATTTAGGTGGTAAAAATAGACCCATAGAATTTGTATATATTTATTAAAAACCCCAAAAATGGGAAAATTTTGAAAAAATGGTCATTTTTTCACATTTTCAACTGTAATATCTCAAATATGTGCAAATTTTTACTCAGATCTATATTTCCACTGTTTACTTTATTCTGGACGCATGTTTGAAAAACTTTCGTTTTTTTTTTAACCATTTAGGAGACGTACAAATTTAACATTACTTATCAACATTTTGAGGAACACTTTACTTTCCGGCACCAAGCCAAGATTGTAAATTCTCATAGGTGTCAGAATTATAGATAACCCCACAAATGACCCCATTTTAAAAACTACACCCCTTAGTGTATTCACTGAGGGGGGGGGGGGGTCAGGAGTATTTTGACCCCACAGTTTCCTTTCAGGAATTAATGCAATTTAGAGTAAAAAAAATAAAATTTCATATTTTTGCAAATACGTAATTTTTAACACAGATTTTTTTTCTATAGTGCACATGAAAACGAGGATTTACGCCTCAAAATGCATACCCCCGTTTGTCCCGTGTTCAGAAACATACCCATTGTGGCCCTAATCTTCTGTCCGTATGTACAACGGGGCCAAAACCGAAAGGAGCAGCCAGTGGCTTTCAGATCAGACATTTTGCTTGAAGGCGTTTTAGGCCCCATTGGTCACTTGTAGACCCCTCGAGCGGCCAAAACGATAGAGAACCCCCACAAATAACCTTATTTTGGAAACTAGACCTCTTAGCGCATTAATCTAGGGGTGTACTGCAAATTTTTACCCAACAGTTTTTGAATGAAGCAAAGCAAAGCAGAAAGAAAAAATTACGATTTTTGTTTTTTTTATCAATTATGTGATTTTAAAAACATTTTTTTTTGGACAGCAGACATATAAATGGAGGCTTTCACCCAAAAATCGATACCCCCCTTTGTCCCGTGTTCAGAAACATACCCACTGTGGGCCTAATTCTTCTGTCCGTATGCAGAACGGGGTCCAAACTGGAAGGAGCAGCGGGTGGTTTTCTGAACAGACATTTTGGTTGAAGGTGTTTCAGGCCCCATTGCCCACTTATAGAACCCGTGAGCGACTAAAACGACAGAGGACCCCCACAAATGACCCCATTTTAAAAACTACACCCCTTATTGCATTCATCTAGCGGTGTACTGCGTATTTTGACCCCACCGGTTTTAAATGAATTGAAGCAAAGCAGAAGGAAAAAATTACGATTTTTGTTTTTTTGGCAATTATGTAATTTTAAAATTATTATTTTTTGTACAGCATACATAGGAATGAAGACGTTCACCCCAAAATGTATACCCCCATTTGTCCCGTGTTCAGAAACATATGCATTGTGGCCCTAATCTTCTGTCTGGATGCACAACGGGGCCCACACTGAACGGAGCGCCAAACTTTAACTGTCTTTTGACTTTTACGTGACCGCCATTATCCATTGGATAATGGCGATCACGTGACCGAAGACCGCTCGCCGCGGCCCCCCGTGACATCTCTAAGCTCTTGGCTACCTTTAGTAGCCAGGAGCAAGGAGATTTTAAATTTTCTCTTGCCCTCCCCAGCTTCTGCGATTGCGCCCACCATTTTGGCGACGGGCTCGTGCGCCAAAACTGGGGGAAGGTCCGCGGATACGGATCCCATCAGGGACCCTCGCGGGTGGCCTTATTTAAGTAATTTCACCTCCCCTCACGGATCCGATCTGTGATGGGAGGTGAAAATTGAGCTTTTTTTTTACTTTTACGTGATCGCCGTTATTCATTGGATAACGGCGATCACGTGACTGGGAAACGCGTACCGTGGCCGCCCATGAAATCTCCAGGCTCTTGGCTACATTTAGTAGCCAGGTGCGGGGAGATTTTAAATTACCGCGCCAATCTGCGGCTTTTGCGCTTGCGTCCGCCATTTTGGCGACGGACGAATGCGCAAAAGCCAGACAAGGTCCGCGGATAAATCTGGGGGCTTAAGGTACCTAATTTGATCTCCCCTCATGGATATGATCCATGAGGAGAGATGAAACACACTTTTTATCTTCTTTTTTTTACACTTTTTAAACTTTTTTTTTACTTTTACATGATCGCTGCTATCCATTGGATAGCAGCGATCATGTGACCGGGAGCCGCATACAGCGGCTCCCTGCTCTCGGCTACTCATTCTAGCCGGGAGCAGGGAGTTTTTAAATTTCCCGGGCCTCCCGGCTCTCTGCGCTTGCGCGTGACGTAAATCGTCTGGCGCGCATGTGCAGACGCCGGCGGCAGTGCCGGGGAGAAGACCGAAGGATCCGGACGCTGCGGAGGACCGGGGGCGAGTACTCTTAGCTCCCCTTACGGATCGGATCCATAAGGGGAGCTGAAACTTTAATTGTTTTTAACTGTGCATTGACTTTAACGCGATCACCGGTATCCGGTGGTTACAGGCGATCGCGTTACCGGGGGTGGGGTCCCGCGGCCCGGGATGACAGCTCCATGCTGTCGGCTACCTCCGGTAACCGGCAGCATGGAGCTATCACGTCCTGAGCCCGCAGGGCTGTCATTCCTAGAGGATGCATAAAACTACGTCCTCTAGGAATAAAGCCCAGTCGGCCAGGATGTAGAATCCCGATGGGGCCGTCGTTAAGGGGTTAAAAGACGTGTATAAAGTATGTATCCACCTAAACGTGTGATTTCCATGCTCATAATGCTTGTGGATTATAAAATACTTACGTAAATGTGATGTGGTACTGGTACACAGCTTCATTCTTGCAGAGGATCTTGATAACGTTAAGGCCAAGTGGAATGGGGGTCCCCTTGGAGCCCTGTTTAATCAGAGGTTCACTGTGAAAAAACACTAGTGGTTAGGAAAACTAGATTTTGTAAGAACTTAAAGTAAAGTCTTTCTCGTCTTGTTCATTGGGGGACACAGGAAAGACCTTTGTATAGCTTCTGCCACTAGGAGGCGACACTAAGCATAAGTGTTAACTCCTCCCACTAGCTATACCCCTCCTGCAGCATCGTGCTAGCTCAGTTTGTATGCAAGCAGTAGGAGCAGCCAGTAGGATATGACAATAATAGGTAATAAATAACCATACTCACGAAGTGTAACACATTCCCACACCATGTGCGACTGCACCGAGGACCCTCCAAACAAGAGGAGTATACGTTACAGTCCTATTACCAGACTGGGTGGGTGCTGGGTCCCCCAATGAACAAGACGAGTAAGAGATTTTACGGTAAGTTCTTACAAAATCTAGTTTTCTCGTCTGTATCATTGGGGGACATAGCTCTGACCTTGGGACGTTCTAGAGTAGCACCCAAGGGGGAGGGAAAATATAAGAAGTCGCATGTGTAAGCAAATCCGCTCCTTAACTGCAACTAACGGTAATGGATGTCTAGGGATCCAGCATGCTCAGAGAGGAGCATAAAGGGGCCTCAGTAACGGCCCCCTCCATCCACCAGAGAAAAAACTTCCGATAAGGATCTTCCGACGAGGCACCCGGCGTCCAAGTACTATGGGCCGTAACACGGCCTGAGGATATAACTGCCTGGCACTGTAACCCTGTACTGCCGCGAGCAGAGCAATTGCAAGGAGTCCCCTCGGATTTGCCGATATTACCAGCAGCGCGGCAGCAGAATGCTACCTGAGAGAGGTACTCTTGCGTAGTCAAACCGCGCCCACTTGCCACTAGAGCATTCCTTGGCATAGGGCACTACCGAGAAGGGAGCTCACTTGACACTTTATTGAAGTGGATCCTGATTCCAGCGGCAGCGGGGGAATATCCAACAGGTCGATAACGACCGTCTCCTGATGCCAACCTTCGGCACAAAGCCAGTGTGCAAAACAACGCTGTGGAGCCATCCACGTCGAAACCTCAGGGAGTTGCATGCCTTCCAACATTCGACCTAGCTGTACGTCAGCTTCCATACAACTTCAGGTTGCCAATATCACCTTCCCAGTCCCGCTGCGAGGGAGTAAGTGGGACGATTCTGGACGCCAATGAAGAAAAATCTCTTTGTGATCCATATCTGCTTCTGGTTGAAGTCCCGTGTTGATCATCGCTGAAAAGAGCTTGCGATGCAAGGTTCCTGGTTTCCCTTTGACCATCTTGAAGGAATCATTCTTGCAGCTGACTACCACCAGATGTGCAGGACCCAGGACCCAAGGTCTGACCTCTGGTCCCAGGCCGCATAGCTGAAGCGCAGCCTGGCTCTAATGCTGCATATCCGTACGTCCCCAGCCATGCCGTCGACTACTTGGTTAGCTATAGAGCGAAAAGGACTTGTGTCAAAAGATCCTTCAACCCCATAACCCTGTGTCAATGCCCACAGCATGCTCCCCTTGCATGGAATCCTGGGCTTCCGACGAACTCTAGCCTTGGATAGGGACTGACGGGTTAGTTAACTAGGGTTGGCCCTGTACCAACCTATTGGTGCAACCGCATGAAACCACTATGCACAAGAAGTTGGCAGCACAGCAAGGGCACACCGGTACGGGAATCTCGCTGGTCCCTTTTCGAGGTAACCTCAGTAGTAGAAAGGGACAACCCCCAAGGATTGCCAACAGTACAAGCATAGAATGTCTCACGGTCTCCTGCAAGCAACAATGCAGGCAGAAGGCAAAAGGATCACATCGTGCTCCTGGGTCCATCCAACTTAACTCCGTTGCACTTGTTAACCTCCTTATGCGATCCGTGGCGAATGCTCAAGTAGCTAAATTAGAGACTGCTCTGACTTAGAGTTCTCCTTATGGCCCGCATCTGTCCATCCACAATCTAGGGGAAATGTGGGCTGTTCTACACCCATCAGGGGCAGCAGGGCACTCTGTCTCAACCGGTATCATGCCTGTAAGCTATCCACGTCCGAACGTACGTGGCTGATAGAACTAGCCGTCCAGATTCCTGGGAAAAAACGCAAAGTGACTTGTAGTACAGAGACCGCCCGAAAGGGAGCGGCTCACAGCAGATCAGCATGTCATAGATCTGACCAGAGGGGCGCTCTCCAGATGTATCTATAGCCCCCCTGGCACACTGCCGGAGTTGGGACCCAGAATCGCCACTATACATAGACCGGGCTGTGCGAAGGACGAGATGCCCAGAGACTGAAACGTCCCTGTCGTCCGTGGTGTGAGCGCACACAGCATGCGGTTGTGGACGGCTCCAGCCTGCGGCTCTCCTATAATCGAAGATTGCAGTAAGGTTGCCTGCAGGAACTGCAGGTGGTCATCGCAGGAGAAATATCCCATAGGTAGATGTTCGTTGCTCAAGCTCCCCGCTGCAGAGCGGAGAGGAGGTGTGATGTGTTTGCCGAGTTCCTACGAATAGTACTCCTTTCCATCAAAAGGGCACCACCGGTCTCAGCCAGGCTGGGGAAAGTCAACAGGCCGTTGGACAATCTTGTTCCTAGGACAAGACTTGTTATGGGTGTCTCCCAAATGCAGTGAGCGCACGTAGTAAGAGGCTCTACTATGGTAGGCTGGGTGCAGGTAACTGCAGGCGGGCAACGACAGTGTATCTAGTTGTTAGGCCAGGCTCAATCTGGTCCGGCATGAGGAGCGGTGCATGCAGGGAATTCCCGTGCAAGTACTGTTTCCGGTAAGGAAGGTATCACAGGTCCCATCGAGGCCGGAGTACGGCTGACCCTCGGCTAGAGGAACATTGCCTGTAAAGCGAGATGTTCTCCGCTGGAAGTAAAACTCGTATTGCAGAGAGAGCGAACATAGTCTGTGGCTCTGGTCGGCCCCTGTACACGTCATCCTGGACACGGAGACTGCATTAAGCATGTGCCTCTGGCCGCCCCTCCTGCGAGTCCTCCTGGACCCAGACACCGTGGTACGTCTGGCTGCAGGGAATTGCAGGAGGAGCACCCGGAGAGCCAGACATAGGGATTGCTCTGCCTGGGCTAGAGTACACACGATCAAAGAATTCCCTGAGCAGTCCGTATGGAAGGTACCACAGAGAATGCTGACAAGAGTACGCGCACTGATGCCACAGGACGCGATATTCTCCGACTGAGTGTAATCTCGTATCGTAGAGAGAGCGCATTGTATGTAGCTCTGGCCGACCCAGTCCGCGTGTCATCATGGACTGCAGAAGGGTCAACCGGGGCGCTGCGTCCGAGGAGTCCTTCTGTATGTACTCTTTCCGATGCAGAAGGTACTACAGGACTCAGCAAGCCCGGGGTAATGCTGATAACCAGTTTGAACACTGTTGTCAGTAGGGCGCTCTTCTCTGTTGGCTGTAGTCTCGTACTGCAGCGAGAGCGCACAGTATGTGGCTCTGGCCAGCCCGTCCGCATGTCATCCTGGATGTGGACACTGCGGTCGGCTGGCTGACGATAACATGGGAGCTAGTAGTCAGCCATGTTCAACCCCCGGAGCAGACAAGAGGAGCCATGAGTCCAGGGACTCCCTGTATGAGCACTTCTTGTGTATGGAAGGTGCTACAGGACTCAGCAAGCTCAGGTAAAGCTGACCACGAGTTTGGCCACTGTTGTCAGTAAGACGAGATATCCTGGATGCATCTCGTACTGCAGAGAGAGCGCACTTGGCATGTGGCTCTGGCCGGCTCCGTCCGAGTGTCATCCTGGACACGGACACTGCAGTACGCTGGCTGCAGGGAACTGCAAGGAGGGGCAATAGGGGAGCTACCGAGGCAAGGCTCAACTCGGTCCGAGCAGACATGGGGGGCGATCCAGAGACTTCCTGTGTGAGTAAGGAAGGTACTGCAGGAGTCCACACAGTATCTGCGTACACGTTGGGCTACGCACGCTGGTTAGCAGCGACAACCTGCCTAGCGGTGACGTACACAGGCCGCGACGGCGCTGCAGAGGAATATGCCGATCACGCAATGAACGAGAAGTAGCAGCCGCGTAGCACCTGATACTGCGGTCGCCCTCTAACTGCACCCGCAATGGAGAACATAGCTGTGCGCAGGGCAAATTAATGGTCGTACAGCAGCAGAGTCCAGTACGTGCAGCAAGAGGTGCTGCTACGACACAAGGAATAAAAACGTGCAGAGAAGAGCGGAACGGCGCGCGAACCACGTGACCACACAGCGGGAAACTCCTGTGTCCGTGCGGTGGGAAACGGAAATGACCGCTCAGCGACACGTGGCCGTCACTGGAAAGGCCACACGGCGGCCGTGATCACACACTGAGCTACTGCAAAAACACAGAACGGCACGGCATACCGGGACGACCGCGCACCTGCCCAAGAGGACCGTGCGGCGGGATCATATCCCCTGCGCACGGAAGGCCTAAGCCTGAGTCGTGTGGCAGCTACCTGGCGGAGCGGCCCGCGCTACAAGCCGCGGCGGCAAATAAGAAGCCGCAGGCGGTGCTCGGGAGCCGCGGGCGGCACTGCCGGGATGCGCAGATGAAAAGCCGCAGGCGGCCTACCAGAGCTGCTGCGGCACAGCAGGAGCCGCGGGCGTCCCCACCGGAGCCCAGGATACAAGGACGACCGTGGCCTGTGCAAAAGGAGGGCCACGCGCTGAGGATCATATCCCCCGCGCACGGAAGTCCTAGGCATGAGCCGCGTGGCTGCTATGCTGGACGTGTGCAACAAGCCACGGAAGCCCCACTGGAGCCACGGGCACCCCCACTGGAGCTGTGGGCGGCACATAAGATGCCGCAGGCGATCCACCCGGAGCCGCGGGTAGTACGCGCCCCACGTACATGGAAGACCGCAGGCGGCCTCGAGAGCCGCGGACGCACATAAAGAGCCGCAGGTGGCCCCACCGCAGCCGCGGGCGGTACATCAAAAGCCACAGGCGGCCCCACCGGGGCCGTGGGCGGTATATCAGGAGCCGCAGGTGGCCCCACCGGAGGCACATCAGGAGCCACAGGCGGCCCCACCGCGACCACCAGAAGAAAAGCGGGCGGCCCACAGGAGCCGCAGACGGCAAAACAGGAGCCGCGGGCGGCAAAACACAACCCGCAGGCGGCAAGTGGCCGGTGGCATATTACAAGTAGCACAGGCGACAAAAAAAACAAGCCGTAGGCGGCACAGAGGCCGCAGGCGGTATATCTCACTCCCCTAGGTGAGGCCACAAAACAAGGTACAAAGAGCCATCGTCTGCACGGTGGCGGACTAACAATAAAACCGCATACTCACCTCTTGACCAAGGTAGGGTGGCCTCCTGGCTCCAGCAGAACTTCGCCCCACCATCGCCTGCCTTTGATAGGGCAGGGGATGCCGGACCAGGAGAAAGGGGGGCTCTATCGCTGGCAGGTCACATCCAGGTTAGGGCCTGCGTGTGCCTTCTTGTCTTCTGAGGGGACCAGGCAGACAACAGAGTTCTCCTCTGTTCGCCCTCCTCAGTGGGTTAACAGGAAGAGTCCTGCCTCCCCGTTATTCCCTGGTCTTCGGAGATTAACTGAAAAATAAGATGAAAATATAGTCTCTGTAGGAGAGACCGTCTGCCTCCTAGACACTAAGCTAAAAACTAAGCTGGCATGCTGCTTGCAGGAGGGGTATAGCTGGTGGGAGGAGTTAACACTTTTATGCTTAGTGTCACCTCCTAGTGGCAGAAGCTATACCCAAGGTCTTTGCTGTGTCGCCCAATGATACAGACGATAAATAAAGGAGTGCACAGTAGGGGTTCCTTTGAGTGGAAGATGGGGATACGAGAGATGGAAAGGAATGTTTTGATGCAGAAAGAAAGTAGGATAAGACAACAGTATACGTTAGCCTGAAAACGGGAAACAAAAAAAAACAAAGAAAAAAACAAAACGATTTTTCAATCTTTTATTGATCAGCCTATTTTGTGCCCTAAGGACCAATCAACTTTCATAGTCGCATTGCAAGAGCCACAACCAGCTGACATTAGCCGTATGAGGGTTAGCTCTCTGAGGGACGAGCTTTATTTTTTAATGGCAACTATCTTGGACATATATACTGTATTGTATAACTTTTATTACATTTGGATAAGGGGGGGGAGGGAGGAGATGGAACCCCAGGCCAGAGATTCCACCCTTGTTTTTTGGGTTTTGTTTTGACGGCGCCCACCATTCAGTAAAAATAACATGATCATTTTTTTTATCCAAGCTTATATAGATTTATTTTTTTACTACTTTAAAGAAAAACAACTGAATCCGCCTCGCTGCATTCCAAAACAAAGAATTTTTATTTTTCGAACAATGTGTTCGGAGTGTTTTTTACGGGAAGAATTGCTTTTTCCTGCGTTTTTGGTAGGCGAACAAAAGAAAAAAAGCAATTTTGGGATTACTTTAACTTTTTTTATGGTGTTTACCATGCGATATAAATACAATATTTTCCTTGTTTTGGTCCTTCCCAATGCAGTATTGCCTATTATGTGTTGCTTTTTAAAAATTTGATTTTTGTACTCACTGTAAAATCTTTTTTTCAATCTTTTTCATTGGGGGGAAAGCAGCTGAGGCACCTGTGTCTGGAGTAATTGAAGTTTTTGTGATGGTAGCAGACCACGAGAAGGCCAGGCCCAGAAATTCCAGACACTAAGAAGGGAAGAGAGAGGACTGACTTGGGTAGTTGATAATCCACCCAAACTGAGAGTGTCGAGGATGATGTGGAGACTCTCCAGAGCCCTTCACTAGGATGTCGTCGAGATAGTGACAGTCTCCCTAGAGTGTAGAAAGGCCATCACTGCTCCCAGGACTTTTGTGAACACATGTGGGCTGTGGCCAACTCGAATGGGAGAGCCGCAAACTCGTAGTGTTTCGACGAAAGAAAACATTGATGCGCTCTGCAGATGGGCACATGAAGATATGCATCCTTGATGTAGATCGACGCCAAGAATTCTCCATGTTCCATGGATGCAATGACTGACTTTAGGGGCTCCATGCGGAAATGTTGGACTTTCACATATTGATTCAGTTTCTCCAAGTCTAGAATGGGGCAGACAGACCAATCCTACTTTGTAACAGCGAAAAGGTTTGAATAAAAACCTGTGAAATACTCCGTGAGTGGAACAGGGATGATTACAGCCATGGCGAGTAGCTGGCACATCACTTGAGCCAAATTGTTGATCCATGAAGGAGACGCTGGAAGTCTGGAGCTGAAGAAACGGTCCAGAGGGCGGATGCCAAAATATGACATACCTTGAAGAGATGATCTCTCAGACCTAGGCGTCAACACGTTGGAAAACCAGATGTCTCAGAAGTGGTCCTCCACCCTGAGTGACTGGGGTGGTGGCCACCATTCACGCGGAGGATTTTGTGGGAGAAGAGACCTGAGAGGGTTTGGGGACAGGGACGCGAGGAGAGTCAGGGTCTGAAGGAAGATTTCTTCCTGTGATCTTGTGTGGTTTGCTTGGTATTCATAATACGCGAACTGAAGCACTGAAAAGGAACAATATCAAGGGCGCCTATTTTGAGAAGACCTTGTTTGGCTAGACATGTTCTGAAGTACGTGGGAGCTCTTACCACCCATGGCATCCAAAATAATTTAATCTAGCTGAGCGCTGAAGAGGCAGTAACCTACAAAAGGGAAGTGCAGTTAAGGATCTTTTAGACACCACATTAGTGTCCCAAGGTCCCTTGTGTTGTTATGAAGGTCGTCGAAGCCCAAGCCACTAGTCTGGCCGCATCCAGGGAGGCCTCGCAGAGGTATTTGCCTGTATGGCCGATTTGTTGCACAATATCTGCAAGTTCTTCTGGGGAAGAACCGGAGAGAATGCCATGGTGCATTCAGAGACCTATAGTACATCGGAGAAAGAGATATGTAGGAGACTATCAGATAGAGGATACAGTCATCAGGTCCTGCAAAAAGCCAGAAATAAAGTAAGGAAGACAGATAGAAGAACCCTACTATATAAAGAGAAAAACAGATGCGATGATAAATTGGATAAAATTATATTTATTACACCCTACAGTAGGGAGTTCGGAGATCAAAAAATTATTCTATATGTTTATCCCCATTTTAATGCAAGATAGTGAAGTTAAAAAAACATTGTAGAGAAGGGCGCTTTATGTGTACCACGGAGAAACACAAACAAAGCCAATACTAACTGGATGAAAATAACTGGATTCTATAAATGTGCAGACCCTCGTCGCGGTTGTTGTAAGCATGCACTAAATAAAACTAAGCACTGCAATATGTGGGATGCACATCTAGGAAGCTCCATGTGAGAATGTCAGAGCACCTAAGGGACATCCAGAAGGGAAACAGGAAAATCAGGAGCCGCAAACCATTTTATTAAAATACATGCTGGCAATACTGAGGGGGGTCTCATATTTTGGAATAGAAAAAAATCTGGAAAATACAGAAACCACAAGGTAGAGTTGCAGGATATCCTCAAAAGGGAAGCTTTCTGGATTATTGAATTAAACAGCAGGTACCCACATGGGATGAATTACACAGGTCTGCAAAAAAAACTTTAAAAATTGTTTTGATTTTGTTAAATCATCTTTATGTAGTTTTTTGCACAGATTTCAAAAATGACATGGGTTTTTTTCTATCACGTGAGGCTTGCCTACAAAATAAAGTTGAAGTATTTGGAAAAAATACAAAAAAACGGAAATTTATTTGTTTTTATCATTTTAACATGAAGTAAAAGCAAAAAACCCCCACAATACCTAGCTAAAATAAGCATAATAGTGATACACATGTGTTGCAAAGTTATTATAAGTCTTTGTAAAAACGTTTTCTTTTTCCATCAAAGCTTCTTTTGGTACTGCTTCGGCTGTGTTCTTGTGAATTTTCCCTTTTTAACATCCAACAGTAGTCTGCCATCATGTTGACATTCCATCGACCTTGGTATCTGCGCTCCATTTCTTTTAGATCTTGATAGAAACGTTCTCCTTGTTCCTCACTTACAGCCCCAAGATTTTCTGGAAAGTAGTCCAGATGTGAGTGAAGGAAATGGACTTTGACACTCATGTTGCAGCCCAAGATTTTGTAGTTTTGTAACAATTCAGCAACCAAAGTTTTGTAGTTTGAGTCTTTTTTATTTCCAAGAAAGCCTGTTACAACAAGTTTAAATGAATTCCAGGCATTTTTTCTTCCATTTCCATTTTAGTGACAAAGATTTCATCTTTTAAAAGTTTTCTTATGTCAGGCCCAAAAAAGACTCCCTCTTTCAGCTTAGCATCTGATAGACCAGGAAACTGTTCACAAAGATACTTGAAACACTCTCCTTCTTTGTGTAATGCTTTCACAAACTGTTTCATTAGTCCCAATTTGATATGAAGTGGTGGAAGTAAGATCTTTTTAGGATCCACTAAACTTTGTCTTTCAACATTTTTAACTCCAGGAATAAGAGCCTTTCTGATTGGCCAGGTCTGCTTGACATAGTGTTGTTTCCTGTCACGGCTATCCCATTCACAGAGGAAACAGGAAACTTTGTGTAACCACTTTGTTGACCTAGTAACATGGAAATAACTTTCAAATCCCCACAAATGGTCCATTTATGGTCAGAGTAGCTGAGCTTATTAAGAACAAACCCAAGATTTTCGTAGCATTCTTTCAAATGGACTGAGTGTCCAACAGGCACAGAAGCATATTGGTTACCATTGTGAAGAAGTACGACCTTCAAACTCCTTTTTGACGAATCTATGAAAAGTCTCCATTCCTCTGGGTCATACGTTATGTTGAACATTTCCATGATTCCAGGTACATTGTTGCAGAAAACTAGTTCACCCTCGTGTAAAAAGAGGGACAAATTCCTTTTCTCTAAGTCGGTACCATGAAAATGAAACACCGGAGGCTAACATATGTCTTTCTTTAAAGGAGATGTCCCGCGCCGAAACGGGTTTTTTTTTTTTTAAACCCCCCCCCCGTTCGGCGCGAGACAACCCCGATGCAGGGGTTAAAAACCCCACCCGCACAGCGCTTACCTGAATCCCGGCGGTCCGGCGTCTTCATACTCACCTGCTGAAGATGGCCGCCGGGATCCTCTGTCTTCATGGACCGCAGGGCTTCTCTGCGGTCCATTGCCGATTCCAGCCTCCTGATTGGCTGGAATCGGCACGTGACGGGGCGGAGCTACACGGAGCTACACGGAGCCCCATAGAGAAGAGGAGAAGACCCGGACTGCGCAAGCGCGGCTAATTTGGCCATCGGAGGCCGAAAATTAGTCGGCACCATGGAGACGAGGACGCTAGCAACGGAGCAGGTAAGTATAAAACTTTTTATAACTTCTGTATGGCTCATAATTAATGCACAATGTATATTACAAAGTGCATTATTATGGCCATACAGAAGTGTATAGACCCACTTGCTGCCTCGGGACATCTCCTTTAAGTCTAGATCCTAACACTTCCGCTGAATCCTTTGGTAGGCCCAGATCTCGTACTAAATCGTTCAAGTCTGATTGAGAGAAAAGTTCAGGGTCATTGGTACCTGGATCATAGCTGTCATCATTATCGCTGCTACTATGTGACATTTGGTCTAAATTGTCTAAAATATTGTCCAGGGTATCCGGAGGTGAAGGAATAGGCAAGTCAGGTCCATGAGGAACAGGGCGAATAGCCGAACGTATGTTGGTTGGGTATGAAATATCCTTCCTGTTTTTTAAATTGAAACCTTGCACTGAACAAGAACAAAAATAACAGTCATCACTGTGATTTTTAGGCTCTCTCCAAACCATGGGTACTCCAAAACGAAATGATTTCTTCTTACCTTGAAACCATTGTCTCAGTTCTTCAACACACACAGAACACACTATATGGGGAGCCCAAGATTTATCTTGGTCCCCTAATTTCATACCAAAGTATGCAAAATACACCTTCTGAACAAAATTAGAAATGTTCCTTTGTTGCTTCTTGACGGTATAAGACCCACAAATATAACAGAAACAGTTAGGAGAGTTGACACATCTTCTAGTAGCCATTTCTACTAAATACCGTATCACAAAACTGTTTGATGCGTACACCACAGTGGCTGGCTCCACACTGAGTCACTGACTGCAGTCAAGGTCACGCCTAGCAGACAGTTTAGATTCGTTGTTGTACGCGTACCGAACCTGAAAAACCCCGAAAATAAGAAAATTTCAGGTGAAATTTGTGACTTATCTAGGGGTGATGGAATTTTTTCACTATTTTTACCGTAATCAGCACAAAAAATACTGTTAAACCTACTAATTAAATATGCTACAATTTTTTCATCGCAGACCTGTTATAGAGTGGATTTATTGTGCATTTAATAATTCCCATTTCAGCAATATTAAGACTTATAACACACACAAAAAATTGAAATATTCTTCCCTTTATTGGACATGGTGTATATATAATGTATATATCTCCATATAATTATTTATCTGATCTGTAAGAAAATTAGTAAATCAATTAAATTCAGGTATTTACATGATGTACTAGTTGATATATTAAATATAAGAAAAATGAATATCATGTATCTAATATCTTAATTAACATGGGTAAGATTATTAATTAGTATACGCTAACTAGAAATTATTACCATATTCTGTGAAACAATCTTTAACAAATACAGCAATAAGCAAAGTAAAACAAAACAGAATAAATACATTTGGGTTTTCCAGCTGTAGATATAAAATACATTCTGTTTATAGTTTTGCTATATCAGGTTTATGGTATAGAGATACTTTGTATCTGCACTTCGATATCTTCCCTCTGTTTAGTTCAATCCCTTTGTAACAAGCCCCCAGCCCTCAGCAAGTGACAGGTGATGGGATCCCCATCTGATTAGATCCTTCTCACTGCAATCTGTCTCAGTCTCCTCCTCGGTGAGATGTAGAACACAGGTAGTCCTTGTTATTTTAATCCGTGTAATGATTTGTGTTTTGCTATAAATGTTATGTGTGTTATAGATTTCAGCTGTTGACAAAGACCATGTGGTTGAAACGCGTCCAGCGTCTGCAAGCTCTTTACCTGTGAGCTCTTTTATTAATAAAGGAAACCTTTTAGTGGTAGTAGCTCCCCTCCTTGTCTTTTCTCCACGAGACGTAGTTCCCATTCTCCCGGGTCGCCAAGTAAGTGGGCTATCCAGTTGTCCACATTTGGTATGTCGAATGCCGAGAGCACTGGAAGGTGATCTTCGGCCCATGTCAGGATTTTTGATGCTTCTGCCATGACCTTTGAGCTTTTGGGTCATCTTGACTTCTTGAGAAGTGATGAAGCGACACGAGAACTGCCCAAAGTTCCAATACATTAATTGGTGGACTACTCTATTATTCAGGTGTCTCCCGCCATAAGACTCCGCACAGTACTCCCCCAGGTGAAGAGGCTGGTGTCCATGGTGATTACCTGCCACTGGAGGGTTAGAAAGGAGTGTTCCAGATGGATCTGTGAAGAATCTAGCCACCATTGAAGGCAGCGCTGCAGAGGTTGGCAGATCGAGAAAGTCCACTGATTTGTCCCATTGTGAGTAAATGGTCCACTGGAGAAGCAGAGCTTGAAATTGGATGAATGGAATTGCCTCAAAGGAGGAAACCATCAGCCCCAGCACTCTCATACAGCAACGAATGGATTCTGAGTTTGCAAGGAGGGCATCTGCACCTGCTTCTGTAAAAAGAAAAAAAAGTAGTTTTGGCAGCGGTAGTGGGACATGGGCCTGTGCCATGTTGAAAGACATACCCAGAAAGGTCAAACGTTGCGACGGCGAGAGGGAAGACTTGGGGAGGTTGATGGTCCATATGAATCTGGACAGGGTGTCGAGAGTGATGCAGAGACTCCAGGTTGGTCGACCGAGTTGGGGTTATTACCAAGATGTCGTTGAGATAGGGGATAGCCACTACTCCCTTGAAATGAATGAGAGCCATCACTGATGCTAGAATGTTTGTGAAGACTTAGGGGACTGTGACCAACCCAAATAGAAGGGCCATGAAATAGTAATTCGACCAGATGGCGAATCACTGATGCACTCAACATATGGGGATGTGAATACAGGCATCCTTGATGTTGATGGATGACAAAAACTCTTCAGTTTACATAGATGCAATAACAGATCTGTGACTCCATATGGAAATATCGGACTTTGACATAATGATTCAACTTCTTCTGGTCCAGATCAGATCTGGCAGTGCCATCCTTCTTGGGTACCACGAAGAAATTGGAATAGAAATCAGAATGATGAGGCCTTGAGGCTAGGTTGTCTGTCTATCGCTAGATCTGGAGAGCGGGCAGAAAAAAAATGTCCTCCCGATCCCAGGCATCTGAGATGTGAGCGAACCAAGTCTCCCTTAATAGGTAAAGTCGTGCCCCCATCCTGGATGGATTGGGTGGGGGCTGCTCTTCATGTGCAAGATTTAGCAGAGGACAACTTCGAGGACTGTGGTTGGGGGCACCAGTAGGGTTGTGGTTTAAAAAAAAAGGGTCTTAGCTTATATTCCCGCAAGGTTTTCTTACTATCTGAGCTCCAGGGGGCTGGAGAGGCAAAAGGAGCGAAATTGAGGCCTTTTCTTCTGTGGAGCTCTCACACCTCTGGATATGTTCTGAGGTAGGTGAGAGCTTCTACCATCAGTGGCTTCAGAGATGCCCTCATCCAATCTGGCGTCGAAAAGTTGTGAGCCAACAAAAAGAAGGACTGTTAAGCACCTCTTAGAGGAGACATCTACATTCTAGGATTTTAGCCACATAGTCCGGCATGTGGCTAATGAAGTCGCTGAGGAGCGAGCCAGGAGTCTGGCCGTATCCAGAGAAGCGTAGCAGATAAATTTCCCGCCTGGCCTATCTGATGCCCAATGTCTGCCAATTCTTCCAGAGAAGCGCCAGAAAGGATATCTCAGTGTAATTGCTTAGCCTATTTAGCAGTGACCCTACTGATCCAGATAGAAGCGAAAATTAGCATGAGTGCCGAACCCACCTCCTCAAACGAAGTTTTAGCTAGAGAATTCCATTTTCCAGTTACGCACGTCTTGAAAAGTTGAAGTCTCCACCATATGAAGGGTGGGGTGTTTCGCTTAACAGGACAATAGGGGTGAAGACGGCCATTTCTTCACTAACTCTTCTGGGAAGGGATATGTTAAGAAAATTGTAGATCAATGTATCAGTTAATTGTTTTTCTATTAGATAGTAGACTAGAAAGATATAGCATGCTGCTAGTATAAATAGTGAAGGGGTTAAACGAAGCCTTTTCTATACCAGTGAATGGTACATAGAGACAGACAGAAGATAAGAGTCTCTCAGACCCCCGCCTTGCATTCCTTTTCACTGAATTCATAACGGTTTCTTTGTATGTTATAGTTACACCGTAACGGTGTAACATGTTAAACATTTTAGTTGTACCCTATCATGTATTTTTATTAATCTTGGAGGTATATACCATTCCTGTGATGTCATTTATGGTATATAAACCACATGCACCTTTGAATACATTAGAAATCATTTGATACTGCAACAAGGCTGGTGTGATTTGTATTTCTCCTGAGCTCAGACTTCTACACGAGATCTGGGATTGTCTTCTTCTTGGTAAACACATAAATTCTCCTTATAGAATACTTGAGGTCTAAACGCTTAGGTTTGGTGAAGCATTTGTCAGGAAGGTTCCATTCCCTGGCAAAGACATCCTCCAACTCTGGATGAGGGAAAAAGACCTTAAGATAACACTTTGAGCACTTGAAAAAAAAAGTCGCTACAGCTGTAGTGGTCTGATCTGTATCCTTCATGGTGACTATTAGGCTATCAACTATAGTGGAGGCCTGTTTTTCATCCATATCAGGATAAGAGGGGGGCTCTGAGCGACTATTGTCTTTGGAGAAGGGTTTCAAGCACATCCAGGGAGGGGAAGCCTTGAGCAAGAGATCCTAGTTTGCTTTTGTGGTCTACCATGGGAGAGGTCACATGTCTATAATGGAGGTAGACACCTTAGTAAGGTCAAGACCACCTGTGACAGAGTGTGGCCATGCGATTCAGCAGGCAGTGGGAGCCGGGCAGGAGAGTTTCTGGATATGGAGCATGGAGGAAAATCCCTTTCTCCTGGGAGATACTTACCCTTCTGAGAAAAAGAGTGGCTCACAGTTCCAGCAGTGTACACCCCTGTGCTCACCTGCCTTTAAGGAGTTGAGTGCTCTGGTGAAAGCTGGACACTATGTCTGGCGGGTCAAATTAGAGCTTGGACGTGCCTCCTTTTCTTCTGAAGTCAGGTCAGGCAACAGAATGGTTAACTCTGTTCTGTTCGCCTTCCTCTATGGAGGTAAACGGTAGAGTCCTTGCAACCCTGTATTTCCTGAGTCCAAGAGGTTTTGAAGGCTGGTGACAAATGGGTCTGCCTCCTACAGACACTGAGCTAAAACTGGTTAGCTTGGTACATGCAGGAGGGGTACAGCTATTAGGAGGAGCTAACACTTTTTCTTTGGTTTAGTGTCTGACTCCTAGTGGCAGTAGCTATACCCATGGTATTCAGCTGTGTCCCCCAATGAAATGGACAAGAAAGTGTCCCCCCAACGGGTATGTCCTGTCAAAATAACCTTTCTACATTTACCCAATATGGGTATGCAGGCATTTGATGGAGTCCAGATCTCTATGACCCCAGGTGACAACCAATTTACTAAGGTCACATAACTAGATTTTGCAAGAACTTACCGTAAAATCTCTTTCTCGTCTGTATCATTGGGGGACACAGCTCTGACCTTGGGACGTTCTAGAGCAGTACCAAAGGGGGAGAGAAAATATAAGTCGTCGCACGTGTAAGGAAGCAAATCTGCTCCTAACTGCAACTAACGGTAATGGATGTCTAAGCATCCAGCATGCTCAGAGAGGAGCATAAATTGGCCCAAGTAACCGGCCGATCCATCTTCCGGAGAGAAAAAACTCCTGATAAGGTCTTCTGACGAGAAACCCGTCGTCCGAGTACTATGAGCCATACACGGCCTGAGGATATAAATGCCTGGCACTGTAACCCTGTACTGCAGCGGGCCGAGCCAGTGCAAGGAGTCTCCTCGGATTTGCCAATATCACCAGCAGCGTGACTGGAGAGTGCTACCTGAAAGAGGTACTCCTGCGTAGTCAGATCGCTCCCAATTGCCATCGGAGCGTTCCTCGCACGGGTCACTACCGAGAAAGGTGCCCACCTGATACTTCCTTGAAGCGGCTCCTGTTACCCATGGGAGCAAGAGAATATCCGACAGGTCGATAACCGTCTCCTGATGACAACCCTCGGTACACAGTCGGCGTCCCAAACAACGCTGTGGAGCCATCAGCGTCGAACCTTCGGGGAGTTGCATGCCTTCCAACATTCGGTCTAGTTGTACGTCAGCTTCCATATAACTGCAGGATGCCAATATCACCTTCCCAGTCCCGCTGCGAGGCAGGGAGTGGAATGATCCCGGACGCCAATGAAGAAAAAACTCTTTGTGTCCTCTAACCACTTCTGGTTGAAGTCCCGTGTTGATCATCGCTGAACAGAACTTGCAGCAGAAGGTTCTTGGTTATCTCTTGACCATCTTGAAGGGGTCATCCTTGCCGCTGACCACCACCAGAACGTGGGGGATCCAGAGCCCAAGGTCTGCCTCTGGACCAAGTCCGCCTAGCTGAAGTGCCGCCTGGGCCTAATGATGCGTATTCGTACGTCTCCACCCATGCCGTCGACTACTTGGTTAGCTGTAGAGCGAAAGGACTCGTGCCGCAAGATCCTTCAACCCCATAATCCTGTGTTCATGCCCACAGCATGCACTCTTTGCATGGAGTCTCGGGCTTCCAATGAAGTCTAACCTTTGATGGGGACTGACGGATTAGTTAACTAGGGTTGGCCCTGTACCAACCTATCGGTGCAACCGCATGAACCACTAGGCCCAAGAAGTTGGCAGCGTAGCAAGGGCACACTGACACGGGAATCTCGCTGGTCCCTCGAGGTAACCTCAGTAGTAGAAAGGGATAACCCCCCAGGATTGCCGACCGTACCAGCATAGCAAGTCTCACGGTCTCCTGCAAGCAGCAAATGCCGACAGCACGCAGGAGGATCACCTCGTGCTCCTGCATCCATCCAACTTAACTCGTTGGACGTGTTAACTGCCCTATGCAATCCGTGGCGAGTGCCCACAGACCGTTTGCGGAAGAGATCTATTCAGGGTGGACCCCAACTGTAGTGACCGCTCGTAGTAAGTGGCTCTACTACGGTAGACTGGGTGCAGGTAACTGCAGGCGGGCAACGACAGTGTATCTAGCCGTTAGGCCAGGCTCGATCTGGTCCGGCATGAGGAAGTGCATGCAAGGTATTCCCGTGCAAGTACTCTTTCCGGGAGGAAGGTACCACAGATTCCAACGAGGCCGGAGTGCGGCTGACCATCCCTGTAAAGCGAGACAATCTGCTGCCCGCAGGGAAGTACGGGAGGGTGCAGAGAGCTACCGCTAGGGAGGGCTCGACCAGATCCAGACATGGGAAGAGATGTGTCCAGAGGATCCCTGTGTAAGAACTCCTTCCGGATGGCCGAGTGTGCCTCCTTGTCTTCTGTACGCGGGGTACTGCAGGAGTCAGCACAGTATAGCTACGTATGCAGTGGGCTTCGCACGCTGGTCAGGGGCGACAACTGCAATTAAAACGCCTGGCGGGAAACATGCAGATCCGACACCTGATAGCAGTGGCATACACAGGCCGCAGCAGCGCTGCAGAGGAAGATTCTGGTCACGCATTGACCAAAAACTGCGACCGCCTCATGAGAATAGCCGCGCGCTGGCCAGATCAATGGTCGCACAGCAGCAACCGCCAGTACGTGCAGCAAGAGGTGCTGCATCTTCCTGCCCCTGCACTTGGAGACAATTCACATTGCAGGGAAGGGCACAAGAACACGTGACCGCGCAGCGGGAAATCCAAATGCCCCCGCGGCGGGAGAACAGCGTCCCGACATGTGGTCACCCTAAATTGGCCGCGCTGTGGCCATTATCTGGCCCTGTGTCCACCACTGTGCTGCAACTCAGCAACAACTGGGAAGCACAGCCCAGTCTCCAGGGACGACCGTTCGCCAGCTGAGGAGGACTGCGCGCCGGATACCCCTGCGCAGGAGCCCTAGTCAAAGAGCGAGGCCGTCATGCCTGGCCGGCACCTGCCATACCAGGCGCGCGGCCCCACGTGTCATGGGCGGCATGCCAGGAGCCGCAGCGCCCCCCCCCCTCGAATCCACGGGCCGCACATCGGAGGCCCTGCTGTTCAGAGAGGACGGGGGCGCACACGGAGGCCGCCGGCACTGCCCGAGCACGCCCAGCACAGAAGCCTCAGTCAGCCCCACCAGAGACGCGGGTGACGCCGGAGCGCGCCCAGCACACAAGCCGCAGGCAGCCCCACCGGAGCTGCGGTTGGTGCCCGAGCACGCCCAGCACAGAGGCCGCAGGCGGCGCCCGAGCACGCCCGGCACATAAGCCGCAGGCAGCCACACCAGAGCTGCGGGTGGTGCCCAAGCACGCCCAGCACAGAGGCCGCAGGCGGCCTCAGCTGAGCCACGGGCGGCGCCCGAGCGCGCGCAGCACATAAGCCACAGGCAGCCACACCGGAGCCGCGGGCGGCACCTGAGACCGCCCAGCACATAAGCCGCAGGCGGCCTTACCCGAGCTGTGGGCGGCGCCCGAGCGCGCTCTGCACAGAAGGCCACACCTGAGCCGTGGGCGGCCCGCCAGAAACATTGAAGGCCGCAGGCGACTCCACCGGAGCCGCGGGCGGCACAAGGAAACTGGACGGCCTACCGATGCATCAGAGGCGCATCTTCAGGCCCACCAGGAGCTGTGTAGAAGAGGCAGTGGATAGCGCATCAGGAGCCGTGGGCAGCACATCAAGAGCCGCAGGCGGGTAGCCGGTAACACACAAACGCGAGCCCCAAAACCACAAGTCGCAGGCTGCACCAGGCGCGCAGCCTATACCAGCGCAGGCAACACATTAGCCACAGGCGGTAGCAATGCCCCCGGCGGTATACACTGGCCCTTAGGCGCGGGCGAAGCCACAAGCAAGCAAAGAACACACCTGGTGACACCCGGTTATCGTCCGCACGGCGGCGGACTAACAAAATAAACCCACATACTTACCTCTTGACCGAGGTAGGGTGGCTTCCTGGCTCCAGCAGAGCTGCTTCCCGCCATCGCCTGCCTTTGATGGGGCAGGGGATGCCGGATCATAAGAAAGGGGGGCTCTATGGCTGGCGGGTCACACTCAGTTTGGTGGCAGAGTGTGCCTCCTTGTCTTCTGAGGGGACCCGGCAGACAACAGAGGGTTGGGTTCACCTCTGTTCGCCATCCTCGGTGGGTTGTCAGGGAGACTCCTGCCTCCCCGTTATTCCCTGGTCTTCCGGAGAAAAAATAAAAATGCAAAAGAAAAAAAGGTTAGGAGGAGAGACAGTCCTGCCTCCTAGACACTAAGCTAAAAACTGAGCTAGCACGATGCTGCAGGAGGGGTATAGCTAGTGGAAGGACTTAACACTTTTTGTGCTTAGTGTCGCCTCCTAGTGGCAGAAGCTATACCCAAGGTCAGAGCTGTGTCCCCCAATGATACAGACGAGAAAACACATTTTCATTTACTTATCTGAAAAAAAAAAAGCCCAGTGCCTGTGGTAGGACAACCCCTTCAAGTATTAACATTACTGGGTCTCAGAAAGGCTCTTTTATGGCCAAAACATTGTGTGTCATAAAATATTATTTTCAAATCATGAAGATTTGAAAATAAAGATGTTGTATGTGCAAACTATATCAATAAAGCCTTTGTCATCACCATCTTGGCCTAAAGACCAAACAACAACTATAGTAATTGGCTAATTTTGAGTATTTGCAAAAACTTCACAATCCCTTTAAAGAATTAAATACAACCATAAGCCCAGATTTTTTTACCTCTCTTTCTCTCTGGCAGCAGCTTCAGCAGGAGGACTCCCTCTGCCAGGTGGTGCTGAGCTCGGGACTTGAGCCATTTCTTGCCTTCCGACACCCCTACCAAGAAGGCTTGGCAGTGACTGTCCTGCAGCAAGAGAGCTCACTGGAGACCTGTAAGTGCAGAACACAAATATTATATTATTCTCAATTACCTGTACTACAACTCCAGTAACAATAGAAGTAGTGAAAATGAATGCACTAACATACAAGTAGAGACCGACAGGCTACACATCCAGGCTTTATTTTCATTAACTTCCAATATTAAATCTAAAAGCTTAAAGGGGTTGTCTCGCGGCAAACATCAAAATTTTACATTACCCCATTCCCCCTGTCACCCCCCTGGCATAAAATAGCAATTTAAAGCGGTTTTTAAGCCGCTTGCTACTCACCGATCCGACGAAATATGAAGTTTAAAAAATCTTCTGCCTAAGATGGCCGCCAGTCCTTTCCCAGGGATGCACTGCTGTTTTCCCCCATGGTGCACCGCGGGTCTTCTCCCATGGTGCACCATAGGCTCTGTGCGTTCCATTGCCGATTCCAGCCTCCTGATTGGCTGGAATCGGCTTATGTGACGGGGCGGAGCTAAGCGATGACGCGTAGAAGGGGGCGGAGCCAGAACGCCGCTCGTGCCGGACCGAACAGAAGCCAGAAGACCCTTCTGCGCAAGTGCGTCTAAAAACGCCAGAAGACATCAGAATTAGACGGATCCATGGAGACGGGGACGCCAGCAACGGAGCAGGTAAGTGAATAACTTCTGTATGGCTCATATTTAATGCACGATGTATATTACAAAGTGCATTAATATGGCCATACAGAAGTGTATAGACCCACTTGCTGCCGCGGGACAACCCCTTTAAATACAGAAAATATTTTTCTGACAGTCTATCATCGTAATGTTTAGCACAACATTAAACCTTTAGCCATGTAGATTACTATGGAACTGAACCTTCAAACAGGTTAATAGAAGTCTAGGATCCCTGCTAATTAGTAAGACTCTGCTCACAGGCATATAAGCCAAATGTATCCATAGCACTCCAATCACACAATGGAGGCCAAGACATTATGTATAGCTTTTTTTTAACAATGGGAGAGTATGGGCGGTTTATCCCATTGTCTTTCAACACATACCTCCTCAAGTAGATCCTTCCACCATACAGTATTGGATGTGACCAAAAAAGCATCAATTCTTCTAGGTACCCTTGTAGGGGCTTTGTAGGATTATAGTCAGGTGTATGATTAACTATTTATACCAGACAGGTGATCATGAGCATTATTTTTATATATCGAATGAAACGCGGGTTGTCCCGCAAAAGCAAGTGAAGTTAAGCACTTCTGTATGGCCATATAAATGCACTTTGTAATATACATCGTGCATTAAATATTGGCCATACAGAAGTTATATACTTACCTACAGACCAGCTGTGCGACACGAGCATGCTGGAGCGGCCCCATTCAACGGGACAGAAGAGGGCAGACTGCCAAAGTGCGTCTAATCAAGGAAAAGGATTCGGTCGGCGCCATGGAGACGGGGACGCCAACACAGGGGGGGACCCCTTGTAGGTAAGTATATAACTTCTGTATGGCCAATATATAATGCACGATGTATATTACAAAGTGCATTTATATGGCCATACAGAAGTGTTTAACTTCACTTGCTTTTGCGGGACAACCCCTTTAACAGAAACAGATGTGTAGGAGGCTTAAAACTGGGCGAGGAACAATCAAACTCTGCTACAAAAGGTGAGGTTATGGAAGACAGGTTCATGTCACAGGTCATATACCATGGCAAGACTGAGCACAGCAACAAGACACAAGGTAGTTATTAGTGCATCAGCAAGGTCTTTCCCAGGCAAGTATTTCAAAGCAAAATTTAAGATCTGCAGTTCCAGATCTTTTGAACAAGCACAAAGAAATTGGCAACGTTGAGGACCGTAGATGCAGAGGTCGGCCAAGGAAACTTGGTGCAGCAGAAGACACACACATCATTCTTACTTCTGTTTGAAATCGGAAGACGTCCAACAGTGCCATCAGCTCACAACAACTACTGTTCGAAGAAACCTGGCCAGAAGTGGTCCTCACGGAAGAATTGCCGCCAGTAATCCATATATTCAAAGTAGAAATAAAGCCAAGCAACTTAACTATCCACAAAAACATAGGAAGTGGGGTGAAGAAAAATGGCAGCTATGGACTAAGGAGTCAAAATGTGACATATTTGGCTGTAACAGAGGGCAGCAGTTTGTTCTCCGCAAGACTGGAGAGCAGTACAATAATGAGTGTCTGCAGGCAGCAGTGTGTTTTGGGATGCATTTTAGCAAATAGAGTTGTGGATTTAGTCAGGATTAATTATGTTCTTAATTCTGAGAAATCCAGGCAGATACTTATCCATCATGCTGTACAATTAGGGAGGGGTTTGATTGGCTGCAAATTTATTCTGCATCAGGACAACGGACCCCAAAAATACACCCAATGTCATTAAGAACTATCTTTAGTGCAAGAAGAACAAGGAGTCCTGGAAGTGATGATACGGCCCCACAGAGCCCTAATCTCATCATCATCCAGTCTGTCTTCGATTACATGAAAAGACAGAAGGATTGGACAAGCCGACATCCACAGAAGATCTGTACTTAGTTCTCCCAGATGTTTGAAACAACCTCCTCATGAGTTCCTTTAAAAACTGTGCGAGTGTACCTAGAAGAATTGTTGTTGTTTTGAAAGCAAAGGAAGGTCACACTAATTGAATGATAATCGTTCGGTGTAAGCACAAACCAACGACTTAATGACAAACAATAAACATTCGGCGTTCATTCTTGGCAGCACAATACCCATCGTTGGCTCATTCACTTATCGTTTGGTTTAAACAGCGCTCATTCTGTCCCTCGGATTCACTAATACAGCGAATGTGAAAGACTGAACGATTCTTGCTTGAACGAGCCAATGATGTATCGGTCTATCTAAACAGGCTGCACAAGCCAACGATGATGTGACTCACTCGTTCAAACGATAATCAACTCATCTAAAAGGATCCTTGCTTTGCAGCATTTTTTCCACACCTGTAAAAACTTTTACACAGTACTATGTACCTCCTATGTAGGCTCTAAACAATATAGGACCAGAGTATAGGATATATATTATATCTTGATTTCTCACCTCCTTTCCTCAGGTTTTAATGAAGTTTCAGTAGATAAGCCGCCTACTTTAGGAACTGTGGGGCTCGGACCTGCAGATATCTCTTGCCTTCCTAGGCCCCTACCAGGAAAGATTGACACTGACGGTTCTCCAACTGCACTGCTTATTGGAAATCTTGGAAAGGACAGATATAATACAGCATTAATACTTATCTAGCTGTGCTGAGAGTACACTAGCAATGATTAAATTAGGCTTCAACTGTGTAACAACCAATAACATGCCCAAGGACGTGGTAACGGTGATCCAGGCATTTATTCTTATTGCCGACCCTGTAGAGTAAAGCCCCAGGGTCTGTGAGCCTGACAGCTCCTTGTTATAGCTACCGGAAGGTCGCGGTGTGCGACTCCCAGTCACGCAATCGCCAATATCCAGTGGATAACGGTGATCGCATAAAAGTTAAACAGAAAGTTCGTTTCGGCTCTCCTAAGGCCAGCTGCATACGACCAGGTTTGCATTGCGGAATCTGCCGTTGGCGTTCACACCTTGGGTCCACAGCACATACTGTTCGGAACATGCTATGCAAAAACGCTTTTTCCTACACATTCGCCAAAACAAATGGCCGTTTCCACGAGCGGAGCAAAAAAATAATATATCGCGGCATGTTCCATTTTCGTATGTATTCCACGCGGACAGCTTCCATTGAAGTATTCTCCCCTTTAAAGTACAATGTATACTAAAAGTGTAAAGCGTCACCTATATGGGTCACTTGGGACGCCAACTGATCAGCTAAGCGGACACAAGCTGTCAGCGCCGCAAATACACAAGAGGTTGAAGCTGCCGGCACTTGTAACTGCAGGCACGGTTCTCAATGAATTCCACTACATGGAGGTCGGCGTGAAGAATTCTGCTGCTTCCACTCTGATCTCTGTGTACTCAGCTGATCGGTTGGGATGCCAAACGAAGGACCCCAGCCGATCAACTATTGATGACCTATCCTAAGCATAGGTCATCAATAGTATTCTCCTTGGAAAACTCCTTTAGGCCGCCTGCAGACGAGCGGGTCGGATCCGGCAGCGAGAATTCTCGCCGCGGGACCCGACCCGAGAGCCTGCAGTGACGAGCGCGTACTCACTCGCGCCTGGCGGCCCCGGCTCTTTCATGTGCCGGCTGCTGCGCAGACCGTAGCCGGCGGCCGGGTGAGTGCGTGTCCCGCACAAAAATAGGACATGCCGCAGTTTGTTTGCCGCGGCCGTCTGCATAGGAGTGCGTATTGTAATGCACTCCTATGCAGACTTTCAGCAGCGGAAATCCCGCGGGAAATACCGCCGCGGGATTTCCGCCCGTGTGCAGGCGGCCCTAAAGTGCAATGTCTACTAAAAGTGTCACCTATACAAATATTGAAGATGGTTTTTCATAAGATATATTTTCTCACTCACCTAGCTCTTCCAAGTAGTGCAGCAGAATCACCTCTACCTACATGAATAGGTTCTGGAGGTTTAAAGGCAGGGCTGAAAAATGCACTAGGTTGAGGGGTAGAGCCATCACCTCGACCGGTAGCCCCAAGAATTCCCCTGCCTGAAGAAAGAAAAAAAAAAGTGACCTCAAACTAAGAAAACATTGACATTTAATAGAAGCAGTCTATGGCCCACCATAGCATTTCCACATTGTCACTTATACCATGATGCTCTAATAGAGTTATACTAGTGGTTAAAATGGCATATATAAACGAGTGCCAAAGAAAAGAGCTGAAAACAGCTTTTTCAGCTTTTTTTTGCATCCATCACTGCAGTGGAGAAGAACCAAGCAGTGCTGTCTATGACCCCAAAAATCCCCAATATAGAGAGATCTAAAGTGCCTTAAAACAAAGAGCTTGATGTGGCGAGAGGTTGTGTCTAACGTTACACTCAGGAGGTATACTTTGCTGTATATGGAAGTCCCATCACTTCTATCAGAACTTACCTATAAAGGCACCCACTCGACCAGGAGCTGTAGGTGGTTGTGTTTCGAGGCCCAAACCACGGAACAGGGAAGGCAGCACATTTCCGGGACCTTGTGACTCCTTTACAGAGAAGGTCAGAAAATATATTAAAATTAATAAACACATCAAATGATCCTTGCAGCGCATCAAGGGGAATCTGTCTCCAGTAGCATTGACAGACTTGTGGATTTCAGAGCCACTTATATGCTATGGTATGGCTTTGGGAAACTTACAGTTTATTAGGTACAATACGATGCAACTAGGAGTCCAGCATATTTATGAACCGCAGGATACCCCACCCTCTCACTGCCGATTGAAAGCAGTCTAACTATTACTGTGCATAGGGAGAATGCTGTCAGTGTCGAGAGAGCATGCAGGTTATTAACCCCTTAAGGACGTGGCCCAGGCCTCCCACCCTCCCCTATTTTCGTTTTTTCCTTCCCCCTTTTAAAAAATCATAACCCTTATTTAACCATCAACGTCGCTGTATGAGGACTTGTTTTTTGCGGGACGAGTTGTATTTTTCCATCGTACTATAAAGTGTACATAAAAAAAAAGAAGGAAAAAAAACGTTTAAAAAATTCTAAGTGGAGTGAGATGGAAAAAAAAAAAAGAATTACACCATCTTTGGGTGCATCTTGTTTCTTCAGCATACACACTGCAACAGAAGTAACATAACTTTATTCTATGGGTCAGTGCGATTACTACGATACCAAACGATATCGTTTTGCTTTGTTTTTTTGCTGTACTACTTTTATTCTTTTCAAAGATATTACTTTTTGGAAATTATTTTCTACCACCAACTTTTTTATTTTTCTGTCAGCATAGGTTGTACGAGGACTCAGTTTTTGCAGGACATCCTGTAGTTTCTATTGGTACCATTTTGGAATACATAGGACTTTTGATAGCTTTTTATTATAATTTCTTCTTTGGGACAGGGTGAACAAAAAAAAAAAGCACAATTCTTTTTTTTAATATTTTTCCTGCAGTAAATAATGCGTTACTTTGATAGATCGAACTGGCAATTGTTTTCCTCACTTCAGCAGTAAGATGTAATACCATACATTGCAATATACCGCAATCTGAAAGGCAATCTGCCATGGCAGCCCTGGGGACTTTCAGAAGGCCTCCGGCTGCCATGGCATCCCGCAATTTCATCACGGGGTTGGGTGGGGACCCCTGAACATCGATCAGGACATTTAAATGCCACTGTCAACTCCAATCAGCGGTGTTGCTGATCAGAGCTGTTGCAGGTGGGTGTCAACTGTACAAAATGGCACCCTCATTGTATGGAGCAGGATCGACCACCGATTTCACTCCAAACATACCCCGAACCAGCAGTAGCATTAAGGGGTTAATAAAGATAATTATGATGTTTCTGGACCCAAGTTTGACTTTTTAAATCCGTTGCCCCACTTGAATTGCCTTCTCTGAGGGCAGCATGATGTAGTGACGGACCCGATGAATTCAGTGTTGTATCTTTTATGTGTACTCATGGTGCTGTTTTAGCAAACTCATAGTTTATTAGGTGCAGTGCAAGGGAGCGCTGTGAGCTAGGACTACGGTGTATTAACCCCTTAACGCTACAGGATGTACAGCTACGTCCTGGAGGTTAGGGGTATGTATGGAGGGAGATCGCAGGTCGATCAGAGGGACATGGCCTCTCACTACTTAGGTGTTAAGTCATTCGAAAAACTCAAAAATCCCTTGGACCTTTCCTACTCTACCCTTTTCAGTAGCCCCAGTTGTGACTTCCATATACCTGAATGTTCCCTGATGTCTCCTCCTACTGATCTTATTACCTTTTTTTTACCAGACATACAGATTTGGCATACTACTAACCCAGACACAAATGGAAATGGACTTGGAGACTTTAATGGATGAGCAATGGGACCTGGCATTTTAGGCACCTAAACTGGTCTCCCTTAATTATGGCAGACAAGCTACACGACTATACATTCACCATGCCTGCTTTACTACTGCTAGACTACACACATTTCAGACACACATCTGACAGAACTGTTACAGTTTCTCTGAATGTAGGGGTTACTCCCTTGATCAGACAAAAATATGGCTAAAATGGCTCAACACCCCCACAACCTGTGTGCTCCCTGGGCTGTTAGTTTCATCCCTGTTCTATATTGGTTGACCCTCACCTCTACAACTATAACCATCTAAGGCGTTTCATATTACCTTGTTTTGCGCACTTTAGTGATTTACAGGTTTCCACTTGTTGCATCCTTCCTGAGACCCTATGCTTGGGGTGCATAACCTGCAGCCTGCCTCAGTATTTTGTACAGTCTCCCCAACCCTCTGGGTGGACATACTTGTCTGTATCTGCTTACATGTATTTTTTATGCCAGAGAGAAGAGAAGTGGCATGTAGTGCTGGGGCAGAGGCTTAGTAGTAAGGGTGCAGTGTGTGGGCATTTCAGGGATCCCCATATACAGTGGTGGCCAAAAGTTTTGATACTGACACAAATTTTGGCTTTGCCAAAGTTTGTCATGGAGCTCCATCAAACTGGAAATAGCATTGTCCATCACCAGATTGTTCCTGGATGGTCGGAAGCAGTTGCTCTTAGAGGATGTTTAGATGCACTTCTTTATTTAGTGCAGTGTTAGGTAAAATTGTGAGTGAGCCAACTCTTCTGGAGGAAAATTGTGTCTGTGTCTAAATGTGATGTATTTGCCAATGAAGGTTTAAACCCTTACGAAATGTTTATAACTGAACTTCTGCAACCAACACTGAAGCAGCAAACTTTGTGAAACCCCAAATTTGTGTCAGCATTAAAACTTTTGCCCGCGACTGTATCATCAGAATAGGATCTCCTGTACCTTGTGCTGCAGTCCAGAAAGGAGTAGATGGGGAGGAACGGTGGCCATGCATGCGTACCGCCATTTTCATTGTAGTTTTATAGGAATACTGAAGCACTTGAAAGTTTTAGCAATTCCAAAACTACAAAGCAAAGAGCTGCATGCATGAGGTCTTCATTTCGGCTCTCTTCATCCGGAATTACCTGACAAGTGGGAATCTCGGCACCTCGGAGTCTTGGAAGAGGGCTTGGCACTTATTAAAAATTTATTTTGATTTGCCATAAATATCTCGGATGGTAATACCCCTTCATGCAAGTGTGGCTTTGGGATTGGTGCAATCTTACAGTAGCCCTCAGACCAGAAAAGGTTGTGCATCCCTGCTGTAGGCTCATGAATTGCCCTGCATGCTTGATCCCCTTCTGTATTTGTGGGCTCCATACGCCTGCTTCTGTTTGTGTATATTCAACAAAGTTTATTAGGTTTAAAAAGAAATTAAGATGTCATTGAGGTTTAATTTTACCTTCACTATTGGGTCTAAACTGGCAGCTACTTCCAATCCACGACCTCTTGAGAGAGGAGCTGCTTTCCCGGTTGCTCCTTCTTTGGATTCAGGTGATAACTTAACTCCAAAGGGCGTTGGAAAGCGAGAGCCCTGAAATGGGTGTCTAGTAGGATCCATTCTACAAGACAAATTATACAGATGTAATAACATTCTCCACAGAACATGAGATCAGTAAAACCACTCTGTGCACCTTAGGTTGTGTTTGCACGGCCTTTGAAGAACACATTCAGCGTATGTCCTGGAAAAATCTTCTAGTGCAAATGCTGAACATAGCCACTGGCCCCTATTCAACCAATGGAAGACAAGAGTGACCTTTAGGTCTCTGTCAGGATGGGATGCACTGGCATATCCTTTTTTTATTACTGTATAGAAAAGCATAGCAGATGGCACCTTTCTACACAGTGGGCCACTGCTATATGTACATATGCTATAGGGTATCTGGCAATGGCTGGCATATGCTGCTATATGAGTATAAAGGGGTATATGTCAGAGAATACTCCCAACAGATGTTAACAGAGCCGTACAATTGATGGCGCTTCATCACTGCAGTTATCAGCATTTAGAGATATGCTTTACAGCAACCTCATGGGTCACAGACACAATAATGCACAGGAGATGACCCACTGACTTCTATGATAGAGCGTTGGGCGTGATATGGGATCTGTGCAGAGGTCATTGTGCAGGGAGCGGGAAGGAGGCATGTTGGGACATCAGTTATTGTGAATGGTGGATCCTGTGTTATCTATATAAGGCCCAATGTCCACAGGCAGATTTGATTTGAGGCGCCCGCACAGGAGATCCGCAAATCAAGCAGCCCATAGGGATGCATTAGAATCTGTAAACGATTTAAAAGCATGCAGATCACACGTGCGGGAGAAAAATCGCAAACCCCAAAGGGCGGCTTCCATTGAAGTCAATGAAAGCCATCCGATCTGCGGCACACCAGCAGCTGACACTGTGGACGTGCAATGGATCCGCGGAAAAGCAGGACTTAAAAAAAAAAAAAAAGAAGTACTGTCCATGTACGCGGCACGCCAGTGCAGTGCAGAAGAAAGAAGTTTGAGCCGCAGACGGAGAAGAGCAGCACCTGCTCCGGACAGGTAAAAAAATGCCCATGACTGCGGACACGGGTGGATTCCGTGCGGGATTCCCTGTACCCGTGGACATTGGGCCTCAAGGTCTCACCTTTCATTATAATCTTGCCTGTGATCATAATGAGAGGACTGCTTAGACAGAATAGAAGTGTCACATTCGGCTTAACGGCCATTTACACGGGCCGATTATTGCTCAAAATTCATTCAAATGAACAAAATATATAAAAGCAAAAAATGTTTACGATTCGTTCCCTTCTCATTATCGCTGACCCTCAGTCACTGGACCGCGGGATCCTCTCTAAGTATAAATGCTCCCCGCTTCACACAGAAGGTGAAGCGCTCAGTTAGAAGCCTGCAATCCAGCGGTAAGCTCTGCCCGAGCGCTAACTACTTTAACGGTGACATCGGCGCCCGTGCCGTCGTTTAGACGACTCTCATCCCGTCTAAAGATGTCATAATTATGAAAACTAAAAAAGGTTTTTAAGAAAAAAAACACACCAAAAATTCTTTAGAAATGTGTTGAACATAGAAACTTGATTTACACAATAGATGAGGCATTAAACCTCTAGCTACATGTACAACACCACAAATACACATCAGTAACATCACGGGCAGGAATGCTTATGCCGTTATAGGAAAGAAGTCTGTTCATTCAGAGAGGCATTTTCTGTGGGGCCACCATTTTTAAAGGTATTTACTCCTCTTTCTATGGTAAGTGGTATTAGCTTAAAGTGGGGGACAGGAGCCCAAGGCCAACCCCCCCCCCTCCCAGACTTTTTTTGCCAAGAGAAACTGGAATTCCCATGAAATTACTCCCATCAGAAAACAGATGGACGAACATAATTGGCTCAGACGTACGGACAGGGTTGGGGCATTTAAATTAGGGGTATAAACATACCTGTCCTCTATTATCCATGTACACCAATCGGTGATAACATGAAGGTTATGTTCCTGTGGCAGATTTCGGTGTGGATCCCACCCAAATCTATGTCCTATTCATGTGAATGGGGAACTCATCGCTGGGTTCATGACCCAGATTTTTCCGCACCGGATTTGAAAGCCATGTTGCGGCGCGCCGCTTGTTTCACAGATCCACGCCAGAAATTCTGCATACAGATTTTGCCTATTCACAAGGGCAAAATCCACGTGTGGGTTTGCAGCAGAAATATGGGGCTTAGCCACAGGTGTCTGCTGCAATTTTTAGAGGAGGCCTCTGTACAGAAAAATCCAGGTCAGATTTCGCCGTGTGAACACGCTCTTATATAGTCATCTATGGACAATAATTTTTTTTCAAAGCTGCGGTTACGATACTGGTGTGAAACGGCTAGAATCCAACTGCCTGGGAGGCGGAGAGCTGAGCGTCGTATAGAGGTTTGGTAAGGGTCTTCAAAAGGGGCAACTTGCAAGGTGATCAAAAGGGTTATGGGAACAGTCTAAGGAAGAGCGTCCCCTCGGGCAGAAGACTGGAGCCAAGGAAACAGCAAAGGAGTCCATATGAGCTTAAGTAGGCCCAAACAGGAAGCGTAATGGTTTCTGCAAAAGGCAGAATTGGACATTTTGTTTAAGGGCAAACATAAGGGAAAATAGCAGCCTCTAGTGGTAAGAAGTGGAAAACGCAACACACTTTAAAATATGAAATAGCGGCCACTAGTGGCCGATTCCTGAATCGGCAGTAGAATCCTGACAGCTGCTTACCGTCCTATAAAAGAGAAAAGACTGCTGGTCTTCACCTTCGGTTGCAAAGTGAGGACATCTCAAAAACTGGATATATGAAAGCTGTAGCTAATCACCGGCCAAAGCGAGCCGCACTTATCTCTCCAGCACACAGCGCCAGACTCTAAGGCTGCTTGTCCATGGGCATTCTTGCATTGCGTTACTCGCGGCAATAATCGGGCCACAAGTAACGCAGTGCAAGCTTCCATAGCGTCGCGCAGCCCCCCTGTCCACAAGCGGAGAATCATAGCGAATCTTTGCTCGCAGGATTCAAATCGGTGTATGCCGCAATTCTCCACGGTGAGCTTATCTGTCACATAGACACACCTGGAGACGGAGGTGTCCACACACAGCCCTGCTGCTGGAGTTAGGCCGCCTGCACACAAACGAGTCTGATTCCGCAAGCAGATTTCCGCCACGAAAAACCTGCGATTCATTGCGTAAATAAATTGCGACTGCCTGCGGACGAACGCAGATGCGATTGTTTTACTGCACGGATGTATGCGGATGCACAGCGTATCATCCAGGCGGAAAACCGATCGCAAGCAGGTGAGGACATCAGAAAGTTGCCCAACCCACTGGAAAACCCTTCTGTAAAAAAGCTGAATGCCAAGCCGACATGCTCTAGTGCTTTTGTGGTGGTAAGAGCTTAGAACGGCATGCTGCTCTCTTGGCTTGGCAGAGCAATGAAAATGCCCATATGCAATACCCCGGCTACTGCAGTGGATATAGTGGTGTGCTCTTCCTTGGAAAAAATCTGTCCTGCATTGTCTTTCCCCCGCACTCTTGCTGCTTTTACTCATTTTGTTATGTTGTCTCCTAGCAACCTGCGAGCTATTCGCGTTAAAATCCACGCCCAACCGCAATGTAATTGTGGATGCACTGCAAATACAACGCTCCCATAGAGATCAATGGAGCCCATCCGCAGAAAAATAGAGAAAAATCCCAAAAAACACAAGTCGCATCCACACGTCTGCTTAAGGGCTCCCACGCACTTGCGTTTAAGGCTGTGTTTTTTTAACACAAATGTCAGTAGGACTTTCTGTTAAAAACGCTTCGCACAAAAATCGTACAAACTTGAATTGCGTTTTTTAATGTTTAAAAAAAAAAAACGTGTTAAATAAATGACAGTGTGTGGGAGCCCTCAGGCTGGGGTCACACAGGACGGATTGGCCACCGAAATTCCATACGGAATTTCTGTGCAGCAAATCTGGCCGTGGCTCTTAATCCCAGGATTAGTCAGCCATGTGGACGAGATTTTGCAAAAATTCTCATCCACATGGGGCGGCCAATCCGCCACGGCAAAGCCGAGCGGAACCGGCGATGCGGCGCGGATTGAGAGCCACAGCATGTCAATTCTTTTTTTTTTCCATTGCGGCCTCACTCCTCTTTACGGGGAGAGAAAACCACAACGGGATGCCAGCGGCCGAACCGCTCCAAAACCCACAGCAAAATGCCAAGGGTTTTGAAGCTGCGGCCAAGCTGCGAGATTTCCACGGAATTTCTATCCCGTGGGAACCGAGCCTTAAAGGGGTTGTCCCGCGACAGCAAGTGGGTCTATACACTTCTGTATGGCCATATTAATGCACTTTGTAATATACATCGTGCATTAAATATTGGCCATACAGAAGTTATACACTTACCCCCTCCGGCGCTGGCGTGCCCGTCTCCATGGCGACGATGAAGCCTCTTCTCTGGTCGCACAAACAGTCGCGCTTGCTCACAGAGGAATCCTCTTCTGTCTCCCTCCGGGCTCACGAGCTGCGTCCTGGCTCCTCCCTCTTCTCCGCGTCATCGTAGCTCCGCCTCCGTCACGTGGTGCCGATCAGCCAATGAGGTGGCTGTAATCGGCAGTGGAACGCAAGGCTGGAGAAGAAAATCCACGGTGCACCATGGGAGAAGACCCGCGGTGCACCGTGGGAGAAGACCATCGGCGCCATCTTTGAAAGAAGAAAAGAAGAATCTTCAAAGCTGCAGAACGGGGATGCAGGTAAGCGAATTTTTTTTTTTTAAATAACACATGGATTCTTTTTAACTGTACATAATGTGGGGGTCTGTTGAAAAAAAAATTTTTTGATTTCGGCGCGGGACAACCCCTTTAAGCTGCAGAAGTCAATGCCTTCCAATGGGCGAATATTAAAGCAGATCATCCGGGGTGCCGATCAAGATTTCACAATTCAAATTCCGTGTGCGTGCAGGCGGGCTTAACAGCGTGTTATCGTCTATTTATTCACATTTCCACTGCTCCGTACTGCTGTATACTGCCCTACTGGAACAGCAGGATCCAACTCGTCTGCGCCGAACGGGGGGGGGGTGGGGGGGGGGGGGGGGCTATGGAAAAAAAAAAAAAGAAACCTGTTTCGGCGTGAGACAACACCTTTAAGGGAACCTAAGAGTTTCTCCCATTGCATTCAATGGGGCCGGCGCCGCTGCCACCAGCCTGGTGAAAACAATGGGGCTGCAATGAGAGATCACGCAGCCAGATAGAACATGCCGCGATTTGTTTCCCATTGCGGTGCCATGTAGGAAAACATTGTTCATGTGTATAACCCTATTTAAAAGAATGAGGCTCATATTTGTACGGCTTGCAACGCGCAAATATTGCGCGATTCTGGGCCATGTGAAACCGGCCTCAGACTGCTATTACACGAGTGTAAGCACTCGCCAGGGCACAGTGAAGTCAAAAGCAGCACACAGGATTTAGCAGAGACGTAGTAAGGAATCAAGCCAAGGGTTGGTGCATGGTGATACAATCTTTCTTTAAGGCAGTAGGTTTACAGGCAGAGGGTTTAGACCACAAGGAATGAGGGAACAGGGCCAGGTTTATATAGGAAGCTAATTGGGGAAGGTACAAGAAACGTGGTGGATTTAGTGTAGCGCCTTACCGGCACTAGTTAGGAGCCACGGGTCTAGCAGCCGAACGGGACTGGAGAGTAGTCAGGAGGAAGCCAGAGTCGTTATTGGGTGGTCACATTTGCAGTACAAAGGATGAGGCAGGAAGCATAGTCACGTGGAAGCCAGGAGTCGTTATTGGGTAGTCTTGGCAGGAATGGCAGAGGAGCAGGTAATGGGGAACTTGACTAAATGGAGCTGTGAAGCACTGAGGGAGTGGCCGGGCCAGGCTTTTATAAGAAGTGCAATTAAGGCAAGAGGCGGGGTCAGGACTAGGAGGCAGGAACTAGATAACAGGGATCAGAGAACAAGGCTGAGAGTTATGGATAGAAAGTGTTCACAGGCTTGATAGCTCAATAAGAAGGGCCACGGCTTGAAATACAGGAGGTTCCTGGTTCTAGTCCTGACACTTAGACAAGAAAACACGGAGCCAAGGACAAGGGGCAAGATACTAAGACTCATCTCCTGGTGCACGAGAGGTCACAGGTTCGAGTTCTGACATGCGGTTTGTGACACCTACACAATGATGTTATTTCTCTCTGTCTGTTACAGATAGTTAGAAAGTAGAATCTACAGTTCCCTGTGTGCAGTGTATGAAGAACACTGAGAATCAGATATACAGAGGGGAAAAATAGTGGGCACGTCATATAATGGCCAGACATATTAATATTCCTCAGGTACACAGCAGCTTATTCTGAAGTCTTCTTAAAAGTGTGGTATGAAAAATATGTACTGGTCTAACTCTTCACTCATGGTCAAGGGCTTCCTATATCCAGCATTTTAAGACATTAAACACTGTTTCTGTACAGTTGGCTATATTTGAGGGGAGGGACATCTCCTTCTTGCATGCTTCTGTCAATGATCACATACAGTAACGGCATTGTGCTCCCTCCACCCTTAGCGTTACAGCATTTCAAAAAGGGCGTAACAAACATTTTCTTGAGATTATTAAGTAACCGCAGTACAGCTACACCTGCACTAACATTATCCTTACTTAGTAGAGAAACAAAGGGAAAAGTTTCCAACAAAGTACCCCCAAAATCTGTAATACCCACCAACATTTAGGCATCTTATTGGTGGACCAGTGAACTTCTATTTTGGTGCCCGTGGTTATAACTTACCAGTACTGTGGATCCAGCAGTGGGTTCTCTCTGCATTGCTGTGGCTGCTTTCAGATGACTGCAGACCGTAATACCGATCTAATGTAAATCTATGAGTGTATTCACCTGGGTGTATTTTTCACAGCTGTTATTAAAATTCAGCATAACCTAATTTTGTCTTTTTTTGTCCAATAGAAAATAAAACCCATGACAGCAAATAAGGAGGCATATACAGATCAAATGCTGATGGCATGTCATCTGCGGCGTGTGCGTATTACAGATCCGTATTACGGACGAGTTGCACTACGCTCATCTGAAACTAAGGATGAGGAGAGCCGGACAGGTTTATTCTCAGTGTGATCTCTCCACACATCTCACAGATGGTCTATCAGATTGGGATCTGGGAGGCCAAATCAGCCTGTTATACCCTGACATGGTCATCATTGTTTCCTGAGCAGTTTTCACAGTACGGCAGGGAGCACTGTCCTGCTGAAAGAAGCCACTGTCTGTATAAGGGTTAGATAAGGGGTATATGTGCCACATCCTCATGATGCCAGGACCCAAAGTACACAGCACCTCATTGCCTCTGCTCACTTTTCTTCTTCCCATAGTGCATCCTGGTGCCATCTCTTCCCAGGTAAGTGACGCACACGCACCCAGCCACATGATATATGTGAATCCCGCAGCGCAATCCGGCTCCGGCAGCAGCCATGCGTACCTGCTCTGTCATCGCCATCGGACATGCGCAGTACAGATTTCCCCCCCCCCAAACTGTTACCTACCGTGCCACCGCTAGGCGATGACATGGAATCTGCGACCTGTCCTCAATGTTCATTGCGGACAGGCTGCGGGTCGGTCAGCTTTCATTGTCTTCAATGGAAGCCGTCCGTGCGGAGCCCGCATGAAAATGGAGCATGCTGTGATTTTTAGGGAGAGGAAGATGAAAGAACAAATCAATTCTGCCATTGCTTTTTGCCTTTGTTTAATGGCATTTAGTATGCGGTCTAAATGACACGACAACTTTTTTCTGCAGGTTGGTACAATTACAGCAATACCAAAATTATGGGGCACATGTATAAGAGGCTTTACGTGTTTCTGACGTAAAAAAGTTGCTAATATTTGCGCAACCATGTATTTGCATATAAATTTGAAACTACCGCATATACTTGAGTACCACAAAAAACTGGTAAAACCTATTGACTCGTGTATAAGCCTAGCTATACGCGACTATATACTAGGTAAAGAAAAAACAGCAACACTCACCTCCCAGCCGGCGTCTGTGTCCCCGGTGTGATACTCTCTCCGGCGGTGCGGCAAGCTGCTTCCCCGGTGTGATACTCTCTCCGGCAGTGCGGCAAGCTGCTTCAGACTTCTCCTCACTGTCATCTCCCTGGCTCGGTTTTGAATTCCCCCGCCGTCAGTGTTGTGTAATTAAGCGCTGTGATTGGATTGAGCGCCAGCCAATCACAGCTGGTGCTCAATAAACCAATCACAGCCAGTGATGTCATTCACTAAATGGCTGTGAATAATCGAGTGCCGGCTGTGATTGGCTGGCGCTCGATCCAATCACAGCGCTTAGTTACACAACACTGACAGCGGGGGAATTGAAAACCGAGCCAGGGAGATGACAGCAGGGAGAAGTCTGAAGCAGCTTGCTGCACCGCTGGCGACACAGGCACCGGCTGGGAGGGGAGTATTGCTGTTTTTTTTGTTTTTTTTTAACCTCACTCGAGTATAAGCCGTAGGGGGCTTTTTCAGCACATTTTTTTGTGCTGAAAAACTTATGCGGTAACTATATCTTAGGTTTTTGTACTTTTGCACAAATAAAAAAAATCAACCTTTTTTTAGAAAACAATTTGTTTTTGACGTTACCACATTCAAAGACCCATAACTTCTTGATTTTTCCATGGACGGAGCTGTGTAGGGGCTTGTTTCTTCTGTGAAGAGCTGTAGTTTTTATTGGTACCATTTTGGGGTATATGTGACGTTTTTAATCACTTCTATTGCGTTTTTTATTAGACAAAAATGAACAAAAATGACAACGATTTGCTGCCAGATTTTGGAGCAGATCTGCAGCTAATCAGCGACGTATAAACGCACCCTAAGGCCTCATGTCCACGGGGAAAATCAGGCCCGCCGCAGATTCTTCATGCAGAATCCCGCAGCGGGTCCCTCCTGCCCCGCGGACATGAGGCCTAAAAAGAAGAATTACTTACCTGTCCGGACACTGCGGGTCTTCCCTCCGACGCAGCCGGATCTTCTTTCTTCGGCCCGACGGATGTGCTCGGCACACCGGCAGCGTGCCGCGCGCATGCGCCGGGCACTCCATTTATTTTTTTAACTCCTGCTCTCCCGCGCTGGAGAGCAGACATTCAGCTGCGGGTGTGCCGCGGATCGGGACAGCTTCCATAGGCTTCAAAAGAAGCCTGTGGGAGCCATCCCCGCGGGAGACCCGGACTAAAATAGAGCATGCTGCGGGTGTTTTCCCACACATGCAATCCGTGCCTCAGGGGAAAATGACATCCGCAGGTGTTTAACTACCTGCGGGTGTATAATGCATCCCTATGGGGCGCGGATCACGCTGCAGATTTAAAATTCCATTTCAGCCGTGGACATGAGGCCTAAGGCCTCCCTCACACAGACTTTTTTTTTACAGCGTTTAGCCCTGCCTTTTTAGCGCAGAGCTAAACGCTGTACAACGCTCCTATTCATTTAAATGGGGATGTTCACACAAGTGTCTTCAACCTTGCGCTTCGACAGCGATGCATGTCCTATCTTTGGCCGTTTTCAGCCCTGCATCACCCATTAAAATGAATTAGCAATGATGCTGAAAGCGCTACACAGCAGCTGCACTACCAGAAAAAAAAAAGTTATACTCACCAATGCTGGCGCTGCTTTCCAGAGCTCCAGGCACTTGTCAGAAGATCTTTTGCTAGTGACAGGGTTTGAAGACTGGCTAATCCAGCACCAATCACAGCCAGCGCTGGATGCACCAATCACAGCCATTCAATGAATGAATTGCTCGCGGCTCAGCCAATCAGAGCAATCTCTTGCTGGAGGTGTGGTCTTGAAACCCCGTTACTAGCAAGAGATGCTCTGCAGGCACAGACAAATGCCTGGAAACCTGCAGCTGTGCTGAAAACCCAGCCAAAACGTTGGCATAATGCATGCCAGTGCTGCTGAAACCCGGCGGAATCTGCAATAAACGCAGCGTTGAAAAATGCTATGTTTACTGCAAATGCCTGTGTGAGGGAGGCCTAACTCTTATATTTTTTTTTTTTCAACTAAGGTTTGCTGGGGGATGAAAAGCGTGTAAAGTTTACTGTATGGGTCGTTATGGATGCAGTAATACTACATATTAATCTTTTATGAAAAACAAGGAAAGTGCACAAATATTTTTATTAATTTTTTTCCCAATTTTTAATGTTTCTGTAGGGACTTGAACCTACTATCCTATAATTGCTCAGATACTACAGTACTGCAGTGTATTATCTGTTTTCTTGCCTATTTCAAGCAATGGCAAACCATAAAGGCCACTGTTTGGCATCCTGCTGCCATGGCAACCCATCGGTGGGCCAAGGGCGTTAACCCTGTACAAACTGCGAAACTACACTGATCATGGCATGTAATGCGATAATAGTGAGAATCAGAGTTCTCTGTGATCCCCACCTGTCAGTCACAGCTGCTCCGCCTGCTGACGGTGTTGGCTCAGCCATTCAGCCTGCAATATCTTACATGTTGTATATTTATGGCATTTTGCAGGAACCCCTTCCCTCCCATCACGTACGGCTACGTCATGCAGTGGGAAAAGGTTAAGGTTGGTTTTGCACACAGGTTTTTTTGGGGGAAAAGCTGCAGGTTTTAATTCCATTTTTTGCCCCCAAAGCCAGAAGTGGGTTCAAAAGGAAAGGGAAATATATAGGAAGGACTTCTACTTCTTGCTGGATCCACTTTGGCTTTTGCACAAAAAAAACCCCAAAAAACGAATCAATGCCTGTGATTGGTTCATGGAGCGCTGGCTCTGACTGGCTGACCGTCACAGTGCTCAGCCAATAAGAGGCAGCGCTTCCTGGAGACAGGGATTTCTAATCCCCAGCCAGAAGAGATGCTGAAGACAACTGCCAGGGACTGGGGAGAAGACACAGCAGAGCTGACAGCGCTTCTTAGGTGATTTTTTTTTTCTACAACTAGGGCTTATATTTCAAGTTCAACACGCACAGACACGCACAGACACACAGTGATGCTACAAAGTCACACGACTTTCTAGCGCCAGAAAATCATGGTATCGCTGCAAGAAAAGGCGGCGCTATCGCACGGACCACCGGTGTAATATCGCTGTGATAGTCTCACGGTGATATAGTGTCGCCGGTGTGATGGAGGCCCCAAGGCCGGGCTCACACAACTGTAATTAGCGTATGTATCGCTCTATAAGATGCACCTGATGATGAGCCGCACCTAGGTTTTAGAGGGGAGTCGAAAAAGCATAGTTTGACCCACATGGCAACGGGCCACCACTACAACTGCTTTCTCTTCCACAGCAGGGGCAGCGAGCTCTGTAACTATGGCGCTTGTGGTACAGCAGGAGGAAGCTGATTGGTGGAGGTGGAGGAGCAGCAGCAGTTCCCGCCGGCGCTCACCACCAATCAGCTGTAGGGGTGAGCGCTGTCAGGAGAGGAAAAAAGAGAATTGCTCTCCTCCCCTGCTATGGAGCGGACCCGGACGGACGTGCAGCCAAACGAACGCGCCATCCAGCATGAATTTTGGCGCGCTCGCTTTATAGGACGCACTGACTTTTTCTCCTCACTGTGGGGTGAAAAAAGTGTGTCATATAAAGTGAAAAATACGGTAAACTGCATATTACACGCACAAAACACAGTGAACAAGGAGAGGACGCTGATCTTCATTATTCCAGCCACACTTGTGGATATTCATTGCATGTATTACATAAAAATAGCGCAGCATGTTCTATTTTACCGCGTACAGCATATTGTTTTCCATGGGTTCGGAACGCAGTACTTACGGAATTACATTGCGTTAGTACAATGTTGTTTAAGCCTGTTACTAGGAAGGTGGTGGGGGACAGCGTGCTTAAAACATGCTTATGTGCAGGCAGGCGCGTGCAAGGACGTGGCCAACAAAGCACAGTGTGTGTGTGTGTGTGTGTATATATATATATTACAGGATGCCGGGGTATCCTCTGCTGGAGATAAGCGGCGCCAGATGGACCACACTGACTATAATGGGGTCCATCCTGCTTCTGTTCAGCCCATTGGCATTTTTCCAACCAAACAGTGCAGCCCGTTGTGGTATTCTGCCTGGCAATGTGCCCGGATCTGTGCCAGGAACTCCGCTGCAGATGTGAATGGAGCCTGGGGGGTGAAATCCACAGCAAAGTCTCCCCATGCTGAAACAATTGAAGGTTTGCAGATGGCGGTTGTTTTTTTCCTCCCCTCCCGAACCTGCTGGTCCCTCTCTGCACCTGCCGGTCCCCCTCTCTGTACCTGCGGGTTCCACACCCCCCCCCCTCTGCGCCTGCCGGTCCCGTCCCCCCCCTCTGCGCCTGCCGGTCCCGTCCCCCCCCCCCTCTGCGCCTGCCGGTTCCCCCCCCCCCCCCTCTGCGCCTGCCGGTTCCACCCCCCCCCCCTCTGCGCCTGCCGGTTCCACCCCCCCCCCCCTCTGCGCCTGCCGGTTCCACACCCCCCCCTCTGCGCCTGCCGGGTCCACACCCCCCCCCTCTGCGCCTGCCGGTTCCACCCCCCCCCCCTCTGCGCCTGCCGGTCCCGTCCCCCCCCCTCTGCACCTGCCGGTTCCACACCCCCCCTCTGCACCTGCCGGTTCCACACCCCCCCCTCTGCACCTGCCGGTTCCACACCCCCCCTCTGCACCTGCCGGTTCCACACACCCCCTCTGCACCTGCCGGTTCCACCCCCCCTCTGCACCTGCCGGTTCCACACCCCCCCCTCTGCACCTGCCGGTTCCACACCCCCCCCTCTGCACCTGCCGGTTCCACACCCCCCCTCTGCACCTGCCGGTCCCGTCCCCCCCCTCTGCGCCTGCCGGTCCCGTCCCCCCCCTCTGCGCCTGCCGGTCCCGTCCCCCCCCTCTGCACCTGCCGGTTCCACACCCCCCCTCTGCACCGGCCGGTTCCACACCCCCCCCCCTCTGCACCTGCCGGTTCCACACACCCCCTCTGCACCTGCCGGTTCCACACCCCCCCTCTGCACCTGCCGGTTGCACCCCCCCTCTGCACCTGCCGGTTCCACCACCCCCCTCTGCACCTGCCGGTCCCCCTCTCTACCGAGGAGAGGAAATCTGGTAGCAACAAGTAACAGCCCTTCCTCAAATCTGTTCCCATGTAGGATATGCCCCGCGGGGGATAACCTGCGCCAACCAGCGTGGATGCTACCTCTTCGTTTGAAGAGATGAAATCCACGCTGCAAATGTACGCCATACGGCGGCCGCCCGCAGGCGGAGGTGCACTGCAGAGTCTGAAGCATGCGTCCGCCTCCGGATCCTGCAGCACATACCGCCCACAGCATGCTACGGAAAAGCGGTTGTTCCTGCCCACGAGCGGAAAACAATTGTGACTTTCCATTCGCGGGGAAGAAAAAATAATTTAAAAAAAAAAAAATCGCAGCACGCTCTATTTCTAGGCGGCTTCCACTGAAGTCACTGGCAGCCGTCCGCCCCGCGGCCCTCCGCAACCATCACTGCACATACTGAATATACGCCGCTGTGAACAGACCCCTGCGCTGTGATGGGCTCCTCCACCTTGTATCATGTGCGCTGTACACAAATATATTGCGCTCACGGCCTAATAATCCGCATGTCTGCCCCGTGGATGTACCGGCACACGGCTATACTACTATGTCCGTTCAGCCGATCCTCGGGCCGCGTCCAACGAGCCGACGGACGACCAACCGCCCGTTCATCCGCTGATCGCGGACGTCCGCCGAGCGAATGGAGAGATGCGAGACGTTCAGGAACAATCGGTTACCATAATTAGCCCCTAAGCGTCTCTCGGGCCGCGGGAAACAAAAGTGACCGACTGCCCGACGCCGCGTCACACGCCCAGAAAATCGTGCGACATTTCTGCATTGCGAGAAGCGCACATCTCTCACAAGTATGATTTTTTTGTTTGTTTTTGGGAATACAATGGCGGCGGCCTCTTCTGGGCGTTCCCACAATAGTGGGTGGAGTTTCACGGCTCGTGTGTCTGACATTACCTGATAGACACGGGACAGACTTTGGCGCGTTTAGAAACACCCTGAAAGAGCTTCACGCGCAGCGGAAAATCTGCATCAAAACCACAAGAAACGCATCAAAATCGGTACTGATTCCGGCGCGGCTTTTGCCGCGGACTCAGCGCACATTTCACCCCTTCCATTGAAGCCCATTCGCGGTCTTTGATGCCGGTTCGCGCTAATTTCACTCTTTCAATAGAAGTCTGCTACAAATCGGTGTAAAAAGTGGTGATTTTACCACCTTTTTTGGCGCCAATTTAATGCATACTTTCCACAACAGTAAAGGCGCCCCGTTTCCCCTCCCTGTGATCGTAACCGTATGGAGGAACGCCAACAATAGCCTCCGCCATCTCACAATACACGGGCACAGACCGCCGTCCGCAGCCACACACTATAACCGCGGCACTGGAGGTGAAAAAAGCTGCACAATGATGTCATGGCAACAAGGAAACATCTGATGACCTCATAGCTGAAAACCACAAACATGACGACATATGACGTCACACCGCCACAGTAATGAGGGAGCGGCAGGGGTGGGACCTGTGCATACTGTAGGACCTGACTAGCCGTTGTCTGACGTCACATATAACCGTGTACGGGCCGGTACCGGCGGGGACAGGACGGTTAGTGACGCAGCAGATCGAATTACCTCACGCTTCCCGCTCGCCGCCAGCTCTACAACTAACGGGCGCTACAGGGTTTCCGTCACGTGATATGCCTACTTGTCCCCTGATTGGCTAGCGAGGCCGTCACTCAAAGAGGATAAGCTCCTCATTGGTCCGCAGGGGCGTTGCATGGAAGACACTGAGGGAAAAGAAACGGTTACAAATCTCAACGTACACCGGGAGGGAGAGAGGGGGAGGGGGAGGGGGGTTATAATGTGAACAGGGACGAGCACCGGTCCCGAAAGTAGGATCCCTGAAAGTCTAATTTAATAGGAGCCACCAGGGGGCGCCCGGTGCAGATGGATTAAGTTCAACTGGTGCTATATAAAGCCGCCTGAGCGCCCCCTAGTGGTGGCAGCAGACCTGCACTGCTTAAGTTGGTGGTCAGGGGTATGAAGAAGAGACATAGATAATGAGAGGAAATTTGCTGAGAGATCACATAGGAGGTCATAAAAATATTACATTTGTGTGTAGTTTTATGTATCCAGATTATATAGCACTGCTCTCCCTGATCCTGGATGGCTATATAGTGTGGCTCTCCCCGATCCTGGATGGGTATATAGTGTGGCTCTCCCCGATGCTGGATGGGTATATAGTGTGGCTCTGCCCGATGCTGGATGGGTATATAGTGTGGCTCTGCCCGATCCTGGATGGGTATATAGTGCTGCTCTCCCCGATCCTGGATGGGTATACAGTGCGTCTCTCCCCGATGCTGGATGGGTATATAGTGCGTCTCTCCCCGATGCTGGATGGGTATATAGTGCGTCTCCCCCCGATCCTGGATGGGTATACAGTGCGGCTCTCTCCGATCCTGGATGGGTATACAGTGCGGCTCTCTCCGATCCTGGATGGGTATACAGTGCGGCTCTCTCCGATCCTGGATGGGTATACAGTGCGGCTCTCTCCGATCCTGGATGGGTATACAGTGCGGCTCTCTCCGATCCTGGATGGGTATAAAGTGCGTCTCTCCCCGATGCTGGATGGGTATATAGTGCGTCTCTCCCCGATGCTGGATGGGTATATAGTGCGTCTCCCCCCCGATCCTGGATGGGTATACAGTGCGGCTCTCCCCGATCCTGGATGGGTATATAGTGCGGCTCTCCCCGATCCTGAATGGGTATTTAGTGCGTCTCTCCACGATCCTGGATGGGTATATAGTGCGGCTCTCCCCGATCCTGAGTGGGTATATAGTGCGGCTCTCCCCGATCCTGGATGGGTATATAGTACGTCTCTCCCCGATCCTGAGTGGGTATATAGTGCGGCTCTCACCGCTCCTGGATGGGTATATAGTGCGGCTCTCCCCGATCCTGGGTGGGTATATAGTGCGTCTCTCCCCGATCCTGGATGGGTATATAGCGCTGCTCTCCCTGATCCTGGATGGGTATATAGTGCGTCTCTCCACGATCCTGGATGGGTATATAGTGCGGCTCTCCCAGATCCTGGATGGGTATATAGTGCGTCTCTCCCCGATCCTGGATGGGTATATAGCGCTGCTCTCCCTGATCCTGGATGGGTATATAGTGCGTCTCTCCACGATCCTGGATGGGTATATAGTGCGTCTCTCCCCGATCCTGGATGGGTATATAGTGCGCCTCTTCCCGATACTTGATGGGTATATAGTGCGCCTCTTCCCGATCCTGGATGGGTATATAGCGCTGCTCTCCCGGATCCTGGATGGGTATATAGTGCGTCTCTCCACGATCCTGGATGGGTATATAGCGCTGCTCTCCCGGATCCTGGATGGGTATATAGTGCGGCTCTCCCCGATGCTGGATGGGTATATAGCGCGGCTCTCCCTGATCCTGGATGGGTATATAGTGCGCCTCTTCCCGATACTGGATGGGTATATAGCGCTGCTCTCCCGGATCCTGGATGGGTATATAGTGCGCCTCTTCCCGATACTGGATGGGTATATAGCGCTGCTCTTCCAGATCCTGGATGGGTATATAGTGCGCCTCTTCCCGATCCTGGATGGGTATATAGTGCGGCTCTTCCCGATCCTGGATGGGTATATAGTGCGGCTCTCCCCGATGCTGGATGGGTATATAGTGTGGCTCTCCCCGATCCTGGATGGGTATATAGTGCGGCTCTCCCCGATGCTGGATGGGTATATAGTGCGGCTCTCCCCGATGCTGGATGGGTATATAGTGCGGCTCTCCCAGATCCTGGATGGGTATATAGTGCTGCTCTCCCCGATCCTGAGTGGGTATATAGTGCTGCTCTCCCCGATCCTGAGTGGGTATATAGTGCGGCTCTCTCCGATCCTGGATGGGTATATAGTGCGGCTCTCCCGGATCCTGGGTGGGTATATAGTGCGGCTCTCCCAGATCCTGGATGGGTATATAGTGCGGCTCTCCCAGATCCTGGATGGGTATATAGTGCTGCTCTCCCCAATCCTGAGTGGGTATATAGTGCGGCTCTCTCCGATCCTGGATGGGTATATAGTGCGGCTCTCCCCGATCCTGGATGGGTATATAGTGCGGCTCTCCCCGATCCTGGATGGGTATATAGTGCGTCTCTCCCCGATCCTGGATGGGTATATAGTGCGTCTCTCCCCGATCCTGGATGGGTATATAGTGCGGCTCTCCCCGATCCTGGATGGGTATATAGTGCGGCTCTCCCCGATCCTGGATGGGTATATAGTGCGGCTCTCCCCGATCCTGGATGGGTATATAGTGCGGCTCTCCCCGATCCTGGATGGGTATATAGTGCTGCTCTCCTCGATCCTGGATGGGTATATAGCGCTGCTCTCCTCGATCCTGGATGGGTATATAGCGCTGCTCTCCTCGATCCTGGATGGGTATATAGTGCGGCTCTCCCCGATCCTGGATGGGTATATAGTGCTGCTCTCCCCGATCCTGGATGGGTATATAGTGCGGCTCTCCCTGAAACACATTGCTGGTCTGCTTGTTTTTGCCATGACACTGATTGTTCCTGCTGACGTCTGCACTTCAGTAAACCCCGGTGGATATTTGTGCCCTTGTTGGGTATCCTGCATTATTTATGAAGTGTCACCCTGGATTTCATTAGGACGGTTGAGTTATGGAGTGCCCCCCCCCCCATCCCTCCGTAAGGCCGGCTTCAGCAGAGAACAGACCCCATTGACTTCAATGGGCTTAGTCAGCATCGCTGCTTTGTTCACGCCTTTTGTCGCGTAAAAAAAAAAAGCAACTATTTTAATGCGTATTTGTGCACCAGAGGTCCGGATAGAAGACGATGGGGGGTGCAAGTGCGCATGCAATACGCAAGACCAAACACTGCGTATTTCCAATGGAAAAAGAACCCATCTGGAACTCATTAAGACTAATTAACCATTTCAATCGGTGCCTCTTTATCTGCCATGCACAAATAAACATATGCCTTGCGGGTGCAAAAAGTACAGTAAAATCTGCCGATGCGCACCCAAAAAAAACCACTATACGTTCTGTAAAAATGCTGCGCTAATGTGTGCACAAATATGCATACGTTCATGTGCAGCCGGCCCAAGTAACTGGTATGGTATTATCTCATCAGTACGTTTATACAGGTGGATACAATAATCCCTATTCACATGGCCGGTGGGGGTCCCAGCACTCGAACTACATGAGACTTATCCCCCATCATGTGGCTAAGGGAAAAGTTAAAATCTTGGACAACCCCTTTAAGGAAGAAGTCCCGGCTCTAGAATAGAGCTCATGACTTGTACGCAGCGCACTCGGCTGCCTTGCGAGAAAGTCTGCTAAAAACAGACTTGAGAAATAAAACAAATAGAATGATCAGAAACTGGTGCAAAAATATGGTAAAGAGATGACATTAACTTTATAAGCAGTCCTTAAAATGTCCGGGAAGCGATGCCAAGGCCTGGGAGGAGGGGTCTTGGAAGCAAGATGTATAGAAACTGCGGAAACGTACCCCGCTCTCCAGCCGTTGGAGTGATGGGAGCTTTTCATTAGCTTTCTTGCCAGATCATCATGTGCTCCAGCCAGTGGATCAACAGGCTTTATGGTAGGGGGCTGCAAGCTGCGGCTGAGAGCAAGACCCCCTAGGTGTGTTCTGGCGCACTGATCTTTGGATCTCAGCACTCTGGGAGTTGTAGCTCCATCCCAACTGCAGAGGAGCGGATTGTATTGTAGATCACAGCTACAAGGAATTTCGGGAACAGTGAAGTATGCCAGTACAACCCCAAGTCACTAACACCTGGGGGAGGTCAATCTGTCTGCTTAGGACCAAGAGTGATTATGAATCAATTTCACCTGCTTTGGTGCACATGGAGACAGCAGGTGGACTGGGGAGGCGAAAGCAAGACACCCCCAAAGGGAAATGGAGACCACTTTTCTCTCCTTCATGACCGATTTTTCTCTAGTTTTATGTTTGTTGGTGTTCTGGTCACCACTGCTACATGGATGTATAGGTAGTCCTATGCCTGGTGTGGAACAGAGTGCTAAGGGAGCAGAAATACAGCCCTAAGCTCTCTCTCTCATGACCTGAAGGTTCAAGGTTCAATCCCCGCATCGTTAATTTAGCCAACTCGAGGTCAACTCATCCTTCCGAGGGAGTACCCAGCTTGGTGGGGGGGTAATAAATAAATTACCTAAAAACACTGCAGAATAAGTTGTCGCTATACAGATAATATTTATTTTATATGTGCCATTACAGCAGTCTTAAGGAGCATGGAGCAGATACCAGGGCACGGGCCGTTACATAAGGAGTACTGGACAGGACCGGAGAGGGGCATCAAGACCGGAGGAACATGAAAAGTGCTGCTAGAGCCCCACAAAATGACCTCCAGCCAGATACTGGTCTACATGTTTCTGATGTCAGGAATAGACTCCATGGATATCTTGTAGTGGGACCTGTGCGCACAGCCAAGCACCTCCACTGGCATCCAACAGAGATCGCCAAAAATGACAGGTCCGCTATTGGAACCCTTTTCTCTTGACAGATGACGGGCACATGTGACCTGGAGGAGCAGGACTACCTGTACAACCTGATTGGGCTGTGGGTACCTCCTTGTGTACTAGTGAAGGAGTCTGGAGTCACTATGGTGGAGACTATGCTGCCTGCAACCTCCCGTTTCCTTAATTTTTCTGAGTAGTAGTGTTGTGTTACATGGGTACTGCCCGGGGCGTAACTATAGGGGATGCGGTTGCACCCGGGCCCAGGAGCCTTAGGGAGCCCATAAGGCCTCTCTTCTCCATATAGGTAACCCAGTACTATGAGTAAAGCATTATAGTTGGGGGCCCTGTTACAAGTTACGCCTCTGGGTACCGCACCATTAAATATCATATTCATCGTATAACCACTGTATAATTTGCCATTTACGCGCTTTAAAAAAAAATGGTCAAGTGAAGAGTTCAGACAGTTTGGGAAAAGAGCGCTGTTCTTTAGTGAAAAGCTCTTCAAGCCTTTGTTATAGTCGTGTCACATACTAAAAGTCAGGTACAAAACGGACAGTTGCTTACATAGCATGGTGCCACCTTCTGTTCAGTGTTTAGCAATTACTGCGCTGAGTGCTGGAGGACACGTCATTCGTTCTTCACACAGCCGGGTCTCTGCATAATGATCCTCTGTCTATTAAAAAAAGTCACTTTTTGCCTCCTTGTCAGGAAGTAGCAGCCTCTGCAGTACAGAGTATAGCTGCAAAAACACCAGCTTTAGCAGAAGTAAGAAGGCACTATATTGTCAGCTGCCAGAGGGGAAGTAGACCGATTCTGTTCACACCCAGCCCATAGGGGGATATGTAGAAGCAAAAATTATGAAAAAGGGATTTTTTTTCATGCAAGGAACAATGTCAAATCAATCTATGCATTTAGTCGTGTCTGACTCTTGGTGACTTAACCCTTTCCAATCCAATTTGTATCCTAGTTTTCCTAGGGGGCTTGCTCTTTTTCTGCTGTTATACAAAGGCGCTATCTGCTGGCTAAAGCCAGTACTGCATGAGGTGACACGTTGGATAGGCTCCAACAGCAGAGAGGCTGGTAATATACAGTAAGAGAACCCCAACGGATGTCTTCCAACATCGGAGCTGTACAGCCTTAAATCATAATGTCTTCAGAGGTCAGACAGTGGATTGGAAAGGGTTAATAGGCAAACATTCTCCATGCTTCCCTGTCACGCTCTATTTCTTTTAACTGCTTGCTGCACATATTGGTATCCATTCAGATGGTTTCGAGCCGGTGTGTTCTTTGTCAGCCCTTTCTTCTGGTTCGACTGGTCAGTCCCAACATCATTGATTTCTCTAGCGAGTTTGCACGCATGACGTGGCCAAAATAAGTCAGTCGCAGTCTAGCTTCTAGCGATGCCCCTGGTTTTATGCGATCTAACTTCTGTTACCCTGGCTGTCCACGATATTCTTAATAGTTTCCGGCAGCACAACATTTCGAATGCATTGATTCTCCTTCTGTCGGCCTCTCCGTGACCAACTCTCGGACCCATACATCATCATAAGAAAGACGATGGCTCCAACTAGTCTGCTTTTGGTAGTTAGAGTGATATCTTTACTCTACCAGATCTTATCCATGCCAACCATTGCAGAGCGGCCCTATGTTCGACTTCTGGGGTGGATTCGCCATCGTGGTCAATATTTGATCCAAGAAAGATGAATTCCTAAACTTACCCATTCCTTCCCAGGCAGTCTACTTACCGCACCTTCTCCCTATGATCTTCTGGCTTCTGCTGTCCCCCTGGGTCACATCACGTGCAGCTGGCTTATTCTTCATCTTCCGGTGACAAAGCGTCCATTATCTACATTCTTCTTCCTGCAAGTCAATGTACGCTACGTCACTAATGACGTAGCCTACACAGCCTAGCAGGAACCGCTGGATGCTATGTTGCGCTAATGCCAAGACTGGGCATGTGCGCAGTCTGGTCCTGAGAGTTCCTATTCTAACATCATGAGGCAGTGGCATGAGCCCAATGTAGCATCCGGTGCTTCCTGCTAGGCAGTGAACGCTACATCAAAATGACGTAACCTGCACTGACCTGCCGGAGGAAGACTTCAGCTGCATAACAAGAAGAAGAATCCGGTCGGCTTGCGGTGAGGCGACACGGGGACTGCAGGAGCTAGAAGATCGGTAAGTAGACTGCCTGAGGAGGAATTGGTAAGTATAGATTTTTTTTTCTCTAAATGACAAAACCTCTGAGTTTTAGGATCATGTTTATCAGTTCCTCCTCTGTTTCAGCCAGCAGAGTCACTGGCAATTATATTAAAGTCATTGTCCCACCACTTAAAATTCCATCGCAACCACTCGGTCCATCCTGGTTCCTGCTGCCCAGGTCATGTGATTGCTGCAGCCAATAGATCACTGATGTGGCCAGTGATTGGCTGCAGCAGTCACATGTCCTGGAGTGGTTGTGAAGCAATTTTAAGTGGTAGGCCAACCCCTTTAAAACAGCGAACAGACGGCTTTTGGACTTTTAGTATGAAATGATTCTGGGATAACTTCTTTAACTAATGGCAATATCCCATTCATTAGGAAATAGTAGAAGAGGGCCTGCTAGTTTTACCACAGCTCCCCCGTCCCATAACTCATTGGGCTTTGAGGATACAAACACACAAGAAGAAATCAATCACAAAAAAGCAAAGTCTCACTCGAATGTGTCCAATTTAATCACACTTTGCAGCCATCCAGCAGGTCGCCCTACTGCACTACAGGAGGGCCGTTCTGCACCCTCCTTCATGATACTTCTAGGACGCCCGATGTGCGTGGCATTCACTGCATCACCCCCACACCTAACACAGTGCTCCGAGCTAATTGTACAAGATGAAGATGACGAAGATCCAGCTAAAATTAAGCTTGTGCCACCAGATCCCAGTGATCCTGTATCCAAAGTGTCTCACACGTCTTGGCATTGTGCAGCCTGTATAATGAAGTCCTTCTCCATGGAAATGGAAGGAATATCAGCGGTGACGTCCCTCAAGAAGAGAATCAAAGTCTGGTGAGCAGACCAGTTTATGCTGCACATGTCCCAGCACCATCATCTCTCCTCTGCGAGCCTCCCCGACGCTGACCGCTACCAGCTCCTGCGAAACAATCAACAGAAGATACAGTAGTCACATCTACAAGCAAAGGAACAGTGCCCGGCATAAAATACAGTCCTACTGCTAAGATGGTAGATGACAAAGGGGAGGGGTCCCACTGACTGCCCATTAGCTGCAAAATGTCTCATATACAAGCATAGTGATGTGCACAGTGGTTCTTCTAGAACAGGGTAACAAGCTAGACCTTGTTACCTGGCTCTATTGGCACTGGGTGAATTTCTTGTACCATAGCGCAGAATACTGGAGCAGTATCACAACCGGCTGGAAGGTAACAACTCAGCCTTGTATAACCCGTACACAGAGGAGACTATAAAACCCGGAGCAGTGACTGGCTGGATAGTTAAAAAGTCTATAGAAACCTTTGCACATGAAAAACCAATATACAAACCTCTTACCAAGTTCCTGCAGGATAAAAATTATGCACTTGTATGTTTTTTTGCATTATTTTTTTCCCTTCTCATGCATTTAGAAAGCCTCATACTTGGTTTGCAGGCCTTCCTACATTTAAATTTACGGTAGACTTTGTTTGTTAGCAATCACCCCTGTCCCAATCTTGGATTGAGCTGGTTGGCTGCATAGTAGTCTGCACTAAACATTTAGCGCTCTCATATTGGAATCTGGCTCTCTGCATACTACGAGGGTCTATGGTGATTGAGCCTGCCCTGCAGTTTATCAGATGGTGCATTTTTGGCTTCCTTTTCTGTGAGTTATGTGTCTGATCAGCTGGTGTCTCTCATAAAGGTGCACAAGCTGAACTCCCTCTACCCTATCCTCTTTCATATGTTTTGTACCATAAGCACGCCCATGCTATACTACACAGCTATCGCTCATCCTCTGTCTAAGGAGCTGCTAGTTCCGTTCTCCCTCACTGCTGATAAGAGCAAAACAATAACCAGGAGTGAATTACAGCCCTCTGTAATAGTAGCTTTCTCTGTCCTCCTGATCTCCTCCACCACCCCCTGACATTGACATGCAGCCCTCTGTAATAGCAGCTTTCTCTGTCCCCCTGATCTCCTCCACCACCCCCTGACATTGACATGCAGCCCTCTGTAATAGTAGCTTTCTCTGTCCTCCTGATCTCCTCCACCATCCCCTGACATTGACATGCAGCCCTCTGTAATAGCTCAGTGGAAAGGCAGTAAATGCAGGCTAACAGCAGTGGATGTGTTATCAGTTTACTGACAGAATATGCTAAGATTTCAGGCTTCCAGTTTGCAGTGTCCTGGAAAACAATGCAAGCATAGAAATCAAACAATAAGAAATGCTTAATGAAAACTAATTGCAAAAAGTCTTCATTTCCAAAAACACATTTCTTAAAAGAGTACAAAGGTGTACAGCCTTTAAGTGCCAGTGCGGGAAGGAAGTGTCTTCAGCTTAGCACATAGGATAGATCTGAGCCACAGCAGATACCGTGTTAGACCTACCCTGATTTTCAGGTGAGGATTGGAATAGAAGCCCTCCCCCAAAAATAAGCCCCAGATAGGCTACATGTTAAAAAAAACAAAAAAACAATACTTCCCTACCGCTGGCGTTCCGGTCCTCGCACTAGTCTCAGTCACTGCTGCAGGCTGCCGCGTCCTCCTTCAAGCCGACAGAGCAGTTCTTCCTGGAAGCAGGGCTTGAATACCCCGCCTCCAGGAAGCTAATGCTCTGATTGGTTAATCCAGCGCCGCGTCAGCCAATGAAAGCCAGCGCTGGAATAACCAATCACAGCCATTCGATGAGGTCATTCAGTGGCTGTGATTGGTTAATCGAGCATCGGCTCTCATTGGCTAACGCGGTGCTCGATTAACCAACCAGAGCATTAGCTTCCTGAAGGCGGGGTATTCAAGCCCTGCTTCCAGGAAGAACTGCTCTGCCGGCTTGAAGGAGGATACGGCAGCCTGCAGCAGCTACTGAGACCAGCGCGAGGACAGTATTATTAGACACCCCCCGAAAATAAGACACTGTGCCTCTTTTGAAGCGAAAATTAATATAAGACAGTGTCTAATTTTCGGGGAAACATGCTACTTCCGCTTTATAATCACAGCTGGCCCTCCCTGAAGTCGCTGCAGACACCATCTCAAATAACTATTCTTCAGCCTGATAACCCTTTATAATGGATTTTCCAGGAAAACAGATCGATGGTCTATCCTTTAGCTAAGCAGTTAATGGGTGATCAGTTAATGAGCTGCAATACCCAGCACAGCCGCACGTATGTATGTGTCTATGCAGACAATGGAGACTTATCACATTTTACCCATTTATACAGCTAATTGGCAGTGGTTTCAGGGACCCCACCAATAGCTTATTGTAAATCCAAGGGGTTGCCCTTTATGAGAAAAACTTTGTCATTATCGCCTTCACCATCCAGCGTTAAAGGGGTTTTCCGGTTTCATAAAAAACAGGTTCATCAATGTTAAGGGCCGTCTTGCACATGAAGGGGTCGGATTCTGCATGCAGGAGTCTGTAGCGGAATCCAACCCTGTGCCCGGCTGGCGTCTGTGCGTACTGGTCTTTTCTGTTCTTCATCTGTACTGCAGATGGTCCGCACGGCTCGCCATCAAACATGCACAGTACAGATTTCTTTTTTCAATTTTTTTTTCCTGCGACGTTGCTAGACGATGACACAGAATCCGCGACCTGTCCGCAATGTAAACTGCAGACGGGCTGCGAGTCGGATGGCTTCCATTGACTGCAATGGAAGCCGCCCGAAAATGGAGCATCCTGCAATTTTTTTTCTTCGCTTGCAGAAACTGCAATTGGTTTTCATGAGTGTGCAGGGAAAGGTGATAGCTACATGGAATGGATGGTATTTACTGCGGATCCGCAATGCAAATTCGTTCGTTGCAGCTGGCCTAAATAAAAAAAGTTCTACAACTGTCAGAGGCAGTAACCCTGTACATATGTAGTCCTGCTCCCGGATAAGAAGTGGATACAATTGTATCCAGTGTAGACAATGATCTGCGAGATAAGCTGCCTAAACTCCAGATTGATACATTGTAAGATATTTTGCTGAGGATCATCGTGGCGCGCCAGTGATTTCCCCTGCAGCAGCTGAAGAAGGGAAATGTAGTATTACAAGACATTCACATTACTGGCCATTTTGTAATACGAGAACGACACAAAGCCCGCCTGAATGGAATCTGTTCTTACAGAACGGTTCCCTTTGTGGCTCATAGACGTGGTTCAGAGCCGGAGACCTCACACTTATTGTCACATCCCCTTTTAAAGCGGCTTTCTGGCACTAAACTATTCTCAGGACAGGCCATCAATAATTATTGATTGTGAGGGTCCGCTGCTAATGATCCCTCCCGATCAGAGCTGACTGAAGTAACATTGGACTTGGGTGAGCGCCGCTGTCACTTCAGTCCATGGCAGGCACAGCGGCATACATTGTATAGTGGTGGTTACAGGTATTGCAGCTCAATTCCATTCATTTTAATGGGACTGAGCTGCTCTCAGGCCATGTGACTGATGAACATGACCTTACAGGCCTCTTCGATCAGCAGGGATCATGAGCAGCAGACCCCCGCCGATCAACTACTGATGACCTATCCTAATAGGTCATCAGTAGTTTGATGGCAGAAACCCCCATTAACATCATGTAGGCACATTTCATAGTGGAAGCAGCTGCTGGGAAGCAAATAACAGAATCAAGATCTATAGATTAGTCATTTTTGTAACCTTACAGGGCTTTATTTTTCTATTACTACACATAAGCCTACAGCGAGCTCTGTCGTTATAAATGACATTACCTGTAAGAAGGAGCAAGAAGTTCCCATAGTGACATCAAGGGTGACCTTGCCCAGGATAAGCTGCACCTTGCCTGATTTCCGCATGACCAGCTTCCCAATCTGACCCTCAGACAGGTCCTTCAGGGAGCAGCTGTCCTCTGCCGCATTTGCCTCCTATTAGTAAAGAGCAGACAAGTGGAAAACAACAGTGATTCAATATTTCGGAACAGCATATGACTCGTTCCCATTAACGCAGCGTGCCATAAATAGACAGATAACAGAGCGATGCCAATGACTCAAAAGGCCTGTGAGCCTGTGGACGATCTCTATGTATATGTCATATTGTCATCACTTTATAAATCGGTGGGGGGCGGTCTTAAGGCCCCCACATATCTTATTTAAAGGGGTTGTCCCGCGAAAGCAAGTGGGGTTATACACTTCTGTATGGCCATATTAATGCACTTTGTAATATACATTGTGCATTAATTATGAGCCATACAGAAGTTATTCACTTACCTGCTCCGTTGCTGGCATCCTCGTCTCCATGGTGCCGTCTAATTTCAGCGTCTAATCGCCCGATTAGACGCGCTTGCGCAGTCCGGTCTTCTCCCTTCTGAATGGGGCCGCTCGTGCCGGAGAGCTGCTCCTCGTAGCTCCGCCCCGTCACGTGTGCCGATTGCAGCCAATCAGGAGGCTGGAATCGGCAATGGACCGCACAGAGCCCACGGTGCACCATGGGAGAAGACCTGTGGTCCACCGTGGGTGAAGATCCAGGCGGCCATCTTCGCAAGGTAAGTAAGAAGTCACCGGAGCGCGGGGATTCGGGTAAGTACTATCCGTTTTTTTTTTAAACCCCTGCATCGGGTTTGTCTCGCGCCGAACGGGGGGCTATTGAAAAAAAAAACCCCCCGTTCGGCGCGGGACAACCCCTTTAAGTTATCACTATATTCAAAGACCCAGGACTTTTTCTTATTTTTCAGTCGAGTGAGCTCTGCGAGGGCTTGTTTTCTGCGCAATGAGCTGCAGTTTTGATTGTTACTATTTCGGGGTACATATGACCTCCTTAATCATTAGCGTGTTTTTGGAAAATGAAATGAACAGAAAAAGGGTTTTGGTTCCTTTTTTTTGTTTAAGCATTTGCCACGCGGTATATAAAGGGTTGTTAATTTATTCTACAGGTCGTTAGAGATACAGCGATGCAAAACGTGTATTTTTTTACTTAACAAAGGGAAAATTGTGCAAAAAGGGGTTTACATTTTTTAGGTCTCCGTAGGAGACTTCAAACGGTGATCCCATGATCGCTCAGGTAATACACTACAGAACCTTCTGTACTGCAGTGTATTATCTATGTGCTCTATTACAGTCCATGGCAGCCCATCCACTCTCCATGATTACATGACGTCACAGAGGAAGCACCCTTCCTTTCTTAACCCCATACACGTCACGATTAACACTGATGCCCATTGTTGCAACAAAAGTTTGGCAGAGGCTTCTAAACCCACAAAATCTACAGGTCACAAATATACAGCATTTCGCCACAACCAACCTCTTTCTTCCCATGACATATGTAGGTCATGAGGCAGAAAGGGGCTAAAGGGTTGTCCTTTGCGGCCACAAATGCTGATCACCAGCAATCACTGACAGAATGCAAGATGCTCTATTCACATGACATTCGAGAGATTTACATATGTACTTAGTAACGGTATGCCATAGAAACCATTGGGAATATTTGTATATCCCAGTGATCACTAATTTGGCCAGATATATCAGACTTTTGTCAGCGGTTTTTGCCAATTTCATCAGGATTCACCAACAATCCTCATATGGGGAAATAGGCTCATCTATCCCCTTGCCAAGGAAACAAAGGGTCCTTGGGTTGGATTTTAACCTGCAACTAGAGATGGGCGAGTATACTCATTAAGGCACATTACTCGAGCAAGTAGTGCCTTAGCCGAGTATCTCCCCGCTCGTCTCTAAAGATTCGGGGGGCCGGCGGGGAGGAACAGAGGGGAGATCTCTCTCTCTCCCCCCGCAACTGACCTGTCACCCGCGCCGCCCCCCCGAATCTTTAGAGACAAGCGGGGAGATACTCGGCTAAGGCACTACTCGCTCGATTAATGTGCCTTAGCAGGTATACTCGCTCATCTCTACCTGCAACCTATCAAATCCTTTCTTTCCCTCTTTCTACTGAAGCAACATGTCCATTGGACCATTATGCCTGGGCAATCATATATTACTATCAGTGGAAGAGTCCAACACACCTGACTTTTGTCCTTCACTAGCAACATATGGCCATCCTCACTCTGTACTTCACTTCTGACAGGCCGGGAGTCCTGGGTGGGTGGCTGCCCTGGGAGGGTGTCCGGGAGCTGCATGAAGAACAGCGTATCTTCTCCAGAGACACGCAGAGTTTCCAGTAACTCCGGGAGATTCACGTCCTTTTTCTCAGGGGGCTTCTTCACTGTTGGAGCTTTGCTTGGTGGCACACCTGTCTTCAGTGTGCCCTCATCATCTTCCATCGGTTCTTCTTTTACTGTGAAGGGAACAAAAGCATCCTAGAGAACACTTTTTATAAGACTCAATGTGGACAAACGGGCAAATCTCAACTTCAAATTCAGAGACAGGATCCAAAACCAATGATGTGTTACGGAGCTCCGAGGCAAGTGACTAAAACAAGACTCTATTGGAGAACGTCCATCTCATTTACCTACCTTTGATGGATGAAGGCTCCACATCCATTTTTTCCTCTTTGCCTAAACCCTTCATAGGCTTTGAATCCTCTTCTTCCTCCTCATCTCGGAACAGCCAACCTGAATGTGCAAGAGGGAGCTGGACTGGCCGATTCTGGGCATCATTCCTCAATCCGGGGTCATCTAGAAACTACAGAGAATGGATGTGAGATGCGTCAGTAACACTACGTCATCAGTGAATGTAGAGAAGGACTCCGATACCTTGTCATTTTCTAACATTCGAAGAATCTCCTTTGTCTCCTCTTCAGTTTCCCTTTTCTCTCGTTTTATATTAATGATGTGTGAGGGGCCCAGATCGCCGGCATCTGCGGGGCCATCCCATGTAGCTACAGGCAAAGCAAAGGTGGCATTAGATAGTTAGCGGAAACAAGGAGCTTTCATACCAAACATCTTATGACTACTCAAGCCAGCAACATTCTCTCAAACGTATTACTTTTCTTTTTAAGTTGCTCTGCGGGTCCTTGCTCAAAGATGGAGTGACTCTGGATGACCTGAGGTCTTCCTCGTCCTCTGCCTGATCCATCGCGTCGGTCTCTGTTGCGTTCTGCCCGCTCGACTTTCACAGACACTTCCTCTTTTGGTCTTCATTATAGACGAAAGGAAGCAATAGTTACAATGGTATTTCTGGAGTGGAGATTTTTTAGTTTGGGGTCTAAAAAGTTCTTCAACTTTTTGATATATTTTGTTTCCATTCCTTATAATTTTCAAGATCTCTGCTTGCTGTTAGAAGCTAGAACCCTGTGCTTAAAGGGCTTGTCCACTTACAGGACAACATTGGCCTTATAGCTCCATCTAAGTAACAAAAAGAGCCGTGGGGGTCCAGTGCTGTAGCCCTGCCGTCCTCCTAGTGTTTGTTGTAGAAGATTATGTCACCGGAAGTCACTTGGACTGCTGTAGCCAATCAGAAGCTGCAGCATTGCCGCCCCTTCGCCTAGCATCAGCATTGACATCCTGGGTACCATGATGCTTGGCCTCTGATTGGCTGCAATGGTCAGGTGACTTCCCGTGGCATCAGCAAACACCAGGAGGACGGCGGGGCTGCTCCGTTGCATCACCGTGGCAGAGGACAGGCAAGTACTGCAGTCTGTGTTATTTCAAACACAGTTTGAGCTATAGGGGCAATGTTGTCCTGTAACTGGACAGTCCCTTTAAAGGAGTTTTCCAATTTGAGACATTTAACCCCCATCTACAGGATAGGGGAAATATGCCTAATTGCTCGGGGTCCTACCGCTGAGCCTTGGGACAAGCGCACCTGAATGCCCCATGTGAATGGAGTGATGGAGTGCAAGCGTAACCACTCTATTCACTTCTATAAGACATTAGAAGACTGCCAAGAACATCGCTCTTCTCCTATCCCATAGAAATGAATGGAGAGGCATGGAGCATTTGGAGGCACCAATCTCTTGATTGCTGGGGATCCCAGTGGTTGAACCTCCAGAGACCAGACATTTGTCCCTTATCCTGTAGAATGGGAATATGTGTCTTTAATTGGAAAATCCCTTTAATATTGGTTTCATTTGCCAAGTCCTATAATAAAATGGAGCATCTATTGACTTTAATAGACACCCCATTGATGCCATGCGCCGACCTTCACTGCAGCTGCTATAGACATAACAGGTTTTCTGGCCAACTCTTGATGGACCAGTCTGATTGTTGGCATATGACACCAAAGCCTGCTTAACAATCACTCGGGTCCATAACCAGCCCTGTGTCCACATAAAACTGGTTTCCCTGTTCTCACAATATGGCACAGATCTGTCGGATTTCTTGGGCATGACACTCATCACCCATCAACCTCAATGGAGGGGGATACATCAATAAAAAATATAAGTCCGGATCGCAGTTTTTACCACAGTTACGTGCAGAGAAAAACATTTGGTACCATGTTAGACAGTAGAACGAAATGCTAGAGCCTTCAATCAGAGACACAACAATCTTGTAGATGTGATACCTTTTAACCCTTTCCAATCCATTTACTTTTTCTCATCCATTCTCCCCAGCTCCAAATATATAGAAGCTGGGGAGAATGGATGAAAAAAAATAAATTCTTCCTTCACCCTCCTGATCTGCCAGAGTTCAGGTGGTCACATCCCCGTCTGCCTTCTCCTCAGGGGTCCTCGATGAGGATCAGTGCAGGAGTGTATCTGTACCCGATGTGTCTGATGATCGGGTGCAGATGCACCCCTGCACTGCAGTGTCAGGCCTGTCCCGACATCGGAGCTGTGGAGGGAAATGATGATGTCGGGGCAGGCCCGACATTGGATTGGAAAGGGTTAATGGCCAACAAAGAGAAATGTTGTTACAGCAAGCTTTCGAGGCTACTTAGGTCTCTTCCACCAGCCTAATGAAGAGGCCGAAGCAACATGGATCATTTCCCTTTGTTGGCCATTACAAGGTATCACATCTACATGATTATGTTGTTCTGTAGCTGAGAGCTATAACTGTGCGGAGACACTTGTATGTAAGAACTAAACAATTGGCAAATAAGAGGCGTAAGACGACGCGGGTGTAAAGGTAGGTGCAAACACTTACTCTTCTTTTATCTTCCTCCCAATTATATTCGGAGCAAATGTTTTCTGGAGAAGGAAAAGAAAAGAAGACGATTACACAGCAGCATATAGTAAGGGGGGACATCATTACTAACCAACTACTGCAGACCAAACCTCATCCTGCAGCTACAAGCAGGCGTCATCACACATAGAACGGGGTAGGAACGTCTGCAGATTACATGCAGGTATGACTGAAGCAGAATAAAGCAGATGGCAGAAGAACGTATGCCAATCACCATGCTGGGTACGGCTTACAGACGGCAGCGGGTGCTGTTTAAAGGGGTTGTCCCGCGAAAGCAAGTGGGTCTATACACTTCTGTATGGCCATATTAATGCACTTTGTAATGTACATTGTGCATTAATTATGAGCCATACAGAAGTTATTCACTTACCTTCTCCGTTGCTAGCGTCCTCGTCTCCGTGGTGCCGTCTAATTTCAGCGTCTAATCGCCCGATTAGACGCGCTTGCGCAGTCCGGTCTTCTCCCTTCTGAATGGGGCCGTTCGTGCCGGAGAGCGGCTCCTCGTAGCTCCGCCCCGTCACGTGTGCCGATTCCAGCCAATCAGGAGGCTGGAATCGGCAATGGAACGCAGAGAGCCCACGGTGCACCATGGGAGAAGACCTGCGGTCCACCATGGGTGAAGATCCCGGCGGCCATCTTACTAAGGTAAGTAAGAAGTCGCAGCAGCGCCGGGATTCGGGTAAGTACCGGACGTTTTTTTTTTTTTACCCCTGCATCGGGTTTGTCTCGCGCCGAACAGGGGGCCTATTGAATTAAAAAAAAAACGTTTCGGCGCGGGACAACCCCTTTAAGCTCTGCTTCATCATTTGCAACCTAGCTGCATCGCCTACTGCGGCTGAAGGAAGTCTGACCCATCGTTTCTGCAGGGTTACCCAATTGTACCGTAACACGTGGGACTGATGAGAGATACAGCAATCCAGAGATATGACCCTTCACTTCCCGTGTGCCATGCTGAGCGGTTCACCTACCACTCTGGTCCGGAGACAGAACGGATCCCGTTGCAGTCAACGGGGTCCCATCAGTGGAGTTAGATTCTGTTCTGAGATAGAGCCACTCAGCCACGGGGATTCCCGTTTCCTGCTCCCCAAGCAGGAAAGTGGAATCCCCAGCGCAGATGTGAAACCACCCTAAGTCACTGCATATGTACCAAATATCTCAGTGAGGAGCTGGCCTGAAATACTTAGAACATGAGAAGTCTGCAGCAGCCAGAACTAGAGACATCAATCACTACCCCCATGGTGTGTGTCTACAAGACGGAGGAGCGGGAGCGCTCAGACCAGAGACCCATCAGCCGGACAAGAGGGGAAAAATGGAAGCGCTCCACCTTGTTGATGCCAGTTAGATACGGTACATGTCAGAGATTAGTCTGATCCCGGCTGTCACAGCAGACGTCCAGCTGCCAATCACAGCCCCCTACCGCCGCTGATCGTGGGAGCTGATGAGCCTGTATGTCATACGGACTCAGGCAGGTCCATCCATTATGTGTATTTATGTCATGGAATGCTAAGGGCTTAAAGAAAGACTTTTCTTCCAATCTTGAGGACCTTACTTCACACGGGCCATCATTCGAGTCCTTACTTCACACCAGGGTATGCAATTTTGGGTTCGTGAAAAAAAAAGCACCATTTTCAGTGTATGTGTACGTGTGTTTTTATGGCCGTGTTACATCCACGTTCACTATTTTTTTCCCGCATGCAAAAAAAAAAATTACAAGAAGGTTCAACAAAATGGTGCGCAAAAGAAAAAACGCAGTGAAGACAGAGGCTGATGCGTATTCACTGCAGTTATTTTAAACACCCACTGACTTTAATGGGCAAATTTGGTCCGTGAATACAGACCAGACTAGGACATGCTGCGATTTTTTTTTTTGTGCGCAACATTGGTCCACGGGGAAAAAAAACCACACACACACATTAGAATCAATCAATTTAACTAATTGCGTCAGTATGCTGTCCATAATCAATCAGTAAAACCACAGACTGAACGGGTGAATGGGCCGTATGGGGCTAACCATACTGTCTTATGTGGCCTCCGTTTTATGTATGGACTTTGGAAGTGCGTACCGGCCGGACGCTCGCAGGATAGTCGGAGTTAAGGTCCGAAGACCCGCGGTCAGGCAAACAGAGGCAAAATAAGTGTGGTTAGCCCTTAATTCTTCCCCGGTTCGTAAAGCTGATTGTACAGATGTGGGTGGCCTAAATATACATGGCCCCCTATACATTCTTAGACTAGACTCACCTTTCTGACACCACCAAGGGTTAAGTCCCGGGAGCGGATGGAAGGAAGGCGGCCAGGGGTGAGCGGTGCTGAAGGTCTGCGTCCAACCAGACCCCGGGCTCCTCCGATGGTGGTCCTGGGAGTCCCAGGGGTGGGATCATTCTTCCCATCAGCCATCCTGTGAATGCAGAGAAGGTTCAGAAAGTCAAAGCGGGCCGCAAATATAATATAATTGCAGGTAGAAGATTCTACCCCCAAAGTGAACAAATCCGCCGCGTTCCCACATCTCCGTAAAGAGGGCGACTGACTGCAGGCATCTGCGGCAAAGCTTAGCTTATGGGAGTGACAACGGTGACTTGGCTGCAATTCGCAACTAACAGCCGATCTGCTGGGGTTCAGCCAATCGCTGGATGTAAATGTCAGCAGCACGAAGACAATGGGGAGTCGTGGATTGGCAGTGGTTATAATGGGGCGTCCATGCCAGGAAAGTGAGGAAGAGAAAGTATCAAGGTATGTATGGATGGGGATCGCGGGGCTACTCTGCTCCATGCAATGTTTATTACAGCTGGCAACAGCCCCGATAAGCCTGGTGGCTGATCAGACCCTTTAAATTCCGCCGTCAACAGCATCTAAATGCCCTGTTCGATGTTCAGGGGTCCCGCACTGCCCCCCACAATAAGATCATAGGTTGCCAGGGAAGCCGGGGGCCTGTCAGATCACGGTATAATGTAATGCTATGGTATTACATCATACTGCAGGAGCGATCCAACCATCGCAAGTTCATGTTCCCGGTGGGAACTTAAAAAAAAAAAAAGAGAGAAAAAGTTAAAAAATTGGTTTAAAAAAGTTTTCTTGATGATTAAAAAAATAAAAGGCAATAAAAGTAAAAAAAAAACCTTCGCCATATTTATAATAAAACAATCTAAGTAATAAAAAAAAAATATATATTTGGTATCGCCGCATCCCTGAAAGTCTAATCTATCGAAGTAACTGATTATTCACCCCACACGGTGAACGCAGACAGAGAAAAAAAAATAAACGAACAACGCCAGAATTGCGCTTTTTTGGTCACCCCGATCTACAAGAAAAAAAAACGAAGAAAAAGCGACTAAAAAGTTGTATGAACTTCAAAATGGTATCAAAGAAACTACAGGATGTTCCGCAAAAAATGAGCCCCGCGCGGCCGCATTAATGGAAAGACAAAAAGTCACGGCAGTCAGAAAATAGTTAGAAAAATTTAATATTTTTAGAAAAAAATAAAAGCAGTAGAGCAAAAAAAAAAAAATTACTCTAAGGCCTCGGGCACCTATGGATTCAGTGTGGGAAATCCTGCATAGAATCCTCCGGTGCCCGCTGCTGGCGACCCTGCGTACCCGTCAGATGAATTCTTATTCTGGATGCGGATGTGCTGCAGGCGCTCCGGCACACATGCGCAGTACGGTTCTCCCTGCGCCGTCGCCTAGGCTATGATGCAGATCCGCCTCACTTCTGCAACGCTCATTGGAAGCCGTCCCTGCGTATCCGCTCTGAAGATAGAGCATGCTGCGGTTTTATTTCGGCACGGAGCTTCCATTGAAGTCAATACAAACCTAAACCGGGCCGCTGTACTACGGACAGAGCTGCAATGACAGCGGGCCTGAAATCAGCTGATCAGCAGCGATCCCGAACGCTGTCCCCCGCTAATCAACTGCTGATGGTCCATCCCAACGATAGGTCTTTAACAGTCAAGTTCCAGACAAGCCATTTAAAGGAGTGCGCCAAGTTTTAAAGTTTTGTCCGATCCACTGGATAAGGAATAACTATGAACAGTGGGGGTCCGACTGATCCTGAGAACAGGGGTCCATACCACAGTGAGTGCAGCGGAGGTCGTGCAGGCGCGCCACTGCTCCATTCACTTCAAGTATGGCGCCCGAAATCGCTGAAGAGCTCAAACGCAATAATCTCCAGCGCACCTGCACGCGTCTCTGCTGCGTTCAGTCCGAGACCAATCAGACCCCCACGATCCCCCAACAGTCAGACCCCCACGATCCCCCAACAGTCAGACCCCCACTCTGTGATTTCTGCTGCAGAAGGGCTGTGGGTCTGCATCAGATCTGCGCCATTTTATTAAGTAGGGCGAAACGTCTGCGTTCCTGGCAGATATCGGTGGCGCGTTACTAGCAGATTCTTCCTGCAGCGGCGCTACAAATCTGCTGGGAAAATTCCCGTCGCAACTGATCAGGGTTGCCAAGAGCAACAAGATCTGTGCTGAATCAAACGCTAGTGAATACTCGTTCGCACGCGGCGGGGATTTTCTGTCCGGGTTTTTCCATACTTTTTACTGACTGTATACGAACAGCCCACGGACCCATGAAAGTAATCCGGTGCAGTCAGACCTGCGCTTTTTATGTGGACTGATGCAAAAAAAAAATTAAATTGCGGTATTCACGGGCCAAAATTACCACGAAATCTACGGGGGCGTAAAAACCGCGGTGTACATGGATGTTATATGTGCGCAGTGCAGTTTTTACGCATGATGCGAGGAGACGACGTGGGAAAAAAAAAGTAGCATCAGTTCGGCCTTCTCGATAGAAAAATGGATGGCACATGGACGGAAAAAATACGTGTAACACGCACGCACGCACGCAGTGAAATCAACCCGGTTTTCATGGACTAATATGGCAGACGCCCGTGTCAGTGAGCTCTCAGGGTTTGACATCAGGACCCCGGTGGTTGTCATAGAAACCAGGAGTGCCCAATAAATCTACATTACATATTTTCAACACAGCGACAAAGAAAATAACGCAAGAATGCGATAAATGTGATGATCCGACCGCTAAGACAAAAATGGCGCAAACAGGAAACGATCCTATGTGCCAACTTTACATTACACATCCAAGCCTGATTAACCAATTCTTGTTTGAACAAGTAAATTCCGTCAGCGGTAGCCCGTTCGCGCCCGTCTACACAGGTGGGCACAGCGTTGGCGCGTTCAAACAAGAATCATTCAGAATCCAGGAGTGGGGAAAAAAACAACAATTTTTGAACGGTAATCGTAAAAGCACCTTGAGCGGCGCACCTGTACGCGCAGATAACCCATATCCTCCTCTAGATCTTGTGCTGCACCCCGACTGCTGTGACACTACTACCCCCAGCATGTTACAGCAGCACTGGGGGTTGTACCCTTACAGCCTGTATACTGGGGGCTCCCTGTCTATAAAGAGGTAATAGATGAATACACCGTCGGTAGACGCAGTGCACAGCGCCATGTACACACCTGTGGAGAGAAGCCGCAGCACAGACGCTCACCTGCCGCTCACCGCATGTTCCTGCACAAACACTGCCGCTGACGTCACCACACACGTCACTTCCGCTCCGCGCACAGACTGCTGGGAAGTGTAGTCCTGGGAGAGGAGGAGCGTGCAGGACTCGTTAGGGGATGTGAGGAGGTCATAGACTGCAGGTGGCAGACCTGTAATGGCAGCAGTGAGGCGGTGACCTGTGAGGCGTCCACAGGAGGGTGGAGCCAAACACCATGTCTTGTCATAACATAAATACCCCTCCTCATTAGGAAAGCAGAACTGAGTGCCCTCATGTCCCAGAATGTCAACATTAATGCCCTTTAAGTGCCAGCCACATCATAACTGTCTGCCACGCATGCCCCATCAGTGTCAGTCTCAGATGCACCAGAATTGACACACTCGGTTGCACCCATTAATCCGCATCACTGATGTGTAGAATGTCTGGGGAAGCCAGCTGCGAGAGTGTGGAATGTTGGGTTGGGAGATATGGACAGCATCCGTCTTCTTTGAGAGAACTTGCCAGACATTTGCAGGATGAATGAAGGGAAATACTAGCTGAAGCACATGAGACGTTAGTAGAAAGTATACCATGGGGCGTATCCGATGTCATTAGGGCCGAAGGAGCCCCACTAAGTATTACCATATGGAAATAAATACTACTTTCATTGGCCCAAACGTGCAAGATTTACCTTGACTTCTATTGGTATACTACTGTCACATGGTGCAACAGATGGCGATGTCCACATTTGTAACCCAATGTCAGTCTACAGGACGGTCCAAGACCCTTTAGGAAGCTCAATCACCACCAATTATGGACGCCCTCACACGGGCGTGTTTTCATTGTACGTTGCGTGCAATTTTTGCATGCGCAGCACGTGATACCTATAGCCCATTGATTTCTATTGGGCCGTTCACACCTGCCATTTTTTTGTGCGTGTATTACGTACGCATGCACACCAAGATAGCATATGGGGATTGGCGTCGCACAGCAAGTACACGTGCCTCTCACAGCTACTTACGGCCGTGTGAGCCTGGCCTTTGTGTGGCAGCTAGAGAAACCGCATGGCTTGTTTGGGATCACCGGTGTTAAAGGGGTTGTCTTAAAGCAGGTTTTGCTTGTCGTGCAAATACCCCAGCAGCAGTTCCTAAAGTGAATGGCATTTGCTGGTTGCACATGCGCACCACCGCTTCATGCACTTCAACAGGACGGCCATAGCTAGCCAAGTTGGCTGTCTCCAGCTGTCCCATAGAAGTGAATGGAGCGGCGGTGCGCATGAGCCGCCAAGTCACAGCTAGGGTGTCTTCATGAGAGGCAAAACCTGTTGTAAGCAAGCCCTTTAACCCCTTAGTGATGGCCCGATTACCTTTTTACGTCCTAGCTAAGTAGGCTGTAATCCTCAGAGATGTAAAAACATGCATCCCCGAGGATTAAAGCCACGTGGGCCAGTAGACGTGACAGCTACATGCTGATGCCGCTCTTCTGCGCATGCGCGCCAGACGAATGACGTCACAAGCGGAAGGCCTGGATCGCCTGGGAGATTTGAAATCTCCTGGCTCCTGAATGTAGCCGGGAGGCAGGAGATATCACTGGGGACCTCGGTGACTGGTCCCCGGGCCCAAGATTGCCATTACCCAATGGATGCTGACGATTACAGAAAAGTTTTAAAAAAGTTAAAGTTTCAGCTGCTCTCATGGATCAGATCCATGGGGGCAGCTGAAAATATTTACTCCTGTCCTGCGTGCTGTCCCATGGCGATCTGCACCTTCCGCGAGCTTCTGCGCACGCGCTGATGTGGCGCACATGCGCACAAGCCTCGAGAGCGCGGCAAATTTAAAATCTGCCTGCACCAGTCTGTCAAAGATAGCCGAGTGCAGGGAGATGTCACAGGGGCCCGCGGTGAGCGGTTCCTGGACACGTGATCGCCGTTATCCAATGAATAATGGTGATCAGGTAAAAGTTAAAAAAAAAGTTGAAGTTTCATCTCCCCTCACCGTTGCGATCAGTGATGTGAGATGAAACATCGTATCGGAGGCCTCTTTATTTGAACCCCAACGCAATCCTCCTCCACAGACCTTCCCCGGATTCTGCACATGCGCCCGCCGGCAAAGTGCCGGACAGATGCGCAGGAGCCAGGGAGCCCAGGAAATGTAATATCTCCTTGCTTCTGGCTACCAAAGGTTGGCTGGAGCAGTGACTGGTGGCCTCATTGAGCGGTCCCCGGTCACGTGATAAAAGGGTAGCCATCGACCTTAGGTCGGTCTCATACGATTGGATAGGAATTACGGATTCCGCATGCGTTTGATCAGCGGTCATACGCGGAGCAATCAAATGCACGGATTACACAATTCCGCTCACATTAGCGGGTGGGAATTCTGTAATCCATTTGCAGAAAACGAAACGCAGCAGGTTCTATTTTATCGCAGATATCCGCAACATAGAGCCCATTGTGCTCCATGGTCACAGATATACCCGCAGCCCATACGCATCTACATTGTGTACGGACTGCGGATACTCGTGCCAACGCTAATGCGACGGCGGGGGAAATACAAACAAGAAAGGGTGTACTGCGCATGACCGCCTGTTTGAGTACGCAGTTATGCGCAGTACATTACGTGGCCGTACACAGCGCCACGGCCGGGCTCACAGCTGGGATCGGCTGCGGGCCTCCACAAGCGGATTCCGCCTACACCCGCGTGAGCCCGGCGTTATTCAGTCCACTACCTGTAATATGTAATTTACAAGAAGCCCCGGGAACGCTCACCTTCCTGCAGTTCCAGGAGCAGCTTGTTGAGTGCCTTCTGTGTGAGACCGCCGCACCTCAGCGAGCTTACGAAGCCTCAAAGGGCGCCACTTTTACACCCCATCCTGGCCACTGGGGTCAAGAAATACCCCCCAAAAAAGCTTGGGAGGAGGAGGGATACCTGATTTTATTGCCCCATATTCCCATCCCAATCAGGCCTCCATAATTACCCCTGTCTTCGGAAATACTACACAGTTCACATTATTACTTTTATCTAAGATTTGGGGAACGCCAAAAAGGGCGCGGAGGGGGAAAAGGGGATGAGGGGGATTATTTTTTAGGGAGTCAATTTTTTTCTGCGCAAGTGAGCAATGCGGCCTGGAATTTATTCAGTTGTGCCCTGCAATCCAATGGGTGTTCCCTCCATTATAGGCCCAGCCATGTGTCCTATAAGAAGATTAGGGCCACAATGGATATGTTTCTGAACACGGGACAAACAGGGGGATCCATTTTGGGGTGAAAGTCTTCATTCCTATGTGTGCTGTACAAAAAACTGGTTTTAAAATAACACAATTGCAAAAAAAATGAAAATCGTAATTTTTTCCTTCTGCTTTGCTTAGATTCATTCAAAAACTGTGGGGTCTAACTACACAGTACACCCCTAGATGAATTCGTTAAGGGGTCTAGTTTTCATAATGGGGCCATTTGTTGGGGTTCTCTGTCTTTTTGATGCTCAAGGGCTCTACAAGTGGGCAATGGGGCCTGAAACGCCTTCAAGCAAAATTTCAGCTGTGAAAGCGACCGGCTGCTCCTTTTTGGTTTAAGCCCTGTTGTGCATACGGATAGCGGCCATAGGGCCACAATGAGTATGTTTCTGAACACAGGACAAACAGGGATATCCATTTTGGGGTGTAGATCCTCATTTTCATGTGCAGTATAGAAAAAAAATCCTGCATTTAAAATGGCATACTTGCAAAAATATTAATTTTATTTTTTCTCCACATAGGCCGCCTGCAGACGAGCGGAAATCCCGCCGCGGGATTTCCCGCGGGATTTCCGCCGCTGAAAGTCTGCATAGGAGTGCATTACAATACGCACTCCTATGCAGACGGCCGCGGTTTGGCCGCGCGAAATCTCGCGCGGCAAACAAACCGCGGCATGTTCTAATTTTCTGCGGGGCACGCACTCACCTGGCCGCCGGCTCCGGTCTGCGCATGCGCCGGCTGCGCGGCAGCCGGCACATCAAAGAGCCGGGGCCGCCAGGCGCGGGTGAGTACGCGCTCGTCCCTGCAGGCTCTGGGGTCGGATCGCGCGGCGAGATTTCTCGCTGCCGGATCCGACCCGCTCGTCTGCAGGCGGCCTAAATTGCATTAATTCCTGAAAAAAATTGTGGGGTAAAAATACTCATCCCCCCCCCCCTCAGTGAATACATTAAGGGGTGTAGTTTTTAAAATGGGGTCATTTGTAAGGGTATTTATCATTCTAACACCTATGAGCCTTTGCAATCTTGGCTTGGTGCAGGAAAACAAAATGTGCCTCAAAATGTTGTTAATCAATCTTAAATTTGTACCTCTTCTAAATGGTTAAAAAAAATGAAAGTTTTTCAAATGTGCGTCCAGAATAAAGTGAACAGATGGAAATATAAGCTTATCAAAAATGTGTACAGTATGTCTGCACATATTTGAGATATTGCAATTGAAAATCTGAAAAAAATGACAATTTTTTCAAAATTTTCCCAATATTGGGATTTTTAATAAATATACACAAAATCTATTGGTCTATTTTTACCAGATAAATGAAGTACAAAATATGGTGAAAAAACTACGTCAGAATCACTTGTATATACAAAGCCTTTGGCCCGGTCACTAAGGGGTTAATCAATTTCCCCCACAACCTTTGGGTGCTTATATAAACTAAGAAAGGGCCCTCACTGTCAAGTTATTTACTGATGCCCCCATTATGTAGGAGACAGGCAGCGGGCATCGTCAGGGGGCATCGGCCATGGGTGACTGCAGCTCACATAGTTATGTTACTAATGAGACCATTAAACCATTATCATGCTGTATTTCTCAAACATCTACCCTCAGTCCCCCATTCTTGGTTCATTTAGGATTTGCAGGAGCGGATGTCAAAGAGAGGAGAAGGAGAAATGGAAGGATGAAGTACTTCCAGGCCTCCATCTGCTCGCCTTACTTCCTACTGGCCTCCATCTGGCTTACTGTTACTGTTTGGAATATATAGCAGATTTCCTGGCCTTGTGTTATAGATTTCCTGATCTCTGTAGCGGCTTCTGCCAGGCGGTTTTCGTATAACACAATAGCAAGTCAAGGACTTATTACACAATCAGACGTTAAACATGGATTGCCGTAAGACAGGTATAACACCCACACCCATAGAAATCATGGGGCTCCATAGCAAAACTGAGAATCCCCACCGCACCCTAAATAATTGTCAGAGACAGCATATCTATGACGCGGTAGGCTGAGATACAGTAGCTCATTCCTAAATAATATAATCACCAAATAATAGTCAGATACTAGCTCCACACAGTGATAGTGATTGCAGTGCAGTTACCTCTAGTGATCACAGGTGACATCGTCTCTGATTGGTGATGTCTGTTTTTGTTTTTCTTCTTTATCTGGGCCCAGACCGCCATGAAGATTTTGCCCAGTCACAACTTGTCTCTGAGCACTCTCCTCCTCCTGTCCTTACCTCTAATGAACCTCTTACCACCCCTAGTGACCCCTCTGTGGTGCCACAAAGTAATAGAGCTCCACAGAGTAATGGTGTCCTATGAAACTGTTAGTACAACCCTCTGTGGCTCCTGAAACTTTTAGTGCCGCCATTATAGCCCCTGAAACTCCTTTAAAGGGGTTTTACCAGAATCAACTATTATCACCTATAATAGTCTGGTGGGGTCCAGCTGTTTTAACCTCCACTGATTCCTAGAACAGGGATCCCCTGTTCCCCTCTACTCACTGCACCCATTGCAGTGCATCTTGGGGATAAGGGATAAAAGTTGATTCTGCGAATACATCTCTAAAGGGGTTGTCCGGTTGCAAAAGGGGTTTTCAAAAATAGGTCCAATATTGTAAAATATTATAGCCCGAGGTACTTACCCACCCTCAGACCCCGGCAGTGCAGTGCTACAGCCTTGTGGCCCTCATGGTCTTTGTTGTGAAACAGACACCTTGTGAGCACTGCAGCCAATCAGACACCACAGTGCCACTGTCAGTTCTCATGGCATCAGCGCTCATGTCCCGGGTGACATGATGCCAGGACTTCAAAATGGTGACGTTGCAGCCTCTAATTGGTTGCAGTAATCACATGGTGTCTATTTCACAACAAAGACCAGGAGGACCGCGGGGCTTCAGTGCTGGATCACCGAGGTCTGAGGGAAGGTAAGTACATCTGCTTTTATTATTTTAGCAATATTGAAGCTGGTTTTAAAAACTTGTTTTGTAACCAGACAACCCCTTTAAACCCAGCGACTCCGAGGTGACGTCTCCTGTGATTGTAGTCTTTCACTTTCCCTGTGTTCTCCATCTGGCCCAGACCGCCATGAAGGCTTTTCCCATCCATTTCACTGCAGAGTTTGCAGCCTGAGTATGCACAAAGATGGCTCTGCTATATCAGAAGACATCAGTGTTAGGGCTCCTTCACACTGGTGGTCGCGATATCGCAGCGAGAAAAATCGCAGCAAAATCACAGCTTTTCTCCCCGATATTTTTGAGCATCAGCGCTGCTTTTTCTCACAAAAACATTGCCGCCACTTACGATTTTCTCGCATGTTTTCTTCACTCTATTTTGCTGCGATTTTTTTGCGCGAAAGTCAATAGGACTTTCTAATGTTAAAATCGCATCGCACAAAAAACGTAAGTTTGTGCTTTGCGCTGCAATAAAAAGGAGGCTCCATAGGGAGCCATGGGAGATAGAAAAAAAACATAATGATAGGACGTGCTGCGTTTTTGTTTTTTTTCTCGCAATGGGAAGGAAACCATTGAAAATCATTGGTTTCATAATTCTGCGTTTTCACTCACTCTCGTATCACATGAAAATCATGCGATTTTATCGACAGTGGGAACGTGCACTTAGGGTGGTTTCACATGGGCGAAAAAAATTGTGCAATTTTCGTCTGCTGCGAGAGTCATTAAAAAAGCAGATTATGAAACTAATAATTTACAATGGTATCCTGCCCATCTGCGATGTTTTCACTCATGTGATGTTAAGAAAAAAAAAATCGCAGCATGCTCTATTTTTCTGCGATGCTCAATTTTTTTTATCCCCCATGTTTCCCTATGGAGCCTCTTTTATTGCATTGGAGTGTAACAAACTTGCGTTGCGATGCAATTTTAACATTAGAAAGTCCTATTGACTTTTGCGATAAAAAATCGCGCAATTTTAACGCAGCTTAGGCTTCATGCAGATCGGTATTTTTGTTTACGTTTTCCTGATTCAATAAGGGAGCAGAGAAATGGAAACCATTGGCCGAATGGACTTGTCTTATGATGGAAATGAGTGGCGCAGAATGAACCCCATTGACTATATTAGGGTATGTTCAGTTTTTGCTCGGCCCTTCGGCATTTTTCGGAATGAAGTAGTGCGGTATGCAGCACTATTTCATCCTGTGTTAACAAAAATTAGTAACGGAAGCTCCAAACGGTTCCTCCAACAATGTTTGTGGGGTTACTTTTCTACTTGTTAAAGGCTTTGTCCAGAATAGATCATCAATCAGTGGACGTCTGGCACCTGGGACCCCGCTGGTTAGCAGTTTTCTGGGCCAGTGAGCTTGTGCACTGAGCTGGTTTCTACAGGAAGCAGACAGCTCTGTTCCCACTATAATGGCCATGCTTGGCATTGCAGGCTAAGTTCCCATGGAAATTAATGAGACACAGAATGCAATACCAAGCCTCTCAACTACAGTGGGAACAGAGCCATCTGCTTTCTGCAGAAATCAGCTTGGTGTCCAAGCGCATCAGCCTTGTGAATAGCTGATCAGAGGGGTCCCAAGCTCCAAAGTTCCCTCTAAATTATTGCGCAAACCTCGTACTGGTACTAGAGAGCTCTCCTGAAGATATGCAGGTGGACCCGATTTGAAATCATTCTATCTCTGCAACCAGGAACTGCTCATGAATGAAGCTCTCACCACTTGTTAGGCTGCATTCCCACGAACGTATATCGGCTGTGTTTTCACGCCGAGCCGATATACGTCCTCCTCATCTGCAGGGGTGGGAGGATGGAAGAGCAAGGAGTAGGAACTGAGCTCCCGCCCCCTCTCTGCCTCCTCTCCGCCCCTCTGCACTATTTGCAATGGGGAGAGGCAGGGCGGGGCTAATTCAACCCACTTAGCCCCGCCCCCGTCCCGCCTCTCCCCATTGCAAATAGTGCAGAGGGGCAGAGAGGAGGCAGAGAGGGTTCGGGAGCTCAGTTTCTGCTCCTAGCTCTTCCATCCTCCCCCCCCTGCACATGAGACCGACATATATCGGCTCGGCGTGAAAACACAGCCGATATACGTTCGTGGGAATGCAGCCTAAAGGTGATGTTTAATCATGAGGTCATTGGTTTCATCTGGTACAAGCTCTTCCTGCAGGTGACCAAGGAAAGCGTGTAGAAATTAATGATGCGATGATACAGAACATGGAGGTCGACAGCTTCTTATTGCCCTCAATGTTGGATAGGTCACACAGGACTCCAAGACTTGGCGCTCCACTTTTGGGCCCCAAGATCACATTTTCTGAGCATACGTCAAGGACCATGATTTTTAGCCACCGCTAGCGACTAATCTGGACGACCTCAAAAACAGAATCACAACAACGGTGACCTCAGTGGAAGAAGATACTTTGGGAGGAGTTTGGGATGAATTGAACTGTCATCTTGATGCTGTCCGTAGAGCAGGACATGTAGAGTATTTGTAAATTGATAGTAAAATTTGACAACTCATTAGACTGTTTGTGACTTTTTGTGGTAGTATGTTGCCATCCTGAAATACATTGCTTTGAAATTAGGTCCATCCTTATTGAAACACCCTGTATTTTAATCCCAGAAGAAGAGGCCATGTGTTACGTTCGTGTGGGCTAGTGAGCATCGGGCCCACATGAACATTACCAAGGATAGGGAACAGCACATGAAACAACCACCGGTTAACACCTCTCCCTACCTTCTACAAAGGAATATGACCAAGGACCTACATGAGCAGACACATCGCCCCAATAAAGGGCGGCCCAGCGGTCTTCGGATCTGGGCTCTTCCTGCCCCAAAGGACTCACGCACCCAGGCTAGGACACATACACATACCATCACTGACAGGGACAACTGGACAGGATAAGAAGACACACAGAACCATATTCACACCATACAGCAGCCATTACACAAACACTAGTAGCAGATGTTGATGCTATAAATGCCAGGTATTTGTTGACATTTTGGCCAAAATATGGAAGCTAGCGGGCCACATCACAGCTCCTGGCAATACTGCTAGTCCCTACTTTAACCTAGTCCATCAACATAATAAGACAAAACCACAAGACACAAACCTTTCTTGCAGCCACCACACATAGAACCTGCTCACACCACACACAGAGAGAATAAGAACAGAGACAGCTGACCACACCCACACCTGGGAAGACAGCTTTATGTGTACTGACCTGGAGTGATTGGCTGACTGGAGACATACACACGCCCAGCCAGCACAATCCCCACCACCTGAGCGGGAGAGCTGCAGATCATCTGTAGAACCACAGATCTCAGGAGAGAGAAGTGACACTATGTAGGAGTACTCAACAGAAGAGGCCAGAGCATAGGCTGTAGGGCTTGGGAGAAGGACCATGTGACCAGGTTTGGAGGGAAGCAAAAAGGCGGGGTGAAGCGTATGGGAATAGAAAATGGGGTGCGGGAAGGGGCAGTAAAGTAGGGTCAGAGCAGCGGCAGTACCACCGTCCCTCCATTTTCTTTTGTTGAAATGGTGGGAAAAGTATGATTTGGTCCAGTTATGTAATTTTTGGTGGTTGTGTGTATTCAGGTGTCATGGTGTCTGTTGTCAGTTAAGGGTTGCTTTTGAGTTGGGGGGATGACTGAACCGGACTCTACATTACCCAGGTGAAACACTTCTTGCCTCCTTCTGCACTGGTTCTTGTAAGACACTTAATTCCTTACTACATCCTGTACCCTACCTCGTAATTCTGTGCCCCAGAAACCAGTTCTGGATTGTCAAATTCCAGATTAAAGGAATGTTACTGTAATAACTTTTGTATCATTGGGGGAAAAAAAGATGGAAATTTTGTTTTAGCAACAAGACGGTTTTGGGGTCGCCCCGGTTCTGTCTCTGAGCCGTCCTTCTGGTGATTTACAATGGTTTTGGCTGCTGGGCCCCTGCTACAGATAAGAATCAGCCTCCTATTATTGGCAACATTAATGAGATTAATTATTCCCTTTCGGGTGGGCATAATGCCAATGACGCTCGTCAGCATGTGATGGTGGATCTCACTGACAGTTTTCTTAACCCCAAACCTGCCGGATTGCTCACCCCCTCTTAATAATAGGCTTGTGCCATGTGCAACTTACGTCAAAAAGCTGTTTAACCCCTCCAGTGCTGCAGTGCCAGGTGAGTGCTTGTCTAGCACCTTCGGCTCCTGACCATTGGCATACCTGGTGGTTATAGAACTCCTCACCCCTACTTTTAATATTATTCAGTGCATCTAATTCTTTCCCCTCTTTCCTTCTCTCTCGGTCTTGCCTCCCCTCTCTTTCTCTCACCTCCCTCTTCCTCCAGCACTCTCTCTCTCTCTGCATTTGCTGTTACCCTCCTACTCACTATTTCCCTGCTCTCTCGCTCTTCCTCGCCCCTTTTCTTCTTCTCATTCCTTCGCACTCTTATTCCTCAGTGAGGTACCTGCACATTTCCAAGGTATGTCACATTTCCACCTGCGTTTATCGTCTTAGACTATGTAATCGATGCCTTGCTGGTTGTGTAATGCACTATGCCAGTCAGGCAGGTGATGGTGTCTAGCATGCGCCTCGTTCTCAGGTGGTTGCACCTTGCATGCGAACTTTTTGTACTTATGCAACGCTCTGCAAAGGGTGACTTGCAGTCTGCATAGCCGTACCCCGTTCTTGTCATGCTATGCATTGTTCAGTAGACCCTGGGAACAAACGCAGCTCTAGAACGGAGTTGGCACATAATCTGAGATCTGCACAGTCGTGACACTCTTATCATGTTATTCATTGGCATTGCAATGCTCTGCATAGAACTCAGCAGTTGTGCAATGCTCTGCAGCATAGGTGTGTATAGGGGTTTTTTTTGCTTTTTTTTCCTCTGCTTTCATATTGTCAATGACTATTCTGCATCTAGAAATCTGTTTTGGGGTAGCTGTGCAACGCTCTGCAGGTGCTGTTATGTAAGATAATGATCTGCAGCGTGTGAAATGCTCTGCAAGGCATGTGATTTTCTGTGCAGCCTGTGACGCACTGCTCAGTGAGGTAATTCGCTGACAGAAGTTCAGGTTCTGAGTCTTCCTAGTGTTAAGTTGAGTGGGTCCCCAGAGATGCTCTGCACTGATTTAATCTTGCCATATACAGGAAGGATTTGGGATTATGCCCTCAGGATTGATTTCCATTGGGATTTCAGATTTGGAAGGATCGAGGGACCGCTGCGGATGGGGGAATTGTATTTTGGGGGACATCACATTGGAAAAGTCGGGACTGCAAGCCCAAATCTAGGCCAGTTGTGATTGTTTTACATGTGTGGGTGTCTTGTAAGCGGAGATGGAGATTAGTGTATAGCCCCCTCCTTCAGGCTTGGAGAGACGAGGAAAGCTGGAACTGACAGTCACTGTGACTGCCAAATACCAGTACCAGGGTTGTCGTCATATCTCCAGGACCTTCAATGTTAGGTAACATTTTTTTAAGCAGTGGCCACTTACATATATGTGATAATGGTCTACCTGTATGTCTTCCATCAAGTCACGCGTGTCAGGTCAGTCCTCCTTCACATCACATCCTAGCTCTTGGTCAGATCTTTATGAAGAAGATCTAATAAATTGTAATGTATATGTGCTGTGCAATAGAATGGTCTACAAACAATACAGCAGAATCAGTTTTGAGGTGTGTTGGATACCGTCTCCACCTAGTGGTTGGAAGAGGTACTGCATTTTTTAAAAATATTTTTGTTTGAGATGTGCAGACATGAAATTGTAACCATTTTATTCTGCGGAGAGGCTGACTATAGAGTTCTTCAGTTGGATAAATGATAGAGAAGGTCCCCATCATCACTATTGTATTTCATATACAGTATCACTGCACCAATTAGATGGTTAGATATGGGTGGATTATGTCTAGTAGAGCAGCTCAGGTCCATTGAAGTGCATAGGGCTGCACTGCAATACTACAGACAACCTGTGGTCAAGCATGGCAGTATTTGTGGAAGAAGGGAGTTATGTGTTCCTAATCATGTACAAGCCCTCTTTATTGACATGGACTATTTTAGACCTAAGGATGCAACGTTTTGGGGATTTTCATTAACAAATTACAAAAGCCATAACTTTTTTTTGATCTTTCCATCAACATGGCCATATAAGGGGTTGTTTTTTGCATGATGATTTTTTTTGCAAGTTTTTCTGTTTTTGCACAATAAACCCCCCCCCCCCTTTTTTTTTTTTTGCATCACTGATTTCAAAGTCCCATAATTTTTTTAATTTTCTGTCAACGGAACTCTGCGAGGGCTTGTTTTTTACGTGACGAGCTGTAGTATTTAGTGCTACCATTTTGGGGTCCACGTGGCTTTTTGATCACTTTTATTCGTTTTTTGTTTGGGAGGGGGGGGGGGGGGAGGCAAAATGAACCAAATAAGCATTTTGGCTCCTTTTTAGAAGTGTGTTTGATTTATTGTACATTGGTTGATACAGATGCGACAATACGGAACATGTTCTGTTTTTTAACAAAGAGGAGAAATGCACAAAAAAGTTCTTTTATTACTATTTTTATGTTGTTTTTTTTTACTATTTTTATTTTTTTTCTTTACATTTTTATTTCCCTGTAGGGAATTTGAAACGGTGCACCTATGATTGCTGTGATAATACATTGCAGTACTTATGTACTGCAATGTGCTATTAATAAGAGCAATTAGACACGGATGCCATTGTCTGGTATCCGGTTGCCATTGCAACTCATCAGCCCTCTACGATAACATAGCGGAGGGCCGATGACATCACAGAGCAAGCACCCTCCCTCTGCTAACCCTTTACATGCTTATCAAATAAACATTGATCGCAGCATGTAAGGAGTTAGCAGGGATTGGTGTTCACACCGATCCAGTCCCTGCTGTCGCAGCAGGAGGCCAGCTGTCAGTCACAAGCAGCTCCCACTGTAATGGTGTGCCATTGATAAGCTTACATCCTACGTCCTGGGGAATAATCTGCTTCTCAGCCAGGAGGTCGGCTTATGTTCTGTGATGGAAAGGGGTTAAAGAAACCAGAATCCTTCCTGTAAAAGTGCAACCTGCAATTACCACAAGAGGGAGCCAAAGGACAGTCCAACTGTAACTTTCAGAGGAAGGTACTATAACTGGAGAGGCTGTTTCCGGGGTAGAAATTCCAGCTCGGGGTAGGAAAGGCATGAACCATGTGTTTCTGAGAAAGATGTGTACAGAGCAGAAGAAGAAAGATCCAGGGTCTGCAGAGTGGGATCTGGCCCATGCGATGTCTTGACAGAAGCTCCAGACAGATATCACCAGCAATGGGGCTGCCAGTGCCCGATGTAGTGTGGCACAGGGTGAGGCAGCCGCAGCAAAGAGTTTTACAACAACCAATGATCGGGCCTTATACAAGGCGGCTCAGTATGAATACAGCACCAGAGTAAAGACAAAGTGAAAAGTGTCCCCAAAGCTATCTATAAGGACAAGGGCACCTGGTGTATGCTACACATGATGTTGAGAGATGGAGAGGCTACCGGTACCGGCTACCGGTACCCCCAGATTTTACCCTTGACCCCTCCAAGTGGAATACAGTCTTTGCTGCAGAGCCCCCAAGCTGGTGCTCACCCGGTGCAGAGTCACAGTACAGGTCTGAACAACAGCGTAGCTGAAAGACAGGCTGGAGTCACAGTACGTCACTGCTCCTGTCTGTCATATGATGCACAGCACTCCTCTGTCTCTGCTCACTCCCAGGTCTCTACCCATAGGGCTCATGTGCATGCTCCTACTCCCTCTCTTAAAGGGCCAGCGTGTGCTCCCTAATCCTATCTCCCACCAATTAGCAGCCATATTAGGTATCCTCCCCTCATGCTATATCGGGTATCCTCTCCTCATGGGCAATTGGTCTCCCTAGCCATTGTGACAAAGCCCCTGTTAGTGTGTATTCCTGGTTTTGACTCATGTCTGTTTTGTCTATTCTGACTTCTGTGCACCTGGACCTCAACTCTGCATTTTGGACTCCGCTACCTGCCCTGACGTTTCACTTGGACCTCATTTATGTATCTGTGCTGCCAGCTTTCTTTTCTACACCTCTCTTCAGACCTACAGTTACCGCATCTCGGCCCAGTGCATTGTCATAACCGAGACTATTATCTGTGTAACGGCTTGGGGACCCCACAGCCAAACCGGTGTGGGGAAAGGCGGACCAGGTGTATTAATGAGGTCCAGCTCCAGTAAGTCATGGCTGTCAGCAGGCAATAATTAAAGGGGTTGTCCCGCGCCGAAACGGGTTGTTTTTTTTTTCAACCCCCCCCCCCCCGTTCGGCGCGAGACAACCCCGATGCAGGGACGTACAGAAAGCTTACCGGAGCGCTTACCTTAATCCCCGCGCTCCGGTGACTTCTATACTTACCTGTGAAGATGGCCGCCGGGATCCTCTGCCTCCGTGGACCGCAGCTCTTCTGTGCGGTCCATTGCCGATTCCAGCCTCCTGATTGGCTGGAATCGGCACGTGACGGGGCGGAGCTACACGGAGCCCCATAGAGAACAGGAGAAGACCTGGACTGCGCAAGCGCGGCTAATTTGGCCATCGGAGGGCGAAAATTAGTCGGCACCATGGAGACGAGGACGCCAGCAACGGAGCAGGTAAGTAAAAAACTTTTTATAACTTCTGTATGGCTCATAATTAATGCACAATGTATATTACAAAGTGCATTAATATGGCCATACAGAAGTGTATAGACCCACTTGCTGCCGCGGGACAACCCCTTTAAGTCCAAAATGCAGAGAGTCAGGTCTCAGGAAAGGGTCAAAGCTAGAAGATACACAAACAAGTGCTGTGTCACAATTGTCCGTATGATACCAAATTGCTTAGGCATCCACCCTACGGGGTAGATGCCTTATATAACAGATGCCCTACAGGTAATGTCATAGAGCAAAAAAAATAGAAAAAAGAAGCTAGAGGTAGGACCCGTTGTACCAAAGAGTGAGTGGAGCAGCGACTGCCCATTGCTGCAGGAGTAAATGATCTGGCATGTATAGTCACAGAACCTATATCCACATTTATCCCAACCCCATTAAGTGTCTTAGTTCCCCTTAATTGTTCACTGGCTGCATGGCTCTGTAGCTGCTGGCCCATTAACTCTATCCCTGTTTATTTTTTTGCCATATTCCCCTCCATTCGTCAGTGGAGGCTCTTCCTAAGTCAGTATGTTAAGTGGGTGGTCCCCACTGCACACTCTTAATGGGCAATGTTAGACTGTCAATCAAGTCTATAGTCACCCATTAAGAGTGGCGGGGACTGTTCACTTGATACATTGACACTTCAGGACCTGGACTTAAAAGCGCCCCTATGGGCAAAGGGATGAGAGTATGAAAGAAAATAAACAGGGTCAGAGTTAATGGGGCCATGGCTACAGAAACAAGCAGCCAGCCCTGGTGACTTTATCTGACAACAAATTGTCTTCAAGAAAGGGAAGAAGGTAGGTCCAGGAAACTACAGGCATGTGAGCCTGACTTCTATAGCGGGAAAGATATTTGAACAAATTATTAAACAGCATGTATGCAAGTACTTGGATGAGAATGCAAAATTTAACCAAAGCCAGCATGGGTTTGTAACCAACAAGTCATGCAAGACTAATCTAATTTCTTTCTATGACAGAATCACCGACTGGGTTGCTCAGGGAAATGCAGTGGATATAGTATATCTCGACTTTAGTAAAGCATTTGACAAACTATCTCATACCATTCTTATTGGAAAAATGATGAAATATGGGATTGACAAGGCAACTGTTAGGTAGATTCACAACTGGCTGAGTGATCGTACTCAAAGAGTGGTCATAAATGGCTGCACATCCAAGTGGAAGAATGTGTCAGGTGGGGTACCACAAGGCTCTGTCCTAGGCACAGTGTTGTTCAACATTTTTATAAATGATCTAGAGGAGGGAATTGAGGGAAAACTCATCAAATTTGCCAACGACACAAAGCTAAGAGGGATAGCTAACACTAGAGAAGAGAGAGAAGATTCAAAAACATCTAGATAAGCCTGAACAGCAGGCTGCGACTAACAGAATGGTATTTAACAAGGAGAAATGCAAAGTCCTACATCTGGGCAAGAAAAATGAAGAAAGCACATACAGAATGGGAGGAATTGAGCTAAGTAGCATATGTGAAAAAGACTTGGGTATACTAATAGAGTACAGACAGAACATGAGTCAATAATAATAATCTTTATTTGTATAGCGCCAACTTATTCTGCAGCGATTCTGCATCAACAATGTGATGCAGCAGCAAAAAAGACAAACATATTTCTGGGATGCATTAAGAGAAGCATAGAGTCTAGATCACGTGAGGTAATTATCCCCCTCTACTCTTTCTTAGTCAGACCTCATCTGGAATATTGTGTCCAGTTCTGGGCACCACACATTAAAAAAAAAACGAAAGACATAGACAAACTGGAACAAGTTTGAGAAGAGCTACCAGGATGGTGAGTGATCTGCAAATCATGTCCCATGAGGAATAGTTAAACGATCTGAGAATGCAAAAAAGAAGGCTGAGAGGAGACAAAAAAAAACAATGGCAGAATTGATGCCCTACAAAAGTAAAATTTATAAAAGTTATGCAGTTCATTTAATGTTCCGAAAAAAATTGTACCAAGAAAAACTACAGCTCGCTACGCAAAAAACAAGCCCCCATATGGCCATGTGGACGGAAAAATTTTATGCCTTTTGAAAAGTGCTGATGAAAATCCCCCCCAAATAGTCTTGATTCTAAACAGGCCATGTCGCTAAGGAGTTAACCGCCCTTGTGCCTGCCTATGACATGGAAGGGAACACCGGTTAATAGAGATTTCCGTTCTGACAAAATAGGAGTTCTTGGAGTAAAGAGAGGTCTCAGTAATGTATCCATGATTTTCCCTTTATGTCACAGGCAGGTACAGTACAGGTAAAGCAGCTCTGTAGAGGGACTGGGCAGACACACAGCTCCTTGTATCTCAACTTCTTGGGGGAAAATGTGGATTTATTGCAATTGAAGTTTTTTTTTTAGTGGAAGTTTAAAAGCCTATGCCTGCTTGTTACAGAGCAGAAAGGCAGTGTATTGTAGAGCATCCGGAAATTTTTGTGACCACATTGATACATAAAGGGGTTGTCCGGGACGCTACTATTGATGACCTATCCTCAGAATAAGTCATCAATAGTTGATTGGCAGAGGTCCACCACTGGGTATATCCCCTGATCAGCTGTTCGCTGGGACCGCTACTAATGACTACTTGACCGTAAGTATGTATGTTTGTGTGTGGGTGCTTCTCATGCTCCACCCCTGGTGACATCATCTCAGGTCCTACAACCTATATAAAACACAGAGTCTGACTGACTGAAGAACAACACAGTTAGGGCTTTTGGAAGGGGAGGACTAAAATAATAAAATGAGAATACAACTAAGCCGTTATCTCAGACACAACTCAGTGACCACAGAGATCCAGTGGGCTGAAGGACCTGCGGGGACGTCACTGCTGTGAGAGGAGCCATTGTGCAGTTTGGTAGAAAGTACTGTATGTTGGATAAGCCAACACCATCCACCAGGATCTGTGATGACATCACTATCATGTGATCACCTGTGTGGGTGGATTCAGGGATCACATGACATGAGGCTGATCACTGTATCCAGGAGTCTGCTGAGATGGTGATATCTGGAAATCAGCATGGATGCACCATGTAGTAGAGCTGTGTGTGTGATGTGTGGGGATCATAATGGATGTACCATGTAGTAGAGCCGTGTGGTGCATTGCACCACCAGAAACACCAGTGCTATAATTTTCTAATAATTACTAGTCAATACAGACAGAGCTGGAAGCAGACAACTCTGTCTGTTGTGCAGCGACCCAGGTTGAAGTTCCCATTGAATTCAATATCTGTAGTACCATACAAAGCCTCTGCTATATGGACAGAGATGTGTGATTCTGACTCTGTCCAAATTGATAGCTGGCCTGATATTAGCAGATTGGAAGGAATCCCGATTGGTGGACCTTCAACGATCAACTATTGATGACCTACCCTGAGAATAGGTCATCGATAGTAAAGTCCTGGACAAACCCTTTAAATAATGGTCACCAGGGTCATAGCTATAGAGAGTGTAGTGGTAGCAGTCTCACCCATGAGCTGGTGTTTGGGAGATGTCAAAATCCCCTCTGATACATAAGAACACACCGGTTTTCAGTTCCAGGAGCTTCTAGTTACATCTTTGGTGGTCAACCAATTAAAAAACCCTCTCTCATACATTCTACCTCCTCCTGTACAGGTCAGACATGGAGCCCCCTCTTACTGCTCCACATGGTATTCAAATTAGTGACATAACCTGTGACTCATTCCGCGTGTCCTGGGAGATGCCACCTTATGATGCCAGGCGGGTTACCCACTACTTCATAGATCTGAATAAGACAGGAGGGCAGAAAGAGAACAAGTTCAAGCACCGGGTAAGTCACATTGTACCTCATTGACTCGACAAACATATTTCAAGTCCTCCAGCAGACATGTTGATATTATATTTCCCTTCACAAAGGATGTGCCAACCAAATTGGTGGCAAAAGCTGTGGTGCTGCCCATGACGGTACGAGGCCACTGGTTCCTGAGTCCACGGACAGAGTATACTTTGGCTGTACAGACGGCAATGAAACGTAGTGATGGGGAATACACTGTGTCCGGCTGGAGTGAGACACTTCGCTTCTGTACAGGAGGTGAGAAGTTAATGATGTGATTGAAGATGTATAGTCATTTGTGAAAATTGTGTGGCAGTAACATTTTCTGGAAATGCTGGATAACAGAAATACAGGGAGATTTTAGTGAAGAAAACCTGCTGCAGTGCGCAATAGAACTGCAGTGCAATGTTAACTCATTGGAGTGGCCAGAACGAAACCCAGTTGGGGTTGAGCAAATGTTTGCCCAGGGCAATATAACAGAGCTTGAAGAATTTGTCAAGGAAAACAGGTAAAACTTAGGGTATTCTATACCCAAACATAAAGCCCAATGTGGTGGCTTGAAGGGGGTAAGTAATTATGCATTTAGCTATGTGTCTATTTTTTGGGCTCCTGAAAATAAGATGATCACAGGATGTCCTTCAGATGGGACCTCCCCATTTGTACTTGACTGGTGAACCAACAATAAATGTTCAGTTATCCTGCAGCGCCATCACAAGTGAACATGAAGAATTATTCTTGAAATCAAATTTTTTGATTGGATGTGATATGAATATTGTTTTTATAGGCACCATATTTGAACTAAAGGCCATATTGTTGGAGTATTGTACATACTAATAATTATATCTAAGGGGACTTTTGGACAGTATCACTGTTGGGCGCTTAAGTGCCCGGCAGCTATGCCAATGATTATTGCTCTTCTGCTTTACACAGGAGTGATAGTTGATCAGTCAATGGAGGCGGAGTGCAACAGAGATCTTTTTCGGCTGTCCTACTCCATTCCCTGTGAACAGGCAGCCTTTCAGAGATGGAGTGACTGCCTGTTTACACTGAGCAAGAAGTCACTCACTAATCTTTGAGTTTCAGTGAGCTGAAATGAAGCTACTTATGACTAATGAGTGATTTTTTTCACTCAGTAATCTGTCGGATCCTGTGTTTACACAGGAAAACTATTGCTAAAAATCACTCACTTGTGCAATTGTTTTTTCGCCGATAACGCGGATTTGCGCGGGAAAACTTTAGTGTAAGAACCCTGTGATCCCACCATTTGCTAAAACAAAGTGGAAATGGTTCTAAGAAGCCAATTTCAATAACCCCCAGTGTGCAAAAGTTCTCACTAAAAAAAAAAAAGCCCCATATGGTCATATAGTACATGTGCCCTGCAGTGGTCATCTATGTGATACATGGACAGGCCAGGTCTGCTAGAGTGACAGCTGCTGTTTGTTGGCAGCACTCTGCTCTACCTCTTGGATGTTGCAGTCCTGAGAGGTATCCTGCAGCGCTGCCATAACTACAGTTTTGCCGATTCACTTTTTTATTTTCAGATATCTTGAATAAAAAAAAATTTCACAAAGTTTGATATTTACTTTTAGTGAATTTAAAGTGACCCTCCAGTTTTAGGACAAAATTCTGCCATGGGAAGGGAGGGGGCGGTGGCTATAAAAACCTGCACTTGTTTTTCTCGGCTGTCTGTTCTTTCTGCCGGTTTCAGGTCCCATTTTCAATGTTTCAAGATGGCTGACGCAGTGCTAGACTACCAATGCACTATACCTGTTGTCTGATTGGCCAGTGCTACTCACGTGATCAGCACTGGCCAATCAAAGAGCAGAGCACAGTGTGCATTAGCTAGATAGAAAATTGTAGCAGTCATCGGGACCAGAACCTGGGAAATGGATGGAGGCAGAAAAGAAAAAAGTGCAGATTGTATACCCCCATCAACTTGGGGTCTAGGAGGGAATTTTGTCCTGTAACTGGAGGGTCGTTTTAAGAAAGCAACAGGAGATTCTGCCGTCTATAAATAAGCAAACTTATTGCTTATCCATAGTTAAAGATAAGGCCCATTTACACGCAACAAGTATCGCTCAAAATTTGTAAAAACAGTGGCATATGAGCGATAATCGCTGTGTGTAAATGCTACCATCGAGCACTTTTTGTCTGAACGATGATTTTTAGGTGAGCTTAAAAACCATCGTTCAGACCGCACGCTGTGTTCTCCATGGGAGCAAGAGATTACATTGTATTCTCTCTGCAACCCATGTGAGAAAACAGACCACAGGGTGTGTGCTGCACGGGAGCTAATTACATTGCTTTCTCCTAGCAGCCCATGCCAGAACAATAGAATTCATTGCAAAGCTCAGACCACCTGCTGAGTTCTGCAAGCTGCTCCTGGAGGCTCATTTGCACGCAAATGAAGCTGATAAACTACTTGTGGGCATTAGTGCCCATTAGTACTTTATGCAAAATAATCGCTGAAACTTTCAATCGTTTGAAATATTATCTTTGCATGTAAATGGGCCTTCACATTTAGAGGGAAATAAATTCATTTGCAAGTTGTCTTCATTATCCGATGAAACCCTGCCTCAGAAATTAAAGGGATTGACTGCTTTGGACAATCCTAACTTACTGGAAGGGCTCTTTGATACTAAGCTTATCACAAAGTGTCCCTCTTCTGGGACCTCCAACGATCATCTCAAATCTGTGGGGAAGCCTGGTAGTGTTTGATTTCTCTGCAGCACCCCCACAGGGAAAATGAGGCAGTACACAGTATACACTTAAATCTATGGGATGCTGGTGTAATGCACCAGAGAACAGGTCCTCCAGAGTGAAAGACAGGGATGTGGATCCTGAACAGGAGACCTCCCTTCTTTTAACTCACAATTCCCTAAAATACCCTTAGAACAGCAGATGCAACCAATAAGAATGAAAACAGTAAGATGTAATATATGCAACTTCCCTATCTTCTTCGCAGATTATGCCATGGAGCAGGTCAAACAGTTGCAAGAAAAAGCTGAAGGAATCGCAGGACGTATGTTGTCATTCCAGGTCTTCTACCGGAACCAGACGGCAGAATATTTCCAGAATGTCAGGTTTGTACCCACTGCCAGGGTTAGTACCAGTATACATGTAGGGTGCAAGGTGATCTATTAAAGGTAAAACTATAAAAAGAAGAACATAGTTTGGTACAAGTAATCTTGTAGATATGATACCTTTTAATGGCTAACAAAAGAGATGATGTTACAGTAAGCTTTCAAAACCCTAAGTAGGATTGAAAGCTTGCTGCAAGATCCTTTTGTTATCCATTAAAATGTATCATATCCACAAGATTACTTTGTTTCTCTTACTGTGAATAATCACATTTTGCTATAGTCAGAAGAGTATAGTTGTTTTCGAAACATTGTATCTTTCCAAGGTCTCACCTTTTCCTCTTTGTGTCATTTTGGACAGGGACAAGTGGGGAGGCCTTATGCTTCCATCCTTAAAAGACCAGAGCGGGAGCCATGGATCACCAATCAGCGGCACACTCCATGGTGTCTTTTTCAGTTGCAACACAGAATTTAACACAGGCTTGCCCCCACATGACTCTCCCTACGGGAGGTGGAGGGTAACGGTTCCAGCCGGGCATCTCTTTAATGAGAACACACACCTGTACTTTGCTGACTTCTACTGCATGTACAGTGCCTATCACTATGTTGTCCTAGTGCTGGCTCCTCGAGGGTCTCAAGGGGATTCTTTTTGCAGTGCCCGTTTGCCACTACTGAACCCACAGAACAACCCTTTTCTGACCCGGGGAGAGCAGGGAAGCTACTGGCATGCACAAGATCTTATACTAGAGATAATATACACTGAACCAGTGCCTATGGGCATGGGGCAACTGTCCGAGATCAAAGGGCATCAGTTGATGAGTCTTTCTACGGCCAATGCCAAGAAGGATCCCAGCTGTAAGGTGTGCAATATCTTTGGTGGGCGCTAGCTAGCCACATATAGTTCATCAGCAGTATTCGTTGAGTTAAAGGGATTTGTTTGTGTGGCTTATGGTGTTGAAAGTGTAATTAGTGCATTTCCAAAACCAGTCCCCACAGAACACCTAGTCTATTCGACTTACGTACATATTGACCTAAGTGTTGGAACAATAAAGCTTCAGTATCTGGAGTTTTACCTACAATATGTCTTAAAACTGGGGCACTGTGAGCATCTTAGCATCTTGGCTTTCAAGCTATTACCTAATGAAGGAGAGACGCTGTAGAAGAGGAAGGTTGATGTTAAGAAACCAGGGATGATGGTTCTTAGAAAGGTATGGATGACATAGAAGCCGACAACCTCTTGTAACTTTCCTTGGAGATTGATATACAGTAGCATGGTCCCATTTCCATTACATTACTACTAAGTGAAAGTGGAATGACTTGGTGACTAGAAGATATGGGGATCCATCCTTTACAAATATCTTCAAGATGACACAATGCAGAATAAGATCCTGTATTGCACAGACATTCAGATATCAGGGGCAACACATACATTACTTTCAGCACTAGTTTTATTTTAGGCTTTGTAGAATGAGATATGGTGATAGAAACTAGACCTAGTTACACACTAGACCTCATATATCGAACAAGTCTTAATGAAAAAACCATCCATTGGAACCAACTGGGTTGAACATCCAGGTTCTTCATCAAGCCAAGCTCGAATTGTAGTGGGCAAGAAGGCTACTTCTTCTAAGACAATTCGATATGTGAGGCCCATTGTTATAAGTCAGTTGGCTGATGCCTCAGGGAAGATATTCGATAATTGCTGAAGGGGTTTACAACATTAGAAAAACACGTCTGCTCTGTTCCAGCAACAACAGCACATCTGTTCACGGGGTGTACATTGTTAGCGGGAACTAGTTTCTGCACAATGTCATATATATGTGTCATGGTTATTGAGTCGGTACACGAACTGTGCCAATGAGATCACCATTGGGGATGGAGGTGACTGACAGCCAGGCTTCCTTTTTAAAATCCGGTATTGTAGATACCTTCTGTCCCATCTTAAACCCTTTAGAGGACTTTGGCACCTAAGCACTTAAAGGTTCCCGTTGTTGACCTAGTGGCCCCCCATATAGTGGGATGTCAGGGGCTATACAACAGCCCCCAGGTCCAATATCTCAGTATCCTTATTAGGCCCTAGGATGCAAACTGACAAGCAATAAAAAACAAATGATCACAAGTTCTAGTCCTGTGGTGGTCTGGAACCCTCTCACACCCCCCATAAAAAAGTGAAGTTAGCACATTATTTGACCAGCATGGTGAACGCAGCAAAACAACTTAAGAAAACTATTCCTGAATTACTTTACATGCTTATTCAGCCTATAAAAAATGAATAAAAAATTATCAGAAAGTCACGCGCAAGTCAAAAGGTACCAATAAGAGTGCTTCCCCGACTCAATCAATGAAAAAAGGTAAGAGTCTTTAAATGTGGTGACATAAAAACATTTTCAGTATTTTTTATAGAAATAAAAAGATTTACGCTATAAAAAAATGTTTAAAAAATTGTGAAATTGCTGGCTTATCTCCTTCCAAAAGAACTTATACTTTTTTCCCCCAATAAGTAATATGTACTCCAAATGGCGGCTGTTAAAAAGATAAATCATCCTGCAAAAAAACAAGCCCCCACGCAACTATGTCCACAGACAAATAAAAGGTTGTTTCTCTCGTCCATCAGCTCTTTGGAGGACTTATCTGAGCACCATGGCACTATGGCATACATTTCGTAGTGGTGGTGCCTGATATAGCAGCTTAATCCCATTCACTTGAATGAAACTAAACTACTCCAAGGCTACATGACGAATGAAGATGAATTCACTGGCATGAAAAGAGACATGGGACAGACCTCCACCAACTGGATATTGATGACCTATCCTATGGACAGGTCATCAACGTTTTAGTCCTGAAAAAGTCCTTTAAGATGAATGTATCTGGGCTGCAGTACCGCACTCAACCTGTGAACCAGTGTGGAGCTACCACAACATAGTACGCTAGACCGAAAAAAGACATGTCCATCCAGTTCAGCCTATTCACCGCCCTCCCTCCCTTCAATGTTGATCCAGAGGAAGTCAGAAAACCCCCAATGAGGTAGAAGCCAAATTTTCCTCATTTTCCCCATTCCTTCCCAACTCCAATTTGGCAATAGGTTGCATCTCAACAGCCTGTTTTTACTGTGGCCTTCTTACATTAGAAATGGAAATGGAATGTAAAGTTCTCTTTAATACTTGGAACAAAGTCAACACGTTTTCCTAGTTCTGTACGCCTCCTTTACTCCCCCGAGATTTACACACCACCTCGTAGAGCGAGTCCCCTATTTTGAGCCATATACTGATTACTTAATGTAGACTTGTTTATAAAGCCATGTTACGGTCCGAGACAATCGTTCAGGTCACCTTGTTATCGCGATATTCACAGTTTTCATGTATGCTGTATATAAAAGGTCATCCAAACTTCCAGTAGTTGTGATATTTCTGATGGCGCACTGTTCTTTTACATAGCAGTCGCCTCTGCATGTTTACTCTGTGTGTTATGCTGGATGTAATCTTGCATATACTTTGATATCCATTGTGATCATGGACATAAGATTTATCGTTTGATTAAAGGACAGGGACAAGAAAAATCTGTATTTCTATTAAAACTCAGTGTTTGAAAACCATGAGTCATTTGTCATTTTTTGCTACAAGGCGAATGAATATTTTTGGTGTTTGTTCAACTTTTTTCCAAAGTTTCGTTTTTACTTCCATACAATGATCCGATATACAACCCCAATTCCAAAAAAGTTGGGACACTGTGTAAAATGGAAATAAGTGTAAAGAAAAAAAAATACAATGATTTGGAAACTACTATAACCATATTTCATTCACTATTGAACATATCAGGAGGGGAAAGGGAGATGGTTTCCCATTTAAAGGGGTTGTCCCGCGAAAGCAAGTGGGGTTATACACTTCTGTATGGCCATATTAATGCACTTTGTAATGTACATTGTGCATTAATTATGAGCCATACAGAAGTTATTCACTTACCTGTTCCGTTGCTGGCGTCCTCGTCGCCATGGTGCCGTCTAATTTCAGCGTCTAATCTCCCGATTAGACGCGCTTGCGCAGTCCGGTCTTCTCCCTGGTGAATGGGGCCGCTCGTGCCGGAGAGCGGCTCCTCGTAGCTCCGCCCTGTCACGTGTGCTGATTCCAGCCAATCAGGAGGCTGGAATCGGCAATGGACCGCACAGAGCCCACGGTGCACCATGGGAGAAGACCTGCGGTGCATCGTGGGTGAAGATCCCGACGGCCATCTTGCTAAGGTAAGGAAGAAGTCGCCGCAGCGCGGGGATTCGGGTAAGTACTAAACGTTTTGGTTTTTTTTAACACATGCCTTGGGTTTGTCTCGCGCCGAACGGGGGGCCTATTGAAAAAATCAAAACCCATTTCGGCGCGGGACAACCCCTTTAATCAAAAAACAATAACTTGTTCAGAAATTGATGGTAGCAACTAGAGATGAGCGAGTAGTGCCTTAGCGAGTACCTGCCCACTTGGCTGTAAAGATTCGGCTGCCGGCGCGGGTGACAGGTGAGTTGCGGCGGTGAGCAGGGGGGAGCGAGGGGGGGGTAAAGGGGGTAGAGAGGGAGAGAGAGAGATCTCCCCTCCGTTCCTCCCCGCTTTTCCCCGCCGGCCCCCGAATCTTTAGAGACGAGCGGGAGGATACTCGGCTAAGGCACTACTCGCTCATCTCTAGTAGCATCACAACCCTACATGATCTACTGTGAATAAAAGATGGTTAGAGGAGATTTACAAATCATTGCCTTCTTTTTATTCATTTATTTCCATTTTCACAACTTTTTGGAATTGTAAAATCTTTCAGGGAAGCGTATTCTTAGTTCTCCAGCATCCAGTAAGAAAATAAACTCAATGGCAAAAAAATAATGCACAAAGGAGGAGTTGTTGTAATCAAATGCAGCCTTAGGCCTCACGTCCACGGGGAAAATATAATTTAAAATCCGCAGCGGATCACCCACGTGCGTGATCTGCACCTAAAATTTCCCATTGGAATGCATTGACCACCCGCAGGTAGATAAATAGGCGCGGACAGTATTTTAAAGTGATGTTAACATTTCGGGCGTGTGAAAAAAAAACGCGCCATGCTCCATTTAAGTGCGGATCACGCATGCGGGAGCTCATAGAGCTTATAGCTCAACTGATCTCCCGCATGAAAAAAAAAGGAATTTAAGCTCATCCGCACTGCATCCACAGCAGAAATCCGCGTTACATATCCCCAGCGGACCTAATTTTCCCCATAGACATGAGGCCTTAGGCCTTATGTCCACGGGCGGGTCAGATTTCGCTCACGGGAGCCCGCAGCAGGATCCTACCCTGCCCGCGGCCATGGACATTTTCTTACCTGTCTGGATGCGGTGTGGGTGTTCTCCGTCCCGGACAGATCTTCTTTCTTCTGCACGGCGGGTGCATGTGCAGTACATTTTTTTTTCAACTCCTGCTTTCCCGCGGATCTGTGGCACGTCCTCAGTGTCCGCTGCGGGCGGGCCGTGGATTGGATGGCTTCCATCAACTTCAATGGAAGCTGTCAGTGCAGGATCGCAGAAAAATGGAGCATGCTGAGATTTGTTTTCCAGACCGAAAGGTCCGCAAATCAAATCCGCATGCTTTAATTTGCGGACGCCAATGCATCCCTATGGGCGGCTTGTTTTGCGGATCTCCCGCGCAGATTACGCAAATCAGAGCCGCCCACAGACGAGGCCTTAAAAGGATAAGTTTTATTGGGGAAAACTGCACAATTCAGAGGATACTCTAATACCCTGTTGGGCTGTCTCTAGTCTGAAAACATTATGAGATATCGGTGGGCATGGAGGCTCTAGTACCCTGTTGGGCCCCCTTTAGCTTGGATACATGATGAGACACCGGTGGGCATGGAGGCTCCCTATGGTATCCTGTGGCACATTTGCTCACAGTTGTTGCAACTGGGCCTCTAGATCCTGCAAACCTGTAGGCTGTTGTTGGCATCCCAGATGGTTCCATACATGTTCTATTGGTGATAAATCTAGTGACCGGGCAGCCATGGAAGTGTGACAATGTTGAGGGGACATTTCTGTGACCCCTTGTGTGCGGCCGAGCATTATCCTGCTGCCTCTTGGAAGCCGCCATGAGAGGAACACATGTGGCTGAAGGATGTCCTGAACATATCGCTGAGCTGTCATTGTCCCTCGTACCGGTACTAGGGGGGACCGACTGTCGTATGCAATGCACATCAGACTATCACACCAGCAGGGGGCAGTCTGCCACTCCACAGCAAAAGCAGGATATTAGCGCTCGCCCCCAGGCCTCCATACGGCAACACGACCATTGTCAGCTCCCAAACAAAACCTGGAATTGTTGGTAAAGACAATACAGTTCCACTCGGTAACAGTCCAGGTTTTTCGTGTTGGAGTATTAATAGCAGGACATGTGGTGGGCGCTGTAACACCAAATTTCCTTCTGCTAAGCATCTGGAAATGGCCTGGGCAGAAGCAGGCTTCTGTATCGATGGCACAATCTGTGTCTGGATGGTGGACAATGAAACCATTGGATCTGCTCATGCTTGTTGGCGGATCAAATGATCCTCTCTCCTGGTGGTCTATCTGGGCCGTCTACAGCCTGTTCGCCTTGTGCGCATGCCCCCACGTAACCAGGTGGTGGACAATTAGTCAAAACTACTATCTTGCTTCTCTAACTCCAGTGATGCACCCTTCTTAAAGTCTGTTCACCTGGCAAAACGTCTTTGGAGTGCGTCGAAGAGGCGTCTAGTGGTCAACAAGCTCTACACAAGAGGTACACTACACAAAAGTGCAATGAGGGAAGCAGTTTTACAGCCACTGTTGACAAGACCCCAGTTTCTAATCAGACCACAACTATAATCATCTACATATCCGCCTGAGACATAACCGCAGGACGCATTTTGCCGCAATCTGACACTTCTCTCTGGTTGCATTATTATTTTTTTGTCAATGAGTGTACTTGCATTAATCCAGGTTGTGGCTAAGGATACATTCACACGCAGCGGAAAATGGGGCAGAGTTTGTGCACCGATTTTGGTGCGGATCCTCAGCAGATTTCACCTTTTCAATAGAAGGATTGCAGTCTGCTGTGGATCTGTACTATTTTCCACCATGTGTGATTGTACCCGGATGGTCCTTTCATAGAGGACAAATTCACGACCCGATGTAACGGGCACCAATCAACATGAATGTGGATTGGTGCTCATTTACTTTTCTTTTACATGGGTCAAGAATCGGTTTACGGGGATGATCGATCACTAATACAATTGTTCATCCTCATAGGCCGTCTGTACATCTGCCTGCGAATGAAGGGTTCCAACAGAGCTGATGATAGAGGGTGCCTTATCTTAGGCTAATACTACCCCCCTTTCCTATGCGCCATGGAAAAGCGACATGGGGGTATCCCACACCAATCACAGGACTTTCCCTAAAAGTCAAGAAAAGGCATTGAAGGACCTACCAGACTTGAGATGGTGGAGTGTGAAGTCAAGAACTAGTGCCAACAGAGGGAATCATTTTCCGTTTTGCCTCTTACAATGGAGCCCAAAGTACATCCGTAAAACGTGTAACGCCAAAGATTGGAGGTTTTCAATTTTTTGTCTTCCATACAGAATAGGTTGACCCCATAGAAGCAGAAGCTGCTCACAGCAGGGCACCTGCTCCCGCATGGGTGAGGATTTTGGACACTTGGCCTTCACACTTGGGAAAGGGTCAACTAGAAATTGGCGTAATGACCTTTATCTATTCAATAAAAGCCACGCAGCGCTGGTTGGTGGAGGGCAATTTGGCGCTGCAGACGTCTGACACCACATGATAACAGCGTAGGAGGAATTGTGACTATATTCGAAGTCTCATGGCAACCCACTAATGAGGCTGCAATCAGGTCAATATCCCCTGCGTAAAATATGAAACGTGTGACCCACAGTAGCCGTAGACCTCCCCTCCTTTAGCCGCTGCTGTTGCCATGGCTACCGGTTACTTTGTATTTTTCTAGTTTGCACCCTAGCTTGACACAAAAAGCAACGATTTGGATTGCTATGGAGATGTTGAGAGACAGTCTTATTGTTTGTATCTGAATGAATGTCTCATGAAGCGTTCAAAAAAAATCCCCCCCACCGGTCCGGCTTCTCTAATCCCTGATGTACATTTACCCTGAGGTGAAAAATAGTGTATAACACGCCATTCATGAAATATCTGGACACACCGAGTCCGCTGGTCAGGCATACAGACAGCGGCGCACAGTAGGGGAGCTTATGAGCTGGGGTACTGGTCATGGGACATCCGTTTGAAGGGTATGGCCAGAGGCGAAAGCCAACAGACTGTCCTGCGTGGATTCTGCCGCAGGCAACTGCTTTCTATGGTGGCGATGCGGATGTGGGGCCACGGATTTATCCATTTCAACGGGCAAATCCACATGCGGAACTCCTGGCATGGGATCAAAAAATGACATCAAATACTCTGCGCAATTGTGCAAGCCTTAGCGCAATTTTTTCGCACTATGAATAAGGATTTTTTTGTGTGCATGTCAGCTCAGTTCGCCGCACTTTTTCTGTCCGCAGGGCATGTTATTTTGCAAGGGACTCAAACACATCGGCTAATGAGTTCCGGATGTTTGCTTTTTCCTGCGCAATTACGCCGTTCTTCACTCTTCTTCTTGTGTATGGTGCATACATTTGCGCAGTCCCCTTGACTTCCATGGGGACTTATTGTGCGTAAATACGCACAAAGATTGTTCATGTTTTATCTTTGTGCGGGACTGAAATGTGTGCGCCAAAATACACGTATGTGAACGAACCCATTGAAATCAATAGGTTCTATTCTCTGCCTATCGCATGTGCAGATATGCACACAAATACGTCTTTGTGAATCTGGCCGAAGGCTGGTCTCACACGGGTGATTGTGATACCACCGCGACAAAACAGATATTTTTGGTATAACTTACCGTAAAATCTCTTTCTCGTCACGTTCATTGGGGGCCACAGCCTAGACCATGGGATATATCCACTGCCCTAGGAGGCGACACTAAGCAAAAAAGTGTTAGCTCCTCCCCCCTGGCTATATCCCCCCTGCAGGCACTCAGCTAATTAGTCTGTCTGCAAGCAGTAGGAAGCCAGTGGGAGTAAAATTATACATACTATATTTTATACATACCAAAATACATATTTTTGGCGTAATTTTCTGCCAAACAATGACCGAAGACCAGAAAGTTCCAGCAACCGCTTAAACAAACAAGGGGTGGGTGCTGTGGCCCCCAATGAACGTGACGAGAAAGAGATTTTACGGTAAGTTATACCAAAAATATCTGTTTCTCGTCCGTATCATTGGGGGCCACAGCCTAGACCATGGGACGTCCACAAGCAGTCCCGAAAACAATATATTGGGTGGGCATTCAAAGTTCGGCCGTGCGGTCAAGCGACCGCCGCCTGCAAGATCTTCCGGCCAAGAGCGGCGTCGGATGACGCGGCTATGTGGACCTTATAAAACTTTGAGAACGTATGTAAGGAAGTCCAGGTGGCTGCCTTACACACCTGAAGGGCTGAGGCTCCGTGACGGACTGCCCAGGAAGCCCCTACCGCCCGTGTGGAGTGGGCCGTAACCCGAAATGGCGGCGAGCGTCCTGAGGTGCGATACGCCTCTGTTATCAGGGACCTTATCCATTTCGATAGGGTGACTTTTGAGGCCGCCGAGCCCCTTCGGGCCCCTTCCGGAATAATGAAGAGGGTGTCGGTCTTCCGAAATTCCTTTGTTCTGTTCACATAGATCCTCAGCGCCCTTACCACGTCCAGGTGATGCAGCATTTTTTCCTTTTTGTGTACTGGATCTGGACAAAAAGAAGGTAAGACAATTTCTTCATTAATGTGAAACTGCGAGACTACTTTTGGTAGAAACTCGGGTGATGGTCTTAGTACCGCTGTGGAAGGTCATATATGGCGTCTGTATAGACAAGGCCGCCAGCTCCGAGATCCTACGAATCGACGTGATAGCGACGAGAAATACCACCTTCCAGGTCAGTAGTCGCATAGAAATCTCCTTCAGCGGCTCAAACGGCTGGTCCATCATAGTGTCCAACACGAGATTAAGATCCCAAGTTTGGACCGGGGGTTTAAACGGGGGCGTCGTATGGGCGACTCCTTGCAGGAATGTACGTACAGCCATCCTATTTGCGATTGGCTTTTGAAACAGTACTGTTAGTGCCGAGACCTGTCTCCTTAGCGAGCCTACCCTTAATCCTACTTCGAGGCCCGATTGTAGGAATGCAAGAATTCTGGCCACCGAAAATTGCATCGGTTGTACCCGCCTCTCCTCACACCAGGTGAAGAAGTGCTTCCATACTCTATAATAAATCGCCAACGAGGCTGGTTTCCTGGCCCGTATCATTGTCTGAATGACCTTCTCTGAATAACCTTTTCTTCTCAACACCTCGGTCTCAACGGCCAGGCCGTCAAATGTAGAGACCTGGAATCCGGGTGTAGAAAAGGGCCCTGGGATAGCAGGTCTCTTTGGCCAGGAAGGTGCCACGGTGTGTCGGACAGCATTTCTATGATGCTCACGTACCAGCTTCTTCTTGGCCAGTCTGGTGCTATTAATATCGCTGGTCGCCCTTCCTGCTTGATTTTCCCTAGGATCTCGGTATGAGAGGGATTCACGGAAACACATATAGAAGTTTGTATTCCCCCCACGGAATGGTCAGTGCGTCTGTTGCCGCTGCTTGTGGATCCCGCGCTCGGGTCACAAACGGGCGCACTTTGTAGTTTAGTCGGAACGCCATGAGGTCCACGTCTGGTGTGCCCCATTTCAGGCATATCGTCCGAAAAACTTCTGGGTGCAGCCCCCATTCGCCGGGATCTACTCTTTCCCGGCTTAGGTAATCCGCCACCCAGTTTTCTACTCCGGGAATGTAGACTGCGGATATCGAGCTCAGATGCTTCTCCGCCCACGTTAGTATGTATGCTACCTCGCTCATTACTGACGCGCTCCGTGTGCCCCTTGCCGGTTGACATAGGCCACCGCTGTGGTGTTGTTCGTCTGGATGCGTACATTTGTCCTCTTGAGGCTGGACCCGAAGTGTCGGGAGAGTCCGGTAGATGGCCCGCAATTCTAGGATGTTTATATGCAGCCTTGTTTCTCTTTGAGACCAAACTCCTTGAACAGACTGGTCCCCCAGTGTTCCGTCCAAACCCGAAAGGCTGGCGTCTGTCGTCAACACTATCCATCGACTTTGGCCCAAAGGCCGTCCCGCCTGAAGCCTCCCAGGTTTCAGCCACCATTTCAGCGCCCCTTGGACTTGAGGGGTTATCCGGATTCGCTGTTCCAGGGTCAGTCGGGACCCGTTCCAGCGTGACAATATCAGGTGTTGTAGTCTCCTTGACCGGAACTGGGCGAAAGGAACCGCCTTGAATGCTGCTACCATCTGGCCCAGGATAGCCATGCAGTGTCTGATGGTTAGCGGTTTCCCTTGCATTAGGGACCGGATACCCTGCAGGAGCTTGTCTACCTTTGCTTGAGGTAGTAGGACCCGGTGCTGGCTGGTGTCGAATATCATGCCTAAAAACTCCAAGCGTTGTGTTGGTATTAGGCATGACTTCTCGCGGTTCAATATCCAGCCGAATTCTTCTAGAGTTTTCATTGTGACGCGTAGACTTCTGATGTTGCTGTCCCGCGACGGTGCTTTTATTAGTACATCGTCCAGGTATGGAATGGCCGATATACCCTCCCGCGTGGAGTAGCGCCATCACTGCTGCTAGTACCTTCGTAAACACTCTTGGAGAGGTAGACAGGCCGAATGGCAGCGCCGTAAATTGAAAATGCCTTCCCTGTGTCTCGAAACGAAGGAATTTTTGATCTGTTTCCCGAATCGGGATATGGAGATAAGCGTCCTTGATATCGATCGAGGACAGAAATTCCCCCGGCTGCATGGAGGTTATCACGGACTTGATTGACTCCATCCGGAAATGTTTTGTTCTGATGAATTGATTCAACCTCCTTAAATCCAGAACCGGCCTCACTCTGCCGTCCTTCTTGGGTACAAGAAAGATTCGAATAGAACCCTTGCCTCTCCTGTGCCCCCGGCACCGGTTTCACAACCCCGTGCCAGAAGATTCTGCACTGCCTGCTGTAGGTCGGCTACTCCTTCCAGGGTGGTAGGCACTCTGGACCTGCAGAACGAATTCCGTGGGAGAGTCGTGAATTCGATTGCATACCCGGATGTCACAATCTCCTGTACCCACTTGTCGCTCACGCGCCTCCCCCATGTCTCCCAAAATTGGGAGAGCCTGCCCCCCACCCTGGTGACACTGGGTGGGGGCAGTGCCTCATGCCGCTCTCTTCGATCCCACCGTTTTGGATGTTCCGGGTCGGGAACGCCACGCTTGTCTTGTTTTGAAAGAAGGGCCCTTCTTTGCGTCCGTCGGGGTTCTCGTAGGTTGGGACCACTGCCCTGACCCTGGGCGGGACGAAAAACGCCGAAAGGACCTAAAAAATGGTATCCTTTTTAATGGAACCTTCTCCTTTCTTGCCGGCATTTGTGGTAATGACGTGCTCTTGCTGCCTGTGGCGTCTTTTATCATGTCATCCAGTTTAGGTCCAAATAGCCTGTTTCCTTCGAATGGCAACTTTGTTAGAGCCATCTTGGATGCTGTATCGGCTGACCAGCTTTTCAGCCAGAGAGTTCTCCTTGCCGCGACCGATGCAGCTGACGCCCAAGCCACGAACTTGGCTGCGTCTAGTTCTGCTGCGCATACAAACTTGTTTGCCTGTATGACATTGTCTGTCAGTTCAAGCAACTCACTCGGTGGAGCGCCTGCTACAATGTCTCTCCGTAGCTGTTTGGCCCATGCTATGGACGCCTTACTGACCCATGCGGCCGCAAAAATCGGCTGCAAGGCAGTGCCTGTGGCTTGAAACACTGTTTTCGCCAATGTATCCAGCTTCCTGTCTTGAGGATTAGCCAGAGTTGCTACTTCGGCTGTTGGCAATGCTGTGCTTCCAGATAGTCGTGACACTGGCGGGTCGACTACCGGAGGTACCGCCCAACCCTTTTTCAGACCCCCTGGGAATGGGTATGTAATTTCCCAAGTTTTCTGGGGTTGTCTAAATTTTTTGTCCAGGTTCTGCCATTCTTTGTTAAGGACCTCCGAGAAATCCTGATGGTCTGGGAAGACCTGTCGTGATCTCTTCTGCCGTCTAAACGACACCGTGGAAGGAGCCGTCTCTACTGGTTCCTCCATTACTTGGAGGGTTTCTCTTACGGATATTACCAGGCTGTCCATTAGACTGGCTAGGCGCGACACCTGTTCCTCGTCTAGTGCCGAAGCCGACGAGCCCGCAGAGTGGTCGTAGTCTTCAGACCCACTGCTCTCGCCTGCCGTTTGGGCCGTGTCCTGAGACGCCCGTGAGCACGATGCTCGAGGGGAATCATGGCGAGCCCGGGCCGGTCTCGCAGAGTACCGAGACCGTGAAGAATGTCTTGATCTGTGGTAAGTATGCACGGACTCCCTGGACCCATGAGAGTCTCTGGATCGTCTGGGCCTGGAGGGTCTAGACGACCTCCTGGTGTGGCGCGACCTATGGGGAGTGTCCTTGCTGCTACGGGACCTCCTTCTCTTGCGTGCCCTCCCTCGTGCATATTCCGAGGAGGACGCGTCTGAGCTGGGCTCTAACCGGCGTAAAATCGCCGCAGAGGATGTGGCCAAGCCAGAAACGGCAGCGGCCAGGGACCTCGCCCATTGGGGTTCGGGCCCTGGCTCCACAGGGGCGGCGGGGGCCACCGGGGTCCCTGGAGTTGCGCGTGTCGTGGCACATCTAGCACAGCAGGGGTCGACTTGACCGCAAGCAAACTTAACGCTGCAGGTAGTGCAAGCGTAATGCTTCACCCTCCCCTTGGCCGGGCTGGAACCCTCTGATCTAGGGTCAGACATGGCAAATGAAAACAATCTCCAGGTAGCGGGGAAGCTACGTACTGTTACAGGAATGCCTGCAGGGGGAAAGGGGAGGGTGAGGGGAAAACACAGCGAAGTGCTGCCTTGGGCAGGGCTTACCCAGTCTAGCAGCTGTTTTTCGCGGTTCCCCCGAAGCACGTCCGCGACCCGGAAGTGACGCTACCCGGCCGAGACGACGGCGCTCCGCCCCCCGGAGCGCCGCACCCGGAAGTGGCCTGTCGGCCGGCGCCCTGCAATCTGCCTGGCTTCTGCCCCTGTCCGGGAGAGCTGCTGCCGCTGCTGGCGTCCTGATGTCTGCTCCGTAAGGTACCCTGCGTTGCCAGGAATGCTGCTGCCGCCGCTGCCAGTATGGAGTCCCCAACAGGGTATCTTGTCCATGTCCTGGGGGCCACAGCCTGTCCGCGCGTCGACTGTTCCAGCAGTGCTGCCCCCTATGCGTCACTGTCAGACAGTGCGCTACTCCAGGGAGGGGGAGCCGTATGGCTGGCGGGTAACTGACTCAGATGCGCATTGCATGGTCGGGCCCCTTTTTCTTCACTGGGTGAGACGCTGCAGTAGTGGTGGAGACACCCCCTGCCCGCGTCTCCCCTGGGAGGCCAGTAGAGCCAGGGAAAAGCCCCGACTCCCCGGATTCCCGCGAATAGCCACGTCTGCCTCCTAGCAGACACTAAGCTAAAGACTAATTAGCTGAGTGCCTGCAGGGGGGATATAGCCAGGGGGGAGGAGCTAACACTTTTTTGCTTAGTGTCGCCTCCTAGGGCAGTGGCTATATCCCATGGTCTAGGCTGTGGCCCCCAATGATACGGACGAGAAAATCACGTTTTCTCCATGATTTTTCAGCCTCAGCAACGCTTTTCCTGCAGCTTGCAATTTTGCTGTCATTTTTAACGCAAAACCCAATAGGACTTTCTAGTGTTACCAAAGCGCATCGCTTGGAAGTCGCAAGTTCAGGCTTTGCGATAAAAAGGAAGCTTCATAGGGAAACATGGGAGAAAAAAAAAATTGCACAACACAGAAATATAGGGCATGGCGTGATTTTTTTCTCGCAACATCGCATCAATAAAAACATTGCAAATGTGAAGCTATTGGTTTCCTAATTCTGTGTTTTTACTCACTCCCGCATCACGCAATTTTATCGCCCGTGTGAAACCACCCAAAGGATTTAGTCATCTTTTCACAGCTGTTTAAGAAATAAAAGCAGAGTTCTAGTTGGTTGCTATGGGCAACAAGGAAAGGAGGCCCAATGTTTGTGCAAATGTCACCAATTCAGGGCAATTAAATGTTAACCCCATAAGGACGCGGGCTAATTCGGATTTAACCCTTTCCAATCCAATTTGTATCCTGGTTTTCCTAGGGGGCTTACTCTTTTTCTGCTGTTATATAACAGCGCTATCTGCTGGCTAAAACCAGTACTGCATGAGGTGACACTTTGGATAGGCTTTGACAGCAGAGAGGCTGGCAATATACAGTAAGAACCCTAAGGCCGGCTTCACACGAGCGTGACGGGCTCCGCCGCGGAATATTCCGCGGCGAAGCCCATCACGGCGCCCCCCAGAGACCCCATACTTACCAGCGGAAGATAGCGTGAAGACGCTTCCCCGCCCACCGCTGCCGCCTCATGTGACACGCCCACCGCGTCACATGACGCCGCCGGCGTGTCACGTGACGCGCCGGCTGCGTCATATGACGCGGCGGCGGTAGGCGGGAAAGCGTTTTCACGCTATCTTCCGCTGTGTTACAGCGGGAGATAGCGTGAATGGACGGCTTCCATTGACTGCAATGGAAGCCGTCAGCGCATACACCCGCGGCAAATAGAGCATGCCGCGGGTGAGGACGGGAGATTTCACGGTGCGCAATTCCGCGGTGGAATTCCGCATCGTGAGCACTGTGCTATTAGGTTCAATAGAACCTAATAGCAGGGGGCAACGCAGCGGATTTTCGCTGCGAATTACGCGGCGTAAATCCGTTCGTGGGAAGGAGGCCTAAAGGATGTCTTCCAACATCGGAGCTGTACAGCCTTAAATCATAATGTCTTCAGAGGTCAGACAGTGGATTGGAAAGGGTTAAGGATGCAGAGATTTTTTGGGCATTTTCATCTCCACTTTTCAAAAGCCATAACTTTGGTTTGCGTTCTTTTTTCATTATTTTTCTTTGTATCGCTGCATTCAAAGTCCAATAACTTTTTTTATTTTTCTATCATCAGGGTTCTGGGAGGGCTTTTTTTTTTGCGTTGACGGGTTGTAGTTTTTTTTTTTTCTTCTATTGGTACCATTTTGGGGCAAATACGGTTTGTACCGTACAAAATAAAAAATGTGTACAATTTATTATACAGGTCGTTACGAATAAAGCTATACGTACAGATCAGGTCTCTAAAAACAGCGGCACAAATCCCCGGCTTGGATGTTCTGCCAAAGATTCATCCCTTTGAATGGCCAAAAACCACACATGGAACTTCCACCAACATCCTGCAGGGACCCGCATTAAGAAGTGGCACGTCACATAATGTAGATCCATGCGGAATCCCCTTAGAAATTCTGCATACGCATTCCACCCATTGATAAGGCTAAATCCACGGCAACGGAAATTCGCAGCTGATTTCTGTCGCAGTTTTTAGAGGCGGAATCCATATTGAAAATTCTGCATCCGATTCACACGTGTACCTTTAATTGGGTAGGATATGAATGGACCCATAGATATACATACACAGTGCCCCTGCACATCGAGGCCGGGGTCCATACCTTTTGCCCTTAGCGATCCATACGAACACGAGGATCCCGTAGATAACATACTCAGGCGGCCATCACACTCATGTGCATTCCTATTTAATCGCCGTTCCCTTTGCATATTCTCATCAAACACAATAACACCAGAGCACCAGTCCAACACTTCGAACCACAGTGGCGACCATCTTTAATGAGTCCATAGCTTACACACATTCATGGCGGACGCTCTCACTGAGGGGTGTGGGTCCGGGACTTGTGTATATGGCTCAGCGAATACAATTCTAGTCATTCCGAGACAGGGTGAAGCAAGAAGAGGAGTATAAAATGAGGGGGCCTTTATAAAGGCTAAGAATACGAGCTGAAATACCCCAAATCTGAGAGGGGGTAGAATATTAGAGGGAGGGATATAAAGAGTAAAAGACGAACAGGGGGCGGTTAGGTCAAGCCAGCACAAGCCTACTGGCCATCGAGAATAAAGACCTAGGAAGCAGAATTCACAGGATAACGTAGGACCCCCCGAATATTCTTAACCAGCACTCCGCACAGCACCCATGTGTTTCAGGCAGATTTTATACGTGTCATGTGTGTATATGTATGTTTGTACAAATGGAACAGACTGTATACAGTATATATGGGGAACAAAGTCCATTTTCTTCTGCCAACACGAGTCTGTGCCCTTGGATATCCCTGAGGCTCATCTAGTCCTTTGTCCCATGTGATGCAACCTTACATACACAGATCAGATTTTTTTTGGGGGGGGGGTGGGGAGGTCCTACAGCTCCGGAGTCATCCCCGTAGACAGACTTGGTCCCAGATCCATTGAGGCAGGGGACAGGGAGTGGTGGGGTGTCACTTGCGGGCATTTAGAGTGTCCTGGAATTTAGTGCTGGTGTATCGGATGTGAAATCCCTTCTTGTTAATTGAGTCGTCCGAGTGGAACCTGATTGTCAGCGAGTCACCGGATGAATACACTTCCTCCGGGGGCTGCGGGGGAAAAATATAGGAAAAAAAAAAAACAGGTGATTAAGCTTTTCAGATTAAGGATAATACAGAACATTCTGAGGACAGAGTCAACAAAAAAGGGAAACGCAAGAGAGATTTGTACTTTCAGGCGAGGAATGAAAGCAAGGGGAGCGGTGGCACTGTAAAAGGGGTTCAGCACAAAGGCGAGACAAAAACCGACAGAGCCCGGCCTCTGGGTCTATTCACGGCTGGCGGAACGATCACAATGGCGCCGACATCTAGCAGACTGCTGCGTATTCTCTGATTTATAATGGTGTCAGGAGGAAACAATGCGCCCACAAATGATGGAGTAGAAGATAAATTAAAGAACACCTCCATTATTTTAATTACTTCTTCTACTGAGGTTTCTAGCCGTCAGGACCCGGAGGGTATTACTAAGGTTGCCACCAGACTTGGCTCCGTTTTGTAGGGCGCTGGGAGATATTCTATATTTCTATATCGTATCTATGGCAATGTAGTTGCTATGGTGCTCGTAGAAAGACGGAGTTTGCGCTTAGGTTGGCCTCAGCACCCTTTGCATTGGGATATGAGAACCCAACGAGAGAGCAGATACAACTACTGGGAGAGCAATAAGCGATGGGCCTCTGTGTAGCCCAGGAGGGGGGGTATAATGGCTCAAATAGCATTAGAAATCACTAGAGGGTCATAGTTTGGGCTTTGCCATAAGCTCCACATAAGCTTGTAAAGGTATGCCATAGTGATGGCCATCGTAGCAACTTGCCGTCCATATGTGATTGGTGCAGAGGGTTATAGTGCTTCAGTTTGCTATGGACAGAGTTCCAAATCCCCTGAGCAGACAGTCACATGGCGGAAAATCTGTGGTTTCACGTGAACAGGATTTGCTTTAATGCCATTGACTTCAATAGTAAGCTGTTCCGCTGCGGAAAAACTGCAGCATTTCTGCAATGTGTAAACGCATTCACGAAGGGGTTTTCCAATAGTCCGAAAAAGTTGACCAAGGGCTGGCAGAAAATATCAACCTAAGCCATAATCACCAATCCGATGTCCCCGGTCCAGGAAGCCACTGCAGCAGCCATGTATACCTGACTGCTCAGCCAATCACGAACCTCAGCATCATTTCTGCATCCATACACGTGATCCCTGAAGGCAGAGACTGAATGAGACATGTGACTGCTGCAGCAACTTCCTGGACCGAACCGGCGGTTAAAGTAGCAAAGGTGGCTGGAGCAGAGGGACAATTTTTCCCCCCAACTCTTTGATAGCTCTTATAAAAAGCTATGTTCCCACGGGTCAGAAATGCTGTGGATTTTACACAGCAGGACTCGCTGTAGAGAGCCCACTGCTTTTACAGTATAGACAGTGTGGATGGGACTTTAAAACATCCCATCCACGTACTGCAGAGAAAACCCGAAGATTAACCTTCAAATTCACATGATCCAATGATTTTTGATATTGTTGCATGTAAAAAGGGCCTTGCTGATGTAGAAAATCCACACTTAATACAGGTGTAAACATACCCTAAAAGTCGGTTTTAGGTAAAAAAAAAAACAAAAAAACAAACAAACAACTTAAATCAATATCAACATAAAAAGTTCTAAAACTTAATATACTTCATTTATCAGTTCCTCATCATTTTCCAGATCTTAGTTTGCAGTCAGTGAATGAGAACTCTCTTGGCTACAGGCAGAGGCAGTGACCCCGTACAGAGCTAGTCCTACTCTAAACGGAGAAATGGATACAATTGTATCTAGCCTAGACAATGCTCTGTGAGCTCAGCACATCAGCAGCTGCTGCACAGTGCTCTCCAGCCGTTTGCTACAATGTATCAGTCTATCCTCCGGGCTGTGTAGCTCACAGTGTATGGCCGCCTGCAGAAGGCCGGGTCGGATCCTCCAGGCATCTCCTCTGCTTTGTGATGCAGTCACCAGTGACATTTCTGTGCGGGCCTCTGCGAGACCGGGCCCTATTGTGTAGACTCGATACAACTGTATGTACTTCCCAGCTAAGAGCAGGACTAGATATGTACACTGTTACTACGACCACATGAACGAAGCAGAGGTTGGTCATGCATGAGCATCACGGTTCCATTCATTTCAATGACAGTGCTGAAGATAGACAAGCGCTCGTACTCCATAATTGAAATGAATGGCACTTTGGAGTGCATGCAGGGACCTTCGGGACCCCCTTTCCAGATCAGTGGAAGTCCTAGAGGTCAGACTTCTATCTACAGGGGGTGGACAAAAATATGGAAACACCGTACAAAATGCATGGGATTTTAATCATTAGCACTGAGCTGCCCTTTTGATCCCTACTTGACTGACAGCTTTCCAACAAATTTGTGTTTACTTCACCTCTTGCCCTGCTCTGATCGGTTTTGGGAGCCAGCTGGTAACAGCAGCGGAGTGGCTCAAACCCCCAACCAATGGAACCTTGTTGCTTGCACACATGTTCACATCTGCCCGGCAGCATTTTTATCATATTACCTCCACTTAAAATCAGTCTTTACACAACTTATTGAAATATGATTTACAATCCATGTAACTTAAGACATGCATTTCGTTCGGCGTTTCCATATTTTTGTCCACCCCGTGGATTTTAAAGTTATTTTTTACTTTGGATAGTAGATCACTTTAGAATTTGGCACAACCCCTTTAAATGATGCAACTGTGTGCCTGCCGCCACCACTAGGGGGAGCTTACTGCACACAGTTATGGAAGCTGTGGTTACTCGGTTTTAACATAGCGTATATACAGTTACTAACACGATGTCAGACGAGGTTATTAAGTAAGGAACTCCACCATTACGAGATTTTAAAAAATTGCAGTCATTTATCTTCATCTACAATAGATTTATCCTTAGAAATACCGCGATGGAGGAAATTCCCAGCGCCGTTCTCTGCAGAACAAGCAGCCAGTAACTGTACATTATCCCTCCAGATTGATGGGGAATCCAGCTGTCTTCCTTTATACAAGCCGGTTAAGTCATTTCCTGAAAGCTGCGAGCCGCAGAATGGAGTCCCGTTACGTCCCCTGACTTTACCCGCAACCATTCATTTTCTGCATGGAGACAACCACAGTGTGTACAGCGGCGGTCGCCGTCCACCGGTCCACAAATCACTGCCTGTACTGAATGGAGCAATTACCCTAGGATCAAAGTCCAGGTTACTATTCCTGATGTCCCACCTACATCATTTACCCGGTAGGTGCAGCGAAGAAAGTAGTGAACGCTGGCAGAAGGAGCACTTATGGCTTGGTCTCCCTCTGTTCTGAATTACTGCAGAGGGCAAGTCTGGGAAATATGTGGATTCAGCAGTGATAAATGTTGAGTGCCCATTATAATTACCGGGAGACTATTACAAGGTGTCACAGCATGTTACCCTAGATCAGTGATGGCGAACCTTTTAGAGACTGAGTGCCCAAACTGTAACCCAAAACCCACTTATTTATCGCAAAGTGCCAACACGTCAGGGGGCGGGGCCTATGAAGACATAATTTTTACCTCCGTCGTTCTTAAAAGGACAAGGCTGTTTCAAAATAGAGCGGGTTCAGATTTTGACTGCATTTGAATGCAAAAATGCTGTGGAATTTGCCATGAAAATTTCCGCTGAGGACATTGTGCAGCATTCCTGCCTCCTGTTAACATACCCCTGCAGTGATAGTGACCCCCCAGAGTGGCCCCAGCGGTAATAGTGACTCCAACAGTGGCCCCCAGTAGTAATACTGACATCCCACAGTGGCCCGAGTAGTAATAGTGACTCCCACAGCAGCCTTCAGTAGTAATAGTGACACCTTACAGTGGCTCCAGTAGTAATAGTGACACCCCGCAGCGGCCCCCAGTAGTAATAGTGACATCCCACAGCGGCCCCCAGTAGTAATACTGACATCCCACAACGGCCCCAGTGGTAATAGTGACATTCCACAGCGGCCCCCAGTGGTAACAGTGACATTCCACAGCGGCCCCCAGTAGTAATAGTGACACCCCACAGCGGCCCCCAGCGGTAATAGTGACTCCAACAGTGGCCCCTAGTAGTAATACTGACATCCCACAGCGGCCCCAGTAGTAATAGTGACTCCCACAGCAGCCTTCAGTAGTAATAGTGACACCTTACAGTGGCTCCAGTAGTAATAGTGACACCCCGCAGCGGCCCCCAGTAGTAATAGTGACACCCCACAGCGGCCCCCAGCGGTAATAGTGACTCCAACAGTGGCCCCTAGTAGTAATACTGACATCCCACAGCAGCCCCAGTAGTAATAGTGACTCCCACAGCAGCCTTCAGTAGTAATAGTAAAATCCTCCCCCCCCCCCTTCCCCCAAGATCCATATACTTACACCCCCCCCCCCCTCTCTCCTCGGTGCTGCTGCTGATCCTGGGTACACACTGTGACGTCAGTGTGCTGCCGGATGCCTCCTCTCCTCTGCTCTCGCAGAACCTAAGAGGAGACGTCAGGGGAGGGGGGGGGGAGAGGAGGATCCCGGCTGCACACTGACGTCACAGTGCGCGCCGCTAGCAGTGCTGCTGAGTGATTGCTGGCAGGGGAGCCTCAGCCCCTGCCGGTATTCACTAACATGGTGAGCGGCCAACGGCGTGAGTGCCAGCAGGGAGGGCTCTGTGTGCCGCCTCTGGCAAGCGTGCCATAGGTTCGCCACCACTGCCCTATATGGTCAGCCTGTGCATTGCAAGCATGTTACCCTATATTGCATATCTTCAGCCTTGGCATTGCAAGCACGTTATCTTATATTGCATGTGGTCAGCCTCGGCATTGCAAGCCTTAACGATATTTTGGAGGAAAGTAGCTATGCAAAACGCACTAAAATGTGCCAAAAAGTTGGGTAAATAGAGTAGGGTAAATTTATGATGCGTTTTGGACACTTTTGGAAGTAAAATTTATCAGCAGTGTATTGGTGTAAAGTATGCTATTAGGTGGCATAACAAATATCTACCATGTGTATAGTCTGTCTCAGAAGGCAGCCAATAGCGTCAGCATTGGATGTATCATTCCACATCATCTCCTCCGGGCAGCAGAGACGGTCGGGCGATCAACACCAGTAACGTATATCACAGGTGGCCAATCGCCCAATCACAAGACGGCAGAGTGATCCACTCAGTGACTCCACTATCAGCTGCATTCCCTCTACGAGATAGACTATAGCAGGCTGCATCAAACTTACCTGTGCGCCATTTTTATAGTTTTGGTGTAATTAATCGCTCATAAAATTATGGATTTTACAACTGGATTTCAAAGTGATGCAATTGTAGCAGGATGGGGAATTTCATGTCTGTGCCAAGATGCACCAACTACCATTCTGACTACCCCATACGCCATTCTTTAATGGGTTAAACATCCCATTGAAGATCACTACAGTCAACCTCTACCCACCCTGAAGTGGCTGCTAACAGAGAACAGATTGTATTTAACTATATAGGAATCGAGCAAAAGGTTGATTTGAGGTTTTACCATTTTAAAGACATGTTGATGAGTCACAGTGACCAGTTAGAGGTTTTCATTGCTGGGGTGTCGGGTGCTGGGACCTCTGCTGATCACTAAAATGGATGTGTAGAAGTGCTGAGCTGAGCTTTGCGCCTGTTCGGCTATTTCGGTCTCTGCTTGGAGTGGTGTACGGGCTTAGTGAAAGTCTATAGAGTCTGTGCTCCACCCAAACAGGCACAGCACTCTGCCCGTTCATTTAGAGGGGTTGTCCAGTTTTAAACTATTGTTGGCCTATCCTTAGAATAGATCATCAATAGTTCAACGGTGCTGGTCCATCGTCCAGGACCTCCATGACTGCAGGAAGCAGCCTGCTCCATTAGTGGCCAGGCTTGGTATTTCAGACCAAGTTCTTATTGAAATGAATGGCTGTAATACCAAGCCGGGCCACTAAAGTAGGAATGGAGCTACCGGCTTCATACAGAAATCAGCTTAGTGCATGAGCATATCAGTTGAAGGGGTGGGTCCCAGGTGATGGTTCACTGACAATCTACTAAGGATGACCAATGCTCAGGACAGGCCATCAAAAGCTTACAACTGGACAACCCCTTTAAGGGCACATTTATACCTACGCCTTCGACCTATTTACATTGACTCCAAGGATGAAACCATACAAAGAACAAAAAATTGGAACCAGCACATGTCAGACCTGAAGGGCACTGGAAAGACCCAATTTGACTATATGTGGCCCCACAGCATTCCAACCAGCAATTTCCCCAGACAAGAACCGAGCAGCCATTTTATTCAGGCCTTTATGCCAGAGGCTACGAATAGAGCAGTGTTTCCAAATTCCAGTCCTTAGGACGCCCCAACAGGGTTTCCTCGGTATTGCAGAGGTGATGTAATTATTGTCAGTCCCTCAGACATTGCCACAGGTGTTCCTACTATAGGGGATCCTGAAAACATGACCTGTTGGGGATCCTGAGGTCTGAAGTTTGCGAAACACTGGAATAGAGCTTGCTGTACAAATGTGAACATGCCCTTAGCGGTTGGTGGGCGTCTCAGTACCCACAACTCCACAGAAGGAACATCCATGCATAATGCTTGCATACATACCCCTGACCCACAGTATCTCCCCATCCTGGGGGAATTCTCAGTGGGGCCATCGTATATCTCTATGTAGTCGTATCCACAGTCCTGCTCCTCCTCCAGCTCAAAGCTCTGGAACACCAGCTCCACCCCGTACTTTCCCTCTGACTGCAGGTGCCATGTGCACTCTGTGGCCGGTGGATGGACGTCGTCTCCAAACTTAGCATGGGAGTACAAATCTTTAGTTCGGACTTCTGCCAGTAAGGTCCCTCCACACTCTTGAGAAGAGAAAGAAAATGATTTCTAATCAATATGATCGCATCATATCACAGTGCTTCACAAGGCTACACAATCACTTGTAAGATAGAAACATCCTTAGGTGGTATGGTAATATTATATAAGCCTAGGCAACCAGACAATTTAGTACGGGTGCATCAAATAAAAGTATTAGTCTAGTTTAACAGAGTAACTAGAAGATGGGGAGAAGGAGGGGATGCAGCTGCAGCTTCTCATTCAATGAAGCAGAATGGGGAGGTGAAGCACCCAGGGAAGGAGTCTCATTGGCTCAGAGCACACAATACACCTCTGATATCACATGAGGAAGGACCCGCCCACTTTGCAGGCACGGAGAGAGCATAAAAGCAACTACAGAAACCTGTAAAAAAAAAAAAAATGGAATGTCACCCAACTGGGTGACAAGCAAGAATTCAATTCGCTTCGTTTCAGCTCATCACCAGCCACCAACTTTGCAGGGAGGCATGCGCTCATTTGGCGTATGCCTCCAACTCAACGCTGATTGGCTCCCACCTTTGCCCTCTCACTTAACGCTCATTGGTTCCCAAAAACACAAATATGTGCGAGTGATCTTCGACTGATCAGTCCCAGCTGGTCTTCAAAGATACATTTGCTGTTGCGGTCCCTCAGTGCTGTGGACCTGGACAGAACACTTTGTGGTATGACCTCTCGTAACAGCAAGTTTTCGCTCGAAGACCACTTGCATATATTTATGTGCATTCAGTAGACTTGACCTCCAGTGAGTTGGGGGTGGGGGTAAAAGGTGAAAGTTTCAAATGTCTACCAAAGAACCTCATGCCCCCTAACTAGTTGACAAACAAAATTTTGGCTTGCGTAAATGCTTGAACAAGTAAACAAAAACACACAAACGGTAGTTTGCACACTTTAGCGACTATTTTAAGGGATTAGTCAGACAATAGTGGTCCTGTTTATCGCCACCCGTAGCTACAACTCTGCTTTATGGTATTGGAGTATGTGAAACATTGGACTAGTTATGTGGGGACCAGTTGTAGCGTCCATAAGCCAAGAGCAGTTAGGACATGTCTCACCTGTTGTCACCTCCGCCACAAATCCCTTTTTCTGTACTGAGTTGTCGGAAATAAATTTAAGAAACATGTAATTTCCGGGAGCGATGAGTGGATCGGGGACTTTACTGCCGCAGAAACGCTTTAGGACAGGAGCCTGGGCATTTACACCAGAGTAAGCTTCAAGGTGGTCATACTGGCATTCCTGGTGGGACTCCAACTCCAGGTCTTTCACCACCTGCCAGACAGAACATGGGGGAAATGTCAAGGGGAGCAAATAATCCACTATGAAACGAAATATCTGATTTGCAATCCTTAGTTCTCTAAAGTCAAGGTCTCTTTATTTTAGAGACTGTGGAGAAAAGTAGAGATGTAACGAGAGAACAACTGTGTGGAGTTGGTGTCGCAGTTGGATATTTCCGGTCTTTTTAAGAACAGATGATAAAAAAAAAGAAGAGTCTTGGAGTCGGTCAGGCGTTGTACTAGTTTACTAGTTGTTAAAGCAACCCTCGAGGCAAACAAAGATGGCCGCACCTCTTCTCTGTCTACCTGATGTATTCGGATCTACCTGTGCGGCACATTTGTTTTTTTTGGTGGTGGCGGTGAACCAGGTTTATGCTACCACTTTTTGGGAAGGTTGGACAACCTGTGTGCCACTCTTTTTGGGAAGGGGACATGACTTTTGTGGTGGCATTTTCTTTGCAGGAAACACCAGCATGGCACAATTTTTTGGGTGGGAGGCACCTCTAGTGAATCACCATTTTCTGGAAGGGAACACCACCATGTGGCAGCATTTTTCGGAGGGGGACACCACTCAATGGCAGGATTTGTTGTGAAAAGGCACTACCTGTGTGGCGGCATTTTTTTTGGGGGGGGGGGGGTTGGGGGGCACAATATGTTGGGCATAGTTTTTTTTTCAGGGGCGTGGGGGTGAGGTGGGGTACCATCCATGAGGCAGCACTTTTTGGGGAGGTACTACCATGTGATGAAACTTTTTTTTTGGAGGAGGGAGGTACTACCTATGAGAAGCCCCTTTTTGAAAAGAGGGATACCACCTGTGTGTAGCCATAATTTTTTTTTTGGGGGGGGGGGCACCAATTTTTGTGCTAGAAAAAAATGACTGTAAAACCTTTTTATTCCTAGCAGAGGGACACCACCTTGTGGCAGCATTTTTGGGGAAAAGAAAGCAACACCTGTCTGGCATCATTTTTTTTAAGGAAGGGCACAAAATCTATATGGCATTATTTTGTGCTGCTCCACCTATGTGACAGGGGTTTTTGTGGTGGTGGTGGCGGTGTGAGTGTGTGGGAGTGTGTGTGTGTGGGAGTGTGTGTGTGTGGGAGTGTGTGTGTGTGGGAGTGTGTGTGTGTGGGAGTGGGTGTGTGTGGGAGTGGGTGTGTGTGGGAATGGGTGTGTGGGTGGGAATGGGTGTGTGGGTGTGTGTGGGAATGGGTGTGTGTGGGAGTGGGTGTGTGTGTGGCTGGGTGTGTGGGTGTGTGGCTGGGTGTGTGGGTGTGTGGCTGGGTGTGTGGCTGGGTGTGTGTGTGGCTGGGTGTGTGGCTGGGTGTGTGGTTGGGTGTGTGGTTGGGTGTGTGGTTGGGTGTGTGGTTGGGTGTGTGGTTGGGTGTGTGGTTGGGTGTGTGGTTGGGTGTGTGGTTGGGTGTGTGGTTGGGTGTGTGGGTGTTTGGTTGGGTGTGTGGGTGTTTGGTTGGGTGTGTGGGTGTTTGGTTGGGTGTGTGGGTGTTTGGTTGGGTGTGTGGGTATTTGGTTGGGTGTGTGGGTGTTTGGTTGGGTGTGTGGGTGGGTGGCTCCACATGTGTGGCATTATTTTTGGATCTTTTTAAGGAGAGTGGCACAACCTATGTGAAACTATTTTGTGCAGGCAGTCTTTGTGGAAATTTGTAATGCCATTCCTATGAACAAGATGGCAGTCCTTCATGAATACGAACACAGCTTTGGAAAGGAGGTTTGCCATTTCCAGGAGAAAGTGCAGGAAATTACTACTGCATACAAAAAAATTATTTAGGGGCTCTAGTAATGCAGAATGGATTTGGATAATTGTACGGTTTCGTTTCATGTACAAATAATCCACCTGGACGTACTTCCTAACGCGCCTACATTCATGCATTTGCTCAGAGGGAACCAGTTAATCTTTTTGCCTGTTCGGCTATTTCGATCTCTGCTGGAGTGGTGTACGGGCTCAGTGAAAGTCTATAGAGTCTGTACTCCACCCAAACAGGCACAGCACTCTGCCCGTTCATTTAGAGGGGTTGTCCAGTTGTAAACGATTTTTGGCCTATCCTTAGAATAGATCATCAATAGTTCAACGGTTCTGGTCCATCGTCCAGGACCTCCATGATTGCCGAGTCAGCGCATTGGTGCACTGAGTCGATTTCTGTAGGAAGCAGCCTGCTCCGTTAGTGGCCAGGCTTGGGGTTTCAGACCAAGTTCTTATTGAAATGAATGGGTGTAATACCAAGCCGGGCCACTAAAGTAGGAATGGAGCTACCTGCTTCATACAGAAATCAGCTTAGTGCACGAGCATATTAGCCAGGCAAACAGTTGATGGGGTGGGTCCCAGGTGATGGTCCACTGACAATCTACTAAGGATGACCAATGCTCAGGACAGGCCATCAAAAGCTTACAACTGGACAACCCCTTTAAGGGCACATTTATACGTACGCCTTCGACCTATTTACATGGACTCCGAGGATGAAACCATACAAAGAACAAAAAACTGGAACCAGCACATGTCAGACCTGAAGGGCCGTTAAACTTAAAAAAAGTTAAACTTTTTTTTATCCAACCACGGAAGTTTATCAGTTTTTGTACTTTACTTCTATTATCTTGAACTGACTTCAAATACAAGTCAAGAAGCTAAAACTGAACGGCTGAGACTGAAGTTTCTTACCAGTTTCACACGATGTCCTGCAGTGGCGGACACAAGCCATGTGCAGACCTTCTTGTTGGGGTAGCTGTCCGGCCAGTTGGGGCTGGTGATATTCTGGTTACTGGCAGACACATTGTGGTTACAGCCCGCTGGAAGGAACCAATCAGAATTAATGCCCGTGAGGAATAAGGGGGGGGGGGGGGGGGATAAAAATTTCTAGCAAACAGTACGAAACAAAGGACCAAGTTATATTTGGTGTATATATCACAGACAGGCCGACGAGGGAGGAGACACACACATTTGTGGTTAGATTACCCTCTTTGCAGTCATGCTTATTCTCGTGTAGGGTGAAGCCGCTCCGACAGCTGCACATATAGCTGCCCTGCGTATTGATGCACTCGTGCTGACAGCCCCCGTTATCCCGAGAACATTCATCTTTATCTGTAACACAAGGACAAGAAATGGATCACTGCAACGAACGAGCGATCGATGAGAAGAAGAGGGGGAGAATTAGGAAAAGTTCAGCGCATCCCCCATCCCCGATACAGCTCTGCATTACCTGAGAAGCACAGAGGGGAGCGCCAGTAGGACCAGAGAAGCAGCTTGATGTAGTGGGAGGGGGGGTCAATGGTGGAAAACATTCAGCGGGTATCTGTCACCCACCATCACTCCGACTCCCAATTACCTTACAGGTCACCCCCGAGGAGTGAGGTTTCCCCGATTTCCCCCCAACCCCTCCTCCCCCCATAATGTACTGATACGTCTTGTAAAAAACAATAAAAATAGATATTTATTTACTAAAATAATAAAAATGATCCAATGTAACAGTTATTTTGCGAGATACAGTTTCCACCGATCCCAAAAGTCTCCAAAGAGTGGCAGGGGGTGGGGTGGGGGGCAGACTTCTCAAATCCCTTTGGCACCAATGTACACTAGGGTGGTGGGCAGTGAGGGGATAGACAGGGTGGAAAGTTTTGGGAGAGGGGAAAGGGAGAATGACATATACAGAGTTGAGGGGGAGGGGGACTGTGGGTTCTCATTAAGGGGTGCGATTCTTTTTCGTCGTCCTTGTTTTCATTCGGGGACGCTTCCGGGGTAAAGCCTGCTGCGGCTGCTGTTTCATTTTTTGGAGCTGTAATAACTTCTGTTTGTTCTTCTTCTCTGTAATGAGAGAGGGAGGGGAGAAGAAGGAGAATGGAAGAAAAAAAAGGGGGAGAAGAAGAAGAAAAAGCAGAAGTAGTAGAGGATAGCAGCATAGTAAAGGAACACAGAAGAGAGAGTGAATGTACAAACATCAGGGACAAAGCAAAATAAGCAAGAGACAAAATGTGGAAAGTGGGGTGAACGTGTACAGGCCAATATGGGGGGGGGGGGGCAGAAGAAGAGAGGGGAAGAGAAAACAAGGGGAAAGGGTCAGGGGATGGGGTAATCGTTTCCTTGTTCTGACCCACTATACAGAGCTGGAAGCTGAAGTTATCATCGTGCAGGGCGAGGGGGTCATGCAGCTTAGATGCCAAGCACTGCATGCAGCCGGGCAGCGGGCACAGCGTCTCCAAAAGATATCTCAGTACCCTTCCTGCATCACACCAACATCTACAGTATCATCAGATTGTCTGGGCTATATTAAATCTTGTCCCTTGCAGACCAGCTCTTAATCAGAATGCAGATTATTGAACACCTATTGTATATTCGGGTTATCAAGCTCCAAGATGGCAACAACTAGAGATGAGCAAATCAGCCAGATTCCACTAAAAAGTGATATAATAACATATATCGTAAACATAATCCGCAGCATCTTACAAATCGGGTAAGTTCTTTCTTCGAAAATGACCAAAATGGGTTTTCTCATCTCTAGTGAAATAGAAGTGGATGATATTATGTTAACGCTGTATATTCCTTGCTTATACAGGGTGGTTATATCATTAAAGCCAAACTCCAGTCAGGAGCTAAAAGTTGACGTAAATCAGTAATTACAGGGGATGATACCTGATATTGATTTTTCGGTAGACTTTGCTCCTTGGTTGTTTTTTCTGTCATCTCTATTAGGGAAAAGTTGTGATCTTTGACTAAGTAGTCACAGAAGTAGGCAGGGACACTCCTCCCCCCTGCCTGCCTCCTCTGCAGCCTGGACCAATGATGAGACAGGGGGTGTGTCCCAGACTATTTCAGACTAGGAGCTAAATTATAGTCACAGATCGCATCTTTGTCCTGGATAGAGCTCAGATAAAAAGTAGCCAAGGGGCAAAATCACAGGACAAAACCAGCATAAAGCACCGAGGGTCTAGTCACTGCATGCAGCGCTATTGGTGCCCCCCAAAAATTGTACTCTAAGGAACAAGCGCCAACTGTTTTCATGGCCTTTTTCTCATGAGCAGGACATTGTTACTGGCTTCTACTTCAGATACTTGGTGAAAGGCGTAACACAAGGTCAATAGCTGGTAAGGGAACTGGATTGGGATTTGCTGGTCAAACTGGTTGTGATTTTAACAACCAGGTTGGGAGAACCAGGCTGAACTAACTGAATCCCAACCCTGGATCAGCAAGTACAATACTTAACTAACTCCTGTTTTTTTGTTTTTTTTTTACCAATGTTGAATTGTTTCGATTGAAAAAGACTGTATCTAACTATAGAAACTTATCTGTTCTTCAAAACACCAGAAATGGCCAACTCAAATGCTCTAACTCCAAGTAAACTGCCTCATTCACATCCGTGCTTTAAAGTGGTAGTCCAGTTGTAAATTAATTTATGGCTTATCCTCTGAACAAGTCATCAATAGTAGATTGATGGGGTCTGTTGCCTAGGAGCCCCGCCAATCAGCTGTTCACTGAGGCAAATGTGTGCTTACACCAAGTTGATTTCTACAAGAATCAGACTGCTTAGTTCTTACCGATTCACAGAGAAGTGTACTGTATCCTTTAATTAAAACTTCAATTGTATTAGTAATCAAATTATCTAACTGCACCCTACAATGTCCCAAACTATAATGTCTAGATAAGCAAGCTGAGTAACCGCCCTGAAAAGGGCAACCCCACACTGGAACCGGACCTGCCTCTCCCTATCTTTCCCTAATTAAAAAATAGGGAGGAGATAAGAGAAGGGGCATCCCGATGATGGCAGAAGTGATGCATGCATTCCTCGTTTATAGATATAAACTTTAAATGTGTGCCTATAATGGCAGCTTTAAACATCCCTGCGCACAGTGGTTTCCCGCTGCTTTGATGGGCGTTAATGTGAGCGCATGTGCGGGCTTTGTTCCATCTATTTGTATGCATTTTAAGGATCTTGCATGCGCATGTGCATGTTTTTTGCACGCATTTTTTACCGTCACTGTGAAGCACGGCGATGACATAATTTGAGCGGGAGATTTAAGGAGGACTGTTTGGTCACTCCTGGTGGCTGATATCCAACAAGCAGAATCATTCCAGGATACATTCATCAGGAGAAGGCGTTCTCTGATCTCTGAAGGGATGTGAGTGGGTTGCAGTGTAGTATTAATACTATCTATATACATCACATCTGGATTTACCACCATATGTCGTCATTTAGAGACACGTCTGTTATTGTAATGTGACACACATGGGATTTATGATGTAATGTTGGACTCTTCAACCCCAGATTGGAAATGATGTGAGAACATGCCTGGTGTGCGTGAACTCTAGGACAACCTCATGGTGTTTCTGGATGATTTATACAATTGTTCTGCCAGTACAATATGGAATATATGACATGGTTGGCATCATCCGATATTGAGAAATTAACAGTTGGGGTCCTATTTAGTCTTCTCCGTTCTTTGTTTCACCATTATAAATATAGAAGATCTGGTATCCTTGGTGAGATGTAGCGTTGGGAAACTCACATGTCTAGTTCCATTATAATGCCATATCAACTGCTGCAATATTGCATTGCACTTATCATTAGAACATATTTTCTCCTTAGAGAGAGCACCTAGACCCCCCCCCCAGTCATTGTTACAAGGCTTGTATAAAGAGTCTAACTTTGGCTTGAAGGAATGCTGCCTTCCAATAGGTGGCGCTGTAGAGGTATTGTGCCATCTCCCCTATTTGCATATTACCTAGAGGAGCATTAATGGCCTTATAAGTCTCCTCACTCACCTTCTAGGTGCTCCCCTAAGGAGGAAATATAGCGTTTCTGACCCCCATCCCAGGCCTCTCTCACTAGCAAAGCCAGACTCCTACTGCACACTGATGAAGGGCAAATACCCTGAAACAGCTGTCTGTGCATGAAGTCTGGCTTTGCTTTGAATTCTCAGTCATTGTTACAAGGCTTGTATAAAGAGTCTACCTTTGGCTTGAAGGAATGCTACCTTCCAATAGGTGGCACTGTGGCGGTATTATTCCATCTTCCTTATTTTCATTATATTATGGAACAGACGTTAATTTGGCGCAGGGATACTGACATATGAGGTTTCAATAGTATCATTTTTTCTATACTTTTCTCATTTTTGTCCACCATTACTATATGGAATATATAGGGACCTTGATGTGAGATTCTCAACTTTGCCCCAGGTTTATTATTGCAATATTGTATGGAACAATGTATGCAAATATAGTCTGTCTATTATAACATGGAACATGCGGAAGTTTGGATATGTTATGATATTGCGATATTGATATATGTGGTTCCATTGTAACATCATATGAAGCATTGCATCTCCTGAAAATGTCATATCTTCTTCAGTCACGGCTGGTATATGGCTCAAATGATGGGAGTATCAGCAGTGCGGCGCACTAACTACGTATGAGTACATTATGTGAATATATTTTGGTGCTCCTCGCTGCCTATTGGTACCTGAAGTAGGGAGGTAGAAACCATATGTAGTTGGATCAAATCTCAGATTGAGAAGGCTCCCATTACAACATGGTAATTTTTGACAACTGATAACATCTGGCTATATATTATAAATTAGCCTTTTGAACTTAGGGGTGAAACGCAAAAGGAATAAAAAAAGTAATCTGTATCATTTGAGGTCATGATGGTTTGATATTAAAATATACTTTTTTGTATTTTCTTGTTTGTGTTTTTTCATTTTGGTGGTGGTATTTTCTATGAATATTTTTGGGATTTATTGTAATTATTTTTCATTTTTTGGACCAGGTCTCTCTTTTTTTCTGACCTGGGTATCTAGTAGCTCCCCCTTCTCTTATTCCCTCCTTATTATTTAATTAGGGAAAGATATGGAGAGGCAGGTGAGGTTGCAGTGTCGGGTTGCCCTTTTCAGGGGTAGTTACTCCACTTGCTCATCTAGATATTATAGTTTGGAAACATTGCAGGGTGCAGTTAGTTTTTTTTTATATAATTCGATTACTAATAAAATTGACATTTTAATTAGAAGATTACAGTACACTTTTCTGTCAATCTCTAAAAACTTTTTTTTTGTGGTTGTGATTATAAAATTTTAGCCTTTGGGAGTGAAGGGGGGGGGGGGGGGGGTATTCCTGATATGCTATGAGCTCAGTTTTTGCTGCAGAGGCCAGGCTTGAGTTACCTTTCATTTCAATGGGAATCTGGCCTGCAATATCAGGCCTGGCCACTGCAGTAAGATGGAGAATAAATGCACCAGCCCACCAAACACCTTACCAGCTATGGGCAACAAACAGCCAGCAATCTACTATTTATGAACTGTCCTGAGGATAGGCAATAAACAATTTACAACTGGACAACCCCTTTAAGGGTGCGTTCATATAGTGGATTCTTCATGTAGAAGAATTTGCTGTCTATTTCCAGTGCAATCCACAACTGAAAACCATAGCTGGACCTCAGACTTCTAGCACAAATTTGCAGTCTGCACACGGATCTAGTTACATTCAATGGAGTGAATCCATATGTGGCTACCTGATATAATATCTGTATAGAGGCGAGTTATATTCATCATTTACTGGCCTCCAGCTGTATGTTATCAGTCATTGTATTAGGTCCTTTAAATCAGCCATATGCATACCGCTACAGTAGATGCTATATACAGGTGTGTGTATCTGGCTTTGCACGCACTAGCTCTGAGGCCTGCCCTTTACATAAGAGAATAATCTAGATACAGGGTGGTTCAAAAATAATGGTGCAAGAGTAAACGAAAAGACATCTTCAGGTTTTTAATGCCCCTTACAGATGTCGGTTTTGCCTAACACACCAAATCTCCATTACAGTGGAACTCATAACCGAAGCTATGCGAGGGTGCGTCTGGGCAGAACTAGACTTCCAACTTGACTTCTGCCACTTCACCAATGGCACCCCCATCCAACACCTGTAAGGGGCTTTATAAAGGCGAAGAGTTCTTCTAACTTTCGTAGGTTACTCATGTATGAGGAAATCAACTTTACTTTTGCAGCATTCTTCTTGAATCGCCCTGTACTTGTGTCTGTCTCTCCGGTACTAGTTGGATGCTTTTGCTGTAGTAATGTTAATGCTGAAGCAAGGTTCTCACCAGAACACGGACTATATACGGTCATGCCAATCCAGTTATACCATTGTAGCTTGTGCATCCAGAGAGAGATGATATGTTCCCCAAGCAATGCAGAATTCTGAGCAGTCATCAAGCCAAGCAAAGGTTATTAAACTGTCCCGTATAGAGAGCACCCTATAGAATATTGCCACCCTCAGTGGTAAACAGGCAGGTAGGATGGGGAGTAGAGCATGCAGGGAGGAGGAGGCTCACCTGAGTAGTAAGTAGCCTTGAACCCTTTCTTTGATACAGTGTTGTCAGACTTGAACTCTATCCGCATGTTGTTGTACTGGGAGCTGATCACTGGGGGGAGCTCTTGACCACAGAACTTGCCGAGAAGTTTTGAATCAGATGTCAAACCACTACGAACTTCCACGTAATCATATTTGCAGACCTGGTGGGAACAGACAGAGATAATGAGAAGCAGAGGCCAAAAATATATCACAGTAACGAGGAGAGAGGTCTGCAGAATATTTAGATAAAGCATACAGTATATGAAAAAATGTGGGCAAAAGAAGAAAAAAAAAAAGTAATTAAAGTACAAAGTTCTCATGCAGCGAGGTTTCCAACTAGGAGGTAAGACAGCAATGTTCAACATGGATATCTGCCAATACTGGTTAACATTGGATGCAGGAATGTTGAAGGACTTTAAGTGTATCTCAACTTTTAACATTTCCACAGGCCAAAAAAAACTTGTTTTAGGATACATTAAACCGTAACCTTTAATTATAAATGTAAAAAAACGTACCTAGTTACCTATTATAACCCTAATATACCTATTAGGAGCAGCCGCCCTGATAAGGACAACCCTGATCTTGTGCTTAACCCTATCAACCCCTAGACTATATTATGGAAGAAAGGGAACAATTATTCTAATCATCTCCAAAGGAGTCCAACAAAATGAGAATTCTATAGATAATCGAACCCAGGATTCCTCTTCAAAGAATACTACTGATGGATTGCACTCACTATATGATATTCAGGCTGTGTGATCACAAAGAAGGTCATAATGTGATCGTGTAGATATGATACATTTTAATGGCTAACAAAAACACACACACACACACATATATATAAATATAAAAAGGGACACAGAAATGGTGTGATTTGGGCTTAAAAAGATACCACAATAGGATGAGTAGAAGAGTAAATACTTAATAATTCCACTGATAGGGATGCAAATGTTTTATGGTCTCTAAAGGGGTTAAGGGGTCACCAAGCCAGCGTGTTATTGCTGCAATAGATTTCTCATATGCTCCATTCTAGCATAGGATTGCCTCTGAATCAGTGTTACAACTCACTAGATTCATCCTCACACACAATTATTTCTCCTTTGGCAAAGAGATATTCTTACAACTCACCGGAACCGCCATGGGCAGTAAAATGGCACCGCAATATGCCAACCTTTTCAAGGCAAAACTGGAGAGTGACTTCCTGGCCGCCTGCCCTAACAAACCATTGGCCTACTTCCGCTACATTGATGACATCATGATCATTTGGACCAACATCGAACAAGAACTAATAAAATTCCATGAGAGATTCCATGCATTCCACCCCACCATAAACCTGACATTAAGCTACTCGTATACAGAAATCAACTTTTTGGACATCACCATAAAAATTTCAAACAACTCAAACAGACATCCCTGTATCGACAACCAATTGATCGTCCCACATACCTCAGATGGGACAGTTTCCATCCTAAACACATCAAAAAGGCCATTGTCTACAGCCAGGCCATCAGATACAACCGGATCTGCTCCAACCCAACAGACAGAGAGGAACATTTGTACCATCTTAAAAGGACATTTATAAATCAGGGCTACCATCCCACCTCAATTGATGACCAAATCACCAGAGCCACCAGGATACCCAGAAATCAACTACTTCAATACAAGGAGAAGGAAAGAAACAATCGTGTGCCTCTAGTAGTGACCTACAATCCGCAACTAGAGGTACTAAGGAAAACCGCAAGAAAACTCCACCATACCCTACACAAGGATGGCCGTCTGAAAACCGTATTCCCAGACCCTCCCCTTCTGTGTTACAGGCAACCTCCAAATTTGAGGAACTTTATAATCAGGAGTGCATTACCCTCTGACACACAAAAAGGAACTTATCCCTGTAATGTAAGGAGCTGTAAGACCTGCTGACATGTACTGACCGCAGACAGGATACAAATCTCCAACACACAGCAGGACTATAAGATCCCTGGGACATTCACATGTTCCACGTCCAATGTTGTGTACCTGATCCTGTGCAGTAAATATCTTGTTGGGGGGCTTTATGTTGGGGAAACAGGACAAAAACTGAGAGCCCGGATGAGATCTCATCGCCACTCGATTAATTTGGGAATACAAGTTTATAACCATCTTTGACACTCAAGACCATCTTTAAACCTCTCAAGTGGCGTCATGCTACAGTGGAGAATATGGGAAATCTATAATAGAGGTAACAAGCTGGCCTGGTGACCCCCTAACACCAATTTAGACACTATAAAACTTTCACATCCTCATCAGTGGACTAATTAAGTATTTACTCCTCTGCTCATCCTGTTCTGGACACACCATGCCTGTGCCCTTTTATGTGTGTATCTATCTACCCATCTATCCATCCATCCACTTCTTTGGATCTATTCTATGAAGACTGAGGAAGAACTTCAAGTTCTACTGGCTAACACAGTACCAAACTTTTTTTCTTTTTACCTAAAAAAGGCCATGCCAGCCCACATCATCGCTGACAGATCATGCATCTAATATCTCATACCTCTATGACAAACCACATTCCTATTGCTAAATCATAACTGTAAAATGCAGCTACTCGACATGTTTTCCCTCCAAATACCACAAAATTCGCCAGGGAATTCCATACAGAATTCTGCTCTAGTAGTCAAAATGATGTCAGTAAACCAGATCAGGAGTGAAACTCCTAAGTATTTAAAGGCAATCCACAATCTACAAAACACATAGCCGATCCTATAAATTAATCTAGGGACATGTTAAGTAGAGATGTATGCAAAAAATGATAGATAACAGTATATATCTTACAGTAAATCAATATATGCAAAACATCGGTGTGTACATAGATACTGCATACAAGAACATACTGAACCGCCAAAGTCAAACCACTTGTGTACAATCCTGTGAAAATGGAGTAGATTACACAAATGTTTGATCCAACTCGCGACTTCCGGGCACCGGGACGGATCCATTCCCCCCTCAAGCGCTGACTGGTCTCTGGACTAACTTGCACTATTGTTTCCGTGGAAAAAAACAAAAACTGGACAGTGTCTAATGGATCCGATTACCAGAGATTGAACACGTCACGTTACCGTTCTTCACAATCAATGCAAGTGAATGTCTTTGCGTTTTGACTCGCAGGTTGCAGCGACAACAATCGTAAAAAAAATCCACCAACTTTGGATGTCTCTTGTTAGATTGTGGCCATTTGGCAAGTTACAACGCTACCGTATTCACAAATTGTGAGGAAGGCAACGCAAGTAAATACAGCAGTGTTGTGACTTGCAAACTGCCGCAACCCAACAGTCACAAAAATCTAAAAGTTGTTAAATTTTTTTTTTTTTCGATCGTGGAGTCGTTGCAATGTAAGAGTTACAACACAAACGCATTCACCTCCATTCACCTCCATTACCCGCCAAAGTCGTTGTGTAGCCTTTGTCTTATTCCATCAAAACCGGACATTTCAGATGCAACTCCTGATATTCTCTCCCATCTCACACTCGTACGGTTCAGTAAGCTATGGGGGGCCATTTGGTGGGGTCTTTAGACTGTAGGGCTAATCATGTCAGGTTTCGTTTGAGTTCTTAGGCTTTTGAAGACCCCTAAATAGAGATGAGCGAACCTACTCGGCCACGCCCCTTTTTCGCCCGAGCGCCGCGATTTTCGAGTACTTCCGTACTCGGGCGAAAAGATTCGGGGGGCGCCGTGGGTGAGTGGGGGGTTGCAGCAGGGAGTGGGGGGGAGAGGGAGAGAGAGAGGGCTCCCCCCTGTTCCCCGCTGCTACCTCCCGCTCCGCCATGCCTCCCCCTGCCCCCCGGCGCCCCCCAAATCTTTTCACCCGAGTACGGAAGTACTCGAAAATCGCGGTGCTCGATCGAGTAATTACTCGAAACGAGTATATTCGCTCATCTCTACCCCTAAAGCCTATGTACATGAGCGTAATTCACATCCGTGTGCTGTATGTGTATCTAATGGACTTCACAGACCCATAAAAGTTACATTTTACACTTCGTGGACACAACATATCTGCGGCGGTTTCACACTTACATCGTTGCCTTCCGTCTCAAAATGTTGGAAGGTAAGAGTGATGCGAAACTGTGTGGGGGCCACCAGCTGCCAGACGCAGTTCTTGTTGGGCGGGTACTCCTTAGGAAACCCTGGGCTGCTGATGGTGCCATTCAGTTTAGTCAAGAAGCCGCCACAGGTTGCTGCGGAACAAAAGAACATTCAGAAGGATGCCGGGCAGAAAGACAAGGTGGCCGACGGTACGGACTGTATGACAACGCTGCGCACAGCGTGGGGGTTAGAAGGAAATAACAGTTCAGCACATTTTACCTGCACAGGATTTCTTGTCTGGCGCGAGCTCATAGCCGGGCTCACAGGCACATTTATAGCTGCCGAGCGTGTTCACACAGCGTTGTGCGCAGCCACCTTTATTAGGTCGGGAACATTCGTCAACCTCTGGGGGCAAAAGGTAAAACACAACATTTAGTAATGAGTGGGGGCACAAACAGAGGATAATGCCATACATCATGCAGAATTCCGCCATTATATTGTGACTTGCATATGGCTTCAGATAAACGACAACCAATCTCTTTCTATCCAGAAAGTTGACGCTGCCCAGCCAATGTTAAAGAGGTCATCAATAGATTGTCAGGAGTCCACTGCCCACGACTCCCACCATTTGGCTGTTTACCAGGCCAATGCACTGAGCTAAATTTTGCAGAAAGCAAAGAGCTCCATTCCCACTGCAGTGGCCAGTGGAGCTGTCTGCTTCCTGCAGAAATCACCTCAGTGTACAAGGGCATTGGCCAAGAGAATAGCTGATTGGCAGGAGTCCCGGGCGATGGACTACTATCCATGACCTGCCTAGAAGATAGGACAGCTGTAGTTTATAACTGGACAGCCCCATTAAAAAGTGGTTCTATTATATGGGAATAAACAATAGGAGAACGGCCTACTATATAATCTCATCCAATCCCTGAGCACTCAATCTCATCGCCAGATAACAAGGGGCACTCATTTACATTTATCCCATCCTTGGGATATATACAGACATATGTAAATAAAGAATGATGCACACAAGTCATTCCGGATATCAGTCCTTCAGGACTCTCTTTTAATAATTCCCCTTTAAAAGATTGTATGAGAGATTAGAAAAACCCATGGCTACATGGGTGCAGGAAAGGAGAGAACAGAAGGAAACCTATCCATCAGTCCAGCACACTGATGGATCTCTTAACTGCAGTTTCTATATACAGTGATATGCAGAAGCTGCAGAAGACAAACGGTGGAAAATACGTGCATTTAAGGGGATGGGGGGGGGGGGGTCCCCCAGAGGTCTCCATAGCCTTTAACTCTACCATGTTTTCTCTAGCTCAATTCTAGTAACCCTAATGGGAGAGCAAAACGAATTAGGTTTCCCTTTATACTCACAGCACTTCTCCCCAAAACTATCATTTTTCAATAGAATAAACATTTTAGGTGAAATTCATCAAAGATTATAAAGAATAAAACAATAAAGCAAGTTGAGAGCCTATAAAATAAGTCTACTATCACATGGACAATTGTATTTACGAGGACACCCTACAAAAAATACTTAGGACATGAAGGCAAAATGGGAAACAAGACAAGTCCAGCCAAACAGCTAGCACCTCTTTATCACATGATGTCAATGGCTTGGTCACTTTGGGTGCTCCGATGGGAAGCAGACTGCAGCACGTTGTACTAGTGGAGCCCCCGTGATCGGAGAAGCTGGGAGCAAGCGTTTAAACTCTTTGTTACATTACCCCAGGAGAAATTAAACATAATACAACCAGTTCCCACTGAACTCAATCATTTATGAAACAGTCTAAAAGAAAAATGGTCTTAATCGCCCATAACAACCATTCACAGCACAGCTTTCATTTTGTATTCTGCTGCAGTAACATGAACGCTGACCTCTGATTGGCTGCTAGGGGAATCTAAGACAGTTTTTCGTTTAGACAGTTTCATAAATCTACCCCAATGAGTTGAAGATGCTCTTAGGGTTTCTGAACAGACATTGGTCTATTAAGTCAGGATTTCCAGAAAATGAGGATGTACAAGTCACCTGTGCGTCGCTGATTTGCTGTGGATTTTGGTGCAGATCTGCAGCAGATTTCGCAGCTTCTATTTTAATTATAATTGAAAGCTTAAAAATATGCAGCAAATCAGCGATATGTGAACGCACTCTAAACGGTCTACTTCCACAGGCTGAAAATTGGCTTGCTGTTATAAGCGCAGATCAACAAAGTATGTCGATTGGCGTTTGCTCACATACGACGGGTATTTGGCTTCATAGGGACAAATGATAACTAATACGGTTGTTCATCCCTACAAAGCGGTCATTGGTCGGCTGTACATCTTCCCATTCACACAAGGGAGATGTACAGCCGATCAGCGAGCATTTGTACGCGCGTCTAAACAAGCAGGCGCAGCTGACAAACGAGCGTTTGCTCTCTCACCTGCTGATATTTTGTGCATTCAGACGGGCCAATCAAGAAAATAAATGTTGATCCCTGATAATCAGCCCGTGTTAAAGTATTAAGGTGACCGATGTTACATTTGTTATTCGGGGGTTGTTAGTTTAGTCCGAAGCTTGTATAAGCGGCGCGTCCTTGGGGGCCTGAGCGTTTCCTGGAGACCGTATTTAGTCATTGTATCCACATTCCTTATGCTCATCAATGTAGTTAATGTACGCACTCGTCACATTATATATTCATTCATCAGTACTGAACTGTGGTAATAGTTTGTGTAGGGAGTCGTCCCCTGTGATTGGAGCACCACACACGTCTTTGTTCTACTTCGCACTATTAATAAAGAGAACGCTGAGCTTGTACCTCAGCAGGAGGACAGCAGTGACTTCGCTCGTCTCGTTCTTTCCCCAATGATCATCGCTAATTAATTTGGACAAATGAGAGAACTCAGATTCTGGCAGCCTTATGGCCAATTCTAAATTTAAAGGAGTACTCCAACATCCGTGTAAATGGGCCTCTAGTTATCCTGTCCATGAGATAGAGTCCCTATTCAGAGATGAAGGGTCACAGGAACGTCTTGGGAACTGGTAAGTGGATTGTGACTACTGGAACCTGTAATCTCCTGATCATTACAGTACCGCAATAATGCTTGTGTCAGGAATAGTTACCCAAAAGGAGTTCCAGAGCTTTACTGCATGCTACGGACCAGAATGGTCCTAGACTACACCCTCCCCACATAGATCCTTCTCCAACATGCCAAAGGAATGCTTAGGGTGGAATTTCCCTTCAAATGAGCATGAAGACTTTACAGCTTTGTGGCTACACCCACTGGTGAGATTTTCTTTTCTTCCATAATGACATCACCTTGAACATCCATGCTCATGAGACATTGCTGGCCAGAGTCATAGTGGTCAATGAACTTCCTGCAAACATCACCACAAGAATTCCCAAAGTTACAAGTCTCTCATGATCATTCTCATAATCCCAGGACAAACCAACCGGAAAGGAGCTGAAGGAAGTCCCAGCTCACAGAACACAACAGTGAAGTGTATAAAGAGGGTCTTAGGGTGCACTTATTTCATCCTTTCAATAGAAGGGGCGACGTCTGCTGCAGATCTGTCAAAATCCACATCATTGATGACGAGGTTATTGAGGTCTTTTTTTCTATGCAAAAGTTGAATAGGATTTCAGAAAATGTGCACCAAATCCGCTAAGCGAGAACGCAGCCTAAGGGTGGATTCAGACGACCGTATATCGGCTCGGTTTTCACGCCGAGCTGATATACGTTGTCCTCATCTGTAGGAGGGGGGGGGGGGGGCGGAGGATGGAAGAGCCAGGAGCAGGAACTGAGCTCCCGCCCCTCTCTGCCTCCTCTCCATCCCCTCTCCGCCCCTCCGCACTATTTGCAATGAAAGGAGGTGGGGCGGGGCTAAGTGGAGCAAATTAGCGCCACCCCCATCTCGCCTCTCCCCATTGCAAATAGTGCAGAGGTGCGGAGAGGAGGCAGAGAGGGGGCGGGAGCTCAGTTCCTGCTCCTGGCTCTTCCAGGCTCCCCCCCTGCAGAGAGAGAGACGACGTATATCGGCCGGCGTGAAAACCCAGCCGTTATATGGTCGTCTGAATCCAGCCTTAGGGTACACTCACATGGGCAGCTGCTAGTTCAGTCCGTAAAAATAAGTCTAATTTTGGGCGGATTTTTGTTCAACTTTGTGATTTCTCTGCATGATTTTTATCTTTGGCGCTTGTGTTTTTCAAATGCATATAAAAAAAACCTTTTTTAAAAAAAAAAATAAATAAAAAATGATGACTGCCATGATTACAAGCACTTAAAACGGATCGCATTTGAATCGTGCCAGTGTAATACGTTCTTTTAAACGCGCCTATAGAGTCGCACAGGTGATTTTCGTACAAAAATCGTACCAAAATAAAATGCGCTGCATTTTTTTTTTACTTGGACTATTCGTAAAAAAACAAAAACATTAAAAAAATACGTAGCGATCCATATTGAGATGTAGGTATTTCATTTCTGAAAAACAGACAGAAAATTAGTTTGTGTGTATACCCTTATGTACATTTTACACAGGCTGATCATCGGGTCCAAGCGTTCCTTGGATTGCTTGATTCACCCGGCATTCGGGCTGTGTAAAGGGACCAACAATCAGTGGATGAACAAGCAAACGCTCATTCATCAGCTGATCGGCTCGTGTATGCGAGCAGAAAAATGCTTGCTGACCATCCGTACATCTCTCTATGTGAAAAGATAGATGTACAGCGGATCTATGGTCGACCGATCCTATTAGTGATCGCTCATCTCCACAAGCAAATTCTCGGCCCGGTAAAAGAAAATTAAACGAATACCAATCAGCACTTGTTACATCAGGCTGAGAATCAGCCTATTCTCACTGAGCGTCATTCTCCCCGGGGTTTCTTTTGAATAGCTGAAGACTGTGGACATCATGGCACAGTCGACTAGGCTATCCTATACCAAAGCATTAACCCTTTCCAATCCAATTTGTATACTGGTTTTCCTAGGGGGCTTAGTCTTTTTCTGCCGTTCTACAACGGCGCTATCTGCTGGCTAAAGCCAGTACTGCATGGATAGGCTCCGACAGCAGAGAGGCTGGCAATACACAGTAAGAGAACCCTGATGGATATCTTCCAACATCGGAGCTGTACAACTTTAAATCATAATGTCTTTAGAGGTCAGACAGTGGATTGGAAAGAGTTAACAACTTATACAGTAAGGTGCCTATTGGCAACATATAAATAAATAAATTAAATATCCTTATTTGTATAGCACAAACTTATTCCGCAGTGCTTCCAAGCAAGCTGGGTCCTCATTTTACCGACGTCGGAAGGATGGAAGGCTGAGTCAACCTTGAGCTGGCTACCTGAACCATGTGGGGATTGAACTTGCAACCTTCAGGTCGTGAGTGAGAGCTTAGGACTGCATACTGCTGCTTTAGCACTCTGCGTCACACAAGGCCTATACAGTGGCATACATCAGAGGCCTCTATTGGGAAAGCCTCCTGAAGCATACCTCCGACATATACTGTGAATGCGCCCTTACACGTACCTTGATTCTTAAGGGCTTTTTTCAGGCATATACTACTGATGACATGTCCTTAGAACAGGACATCAATAGCCGATCGGCTGGGGTCCACCGCTTGCTGTCTGCGAGCACAACACGGAGGGGTAGGAAGCAGAAGCCGATGATCAGACCAGTCTAGTGGCTGGCACTAGTAATTGCAGGCACAGTTCCCATTGAGTTTAACGAGAGCTGTACCTGCAATTACCAGCGCCGGCCACTACACAGGGATTGGAGCTAATTTGCTTCCGCTCCGTACCCCTGTGTGTTGTAGTACTGACCGTGCTTGATCAGCTGATTGGAGTCTGTCACGGAGGACCCCAACCAATCTGCTACTAACAATCTATCATCAGTAGTATTTTCCTGGAAAACCCATTTAAAATTAATGAAGTCTAGGATCACTTTAAGTTAACCCCTTTGAACCCACATTTTCTTTACTTGACGGTAACAGAAAATCATTCTGATCCTAGGAAAACGAACATTTCCAATGTTCAAAATAGAGAACTCTCCTCATAAAATTAAGCTACTTAGAACTTTGTGTTGTGTCGTTCCTCTGTTATTCCTCCTGGAAATATGATTAAATTGACAACAAGATTACCAATTTTTCCTTTTCAACAGGGTGCATCTTACAAAGTCTGATTCAGTCAGCACCAACTGCACCATTTAACAGGTAAAGCCAAGCAAAATGTAGTATTACATGCCCATCATTCAAACGAATGGTCATCCATTTAACGAATGAACAGGCTGGGCCCGCCGGAGCGAGAGACACTCTTTGTAAGCGGCTCATTAATGAATTTTATCATGCCGGTGGCAAGCTTTAAGGCCATGCCAGTGCTGAATCTTCACATTCTATCTTGTAAACTCATTAAATGCTAATGAGAACAGAAAGAGCAGCAAGAATATAATGTAGAAGCTACAAGTACAGCACAAGGCAAAAACAAGGAGGGCCTGGAAGCCAATGAGCCCAGAACTTTGCAGGAACTAAAAGGGGTTTTCTGTGACCTAGGTCATCAATAGTTGATTGGCGTTGGTCCGCCACTCGGGATCCCCACTGATCAGCTGTTCGCTTGACCGCGGTCACTGTGGACAGAGCCAGAAGTAAACAGCTCTGTGCACATTGCAGTGGTCAGGATTGGTAATGCGGGTACTGAATTCAGTGCAGGTTGTGCTTGCATTACCATTACAGGACTGCTGCAGTAAGGACTTCTGCTTCAGGCTCTGTTCAGACAAACAAAAAAACATCTTTTTTTCCATAAACAGCGCCACTCTTGGGCCATGTCTGGTACTGCAGCTCAACCCTATCCAAGTGAACACTATACCAGACACTGACATGGACAGATGTGGCAGTTTTTGGAAAAACACATGATCCCTTTCCTACTACCAGACACCCCCTCCAACTTTTTGGATGGTTTACAACTGATGTAGATGACATTTTCTATTGCCTGGCCACTAAAATTGTAAAAAAAGGCTCCTAAAATATACATGATGTGTCCACCTGTACGCAACCACAATAGTTCTAATGCCCCCATTTCATATCCTGCAGGGTGATACCCCAAAACTAAACTAACAGTCAACTACAATTGAAAAGCCATGTAATTGTCAGACGTGGCGATCACATATTCCGAGGGAGCGGTGAACAGGGGGCAGCGGGTAATACTGACCTTTGAAGTAGTGGAGAGAAAATCCAGCTTTATTAATGGAACCGTCAGATACAAATCTAATGAACAGTTTATTGGCCGAGCTCTTGAAGTCGTCTGGCTTGTCATAGCCACAGTAGCGGCCAATCAGAGGGCTGGTATCCGAGTCGCCATCGCGGATCTCCAGAAAGTCGTATGCGCAGCTATCGTGTCTCTCAATCTGTGGAATGAAGCAGCGTTAGATTTATTTGGCTAGCGTTTACATATCATTTAAAGGGTCTGCTTTTCAACTTAAAGTTACCCCCTAGTTTTGGGACCGGAAGGGGGTATGTTCAAGGTGGTAGTGGTCTACCATCCCTTTGATCCGCCGGATCTGGGTCCTATTTGTGACCATTCAAGAAGGGTGACGCAATCTTCAGACTACCTGATCCCCACAGAGCATTGACAGTGTTAGACTACCAATGCACTATAACTGCTCTGATTTGCCAGAACTGATCACATGATCAGCAGTTGCAAATCAGAGAGCAGCGTAGTGCACATTAGGTCGGTAGACAATTGCTGCAGCCCTCTTGGACCACAAAAGCGTGGCATGGAACCCGCAGATCGGAGGGAAGGCAGAGAAGAACAACTGCAGGTAATATAACCCTCTTCAGCCCTGGGACAGAATATGGTCCTGCAAACAGGAGGACCGCCGAAACCAATTGGCTTGTTATAATCGCCCACAATCGTGACTAGACAATGGACATCTATGAATCGCCACTGTTTACTAGAACGGACTTTGGGTCTTAAGTTACCCCCATGTTCAGCTCAGCCAATACTGACATCCGGCCGTCTCCACAGATGGAAGACTGTTAGCAGAACCCACTGAAACAAGCAGTGAAGCCTTGTGCGTCAGACACAGCTGGACTATGCTTTTGTACATACGTGATCTCAACATGAAAGCGCAGGAGCGATAATCACTAGTACTGCTGGGGGCCCAACAATCATCCCATTTGAAAGGACCCTTAGTCTTGCAGTTGACCAGGGTGGCAAAGCTGCAGATAGAAGGGGTTGATCCATATATAATACTTTACGGTCTTGTATGAATATAGTTCACCTGCCTCAGATGTCTCACAAACCCTACAGAGAATGCCCCTCAGGCCCCCTCAATGATGGCGGCTCTATGAAAGAGGTTCCTGCTCTGGCAGATCTATACACTACATAGACAGACACTCACTTAACCCGTTAAGGACCAAGCTTGGTAAATATATGGCGCTTGATCATGGGCTTTAATCCCCGCCGATAGCAAAAATACAACGCAGGATTAAAGCCTCTGCTTGTACAATTAAGCTATTAAGCTAGAGTAGGTCGGGTCTTCAGCTGTCAGACACAGCTGAGGACCTGGAGGAGAAGGGATAAGTGTTTTTTTAATCGCTTCTGCTTTCTCCTTTTCTGGCTACATAGCACTCAATGAGCTCTATGTACTAAAACGTGGAAGTATTACTTCCACTATGTGACCCGGAGGTTCATGTGACCGCCAGGTCCCCCTGTTACAGCAGAGCTGCCGGGTCCTGGTAGCCCAGAACAGCTCTGTTAGTGACTATTATTACTACAGGGGAATGTTTTCCCTGTAAATGGGGCTCCTATGGATACCGCAGCTACAGTGGAAAAGTGTCAAATGAAAAAAAAAAAAAAAATAGGCAATGCGAATGACCCCCAGAAGTCCTATGATGTCATGGGGGGTATGGGTAGTTTAATAAAAAAAAAAAAACAAAAACCCCAAAATAAGTACCGTAAAAAAAATTACAGAATAAAATAAAAATATATAAAAAGAGAAAGAGCCACCATCAATCAAAACAGTCACCATATGCACCCTGTATTCCGAGACTATACAAATTCCATATCAAAAAGTCCAAAACAATATGAGGAACTCATTACCCACACTTTATTTTAGCATAAATATACTAATTTAAAAAAATACAACTATAAATTTTTTAAAAATGTTATTTTAAAGCTTTTTATCCCAATAAAAAAAAGCAGAAAAAAAAAAGTCAGTGAAAAGAATATATCTAAAAAAAAAGAGCCCTGTATGTCACGGCAAAAAAAAAAATAAAACAAAATAAGCAGCACAAAGAATTTTGATAGCTGAAAGAAAAAAATAGGGCAGTAAAACCATGGTCTGGTCCTTTAGGGGTTAAAGTGTAACTGTACCCTCTATAAGTTTTAATACAACATAGGGGCATGTCAAACGTTTTGATCGGAATGGTCTATGGTCAGCATTGTTGTCTTGCAGCGCTGGGGTACTGGGTTCAAATCTGTTCAAGGGCAGCATCAGCATGGAGTCTATATCTTCTCACCATGTTTGCGAGGGCTTCCCTCCATACCCCAAGACCCTATAAAGAGGCGTGTTCAGATTGCGAGCCCCCATGGGGACCAGACCCAACATAAGTGGTGACAATCTGTGTATATCGCTGTGGAATATATATGCGCTATATGAGTAAAGCTTCCCCCACTACACAGTTTCAAAGGATTCCTGTCCCCGTCCCAGTGATGCGTCTCTCGGGCCTCTAACCTCAAAGGACTGAAATACAATTCCTATGTTGTAGCCTTCAGCCACCCGCAGCTTCCATTTACAGTCCTTGTTGGGTCTGTAATCATCAGGATAGTTTGGAGACTGGATGTGACCTTCATCTTTAGTTACTTCTCCTCCGCACTCGGCTGCAAGTACAAAGGGTTAAAAAGTTAGGAGACATCACGCAGAATAGTGTATGTAGTAATACAGAGCACACGTCTATGTGAGTACAAGCTGCAAGCTTCTGAACACTGGAGACTGTTTGCCACGTGGCCGGTTATACAATTTCCTAATCTAGATTCTGTTTCAGTTTCTCACCATTTTAAAGACCTCTGCTTGCTGTCAGAGAATGATAACATAATGCTTTACATCTAGTGGCTCAAAAAGTACAGAAGTACAGAGCTAATACTTCTCAGAGCTGATAGGTCACTGCAAATGCATCATGAAACATTGTATCAAGTGAACCAATGTCATCAGCAGCACAAATCTCTCCTGTTCGGAGTTTGCTACAATGTATCAAAGTAAGGTGTCACATGACAAGCAGTCTGCCCTACAACTAATGCTTTGGGTGGCGTATTATGAAGACTGGTGAGTCTGGGCTCTGTCTCATATAAGGATTGCCTAGACTGGACACAACTGTAGAAAACACTTTGCACAAATATGGCGCGTGGACAGTGCCGTATTCGCACAGCTAATTCTGCGCTGTGAGAATGTGCACTCTTAAGGCGCCATAAACATTTTAGCAAAAAACATTTCAGCAAAAAACATTTCAGCCTTCCATGGAGTTCAATTTGAAACACAAGAAAAAAAAAATAATAATAATCGGCAGGTCATTCCATGGCACAGATTATAGGGCATTCACATCTGCCGCAGCATTGTCTGTCCATAGACATGCTATGTTAAAAAATTCTCCCCTGCCCACAAGCGGAAATCAACTGCGATTTTCCGCTCGCGGGGGAGAACTGCAGCATGTTCTATCTTGTGTGGAAAAAAAAAATCGCACAGACAGCTTCCATTGTAGTCAATGGAAGCAGTCGGTCCCGCGATACTTCCGCAGCGAGCACTGTGGAAGTAGCGCAGGAATCTGCGTCACAGTCCATGGCCAATGCGTCATGCGCTGCACTGCCCATACGCGCAAGCCGAGACACTCGCGGCGGATGCGGACAGGCGAGTATAGGGTCTCTGGGGGGCGCTGCGTCTGATTCCGCTGTGGGCATGAGGCCGGTAGACACAATAAAACTAGAACACGCAGAAACTTTGTATGATAACTTTGGAGTATATTGATCATGTTAGACACTGTCTCTTCCTTACACCACCTCTTGGCTGGCTGAATTTTAGGTCTACTCTTAGGGTACTTATCCACTAGCGGTTTTTTTTTTTTCCGCTGCGAATTCGCTGCATTTTTTTTCCCAATTGTCAATGAGACTTTAAAATGTTAAAAACGCAAAGTTGCGTTGCCTTTTTAACATTAGGAAGTCCCATAGGCATCTGGGAAAAAAAACGCCGCAAATTCGTAGCGGGAAAAAAAACCTCTAGTGGGTAGTCACCCTTAGCCATGGTCTAAAACAGCAGTGTTTTTGCCTTTCTCATGTGTTACAAAATACTAGAGTGATTCTCCTTTAATGGCCATGTAGACCTTTGCGAGGCAATGTCTTTTTCACTTACATGAACGTATTTGGAGCTGACAATTGTTAATACACTACAAGATAATTAAAAACATTGCAGCGTTTGCCTTCTGCAGCTTCTACATATCCCTGTATATAGACACTGCAGTCCTTTTACGTGGACCGATTATCAGGTGTGTAAATTACTCCAAATGCTTGTTCGCCCGACAATTGAGCCATGTAAAGGGACCAATGATCAGCCTGCAAATATTCATCAAGCAGAAAAATGATTGGCTATACATCCCATGGGAACAGGGAAATTTAGAACCACCCATGGGATCGAATGACTGCACTAGCAATTGTTCAACCCCATAAGCTGATTCATTAGATTGGGTCCAGTGTACTCAGCTTGTGTAAAAAGGACCGCAAGTCTGAGTAGGAGACCGACTGCTTCGCTTTCCTCTACTGCACCTTCTCATCAACCAATTTAACATAGTTTATTAACATAGTTTATTATTGTGGTGCTAAAGTAGCTGATGAGAAGGTGCAGGAGAGAAGAGAGTTAAGAGCTAAAAACTATGTCCAGCCTCACTTACGGATCTCTTATTGAGACTCAGCCTGCAGTTTCTATATACAATGGTATGTAGAAGCTGCAGAAGACAATTCAGAATTTTTAATCAAACCCTATTGCAGAAATGAATGTCATTCCCAAGCCAAAAAGTGCCCCCTCCAAAAGGTGTACATAGCCTTTAAATACACACTTGTATCCCATATCACAGCAGATATCCCCACACACATACATGAAGCATGCATGACCAGACAGGTCAACAGGACAAACAATTTGAACTACAAGGACTAAATTAGCTTATGGCCCCTATACCTTCGTAGACGGCATGAAATCCTTTCCCCACATAGTTGCTGCTGCTTCGAAACTCTATCCACAATCTACTATCGCTAGATAATATGGACTCCGGGAGTTTGTCGCCACAGTATCGGCCTGGGAAAAGAGCAGAGCAGAATGGGAACGGTTAGCGACCGCACATTGTATTGGGTTGGTCAGACATCAGGACTAGTATTGGGCAATACCAATGAGTGGAGCTTTCTTCCAGTGTCCATCTCGGACTTCTATGTAGTCGTACCAACATAATCGGCTCCGGTACACATCCAGGGAGGTAAAATTCAGTCTGATCTTAGGGGAAAAAAGAGCAAGTTAGAATACATGGAAGATGTAAAGATGTGCACTAGAAACGGAAAGGGGGTGCATAGGCTAATACTGGAGTCTTTAAAGTAACCCTTTAGACAAAATTCGTATCGGGGTGGGGGACAGGGTAATCTTACCAGACAAACTCAGTCTGGATCTGCTGGTTCGTGTGCCCCTCTTCAGTCTTCCTAGTTGGCTGCAGTGTTTTTTGGACTACCTGATGTACACTGTGCATTGATAGGGTCCTAAACTACTGACACACTACAACCACTCTGATTGGCTAGCGTTGCTCATGTGAGCAGTGCTGTCCAATGTAAAAACAGCATGAAGGGTCTCCAGACTACCAATGCAGTGTGCACTGGGTAATGAGAGGAGATCAGAGAAGGACCACAAAATCCAAAAGCAGTAAGGTAATATTACTGCCATACTCCGGTTCCAGGACAAAATTGTATCCCTAGGACTGCTTTAACACAATTCAAGCAAAGTTAAACGGATTGTTCCATTTCTATTTGCTTTGTTGCAGGAAGCAGACAGCTCTGTACATTGTGCGGTGGCCTGGATTGGTACTGCAGGTTGAGTTCTATTCACTTAAACAGGTCAAACTCAGGCCACTCCATACTGTACGGAACTGTCTACTTCCTGAAGCAGCTCAGCTAGAAGTGGGACAACCCCTCTAAAGGTGTACTAATATCTGTACATACAAGGGTCATGTAAAAATTATTGATAACACCAAACTACATTTGCAGTTTAAGTAGGAGTTGAAACGGCATGAGCAACCTGAATTTTTGTGAAAGAAATCTGCTCACGTCAAGAATATTATTGGGCGGTATTTGGTGAGATGGTGTCATTTGGTGGGTTCTTCTGGTTGGCAGAAGTATGGATGATACTAAGATAGAAGTATGGATAGATAAAGCTCATGAGCTCTATTTTCATATTATCCCGTTTCCCTGAAAATAAGCCCTTGCTGCATAACCTTTAAAAAAGGAATACATTACCTAGTTCAGTAATGCCATGGCTTGGCCAATTCATAAATCCCGCTTCCACAACGCGATGGCTGTGATTAGTTTTCCGACTGCTGCTCAGCCAATCAATGCAGTACTTGATGAACCAATCATAGCCATCACTTCCTGGAGGCGGGATTTATGAATCCCCTAACCAGGAAGTGATCTTCTGTGGGCTGTTGAGGACTGCAAGAAGTGCGATGGAGCTCCGGAGAGCAGCGGGAGGGGCTTGGACCAAGCCTTATATGCAAGTATTATAAGATATCCCCTGAAAATAAGACTTAGGGCCTCTTTTGGGTCAAAAATTAATATGTCAGGACCCTATTTTCAGGGAAAGACGGTATATACACATTTACTCTGACTTTGTTATACTGCACATGTAGTAAGGGGTTGCCAATATTTTTTACGTGATCCATAGTCTGCTCATCCATACACAAGATTAAAGAAAACATTGAATATCTCCCTGAAGCTTCAGTCCATTTAATGAAATAATCATTGTCCCAGTAATGAAAACACATTAGTAGAAAAACACCAATAGGAGACGCATAGCTAAATGGTTGTATACTCTCTACCTTCTCTCCTGGGGTGACGGACAATCTCCATACACAATGCTCAAATGCGGAGTAGCCATTCGGATACCCTGGAGATGAGAAGTTCCCTTGGCTGTCCTGCAGAGTCTCCCAACAGGCTGTAAAGACATATTAAAGACGTCAGTCAGTCATTATTTCCATAGCACCACATAAGATGTCTTATCTTCTACTATCAGGTCACAATCTATACCGAGACACATTGTATATAAGTGCACTAAAGGGCCAAGTCCATAGGACTATGTAGGTTTTTGGAGCGTTGTCCCTCACTATATGGCTCTTTTACCGAGTGAGCAGTTTCTTAATAACGTAAGGACACAGCAATTCTGCTAAGACATCTATTCAACACGCTTTACAAAAGCAGCAATGCTTACCAAGATGAATAAGGGTTAGGGTTCATGTTTTAAGAATGTAGGGGGATGGAGAAGATGCGGAATGGTGGGGGGAAAAAGAAAAAAGCATCTGGAGACTTTGCAATAATGGGAAGGTCATAAAGGTGACAGCAAGGATTTTGACGGATCAGAGACAAAAAAAACAAACAAAAAACTAAATCTATTGTAAGCTGGTATTGCCAGGGTGCAGTGTGGTAGCAGAGCCTCCTACCAAGTGTGGGTGTAGGGTATGAGAGAAGACAAATCTATGAACCTACTGGGCACTATTGTGATTAAGCAATTCTATTTTCCTTAAGAAAAAGCAAAGAAGGATCAGACCCCCACAGGACCAGCGGTGCCCGAGGGCAGAGACGTTGACCTGAGAAGGTAATTTACTGGATTTAGGCTCAGTGGTGTGCATGGCCACGTCTATTTGGGAACACCCAATCATATTTATGGTGCCTAAATAATAACACGCACAAAGCTACAACGCGTTTCACTTGAAGCACAACCCTTATTTCGACTCGCAAGGAGTGTAGAACTGCACTCTTTTCAGCACTTATGTCCCGTTTCCCATGGCGGGCGCATGGTTTGTCAAGGAACAGCACTTGCTGGAGTGTAGTCCACATTTCCGGAGAAGGTCAGGCTCATTTATCAAAACTAACAGTAAGACTATCCTTATTGCTCATAGCACGTTTGTTCTTTTTGGGGCGACAGGTTCGTGCCAATCGAGATCACTGGCTCTTACATTGGCAGACTTTTTCCTGTGGGACCACTTAGGGGTAAATTGTTCCCCAATAAACCCCTCAGTGTTGCCGCACTAAACAACATTAGACGTGAAATTGCCCGAACGCACTTTCATCAACATGGAGCGCTAGGTTCAGAAGTGTTTGGTGGTCTGCTGTAATCACTTTCAACATCCTCTTGTGCTCAACTGTAAGAGGATGACTGGTTTTGTTTGCGTTATTTTGTTTTACAGTTAAGATCGTTTCTAGCATTATATATATATAAGTTCCCCCAGGATCTGCAGCAAAGATATTGGTCTAATATTCCACGGACAATCCCCTCTGTATAAAAAGGACTGGGACTTATGCTTTGTGGAGCAAGTTACTAGATTAGAGTTAAAAGAGGGGGTCATACTCCCGTTCAGTTTAGGCTATGCCCTCTAATCTGGGAACTCCTTCGGCATAACCCATGAAGCACGCAGAAGTTGGCAGGAGGGTAGCTGGAGTGGATACGCCCATTCCAACTTTGTCATGGTGGTGGCAACTCTGCCTAGAAATGGTGGCTCGTGCTGCAGGTGGATTGCAATAGGGCCCTTGTTGGGGCAATCTGTAGTTAGTGCAGGTCCAATGTGACGCCAGTGCCTTTTAGTGCTATGCAACAATGAAATAAAGAGTCCAGTCCCAAGCGCTTTAGTGAAACCGAAGGCACACAGTTTACTTGTAGCTTGGAAAACAGGTCATAAAACTATATACATTCACTCCTGTTTTCTCTATTTGGAGAAAGAAATGAGGTAGCCAGGCGGAATTAAGTGGTAGCTGAACTAGGAGATTATTCGTGGAGGAATGGAGGGAACAGTGCAGGCTCTTTTGTAGACACTGACTACTGACTGAAAGGGGACAGGTTAAACTCACGATTGTGGTGACCGATTTCCTTCCTGCTGACAAGACGACCTTCCCTGGCAATATTCCTTCAGGGCAAGGTTAAAGATGATTTAAGAAGAAGACTCCTCTCTGTCCTGCGGTTCTCCCCTCCTGCTGAAGGCTAGACTTCATGGCTAGACTTCCTCTATAGCTGGCCTCCAGACCTAGGCCAAGCACTATCCAGGCCTGAGTTAGGCTAGACTCCTCATTCTCCAACTGGCTTAGACTTCCTAAGACTTAGACTGACTAACCCCACCCACGCGCTGTCTCTTATACCTTCCCCACTAACCAATCCTGAGCTAAGGGGAAATTATCTACCCAATCCCAGTGCTAGCTAGGGGTGATTGATAGATGAAATAGGGGGCTAGGGTGAAATTTGCAAAGTCATGCAGAATAGACAGAAAAACAAGAGACGTTAACTGTTAAGTGACTGAACAAGGCCAATCTACAAAGAAAGACAGATGTTAGTTTACATACATTAAGACATAGACTAACATATATACTCCACTTTAGCAAGCTAATATAGTGCTGTGGGACCCAAACTCTGGGTTACTACAGCCAGAAGAAGCCTGAACTGTCCAAGGAAACAGACTCTTCGAAAGAAGTTCTCCAGCTCCTGGGCAAACAAGTTGTTGCTGCCAGCACTGCTTTGACTGAAGTTGCATTCGCCAACATTATGAAGTGGAATCCTACATTAAGACAAGACAGCAGTGGACGGGGTCGGCCATGTAACCGCACTTTTGCCCATAGGTTCTCAGGGATCATGACCACCAGGCCTGTACCCGTTACCGATGCCAGCCCTGTTCTGGTAACGGCGAGTACCATTCTTGTCCTCTGTGGTATATGACAACGGGACAGTAAATCATTCTAGGCCAAGGACTCCGAGGACTGTAGCGTGCTCCTCAATGGGATGACTGGGACTCATTTGACTGGTTGCTAAGGATTTACTGCTTATCTCTTTATATGGGGGTTGGTTGTCAGGCATTGAATCCATAGCAACCAGTCTCTGAAATTACTCATTGTCACCAAACCGAGGGCAGGGGCAAAAATAGATTGGAACAAAGACTTTGGTCGCAATGAATGGTTTGAACATGACCGATATTGCATGTAGTAGTTTTGGAGGAATGCTCGTCGAGACAAACAGATGAATGAAAGCAAAGTTAAGTTTGGATCAGTCATTTACGTGTGCATACAAAGGGCAAACAAGGCCGACGTCAGGGTTACACTGACCGTCTAATTACATATCCCTGTGGTACAGCTCTACCACCCTCGCCTTCTCTCTAGCTTTCATCCCCCACCTTACTGCGGTCTGTCTCCCCTCTTCAGGACATCGCAGTCATGGGACTTCCAGATGTCACGCAGATGTTCCAAGAATTAAGAAAAACCGAAAGACTGACTGACAAACATGGATCTAAAAGGATTATTGCACTTTCAAAGTGTCAACAAATTATAATCCCCGTGCCCTTTAGATGCATGTCTAATCTATAGAGATTGACTTTTTTAATTTACTTCCTTTAACTTATTATTTTGTACTTTTTGCTGTCCACGGTATTAGTTTGTGACCTGCCCCCCCCCCCCCCCCCCCAAAAAAAAATATAATGGCACTATGGTAGAATGGGACAACAATGCTATCATATGCAAGTTTTGCCCCATTAAATGTAAGGCTGAGCAATGCAGAGCAGTAAACTTTTCAGAATATGGGTACCCAATAGTGGGGCCTTAGGTTAGATGACCCCCTCGCCCAATGTCACAGCAGGACAAAAAAACAATATATATTGCACGGATAGGCACACTGCCTGTATTTTGCTTATACAGAAGGATAGCAGCATACCCACACCAGAACAACTCAGTGAATAAATATGGTACCAGAATCAAGCGCATAACATAAATACAGCACCAGAACCAAATTGATTACCTAAATCTAGTACTAGAACCAATTTCATACCATAAATACAGCACAAAATCCAACCACAGTTCATAGATACAATATCAGATCCAAGCTGATCATAAAAAAATACAGCACAAGCCCACCTCAGTACATAGATACAATATCTGAACCAAGCTCAATACATAAATACAGCACCAGAACCAAACTCATCACATGAATATAGCACAAAGCAACCTCAGTATATTAAATACCAAAACCAAGCATAACTATAATCCCAGAACCAAGCTAATAACAAACACAGTAGCATAAATAAGTGATCAAGTTGTGGCGATTCTGATGAGCTGATAGCCGCACCTTGGATCATTCGAGTAGAGGAGACAGAGCCGCGAGGAGGACGATTCATGTAGCTCCACAAGATGCTTCTGGGCAGAGCAAGAAAATCACCATGCCGGGTAGACCTCAGGGAATAAACACCCATAGCCTACACCCACCTAGTGCCCTCTTCTGCAAGCTGGTGGTCAGCGCCAAGGGTTGCATGTAGCCAAGGCTAGCCATGAATGCATGATGAGGATCAGCTGCTGATCTGGCTTCTTATCTGCCCAGATATTTCCACGGCAGCGGAACCTTGTATTACATTGTGGCCATTCAGCTGAATGATCGTCGCGGTAGTGCATGGCATCCTGAATAAAGGGGGGGGGGGGGGACTACCCTCTATAATTCCATATGCCCGTATAGAGCGAATGGACCAAGGTTGTCTTCATTAAAAGATCCCATGTAATAGACTCCGTATACACATCCACATGAGGGAAACCTGGCCAAAAGCAGGTCGTTGTATTCGGGATTACTCCATCAGCATCAGAGGTCTCGTTCGGAACGTCTGTTGCTGAATTCCATTAAAATACAGGTTGAGAGAGCTTTCGTTGCATGCAGTGCTTGAATGCGGCATTTCTAACTACGCGATTTTTGAATTCTGACGCAGGGGCATAGCTAAAGGCTCATGGGCCCAGGTGCAAAAGGTTATTTTTGGGGCCCCCCAACTTCTCTTAACTCCTTAACAGAGGCGTAACTTGAAGTTCCTGGGCCCGAATGCAAAACCTGTAACAGGGCCTCCAACTATAATGCTTTATTCATAGTACTGGGCTCCCTATATGGAAAAGAGAGGCCTTATGGGCCCCCTAAGGCTCCTGGGCCCAGGTGCAACCGCATCCCCTATAGTAACGCTAGTGTGCTGACTGCTCTACTTTTGCGCATTTTAGTGCTTTTTAAATGCACTTCATCGCCCACCACAATGATGGGGTGTGCTAAAAAATGCTGTAACATGCGTTTTAAAATGCTGGGCGAAATCACGATAAAACACAGAGGTTTTGGACACTGCGTTTTGTGGACGCATGTGCGAGAGAGTGGCTTTATGGGAATGCAACTAGATTATTATCCTCTTTGCCATACATGAATGCGACCCCCCATACATTTTTTTTATTTTGCGCCTAGGGGTCCAACAATGGTAGATAAACCCAACCTTCCTGCTGCAGAGAACATAATGCAGCAGCAATCCATCAGACTCCCTGGGAGCGCTGGCGACAGCTCTGCAAAGTCTGCAGCAGAGTTCGAACGCTAGCTGATAAAACGCAAGATTTAAAGCGCTCCGACGTGTTTTTTTTTCTCTCCTTCACAGTTGAAAAACAGCTCGAGCGCAATTAAAGCAATCTGTGTGACAGAGAGAGACGAAATACCACGATATCCTAGAGAGAAGAATCTATGACATGCAGCTTGAGAAAACACAACCACTTGCCAGGACCCTTCATTGACATCTGAAGGCTAAAAGCTGGCAGACCAAGTCTGCCAAAAACTCGACAGAAAGAAAAAAATTCGGCCCAGGTTTAAGCAGGGAAAGCAAAAATAAAAACATGAGGGCGATGAGCTGCAAACCGATGATCTGGTGGGGTGGGGATGAAGCTTACTGGAACAGAATAAATGGGAGTTTCAATGTGTACATGGGCTTTAGAGAATTTGGAATAGCGAACTGCCATCGATAGAGCAGCGGTCTCTACAAAGACCCTCTCGCGTCCCGCATTACATTGATAGACCATTGATTTCAAAGAGAATTCTGTTGTAATGCTTCATTTTCCCAGCGGGGGCACTGCAGGAAAATTGAACACATACTGCCAGGTGATCGCTGGAGGAAACCCAGTAATGATCCATCCCTTTAAGTATACCTGTTAGGTTTTTTTTTGCAGAAGTTCAGACATTTCTTTTACAGTGCGCACATGTGGTAATTTGAAGTTTAGAATAAATGATGAACACATGTTGTGCGATACTGCCAACTGGCCAAAAGACCGAGCGGCAGACTCCAAATCCAAGAAGAGCAAACATAGGATTTCTTTTGGCTTCATTAGAGGCTGTGAGAAATGGCTGTGTATACCCGTGCCAATATAGGTCATTTGTGGTCACCGGCTGGCTGCATGTACCAACACAATTAGCAGATCAATGTCACACACATTTATGGGGGCAGATGTCACACCATGACAGCCAGCGCTCTACAGTTACTTAATGCTGCATACGATTAAAGGGTTACATTTCATAGGTTTGTAGCAACCTGGACCGATACCTGTCATATGGAGGTGATAGATATGTTACAATGCATTGTCTACCCATGCTATCTCCAAGCCGCATCCCCCTCCACTAGCGCCTATGTATACATGCCTTCTAAATATTAAGAAAAAGCAGGGAAAGGAGAGCTATAGACTGCCAATATATATGTATACATGATATATCAAGCTTTCATATACTCCCACGCACCTCTCATATTTGCAGAATGAAAAAAGTTATAAAAAGTACCTACAAAGATACTTCCACACATCAGAAGTATACATTGTATGGCTGCTTTATTAGAGACACCCATCTACTACGTAGTGTATTAGACCACTTTTGGCCTTCACGACCGCCACACTTCATTGTGGCAACCACCCATAGGTATCAGAGGGTGTGCCAAGAAAGCATTCCCGCACCATTATTCCAAGTCCAAAAGACTGGCAGGAAGGAGTCATTCATTCATACGGCTTGCGCCAAATTCCATTCTCCCATTAGCATGGTGCAACAGAAATCTGGATTCGTCTCACCAGGTGGTGTATTCTAATGGCTCGGTGATACAATCTTTGCATTCTTTTGCCCGTTGGCGGCTTCCGTTTTTCTTAGACACAAAGGCGCTGGTCATCTGCTATAACAGCCTATCCATGCTACAGAACGACAAGTTTTGTGTTCAAACTTGTTAGTTGGAGCACCAGTGTTGTATTTGGCGCAGTTTGCTTGATTGTGCAGCGCCTGTTCGTCAGAACGATTCTTGACATCCTCCTCTGACCCCTTTTTAAGATGTGTACGTCCACTGGATCCCCTTTAACTGAATGTCTGTTCTTGATCACACCATTCTCGGTATACTCCTCTCACTGCTACACGAGAAAAACCCTATAAGGCCGGCAGTGAAATCCCGGCCCCGGCTAGATGACAAAACCTTGTTGGAAGTCGCTCCGATCGCTGGATCTTCCTATCTAATATGGATTCACACTGAAACTGTATAATGTGATTTTATGCCGCACTCCGGGGAGAATTTTTCATACAGGGAAGCTCCAATGGTGAAAGGGCCGGGGTCTAATAAAGGAGTCATTGAGGGTAGGCTCCAAGGACTTCAGCAGCATCCACTGGTTGGCGGTACATAGTAATCTTCCATTCCTCCCATAGAACACAGAGTAACACTGCACTGGGACTTGTACACTCCGGCTGCTGCGGACACATAGTTCTTGGAGTTGTCAGGGAAACTTCCACCGAGAGACATAAAGGCATCTTGTACGGGGCATGACTGATGGCTATTAGGAGCGAGAAACTGCAGGGAAAGACTGAGGAGATGCCAAGGACAGACACAAGGGTGAGAAAGAATACCCGCGCTACCAGCTATCAACACAGTGGGGCACTTTTATTAACAATGTCATCAAAAAGACTTTACAAAGAGTATGAGTGGTTTAATCAAGGTGGCGCGCGGTACATAATTAGCTTGGGGCAACGTTTCACAGCCCATTTCCTTACACCGCGCAGGACTTGTCACGTCTGCCAGTATTTGGTGTCAAAAATAGTGCTAGCCCAGAACGAGCATCGGGCCTCCTTCACACGGGCGACAAAGTCGCATGATTTCCTCGCGTTGCGACAATGCTACACATCGCATGTATGTGAAGTCCATTCTTTCCTATGGGTTCCTTCACATTTGTGATGATTTGTAGCATGCGACATTGCGAGTCAAAAATCTATGCAGCCTTCCTCTCTGTTGCATCGCATGAAAATGCGGTTTTCATGCGGTGCGATGCAACTTTGACAGTGTCAAGGCCCTAATCTAAGCTCTAGCTGCATAAACACAAAATACACATACATCACCTAAGAAGCGCTGTCCGGCTCCGTCCAGTCTTCTCCCTGGTTCCTGGCAGTTGTCTTCAGCATCTCTTCTGGCCTGGGATTAGAAAATCCCCGCCTCCAGGAAGTGCTGCCTCTGATTGGCTGAGGGCCGCTGCTTATTTTTGGGGTAGGGCTTATATTTCAACCCCTACCCCCCCCCCTCGAAAATTCTTGCAAGTGGTGCTACAGAATCATGCAACTTTATAGCACTACTTGCAACTTTGTAGTGCCACAAGATCACGGTATCGCCGCAAGAAACCACAGTGATATTGCACAGACAACTGATGTGATATCGCTGCCATTTTCTCGCATCCATATCGTGTCGCCCATGTGAAGAAGGCCTCGGGGTTTATTCTGATGTTGCAGCTTTTACTGCAAGATTGTGTCAAAATGCAACAGTTTTGCAAAAAACACACAACTTCACTGCAACATCTGAATAAAGCCCTAAACTAGGACACCACGATTACCAGAGCGTAATACTTCTGATATCAGCTGTCTATTGAAAAGCTTCTTCCTGCAGAGAAACCCTGGAGTCCTGCAGCAGTGATGGCACCACAGAGATTGAAAGCTGCCATGGTACCCTAGACTAAAAGTACTGCACCACCTTCAGAAATATGGCGCATACCTCATTATTAAAAAGGGTTTGGGTATTGATGATCTATCCTGAGGATAGGACGTCAGTATCAAATTGGTGACGGTCCGGCACTCGGGAATTCCCACCGATCACTTGTTTGAAGATGCCATGGTGGCATGGTGCCATGGCCTCTTCACTACATATCTAAAACAGCGCCATACACTGTTTGAGCAAAAGTATGTGGATCCCCCTATCAGTAGAATGGATCGTGACTTATTAGCAGGTCACATGTCCTAAACCATGCTACGTAAGATGCAGACCCTCAGAGGTGACAGCAATGGTCTGTGACAGGAGCTGCATGTTAATGGATATGCAAGTTATGCTGCTGCACACAAGCCAACTATCCCAAAACACAATGCATCAGCCTGTCTACAATGGAGCAAGGAGCGTCTTCATTGGACAGTTGAGCAATGGAAGAACGTTTTATGGAGTGACTAATCACACTACTCCATCTTCACACCAGTACCTGGATGTGAAAGATCCTGCGTAGCACCATCTTCCTGACTGTGTTGTGCCAACAGGCAAGTACGGCAGAGGTTCCGTTATGGTCTAGGGATGGTTTACATAGCATGGTCTCGGACCGTTGGTTGTAGTGCCAATAACTATGAACACGGAGGTGACCCTGACATTCTAGACAATAATGTGCTGCTGACAATGTGGTAATACTCTGGGAATGGTCGGCCATACTTCCAACAAGATAACGCGCCTTGTCACACATCCAGCTCTGTTTCACATTGGTTTGAGGGTATGGATGTTCCATGATTGGACTGGCTGCACAGAGCCCCGACCTGAACCTACTGAACATCTCTGAGACGAACTGAAACATCGAGTCAGGAAATACAAACCGTGCCCATTTCCTTTAAGATAATTCACCAGACATTTGCAGGATGACTGGAGGGAAATACCAGCTGAAGTGTATAAGACATTAATAGAAATACTACTTTTTGATTCTTGCTCAGTTGTTCAATTACTTTTGGAAGGACAGTGTACATAGCGGTGTGCATGGTAGAACAGCTCAAAACCATTCACTTGAACATAGCCGTGTGATGAATAAACTGGACATCAATGGCTTGATAAGATGCCGCAGCGCTTACATGAGCGACGTGGCTCCTTCAAACAGCTGATCTGACATTGATGGCCTATCCGGAGGATTGGTCATCAATATCGAAGTTCCAGAAAGCCTTTTTAGGGTGCGCTCACACATTGGCAATTTGCTGTGGATTTTGATTCAGATCTGCAACAGATTCAGTTTGAATTCAATTGAAAGGCTGAAATCTGCTGCAGATCTGCACTAAAATCCACAGCAAATCAGCAATGTGTGAGCGCACCCTTAATGGGAAAAGTGGGATAAGTCTCCCGGCAGTAATATTTACCATATGTACAAGGAAACACAAAACTTTCTTCCCCCTTAAAAAAAACAAAGCCACACACGTTACCTGGACACTGATACAGCTTCCTGGCCTGCGCTATATCTCCAGCACTGAGTCTTGTTCTTTGTCCTATTGACGGCTTTACTCCATTCACTTTATATCTTGGTTCTATTGTGTCCAAGTTAATTCCCCTGTAATTAAACCCAGAAATGAGGATTAAAAACAGATGCATTTATTCCCATCAGCAGCAGGCGCCCTCTACTTCACTTTGGGGCTTGTATAATGAAAAACTCAGGCGCTTCCTAATATATTTTTATGTTTCCTTGTCGCAGATCTTCTTGCGGTCAGTGAATAAAAAACAAAAACTTTCACCGTTCACATTCAGGATGACAAAAACAACTATCGACCAAGCCTTTGCCACCGGTGAAGTTTGTTACAATCAGTCTAGATAAGAGACCTCAACCTCAAGTTTAGGGTGGGAACACATGGTGCGGTCAAACCAATCCCACCCATGGCAGCCAATGGCCATACTAATTACCGGCAAATACAAGCAGTCATTGGCTGTCACTCGTTGACTTGCCTTGGCCACATGATTCCACCCTTGACTACACCACAGATGGTCAACCCTACCACATTACGGGTCCGATCCCGATGCAGAGTCCATACTGCAGTCACACATCACTTCCTTCCATCTGCCTCCTGGTTCTTGTTAAACCACAATGGGGCAGATTTACTAATACTGTCCAAAAGTTAGACAAAGCAAACTTCAGGGACCTTTACACGGGCTGACAGAGCAAGAATCGCTCACTTGTCGGAGTCACTCAGTTTTCAGCTCACCGAAAAACTGAATAACTGTTGGCCCATGTAAACATGCAATAATTCATCTAGGAACGACTGCCTGTTTACTGAGATCGGAGACAGGCGGCCGGAAGAGATCTCTAAAATACCTCACCCCCATTCAATAAGCGATTATGACTATTGTGTGACAGCACAGGAGCTATAATCACGGGACGACTTCACCCGTGTAAAAGTTCCCAAAGACTAGACAGTCCTAAAATGCAGTAGATTTATCACAGTGGCTCTGTGAACGTTAAGACTGTTGAATCTTCAGACTAGCTAATAGTTGGTATAAAGCCAGACTAGATAGCTTAGACTAAATTTGGTGCAATTCTTGGTGCATGATGATGCATTTAGGCCACACCTCTTTTCATGAAGTCACGCCCCTTTACCCCAGAAAGGTCATTAAAGAGTAACTGCACCGAACAAAACTTTTGACATGTCACTCGGACCTGTCAAAAGTTTCTTAAAAAGTGCAATTACTTTTTAAAGGATGGAAAACAACAGCAGTAGCGGACTACGGGGATTTATTTATGGTCTATACCTATGAGGATACCGTAGATAGTCTGCAAAAAACCTATAAACACAAAATGGTAGGAGATTTTTAAAGATTTGATGCATCAAAGCAATAAAAAGCAAAAAAAAAAAAAGTAAATACCCTTCAATAGCTTGATTAAATTAATAAGTGAACAATATTATTAGATTTACCCGCCATGACATCATTTATTATAGACAATCCAAAAACACTCCTCACCTGGAGAAAGTATTGCGAGCGTAGTGCATGATACTATCAAAGTCATACGTTTCTTCTAAATAGTTTACTTCTTCTGGCTCCATTTTCAGGAAGTTATACTCCTGTCCTGAGGAAACAAAACAGTCAGCTAGAAAGATACACAAGACTGTGGCTCCTCTGAGGAGGATAACAACCAATAGGAAACTAGCAGATGATAGGCCCCACCCTTGAGGAGCCTGGCCTCTAAATATCTTTATTACATATGTTTATTGTTTTTTTTTTTTTTACCCCACACTTGTGATTTCCATATGTAATACTGGATACTGCCTAACAGTGCAACCTAATAAGCAGACAGAATAATTTTCTCTAGTACCCGGTTGAATGTTATCACGTATGATGGTAACATGGTCATCTCGGTCCGGTCTTGTATGTTCATGCCAGAATCCTATTACATGACCCAGCTCATGAACAACAATCCCAAATTTATCACAGTTCTTTCCAATGGATATGGCTTGTGGTCCTGCCCCACGTCGGCCCACATACGAGCAGCATCTAGAGAAGCAGATCAAAAATAGTATCTAGAATTACAGAAGAACATATTAGACTTTTTTAGAGTGGAACAGTAGATTTGGTTTGTGGGACATTACCCGCAGGGTCTGTACGTGAAGACGATGTAACTGTCCTCTTCGGTCCTCTCAACAAAGGTGACACAAACATGCTTCTCCCAGTGTCGCATGGCTTGTCTAAATATTGCCTTCTGAGATCCTTCAAATGGGCAACAATACAACAAAAAAGGTTAGAAAACTTGTCCCACAAAATAAAAATTAGCATATAAAAAACCCCAAACACCACATGCACATATAAAAAAAAAAAAGAGATTAAAGCACACTAATAGGAAAAAATGCAAATTTATCCTTTTCTAGGAAAATTTCTTTAGTGCACATTTTTTTTTTCTCAATCAGTGTTGTTTTGAATGGCCATCAGTCTTTTTCCAACAGAGACGCGATCTGTATGGCAGGCAGATGTACATAAATTGGACACAGGTACTGTTTATTGCAACAGGGATAAGCAAAACCAGGATCGGGGAGTTTACTCCCTTCAATTAATAATAGTAAAGAACCATATCTCCCTGCATAAGTAGTCACAGACCACTCCTGTCAGCCAGAGAACGGGCACCATGCCATATACTGGTAACATTGTGTGCTCCTTCAACAGAAGCAGACGCAAGAACCTACAAAGAGTAGCCAGCAACAGGTTGGTTGAATGTAGCTTCTTGCCAGCAATGGGGGCATTGCAGTAGTACACGGAGGATGGGAATCCTACCTCTGGCTGACTAATGAGAAGAAGGGTGTCCTACTAGGACTACTGGGAAAGAGGTTGTGGAACTGGTAGGACTACCGTCTGTGGAGGCTGTTCTGTAATTGAGGTAGTAGGAGGCTACTAAATCAACCAGAAAGTGGAAGGTGGGTGGGGAAATCAGTTTTTACCACCAGAGAGGCAGATGGGGCATTGCAGTAACCATGAAGAGGATCTCCATTCTAATGCCTGTAATGTGAGACAAAACTTCAAGTAATGTGGAAGGTCAGACTCGCTCATTTTTACATTCTTAGTTGTATTTTTTTGAATGCTCCTCAACTACGACGTGGCCATACAGCATATTGTTGCTGGCTCCTAGACTTGGCTCAAGCCTGCATTACTGTGCAATTTTCCTTCATAGCGGTATATGTTACCAATTTCTATGAGGGCCTCTATCATGCCCCTCTCCTGTAACATGTAAAAAGCTCTCCATCATGTTCCCCTCTCCCTTCTTGTAACTTATATAAAAGGTTTCCATCATGTCCCCCTCTCCCGTCACTCCTCCTGTAACATATATAAAGGTTTCCATCATGTCCCTCCCCACTCCCTTCTCTCCTCCTGTAACATATATAAAGGTTTCCACCATGTCCTCCTCTCCCTTATCTCCTCCTGTAACATATATAAAAGGTTTCCATCATGTCCTGCTCTCCCTTCGCTCCTCCTGTAACATATATAAAGGTTTCCATCATGTCCTCCTCTCCCTTCTCTCCTCCTGTAACATATATAAAGGTCTCAATCATGTCCCCCTCTCTCTTCTCTCCCCCTATAACATATATAAAGGTTTCCATCATGTCCTCCCTCTCCCTTCTCTCCTCCTCTAACCTATATAAAAGTTTCCACCTTGTCCCCCCCTCCCTTCTCTCCTCCTGTAACAAATATTAAGGTTTCCATCATGTCCCCCTCTCCCCTCTTCTCTCCTGTAACAAATATAAAGGTTTCCATCATGTCCTCCCTCTCCCTTCTCCCAACTGTAACATATATAAAGGTTTCCATCATGTCCTCCCTCTCCCTTCTCCCAACTGTAACATATATAAAGGTTTCCATCATGTCCCCCTCTCCCTTCTCTCCTCCTGTAACATATATAAAGGTTTCCATCATGTCGTCCTCTCCCTTCTCCCAACTGTAACATACATAAAGGTTTCCATCATGTCTCCCTCTCCCTTCTCCCAACTGTAACATATATAAAAGGTTTCCATCAAGTCCCCCTCTCCCTTCTCTCCTCCTGTAACATACATAAAGGTTTCCATCATGTCCCCGTCTCCCTTCTCTCCTCCTGTAACTTATATAAAAGGTTTCCATCATGTCCCTCCTCTCCCTTCTCCCAACTGTAACATATATTAAGGTTTCCACCATGTCCTCCTCTCCTCCTGTAACATATATATATATATATATATATATATATATATATAGGTTTCCATCATGTCCTCCATCTCCCTTCTCTCCTCCTGTAACATATATAAAGGTTTCCAACATGTCCTCCCTCTCCCTTCTTTCCTCCTGTAACATATATAAAGGTTTCCATCAGGTCCCCCTCTCCGTTCTCTCAACTGTAACATACATAAAGGTTTCCATCATGTCCTCCTCTCCCTTCTCTCCTCCTGTAACTTATATAAAAGGTTTCCATCATGTCTCCCCTCTCCCTTCTCCCAACTGTAACATATATTAAGGTTTCCTTCATGCCCTCCTTTCCCTTCTCTCCTCCTGTAACATATATAAAAGGCTTCCATCATGTCCTCCCTCTCCCTTCTCTCCTCCTGTAACATATATAAAGGTTTCCATCATGTCCCCCTCTCCCTTCTCTCCTCCTGTAACATATATAAAAGGTTTCCATCATGTCCCCCTCTCCCTTCTCTCCTCCTGTAAAATGTATAAAGGTTTCGATCATGTCCCCCTCTCCCTTCTCCCAACTGTAACATACATAAAGGTTTCCATCATGTCCCCCTCTCCCTTCTCTCCTCCTGTAACTTATATAAAAAGGTTTCCATCATGTCCCTCCTCTCCCTTCTCCCAACTGTAACATATATTAAGGTTTCCATCATGTCCTCCTCTCCTCCTGTAACATATATATAGGTTTCCATCATGTCCTCCCTCTCCCTTCTCTCCTCCTGTAACATATATAAACGGCTTCCATCATGTCCCCCTCTCTCTTCTCCCAACTGTAACATATATAAAGGTTTCCATCATGTCCTCCTCTCCCTTCTCTCCTCCTGTAACATATATACAGGTTTCCATCATGTCCTCCCTCTCCCTTCTCTCCTCCTGTAACATATATAAAGGTTTCCACCATGTCCTCCCCTCCCTTCTCTCCTCCTGTAACTTATATAAAAGGTTTCCATCATGTCTCCCCTCTCCCTTCTCTCCTCCTGTAACATATATAAAGGTTTCCATCATGTCCTCCCTCTACCTTCTCTCCTCCTGTAACATATATAAAGGTTTCCATCATGTCCTCCCTCTCCCTTCTCTCCTCCTATAACATATATAAACGTTTCCACCATGTCCCTCCTCTCCCTTCTCTCCTCCTGTAACATATATAAAAGGCATCCATCATGTCCTCTTCTCCCTTCTCTCCTCCTTTAACATATATAAAGGTTTCCATCATGTCCTCCTCTCCCTTCTCCCCTCCTGTAACATATATAAAGGTTTCCATCGTGTCCCTCCTCTCCTCCTGTAACATATATAAAGGTTTTCATCATTACCCCCCTCTTCTCCTGTAACATATATAAAGGTCTCCATCCTGTACCTCCCCTCCCTTCTCTCCTTCTATACCATTTATAAAGGTTTCCATCATGTCCTGCTTTCCATTCTCTCCTCCTGTAACATGTATAAAGGTTTCCATCATGTTCCGCTCTCCCTTCTCTCCTCCTGTAACATGTATAAAGGTTTCCATCATGTCGCCCCTCTCCCTTCTCTCCTCCTGTAACATGTATAAAAGGTTTCCATCATCTCGCCCCTTTCCCTTCTCTCCTCCTGTAACATGTATAAAGGTTTCCATCATGTCCTCCTCTCCCTTCTCTCCTTCTATAACATTTATAAAGGTTTCCATCATGTCCTGCTTTCCATTCTCTCCTCCTGTAACATGTATAAAGGTTTCCATCATGTTCCGCTCTCCCTTCTCTCCTCCTGTAACATGTATAAAGGTTTCCATCATGTCGCCCCTCTCCCTTCTCTCCTCCTGTAACATGTATAAAAGGTTTCCATCATCTCGCCCCTTTCCCTTCTCTCCTCCTGTAACATGTATAAAGGTTTCCATCATGTCCTCCTCTCCCTTCTCTCCTCCTGTAACATATATAAAGGTTTCCATCATGTCCTCCTCTCCCTTCTCTCCTCCTGTAACATATATAAAGGTTTCCATCATGTCCCACTCTCCCTTCTCTCCTCCTGTAACATATATAAAGGTTTCCATCATGTCCTTCTCTCCCTTCTCTCCTCCTGTAACATGTATAAAGGTTTCCATCATGTTGCCCCTCTCCCTTCTCTCCTCCTGTAACATATATAAAGGTTTCCATCATGTCCCGCTCTCCCTTCTCTCCTCCTGTAACATGTATAAAGGTTTCCATCATGTCCCTCCTCTCCCTTCTCTCCTCCTGTAACATGTATAAAGGTTTCCATCATGTCCTCCTCTCCCTTCTCTCCTCCTTTAACATATATAAAGATTTCCATCATGTCCTTCTCTCCCTTCACCCCTCCTGTAACATATATAAAGGTTTCCATCATGTCCTTCTCGCTCTTTTCTCCTCCTGTAACATATATAAAGGTTTCCATCATGCCCTCCTCTCCCTTCACCCCTCCTGTAACATATATAAAGGTTTCCATCATGTCCCTCCTCTCCCTTCACCCCTCCTGTAACATATATAAAGGTTTCCATCATGTCCTCCTCTCTCTTTTCTCCTCCTGTAACATATATAAAGGTTTTCATCATGTCCTCCCTCTTCCTTCTCTCTTCCTGTAACATATATAAAGGTTTCCATCATGTCCTCCTCTCTCTTTTCTCCTCCTGTAACATATATAAAGGTTTCCATCATGTCCCCCTCTCCCTTCTCCCCTCCTGTAACATACAGTATATAAAAGTTGCCATCAAACAGAATTCTTTCATCCAGTCTTAGACGACAACTGCAAAAGCTCTTCTTTGTATAAATATGGCTCCATCTCCCGTACAACTTCTACTCCTGTTGTGTTTTTACCCCTTGATGGCTGGTTTAATTACTTTATTCTTATACATCTAAATGACTTGAAGACTCACCAGTGAAGTTCCCATTCACGACAAAGGGAATAATGCCATGTGGCCATACTCGTTCCGGCCGAGAGGTAGCAGCTCGCCTGCCACGAGACACCCGTCTGTCTGTCCGTGCACGTCTGCCTTTCCTTGGCGATGAACTATTCCTTGCAGGAGGAGACACTGGAGAAAGAAGGATGACACCAAATATTAGACATGTAAAGACAGCTATAAAACAACACAAAAGTACATAGGTTAAAAGGCAATACACTATAGAGAAATGAACTCCAAATTCTGGCTCTCCAAGTGTAAAACTAAAATGGTGTGCATGCTCCGATAGCCAAATTCGGTCAGGGCTTGCTGGGAGTTGTAGTTTTGCAACAACTGGAGAGACCCATGTTTGAGAACAATGCTGTAAGGCCATAATAGTCCCGGTCCCAGGGAACAGCATTGTATTTAGAAGAGTCTATAGTTTCAGACCACCGCCGATTTCCAAAATGAAGGATCTCTTTAGAGTTCATAGCCCTTTGAAACCGCACATAGATGTCTGTTCCTGGACATGTGACACAGAAAGGTCCATTCATATCATTGCAGAAACCCAAATCTCTGAGCAGTGCTAATGTTCGTTATATGGAGCTCATTTAGTGGTGGCCCCACTCATATTTCACCAATGACATCGATAACATATCAAAAGGATTATTGGGACCAAACTTCCCCTTTAAAAGAAGGAAGTCTCATTATTTCCAAATTTACACATTCCTGGAGTAGCCCTTTAAAGGGAATGCATCATCTATATAGTGAAAAGTTTTCTAATCTGTTTTTATTTTCCGATTGCAGCTTTTTGTTTTTTTTATTCTATTGTCTGTACATGACTATGGGGGCGGCCATCTTGCCAAAGCTATATTTAACTGCATTTAGGGATATGCTTTACAGCAGCCTCATGTGCCATTCACACAATGGATGGGAGCTGACCTATTGACTTCTATGGGAGAGTGTGGTGTAAAGGTTAGTATGCAGGAAAGGGGAAGAGGTAAGCTGTTTCATCACCTATTGTGATAGATGGATTCTGTGTGACCTATATATAGGTGTTTACATTTCATTGTAATCCTGTCTGGCATGATGAGATGACTGCTGAAAGGTTCTCAGAACAGGAAGTGTCAGACTATTATTAGACTTAATGGTCGGTGTGAAAAACGGCAGGATTTTAGGAGTTTTTAAAAATATAGATCGTGACTGGCACAAAAAAGTAAAAATAAAAAATTCTTAAAAAGCATATATATAACATAAAAACTTGATTAATACAAACAGGCCATTTTCTGATGACGCATTTCCTTTAAAGAGTAACTGCACATTTTACATACTTTTGACATGCCAACAGTTTTGATCAGTGGAGGTCCCACTGCCAAGACCCCTGCTGATAGCTGGACCAAGGAGGCTGCATTGCTAACCTGAGCGCTGTGTCCCTTTGGCTTTCTTTGCTGCCCCTCGGTTCCTCTGGGCAGTTAAAAATGGATGCATAGAGGTCAATTTTCAACTGCCAAGAGGAACCGGCAAGCATCAAAGATAGCCTAAGGGGCACAACACTCCGGCGGGCACTGCCACCTGCTTGTTTCAGCAATCAGTGGTGATATTAGCAGCGGGATCCCATTGATCAATACTTCTTGACATCTTATTCTGACATGTCAAAAGTTTGTAAAACGTGCAGTTACTCTTAATAACTCTATATATATATATATCTGTGCAGCGCCGGATGGGTCACACTGAGCCCAGCGGCACCCCAAGTGCTGAGTGTATACAAATCCTCCAACTCAGATGTAAACCGTATTACATACAGTACGGTGTAGGGCCGAGTGTCCATGGGCGATTTGTCCTAGCGTGATCCGCGGCACGCATGACACGCTTTCTATAGGATAACTATGGAAAGCACAGCCCAAAGTACATGAGCGGAACACCGCGATTTCTAGGCGCGAGTAAAAAATCGCGACGTGCCGCGATTCTCCGCGATGAACCCATCATTAAGATAGGTACATCGCAAGAAAGTCGCAGTGACATTAGTGCTCCCCCGCGGCAGAATATCGCTCTTGATATTCCGTCCTGTCCGTGGACACTCAGCCTAAAAGTTTTAGGCAGGCGTGGAAAAAATGCTGCAAAGTAATAAATCTACAAAAATAGATGATGTGTTAATAAAATTATAGTCAGGTGTGTAATTATCCAATTATCCCAAACAGGTGATACTGATCATCATTTTCATATGTAGGCTGAAACAGTCAGTCATTAACTGAAACTGAAACAGCTGTGTAGGAGGCTTAAAACTGGGTGAGGAAAAGCCAAACTCTGCTACAAAAGGTGAGGTTGTGGAAGACAGTTTCATGTCCCAGGTCATACACCATGGCAAGACTGAGCACAGCAACAGGGTAGTTATTCTGCATCAGCAAGGTCTCTCCCAGGCTAAGATTTCACAGCAGGCTGGGGTTTCAAGATCTGCTGTTCAGGTTCTTCTTAAGAAGCACAAAGAAACTGGCAAAGTTGAGGACTGAAGACGCAGCGGTCGGCCAGGGAAACTTAGAAGAAACCAACGGGATCGTTTTTGCAAATTGAGTTGGGGATTTGGTCAGGATTAGTGGTGTCCTCAAGGCTGTGAAATATAGACAGATAACTATCCATCATGCAATACCATCAGGGAGGCGTGCGATTGGCTCCAAATTTATTTGGCAGCAGGACCAACGGACCCCAAATGTACAGCCAATGATCTATCCTCAGTGTATAGAAGAACATGGAGGTGATGGTATAGCCCCACAAAGCCTTAATCTCAATATCTGTCTAGGGTTACATGAAGACATAGAAGGATTTGAGCAAGACTACATTCACAGATCTGAGCTTAGTTCTCCAAGATGTCTGGAACAACAAAGTACCTTCAAAAACTGTGTGCAAGTGTCCCTAGAAGAACTGATGCCGTTTTGACGGTAAAGGGCGATCACACCAAAAATTGATGCGATATACATTTCTCGTTTGTTAACCCTTCTATTTCTGAAAGCTTTCTTACTGACCCAGTTCCAACGTACAGGAATATTTGTCCCTTCGAAAAGGTGCAAATACCAATCATCACAAGCCAAGGTGGCGCCGGCGAGCACCTGGGACAACTCTGACAGGACGGATATGAAATCGTCGTCACTCATGTTTATGCTGATGAAGCAAACGGCGGACAATGTTTGTGCGCTCCCGTCATCCTGCCTTGACCTCGCTTATCAGGACAGGATTTGTGGTGACAGGACACCCTGTCCGAGGTACACGGTCCTCGCGGCACTTCTGTACACAGCGGATAAGGGCTGACGGGGTTTTATCTCTCCTCCATAGAGGCAGCACACTTTGTGAGCTGCGGCCAGAATTTGGGCCATTACCTCACTAGGATTTAACGAACTTATGGGGCGAATTCTTTAGGAAAATTCTTGTGCGCTTCTCAGGCGTGCGGGCGACTTAAAGCGTATAATGCAGACAACCTGCCATCTGTTTCGCTCCCGGCAAAAAACACAAACTACGTCATAATATAAGTCCGAGATGACTCCGCAGTTACAAGAGGACCGACGAGAATAATAATAAGCTTCGCGTGATCACATGACCATCTGGACAAAAAGTGACAATTCTCTACGACTTTCTTACCCCGTATACCTTTTGGCTCATGTATGCGAGTAGGTTATAAGGATCGGCTGATTCTGTACTGGAGCAATCCTTGAAGGCCACATACAAAAAAAAAAAAAAAAAGTCTTAACCCCTTACTGACCAAGCTGTTTTTTTTGTTTTTCCATTTTCGTTCTTTCATCCCCCCCTTTTAAAAAAATCGTAACTCCTTTATTTATCCATCGACGCCGCTGTCTGAGGGCTTGTTTTTGGGGGGGTTGAGTTGTCTTTTTCAAATAGTACCATTTAATGTACCATATAATATTCTGAAAAAGTCAAAAAAATTCTAAGTGGATAGAAAAAAAGAAAAAGAAAGGAAATTCGCCATCTTTGGGTGCGTCTTGTTTCTACGGCGCAGAAAATGCAACAAAAATGACCTGATAACTTTATTCTATGGGTCAGTATGATTGCTACGATACCAAACTTCAATACTTTTTTTTTTTTGTTAGTTTTTTTTGCTGTACTACTTTTAATTTTTTTCAAAGATACTTAGTTTTTAAAAACATTTTCTGCCGCCGTCTTATGCGCGCAACCGTTGTGTGAAGGCTCATTTTTTGCTGCACATCCTGTAGTTTGCGTTGGTACCATTTTGGAATGCATATGACTTTTTGATCGCTTTTTATTGCATTTTTTCTTGGAGACAGGGTGACCGTGTTTCTGGCATTATTTTTTTTTATGACGACGTTCACCGTGCGGGGTAAATAATGCGTTACTTTGACAGATCGGACTTTTACGGACAATCACAGCCATTACCCACTGAGTAAGGAGTGCATATAGATGCATCCTCTGTGATGCATTTATATTAGTGTAGGGACCCACTACAACACAGGGAACCGTGAAGTGGTTAGTGGGCTCATGTATCTTGGCCAACATCCAACCAATGCCTTGCATTTATTATCTATCATTCACATGCAGTGTGGCATTAAGACTCCAGGGGGAGCCCAGGGTGGCAGTACCAATGTGGTTCACTGATGGAAGTGCAGGGCAACCTGCCGAATTATCATGGCGTCATTAATAGGTTGCTGCTCTGCATGGTGAACTACATATATCAGAATGGTCTGGCACCCTGTATCCACTATGTGTGGGAGTATACACCAAGCATCCACCCCCCTCATTATCAGGAGGCAGTGTGAGTGGCTGTCTTATCGGTGTCCTGCACAGGTGTAATTCGCTCCCTCATTTGGTAGTCAGCTACCTGCATGGTGAGAGGAGGATGCATCTATATGCACTCCTTACTCAGTGGGAAATGGCAGTTTTCTGTGATTGTTTTTAATTTTTTTATATTTCCCCTTCTGTGATGGACTTTTACGGACACACCGATTCCAAATACAGATAGTCCCCTACTTGCGAACATTCGACTTATGAATTTCGCAAGATACGAACAATCTGTCCTGCACAGTATGATGTAATGCTATGGCATTACATCATACTGTGCAGGGACCGGTCAGGCTTCTATCAAGCCTGATAGAAGCCTGTCCGGTCAGATCGCGGTTGCCAGGCAGCCGGGGGCCTTCTGAAAGGCCCTAGGGCTGTCTATGCAGAGCGCCTATCAAGCCGTGCGCTTGATGGGCACTCTGCATAGGCAGCCCTGGGGCCTTTCAGGAGGTCCCCGGCTGCCTAGCAACCACATAGCGTCCCGCGATCTCATCATGGGACGCGGTACGGGCCCCCTGAACGTCGGGTGCCAGCTGTTTCTTACAGCGGGCACCTGGCGGCAGCAGTTCCGACGAGCCGCGCCGCTCATCAGAACTGTTAACACTCTAAATACCGCTGTCAGAGCGGTATTTAAAGTGTTAACAGTTCTGACAAGCGGCGCGGCTCGTCGGAACTGCTGCCGCCGGGTGCCCGCTGTAAGAACAGCCGGCACCCGACGTTGTATGGAGCGGGATCCACCCACGATCCAGCTCCATACTACCATTTGTTCGACTTGCGAACAAAACGGACTTGCGAACAGGCTCCTGGAACGGAACCTGTTCGCAAGTCGGGGAGCACCTGTATGTATTTTTGTATTATATATAATTTATTTTATTATTTTGTTTAATTTGTAAACTTTATTGATCTTTCTTTACTTTATTTTTTAGCCCCCAGAGGGGACAACAACTTGCAATGCTTTGATCACGCCTACAGTATGATGTAATATGCCATACATATAGCATTACATCATACTGTTATCGGTCAGGCAATCTATCAAGCCACCCCACAGATCAGGGATAACTTACAACTGTGGAACAACCCATTTAAAGGCACTACAATGAGGCTTTCAATGCTATAAGTTTTGCAGTCTTATAGGCACTACTAGGAGTCTGACTCCCTACGCGGTGCTGTTCTATAACCCAATTCTTGCTTTTATCATCTTACTGGACCAAAGTTTAGCAAACTTCTTCCTTTTATTTATATACTGACCCTTGAGTCCATGTACGAAAAGCAGCCCCTTGCTAGATCTCTCTGGCTCACAGTTCTTGGAAAATCCTTAAACATTGTAATTTTTTGTCTTCTCTCTTGTCGGCGCCACTTGAGGATACCTCGCGTTTGTGCTGATTTTGCAAACTACAAATTGCTGCCTGTCAGCTATATTCTATCCCGAAGAGCCACACTTCAGTGATAATCCCCTGTGTAGTTTGGCTCGCCAAGTACTCTTTATAGGCTTACGCAGACCACTTTAAAGCGAGCCTTCTCCCTTCTCCTTAAACTACGCAGCCCACAGCTCACCAGGTGCCGAGGAGCTACAGATCCCAGCATGTTCTGTGGGGCGGCGTGAAACGCGTCGTGCCTTCCCAGTCCCTGGATCACAAACTCCTCTTCATTCTTTCATAACATGCAATGTTTCTTCTCCTTCCAAGAGGGAGCCTCCTACTGTGGAAGGTCAATTAGCAGAACTGTTGACTTCCCATTATGAGAACTGCTGACCCCGCAGCTTGACGGCAGAAATTAATACAAGATTTTTATATTTTTTGAGACTGAAAACATCATCATGTCCACAATCAGCAACACTCCCCTGCCAGAATGGCTGCTTTAATAGATTTTCATAGAACGTCAATAAAAACCATCACTTACACATCACTTGTGATAACAGTAACTAACCCAAGTATGTACGGCTATATCCATATAGAACGGACCTGGAAACAAATATGTCATCTGATTCATCCATACACCAAAAAGGAACAATAAATTAGCATTGTTCTGCAGCTCCATACCCCCCACCTCCCCAATGCCCTACTGCATGCCCCTAAAAACAAAGAGCCTTGCAGAGAACTCAAGACTTAACCTTGTCCTGATCGCTTCCCAATTTCAGCTGGCAGGGCTTCTTATTTGTCAACTATTGCAGTCCAGACACAAGATTATAAGAAGGAGAAGTGGAAATGGCCGATATCCTGAGACACAAATGTTTTAATCTACTTCTCAGTTTTGATGGTAATGCAAAACAGAATAGGATCAAAGAAAGTGAGGAGAGTAAGAAGAAAGCGCTGGGATTTTTTTAAATGTTCTCTTCGATATTCCTTTAAGAGACTAAGTTTAGTATGAAGAATACTACAGACCCTAAATAGGAAGGAGGCTGCTACAGTGCGTGGCACCAAAGGGGTTGTTTGATTACCGGACAACTCCTTTTGTAAAGCACTGCCAGCATTAAAATAACAAGCTAACATATACTTATCCCACCCGCGGCCGCTGGGATCCGCCACGGCAGCTCGCCGCGGTCACAATGATTGTTGTGACAGATGAGGTCACTGGAAATCACCTGACTGCTGCAGTGTCATCGCTCATTCTCCTAGCGTCAGCACTCACATTCTGAGTAGTTTTGCCTACTGGAGTCTCACTTTTCTGTTTCCCTTAGACAGCAATGGCGCTGGAACTAGTTGTCTGATGTTCTACCTATCTGTGCTAAGAAATGACGAGCTGTGTGTGCAGACAGGTAAGCTGAAGCCCCAGCATTGTTTTCGGCTGCAATTTGCATAACTGTGCAGTGCCTGTTCATCAGAATGATTCCTGACATCCACCTATGACCCCTTTTACGGGAAGTGGTTTCTGTCCACAAGATCCTCTTTCGTTGGAGGTTTTTCCTCCATTACACCATTCTCTTTATACTCTCCACCCAGCTGTATGAGAAACCCCACGTGGTTGGCAGTAAAATCCTGGCACCGTCTAGTCTAGCACCAATGACAAAGTATTGTTGGAAGTAGCTGAGATCGCTGGATTTTCCCAGCTAATGTGGATTCTTCCCACTGATGGTCATCCATGGAAAGCCTGTCACGTGATTTTATGCTGTCGAGTATACAAAAAGTGCCTCAGGGTGTACACTGGTCTTATTAACAATAATTAACACCAAAATTACCCAGTGTGCAAGAAACACCCTGGTTGAGGACCCCAATTAAAATCTGACTTTTATTGAACTAAATTAAAATATTGACCCTTGCCAATCCACTGTCTGACCTCTAAAGACATTATGATTTAAGGCTGTACAGCTCCGATGTTGGAAGACATCCATCGGGGTTCTCTTACTGTATATTGACAGCCTCTCTGCTATCGAAGCCTATCCAATGTGTCACCTCATGCAGTACTGGCTTTAGCCAGCAGATAGCGCTGTTGTATAATGGCAGAAAAAGAGTAAGCCCCCTAGGGCTTTTGGATTGGAAAGGTTTAAGAGGCGTAGGAATGTAAGATTACAACCCCCTGCCTAGCAAACCCCTCCCAACATATTTCACCAACACAGTGGCGTCCTCAGGGGTCTGGGGTTACTAGGCTGTTTGTACTTTTAAAATTCCTACGCCTCTTAGTATTTTAGTTTAATCCAACAGCGTTAAAGGGGTGAGGGGGAAGTGGGCGAGGGGTATGGATGGGGATTCTCGCCCTTTGGGCAATTTTGGTGTTAATTAGTGATATTATTCTGCGCTCTGGGGGCAAAGCTCTAATATCCATACAGGGAAACTTTAATCATAAAAAAACTGTAAAAAACAGTGGCCATTCAGTTTAAATTCCCTAAATTTGCATTGTTTACATGCGGTTTGACTGTGCTGACTTCATGGTGGTCTGTATTATCAATTTACAGTTAATTGGTTCCTTAGTGGAAGTACAAGTGTGTAGATCTGACAGCTCCTTAACATAACCCCTTAATGAGATCTATTCTCATTAGGTTATGATCTGTATCTGGAGTGGATCCCGCTCTATATTAACCCTGCACATGCAGGGTGTAAATGTAAAGGTTAAAAGAGAACATGTCCTCGGGTTCAGGCCTCCAGTACTGTTAGATCTACGCAGTGCCTCCATGGAAGTATTATTCTGAATTGCTGTGGTGCTTCAGAACCCTTGAAGTTTGCCGGTTTGACTCGGGAACAGAACTCTCGAGTCAGAGGTGGGCCGCGCTGGCCTTTCCCCGCCCACATGTTGACTGACAGCTTCTCGCCATGCTTGTGTATAGGGAGAGAAAACTGTCAATCAACATGCAGGCCGGGAGAAGCCAGGGCGGCCCACCTCTGACTCAAGAGTTCTATTCCAGAGTCAAACTTCTACAAGTGTTTATTCTGAAATACCGCAGCGTTTCAGACCACCACCTACATGGGGGCGCTGTACAGATCTGTCCCAGGTTCATACCGCTCATCGGTTGGATAACATGAACCTGGGGACAACTTCCCTTTAAGAGATTCCATTCAGTTTACCAACAATATAAACCTCAGCGCCCCTGAATAACAGCAGCATCTACTCTATAGGATCGTGGGAAGTAAACTCAATACGACCAGACAGAAATCTCTACTGTCCAGACGAGACGCCATCATCCCTAATGCCGCAGCTAAGCAACCAGTCGGTATACATCAGGCAGGCCGCCGCTGTCTTGTTTACATTCTGTTCCCTCGTATTCACACAGAATAAAATCCCGTTCTCTTTTATATGTAGACGAAGAAACATAAATATCCACCGGCCTGACATCCTCCGGGGCATTCAGGGATTTCATAGCCGAAAACGGAGCCCAAGAAGGAACTGGGCGTATAGTACAACTGGGCGATCGTTTAGCTTTAGATGAAAAAGCGCATAATAAAACAGTGAATGATGTGTTACCCGCCTCGCCCGCTTCCTACCGACAACCATATTGTATTGCAACCGGACACCACCTCTGCTCCGGCCGTGACGGGCATCTGCCGCGGCTTTGTTGGATCAGTCCCTGGCTTTCCTTCTTTGTTGGCATGGTTGTGCCTATCGGCACTCAAAGAGACGAGACCCAATACTTTCATGCACTATATTGTGTGCCGATTAAAGGTCCTTTTAGACGGGCCGAGTTCTTGGTCCAATCAAAACGCGTCGATCAGCGCTAGTTTAAGTTCCCTTCACAAAGACCAAGAATCGGCTTAGGGGGAGGCGAATGATCGTAATTCTGATCATTTGCCCCAACAGGCTGGTTGTACATCTCCCCGTTCACATGTGAAGGTGTATGGCTGATCAGAATGCTTTTTTATGCTGGCTGAAGCCGAATTATCAGCCAACAACCATTCGTTCATTCTACGGCTTGACTGTCAGATGAAGAAGCGCTTGGAAAAAGATCCAATTATCCAAACATTTCAATTCGCAGTCATTGTTACAAGGCTTGTATAAAGAGTCTACCATTGACTTGCAGAATGCTGCCTTCCAACAGGTGGCGCTGCAGGAGATATGGTTCTATTTCCCTTATTTGCATATTACCCAGAGGAGTGTGAATGGCCTTATAAGTCTCCTAACTCACCTTCTAGGTGCTCTCCCTAAGGAGAAAAGATAGCGTTCCTGAAAAATATCCGGGATAGATATCGGCCTGTGTAAACAGAGCATTAGCTACAATCCTTTCTATGACTATTGTTTCTGGGTATTTTGACTAGGTTTTAACTCCAGATTGTAATTCTGAGTCTGACCTTCGTCCTGGATATAGTTCATAGTTCTACTCCCATCTCCTGACAACACTCGGCCTTATCTTTTGGCTTAACACATCCTGACTGCTTTCTCCTGCTGACGACCCTTGACCTTGTTCCTGACTACGCTATGGCTCCATCAGCTTTAAAGGGAACCTGTCACCTCCCTACAGCAACATAAACTAAGTTATGTTGCTATTAGGAGAGGTGATGGGGTGTCGGGTAATACATTTTTATACTTGCCCAATCTCCTGATCCCTTGCTGTCTCCCACTGAAGTCCACGTTCCGTATGGAAAGCTGACTCTTCAGATTGCACTTTCCCATACAAGCGTGCACTTTCCCATATAAGTCTATGGGACAGTCAGATTTTCATGCTGTGCACAGACTTCACTAACTTAGTTTATGGTGCAGTAGGGAGGTGACAGGTTCCCTTTAAGAATACCAAATGAGAAAAAAAAAATCAGAACAGTATAGAAATTTTATTTAAGTAGAATTTTAAAATATCTTTGCAGCATGAAATAGCAATCCTCTAACAATTAAATGGGCTTTATTCGAGTCCCTCACAACCTCCCTTATCTCTTTACAGGCCTTGATGTAGTCCACATTATTAGGTGACCATATATGAACTATGCCAAATAAAATAGTTCAACATTTCCTCTCTACGGTAGTCGTATCAAGACAAATATACAAAAAAGAAAAAAATCAAGCACCTCATTTTATTGCAAAACTCGGCACGCAGTTACATCTAAGGGTTCCTAAAACTGGTTCCCCCCCTTGGCCTATAAAAGGCTTTCCGAGGCTCCTTGTGTGTAGTGGCCTCTTCTTCCGCTTGTGTGGAGCTTGTTGACCACTAGACGCCTCTACGACGCAATGAAGAGATTTCACCCCGTTACCAGAGTCTGAGAGGGGCACATTATTGGGATGTGAGAAGCTGGATGGTCGTATCGACGAATTGTCCCCACTGGCCGTTCTGACCAGACTGTTAGGAGATGTTGGGATCGGTGGATGTGTGAGGGCACACAAGGTGACCGGGCTCAGGACGCCCCTACAGACCACCAGTAGAGAGGAGCGTCTGACCAGACTGTTAGGGGGTGTTGGGACCAGTGGATGTGTGAGGGCACAGAAGATGACCAGGCTCAGGGCGCCCCCAATAAGCCACTAGTAGAGAGGAGCGTCTGATCGTCCGACAAGCACGAGTAGATCCAACTGTTTCATTGTCCGCCATCCAGAGACGGGTGGCACCAACGTTACATCCCTGTGTCTGTCTGAACCATTTCCAGGCGCTTGGCTGAAGGACATTTGGTCTCATGACGCTCATTACATGTACAGACTCTGACACCCACCATCGCCTCCGTTTACAGTGATGATGAACGGCGAAACTGGACTGCTTCGGAGTGTCTTCATCGCCGAATCCAGGTTTATTTGGGGCTCTAATGACGGCCGTCCTGGTGTCTGGGGTCCTAGGGGTGAGCGCCTCAATCCTGCCTTTGCTGTGATGGTCTGGGGGTGGGGGGATTATGACATATGACAGTCGCTCACCCCTAGTAGTGGTACGAGGGACAATGGCAGCTTAGCGATATGTTCAGGACATCCTGCAGCCACATGTGTTCCTCTCATGGTGGCTTCCAGCAGGATAATGCTCGGCTGCACACACAAGGGGGTCACAGGAATGTCCCCACAACATTGTCACACTTCCGTGGCCGTCTGGTCACCAGATTTATCGTCAATAGAACATGTATGGGACCATCTGGAACGTCAAGTTTGAAAGCCTATGACTTTGCACGATCTAGAGGCTCAGTTACAGCAAATGTGGATTGATATACTGCAGGATACCATACGAAATCTGTATGCCTCCATGCCAACCCATATCACATCTTGTATACAAGCTACAGGCGGTACAACAGGGTACTAGAGCCTACATGCCTGCCTCTATCACATCTTGTATCCAAGCTAAAGGCGGTACAACAGTGTACTAGAGCCTCCATTCTCCTGTATCACATCTTGTATCCAAGCTACAGGTGATACAACAGGGTACTAGAGCCTCCATGCCAACCCATATCACATCTTGTATACAAGCTACAGGCGGTACAACAGGCTACTAGAGCCTACATGCCTGCCTCTATCACATCTTGTATCCAAGCTAAAGGCGGTACAACAGTGTACTAGAGCCTCCATTCTCCTGCATCACATCTTGTATCCAAGCTAGAGGTGGTACAACAGGGTACTAGAGCCTCCATGCCAACCCATATCACATCTTGTATAGAAGCTAGAGGCGGTACAACAGGCTACTAGAGCCTCGATGCCTGCCTGTTATTTGACAGTGAGTGTAATTTAATCTCACTCTCGTTCTCACTATAACCTTGTTGAATCCAGACTTCTCCTTGGACAATCCCTGTATTATTTTCTGTGGTGGTCCCAGCCAAAACTAACTACAATTAATAAGCTCTGCAGAGGAAACACGATCATCCCCTTCAAAACCATGAACCAGGAGCGCAATATTCCCTTTAGAGAATATTTTAGATCCACGCAGATAAACAAATTTTTTTATCAGCCTCTCAATTCATTTCCAAGGACTTGCGAATAACGGGATTCAAAGTCTTCTGTTGTAATTGACCTAGGTAAGGGAGTCAACTGTCAACTGATCTACCCAGCAAACTACTGATCAACCATCTGATCTGCCAACTCAGAACGTCCCTTTATGTAGACCCTAACTCATACATGCTCGAATGGGAGAGAGAACTAGGTGGTATCCCAGGGGAGGGCTCTTGGCAGCATATATCTGAAAACGCCAGTACCATCTGGTAGTCCAATAATATTAAAGAGACCCCCTACAAAGTGCTTATTTATTGGCGTCTTACCCCAGTAGGGCTCATCAAATGTCCCCTTCCCACCCAAACTCTTGCCTTCATAACTGCAGGGACATTGGGACCTTAGTACAAATGCTGTAGGTCTGTCTGGTTGCCAAGGCGTGTTGGAAAAGAATTGTGAGACTCTTAAGTTCCAATCTTGGAGTCCGAAGTCAACTTTCCACTTGGTCCGTGCTCCTAAATGCAGACATAGTGGGCTTACCTAAAAAGCTTCATCAGGTATCAGGACATATACTATTAGCTGCCAATGGATCATCATAGTCAGTTGGAAGTCTCTATTTTAAGATGGGGCTCTATTAAAGCAGGGTTGTCCAGTAACCAGATAACCTCTTTAAGAAGATCCAGTCTTTTGGGAGGCTAACCAGCATCTTATAAAACAGGCTGCCCAGATTTGAGGCCACTCGGTTAACTATACCATGTAATATTGTATCACTCTAGAAAGGCGTCGAGGCCCTCTTGCCCTTTTTTAAATCAAATCCGCCATCACTATTTCCTCAGACAGAGAGCTTCAGTGTCTCACTGCTCTTACAGTAAAGAACCCCTTCTATGTTGTGTAGAAATCTTCTTTTCCCTATATGTAGCGGATGCCCCCTTGTTACAGTCACACTCTATTGTCCTCGGATATATCTTTACATAGTCATTAGTAGGTAGTATCCAAATATGCAGAGACATACATTGCTGGGTATACACATTATACCAATTAATTAAGCATCCACATCAGATCACAACACTCCAAAAAACATATCCAGTATCAGGCACAATGGTAAACATTATTTACTAGCAAACAATCACTGAAAACGGCTCGATACTTACTGATACAAGGGGGTAGATAGCTGCATCCCCTCAACATGCAGGCAGCCAAATGAGGGAGCCTTGACGATCGGCTTGTGAGCTCAAGTATTTTGGCCAAAATTCAACTAATACCTCACATTACTCACATGCAGTGCGGCTTTTAAACGCCGGGGGAGCCCAGGGTGACAGTATCAATGTGGTCCACTTTATGGTGCAGCGCAGCCCACCGAACTATCATGGCGTCATTAATAGGTTGCTAGTCTGCATGGTGCACTACATATACTAGAATGGTCTGACACTTTGTATTTACACTGTGCAGGAGTATACACCAAGCAGCCACCCTCCTCTATAGTAACCCTTTCCAATCCAATTTTGGATTTAGGGTTTCCTAAAAGGCTTTCTTTCTAAAAAGCCAGTGTATGTGTGCCAGAGAGGTTTCGACAGCAGAGTGGCTGGCAATAGACAATAAGAATACCCTGTCGGACGTCTTCTGACATTGGGGTTGTACAAGATTCAATCAGAATGTAGGAAGACGTCAGACAATGGATTGTAAAAGGTTAAGAGGCTGTGTGAGTGGCTGTCTCATCGGTGTCCCGCACAGGTGTAATCGGCTCCCTCATTTGGCAGTTTGGCTGCCTGCATGTTGAGGGATGCAGCTATCTGCCCCCTTGTATCAGTAAGTATCTGGCCGTTTTCAGTGATTGTTTTTCATTTTTCCTTTCTGTGATACATTAATAACTAGCACGGAGTGATTCAATGTAGCGCTGATAAACGTATAGTCAGCACTGCATAATGTACCAAACATCCAAAATCATGAATATAAAACAACCACAGGCGCAAATAAAACTCAATACACTGCAATACTCCCAGCATTGCAGTACATCAAACCTACCCATAAATGTCAGATGAACAAATGAAATGTCAAGATGAGCGATCCCAAAAATATAGCTGAAAAATGGGCGATTTTTTTCAGTCGATAGCTGTCCCGTAATAAGCCACCCGAAGGGTGCATTCAGACGACCGTATATCGGCTGGGTTTTCACGTCAAGTCGATATACGGCGTCCCTCTCTGCAGGGGGAGGAGGCTGGAAGAGCTGGGAGCAGTGCTCTGAGATCCCGCCTCCTCTCCACCCCCTCTCCGCCCCTCTGCACTGTTTGCAATGAGAGGAGGCGGGACAGGGGCGGGGCTAAGTTTCGGCAATAAGCTCCGCTCTGCCTCTCCTCATTGAAAATAGTGCAGGGGGGTGGAGAGGAAGCAGACAGGGGGCGGGAGCTCAGAGCACTGCTCCCGGCTCTTCCAGCCTCCTCCCCCTGCAGAGAGGGACACCATATATCGGCTGGGTGTGAAAACCCAGCAGATATACGATCGTCTGAATGCACCCTTACTCTATATATGGAGAGACTCGTTAATCAGCATCTGGAGGAGGGCGGGAGGACTCTGCATATATGAATAGGACAGAACTTCAGTGGACTCATCTCCGGTCAGATGCTGCAACGTAAGATCTGCATAGCCGCTGTAAGTGACCGACTGTTCAAATTAGTGTGTCCGACACTATATTCTGCTGACCGCAGTCTGCACAGCTTAGGGGACCCGATAGGTTCCCTTTAATAGTAAATCTGCCCAGTTATGCAGCCATATATGCCTTCTCACTCAGTGCGACATCACATGGCTACATTACTGCTGAAGTGGAGAAAAACTGAGCGAGGACTATTTACCGCTAAGAAAAGAGGGCAGAAACAATGATTAGTCGTAAAGGTGCGAATGAAATCCTGTAGCTGATATTTCCTGGCAGCAATGTCCGTTAATCGGAAAAGTAAGGACCCCGGCAACTTCTTTGGTTACATCATCTAAAATGTAATGGTCAACACTGGGAATCCCTCTGGCATATCACGCCTGGAACCCCCGAATGGAGCCATGAATGCACTATGAATGTAGCCTTAGAGATAGCATACGAAGACTATTTAAAGGGCTAGTCTCATGAAGACATCCTCAGTCCCTATGCCCTATATGGACATCAGAATGGAGACTTGTTTTGTAAAGCGTGGCTCCCATGTTCTGCTCAACCCAACCTACCAAGGCATTACATGGACACAGGGGCATCACTACCGACACTATGGCTGCCAAGGGTCCCTCTGCTCAGTATTTTTGGCATAATGCTGTAAATTAAAAAAAGGACAGTATACTCACCTCGGACTGCCCACAGCTCCACTGTGCCTGCTACTTTGTTCTCTTCTCACTTCTAGGCAGCCAGTCACATGACTGCTGTGCCCAATCCCTGGCCTCAGCTGTATGAACATACCAGAAACATGCCAGGTGCCATGTGAATCTGACCAGCTGCTAGAAAGTGAAGAAAAAACAGAATGGTAGGGGCAGCGGAGCTGCGGGGTAGATAGTCTTTGTTTAACTTTACAGCATTATGCCAAAAATACTGAGTGGGGGCATAAAGGGAGCCACATATAAATAGTGAGCGGGGGCATAAAGGGGGGCACCAGTACTGAGCAGGGGCTAAAAGGCACTTTTACTGTGTAAGGGGCACTAAAAGCAGTACATACTGTGCAGAATCTATAGGAAGCACAAATGGTGATATTATTGTTTGGGGCACTATAGGTGACATTACTATCTGGGGCCCTATGGATGACGAGATTGTGTAGAGGTCTGGAAAGCTGGGAAGGTGCTGGAAAAGCAAGGAGCCAAAGATGTCTGAATGTGAAATTCTGCAGAGACAAGTTTTGGCCAAGCAAAGTAATCAAGGTGGTCTGGGCCAGATGGAAAAGACGGGAAAAGTGAATGACTTCAGTAAGGGAGGTCTGCAGAGCACATGTGCAGAGCTGAAATCTACCACTACATGGTCAATGCTCATGCTAGAGGAGTGGACCACACTTAAAATCTTGCTACAGGGCCCAGCCGTTTTCTAGTTAAGCCTCTGCATGGACAACCATTTATATAATAATTGATCACTGGTGTGTGGCCAAGGGTGTATGTATCGTAGGAGGCAGACCACGCAACTGATATGGTGCACATAGAGATATCTCTAATTGCACCATCCCTTTTGCTAATGGGTAGTTAGAATAAATATAGGGCCAAGATCGTCCTCCAGAGAGGATCGTCATTGTTAGCAAACAAGTAGGTAAAAAATTGGCCCAAGAATAATTTTAAAGGGCATGAAATGGGAAACAAAGACCATGCCTTTCAGTCCTGGGTGAGGTGGCAATACTGGGCACATTTAAGATTTTATTATGGGGCTCCATCCCTTCTATCTACGTCACTGGTAGTGATGAGCGAGCATACTCACTAAGGGCAATTGCCCGAGCGAGCATTGCCCTTAGCGAGTACCTGCCCGCTCGAGAGAAAAGGTTTGGCTGCCGGCAGCAGGCAGGGAGCTGCGGGGGAGAGCGGGACGGAACGGAAGGGAGATCTCTCTCTCTCCCTTTCTCCCCCCCCCCCCCCCCGCTCCCCCCTGCTGACTGCCGCAACTCACCGCTCCCCCACGCCGGCTCCCGAACCTTTTCTCTCGAGCGGGCAGGTACTCGCTAAGGGCAATGCTCACTCGAGCAATTGCCCTTAGCGAGTATGCCCACTCATCTCTAGTCACTGGGGGAAGAGGGGGGATTTCAGAAGCCAAACCTGTGGTGATGATCCGATTGCCATGCCAAACTCCATTTAGAAGTTCTTGTCTTCATGCAACACCCCCTTTAAGCACCATTTTTTCCCAGTTCCGAGTAGTCCTTAATAGCTACCATAAATCCTAGAGATCCACACAAAGAGCCTGAGTGCTGTAAAAAGGTGTGCGGGATATGAGACCAAGGCCAAATGAGGTAGGCTCGTAATTCACACCAGCATTATTAACGTCTGCTAAACTCTGTTGAAAGAAATATGCAGGGAAAAAGGAACCACATAGCAAGTACTTGTCGGAGAGGAATATGTAGCCAAAGTATTAAGTGAATCTGAATATACACGAAGAGAGGAAAGAATGTACATGATTGGAAGGGTGGGGGCACCAGAAATGTAGAAATGGAGACCAGCCAGCCCTACAAAAAGGAATGCGGTTGAAGCAGAGAACGAGTGGGGTGAAATGCTGATAGAGAGTGGGATTAACATCTCCAAGACGGCACATTTATACTCATCTAGATTGCAAATATACACGTATATGCTCAGCACTACGGGGACGGGCTCCGAAGGCAAAGCTGGACGTCCTTGTCTGCAGAGGAGCATGCAAAATTAACCCACAATAGGGTCACACGCCGCATACACAGAGCAGGATAGAGAAAAGTTTGGTTCATCACAAAGTGTTGGCCACATGGCTAATCATCATTAAAGGGGGATTCCGGGCTAACATTGTAATATCTAATGTACGTCATCACAATAAGTCATTGTGTAATAGGTCCTCTGTACCCGGGTTAGATACTTTCTTCATTTTAAAAAAAAATTCTTTATTTAGTCATTTTCCATATAAAACTGTGGTTCAACAAGGACAATGCAAAGGTGATACACAAATAGCATAATGTACCAGAGCATCCGACAAAATATAAAGCAGAGATCAGGGCATAATATATTGTTGAAAAGAGGAAAATGTTTCTATTTGGTGGTAAACAAATAAACAATAAACTAATAATCTAATTTGCTGAAAACCAATGCTCCCTTTGAAATATAGAACAGTGGTTAACCCCCATCTATAGAGAGTAAAGGAGAAAAGAGGGGTTCCACGCTGCGGGGGGGAAAGAAGGGGACGGGAAAGGTTTGCGGTGGCGGAGAAACCAAACAGACGAGACCCCAGGCTGATGAGGAGGAGGGCAAAGAGATAAAAAGAGAGAAAAAAACCCCAAAACAATTAATATATAAGGAATGGGGCGGGGCAGGTGCCTGTGCCTACATACCATTGAAGCGGTAACCACTGTTGGGGAACCTACTTAGCGCTCTACCCAGCAAGATTCTTATATTCATCTGAACCTTGGAACTCCACCCAATGAGGCCACCTTTTGGTAAACTTTTCCCGAGTGTCTTTGAGAGATGCCGTTAGGTCCTCTATTTCTTTGATTTCGCGAATAAGATGGAACCACAAAACAATGGAGGGCGGTAGTGTTTGTCTCCAGAGTTTGGGGATACAGGCCCTTGCTGCGTTCACCAGATGTCACACCATAGAGCGCCTGTAGGTATATTCTGGGATGTCACTGAGATGCAGGAGGAAGAATGCGGGAGATTTTGGCAAGGTAAAATCCTTGAATTTGGAGGTAATAAGCCACACCTCTGACCAGAAACCTGTCAACACTGGGCAATCCCAGAAAATGTGCAGAAGGGTCCCCTGTCCTGCACCGCATCTCCAGCAAAGTGGGGAGACCACGGGATACATTTTATGTAACCGGGAGGACACCGTTTACCACCGAGAGAGGACCTTGGATCCCGCTTCCTCGCGCTTACTTGATATGGAGGACTTATGCGTGTAGGTGGACATTTTTGTTAGCTGTTCAGGTGTAAACGATATCCCCAACTCCTTCTCCCAGGCCAGGACATAAGATGGTGTAGTGTTCTTCATGTCAAACATTAGATTATACATGTGTGACAGGGTATGACGAGAGGGGCCCGTCCAACTACATAATTGCTCAAATGTGGTCTTTGCTCGTGAGACTCCCTGTGCCGAGGGTCGAGAAAGTGGGAAATGCCTAAATTGATGGATCTGCCAGAAGTTCAGTGGTACGGGTTCTGTGACATTGGCCAGCTCATCTACAGACAGCCATTGCCCTTCCAAGATGAAGTGGAATGCTCTAAACCTACCATTTCGGAAACCAACATTGAAACCCACCCCCCTCTACACTCGGAGGGAAGGCCGGGTTACCCAAAATGGGAAATAAGGGAGAGGGCCCAGGTGAGACTCCTGATTTGTGAAGAGCTCGGGGGATTACTCTAAGGGTGGGCCCTATTGTGGGATACAGCCTAATCTCTGATGGGATGTCTCCCTGTATCTAAGGGAGGACAGACAACGGTATTGAGGAAAACGTCTATTCCATTGAGATCCATTGCTTACTATCTGCATGTCTAAGCCAATTAACCACTCTCACTAGTTGGGAGGCCTGATGGTAAGCCACAAAGTCCGGGAGGCCGAGGCCCCCCATCACCTTGGACAATTACTTTTTAAATATTTAATCCAAAAACTTATATTCTAGATCATTTATATCCAATTTAAGAAACACCATAGATATCGAAGAATTGATTCAACAGATAATCTCTACCCATAAAATATAAAATTAGATGGAATATGAGCAACCAAAAATCAATCAAATCATTAAATACCATACTAAAGGCATTTTCCTGAACTTAACTATCTTCATGATAGGTGAGCAATAGTTGATTGGTGGGGATTTGTTGCTTGGGACCCTTGCAGAAACCCTTATCAGCTGGGCCACTTCAGTCCATATTGGGTACAGCACCGTACATTGTATAGAGGCTGTACCTGGTTTAGCAGCTCAGTCCTGCTGCTCTCAGGCCATGTGACCAATAAACGTGACATCACATGCCTGAGAAGAGGCCGTGGCACTTACCCAAGCACCAGGGCCTCTGCAAATCAGTTGATGGGGAGCGGTCCCAAGTGGTTGACCTCCACTAATCAACTATTGATAACTTATCCTGAGGATAGATCACCAACAGTTTAGTCCTGGAAAACCCCTTTAAACTAACAATAGGGGTGACATCCTGCTCACAAAAGCTTACAAACAATGAGAAAATGGGGGTGACCCAAGAGGCAGCACTGCTTCTTCTGTACAATGGTCCGGCAATTGTTTTGTAAAATGTCCGTCAGGTTATTGTCAAAAACATGCCTGTCTAGGAAACACACATCCACAAAAAGACTCGGCCCAAGCTACTCTGGCCAGCAACACCTAGGGACTGTAGGGACTCTTAACACTTCTAATTGGGATATGAGCTTCGCTGCTACAAGCCCTGCTCACTAGAGCCGCTGCCAACTGGTGGAGCAAATGGGCACAGGGCACAAAGTCAAAACAAGCTAAGGTACTGGAAAGTCAGAATATGTCAACTAACAGGAAGACCACAGAAACCAGGGTGACAAATAAATTAGTTGTCAGGCGAGCTAAGCTCATCATCAGGAATCAACAAGACAAGGTCATCCAGCAATCTAAAGGGGTATTTACACGCAATAATTATCGCTCAAAATGTCTTAAAACTATGGCATATGAGCGATAATCGTTGTGCGTAAATGCTACCATCGCGCACTTTTCGTCTGAACAATGATTTTTAGGTGTGTTCAAAAACCATCGTTCAGACCGCACACTATGTTCTCCACAGGATCAGGAGATAACATATTCATGCCATCAGCCCATGCGAGAACAAAGGACCGAATTGCAGAGCTCAGACCACCTGCTGAGTTCTGCAAGCAGCTCCCAGAAGCTCATTTGCACGCAAATGAAGCTGATAAAGTATTAATGGGCATTAGTGCCCATTAGTACTTTATGCAAAATGATCCCAAAAATGATCAATCTTACAATCGTTTGAAAGATTGTCTTTGCGTGTAAATAAGCTTTAACAGGCCAGGTCAAAAACACAGGAGACAAATGTCACAAAGACAATGCACCAGGTAGAAAGGCTCAACAACCGGCACAGATAGTCCAGACAGGAGTTTAAGGGTATCTTCACACAATAGACTTTGGGGTGAATTTTGGCCACTGTGGTTTTCAAATCCACTTTGCGGGTAGAATAAAAAGAGACACTTATCCATCCATACAACGTAATGGATATATCTAAATTGTGGACGGGCAACTAGTGCAGTAACTGGCATAGGGTGGAGGTATCGGTGTAGCGGTTGGCTAGAACAATGAACCTGGCTGCTGCAAAATAGTGCAATTATTATAAGTGTGCATTAAATCTTCTTCATAAAAATACATTGACACAAATTGTTGTGTGATAACACCCATATAGTCCCTAAGAGATCCACACTGGCAAGTTAAAGCAACCCTCCGGGCCTGGAGAAGCAAAGGTGGCTACACCAACCTCTGACTACCTGATGCACACACTGTGTATATATGTTTCATTCGTATAAGACACTACAACTGCTTTGATTGACCAGTGCTGACTAGTAAGAGCAGCATGCAGCGTCTTAAACTATCAAATAAGGGAGATGGAATAATGCCTCCACAGTGCCACAGGCAAATACCCTGAAACAGCTGTCTGTGCATGGAGTCTGGCTTTGCTTTTAATTCCCAGTCATTGTTACAAGGCTTGTATAAAGAGTTTAACTTTGGCTTGAAGGAATGCTGCCTTCCAATGAGTGGCACTGTGGAGGTATTATTCCATCTCTCTTATTTGCATATTACCCAAAGGAGCATGAATGGCCTTTTGAGTCGGGTGCTCTCCCGATGGAGAAAAGATAGAGAAGTGCGGCCATCTTTGTTTGTCCAGGTCTGGGGGGTAGCTACAGTTCCATCCAACAGGGCAATCAGTATGAAAAACAAGAGCGTAAGTGAAAGCTGGTGGAGCAGCCCACTCGTTCCCTCCACCTGAAGAAAGAGTCTCCAGTTGCTCCGACAGGCATGTCTAATGCCAGAAAATAAGCCCCCTGAAGGACAATAGTGTGTCGTAAGCCCTGAAGATCTGGCAGCATTAAGGGAATGATGTCGCTCCATCTTGATGCAACCAGTATGTCACCAGTGATGGGGATTAAAGGAGGTTACAGTGGATGCCATTTCATGGAGTCAATACGGCTTGAGCAGCCACATTCCCCTCTTGGGGATATAGGGGCAGCCCCTAGACACAAGCTAGGCCAGATGATCCCGGTAAAGAGGGCCATTGGAGTCAGAACCAAGGGGTCCCTGAGAAAAAGGGTGCACAGCAATAAGTCTTCATACTGCAAAATTTGTATAACCTCCCTCTGTCCACTGCCACCTTATATCCGTATGCGTACCATAAAGGTAGCCCAAACATCAGGCCTCTCTGTTCTGGTTGGCAAGCCCCAGCATCATAACGGGGATAATTTCGATCCTTTGCTGTGGGGCCTCTTCTTTTACATATACAGCAGAAATGGAAACATTTGTGCATTTGCATTTAAAAGGCTTTTCTCCGCATTTATAGAGAGGTATAGCCTAGCATGCCAGGTTTGCCCGTTCTGCCATTCTGATGGCCAAGTAAATATGGTCACTCTCAATGGAAGATATAGAAAGCCAAGAAAGCAAATAATGCGATCTCAGGATCGGTGGGGGTTTCATCAGACAATTATCTCATATTCTATATCCCAAAGCAAGCTGGTTTTGCGTGTAGCCAACTCATTTAAAGTGTGCCAGACACCAGCTTGTGGGGGTGGAGGGTGATGGCACCAGGCGGATGCAGACTGGGGACGATCTCCCCCCTTAGGTCTTCTTGGCCACTTGGCAATGCATGGTAGAGCTACATGAATCATCCTCCTCTTGGCTCTGGGCTCCAACTCTCTGATATTTTAAAGGTGCCATTGTCAGCCCATCAGCGTCCCCACAATACAATCGCTTTGTTCCGGAGCGGCCCTTCCGAAGCAAGCTCGATTCCGGAGCGGCCCTTCCGAAGCAAGCTCGATTCCGGAGCGGCCCTTCCGAAGCAAGCTCGATTCCGGAGCGGCCCTTCCGAAGCAAGCTCGATTCCGGAGCGGCCCTTCCGAAGCAAGCTCGATTCCGGAGCGGCCCTTCCGAAGCAAGCTCGATTCCGGAGCGGCCCTTCCGAAGCAAGCTCGATTCCGGAGCGGCCCTTCCGAAACAAGCTCGATTCCGGAGCGGCCCTTCCGAAACAAGCTCGATTCCGGAGCGGCCCTTCCGAAACAAGCTCGATTCCGGAGCGGCCCTTCCGAAACAAGCTCGATTCCGGAGCGGCCTTTCCGAAACAAGCTCGATTCCGGAGCGGCCTTTCCGAAACAAGCTCGATTCCGGAGCGGCCTTTCCGAAACAAGCTCGATTCCGGAGCGGCCTTACCGAAACAAGCTCGATTCCGGAGCGGTCTTTCCGAAACAAGCTCGATTCCGGAGCGGCCTTTCCTGAAACAAGCTCGATTCCGGAGCGGCCTTTCCTGAAACAAGTTCGATTCCGGAGCGGTCTTTTCTGAAACAAGCTCGATTCCGGAGCGGCCTTTCCTGAAACAAGTTCGATTCCGGAGCGGTCTTTCCTGAAACAAGCTCGATTCCGGAGCGGTCTTTCCGAAACAAGCTCGATTCCGGAGCGGTCTTTCCGAAACAAGCTCGATTCCGGAGCGGTCTTTCCGAAACAAGCTCGATTCCGGAGCGGTCTTTCCGAAACAAGCTCGATTCCGGAGCGGTCTTTCCGAAACAAGCTCGATTCCGGAGCGGCCTTTCCAAAACAAGCTCGATTCCGGAGCGGCCTTTCCAAAACAAGCTCGATTCCGGAGCGGCCTTTCCGAAACAAGCTCGATTCCGGAGCGGCCTTTCCGAAACAAGCTCGATTCCGGAGCGGCCTTTCCGAAACAAGCTCGATTCCGGAGCGGCCTTTCCGAAACAAGCTCGATTCCGGAGCGGCCTTTCCGAAACAAGCTCGATTCCGGAGCGGCCTTTCCGAAACAAGCTCGATTCCGGAGCGGCCTTTCCGAAACAAGCTCGATTCCGGAGCGGTCTCTCCGAAACAAGCTCGATTCCGGAGCGGTCTTTCCGAAACAAGCTCGATTCCGGAGCGGTCTTTCCGAAACAAGCTCGATTCCGGAGCGGTCTTTCCGAAACAAGCTCGATTCCGGAGCGGTCTTTCCGAAACAAGCTCGATTCCGGAGCGGTCTTTCCGAAACAAGCTCGATTCCGGAGCGGTCTTTCCGAAACAAGCTCGATTCCGGAGCGGTCTTTCCGAAACAAGCTCGATTCCGGAGCGGTCTTTCCGAAACAAGCTCGATTCCGGAGCGGTCTTTCCGAAACAAGCTCGATTCCGGAGCGGCCTTTCCGAAACAAGCTCGATTCCGGAGCGGCCTTTCCGAAACAAGCTCGATTCCGGAGCGGCCTTTCCGAAGCAAGCTCGATTCTGGAGCGGTCCTTTTGAAACAAGCTTGATTCTGGTATTGTATTTATGTTACAAGCTTGTATCTATGTACTGAGCTGGTATTGAATCTATGTACTGAGTTTGGTTCTGTGTTGTATTTATGTACTGAGTTTGGCTTTGTTAAACTATTTATTCCCTGAGCTGCTATGCTACGGGTATGCTGCTATTTTGCTGCTTTCTGCACAACAAAAATACAGGTTGACTGCCTATCAGTGCAATATATATTGTTTTTTCTTATAGAAGGGAGCGCCAAATAAATACCGCACAGTGTGCCATCTAAACGAAGGCTGGCCCTGGCTCTATACATGTGTCACTAGTGAGAAAACCCCTTGAATGCAACCAGTTGAGGCCAGTAATAATAATTACTCATACTAAGTAATGTAGCTGCTGACACAAGCCAGCTGCAGGAGGTTATGTTCATAGGTCCCCGAGGGCATCGCCGCTGCTCTTACATAACGTGGAGCATTACATGATACGTTATACGTTGGACTGAAATGTAGGTTTTTTTTTAATGTACAATATTGGTGCGTTCACGTTTCATTCTGGAATAAGCCCAGTACAGGAAGAAAACGCGTTTCATGCCATCCTCCGCTAACCACCAGCATAAATATCACGCCATGCTTATTTAGGAGGGGCACGGTGACTTCACTGATGGTTATTGCAGGGTGTAGGTGTACTAATCTGCGGACTGTATAAAATCATCTCCATGGTAGTGCAGCAAAACAGGAAGCTGAAGACAACAACAGGATGAGCGTTTGGGGGCGCCTGGATACTAGGAGTTAGATAAAAGGGAGGTAAAGTCGGGTTATATGCGGGTAGAGATCACAGGAAGGGAGCGACGGCAAACTGTGGACAGGAACATTGATATTATGCTATCGAGAAACAGGACGGGGGTTGATATGGTCAGGGAGTAACGGTCACAAATGTAACAGTTGCACGATCTTGTGCAAGGTTATCCATGTGGCTAGAAAGGTTAATCACAAAAACAAAAACTCAAAATCCAGTAAATTTCGGACTGGAAGACTCAGCAATCAGTTTTACTTTTAACTCTTTAATATACTAGAAAGGTTTGCAAAGTTTTTAACTTATTAGAGCAGCACTTTGTACTTCAGAGCTGCTCTTCCTGCTATAGTAGAGAGTTACTACCATAGTCATCCATTGCGGAGGCAATAGAAAAATAAGAGCTGCACTTGCAATTACGAGCGCCGGCCACTACACAGGGGTCGGAACAGCGGCTTACGCTCTGACCCCGGTGTATTTGTGGTGCTGTCAAGGGGCGCCCAATCGGGTGATCGATTGGGGTCCCAGGTGGCGGACCCCAGCTGATCAACCATTGAGGGCCTGTTCTAAGAATAGATAATCAATGGTATTCTCCTTGGAAAACCCCTTTAAGTTCAATTGAAGGAGTGAAATCAGTGTAGATTTGCTGAAGATTATTTCAGCTGCAGAGAATACACAGAAAATCCGCTATATGTGACGGAATTTCTGTGCGGCAAATCCGCCCACGGCTCCCAATCCCGGGATTCACACAGGGTGGCCAATCCCTCGCAGCGCTGACGGGTGGAACCGGCGCTGCTGTGCGGAATTGACAGCCGTAGCATGTCAATTCTTTTTTTTTTTTTTTTTTTAGATGCAGTGCTGAAGAGACCAGGATCGGGGTTAGCCGTGTAATGTGCGGTGATTCGATTTTGGAAGAACTGCGGGCCATTCATTGTAGGACGAGGCGGCAGGAGAAGCAGTGTCAGACTGTTGTATGCGTGTTTCAGTGAGGGCAAGCAGGTTGAGGCATTTGGTGGTGAAGAGGTCGTGGAGGGAGTTTGTTGCATGCAGACTAGGAGTTCCAGAGGGCGCATTGGAAGGAGACGGGGAAGGGTGCACATGGGCTAACGGTTGGGCTTGAGGGGTGTTTCCGTATGGTTGGTGGGAGGTTGTGGTAGAGGGAAATCTAAGATGCCAGAATTGATATAAAGAAGAGTCATGGTGCACTGGTGAAAAAAAGGACAGGGCATATGCTAACGATTTGGCCCTTTGGCTCATTATCCAAGGAAGACAACACATTTTTCACTCCTTTCTCAACATGAATGTAGCCACAGCCAATCAACATGGAGGGCTGCACAATTAGTATATAGTCAGTACTCTACTGCAACACTCCAAATAGGTATAGAGAGAATACTGGAGGTGGCATTGGAAAATACCGCACAAGAACCCTTCATTAAAACTGACCTGAAGATCGCGTTCTGTTTCTTGAGCTCACACGGAGGAGATCTACCTTCAGGTTCGCCAAATCCTCTTCATCCAAAGCAATATCCCCCCAGAAAGCAACTGGAAGAAGTAAGAAAAACCACAAATTAGAAGGCAGGCTTGGCTGTGCGCTCTGAAAATGTTCTCACTGGTTTGTTACAATTGACTGAAACTTTGATGTGACTCCCCACAGCCAAACTGCAAGTGAATGGAAATCTTGACCTATGTGTGTGTCTCAAGGAGGAAAAAGGCACATCATGGGGTTTGAAAGGTCACAGAATGTAGCTGCACAACTAAAGAATACGAGTATCCGTGTTCTTACATCTCATCTCCGAGCTTTACAGCAATGAGTGGTGAATATCGTAGATTAGATTAGGACTAAACATTCTGCCTGAATTAATATTCACAAACATATAGGTAATAAGGCAGTAAGAAAAAAAAAAGCATTGTTTAAAGGGGTTGTCCCGAGGCAGCAAGTGGGTCTATACACTTCTGTATGGCCATAATAATGCACTTTGTAATATACATTGTGCATTAATTATGAGCCATACAGAAGTTATAAAAAGTTTTTTACTTACCTGCTCCGTTGCTGGCGTCCTCGTCTCCATGGTGCCGACTAATTTTTGGCCTCCGATGGCCAAATTAGCCGCGCTTGCGCAGTCCGGGTCTTCAGCAGTCTTCTATGGAGCCGCTCGTGCCAGAGAGCGGCTCCGTGTAGCTCCACCCCGTCACGTGCCGATTCCAGCCAATCAGGAGGCTGGAATCGGCAGTGGACCGCACAGAAGAGCTGCGGTCCACGAAGACAGAGGATCCCGGCGGCCATCTTCAGCAGGTAAGTATGAAGACGCCGGACCGCCGGGATTCAGGTAAGCGCTGTGCGGGTGGTTTTTTTAACCCCTGCATCGGGGTTGTCTCGCGCCGAACGGGGGGGGGGGGGGGGGTTTAAAAAAAAAAAAACCCGTTTCGGCGCGGGACATCTCCTTTAAGGCTGGAGCTACATGGAGACTTTGAGCTTGAAAGAAATTAGTAGCGCTACAGTCTTAGCGATATGCAACTCGTGTGGTCACACCGGGTGCTTCGACCAACCTGTAGGAGAGGCACCAGGAGCCTTGGGGCAATTGCTCCACTTAGGTCCTCCCAGACAGATGATCATCTTGCGGAGCTACATGAATCATCCTCCTCCTGGCTCTTCTCCTGTAAGATCCCAATACAATACACTTACTTTTTTTTTGCTTCTGTATCTATGTACTGAGCTTGGTCCTGGGGCAGCATTTATGTCACAAGTTTGGTTCTGGGGAACATTAAGATCAATTTCTGTCAGACACGTTGATGAAACATGACAGACCTAATTTTATGTCAATGGGGCCTATTGGGCGCTGGTGGTATCCATCATATGGCAGATCCTGATGCTGCCAACTACCGACCCATCTCAAGCCTCCCCTTCATCTCCAAACTACTAGAACGGCTGGTTCACTCCCGCCTTGTAAGCTATCTATCAGAGCACTCTCTCCTCGACCCCCTACAGTCTGGCTTCCGACCCCAAACACTCGACAGAAACTGCCCTTACAAGGGTATCAAACGACCTACTGACAGCCAAATCGAGGGGCGATTACTCCCTACTGATCCGCCTTGATCTCTCCGCAGCATTTGACACTGTCGACCACAAACTCCTCCTCAGTATGATTCGCTCCATCGGCCTGAAGGACACTGCTCTCTCCTGGTTCTCCTCCTACCTATCTGACCGCTCTTTCAGCGTCACCTTTGCTGGCTCTACCTCTCCTCCTCTTCCCCTTGCTGTTGGGGTCCCCCAGGGCTCTGTCCTCGGCCCCCTCCTTTTCTCTATCTACACAGCCCCTATTGGACAAACCATCAGGAGATTTGGCCCCCAATACCACCTCTATGCTGACGACACCCAGTTATACACCTCTTCCCGTGACATCTTTGCACCTTTACTCCAAAACATCACCGACTGTCCATTTGCTGTCTCTAACACCATGTCCTCTCTCTACCTAAAACTAAACCTCTCTAAAACTGACCTGCTGGTATTTCCACCCTCCACTAACCGACCTCCTCCTGACATATCCATCTCAGTGTGTGGCGCCACCATAACTCCCAGACAACATGTCCGCTGCCTTGGGGTCATATTCGACTCTGATCTCTCCTTTACCCCCTACATCCAATCTCTTGCCCGAACATGTCAGCTGCACCTCAAGAACATCGCAAGAATCCGCCCTTTTCTCACCGTAGACTCGCTAAAAACGCTTACTGTTGCCCTCATCCTGTCACGGCTCGATTATTGCAACTCGTTGCTGATCGGCCTCCCCTGCACCAGACTCTACCCTCTCCAATCCATCCTGAATGCAGCAGCCAGGCTCATCTTCCTGTCCAGCCGCTACTCGGATGCCTCTGCCCTGTGCCGGCCATTGCACTGGCTGCCCGTTAAATACAGAATTCAATTCAAACTCGCTACCTTCATCCACAAAGCCCTCCACAGTGCAGCGCCCCCCTACATCGCCTCCCTCATCTCAATCCATCACTCAGCCCGGGCTCTCCGCTCTGCTAACGAAACTAGACTGCGCACCCCTCTAATTCGAACTTCTCACTCCCGCCTCCAAGACTTCTCCAGGGCAGCACCGATCCTCTGGAACGCACTACCAAAGGCTACCAGGGCAATCACTAACACACTAAACTTCAGGCGTGCTCTAAAAACGCACCTCTTCAGGGAGGCATACTGCATTCCCTAAACAAACCCCTCTGTACTCCGCCTGATAACATGCTCCATGACCTACTGACTGCAATCCCTGCTAGCAGTCTTAAACCATTCTACGGTCAGATGGCTAAATGTCTGACCATTGTCTGTGTATAACATCCCTCACTCTCCACCTCCCCATACCATGCACACCTCCAGCCCCTTTACCTTCTGTATGACCCCATTACTTGTAGTATGTAAGCTCGTTGGAGCAGGACCCTCACCCCTATTGTTTCCATCAATTGATTACTATGTAACCGTGGTTCTGTAATGTTTGTACTTTTGTCTTTCTGTATACCCCCTGTCTATGTAAGCGCTGCAGAATATGTTGGCGCTATACAAATAAAGATTATTATTATTAGATCCTAGACTGCTAAAGTAAACCACAGCACAGATTTAAGCAAAGGCAGAAAGTGGTCATATACATTAGCTGAATGATGGCCAAAGTCGCTGACTACCTAACACATATGGAAACCTTTAGTTTCTCCCCCAACAGTGGATATTAATGGGGGAAAGGATCAGGCATATTAAATTGTCACTGGAGATGAGCGGTCACCAGGTGCCTGGCAGCAGCTTATCCCCACTATATAGAACAGGAATTTCATAAATATTCTCCGTTTGCTTTGCAATTTCATTAGAGCTACGAGCGAGGTGTTGCTAGTTTCAGGAATTCTGCTGTTTTGTATGGAAGCTGTCATGTAACACATTGAAGAATGTAACAGCTGCTGTATCACCTGGATGTTATTACATACCATAGTTGTTGCAGATACATTTTTTATTTCATAAGGTTATCTATAAAAAAGCAAAGCTGTACTGCAAACTAAGGCAAGACTGGCACCAAAATATATACACAAGCAAACAGGTACATGGCTATTAGGGTAGCTTGACACAACTCAAAGTGCTGAAGGACAGAAATCCGGATGCCCCATCAACAGCAGAGCAAAAGCCACCTACAGTCTGAGCCGCTCTAGTGGATGGCGATCTATAAATGGCTACCATGTAATAATACCCTTCTGTGTATAGGATGGGTGGGACAGTTGAGGAATTGCTGATATAGAATCATTGATACATCTGCAACACAGATGCAACCATGGATGACCAAAATGTACTGTGCCTCTCCAAAAAACCCTCTCCCTCTCATCTAAACTGGATTTTTCTGTGACCGATTTTCAATTTGCCCATGAGAGGATAACCCCTTCAGACTAACTTCACATGGGTGAGCGTGATATAATGCCATGAATCCCGCCCCCATATCGCGATCCCCACCATGTGAATTCGCCAGGGATGAGACGAGTTTTCAAGGCAAAACAGCCTCACATCACTTCAGACATACAGGGATCCCCCGGCGCAGCTGTCACAGCTGCAGCAGAGGATCGTAGAGCTTCTCCCATTGCTTTCAACTGGGGCGATCTCTGATGAAGAGATCAAGCTGCAGAAAACATCATGCTGCGATTTGTTTCCTGCATCGCGGTACCATGTGGGAAAGCATCACTCATGTGTAGAGCTTCATTCAAAAGAATAGGGTTCAAATTTTTGAATCTCAAAACCCACAAATCTCATGCGATTTTAGCGCTCGTGCGAAGTCAGCCCTAGGGCTCCTTCACACTGGCATGGGCAATATCAGCCCGTGATTTATGGCCCGCTATCGCCCTCGCCATCCACAAAAGCCCTGTGGATATGAGGCTTTTTCATCTGCAATCAGCCTTGCATCACTGCGGGGAGGAAGGGAATCCCTGCTGCGGGTGTCACAGCCGCGGCAGAGGATCGCGGAGTTCTCCCATTGCTTTCAATGGGAGATCTCGCAGAAAGATAGGACATGCCGTGATTTGTTTCCCGCATAGCATCACATCGCCATGCAGGAAAACATCACTAATGTGTATGAACCCATTCAAAAAAATGGGTGTTCTGAATGCCGCTGTAATCGCGGTACAACGCTCCCAGACCTGCGCTCTAACGCTGCGATTTCGAGCACTGTCTTCTCTACTTTGGCAAGTATTGCATTTTTTAACGCACCTCACCACCTATTACAATGATGAGATGCATTAGGAAGCGCTGTTAGGCCATGTATAGTGTGTTCAAAAGCGCTAATATAAAAATCGCGGCATTTTGCCAACGCCGTATGTGAGCGTGGCCTAAGGAGATCAATTTCTGCAGTAAACTTGAAAGATTACCTTAAAGAGCTTTTACTACAAGCCAAGTGAGAGTTGATGCAAAGCTCAGCTCCACTTTTGGTGGACTTAGTGCAACCACGTATTATAGGCCCCTTTCACGCCTGCGCCAGCGCTCCTGGAGATATCTGTTTGGCTCAGTCCACAAAACTAAATAACGAAAGTATCAGAACCAGTGGATCCAGCACATGCCGAAGCCGAATGGACCCCGCTGACTATGATGGGGTTCAGTCCAGCTTCTGAACAGCATTTTAACAGACCAAACACTGCTTCATCCAGGACCTTCTGCTGGACCTGTGCCAATGGAACCTTCAACACAGATATGGTCACCTCATCATTTGAGAAGAACCTCATGTAATACTAGATGTTTAAACCATAGTGGCCATTGGAAGGAAGACAAACAGACACAGGAAGCTTTCCCTGGTGATAACTAATCTCTAGTTCCATGGACCTAAAACCACACATCTATGGTTCACCAGAGAACCTTTAACCCTTTGCAATCCAATTTTGGATTCAGGGTTTCCTAGGGGGTTTTCTCTTTCTGCCATTATACAATGGCACCATCTGCTGGCTAGAGACAGTACTGCGGTATGGGATATGCTGGAGAGGCCCCCGACAACAAAGCGGCTAGTAATATACAGTAAGAATACCCTGCCGGACATCTTCCGACATCTGAGCTGTACAGCCTTCAATCAGAATGTCTTTAGACGTCAGTGGATTGGAATGGGTTAATCTAAAGGTCCTTTTACACGGGACTGTCAGATGCTTCGAAAAGATTATTGCTCCTGTGCTTTTATAGTAGCACGCACTGAACGGAGGCGCAGCGCGTTGGAGATCTCTTCCGGCCACTCGCCTCTATTCACAGTAAACACGCAGTTATTCGTAGATGAAGGACTGCCTGTTCAGTCCAACTGTTAGGCCGGTGGTGCACGACCGTCACTTGTGCGGATGATCTGCGGTATTCCACATGCATTAAAAAAAATAGAACATTCGCTATGTCTAGAGATGAGCAAACCTACTCGTTTCCAGTAATTACTCAATCGAGCGCCGCAATTTTCAAGTACTTCAGTACTCGGGTGAAAAGATTTGGGGGGAGGCGTGGCGGAGCGGGGGGTAGCAGCGGGGAACAGGGGGGAGCCCTCTCTCTCTCCCTCTCCCCCCCCACTCCCCGCTGCAACCCCCCACTCACCCACGGCGCCCCCCGAATCTTTTCGCCCGAGTACGGAAGTACTCGAAAATCGCGGTACTCTGGCGAAAAAGGGGCGTGCCCGAGTAGGCTCGCTCATCTCTAGCTATGTCCACTCGATTGCGATTTCGGTTTGCAGAAATTAAATCGCAGCATGTTCTATGTTTTTGTGGATTCCGCACGGATAGCTTTCATTGAAATCAATAGAAGCCGTCCGACCTGCGACCCATCCGTGTTACCAGCATCATCGCCTAGCAACGGCACGTGAAAAATAAACATTTGAAAAAAGAATCTGTACTACGCATGTCCGACGGCAGCTCAGCGCAGCACAGATAAAGACGACAAGAGGCAGTTACACGCGGACACCGGCTGCAGTCAGGATCGGATTCCGTTGCAGAATCCAACCCGTCAGTGAGGCCGGCCTTGTAGTTTTTATGCATTCATAAAAACCAAACAAACAATAAGCAAATGAACCATCATTCGTCGTTTATTCGTTGGCAGAGTTTACACTGAATGATTAAAATCATCTTTACACAATCCAACAATTAACTGAACGAAAATCACTTTTAGAAACGGTTGTCCAGAACCTTCTGAATTAAGCTCAAAGAATAACCCTTTGTACAGGGGCGAGGGCCGAGAGCATTATCCTTCCACTATAAAAGGCACTTGTCAGGCCTTACATGGAATACTGCGTACAGTTCTGGTCACCGGTGCTCAGGAGGGATGTTACAGTGCTTGAGGGGGTTCAAAGAAGGGCAACTAAACTAATACATGGAGTGAAGGGACTGGAATACCCAGAGAGGCATCAAAATTGGGATTATTCACCCTGGAAAAAAGAAGGTTAAGAGGCGACCAAATAACTATGTATAAGGACATGAGGGGACAATACAAGGATCTCTCCCATGATCTGTTTATACCCAGGACCATGACGGTAACGAGAGGGCATCCTCTACGTCTAGAAGAAAGCAGGTTTCATCACCAACATAGAAGGGGGTTCCTTACTGTAAGAGACTGTGGAACTCTCTGCCTGAGGATGTGGTGATGGCAAAATCCGTAGAGTTGAAGAGGGGACTAGACGTCGTTTTAGAGCACTATGACATTACAGGTTATAGACATTAAATAGTCGGACGGGTTCTTGATCCGGGTATCTTCCAACTGTCGGTCTTGGAGTCCGGTAGGACCTTTTCAAATGCTGATCCAGGGATTATTCTGACGGCCACTATGGAGTTGGGAAGGAATTTTGTCTCTTAAAAAATAAGGGAAAAATTGGCTTCTACCTCATTGCCTTTTTTGCCTTCCTCTGGATCAACAAGGGGGGAGGTGGAAACAGGCTGAACTGGATGACATTTGTCTTTTTTCAGCGTAACATACTATGTTATTTTTAAATCAAAAAGGTAACCAGTGTTAACACGAGTTTCATCTACAAACTGTATCTAGTCCTGCATAGAAAAGGCAAGTGGATACAATTATATCCGGTCTGGACAATACTCTTGAGTCCAACACATCAGCAGCAGCTGCACAAGTTTCTCTGGTACTTTACTACAATCTGTAAGTCTGCAGTGCAGGATGATGAGCTAACAGAGCATTGTCTAGATGGATACAATTGTATCCACTTCCCAGTTGAAAGTAATGGCCCTTTCACCTCTAGCAGTTTTTTCTTCCTACAATGTATCAGTCTGAAGTCCAGGCTGTTCAGCTCACAGAGCATTGTCTACACTGGATACAATTGTATCCGCCTCTCTGCACAGAGCAGGACTAGATATGTGCAGATTTTAAGCCTTTGAATTAAAAGGGTTTTTCCAGGGAGAATACTGCTGATGACCTATCCTCAGGATAGGTCATCAGTAGTTGATCGGCTGGGGTTCGTCACCCGGGGCCTCTGACGGATCAGCTGAGCGGGCACATGCTGTCAGCGCCGTAAATACAGAGGTTGGATCGGAAGCAGCGGAAGTCTCAGCGCAGACCTATGTGTAGTGGCCGGCGCTTGTAACTGCAGGCACAGCTCGTGTTGATTTCAATGAGAGCCGTGCCTGTAGTTACAAGCGCCGGCCACTACACAGAGGTCAGCGCCGAGGCTTGCGCTGGTACCGCTCCAACCCCTTGAATGTAAGCAAGAGTGTTCTCATTTACTGACAGCAAACATTTAAAGTGATGAGAAGTTTAGAGGCTTCGTACCCTGGTGCGCGGTTCACTTAATACATGGAGAGGTGCACACCCCTTCTGTCAAGCCCCACCCACTTTTCATAAAAGTTGCTGGGCAGTAGGAAGAAAAGTCGCAAAACTTTTGTGCAAGCATACCTTGTACAAAAACGTGAGAATTTTCAACACCAGAAATTGGAGTAAAAGCTTTGGTAAATGCGCCCCAGTGGATGGTATATTAAAAAGTCCTAGAACTTTCCATTTACAGTCATTAAGCTTTATTTATATAAAACCTTTTTTATAGAGGTTATAAATTATGGTAGTTGGCAGATTGTGTGTATACATTGTTTGCTGAACAGTGATGGAACTCCTTATCCTCCAACGTTGTTGTATTGTCAGTGGAAGTCAGGTTGATGAAATCCACATGCCTAGCTCTTCTACAAAACTTCTCCAAATGCCTAAACTACAGGATCCATAGACCACAGGTTCAATCTACACAAATTACATCATGATGTAGTGAACCTACAGGATACCCATCCCGACCCAACTCAACTTGCCAGGCACCTTTATGAATACAAAAATCAGAGCTAACCCACAGTAAGGGGTACTCTTTTTTTAGAAGGGCTTTCTCTTGAGAAATGGGTCATAGGATCAGTAACCCCCTCTTCACCCCGAAGGATCAGGTGTAATCTGTGGGTGAATCTGGTAGCAAATGTTCAGATTCCTCTGCAGCGCCACCACAGGAAAAAATTAAAGCATTACAGAATTGTCATTGCAAACAAGCGATGTTACATTGCCTTGGAAATACCACCCATTAAAGGTAGCTTTACTACAAGTCAATGACCGACCCTTTAACATCCCTTGTGACGTGACCGGAAATATAAGCTAAATCCAGAGTAGAAGGATACCCCTCTACAAACAGCAGTTTCAGGGTTTCTGCCCCTCAGCAGTGTAGAGTAGGTTTCTGGCCAGCTTCGCGAGAGGTCTAGGACGTGGATCAGAAAAGGCCAGACAGTGACTAGGAAAGCTACCTTCTTCCGGAGAAGACTCTGGATTTAGGTTATATTTCTAGTTATGTTAAAAGCTCAAAACACTGACTTGTAGGAGGGCTACTTTCTGATAGGTGGATGGAACATCTCCGATTTACATACAGAATTTCCCAGAGGAGCATTCACGGGCTTTGAAGTCTACTAGGCAGTGTCTACAAGGAGACACAGTACCCATCCAGACATAGCGCTCATTGAACTAAATGGACAGTCCTTGTAATCCACGGACACGCGGGGTCCTCCAGAGTGTAGCCTTTCTACTCTTGCTGGTAGAGGAGGGTCCTGAATGGTCCAATAAAGGGAGTCTGTCAGCTTGAACTTGCTGTCCAAGCTGCAGACATGATGGTATAGAGCAGGAGGAGCTCAGCAGATTGATATATAGTTTATTGGGAAAACAATCACTAAAACTATCAGTGATTGACAGCTGTGTATGACTGTACATACACAGATAGCTGTCAGTCACTGATAGGACCGCCCAGTGGACACAGAGGTGTAATGATGGTGCCACCTGTCTCTGGATGGAGGACAATGAAACAGATGGAGCTGCTGGTGCTTGTCAGATGATCAGACAATCCTCTCTACCTACTGGTGGTCTGTCGGGGGTCCTGAGCCCGATCACCTTGGGTGCCCTCACACACCACTGGTCCCAACACCTCCTAACAGTCTGGTCAGACACTCCTCTCTACTGGTGGTCTGTAGGGGGCGTCCTGAGCCTGGTCACCTTGTGTGCCCCCACACATCCACTGGTCCCAACACCTCCTACAGTCTGGTCAGACGCTCCTCTCTACCTACTTGTGGTCTGTCGGGGGTCCTGAGGCCGGTCACCTTGTGTGCCCTCACACATCCACTGGTCCCAACAACCCCTAGCAGTCTGGTCAGACGCTCCTCTCTACTGGTGGTCTGTCGGGGGTCCTGAGCCCGCTCACCTTGTGTACCCTCACACATCCACTTGTTCCAAGACCTTCTAACAGTCTGGTCAGAACGGCCCGGTGGGGGACAATTCATCAATACGACCATCCAGCTTGTCACATCCCAATAATGCGCCCCTCTCAGACTCTGGTAATGGGGTGAAATCTCTTCTCTGCGTCGTAGAGGAGTCTAATGGTCAACAAGCTCTACAACAAGCGGAAGAAGAGGTCACTACACACAAGGCGCCTCCGAGAGCCTTTTATAAGCCAAGGGGGGAGGGGGGGGGGGAACCATTTTTGGGGCTTCAGGTGACAAGACTGTTCATCTAATCACCACAACTCCCATCATTTGTATATCTGCCTGATATGGAACTTCAGGACGAGACCTGCAGAAAAAATAACAACGTCTAGAGGATGGATTGATTTTTGTAATTCATCCAGGACACATGTAATAAATGTAAAGGATGTTTATTACCAAAGTGAAGGGGTGTAACATGCATACCTCCGTTTCATTTCAAACTGCTGCCATGCCCACGAAATTGGCGTTTTTCTATAAAAGTACAGATTTTTTCACTAGTTTATAAGAGATATACCACTAAAGACCACTGCTTACACGTTACCTGGGTTCATGAGGTTGCTAACTAGACCCTAAAGGACTGGCAACATATTGCATGGTTCAAGGAGTCACGGTACGAATTGTTTGGGGCTGATGGTAAGGTGTGTGTAGTTCACAGACCCGATGAAGCCATGGACCCCAGTTGTGTACAAGGCACTGTGCAGGCTGGTGGTGGTTCCATACTGGTGTGGGGAATGTTCTCATAGCATGGGTTGGGTCCACAGGTCCTCCTAAACACCTCATTGACCACTGCCTGCTACCATTTACTGCTTGGTAACCATTTGCAGCCCATCATGGACTCCATATGCCCACACAATGAAGGGATATTCCAGCAGCATAATGCACTGTACTATTGGGTCCATGTTATCCAGAATTGGTTTAAAAAGCATTCTGGAGAATTCCTACGATGGTGTGGTCTCTACATTCACGTAAAATGAGCCCAACCAATCATTCATGGGATGTGGAGGAAAGGTCCATTCGCACAAGTGATCTTGCACTTACGAATCCACACAGCACAGCTCAACATCCCTCCAGACGTCTTCCATCCAATTGTGAAATTGATGCTACATCAAGTTTCTGTACTTTGCTGGGCTAGAGGGGGTCCTACACAAGATTAGTTGCTGTCCCACGACTTATGGCATGTCAGTGTAAGTGGCTTAGGACATATGAAAGGTTGGGGGATGTCTGATCTAATATATACAGGGTTCTCCCAACTCTCCTCCATGGATTTCAACATGCTCAAACCTTTTTTTGCATGGAATACAAGTTCTTGCCAGAGGTTCATACATACTCGGCCAAGACAATCGTGCATGTTTTTAATAGAGATGGAGGAAGAGCTGTCAGCCAACAACATCTCAAGCCCATCGCCAGTTTAAAGATTATTTTGGAAGTGCTTAAAGAAGTTTTCTTGGACTTAAATGCAGTCTGTTCCACATATGCGTTCAGAGCCTATGTCGGGGATTCCTTTGGCATTTTTGTCATTTTTGACAGTAAAGATCACTTAGGATGAGCAAAACCTAAACAGACTAACCAAGATCAATGAGATAGGTCAGCAACTGCCTGGATGTATCAGAACCTTGTGGCTTCCATTATAAGCATGAGCCATGACGATAGTGTGAATAAAGCACTAAAAAGTGAATCAAGTGAATTGGTCTGAGCTGTATCACCAGGCACAGCCACTCCTCTATGTACGGCGCTGTGCATTTATAAGCAATGAAAGGAGCGCCATGGTATAAATACATTAGGGGACAATACAAGGATCTCTCTCATGATCTGTTCATACGCAGGACTACGAAGGTAACGAGAGGGCATCCTCTACATCTAGAAGAAAGAAGGTTTCATCACCAACACAGAAGGGGGTTCTTTACTGTAAATGAAGAGAGACTGTGGAACTCTCTGGCAAAATCCATTAATGAGTTTAAGAGGGGACTAGATGTCTTTCTAGAGCGGAAGGATATTACAGGATATAAACATTAGGTGACCAGCGGATTGTTGATCCGGGTCATACAGACAGGTAGTAACTGTCAGAGGTTGATTTAGGGATTATTCTGATTGCCATTAGGGAGTCGGGAAGGAATTTTCCCCCAAATGGGCTAATTGGCTCCTGCCTCTTGGGGTCTTTTGCCTTCCTCTGGATCAACAATAGGCTGAAGTAGATGGACATTGTCTTCATTCTGCCTAACATACTATGTTACAATGGTCCCTTCAAGGAGCTGATGTACTAGGCTCCCAGGAAAACCCTACTGATTAAACATGGATGGCCTATCCTAAGAATAGGCCATAAAAGTTTAAAGGGGTATTCCCATCTCTGCAAATTAATAACTTGCCGATTAATGGGGGTCTGACGGATTCAGAGAAATTGGCCCTGACATGTCCCAAAATTTGGCAGCGGTGACTAGGCATGCCGCTCACTTCAATGGGAACTACTGGAGATGGCAAAGTTCTTATTACTGCTATCTCTGGCAGTTCTCATTGAAGTAAATGGCGTGGTAGCGTGAATGCATGGTCATCTATGCAACACTTTTGGACCTGCCAGGGGTGGGGGGAATTGGGGGGCGATTTCTCTGGATCGGTGGGGGTGCCAGCAGTCAAACCTCCATGAACTGGCAAGGGAAAAACTTACCAAGATGGGACTACCCCTTTAAAACCCTGAAAACCCCAGTTAAGTTTATAAAAGTGTTCTAACTTTCTTATAACGGGAACCATTGAGTTGTGCCAAGGTGTCCGCCATTTTGCCTGAAAAGTTAGTAAACAGTAAGTAAGTGAGGGCTCATGGGAGCTATTATTTGATGAATCCAGCACTGCATTGTGGCTTCCATTATAAACAGAAGCCATAAAGCAGATCTGCTGTAAATCAGTTTCTCTTCAACTCTGTTGAGGACTGTACAAACATGACCCTGGACGTAGCTATAGCAACTAGAAAGAAAACAACCATTGTCTACATTGCCGGCTGGAAAATAGTGCACAACTGAAATAAAGTTTAAGCTATATTACAAAGTGACTTAAACCATTTACGGATCCAGACAAATCTTGACGCCTCCTATATTAAGCAATGAAAGATTGGATGCTGAACCTCTCTGAACCATAATAAGCCATGTAATCTGGAGGCAGAGCATGAAGTATCAGGATCACACTGCAAGTTCAGACTTTATCTCAGGTCCTTATTACAGTCAGTGACCCATATTTTCCTCGTTCCTTCCAAGTTGTGAACGAATGTACAAACGACTTTACCATGGTGGCATCCGGGCTGAAGAAGCCATTAGCTGCGACTACAGTGCTTCTCTATAGCAGAACAGACCGGGCTATGTGAGCGCAGACAGAGTGAGCTGTGTAACCGGACAAACATATGGACAGAACACTGACAATCACTGTGCAAACGCCAATGTGTAACCCTTTACAGGTCTGGACAGTATCCGCGTGTGCACAGATATAGACAATATCAGCCGCTGCCGGACCACATGCAGCTATAAAGGATGTATACATAACACCTCTGCTAACCGGAGCCCTAAAGAGATTTTGCTCATGAGATGCGGGCCAATTTTTGTTTTTTTTCAGTGATCCACACAATTTAAGCAGCTCAATGCGGCGGTGCAGCGGGCAAGTAGTCCATTAGTGTGGTGATATCAGCGGGCCGAGTCCAAACATCCACTTGGAGTCGGAGATGGTCAAGAATTGTTTTAATGAACAGATACTGAACAGTCAAGCAGCCGAATCCAACGCTGGTGCTCCAACTAAGGCAGGGGTCCCCAACTCCAGTCCTCAGGGACCCCAACAGGTCATGTTTTCAGGATATCCTATAGTAAGAACCCCTGTGGCAATGTCTGAGGCACCAACAATAATTACATCACCTGTGCAATACTGAGGAAATCCTGAAAACATGACCTGTTGGGGGTCCTGAGGACGGGAGTTGGGGGAACACTGAACTAAGGTATCCGAATGTACAACTCAACGTTACTTAGCACGGATAGGCTATAACAGCGGATGACCAGTTCCAGCACCATTACTAAGAGAAACAGAAAAGGTGAGACTCCAGTGGGCAAAAAAAATGCAAAAAGTGTATCACCGAACAGTGGATAAACATCACTTGGTCCGATAAATCCAGATTTCCGTTGAACCACTGTAATAACCGATCAGGTCATAGGGCCCATTTACGTGGAACGACCTGTCGGGAGCAGAGCACCCAAGAATTGTCCCAGCGATGATTATTCCAGTGCATTTAGGGCCTTTCTGTAAAATACGACTAGAGATGAGCGAGTATACTCGCTAAGGCACATTACTCGAGCGAGTAGTGCCTTAGCCGAGTATCTCCCCGCTCGTCTCTAGAGATTCGGGGGAGAGCGGGGAGATCTCTCTCTCTCTCCCCCCCCCCCCCCGCTCCCCGCCAAACTCACCTGTCACCTGCGCCGGTCCCCAAATCTTTAGAGACGAGCGGGGAGATACTCGGCTAAGGCACTACTCGCTCGAGTAATGTGCCTTAGCGAGTATACTCGCTCATCTCTAAATACGATGCAGCAGAGCGCCCACAGTCATCCCAGCGATGATCACTCCTGTGCTTTTACATAGAAACGATCATCGCTCAGTGAATGAAGGTGGAGTGGGCCGGAGATAGTTTCAGCCCACCCACCTCCATTCATAATAAATAGCCAGTCATTCATGGATCAACGACTGCTTGTTTACATGGGCCCATCGTCGTTTAGTTTTTAGGTAAAGCAAAAAAAAAAAAAAAGAAGGTTTGGTCCGGTGTTAGCCAGTAGAGCAAAATGTGATTGTTCTCAGTAAGAGAAACCAAGTAATCTTGTAGATACAACTTGATCACATGGGAGGGTACAGCCATGGTGAACGTAATTTGCACTAGTTCACCATGTCTGTACCCTCCCATGTGATCATGTGTATATGTTTTAATATAAATACGTCTTTAGATTAGTTCCATTATGCCTGAGGAAGGACCCCAAGAGGTTCCAAAGCTTGCTATAACATCATGTATTTTTCTTAGCCATTAAAAGGTATCATATCTACAAGATTACTTGGTTTCTCTTACTGAGAACAATCACGTTAAGTTTTTAAGGCATGCATAAAATGAACAATGACCGATAGGCGAACGAACGCATTTACACTGAACGATATATATAGCAGCCCATGTAAAAGGGCCTGTACTGGCAGGGTGGCAGAAACCATTCGGGATACTTCATATAGACTCCGATTTTCCATTGTGCGCGCCTACACTACACCTGGAAGAGACGCATCTATTACACGGTACGCAAGACAGACGGTTTGGTGGCAAACAGGACTCCGCGACATTTTGTTGCTTGCAAATAAATATCGGTTTCGGTTAATAGGACTGGAACTAATATAACTAGAAGTCTCTGCGGTTCAGACGGCAGTGATGAGTAACTTTTGGCTCCTCCAGTATAATGTCCGGAAGGGGCTTCTTGCATCTTTTAGCTCGACAACAGTAGGGACAACGACTGTTAGATCGGCCCCTGGTCCTTGTTCTTTCTCGCTCAATCAAAATATGAAACTGGAGGGCGCTACTTCACACAAGAGCTCCTCGTCGCCCGTCTCAGCTTCCACAACCACTGCCGTAATCCCACTCTCAGCAGGAACTGAGTGACAAGAGCCCTCATTAGCATATTTTTAACTACTACGTCACCCGCCACGTCGTCTTTCACACATTAAAAGGCCGCACAATTAAAAAGGTACAGTAGCCTAAATCGTATAATTACACATCACATCGCAGTCAGAATTTGGCGCAAGTAGCGAGAGTCAATGAAACCTTCCTGTCAGCTCTGCGGAACATGTCAGCACCTCCATCTACTTGTGGGAACTACAAGAAGCTTCCTGTTCACATGGGAACAATTTCAACACCTAGTTTTTGCTTTTTTTTGCCCCCACATTAAAAACATATCTTGAGTGACAAGACTATTTTTTGCCTTAAGGAAGAAGTGATTTTCATAGTAGCACAGCAAGAGCCGTAACTCATTGACACAGTTATGGTTTTTGTTCAGAAATGGGGGTGGGGAGTGTCAAGTTATAGTTTTAAATTGGCTGTCACTAAGCGGTTAATTTATCTTTCAGTCGCCTCTTAAACCAAGTATAACATTAAAATAAGGGCAAAGAAAATGGTCTATGAAAAACGGTCTTTGTGGTCCATAGAAACCAATCCCAGCGCAGCTTTTATTTTACCCCAGCACTATGAAGAATGAAAGCAGTGCTGTGATTGGTTATTGCAGGCAACAAAGACAGTTTTTCTTTTAGACAGTTTCATAAATCCCCCCCTAATGAGCAAATGAGGTTACGAAACCAGAGATTGGTGCAGCCAGATAGAGACCTGTGCAGCAGATAATCGCTTCTCTCAAAGTTTGTGAGCTGCGCCTCAACGGCCAAGTGTAGGTCCGTCCTACAGAGAAACTGCCAAGAAAGTCAAGGTGGCAGGCAGTACGGTTTCCTAGACCATTAAAAGGAACTTGGAAACTGGACAGGAAACTCTGACAGGAAGAATCTGGCAGACCAAAGGCCACTACAGAAGCGGATGACAAGATTCTGAGAGTTTGCGTGATCGGCCCAAAATCAGCACAAAATCTTCAGCTTAATGCAGGAAACATTGAGGCATTTCCATTTGACTGTGAAGAGAAGACCTCTATCTGCAGGTCTGACGGGTAAGAAAGCCACTGCTAGGATTGCAGAAGACTTGCCTGGGCCAAGCAGCAGCTCCAGTGGACTACTGAAGAGTGGAATAAGGTCTTATTGACTGATGAATCAACATTTGACATCAGTGGGGGAAAAGATGGCTCATTGTGTGACAGCAACTATCAAACATGGAGGAGGAAGCATGGTGGTCTGGGGCTGTCTTGCCGATTCCAGCATTGGCAACTTGCACAGGATGACTGACACACTGGACAAAAAGGGCTACCACAGCATTTTGATAAGCAATGCAATACCCTCTGGTGTACGCCTAGTTGGTTAGGGGTCCATATGACAGCAAGACGATGATCTAAACATACTTCTAGGTCAGTAATGGCGAACCTTTTAGAGACCGAGCGCCCAAACTGCAACCCAAAACCGACTTATTTATCGCAACATGCCAACATGACAGGGGGTGGGGCTTATCATGCCGTATGATTTTCTAAAAACGACAGGGCTACTTCAAAATAGACACAGTGCAGATTTTGGCTGCTTTTTGGATGCAGAAATGCTGCACAATTTGCCACGCAAATTTCCGCTAAGGACATACTGCCGCATTTCTGCCACGTGTAAACATACCCCCACGGCGGCCCCGGCGGCAACAGTGATCCCCCCCACGGCGGCAACAGTGACGACCCCCCCCCCCCACGGCGGCCCTGGCGGCAACAGTGACGACCCCCCCACGGCGGCCCCGGCGGCAACAGTGACGACCCCCCCCCACGGCGGCCCCGGCGGCAACAGTGACGACCCCCCCCCACGGCGGCCCCGGCGGCAACAGCGACGACCCCCCCCCCCCCACGGCGGCCCCGGCGGCAACAGTGACACCACCCCCCACGGCGGCCCCGGCGGCAACAGTGACACCACCCCCCACGGCGGCCCCGGCGGCAACAGTGACCCCCCCCCACCATGGTGGCCCCGGCGGCAACAGTGACCCCCCCCACCATGGCGGCCCCGGCGGCAACAGTGACCCCCCCCACCATGGCGGCCCCAGCGGCAACAGTGACTCCCCCCCACCACGGCGGCCCCAGCGGCAACAGTGACCCCCCACCACGGCGGCCCCAGCGGCAGCAGTGACCCCCCCACCACGGCGGCCCCAGCGGCAGCAGTGACCCCCCCCACCACGGCGGCCCCAGCGGCAACAGTGACCCCCCCCCACCACGGCGGCCCCAGTGGCAACAGTGACCCCCCAGCACCACGGCGGCCCCCCCCCCACGGCGGCCGCAGCGGCAACAGTGACTCATCCCACGGCGGCAACAGTGACTCGTTCCACGGCGGCAACAGTGCCCCCCCCCCCACGGCGGCAACAGTGACCCCCCCCCCACGGCGGCAACACTGACGACCCCCCACCCCAACGGCGGCCCTGGCAGCAACAGTGACGACCCCCCCCCCCCACGGCGGCCCCGGCGGCAACAGTGACGACCCCCCCCCCCCCCAGGGCAGCCCCGTTGGCAACAGTGACTACCCCCCCCCCCACGGCGGCCCCAGCGGCAACAGTGACCCCCCCCATGGTGGCCCCAGCGGCAACAGTGACCCCCCACCACGGCGGCCCCAGCGGCAACAGTGACCCGTCCCACGGCGGCCCCAGCGGTAATAGTGACGTCCCACGGCAGCCCCAGCAGTAATAGTGGCCCCCTGAGACCCATATACTTACCCCCCTCCTCTGCTCAGTGCTGTTGCTGGCAGTGATCCCAGGTGCACACTGTGACGTAAATGTGCTGCCGGATGCCTCCTCTTCCCGGGCTCTCACGGAACCAAGTAGGAGACGTCAGTGGAGGGGGGAGGAGGAGGACGTTGACAGTGTGCGCCGGGATCAGTGCCGCTAGCAGCGCTGAGAGAATACCAGCAGGGGAGCTGCGGCACCCTCGCCGGTATTCACTAACGTGGTGAGCAGACAACGATGGTGCATACCAGCAGGGAGGGCTCTGCGTGCCGCCTCTGGTACGCGTGCCATAGGTTTGCCACCACTGTTCTAGGTTATGTCAGAACTACTCAAGAAGACAAGAAGAAGCTGGTTGACTTCAAAGAATGGAATGGCCTGCACAGTCTCTAGACGTAAACCCCTTAGAGCTTGTTTGGGATGAACTAGACAGAAGGGTGAAAGCAAAGCAACCTACAAGTGCAGCACATTTGTGGGAACCTCCGCAACAATGCTGAGAAGACATTTCTGAACAATAATCTGAATGCAATTGTAGAAAGAATGCCTCGATTGTGTAAAGCTGCTATATCAGCTGGAGGGGCCACTTTGAAGAGTTAAAAAAAAAAACAAAAAAACATTTAATTTGGTGAAACAATCCATTATTTTTATCCATCTTAACTTGTTTAGCCCTCATGGTCACAGGCAGATCAGATTCCGCATGCGGAAACCTGCAGCGGAATCCAACCCTGCCCGTGGCAGACATGGCGGGTTCTCTACTTACCCTTCTGGGTCCTCTGCGGATGTGTACGGGTGCGCTGCTGCACATGCGCGGTGGAGATTTTTAGTTTTTTTTGTTTTTTTTTAATCTCCTGCTTTCCCACGGAATCTACAACCCGTTCACAATTCAATGGCCACAGATTGGGCAGTTTATGTTGGCTTAAACGGAAGCCGTCGGTGCGGGATACACAGCAAAATGGACCATGCTGCGATTTGCTTTCCGGACCAAAAGTTCTGCAAAACCAATCCGCATGCTTTAATTAAGCTGCAGACGCCCATGTCTCGCTATGGGCATCTTCAATTGCGGATCGTCCATGCGGGTGCCCCGTAATTCAAATCCGCCTGTGGATATGAGGCCTCAGGGCTAATGCCCATGAAAGGATTTTCACCGCGGTTCCTGCGACGGAATTCCGCTGCTATTAGGTTCTATAGAACCTAATAGCTCAATGTTCACACGTGTGATTCTGCCATGGGAAAAAATATCACGGCATGCTCTAATTCACCGCGTTTTTCCGCCGCGGGAGGTCTCCATTAATATAGTATTAATGGAGACCTCAGGATTTCTGCGCCGGAAGTACACGATTGCTCGTGTTCTTAAACGCAGTACTCCCGCAGCAGAAATCCGCGGGCGTATCCCGATTCGTTCGTGGACATGAAGCCTAAATGTCTCAGGTGCACTTTGCTGACCAGTAGCATATGGAAGATGTCTCTGTAGACATGTAGTCCGGAGGAGTCTTCCAGTAGTGCCAGGAAGCACCATACAAGGATCGGCCGCATGCACGAGCCCTAAGCTATACCCGCTGTGGTGCGATACTACAAGTACAACGGCGGGCCATGATAATAAGCACGCTTTTGGACTAGTTTCTGCGCAAGAACTCTCCAATATTCTTTCCTGCAGATTAATAGATCTAGAAATAATATTCCTGGCTGGCATCACAAATTGCTGCAAAAGCTAATTTAAATCATGACCATATGTTTTATTATCTAATTAGAGAACCACAAGAGATGTAGAGAAAGGCAGAAAGCGCATGTGATGAAGTGAACTTACATTAGATGAACTACTTGACAGACCGAGAGCACAAATATTCACGGCCCCATCAGTAATAGTCCAGTGACTGCGCAGGGAGGAGTGAAGGAAGGTTTTTCTCATTCAGTTAAAGAAATTGGATCCCTTAAATTTTTTTTTTTTTACTAATTAAAACCAGATATTGTTACATATTCGTTTTTTGCTCCTAATCTGTTTTATTTGCCGATTGTAGATTTTTTTTAGTGTTCTTTACAGGATTATTGGTTTGGCCATCTTGCTTGAACTGCTACTTTAGAGATTTGCTTTACAGCACCCACATCTATGTAGGAAACTGGTGTCTAGAGATGACTCATTGACTTGTATGGGAGAGTGTTGTGAGCATGCTCTGGCCAGGGAAGGGGAGGAGGTGAGCTGTGACCATCACCTATTGGAAAAGATGGACCCTGTGTTATTTATAGGGGTTCCTGTTCATTGTAAACGTGCGTGTAATGAGACGTTCTCTCTACAGATCAGGAAGTGCCAGACTGATTATAAGAGTGAGCAAACGGCAAGATATTCGGATTTATTTTCATAGTGACATGGAAAATAATAAAATACCAACATTTTGCAAATATAGGTTTAACATAAAAACGTAGGTCATTTTCTGATGATATATTCCTTTTAAGTCAGGACTGGACACTGAGAGGAGTACTCAGAAGGGATTCCTATAGAACATGACGGGTGAGGTTATTGGGAGGCATGTGGCTATAGTGAAAAGTGCAGGATTTCAGGATTAAATACTTAATATAGAGAGGAAAATCAAAAATTAGTTAAAAAAATAAATAAAAATCGCCAAGTATTAACACAGCCTAAGGGTGCATTTAGACGACCGTATATCGGCTCGGTTTTCACGCCGAGCCGATATACGGTGTCTTCATCTGCAGGGGGGGGGGGGGGGAGAAAGGGGGGAGGATGGAAGAGCCAGGAGCAGGAACTGAGCTCCCACCCCCTCTCTGCCTCCTCTCCACCCCCTCTCCGCCCCTCTGCACCATTTGCAATGAAAGGAGGTGGGACAGGGGCGGAGCTAAGTCCCGAAAATTGGTGCATTAAAGAGCGCTGTCAAACGCTGTGATATGCTTTTAAAAAATGCTGCTGGAAATTTAAGTAAAATGCTGCCGTTTCAAGCGGCACTTAACTGAATACATGTGTGAGAGTGGCCGAAGGCAAATGGATCCATCCCTTAGGCCAGTGTTTCCTAACTCCAGTGCTCAAGCCACCCCAACAGGTCATGTTTTCAGGATTTCCTATAGTAAGAATCCCTGTGGCAATGTCTGAGGCACCGACAATAATTACATCACCTGTGCAATACCGAGGAAATCCTGAAAACATGACCTGTTGGGGGTCCTGAGGATGGGAGTTGGGAAACACTGACCTCAGGGATGAAGCCTTAAACTATGGGCAACAATTGCCACTATTGTTCTTTTATTGCTGTTGGTGGTTCAATTCAAAGTCAACCATTTGAGGGTCTGCAGGAAATAATCTGATGTGTCACCTCTCTACCTGTAAACAAGCCCTCGGGACATGGATAATAGCAAAACGTAATGTAGACAGTGGATGTCTAGTTGCCTTGGTTACGTCCAGTAAGGCCATGTTTACACAACACGGAATTGCAATAGGAAATTCAACAGCAGTAATTTGTAGTTGAATCTTGGATTCCTGTTGTGGATTGGCCGGAGGATCTGCACGCTGATTAGCTCTCTTGTTATTCAGCAGGGCTAATCTGCAATTTTTTTTTTAGTGCAATCCACAGCAGGAATGTTTACACAGTGGATTCTGAAATCTACCATGTGCCCAGGTTGTAATGCAAGTACGGAATTTAGTGGGAGCTGTGCCTGCAATACCAACGGGGGCCACTGCAATGTGGACAGAGGAGAGGGGCTCAGGAGGACTCAGCGGCAGACAGTCCGGACCAGAACATATTTCAAATCTGCCAATTGGAGATATTGCAGCTGATTTGCATATAATACGGGGAACCTGTAAATGCTCACCAAATCCTGGATGGAAGAGGTATGTAGGATTCTGCTTATGACCAGAGCGTCAAAACATAGTTGTGAGTAGTTTAGTGTAGATTTTCGGGTGACAAGACTTATTCTAACTTGGCACACAGTTTCAGAACATTGCACCGCAATTTCAAATAGTTTGGCAATGCAATCTGTAGCATTCAACAATAAGGACTCAAATCTTGGCAACACTGCATCAGCTTGCTGGGTCTTGTGGAATCAAGTATAGATCTCTTTAAAGGGGTTATCCCACTTCTGCAGGAAACAGACAGCTCCGTACATAGCGTAGTGGCCCAAGCTGGTACTGCAGACTCAATCCTACTGACATGAATGAGACTCAGCCTGCAGTACCAACCTGGGCCACTGTGCAATGTACGGAGCTGTGTGCTTCCTGCAGCAAGACAGCTAGAAGTCGGACAACCCTCTTTAATTGTACACAAATGTCACTTTATGCTCAAAAGCTCCTTAAATATTCACAGGCTAATGTGCCAAGATAGAACATGAGCGCCATCATTAAAGTATATGGGATTTTGCTACTGTGCATAACGCACGCAAAAATTGTGCAGCTAATGCGCAGTTAGCATATGGTTGTGTGAGCCCGGCCTATGGCTGTACACAATCACTATCATCAGTCATTATAGTTCCCGTCAATAAACATGAGCACATAATAAACATTGGCAATACGCAATAGACTCCTAGCAGCTGTGCATTAGTCAGCAACACAACAGTATTTCCCATTATAAACATCAGCATTTAATGGGGTTTCCAGCAATACCCTTGATGACCTATCCTCATGATAGATCATCAACCGTTGACTAATGGTGGTCTAGCCGATCAGCTGACTGAAGTGACAGGGGCACTCGGGTGAGCTGCGGTCATTTCAGTCCATTCCAGGTACTATACCTGCGCCGCTTTCAGGTTGTGTGACCGATGTACGCGACGTCACAGCCTCTTCAATCACTTGATTGGTGGCGATCCCTAAGAGCGGGCCAAGCTGATCAACTATTGATGTTCCTTAAGCATCAACATTTACCCAACTACTCTGAGCAAAAGGGTTATTTCAGTCTTTTTAAACTGAGGGTGGACGGTGTTCCCCGCTCTAAACTCCTGTCCATCAGCTGATCATTTGGCTTGCTGCACTCTGCAGTCCGACGGACGCCGTCATCAACAGTCAGAGGAAGCAGTGGGAGCACCGGCTTCACTTTCATTCAAATGAATGGGGGCGCTGTGCTACTTCCTGCGCCTCTAATAGTCCTATCCTGAGGAAGAACTATAGGAGAATTCTGGCAAGCTCATTGATTTTAATGGGAGTGAAGCCGGTACTCCCCCTGCTTCTTCTGACCATTGATTACGACATCCGGCCTGCGGCAGAGTGCAACAGGCTAGACGATCAGTTGATTGACAGGAGTTCTGAGGGGCGGACCCCCATCCACCAACTACTGATGAGCTATCCAGTGGATAGGTCATCGGTTAAAGACTGCAATACTCCCTTAAAGTTTTCTAATCCGTCTGCTATAGTAGATGTTTTTGCATCTATTACAGCAGAAACAGCTAATTTCGCTAATTTCGCAATTCCTTACAAAATATTTTCACCTATTAGCGTTTGCACAACTCTTTGCTTCTGTTTACTACAATATTCGGGAGACAGAAAGAACAGATGAATCACGGCAGCTGTGGCAGCGAGCCTCCGAACTGGAAGAAGCAGAGGTGGCTTCCAAGCCAGAGGACAAATATACAAGAAAAAAAAACAAAAAACTAAGTTCTATTACAGCTGTGAGCAGCGGGGCTTCAGTATCCCGCAGCGTGACCTGCAGTACCTCTATGTATGTTACATAGGCTCTGTGCACATCTGTGTCGGAGGCTCCGCTCAGAGCCTCCGGCATGAAACGCTGGGCAAAAAAAAAAAAAAAAGTTGTGCATGCAGGACTTTTTTGTCCGGTAAAAATGTCGGACAGATTCAGAAACCGAACGGACCCCATTATAGTCAACGGAGTCTGTCGGGTTCTGTTCAACCGTTTTTCTGTTCCGTTATGGGGTCCCTAGTGCAGATGTGAACTTAGCCGTACACTTCCACAATTCCAGGCCTGAGTCAGCATATGTCTGCGCTCCCATGTGTGAATCACTCCATATCCTATGAATCAGTGTGTCAGAGCCTGTAACTGCCTGTCCGTCTTTGTGTTCATGTGGCAGATAATCTTCCCACGCACGTGGGGAGGGGAGAGCAAAACGGTCTATGTGTCAGTCTGAGTGTGCAAAGGATTGGGACTGTTGAAATCCAACATCCTTGATCCTAGTTTTCCAAAAAAAACTTCATTAAGGAATGGTCAGTAGGCCCCATGCACATCACGAGATACGTAGAACCTTAAAGTCCAAGACCTACCTATCTTTAGGATAAGTCAATATCGGATCAGTTGGGTCCGACTCGCTGCACTCCACAATCAGCTAGTTCTAGGGCCTCTGGTGGTCTTTGGCCGGTGACATCCCGTTCATTGGTCATATAGCCTTTGTGCAGCTCAATCCCATTCAAGTCAACGGGATTGAGCTGCAATACCCGTCATGGCAGAACCTCAGACCCATTAAAGGACAATGAGGTACTAATTGATGGCTTGGATCCATCTCAACCTCATAGTATAAACAGAGCCTTGGGAAAAGGTCATCAACATTGAATTAGTGGGTTCCAACTTCCACCTCTTCTGGCAATCAACTGTTTGAAGGGGCTGTGGTACTCGAGCGCATGTTACAGCCTACTCTTCTACTTGCAACATCCCGTTCATCACTTACACTGCCTTTCTGTAACAAAGTTAGGACATCAGTATAAAATCCCAATAATGTTTTTGTGAAACCTTCTGGATAGGAACATTTTTTGCACTCATGATAACTTTTTAAACAACCCCAACTGGCAAACAAACTACTAATGAACTTAGGCTCCAGCTGCAAATTTAAGGTACACCAGCTAAGTACATGTGGGCCCTTTACTCTCTGGATCCTGGTTATAACCTTTGATCAATACTCCATCCTGGCTAATTAAAAATAGGCTCCCTACAGCCAGGAGACATGGCCAGCTTGTCTTTCAGCCATTGATTAAAATAATAGGCGTCTATTGATGTCAGTGGGTGGCAATGCAAGGCTAATTGTTGAGATCTACAATGAATCAGCTTCTTGGAGGGGAGGGTTACCCAAACCAGACAACTTCTTCAACATTTGCCATGGGAAACTATTTACACACCTACCTTTGCCGCCGTCATGCTACTATTACATTTTCAGAACTGGAAAAGTCAAAACTTCATCCCTATAAGAGTCAAATTAAGCAACTGGATGTAGACAACGTGGTGCTGTCCTACAGACAGATTAGCTATTAGTTATGGAAATCTCGAAGGCAATTAGCAGCGTGGTGGAGGTCCCAGGGAAAGGAGCCTCCAACAAATACCAATGCTGGCTCCGAGTCCTGAGAAACCTTCCCACCAGTTATAAATGAGGTTTTCCCTGTCAGTTATCAAGCCAGGAGATCACGTGAATCAAAGGAAGTCAGAAACGATATCCTTAGCTTCCGAAAGGAAGCTGGCAACACTTCCAGTATTCTGTGCATCCTTTTAGGAGGTACGCAAGATGACCTTGGCCAAGAATAACCTCATATACATAGTAAGCATATTGACAATTCTGTTTTACAATGGTTGCGTCTCATAATGCCTGGTAGATCATCTTGTACAGGAAATGCTGCTCAAAGCAATCTCGCACATGATTAGTCCTATTGGACACAACAAGGATTCTGAGGAACCAGGAGCAAACCAGAGTCCTCTAATGAAGGCATATGCCATCCTCTGTAAGAGACTTGCTGGTGTATCACCAAGCGTTGCTATATTGAATAAAACAGTTGTTCTTGTTCACCATGAAGAACCCTCCGAATTCTTTACATGCCCTTGAAGGCGGTCACAGGTCCTTGCACAATGCCAAGAAGTTCTGGCTTGGCCCAAGGAAGAGGAACTGGTGACCGAGACAGGAGGTGTTGCAACCATGTTTGAAGCAGGTACTGGGAGGGAACTGTTCACTTCTTAAGCCTAGGGCTAATGAAACCCCTCGGCTTACACCTTCTAAAAGGGTCGGGTCTGACAGGCCGGTCACAACTAAACACTAATGTGTATGGGGGTTTTAGTCTTTGACGGTATATTGCTCTTATGCATTGTACGTTGAACGAGTGGTTATCACTAGTGATGAGCAAGCATACTCGCTAAGGGCAATTGCTCGAGCAAGCATTGCCCTTAGCGAGTACCTGCCCGCTCGAGAGATAAGGTTCGGGTGCCGGCGGGGAGCGGGGAGCGGCGGGGGAGAGCGGGGAGATCTCTCTCTCCCTCTCTCCCCCTGCTCACTGCCGCAACTCACCTGTCACCCGCGCCGGCAGCCGAACCTTTTCTCTCGAATGGGCAGGTACTCGCTAAGGGCACTGCTTGCTCGAGCAATTGCCCTTAGTGAGCATGCTCACTCATCTCTAGTTATCACTCTTTCATTTGAAACACAAAGTCTTGAATTAATGAAAAGAATGGTTGCTCGAGTCTCTTCAATAACCAACTGCACTATAATCTATATATTTCTACAGTTCGAATCTTTTTAACTTTATGTAGTAGCCGAAGTCAAAGATGCAGGACTTTTGGAAGGTAGCCATTAATCTTCTTAACAAAATAGGGATATCACCTATTTCAACCGGACATTTCCTGAGAAAGCTCTTCTACCAACAAACTTTTCTTGTGACTCAAACTTGAACTTTCAGATAAAGCAGATCAGAAGCAAGTCTGCCCCTCCAAGGGTGACTGGACTGTTAAAGGGGTTATTCTTAAGGTGGCCAAAGACCTTAGATTGCTGTTGGCAAACATCCCAAATTACCCCATTAACATGCTTGTTTAGCTCACCAAATGCACCCGTTATCTTCTTGGAGTGAGATATATAAACAATGCTTATCTCAGGTGAAGTAAAGGGCCATAATTGAATAATTTCTTAAGTGACTTTAGGAATCTTAAGAAAGAACTGTTAGATTTATCTCACACAGAGGAGGTGTTAGATCCTTCCTATTTGGATTAGCACAGGCTTCTTGATCTTCATTTATTTTCCTGTTATATCATTCGAAAGCTCACCATTTGAAATACTTTGTAACCAAATTTTGGTGTAATCTCATATGCCATTATGTTATACAGGCAAAGGAGAAAAGGACAGCGATAAAGTTCCAGTTTCTGAAAAGGATGTTGGCCAAAGACATTCACGGTCACATGGTGGAAAAGTGCCCTTTGTCAAAAATTGAGTTGCCAAATTTAAAACCGGTCACTTCAATATCAACGATGAAGACCGTTTCGGGAGACCTCCAGTGGTGACCATTCCGGAAACCATAGATGCCATCCAGGACATGATTCTGGAACACCGGCAAAATTCTGTTATTACGACAGCTGAGGCTCTGAACGTTTGCAGAAAGAGTAGGACATGAGTAAGGTGTAAGCTAAGTGGGTCCTAAAATGTTTGTCAGCAGATTAAAAGTGTGCCTGAATACAAGCCTCCAGGGAATTCTGCAGTATTTTTGGCAAGATACTGATGCTTTCCTCTCTTGACTGGTGACAATTGATGATTTGTGCATTTTTGTGTAATATCCTGAGTCAACAGAATGGAGACACAGTAGTTCCTACTGTCTAAAGAAGTTCAGAGTACAGAAGGTGATGGTGTCTATCTTCTGAGGTAAAGATGGGATACTACTTTGGACTACCTTCACTGCCGTGTATTACACAACACTTCTAGATACATTGAAAGAGGCATTAAAGTCTAAAAGGCTCAATTTTTTGTTCGTGCTTGACCATGCCTCATCCCACAAAGCGGCCATCACTGACCGCAGACTGGCTGACCTGGGCTTCGAGGCGCTGGATCCTCATCCTCATTTGCCTGATCTGGCGCCATCAGCGTATCATCTGTTTTCTAATTTAAAGAAACACCTCAAAAGGAACCAAATTTGCCTCCATTTGTGACAATTGTAGCGACTCAGACCTGGTTTGCCACCCAACCAAAGGAATTCTTTCTGGATGGGTTGAAGAAGTTGCAGGACCACAGTCAGACGTGAACGGATATCCGAGGGGACTACGTAGATTAACTACAATTTCATTGTTCTATATCAATTTTTTGTGGCCAAAACCAAGGACATATCAGCCCCCCTTGTAAAGACAGCCTCTAAAGCAGTGCTGAAGAGTAGGGGAAAAAAAGTGGAATAATAATGGAATATAGCTCATGGGCCCAAGTCAAGATTGATCAATGACAAAGGTGTCCCGCCATTTCTTGAGTACATTACATAAGGCAATTGTCTATCTTCTGACCATTTCAAAAGTACCAGTTGGATTATTGTAGGCACATCCCTGAGATCCCAACACAAAAAACTGAAAACCAGTACATTAGATACTGTTGATTCTCATCTGGTGATCATGGTGCATTAATGAAAACAATGGCTTAAGGGCGGCTTCCCACAACTCTATTACCAAAACGGCCAAATAGTGCGGCCTGCTCAGCTGTTCCATAACGTCAGTCCACTACACTCAGCCGGGCTGGGCGCCGCGAGGGCTAGAACCGAAATGTGGATCAGACTTTCATGGCATATCCATTGCTTATGCAGACCTTTTTTTCCTCCCGACAGCAACACATTTTAGAGCACAGATGAAGTTCTGGCTTTTATGACTGATCAGGGTCCTATATAGAGAGGAAGAGTAATTGGAGCCTATGCAATAAGTAGGATCCTTCTGAGGATTTGCTTCATGTAGAGCACAGTAGAAGTTGGATCCGGCATAGTTAGTCCTCCTCCCTTTTTATCCACCTGTGCTTCTGGGAAGACGACCACGAACATCTACAATTAGCGACACGACATTACCGCGGTTGCTTTGCTGAGCTGAGGTTTTGGGTTAAAATAAATCCAAGACGCCAACAAGATGGAATTTGTAAGTTCTTCTAGCAGATTTGTTCCAGACAGCGGATTTCTTCCTCAAGCCATAAGCAAGGAAGCAAATCCTTTGCTTTAAACCTCACACACGTGAGCATTTTATGTCTTCTTGAGAGTTCCAAGTACGGAACTAGAACACGGCACTTAAAATATGGGCTCATGTTGTACTTCGGAATTACATCATTTTTTCCCATACCAATTCATAGAGAATGTTGAAAGGAAGAAGAACACCCCGTAACACGATGCTACACTATACAGAGGTACATGAAGTACATAAGAAACTGTAGGAGCTCCATGTTTTTCAGAGTCCTCTGTGCACGCTCTCCCATACGAGTCTATGAAGGGAACTTGAAAGGAGTTTGATTTTTGTATCATACGCCGCTATATCATGGAGGAGTATTAAAAAATACATCACCCAGCTCCTTGTCACGTCCATTCAGTTATGGGACCCTGTTCTTCAGATCGACGGGAGACCTCCACCAAATCAGCAAGCTATCCCCAATCCTCCAGATAGGGGATAAATTGAAATCTTAATACAACCTCTTTAGGCGCCTGAGAGTCGTCCCAATGATTATTGCCCCGATGCTTTCACACAGGATCGATACTCGTTCAGTGAATAGAACCCGCCCACCTCCATTGAGAATAAACAGGCAGTTGTACAAAGATATATGTCTGCCTGTTTACATGGGTCATGGAGCAAGTGTTTAAATTCCCTGCAGCACCCCCACAGATGAAATAAAGTATTGCACAGTTCTCATTGAAATCAGTAAAGTGTTCATGTAACGTACGAATGTGTCGGTCCTCCAGTGAGAACGCTTTCAAACAGATGAAGCTTGTGAACTAAGAACCTCCTTCTATTACCTCAGAATTTCCTAATAGGTATTGGAAAAGGCTCCTTTAATTAGACGTCTTTAAATTTTACGGTCTTCAAGATCTTCAAATTTAATGAGCCTTTTATAAAAGGGCTTAATCACACAGGCGATAATCTTGCGCAAGCTATGTGCGATGCGAGATGCACGAATATGAAACACGTTCTTGGGAATGGATTTATTCACACGAACGATTTTTCGTTTGCATTGATGCAGTGAGGAAAAAAAAAAAAAGGTGCAGCATGTTCTATTTTTTGGCATTCCAGCAGAAGGAATCGTTTCCTATAGGAAATGTGCATTCGAGTGTCATGGAATTTTTCCCCATCAAAGTCAATAGAAAGCACTTGCGATCTTTTCACGTGACTGAAAACCAAAATTTTCATGTAAGTCATGAAATTTTTAAGCAAAATTGCATCATTTTGCAGAAAAAAGAAAAAAATTGCGAGCTACCAATTGCAATATTGAGCTAAGTTTCTCGCCTGTGTGAGTGTAGCCTAACGCTCGCAGCAGAGGTGTAACTTGAAGCTTCTAGGCCCCAATGCAAGGGCCGCCAACTATAAGGCTGGGTTCACATGGGCGGAATTACCGCAGAATTTCCGTGCGGAAAGTCTGCATGGCAATTCTGCCCGTGGCTCCTAATCCCGGGATTAGCCAGCAAAGTGGACGAGATTTTGCAAAAATCTCGTCCACAGGCTTCGGCCAAGCCGCGCGAAAACTAACATGCAGAATGTCAATTCTTTTCTTGTTTCCGCAGCGGCCTCTCTCCTCTCTATGGGGAGAGAAAGCCGCAGTGGAATGCCGATGGCGAAGCCACTCCAAAACCTGCGGGTTTTGAAGCTACGTTTATCCCGCGGTTTTTCAGTGCAGCCATTTCGCAAGAATTCCGCTGAAATTCTGTCCGTGTGACCCCAGCCTAATGCTTTATTCATAGTACCAGGCTCCCTATAGGGAGAAGAGAGGCCTGATGGGCCCCCTATAGGGAGAAGAGAGGCCTGATGGGCCCCCTATAGGGGGAAGAGAGGCCTGATGGGCCCCCTATAGGGGGAAGAGAGGCCTGATGGGCCCCCTATAGGGGGAAGAGAGGCCTGATGGGCCCCCTATAGGGGGAAGAGAGGCCTGATGGGCCCCCTATAGGGGGAAGAGAGGCCTGATGGGCCCCCTATAGGGGGAAGAGAGGCCTGATGGGCCCCCTATAGGGGGAAGAGAGGCCTGATGGGCCCCCTATAGGGGGAAGAGAGGCCTGATGGGGCCCCTACGGCTCCTGGGCTCGGGTGCAACCGCATCCTCTATAGTTAAGCCAGTGCGTCATAGATGAGAATGATGAAGGGTTAAAGGGGGCAGGAAAGTACTGAGGTCTTTTCTCATGCGGGAGATGGCAAGAAAAGTGGGTCATTGACCTATCCCAACCCTCTGAAGGTCAAGCAGCGGGGCTGCGGACGTATTTCGGGGAGACCTTGTCCAGGAGAAAAGGCGACGATACACAGAAGATTTGCCAGGAGAAAAAGACGACCAACAAGATGAAGGGAGACAAATATGGACCTCAAGAACATTCCATGAAGAATCCTGACAGCCGAATGGAAGGAAGGATGTGTGGAGATGACACATAATACAATGTAGCCTAATGTAACACAGGGCGGCCATGGAGGACTAGGCCGGAACCACACTATAATGAAAGCTGTGTAAGAGAAACCTGCCCATAGCAACCAATCACAGCACAGCTTTCATTTCTTACACTGCTGAAGTAAAGTGAAAGCTGCACTGTGATTGGTTGCTAGGGGCAACAAAGATTTTTTTTTTCTAGAGAGCTTTCGCAAGTGTGTGGTGTCGGGCTACTTTTCCGTGACCCACCCTGTATAAAAATATCAGCAGTTCTTATGAGGCTTTTCCCAGCAGATCGCTGAAGCTCCCTGTGCACATATAGGAGGTTCGCTCACACGGACGTATTTGCACAAATTCTTTACATGTGCAAGGCCGGGTGCACCTGGCCATAAGTGTACAATGCCGCGGGGCTCCCACAGCATTTTACGGCGTACAACCGCGTATAGCGGCAAAATTATACTGCGCAGGACTGTGTACTGACGCAGGCGGTCATGCTCAGTATATCAGTTGTTTTTTTTAAATTTCCCACGCCGTCGCTTAGCAATGACACGTATATCCGCAGCCCATACGCAATGCGCATATACGCGACAATAGAGAACAATGGGCTCTATCTCACGTATACACGCGGCAAAATACAACATGCTGCGTTCTATTTTGTGCTAGCGGATTACGCAATTTCAACAGGCTAATGTGAGTGGAACTGCATAAGGCAATGTAATTGATTACCTGCGCATCACACGGGCGAACAGAGTCGCGTAATACGTAATTCCAATCCAATCGTGTGAGCCCGGCCTAATATGGCGTGAAGACAACCCATTGATTTCAATCACATTTGCGCTTTTTTCACGCGAGAAAAAACAAACAAACGCAGCATGCCCATTTTGATTCGTATTACAGACTGAAAGAGCCGATTGAAGTCAATAGAAATGCGTAAATACGCTTGATACATAATCAATGGTTCCCGCTTGCGGATTTTGGGTAACTACCCACTAGCGCTTGCAAATTTGCTGCATTTTTTTTTTCCAGGTGTCTGTGGGGCTTTCTAATGTTAAAAACACATCGCGGCAAAAATCGCAATTTTGCGTGATGCGATTTTAACATTAACAAGTCCCATAGACCCCTGGAGAAAAAAAAAAACCCTGCGAATTTCGCAAAGACAAAGAACTGTAGTGGGTAGTCACCCTTTTGCGCGTGTAAATACGCAGTGTGTACGTGTACAAAAAAACGCAACCAGGACCATGCACCGAATACGCAGCATATTCACGGACCGAAATCTACATTAGTCCGTGTGAATGAGCCCTTTGGAAAGTTGGGGGAGTCAAGACGAAAAACTTTTTAAAACGTCTCAGCGTTCATATCCCGAAACCACAAGGGCGCCCGTACAAACAGAACCTTACGTATTCCTTCAAGTAGCCTTTATCCCCGTACGTAAGAGCGCGACAGTAGGAAACATACACACAGCCCACGCCAAGTGTCACCAGTGTTACATAAATGCAGCCGTGTAGATAGAGCGCCCTCTCTGGACACTTGCGCACGGAACATGTCTGTGTGGCAGGACCAAGTTTCCAGCACAACACATCAGTTCGTACATCCAGGAAATTATCACAGACGACCGTTCTAAACCAAGATGACCGGGACGGACAACAATGTCGCAACAGCCAGATGTCGCCTCCGAGGTCCCAAACAGCAATCTAAATACATACAGATGTAGCAGAGCTCAGTTTGACATTTGGCTTACTCAAGACAAGAGTGTGCGGTTTTCCACAGGACTGCATGCGCCGCTCTGACTTACGGGGCGAATGCGGTGAACGGAATCTTCGCTCCGGGTGAAGAAAGCCTAGAAGACTTATAGCGCCCTAGTTCCATGACAAACTCAGCTCAACTACAACTGTATAGAAATAAGCTATACTAGGCAAGCCATCCACATACAGGGCAGATTTTCAGATGATCATGGTACGCAGAAGCGGAGTTGGGTTCTCCTGCACCGAGAAGTTTATCTAAATGGAGGTCCGAAGCAGAGGAGCTCATTGGCGCCCCCTTTAGTGTGCAGAACAAATGACTCCTTTTTATAGGATTAGACACTTTAAATGGTGCAAATGACAGCGCTGAAATCTGCAACAGACGTTATTTTCCGACACGATGAAAAATAAGATTATTCCAGTTATTGTGCGGTAATGGCGATATTACAAATGTACGTCCGTCGTGTCCAATTATAGAAAAGCAATCTGGAAATTCCGTTAAACTTTTCGCACTCATTTCTACATACGTTTGGCGCAACCTTGCAATAGGTAACCATAACTTTTCCGATGGCGAACGATAAACCAAAGTCTGCGAAGAATTGAGGCACCTAGAAAACTTTGATGAGGTCTGGCATCTCGTTTAAAGGGCCACACACACTTGTCATAGAGCCCCAATATAAAGTCATCTGTGAAGTGTCCGAAGTTCTCTCCCTCCCCCCTCGGTGTCCCCTCTTGCTCTGCCCCCTCCTCCCCGGGTCTCCCCCTCCTCACCAGCCTTGCAGGGGTCCTTGTAGTCTATGTGCTCCTCCGGCTCATCCAGCTCATAGTCCGGCAGCTCCTGGCCGTGTCCCCGCAGTAGCAGCAGCCCCGGCAGCAGGCACAGGAGCAGCAGCGGAGCTCTGCCTGTCCCGGGCATCCCGGCAGCTCGGTCCCAGGCTCTGGCTGTGGGCTGCCGCCTGCTCTGCTCTGGGCTCGGGGAGGCGGGATTCCTGCGGATCAGCCCCCTCTCCAGCCTGGATATCATTGTGTCCCTGGGAAAGAGCCAGTAATGGGGAGGGAGGAGAGCGCCGGGACCTCTAACCTCCCCAGCAGTGCAGGACATGTGTGCAGAGCATCGCACCTCTGGGGAGAGCAGCTGCAGGATGCTGCACTCAGCAGGTACGTGCAGAGCATTGCTTCTCTACCTGTATCTGCAGAGTCCTACTTCACCTGCAAGGGTATCACTGCTCTACCTGTATGGATAGCTGCAGGCTATTACTTATTCTTTACCTGTATGTATATCTGCAGACTATTACTTCTCTACCTGTATGGATATTTGCAGGTTATTACTTCTTTACCTGTATGGATATCTACAGACTATTACGTCTCTACCTGTATAGGTATCTGCAGGCTATCGGGTCTCTAACTGTATAGGTATCTGCAGGCTATCGGGTCTCTAACTGTAGAGGTATCTGCAGGCCATTACTTCTTTATCTGCAGAGTACATATATGTGTGTACTGTCTACCTCTAATGTTATGTGCAGAGAATTACGCCTCCACATGTTTAGGTACAATCCTGCAGAGTATCACTGCTCTACTTGTATCGGTAGCTGCAGGCTATTACTTCTCTACCTGCATAGGTTCTGCAGGCTATATACAGCCTACCACTCCTCTACCCCTAATGTCATGTGCAGAGTATTATGTCTCCACATGCTTAGGTACATTGCTGCAGAGTATCACTGCTCTACCTGTATAGGTGTCTGCAGATTGTCACTTCTCTACCTCTATAGGTATCTGCAGGCCATTGCTTCTCTATCTGTATAGGTATCTGCAGACTATTACTTCTCTACCTGTATAGGTATCTGCAGAGTACAGTCTACCACACGTCTACCTCTAATATTACGTGCAGAGTATTACGTCTCTACCTGTATAGGTCTCTGCAGACTATTACTTCTCTGTATAGGTATCTGCAGACTATTACTTCTCTACCTGTATAGGTATCTGCAGAGTACAGTCTACCACACGTCTACCTCTAATATTACGTGCAGAGTATTACGTCTCTACCTGTATAGGTCTCTGCAGACTATTACTTCTCTATCTGTATAGGTCTCTGCAGACTATTACTTCTCTACCTGTATAGGTATCTGCAGAGTACAGTCTACCACACGTCTACCTCTAATATTACGTGCAGAGTATTACGTCTCTACCTGTATAGGTATCTGCAGACTATTACTTCTCTACCAGTATAGGTATCTGCAGACTATTACTTCTCTACCTGTATAGGTATCTGCAGAGTACAGTCTACCACACGTCTACCTCTAATATTACGTGCAGAGTATTACGTCTCTACCTGTATAGGTCTCTGCAGACTATTACTTCTCTGTATAGGTATCTGCAGACTATTACTTCTCTACCTGTATAGGTATCTGCAGAGTACAGTCTACCACACGTCTACCTCTAATATTACGTGCAGAGTATTACGTCTCTACCTGTATAGGTCTCTGCAGACTATTACTTCTCTGTATAGGTATCTGCAGACTATTACTTCTCTACCTGTATAGGTATCTGCAGAGTACAGTCTACCACACGTCTACCTCTAATATTACGTGCAGAGAATTACGTCTCTACATATTTAGGTACATGCAGAGCATCTCTTTTCTCCTGCTGTAGTTCTGGCTAGAATATTACTTCTTCAGATGTCTGCAGAGTATCTCTACCCAACAGTACAGAGATGCTCGATAACATATCTCCCCTGGAGGATATCACATCTGGCTGTACTCTCATGCTTGAAGTTATTTTCCAGGTTTAGACCTGGAATCCAAAATCTAGATGGACGGGACCACCGCTGCAGCCGTCTTCCAGGACTTCCTCGGAGATTACTTGCAGCCGCAGTCTTCAAAAAGAATCCAAGGTCCAGACTAGTCCTTGTATATTAGGGCAAACCAGAAAGGTGCATCATCCATGAGGCCAGGTGAGCTCTGTGCCTCCGGCGGCAGCCTGCGCTGACTGCAGGTGCGGAGAATTCTGCAGTCTCTGCACTTCCCTATCTCCTTGGGGAGGTAGGAAACAATTGCAGCCACTAAATGCTCCTAGCAGTAAAGATGAAGAGACAAGCCATATCATGTCAAGTGCAAATGAGCGTGTCTGCAGTGGACCCCTCTCCATTCTCTCAGGGGGCCCTAGGAACCATTCAGCAGCCCAAAAAGGTGTAAGACGTTCCCTCCTAGGACTCCTCTCCTCTGCAGAAATAAAGGTGTTCTCTTCTAAACATTTATGTGTGTTCCTATTTATTACGCATAAAGGAGTTTTCTGAAAACGCTGTCTATAGAATTTCTGGGTGCCCTCCACAGCAATATGGGCTACTGCGGAGATTTGACCGGAGGGGTCTATAAGGAAAATAGTAAAAAAACAAATCAACGATCCACTTTGACCCCTACTAACCCAAGCTATGACCCCCCATCCCCATGGGCAACAGTCTTTCACATAGATGCAAAATTCTTGGGGTTTAGTAGCTGAGAACTTGGGGTCCCTGCGCCCATTTTCACATACTAAGTTCCCTCCCCCTTTAAGGAGCTTCCCGAGAGGAAGAAAATCCTTGTGACGTCCTTAAGGTGCCCATACACCAACTGTCAGACGAACGATTCTTCCCGCATACATGAGCATTGGCCTTGGCTAAGTGTTTGTGTATTTAGAGTTAACAGGGTTGTGCCAAGATCTATAGTTATCCCCTATCCACATGATTGGCAGGGACCCCCACCAATTCTGATAATGGGGGTCTCCGCATGAATGGAGCAGAGGTTGCGCCTGTGCTCCGCCACTCCATTCATACAGTGACCCCCATTCTTGGGAGAGATAAACCCCCAATAGAGTTATCTGGCTGCGGTTTAAAGGAGTTTTACCAAGATCTAAAGTTTTACTCTATTCAAAGGATGGGGGATAACTTTATGATCGTTGGTGGTCCGACTGCTGGGACCCCCACCGATCCCGAGAACGCATGAATGGAGGAGGGGTCATGCATGCACACTGCAATTCCAGTCATTTCAATGACGGAGATTGCTGAGCGCTCGGACTGTGCAATTTCCAGTGCTGTCATGAAATGAAAGGAGTGGCGGAGCGCATAGACTTCAACGTCTGTGATCCTTCTTTCGCTGACATCATCTGGCGAAAGTCGAGCGCCCTTTTACACATCAGAGAGCCGTTCGGGCTCAGACGGCTAGCTGCCTGTCCACGGGCGTTGTTGCATTGCGTTACCTGCAGCTATAGAAAGCGCAGCCCCCTGTCCACGAGCGGCGAATCATAGCAATTCTCTACTTGCGGGATTCAAATCGCGGCATGCCGCGATTCTCCAAAGTACGCCTATCTGTCAGATAGGCTCACAGCGGAGAACTGACAATTCTCTCCCCTGCTCTCAGGCAGAGGAATATCGCTAGCGATATTCCGCAACGCCCATGGACAGGCAGGCAGGGCTCACTTACATGGGCGCATGTTGCCCGCATATTATGCACATACTTTTCACGTGCGTAATATGCATTGGTAAAGGCGCTTGATTTCTATTGAGCCACCCACACCTGTGCTTTACGCACCTGAAAAAAAGCAGTATGTCCTATTTTAGTGCATATCACACACCATGCATATCTGCCGTGTATTGTATATTTTACGTGCGTAATAATACGCAGGACACGTGGGCCCTAGACTTTAATGTGCTTTTCTCCCCTGCAGTCCTGGATCACACACTTAGTGCCTGATGAGATGTCAAGATAACTTATTCTGCAGTCTCCGCAGCTTTGCCCCTCCCCCTATAAGGTATCCGTGCCCGAGGAGGAGATTCTTGCGCTAAATAAACCCAGGTGTTTCCCAGAATCTCAACTGTGCACAGAAATCCTGGCCGGAGAATGTAAAGAGTGGGACAATACTGTAGGAGGCTTATGAGCTGAGATGGTGGGGTTTCCCCTGCACCAGGAACGTAGCTGGGCATGACTGGCATATGAACTCTTTGAGCTTGTTTGAGCAAGCGGTTTGGCATTCTTTGCCCACACATTGTTCATAGCTTAACCCGAGGCTTGTAAAATTCTGTGGAAACACTGCAAAAATCAGGATCTGTTCTCACTTTGCTATTAAAGGGGTTGCCCCCATCCATTCCCCAGGAATTGTGATACCATAGGAAAAGCTATATTTATTCAGCCGCTGCCACTCTGGTCCTCCACACTTGATTTGTTTGCTTTGCTGCAGTGAAAACATCCACGTGCCAATCGGTGGTCTCGTGCCATTAAAGAGTAAATAAACTTTTTACAAACTTCTGGTATGTCATAGTGACATGTCAAAAGTTTTGATCGCGGGGTTCTGAGTGCTGAAATCTCCACTGATCCCTAAAGCGAAGAGGAAGAGGCATTCAGCTGAGCGCTGTGCCCATTCGTCTGTTACTGGGAGTGGAGTATGGACTCCAGGGACTTTTTATGGAGCCCATACACCACTCTGGGCAGTGACGGAGGCAGATGAATGGTCAAAGCAATCAAATGAGCGCTTCTGCCTGTTTGTTTTAGTGATCATGGCGGTCTCAGCACCTGGAATCCACTGATGAAAGCTTATGACATCACTATGACGTCAGAAGTTTGTAAAAAGTTTAGTTGCCCTTTAAGGGAGGGGTGTACATTGTTAAGGACCCTTAACTATGAGTTAGAGCAGAAAGCAGCTATAAAGCGTGCCTATCACATTGGAGGCCCCATCATGTGTGTGCTTTACTCATCCTGTGCATTGATTTCAGTAGAGACTGTGTAATACTTGGTTTACCCTGTGGAGGCGCTGCCAGAAAATTGAACATTTGCTATTGGATTTCCCTACAGGTTACAGTTGATTGTTGGAGGTCAACAGCAGTGGGACATCCTGTGCTCAGTTTATGATCACGGGACCCTTCTAACAAAAAGGATTTGCTAAAGTTGAAACCCCCTTTAAAAAGTTTTATATCTATGGCCAGCTTTACTCTTAAGCAGGGGTGGGGCAATGAGTAAGCAGAGTAAACGCCCACCAAGGGCTCCAGAGGGGATGAGGAGCTATTTGTTGGATTTAAATGAACACCTAAGAGAGGTGACGCATGGATCCGTGGATCCTATCACAAATACATGCTAATGTGTCCAGCTGGCCGTGCACTTAGAACCATATAGTATATGTCCAGCTGGCCGCGCACTAAGAACCGTACAGTATCTGTCCAGCTGGCTGTGCACTAAGAACCGTACAGTATGTGTCCAGCTGGCCGTTGAAAACAATGGGAGAACATCGCTATCCATGGGCGCAGGGATTTTCAAATCCTCGGTCATATAGTAACACTTTATTATATGCATGACATTGAGCATTATGGGTTAATATGAGTATGATTGTCTTTGGGAACTTCTTATATGTGTGACTGGAGGTGATGTATTTCCCTATCTTTTGATGCCGAATTTGTTCTGTTTTTTTTTTTTATGCTTCTATTATATATGTAATTCCGAATAAACCATTTTTTAATGATAATCTCTGTAGTCCTTTCTTGGACATTTTTTTTGGGGTTTGTTATATCGGTTGATGTGTGGGATTGACATTTTTGGTGGGAATATAATTGTCTTCATATAGGTTACTATGTGAAAACGCAGCGCATCCAGGGGTTTCCACATGGATTGTGAGGGCAATATTGGGTCGTGATTCATAGCCTGATATTGCCCTTGCCAGTGTGAAGGAGCCCTGACTCTCCCTTGTGGCGCTGTTGGCTGAAGCACAACCATGCCGCTAGACTTAACGTAGGAACTTTGACCCGGCCTGACAGGTGACTCAATGTATCAAACTCAAATTTTATGATTTTGTGGCTGTGGTGAGGATGTACCAAATCTAATGACACCAAAATCATCCAGCAAAGGTCACACAAGGGGGTCAAAGTGTGAAGCAAGAAAAAGCCTGTAGGCTTTTTATATTAGATGGGTTGAGTATGATACTGTTTCTCCTCGATGAGAGCCCAAGGAGACCTATAGGCCATGCAGGGGGCATAGGGGATGCTATAATGCCTCTGCAGCGCCACCTATTGGAAAGCAGCTTTCTGATCTTGCAACAAGACAAGCAGGAGCAGCTCCAACTGTTTCATTGTCCGCCATCCAGAGATAGGTGGTTCCACCGTTACACCCCTGTGTCTGTCAGAACCAGCGCTTGGCTGAAGGACAATTGGTCAAATGGCTTCCATTACATGTACTGCCTTTGACACCCACCATCACCTCTGTTTGCAGTGATGATATGAACTATAAAACTGGACTGCCGCGGAGTGGAACTGGGTAGTCTGCAGCTCCAAGTTAAGTTTGAGCACTGACGACGGCCGTGTTCGTGTCTGAAGACCTAGGGGTGAGCGTCTCCAATCCTGCCTTTGCTGTGGAGCAGCACACTGCCACCTGCTGGTGTGATGGTCTGGGGGGGCCATCGCATGCGACAGTCGGTCACTCCTAGTAGTGGTACGAGGGACAATGGCAGCTCAGCGATATGTTCAGGACATCCTGCAGCCACGTGTTCCTCTCATGGCGGCTTCCAAGAGGCAGCCGGATAATGCTCGGCCGCACACACAAGGGGGTCACAGGAATGTCCCCACAACATTGTCACACTTCCATGGCTGCCCAGTCACCAGATTTATTGTCAATAGAATATGTATGGGACTAAGGTGATCAGATGTCCCGATTTAGGCGGGTCCTACTTTGGGATCCTGTGTCCCGCTTCCCACTGGGACCCCAGCGGGACAGCCATTTGTCCTGCTTTCGGGACGTCGGGTCACCGGTATAGTGATTATCAGCCGGGGTGCTGCAGCTCCCTGGCCGGTAATCGCTGTGCTGCGCTATGGGTCAGATGCACACACTGGATCTTTGTCCCCTCCTCTCCTCACCTCTGCTCTTTGGTTCCGCAAGAGGAGAGGACAAGGGTGGAGACACTGCTCCAGGCGCACACACTTCTGCTTGCAGCAGTGCTGAGAGCAGCAGCAGCACTATAAAGACCAGAAAGGGGTGTTAGGGGGAGTGATAATACTATGGGGCCACTGTGGGGAGTCACTATTATTGCTGGGGCTTCTGTGAGGGATCACTACTATTGCTGTGGCTACTGTGGGGGGTCACTATTATTGCTGGGCTGCTGTGAGGTGTCGCTATTATTGCTGGGGCTATTGTGAGGTGTCACTATTATTGCTAGGGCTGCTGTGAGGTTTAACTATTATTGCTGGGGCTATTGTGAGGTGTCACTGTTATTGCTGGGGCTACAGTGCGGGTGCCCCTTTACTGCTGGGGCTACTGTGGGGGTCAATATTACTGCTGAGGCTACTGTGGGGGATCACTATTACTACTGGGACCACTGTGGGGGTGTCACTATTATTGCTGGGGCTGGTATAGGAGAGCGCTAATTCTACTGGGGCTACTGTGGGGGTCACTATTATTGCTGGGGCTGGTATAGGGTACACTATTACTACTGCGGCCACTCTGCACGTGGAAGCATACCTCAGACTGACTTAGGGTATGTCCGCAGCATAAATTTCCACAGCAAATTCTGCATTTAAAAAAACAGTAAAAATCTGTACCATGGGTGCACATTTTGACTTGAAATCAGCTGCAGATATGCAGCGGCACTCCCCTTCACCTCCTCCGAGGGCTTCCAGCTGTCAGCGCTCCCCAGCTTCTGGTTCCTAGTGGCCTGGTTAGGTGAGGCCACTACAGGCCGCTGGGACCCGGAAGCTGGGGAGCGCTGACAGCAGGAAGCCTTCGGAGAAGGTGAGGGGAAGCAACGCATAGTATGAAATCAGCACCAGTGGTACGTATTTTGACTGTTTTTTGGATGCAGAAAATGTTTTTTTTAAATGGCCCTGTACTTTATATAACAACGGAGGTAAAATCATACGTCGTGATAAGCCCCGCCCCTGACCACACCCCTATCTCCCGTTTTGACCCTGGGAAAATCTGGTCACCTTAATAGCACCATTTGGAACACCAACTTCAACAATCTACGAGTTTGTACAATCTAGAGGTTCAGTTACATCAAATGTGGAGCGATATGCTGCAGGATAGCATCCAGACCCTGTGTTCCTCCATGCCAGCCGTATCGCATCTTGTATCTAAGCTAGAGGTGGTACAACAGGGTACTAGAGCCTCCATGCCCCCCCCCCCGTATCACATCTTGTATCTAAGCTAGAGGCGGCCCAATATGGTACTAGATCCCCAATGCCCCCCACCCCCCGTATCACATCTTCTATCCAAGCTAGAGCTGGAACAACAGGGTACTAGAGCCTCCATGGCCCCATTATTCACATCTTGTATCCAAGCTAGATGTGGCCCTATAGGATACTAAAGCCTCCATGCCCCCCCATCCCCCGTATCACATCTTGTATCCAAGCTAGAGGCGGTAGAACAGGGTACTAGAGCCTCTATGGCCGCCTGTATCACATCTTGTATTCAAACTAGAGATGGTACAACAGGGTTCTAGAGCCTCTTTAAAGACTTTTAAGTTTCTCAAAAAGTTTAAAGACTTTTTGGTGTTTTTTTACATTTTCCATGTCATCTATGATGATGAGTACAATTATCCACACTCCAGTTAAATTAAAACTTCTGTTAGCCGCACTGTTTTATGAGCGTTTTCCGTTGTAGGTTGCTGTCTCCGCAGTCACTGCTGAGCAGGTATGACCGTGTTACATCAGTTAATTTGTGACTGCAGCGCAAGAAAAAATGGCCGCCCCACTTGTGATTTGCATGAAAGAAGAGCAGCGTGTAGTGATTCATTTTTTTGTGACTGGGGGGACTCCTCCCAACATGCTCCCCTCTCCGTAACAAAAAACGGGACACCATGCTGGCTTAAATAGTGGGTAGGCTACAGCTTTATTAAACTTTGTAAACAAACTATTTAAAATCCCCTTCTCTCCTTTCCATGCTTTCAATTGAAATCTTTTTGTAGAATCAAAAAACACCCCAAAAAACAAGGCGTGAGAAAGGACCAGATGGGCCTGAAAATGCACCTTCCACTCCTAACCTGCTGGCATGGAAATTCAACTTACGCCAAACCTCCAGCTGTGACAACTTCCTTCCTTGGCTAAACCTGACTCCAAAACGACCATGCTCCACCCCCCTCAGCTCAGAGGGCGGGTGAGAGGGCGTCTTCTTCTTTCTTCTTTCCTAACGAAGTGACTCTTCCTCTAGTCTACCCTCCACTTTCCTATTCCTGGTCGCTTACCCCACCCCTTTGGTCCTCCAAACCCCCCACCCCCCAGTCCCTAGCAGCTTCATTACATACTCTGCTGCTTTCTAGGGCTGAGGCTGTGTCTGGTGCTGATATCTACTGAAGACTTCTGGCTGGACATATATCTTTTTTCGGCCTTACATACTATGTTACTTTGTGCTCAGGATGGAGAAAGTGTTTTGTTGTGAAGAAGTGTGTATGAATGGATGGAGAAGTTCAAGGAAGGTTGCACAAGTGTCAGTCATGAAGAAGGAGCCGGGTGCCCGCCCTCATCCATGACTGATGCCAACATTGAGCGTGCATGTGAACTGATTCTGTTGGACAGATGGGTGACAATGGATTATGTTGCAAATCAGCCATGACTCTGCCTATGCAATAATACAACTACAGACTTGGGTATCGAAAAGTTTGTGTGAGATTTGGTACTGAAACAACAGCACGTGAAAACATTCTCTCTATAGTCCTGATCTGGCCCCGTGGGATTATCACCTATTTGGTCCCCTTAAAGAAGCCCTAAGAGGATGAAGATTCACATCTGATAAAGAGGAGAAGACAGCGGGGCATTTGTGACTCGCAGCTCAGCCTAAATCATTTTAGACGAAGTGTACTGTAAAGCAGGGAGATAATGTTGAAAAATAACGTACTTGTCTTTTCTGAAAGTTTATTAAAATAAGTTCTACAGCCAGAGTGCGGATCATTTTTGAATCAGCCTCGTATTTAAAAGGAATCCTGAAATCTTGCAGTTTGCACACTGACCACTAAGCCTAATAATAGAATTATAGAATGGTAGAGTTGGAAGGGACCTCCAGGGTCATTGGGTCCAACCCCCTGCTCAGTGCAGGATTAAGGGCTCCTGTCCACGGGCGTGATTCCGCCGACGGTAAATTGCCTTCGAATCACGCTATCTGAAGAGTTGATATGGAAAGCGCCGGCCCCTGTCCACGAGTGGAGAATCATTGCGATTCTACGCTCGCGCCGGCAATTCGCAGCATGCTTCAGACAGAGGCTGGACAAATATCTGTCTCGGTTGATTTAGTAAGGCTGCCTATTCGCAGGCATTGCGGTATCCCGCTGCCCCTGAATTTGCACTTGACTGTGTGAATATAGCCTAGGCCCTTAGGCCAGCTTCACACGGGCGTATTTGGGCACGCAATAAGCAGAGAATAGAACTCATACATTTTGAATGGATTCAGTCACGTTACACCAGAATAGGACTTTTATTTATGGGCGATTTTTCTACACGGCTCATCAATCCGTTAAAAAAAAATAATCGCGCATGTGTATACACACAATGACTTCAAGGGGTCCAAGTTCCGTCAGTTTCAAACATAGACAGAACTGCAGAGTTGAAGTCATCTGCGTGAATAAGCCCTTAGTCTCCGGGGCTGAGTTGCAATGGTAGCCTCTGTACCCCTATGGCTCCATCCTTAGATATGTGTATGGATATAACCAAATGTTCCTCTCACCCACCTCAGAGAAGGGAGGTGCTTGAGATCAAAGCCCAAGATCAAATTGTAAAGCTGAGAATATTTGGAAATTCCAAGTCATCTCACTTTGTTATTTGAGTTGTAGTTACATATCCCTGGAGAACACCTCCAGGCTGGGGTACACGCAGACCACGTGTAAGGCTACAGTAACCGTCACACGATAGTCGCAGTCTGCATGAATACATTGAGATTGGGATTCATAGGCGACTTCCATGTGTTCTTCGTGTTACAAGATATAAAAAAGAAAGACTAGAGTGGTTTAAAAGTTGCACATAAGTCACATAAAGTTGTTGTAGAACCTACTGCAAAAGTCACCATGTAGCCCAGTACTATCTAATGTACTAAATGCAGAATAGGGGCAAAAAAGGGTTCAAAGCTACCATGAAAATCCTGTTTATTTATCATTAACCCGGGTGGATGTCATGATGGGACATTATCCACACTTTATCCAACTCTCCAGCCTTAGAATGATGTTACGAGGCTTAGAAATCGTGTAGAGGGTGACACCAAGTGGTCTATAGTGAAAGCACATACTTTATTAAACCTCAAACCTATGGAAATAACCGTAATACTTAAAGGGGTACTCACTCCAATCTTCTATTCTGGCTACAAATTGAAAGATAATAGGTGTCATTATGACAGATACACTAATCTGCCAAAAGTAATTGGACACCCAAGGAAGAATCAGAAGTAGTAATTTCCATATGCTAATACTAAGTGGGCTCCTTCGGCCCTAATGACATCAGATACTCTCTGTGGTATACTTTTTACTAACATCTGATACACTTCTGCTGCTATTTCCCTGCATCCATCCTGCAAACATCTGGTGAGTTTTCTCAGAGAAGATGGACGCTGTTCATATTTCCTGACCCAACGTTCCAGTTCATCCCAAAGATGTCCAGTAGGGTTCAGGTCGGGACTCTGGGCAGCCGATCCAATCATGGAATATTCATTTCTTCAAACCAACATAAAACAGTGTTGGATCTGTGACAAGACGCGTTGTCTTGTTGGAAGTATGGCCGACCATTGCCAGAGTATTACCACATTGTCAGCAGCACATTAGTGTCTAGAATGTCAGGGTCACCTCAGTGTTCATGGTTCTTGTCACTACAACCAACGGCCTGAGACCATGTCACATAACACATCCCCAGACCATAACGGAACCTCGGCCGTACTTACCTGTTGGCGAAATACATTCAGACAAAAGGACCCAGGTACCTCCATCTGATGTGAAGATGGAGTAATGCGAGTTGTCCATAGAACGTTCTTCCATTGCTTAACTGTCCAATAACAATGCTCCTTGCACCACTGTAGATGAGCCGATACATTGGGCTTCATGATGGAAGGCTTATGTGCCGTGGCATTTCCTGTATATCCAATAGCGTGCAGTTCATCCACCAAGGGTCTGCATCTTATGTAGTATGGCAAGACATATCTCATTCTACTGATAGGGGGGTCCAAATACTTTTGGTAGGATAGTGTAATGTTGCTTGTTACTTTTGGCTTCTGTGTGAGCACTTCTTACAAGATTCTAGTTATCAATGCGTGAAAACTTGACTGAGAAGACATCTGGCCTCATCTGTGCAGCATTAAGCGGATGGTTGAGTAGAAGATAATTCATGTATGTTGTGAAATGAGGGTCTTAAAACCCCCTGCAGAGCTTGAGTCATGGCAAGAACACCATGGAAAGTATCTATGGGAACAGACGGTAATCATATAACAACCTTTACATCTTAAAAGTTTAACGATATAGTTTAGTTGGCTTTCCATGGTCCTAGTATGTGTGCTGGCAGGGGCTATAAAAGTATAATCAGCCGCCCCTCCAGACATTATGTTTCATTGTCTAACATCATTAAATCAAAGGGGATGTAAAGTGTATCTGAGGTGCAGTTAGTATTAGTTAAACCCCTTAAAGGGTTAGTGGAGGAACTTACAAGTTTTCATCCATGCACGGACAGACAGACAGCGCTAGGTTCACTGTTTTCGTCAGCCCTCTTGAAATGAATGGAGCAGTGCCATGCACGTGCGACCAGTGGCCTATTGCCTTTTGCTGCTACATTACAAAAGAAATGGGGAGAAGGGATTCTATATATTGTGAAATAGGGGGGACACGGGTTCCCCATTTTTGGGATTGGTTGGGGTCCCAGTAGTCAAACCCCCGCCAATCTATTAGTTTTCACCCATCCAGTGGACCCCTGCTGGGACCACCACTGATCCCAAGAATGAGTGTCTGGTTGGTTTTAAAGGGAACAGAGTGGAGGTCACACAGGTGCACTGCCGCTCCATTCATTTCAATAAGAGTGCCGGAGATTGCTTTGCGCTAGGCAATCTCTGGCGTTCTCATTTAAATTAATGGAGTGTCAGTGAGCCTGCATAACCCCCAATTTGTTCTTTTAAAGACCGACCAGACCCTGTTCTCAGGATTGGTGGGGGTCCCAATGGCCAGACCCTCACCGATTCATCAGTTTTCACCCATCCAGCAGGTGGGTCAAAAGTTGAAAAAACTTTCTTCTTCTTGAATACCCCTTTTAAGTTAGCCGTTAACGAGTGTGGTAAAGTTTATGATGCTGTATTTCGCTTTTTCTTTTCTTGCGGTAACCAATGTTTCTTTCCTTGTGAATTTGTGTTTATACTGATGTAAGGGAACAGTTGGGGGTTGATATACCCAATGTACACCCAGGGAGTCTCTGAACTGTGCTGTAGTAAGTCACTTTTGTTTATTCTTACGTAACTTGAAAGCTTCCCTCAAGTTTCAGGACAAAATTCTGTCCCGGGACAAAAGGCGAAGGGGAATATATTAGCTACAGCTGTTTTTCTCTGCCACCCATCCAATTCACCAGTTCTAGGACCAATTTTTAGCTGTCCAAGATAATATCAGCAATATTCTAACGACCTAATGCACAATGTGCACTGCTATCTGATTAGCCAGTGCTAATCACATGAGCAACTCTGGCCAACCAGCAGATATAGTGCATTGGTAGTCTAACACAACCAATGTACTGTGGGAGATTAGGTAGTCTGAAGATTGGGTTGGCCTCCTTGGATGGCCAAAAATGCAACCCAAAGCCTGTGGATTGGAGGGATGGCACAGAACAAATGTAGGCATTATATTCCCTATTACAGAACTTTGTCCAGAAACCGGAGAATCGCTTCAAGTTGTGATGATGCACAACAATCGGCATTCTGTAAGCCACGTTAGGTAGCACTGGATGTTGCATAGCCCAAGAGTACATAGTGATGTAGCATGTGTAAGGGTGGAGCGAAAGGAGCCCAAGTAAATAAGTATCCTGCGTACATGCCAGTGTACGTCTGGTACGGGGGACAGTGTGTGGCACGCACTTTTAGTAACCCACGGAAGTCTAGGGAGAGTGGTGAGCTGCATGGTCCAGAGAAAGGCCCAGCAGCTTTGGCAAGGGAGGTGACCAACGCCAACTGTTGCACACCAACCAAAATATTCCTCACAGGTACAGAGGAGGTTGTTTGTATTTGGTTGCTGAGTTCCAGTAGAGCAAGTTTGAAAAGCTCTTGTGCTTTGGTCTCCTTACTCCTGTGACATCTATTTTTGCAGGCGTGTACAAGTGGTTGGCATGTGACCACTTCAGCCAATCAGTATCCAAAGCAGTCATGTGCCAAACTTCTGATTCAGTGATGGGGTTCATGATGGGAGCGAGACACTATAGGGGGTCCCTGCATTGTAAAGCCACTATGTGGGACACACTTGTGACTTAGATGTACTGATCTAGGTGTACCTGAAGCACTTACTGCAGCATTTGTAGGTGTCACATACTATTATGGGTGGTTATGTGCCTTAATGTAATTATTAAATATCCTGAACGGAATCCTTCATAAAAGCACACATTTACAAATCAGGTGTTGTCTCAAGCGCACCTGACGTAATAAATCAATTAGTTACATCAGGTGTGTTTGAGATAAAATACATCAAATACCTAGACTGGCTAGGACTTTCTTGACTGCGACGTTTGACTACATGTTGCAAATATGGCTTAGGGCCCTTTTATACGAGTCGATAAACTGTTCAGATTCCCGCATTCAGCAAGAATCTGAATGATTGTCGTTCAGTCTAAATACATGCACCGACTGAACGATAAAGGAGAATTTGTTCGCTTCTCATTCGTTGCTCAGTTTATGCATGCATAAAACTGAATAATGGATCAGCTTGTGTCAACAGGCAGATGTTCATTCATGAATGACTGCCTGTTTACTGTGAATGAAGGTGATCGTTTCTGTGTAAAAGCAGAAGCACGATGCCCTACAGGTCGGCCCATGTGAAAGAACCCTAGGTCGGGAGAAAGTTAAGAGCACAGATCATTGTCTTGTAGAAACAGGAAAATGAAACAAAAAGGTAGCAAAGGCACTGAATGTTCCTAGAGATACAGTTGGAAGAAGTTCACAACTTCAAAGTTAAAGCAACAGTGGCTGCACTACTCTGACGTGGCAAAAAGTGAAAGCTATCAGCAAGATTTGGTGGCAGCGGGCACTGATATTTCCAGTTTTCAAAGTAAGGGCCCTCTTATTCGGCCAGATCATCAGATTCTCTCTGGTTCGTGGGAATCTGAACAAAGATTGGGCCGTGTGAATGCTCATAGCGACTGAACAGCGAATGATAATTCATTCGTTGACAGTTGCATGACTTGAAACCCATAGAAAATCTTTGGTGTGATGTGAAGAAGACAGTTGCAGTACGCAAACCCAAGAACATTAGTGACCTGGAGGCCATTGTCCATGAGGAGTGGGTAGGATTCCTCGGGAACGTCGTCGTTTGCAGCAGGTCGTAACATAAAAAGGTGCTCTACTACGTACTAAAGACGCTTGTCATGAAGGGGTGGAATAATTCTGAGACGGCAGGAGTGGCATTTTGTGGTGAATTTGGAGGAACCACTTGATATATTAGTTGTGTTGAGCTATTTTAATTGTTCTTGTTTGATTGTTTTTTTGCAAACAGGTGAAAGTTTGTAATTTTAGCAAATAAACGTATTTTGCAATGGGGTTGAATCATTTCTATTGCAACTGTATAGATAAATGTAGGAAGTAAGGGTTGCTGCCTCTTGTCCATCCTGTTTAGAAGAGACAAGGGTTGACAAAGAACCATTTGGTCAAAAACAGCCCAAGGGTAAAGGACATTATCTTCCGCAAGGAAATAGATGTCTTGAATTTCAACTCAGCCTAGTAGCAATACACATTGCATCAGACAGGGAGATGAGGGGTGGAGATACTGTATATGTGCGGCCACAATGGGGCCGTTTGCACCTGAATTCATGAATGGGTGAGTGAGAGCTGCCTCTGATTGGTGAGGGCTGTGACCAATCAGAGGCAGCCCATTTAGCAGGCGGGGATTTTAAATCCCCGGCTGCTGAATACTACTCAGAGCAGTTCAGGAGAACTGCCGGCCGCGGCTGAACTCCGTCTGCAGGGACAAGGTGAGTATATATATTTTTTTTATTTTTACACATTTTTGGATGATTTTCAGGGAAGGGCTTATATTTTTAAGTCCTTCCCGAAAATTCATCCTGCGCTCGCCGGCAGCCCATTGCTTTCAATGGAGGCGGCTGTATTGCCGGCTCCATTGAATTCAATGGGCAAACATCATTCTTCTCTGCCACAGCTGTTACAGCTGTGGCAGAGGAGAATGATTAGTGTAGTACATGTTCTTAATGGGGTCGGCGCTGCTGCCACTGGCCCCATTGAGCGCATATAGAGAACACAAGGAATCGCAGATCGGCGCGATCTGCGATTTCTTGTGTCCTATAATTTATCGGACAAGCGCATAAAAAGCGCCCATGTGTTCGATAGCATTGCAAAGCAATGGTTCTATAAAATCGCAGATCGCATGCGCATGCGCAAATCGCGCGAAAAATCGCCCATGTGACCGAGGCCTCACCCTGTAAAATGCTGGACGGGCAGACAAAAAATGAACGGACCCCATTATAGTCAATGGGGTCCGTTCAGCACTTGTTCTGTCCTAAGATGGAACCGTTCAGCCAGTGGGTTCTGTTTTTCTGCTCCTGTAGTGGAACAGAACCCAAAACGGCGATGTCAATAAAGCCCAAGGCCAGCGTCACAGGGGCGTATTCATTTCAATGGGTTTGTTCATGGGGATAAGCAAATTAGTGCAAAATACACTAGGAGATGTGTGAAACACATGGACGCATGCGCAAGTATGCTCACCACTGCTATTTAAGCTGTGCTTTTGAGCGTGAGTTTAAAAAAAAAAAGGAAGATAGGTCCTGCCCTATCTTTTTTCGCATGTAGAAAAACTGAAGATGAAGAAGTCCTTAGTGCTTAAACACATTGGTGTGTCTTAGTCCTGTTATGCGGCTGTGAAAATCACAGCCGCATAACGGGACAAAACAAAACCCTTGATTTCAATGGCTTTATTTTCACTATCGGGATTCCCACGTGTTAATACTACGCGCAAGAGAAGATAGCACTTGCCCTATTTTTTTCGCACATAGTTCTCTTCTTCCCAATAGATAGGGCAGGACCTATCCTCCATTTTTTTTTCAACCTCGCCTGCAATAGTGTGGAGTTTGAATAGTACAAAAAAACCCTGGGTTCAATCACTAATACGCTCTGTAGTGGTGAACGTATTAGCATATTCACTCATGTGCTTTTGCCCTAACAGTTATGACCGACCCTGGTGGTCCCTGTTGGGTGACGGCAGACGGAGTCACACTCCTGCTCCTTTTACCTGCCAGAACAGTGCTGTCCCTGCTGACGATACCGCTTCAGAAGTGTGAAGGTATAACGGTTCCTCTAAGTTTTTCTACTAGTGTCTCCTGGAGGTTACGAGGCCGCAGGTTCCCATATACAGTATAGAAAGCGCGTTGTGTTTATACACAATGAAAGGAACTTGGATCCCTCCTGACATATGACAGATGTGGCGTCCAGCCCTGTGAGATCAGCGTTACCAGTAATATTATGCGCTGCTATTCAATGTTTCTGCCAAACCCTGACACGTTTTACCATTCTCATAAAGGGTCCACCTTCTGGTGACTTCATCTTCTTGGCTTCTGCATGTCCTCACACAACTTCTCAATCCTTTACAGGCCTGGTTATCTTCAATGCTTTGTGATGCACATCTAGTGAGCAGCTCTATGTCAAAACCACGGGCAACAAAACAGAAAACTCTGTCTTCTAATATACAAGCAATAGAAAAGGCACAGGGGGAAGGAGAGTACTGCAAACCCTGCCCAAATAAAGATGAAAATATGTACCATACTAGTGCACCGGTGGCTGCTGCATTTGTACAGGGCATGTCAACCATCCCTGCTGAAAGAGACACCACCAATGGTTTGCCAACTGAGGCACTTGGCCACCATAACTGTATTGCAGAATTATTTACATGTCATATAGCTTTTTTATTAGATTGAGGTCGTCTGAAGAAGCTCTGAGGCTATGTGCAGACAAGTCAGATTCACTGTGGATTTACAACTGTGGAAAATACGCAGCGGCAAGGGGTTAAATCTGAAGCACACATGCTGTAGATTTCAAATCTGCAGTGTAGATCAATTCTGCTGTAGATTCTGTGCGGACTTTTTCCTCACCTGGTGGATGAGATTTGTTAAAATCTTTTCCCCATGGCTCAAACTGAAAATGCTGTGGATTTTCCATGTGGAAAATCCACAGCATTTATGCTACATGTGAACGTTCCCCGAAGTTTTTGTGACAATTAGGGGATTAGTGACCTCACAGGATCACCAACTTTCCTCCATCTAGGTGGGTGGCCGTACTTCAGAAACCTATATCCAGACCAGAGTAGGTAGTGAACTTTAGGAAGTCAATTTTAGTTTTACAGTAAATAATAGTTCTAAAGGTAACACTGTTACACGGTTGTTTGGTCACAGTGCACACAAGCATTAACAAGGTACTAGTGCATCTTGTCTCCACCAGAAGAATGGGTGGAGACAAACTGCACGCCCACAAACAACGCCCACAACTTGAATGGGTGCCCATCAGTTTCTCCCATCCCGCCTCGTGTCACTAACCCCTCTGGCGCTCTCCCTTGTCTCCTTCCTGGCTCCTGCGCTGTCAGTCTGCTTGCTGCCATCCCATCTGTGCTGTAAACAGTGTTCTGGTCCTCCTGCACTGCTCTATTTTGCGAGGTCAGTGACAGCGGGACCGGCAGCTATGGTGGCGGCGGGGAGACCGCAGCTGGGAGCTTACATGGATGGGAGTGAAGGGCAACAAGAAGAGAGTGACAGCGGGGGCCGGCAGCTGTTGATGCGGCGGTGGCAGGGAGACCGCAGCTGCTGTGCGCTGACATGGACAGGAGCGAAGGGCAGCGAGGAGAGTGCCAGCAGGGCTGGCAGCTGCTGCGGTGGCCGGCGATAGCAGCGGGGAGACTGGGGCTGGGAGCTGACATGTCAGTCAGTGCAGTGACCGGGGCTACAAGCCAGGCAATCAAAAGTTCGGGGGTGTGCACTTTGCCTCCACCCATTCTCCTGCCCAGCCAGTCAAGTTTTGGGCGTTGTTTCTGGGCATGCAGTTTGTCTCCACGCATTCTTCAGGTGGAGACAAGATGCACCAGTACCTATTAAAAACCGAAATACAAGCCATCTGGCTACTAACTCACATAGGATTCTCTCCTATCTAACACAGTGGGCTAGTGCCACTACACGCCACAGAAATGTCCAACAGCATACCCATCCAGGGTGTCAGTCTTGGGGGGGCATCCTTCCCAGTCAGACTTGTTGCCAGTACCACAGCCCGGTCTGTCACAGACCTCAGGCTTTCAGCCTCCTCCTGGCTTCTCTCCCAGGGAGTAGCTCCAACAGCAGCTTTGTGGCTCAGTGTGTCTGGAGGTTTTATCTCCTGCAAACACTCCCATATAGCTGTCCCTGCTGATTAGCACACAGAATGCCTGTTTTACAGCCCCCTGCAGGCCATCCTGTGTACTACCTTGCCACAATTTGTATACGGTACAGTTAGAGTGCATTGGGGGAGTTTTCTGTAATAGTAAATTTACATTCACATTCAGACATACATGACAGCCGGTGTACAGATTCACATCTGGGCGCACCAAATCAATAGATCTCAGTCCTCGTTGAATGCTGAAAATTTAATTTTGAAATAAAAACTTGATTTGAATAGAATTTTCCCAATACATTTCAGACAGGACAAAATGCACATTACATGTACAAGTGTGGATATAGCATCCAGCAATGGAGCCTCAAATAGAAGAAAGCGGGCGCATGCAGAGATCCAGTGTTTATACACTATGGGGCTTATTAGATGACATACAGTAGGTCTGTTGGTTGGCTCTTTGGGTGGTGGTGAAAATATGTCAGTCTATATATTTGGGCAGTAAGATGTGTGGCACAGAGGACAATGGTAGTCATTTTACATGGGACCATATGTATAAGTATAGTTTACGTATATATATTGTCTATAGGCTGTGCCTGGCAGGTAGGTTGCAATGCACATACCTATGTGTGTACATTTATGTAAATTGCGTGAAGGTCTGTACATGGTTTTAGGTTATAAGCCTGGACAAGGCAGGTAGAACTGTGTGGATGACACTGATCCATGTCTGGTTCGTCAAAGGTTGCCATCCGTTAGGTCCAGTAGACTGGCAGGTCTCCGCACAACACTCGGATGGTAGTGCCCAAGATGGAAGGATCAGTCACCAACTTAAAGGGGTCAGTCTCAGAGCCCAGCTAAGTGGAAAAAATGATATATTGAGAAATGCAAGATTCATATTTCTTTTAGAATGACACTAGCTATGGTTTATAGGAGCCCAACTAAGCTATTGGCACTGCCACCTGCATTCAAGATTAAAAGTGCCATCAAAGTCACCCACCTGCCAGTATACATATATGAGTACAACACATAGAGCAAATTTACTATATCCGACTAACAGACAGTGCAAACATAGAGACCTTTTATATGACGTGATTCTCAGGCCATTGTAAACGAGTGCTGATTGACAAGCATCTCAGTTGGCGTTGGTGACGCACTGCAAGCCGCGGTAAGTTCCACACCCAAAATCTACAGGTCTAACTTCAGATTGTGATGCGGAATTGCAGGCAGGTTTCAAGCCATTTTGAATTCCGCATTTTTTTGTAGCCCATGTTTCCCTATGGAGCCCTCGTTTTGGTCCCATCACAACACATTAAATCGAGGTTTTCAGCAATTAACATTACAAAATAAGCCCTACCCTGAATGTAAGCCCTAACTGCCCTCCATGAAAAAAAAAAGGAATACTTACCTAGCAGGCTCAGGCCGGGTCCTTCCGCTGCTCTCCAGAGCTCTGCCGGGCATCTTGCAGTCCTCGTTCGCCTACAGAAGATCACTTCCTGGTTGCTGGATTCATAAATCCCACCTCCAGGATGCGATGGCTCTGATTGGTTCATCCAGCGTTGCTTAACCAATCAATGCAGCGCTGGATGAACCAATGGGATGGCTGTGATTGGTATCTAGCTCTGATAAATATATATAATTGTTAATACATATAATGGGGATTTCTACAAACAATAGATACATAACTTAATAGGGCGGATAAAGTGATACGTTCGCTGGTGACAGTTCCGTGTCTTGTTGGAAGGCCGCCCTGTGATATTTGCCGTCTAGTATTTTACCTTGCTCAGCACATTTTCTGCAACGTACTGGAGACTCTGTATGCTTTCTGGTTCCATATGTGTAATGTAACATGCGTGTCCGGGCCGGGGGCGAGTGCAGATCAGCAGCTGAAAGTATAGACATAACTTTAAAAAAAAGCCTAGTTGGCAGCAGCCATTAGGTAACTAGGAGCAGAAGCTCTGGAAGTGGTTTTCCAATTCTAGAAACACTGATCACCTAACCTCCAGTTTGGTCATCAATAGCTGATTGGTGGTGGTCCACCACTGAGGACTCCTGTCAATCAGTTGTTCACTGGGCCGCTCTCACAATGTACGAAGCAGAAAACAGATAGTGCTGTACCTTGTGCAGTGGCTGGGTATGGTATTGCAGGCATAGTCCCCAATTACTTCAATGGAAGTTGTGCCTTCAATAGTATGCCAGGCCACTACACAATGTACGGTACTATCTGCTCCTGCTTCATTCACCATGACAGTGATCCGTCAAACAGGTGATCGCTGAGAATACATAAACAGTTTAAAGGATTATTTCCAAGCCTGATCTTTATCACCTATCCACAGAATAGATGATAAAAGTCTGATTGGTGTGGGTATCACCTCTAAGACCGTCACCGATCCAAATAATGGGGGTCCCATGTTCCCCTCTCCTCCTCACTGTGAGCTTACTGCACCCTGCAGTGAGGAAGGGATTGAATGGTCACGCATGTGCAGTGCCGCTCCATTCCTTTTCAATGGACTGTTGGAGAGAGCCAAGCGCTTGTATTCAGCTATTTCCTTCAGCCCCATTGAAATTAATGCCACAGCGCCACCCATACTCTGCTGCCGCTCCAATCAGCATTCTCCTCACGGCAGGGCTGCATTGAACCTACATAGTGTTGCTGGTGTACCTGTATGTATAATGGAAGATCTTTGGAGGAGGCATCCGGTTATGGATGTGTCACTTCTGCACACTATAGAGATACATCAATGATCACCATACCTTGCTGTAGTCATACACAACACTAGCTGACTTGTTGATGCCAGTGTCAAGGTGGAAGGTTGCCACACCGGCACTTTGTAGCTTGACATCTGCTCCATCATGTAGAGACATCTGGAAAATCTAAAGGCAGAGAGATACAAAAGTCTAAATAATTGTGCACATATACACTATTGTACACTACTGCCCCAACCTGGTGGGGCTTGCGGAACTGGGACAAAGATCAAGAGAAGCCATAGTAGAGTCGCACTCCTGACTTTTGACAAGCCTGGGTCGGTAAAGCGGTGAATCTCACACAATGAATCCGTAAGTGAGACTGGCCTCAAGTCCAGCATTAGGTGCTCACACCATTAGGGACCTAAATAGTTAGCCGACAGGTCTGTTGCAGTGCATAGGACCTACGCCAAACGATTTAGACTGATAAGCTAACTTCTCTTGCTCGTGCCCTCATACTAACTATTGTAACAGGGGAACAGAGCACGAACCTTTAATAATAAAGACAATTCAAGTGGGTTTTACTACGCTGTGTTTCCAGAAGATCCTATTGATAATATTGAAATGTTAACCCTAAAAAGGAAGTTTGTGCTACATTTATGTGATTTATATTTCTGTTCAACGGGACTGATCTTTATTCTGCATTATTGATAGTGTTTTTCCAGCATTATCACGTATTGTGCACAAAGTATGGTTCTTTTTAGAATCTAGTCAGTTGTAGCTAGCTCCAAGGTATTTCAAGCTAAAGTTTCATTGTTCACCTCTCATTATAATCGTGTTTCATGTCTTTATTCTTAAACGAATATTGTAATTTTGTTAACTCCATCTGCTGCATCATATCCTGAATCCTCCGTCTCTATTCCACCACCCATGACACTACATCTGTACATTTGGTAACCAGCTGCTAACAATTAATGGGTCTTACTGGGTAATTAGTCAAATACAAAATTTCGATTATGAGCTACTTTGCCATATAGATAATGATCAAAATACATGATGCCTTTACTTTTCCATTACCAGGGATCTAAACTGACAATGAACTGACACTTGATTGACAAAATGTGAATTAAAATCTTACTGTCTCTGTGTGTTTCTGGCTCATATGTAGACCCATCAAGAGGACCCCTAGGAGAACCACAACCAGGACTACCACAACCAGCACCACACACAGGAGCTTCTTAAAACCACCAACACATGGGATTCGGGGGATGGGAAGCAGCTCTGAATATACCTGGAAGAAAGGGAGGACACTAGATGAAACTAGATATAGAAATAAGTAAAATATTCTCTTGATCATTCAGATCTTTCTCTACTAGGAGCTAAAATGAGCACTCTAATCCATATACCGTATATACTCGAGTATTAGCCGACCCGAGTATAAGCCGAAACAATAAGTTTCACCACAAAAAACTGGGAAAATTGATTGACTGGAGTATAAGCCGAGCTATACTCGAGTATATACTAGGTAAAAAAAAAATACACTCCATACTCACCTCCCAGCTGGCGTCTGTGTCTGTGCGACAAGCTGCTTAAATTCTCCCCGCTGTCATCCCCTGCCATCTTCTCTGCTTGGCTCTGTCAGTGCTGTGTAAGTAAGCGCTGTGATTGAATTGAGCACCAGCCAATCACAGCTGGCGCCCGATCCAATCACAGTGCCTACTTGCACAGCACTGATGGTGGGGGATTTGAAAGCCGAGCAGGGAGATGACAGCAGGGAGAATTCTAAAGCAGCTTGATTGGCTGTGAATAATCGAGGCCCGGCTGTTATTGGCTGACGCTCGATCCAATCACAGTTCTTACTTACACAGCGCTGACAGCGGGGGATGACAGAGCTGAGCAAAGAGGATGTCAGGGGATGACAGCGGAGAGAATTCAAGCAGCCTTCAGCACCGCCACCAGAGACGCAGATGCCGGCTGGGAGGTGAGTATGGAGGGTTTTTTTATTAAGCCTTGCCTGACTCGAGTATAAGCCGAGGGGGGCTTTTTCAGCACACAAAAAATGTGCTGAAAAACTAGGCTTATACTCGAGTATATACAGTAAGTAGATTATTTTCCACTAGGAGCTAAAGACACATTCCAAAAGAGTAGTTCTGTCATTATTCAGTGGAGCATTCTAACCATGACAGTTAGTAGATTATTCTCTAGTAAGAGCTAAATTAGAATGCTACATCATATCAGGGGATTATTTCTTATTTTCAGCTAAATGAGCGTACTAAATTATAAGGAGTCGGTTATTATCAACTATGAGTTAAACCAAGCATTTTAAACCATGATATTGGTAGCCTATTCTTTATTTCGAGCTTAAAGTGCATTCTAAACTATGACATTAGTAGAGTATTCTCAACTCTGAGCTAAAAAAAAGATGAAGAACATTCTAAAAAGTATTTTATCATCCACTAGGATTTAGAGGAGCATTCTAACTGTAACATTTAGTAGATTATTCTCCAATATGAGATACATGAACATTCTATATCAGTGGATTATTATTTACTTTTAGCTAAATGAGCATTCTAAATCATGTAATGAGTTGGTTATTACCCACAATGACTATTCTTTACTTTGAGTTAAAAGTATATTTTAAATCATGACATGCAAAGTATTATTCACCCTGAGTTCAATTGAGCATTCTAAAAGGATATTAGATTATCCATTGTGAGGTTAAATAACATTCTAAACCATGATATTAGTAGATTATTCTCCACTATAAACTGAAAGGAGCATTCTAAAAGAGTAGTTTTTCATCCACCATGATTTAGAGGAGCATTCTAACCATGACGCTTAGTAGAGTATTCACCAATATGAGCTAAACTATGCCTTCTAATTTGTATAAATGGATTAGTCTTTATTTTTAGTTACATGAGCATTCTAAATCATGGTATGAGTCTTTATACATTAAACTACTGTCAGAACCGGCAACTCTCGGGGCCGCCGTGCCCGCACCACCGGTCCGGCCACCCGGGGTACAGGAGCGCGGCGCAGAGGTACCCCGGTTCTTGTGATCTCCCCGGGCCGCTGTAAGACTGGTCGCCGCCGGGTTGCTAGGGAGGCAGCTGGTGCTTCTAGTCACTTGACTACCAGGCTGGCTTCCCTAGTAACTGTCTGTGCAGCTAGACTGGGGGCGTGCCCCCAGCACCGCCCTGATTAGCCCTGCTGCTGTCAGGCTCCCCGCCCCAATCAGCTTCTGGGGCGGGAGCGCTGACAGCATTTAAATAGGTGTGTTTTCCTCTCAGGCCTTGCCAGTGTTAGTTTGGTCTTCCAGCTGCACCCGCGTATTCTTTGACTCCTGTTTGTGACCCCGGCTTTCCTGACCTCTGCTTTTGGACCTTGACTACGTTTTTGCCTGACCCCCCTGTACTGCGCACCCTCCTGTTGCCGACCCGGATTGTCTGACCACTCTACCGTTGTTTGTCTTCAGTGTCTGTTTGTCTTCCCGTGTCCCGCTTCCCTAGTGAGGGTAGGGACCGCCGCCCAGTTGTCGCCCTGGGGGTTAGCCCAGGGGGGCAAGTAGGCAGGGACAGGGGTTGCGGGATATCTCAGGGACCCCCATATCCCGGACACTGTCCTGACAGTAACACTGGCCGAACGAAGGTCAGACCCTTGCATCCGCCCGGCAACTCTGAACCCCTCGATGGAGGCCATGGCAGCTGTAGCGAACCAGGTCCAGTTCCTTACGAACCTTGCCCAGGACCTAACAGCCCGCTTGCAGCGACAGGAACAAGCGGCAGCTGCAGGTCCCATGCAACCCGCTTCCGCTCCAGGAACAATGACAGAACCTCGAGCCACGCTTCCGGATTGTTTCTCCGGAGAGAGAGGTCAGTTTTTCGCATTTAGAGAGAGCTGCAAGCTCTACTTTGATCTCCGCCCCCACTCCTCTGGTACTGAATACCAGAAAGTGGGAATTGTAATTACCCGCCTGAGGGGAGAGCCCCAAAATTGGGCTTTCTCATTACCTGCTGGCTCTCCCGCCCGACTATCCCCTGACGCCTTTTTTTCCGCCTTGGGTCAAATTTATGACGAACCCGACCGTGCTGGCTACGCAGTCTCCAAGCTTCTGGCCCTGCGCCAGGGTTGCAAGATGGCGGAGGACTACTGTTCCCAATTCCGCCAGCACTGTACAGAATCCGGGTGGAATGATGCCGCCCTAAAAGACCTATTTTTGACCGGTCTGTCTGAGGGTCTGAAGGACCTACTCGTGGCCCACCCGGAGCCAAGAACCCTGGAGCAAGCCATGTCGCTGGCTATTCGGGCTGACCGACGTTTGAGGGCCAGACACGCCGCTCGGACCACTCCACTCCCCACGCCCACTTCTTCTACTGACCCGACTTTTCCACCTCCCACCACCGAGGCCATGGAGCTGGGAGCCCTGAACCCTAAGCAACGCCGGGAAAATCGCCTGAAGAAGAACCTCTGCTTCTACTGTGGGGAGCCGGGTCACCGCATTGCAACCTGCGCCAAGAAGCCATGGCAGGGAAAACGTCCGCTCCTAGGCAGTTGTCCGGAGGACTGTCTAGGAGCCAAGGTACTCCCTGTGTTATCCAAAATGTTATTGCCTTGCACCCTAGAATTTCATGCTTTCCACCGTACTGGGCAAGCCTTTGTTGATTCTGGGGCTGCGGCGAATTTCGTTAACTTTAATTTCGTTGCTCAACTGTCCGGGGTTTTTTTACGTTTAGAGACCCCGATTCTGGTTTCAGGAGTGGACTCCACCCCATTGCAAGCAGGGGTGGTTAATCTGGTTACCCCTGAAGTAAGGTTTACTATAGGAGCCTTACACGTGGAAACCTGCACCTTTCTAGTGATGAGAGATTTGTCTGTGGACGTCGTCCTAGGCCTCCCCTGGCTCCGGGAGCACAACCCGGTAGTAAATTGGGACACGTTGGAACTGGTAAAGTGGGGTCCCCGCTGTGCCAACCACCTTTGTGCGGTGAAGATGGGAATCTCCACCTGCGAGGGGACCCCCCTACCAGAATACCTCTCCGAGTTTTCTGACGTGTTCTCCAAACAATTATCTGAAGCTCTGCCCCCTCATAGGGAATGGGACTGTAAAATAGACTTGATTCCTGGGGCCAAACTTCCTAAAGGCCGCATTTATAACGTTACGGTTCCTGAGAGAGAATCCATGAGGGACTATATCCAAGACAGCCTGGCCAAGGGGCACATCCGGCCCTCAGAATCCCCGGTGGGTGCCGGGTTTTTCTTCGTTGAGAAGAAGGATGGGGGTCTCCGGCCCTGTATTGACTATAGAGAGCTAAACAAAATCACAGTCCGGAACCAGTATGCTCTTCCACTCATTCCTGACCTCCTCAACCAGGTCGCTGGTGCCCGATGGTTTTCCAAACTTGATCTCAGGGGAGCATACAACCTCATCCGCATTCGCGAGGGGGATGAGTGGAAAACCGCCTTCAATACGCCCCTCGGGCATTTTGAATACCTAGTTATGCCTTTTGGATTGTGTAACGCCCCCGCCATTTTTCAGGGGTACATGAACTCAGTGTTTCAGGATATCATGGGGGTGTTCGTGGTTGTATATCTAGACGACATTTTGATTTTTTCCTCCGACTTGCCGAGTCACCATACTCACGTTCAGACTGTACTAGCTCGACTCAGACATAACAAGCTGTTTGCTAAACTCGAGAAATGTGTCTTCGGGGTACAAAAGATATCATTTTTGGGGTATATCATCACGCCATGCGACTTCCAGATGGATCCTGAAAAGGTGAAAGCCATCACGGAGTGGGCCCAGCCAGGGTCGTTGAAAGCCCTTCAACGCTTCCTCGGCTTCGCCAACTACTATCGCAAATTCATCAAAGACTTCTCCGTGGTGGCCAAACCTCTAACGGACCTCACCAGAAAGGGGGCAGATGTGAGGACCTGGTCTTCTGAGGCTCTGAGGGCCTTCGATACCCTAAAGGCGGCGTTCTCTTCTGCACCTGTCCTAGTACAACCGGATCTGTCCAGCCCTTTTTTGGTGGAGGTAGATGCCTCTGAGTTTGGTGTGGGAGCGGTACTGTCCCAAGGTCCCTCCACTCTCACCAACCTTAGACCGTGTGCCTATTTTTCTAGGAAGTTTTCTTCCACCGAACGGAACTATGATATAGGCAACCGGGAATTGCTGGCGATTAAGTGGGCTTTCGAAGAGTGGAGGCATTTTTTGGAAGGAGCCCATCACCAGATCACGGTACTCACAGACCATAAAAACCTCACCTATCTAGATTCCGCTAAGAGGTTAAATGCTCGGCAAGCCCGCTGGGCCTTGTTCTTCTCTCGGTTCAATTTTGTTGTTACCTATAGACCCGGTTCTAAGAATATCAAGGCTGATGCCCTGTCTAGGAGCTTTGGTTCTCCGGAACCTGCCGAGCCGGAGCCTGAGAGCATTCTCTCCCCTGGGGTGGTCCTCGCTGCTGTCTCCTCCGACCTTTCACCTCTCATTCACGCCGCTCAACAATCTGCTCCTGAAGCCCTTCCGGAAGGCAAATTATTTGTCCCGTTGTCACTGAGATTGAAAGTGTTAGAGGAGACACATGCTTCAGTCCTAGCTGGACACCCCGGCATCAGGGGTACGCTGGAGTTAGTGTCCAGACTCTATTGGTGGCCGCACATGGCCAAGGAGGTACGGGGATTTGTGTCTGCGTGCCCGGTTTGCGCAAGGGGGAAGAATCTCAGGAGACGTCCTGAGGGTCCTCTTCTTCCCTTGCCCATTCCGTCCAGGCCATGGTCCCATTTGTCCATGGATTTTATTACTGATCTGCCATCCTCGCTGGGGAATACGGTCATCTGGGTAATAGTAGACCGTTTCTCTAAAATGTCACATTTTGTTCCGCTTTGCAAGTTGCCCAACGCCAAACTTCTGTCGGAAATGTTCATCAAGGAGATTGTTCGGTTACATGGGATCCCCGAGGACATTGTGTCAGATAGAGGGGTTCAGTTCGTCGCTCGCTTCTGGCGAGCCTTCTGTAAAAATCTAAACGTAAATTTGTCCTTCTCCTCCGCTTTCCATCCCGAGAGTAACGGACAAACGGAACGAATGAACCAAGAACTTATCCAGTATCTGCGACTGTTTGTCTCGGATAACCAGTATCAGTGGGTCAACTACTTACCTCTCGCCGAATTTGCTATCAACAACCATGTTAACTCGTCGACCCGATTGTCACCTTTTTTTTGTAACTATGGGTTTCATCCCCGGTTCTCGCTTTCCACTCCTGTGGTCTCGAACAATCCGGCCGCCGACATATCCTCTGAGGAACTGTGCACAGTTTGGGCCCAGGTTCGTAAGAACCTTCAGGGTTCCCAAGAGAAACTGCGTAAATACGCAAATAAAAGATGTACCATCTCTGCACCTTTTGTAGTCGGGGAGCAAGTTTTGTTGTCATCCAAGAATCTGAGACTCAAGGTTCCCTCCCTGAAACTTGCTCCTCGGTTCATTGGCCCATTTACTGTTTCTCAGGTTATCAACCCGGTGTCATATAAGTTGGCACTTCCTGACCCCTGGAAGGTCCACAAGGTGTTTCACAAAAGCTTACTTAAGAAGTATGTGACTCCAGTTCTACCCACCCAGAACCCGCCTCCTCCTTCTCTGGTACAGGGGGAACTGGAGTATGAAGTAGAAAGGCTGGTGGATGCCCGACGGGTTAGAGGTGTGCTGCAGTACCTGGTCCACTGGAGAGGATTTGGCCCTGAGGATAGGACGTGGGTCCCTGCCAGGGACGTTCATGCGCCACGCCTAGTCCAGGCATTCCACAGGGCTTTCCCGCTTAAGCCCGCACCTGGCCATGGGGGTCCGGTGTCCCCCCGTAGAAGGGGGGGTACTGTCAGAACCGGCAACTCTCGGGGCCGCCGTGCCCGCACCACCGGTCCGGCCACCCGGGGTACAGGAGCGCGGCGCAGAGGTACCCCGGTTCTTGTGATCTCCCCGGGCCGCTGTAAGACTGGTCGCCGCCGGGTTGCTAGGGAGGCAGCTGGTGCTTCTAGTCACTTGACTACCAGGCTGGCTTCCCTAGTAACTGTCTGTGCAGCTAGACTGGGGGCGTGCCCCCAGCACCGCCCTGATTAGCCCTGCTGCTGTCAGGCTCCCCGCCCCAATCAGCTTCTGGGGCGGGAGCGCTGACAGCATTTAAATAGGTGTGTTTTCCTCTCAGGCCTTGCCAGTGTTAGTTTGGTCTTCCAGCTGCACCCGCGTATTCTTTGACTCCTGTTTGTGACCCCGGCTTTCCTGACCTCTGCTTTTGGACCTTGACTACGTTTTTGCCTGACCCCCCTGTACTGCGCACCCTCCTGTTGCCGACCCGGATTGTCTGACCACTCTACCGTTGTTTGTCTTCAGTGTCTGTTTGTCTTCCCGTGTCCCGCTTCCCTAGTGAGGGTAGGGACCGCCGCCCAGTTGTCGCCCTGGGGGTTAGCCCAGGGGGGCAAGTAGGCAGGGACAGGGGTTGCGGGATATCTCAGGGACCCCCATATCCCGGACACTGTCCTGACAACTACGCATTCTAGACCATGATATCAGTAGACTATTCTTTGCGACCTGAAGGTTGTGGGTTCAATCCCCGCTTCTGTCAGGTAGCCGGCTCAAGGTTGACTCAGCCTTCTATGCTTCCGAGGTTGGTAAAATGAGTACCCAGCTTGCTGGGATGGGGGGGGGGGGGAGGTAGAAAGATGACTGGGGAAGGCAATGACAAACCACCCTGCAAAAACAGTCTTCCAAGAAACCGTCATGCTAGGAGTCAGTCAAGACTCGGTGCTTGCACCAGGGGACTTTACCTTTACCTATTCTTTGCTTTGAGTCATTCTCCATTATGAGCTAAAAAGCAGATTCCAAAAGAATACTTTATTATCCACCATGATTTAGAGAAGCATTCTAACCATGACATTTAGTAGATTATTCTCGAATATGCTCTGAACTGAGCATTCTAAACCATCTCAACCAAACTGTTCTCACAGTAAGTGTAGAAAATTCTAAACCAATAAGTGAGCCTTTTAAATCATGAGATCATAAGATTATTCTTTATTTTTACCTAAATGAGCATTCTAAATTGTATGAGAGCATTAAGATCCATTGATATAAACTGAGAATTCTAAATTATGACGTGCAAAGATTATTGTCCACCTTGAGTTACATTGATCCTTCTAAAACAAGATAATAGTAGATTATAATCCGCCGTGTGATAAAATGAGCATTCTAAAGTATGATATTAGTTGATTATTCTCCAATATGAGCTAAACCAGGCACTCTAAACTATCTTAGCAGATTGTTCTCCACAATGAGAGTAGAAGAAAAATTCTAAACTACGATATCAACAGATCATAGTCTTCTATGAGCTCATTAGAGGATTCTCCACTATGAGTTTAATAAAGCATTCTAAACCATGATGAGCATTCTTTACTATGAGATTAGCCGACTATGATCTGAACCATATCACGGATACCCATATAAATCATATTTCTAATCTGAGCATCAAATAGGGGTGATCTCCCAGGTTCACTCACTGGTGGTGTGTCCATCAGCGCGGTCTTGCTCTGCTCCATGGCTGCCTATTTCGTCTCTGCTATCAGCAGGTTGTATACTGTACTTATTCCAAGTTTTAGCTGTACTCTGGTGTATATACCTGGACCTGCAGCATCGTCACTGCCGTGAAGTGCTCCTCAGACTCCTTTAAGAGTGTTTACTTAGACATGAAAATATTTAAGAACAGACTTCCCACATTTCAAGAGGTTTATTTAAAAAAACATTTTCTGCCAGATACACTTGGTTAATGGTTATTTTTCTGCAAGCTGCAGAGTATTAATTTCTTAACCCCTTATTTCATAGAAAACATGCAATGACAACTGATGTTGCTGGTTTTTGCAGAGCTCCTAATCCCCGTATATGCAGAAGGTAAAAAAAAAAAAGATCTGCAATTAATATACGGCAGGTATAGGCATGTTATTGGATTACATATACCAGCACAATATTCAACCTGAACGCTTGAGTCACCATGTGGAATCTTAAGGTAATAATTCAAAGTAATAGCGAGTACCAATAGATATATATATACACTGAGTGGTCACTTTATTAAAGACTCCCATCTAGTAGCGTGATGGAGCTTCTTTGATCGTCAGAACTGCAGCAATTCGTTGTATAGATTCCACTAGGTGGTGAAATTATATTGCAGGAATATTGGCCCCTGTGGACAGGAAGCTTCTTGTAGTTGCAGCAAACCGGAAATACCTGGATGGAGACTGGACAGAACATAACTGGAGAATTCTAGGAAACTACTGAAACGGAGACCATTGGGTCTCCATTTCAGTAGGTTTCAGTTCATTTGTGCCATTCTGTGCCGGAAAGAAAAATGTGGTAGACTGCTTTTCTTTCCGGCACAGAATGGCAAACGTGAATGGATACCAGCCATGACAGAGACCTATTGGTTTCCGATTTAGCAGTTTTCTATAATGCTTGAAATTCTATCCGGTCTCCATCCAGGAGATTCATTTTCTGTATTTTAAACGTACACCTTGATGAGACCCCTTGATAGAGGCAATAATGAGATTTGGACAGGCATTTGGACAGCAATGGCACTAGAACTGGTCATCAGCTGTTATAGCCCATTCGTGCTAAGTAAGACTAAGACTGAGTTTTGCTAATGGACACATTACTTGGAGAAATGGCATTCTATTCGGCTACAATTTGCATTAGAATGATTTTTGAAATCCCCCTTTGACCCCTTTTACCCCTTGAGTTCTTTACACCCGCAGGATCCACTTTCATTGGATGTTTAAACTTGATCACACCATTTTCTGTATACTCTCCACAATATTGTATGACAAAACCCCATAAGGCAGGCAGTGAAATCCTTAGCACAGATGATCGGCCTCGTTGGAAGCCACTTAGATTGCTCGATTTTCCCATCTAATGTGGATTTATACTGAAACTGATCCACTGAAAACTTGTCACTTATTTTATCTGCACATCGGGGTCATGTGTGTAATTATCATACAGGGAAGCTCAAATCGTGAAAGGCATGGGATCTCTAGTAGAGTGGTCATTCAATGTATGGGGTAAAGCCCTAAACATTGCAAAGTTGACAGAGGATGGCCCATATGGATTGGCTGCCCCAAACACCTGACATGGCTCATCCTTGGTGGTAAGCAATAGCATGGCATGAGAATCAAACCTGTCCTAGTGGCAGAGATATAATACACCAACACTCTGGTGCTCCTAATCATTAGATATGGTGAAATGTGACATCACTGGCCGTTAGGTGGAAAACCCAAGACATACGAAGCACATCTTTAAAATGGCCATTCTAATTGCTCCCGGGAGTAAACAATCAAGATAATTTGCAAGTCCCCGCCAGTTTATTGGCAGATCTAAACCAACAGCAATCTGTTGCAATAGTTTATATGTCTTCTTTCATCCTTCGCTCATCTAAAAAGGCACCTTTGTTTTTTTTTAATCAATATGTGGTCTTCTAACTACAATGTTCCCTTACGGAGGTGCACTAGTTACTTCGTTGAGCTTTACTTTGTTTACATCTATTGACCATTGAGGTCACATCTAGACCTCCTCACTGGGAGTCCATAAGGAACAAAAAGGTTAGTGGGCAACTTGAACCAAATTGGAAGCCCTATCCTTTCGATCTCTGTGGCTCCAGGTAACCCATCAGCATCTGCAATTATTGTAGATGGAGAGAAACCTGTTGCCTAAGCCTTCTCTAAAGTGTCAAACACTTTCACCAATGGTCTTCACTTACGCAACACACACAAGTGCTACACAAACAACACACAAGTGTTTAAAATGCCTCTGAGTGCCGAGCAAACACACAAGAGATGTTTACTGACTATGAGGATGCCTCTTCATTGAGACAATGTCCCGCTCCCATTTTCTGCCAGTTCCCACATTCTAAATCAGTTCTAGTCTGGTTCTTCGTACCTTCTGTACCTCAGGATGCAAAAAGCATTGCACACAATGACGACAATGCACTGACCTTTAACACACTGAATGCCCCTTTATTAGAGATACTGACCCTTTCACAATCGGAGTCTTCCTGCATGGATATTAGAGCCGTGACCCTGGAGTGCGGCATAACATCTCGTGGCAAGTTTTTCGTGGATCAGTGTCAGTGTGAATCCACATTAGATGTGAAAATCTAGCGATCTGAGTGACTTCCAACGGGGTCTGGTCATCGGTACTAGACTAGCTGGGGCCAGGATTCCACTGCCGACCTTGTAGGGGTTTCTTTTGCAGCTATGTGAAGAGTATCCCCTTAGTGACGGCCCCATTGGGATTTTACGTCCTCAGTAAGTGGGCTTTAATCCTAGAGGACGTAGTTTTATGCATCTCCTTAGGATTAATGCCCACTTGCCTGAGGACGTGACAGCTCCATGCTGTTGGTGCCCGCAGGTAGCCGACAGCATGGAGCTGTCATCCCAGGATGCGGGCAGTCCCCCCCCCCCCCCCCGGCATTGCGATTGGCGCTATCCAATGGATAGCGCTGATCGCAATAAAGTAAATAAAACTGCGTAAAAAGTTAGTTATTCAGCTGCCCTGATGGATCGGATCCATCAGGGCAGCTGAAAATACTCACCCGGCTTGTCTGTGGTGTCCCCCGTAGATCTGGTCCTCCCGACCCGCCGCCGGCCTTCTGTGCATTCGCGACAGACGATGATGTCAGGCGCATGCGCAGAAGCCCGGGGGCCCCCGGCAAATTTAAAATCTCCCGTCTCCTGAAGGTAGCTGGGAACCAGGAGATGTCACCGGGGACCGCGATCGCCGCTATCCATTGGATAGCGGCGATCGCGAAAAAGTTCAAAAAGTAAAATAAAAAGTGGATCGGATCCATGAGGGGAGGTGAAAATACACACCTCGGTCCTCCCCGATGTCCCGGGACCCGGGCGCGTGCACAGAGGGGCTCGAGCCCCAGGAAATTTAAAATCCCTCTGCTCCTGACTGCCATGTGTAGCCAGGAGCAGAGAGATTATACCGGGGACATGATCACTGTTATCCAATGGATAACAGTGATCATGTAAAGTTCAAAAAAGTGTAAAAAGTAAAAAAAAAAGTGTAAAAAGTAAAAAAAAAAAGTGTAAAAAGTAAAAAAAAATTTTTAAAAAAGTTTAAAAAGCTTACGTTTCATCTCCCCTCACGGATCATATCCGCAAGGGAGGATGAAATGACGTACAAAAGGCCCGCGGATTTATCCACGTACCTTACCCCAGCTTCTGCGCACGTGCCCGTCGCCACAATGGCAGGCGCAGCGCAAAAGCTGTGGATTGCCAGGATAATTTAAAATCTCCCTGCTCCTGGCTACAAAACTTAGCCGAGAGCCTGGAGATTTCACGGGGGGCTGCGGTGAGCGGTTCCTGATCACGTGTACGCCATTATCCAATGGATAATGGCGATCACGTAAAAGTAAAAAAAGGTGAAGGTTCATCTCCCCTCACCGATGCGATCAGTGAGATGAGATGAAACTTTTTACCGGAGGCCTCCGTATTTGCACCCCGACGTGATCTTCCTCCGTGAACTTTCCCGGATTCTGCACATGCTACCACCGGCAAAACACCGGACACATGCGTAGGAGTCGGGGAGCCCAGGAAATTTAAAAGCTCCTTATTCCCAATGACCAACGGTCGCCGAGAGCCTGGAGCAGTGATGGGTGGCCTCGTTGAACGGTCCCCGGTCACGTGATAAAAAGGTAGCGATCTACCTTTGGCCGGTCTCACATGACTGGATAGGAATTACGGATTCCGCATGCGTCTGATCCGCGGTAATACGCAGATCAATCGCATTGGATTACACAATTCCGCTCACATTAGCAGTTCGGAATTACGTAATCCACTTGCAGAAAAGAGAACGCAGCAGGTTCGATTTTACTCCGGATATCCGCAACGTAGAGCCCATTGTGCTCCATGGTCGTGGATATACCCACAGCCCATACGCAACTACCTTGTATACGGGCTGCGGGTACCCGCGTCATCGCTAAGCGACGGTGCGGGAAATACAAACAAAAAAGAAAATGTGCTGCGCATGACCGCCTGTGTGAGTAGGCAGTTATGCGCAGTATATTATGTGGCCGTACGCAGGGTCACAGCCAGGCTTACAGCTGGGATCTGCTGCGGGCCTCCGCAAGCGGATTCCACCTACGGCTGCGTGAGCCCGGCGTTATTCAGACCGCTACCTGTAATACGCAATTTACAAGAAGCCCCAGGAACGTTCGCCTTCCTGCAGTTCCAGGAGCACCTTGTTGAGCGTCTTCTGTGTGACACCGCCGCACCTCATCAAGCTTACGGAGACTCACAGAGCGCCACTTTTTACACCCCATACCCGCCACTGAGGTCAAGAAATACCCCCAACATACATGAGAGGAGGGGGGATACCCAGTTTTATTGCCCCATGTACCCATTCCAACCAGCCTCCGTAATTACCCCTATCTTCGGAAATACTACACAGTTCACATTATTACTTTCACGAAAAGGGCGCGGAGGGGGGGGGGGATTTTTTTAAGGTGTCAATTTTTATTCCGTAGAAGTGGGCTATGGGGCCTGGAATGTATTCAGTTGTGCCCTGCAATCCAACGGGTGTTCCCTGCATTACAGGCCTTGCCATGTGTCCTTTAAGTAGATTAGGGCCACAACGGGAATGTTTTTGATCACGGAACAAACGGGGGTATCCATTTTGGGCTGAAAGTCTTCATTCCTATGTACACTGTACAAAAAAACCTGTTTTTAAATTGACAAAATTGCCAAAAAAATAAAAATTGTAATTTTTTCCTTCTGCTTTGCTTAGATTTATTCAAATACTGTGGGGTCAAAATACGCAATACACCCGTAGATGAATTCATTAAGGGGTCTAATTTTTAAAATGGGGTCATTTGTGGGGGTTCTCTATCGTTTTGGACGCTCAATGGCTCTAAAAGTGGGCAATGAGGCCTGGAATTTATTCCGTTGTACCCTGAAATCCAACGGGTGTTCCTTCTATTATAGGCCTAGCCATGTGTCCTTTAAGTAGATTAGGGCCACAAGGGTTATGGTTATGAACACGGGACAAACAGGGGTATCCATTTTGGGGTGAAAGTCTTCATTCCTATGTGTGCTGTACAAAAAAAACTGTTTTTAAATTGATACAACTGCCAAAAAAATGAAAATTGTAATTTTTTTCCTACTGCTTTGCTTAGATTTATTAAAAAATTGTAGGGTAAAAATACACAGTACACCCCTAGATAAATTAATTAAGGGGTCTAGTTTTCAAAATGGGGTCACTTGTGGGGGTTCTCTTTGGTTTTGGGGGCTCAAGAGCTCTACAAAAGTGCTATGGGGCCTAAAAGGCATTCAAGGGAAATTTATGTTCTGAAAACCACCGACTACTCCTTTCATTTTGGGCCCCGTTGTGCATCCAGACATAAGATTAGGGCCACAATGGGTATGTCTCTGAACATGGGAGAAACAGGGGTATCCATTTTGGGGTGCAAGTCTTCATTCATGTGTGTGCTGTACAAAAAAAGCTGTTTTTAAAATGACAGAATTGACAAAAAAACGAAAATCACAATTTTTTCCTTTTGCTTTGCTTGAATTCATTCAAAAACTGTGGGGTCAAAATGTGTAGTACATCACTAGATAAATTTGTTAAGGGGTCTAGTTGTCAAAATGGGGTCACTTGTGGGGGTTCTCTTTGGTTTTGGCTGCTCAAGAGCTCTACAAAAGTGCTATGGGGCCTAAAATGCTTTCAAGCAAAATTTATGTTCTCAAAGACACCAACTACTCCTTTCATTTTGGGCCCCGTTGTGCATCCAGACATAAGATTAGGGCCACAATAGGTATGTTTCTGAACACGGGAGAAATGGGGGTATCCATTTTGGGGTGTAAATCCTCATTTTCATGGGCACTATAGGAAAAAAATATGTCTTTAAAATGACATATTTGCAAAAATATGACATTTTATTTTTTTTCCTCTAAATTGAATTAATTCCTGAAAAAAACTGGTGGGGTCAAAATACTTATGACACCCCTCAGTGAATACATTAAGGGGTGTAGTTTTTAAAATGGGGTCATTTGTGGGGGTTCTCTATCGTTTTGGATGCTCAATGGCTCTAAAAGTGGGCAATGAGGCCTGGAATTTATTCCGTTGTACCCTGAAATCCAACGGGTGTTCCTTCTATTATAGGCCTAGCCATGTGTCCTTTAAGTAGATTAGGGCCACAAGGGTTATGGTTCTGAACACGGGACAAACAGGGGTATCCATTTTGGGGTGAAAGTCTTCATTCCTATGTGTGCTGTACAAAAAAACCTGTTTTTAAATTGATACAACTGCCAAAAAAATGAAAATTGTAATTTTTTTCCTACTGCTTTGCTTAGATTTATTAAAAAATTGTAGGGTAAAAATACACAGTACACCCCTAGATAAATTAATTAAGGGGTCTAGTTTTCAAAATGGGGTCACTTGTGGGGGTTCTCTTTGGTTTTGGGGGCTCAAGAGCTCTACAAAAGTGCTATGGGGCCTAAAAGGCATTCAAGGGAAATTTATGTTCTGAAAACCACCGACTACTCCTTTCATTTTGGGCCCCGTTGTGCATCCAGACATAAGATTAGGGCCACAATGGGTATGTTTCTGAACACGGGAGAAACGGGGGTATCCATTTTGGGGTGTAAATCCTCATTTTCATGGGCACTATAGGAAAAAAATATGTCTTTAAAATGACATATTTGCAAAAATATGACATTTTATTTTTTCTCCTCTAAATTGAATTAATTCCTGAAAAAAACTGGTGGGGTCAAAATACTTATGACACCCCTCAGTGAATACATTAAGGGGTGTAGTTTTTAAAATGGGGTCATTTGGGGGGGGTATCTATTATTCTGACACTTATGAGCCTTTGCAAACTTGGCTTGGTGCAGGAAAACAAAGTGTTCCTCAAAATGCTGAAAAGTAATGTTAAATTTGAACGTCCTCTAAATGGTTAAAAAAAACACAAAAGTTTTTCAAGTGTGCATTCAGAATAAAGTAAATAGATGGAAATATATATCTTATCAAAAATTTACACAGTATGTTTGGACATATTTGAGATATTACAGTTGAAAATGTGAAAAAATGACAATTTTTCAAAATTTTTCCAATATTGGTACTTTTAATAAATATACACAAATTATATCAGTCTCTTTTTACAACCAAAATGAAGTACAACATGTGGTGAAAAAACAATGTCAGAATCACTTGGATATGTAAAGCCTTTACCAAGTTATGCTATGTTGAACGACGCATGTCAGATTTCCAAAATTTGGCGCAAACAGGCTTTGTCACTAAGGGGGTATACATAAAATGGTATGATCGAGGAAAAACCCAGCAAAAGGGGGTCCTGTGGACATAAACAACTCTTTGATAAAAGGGGTCAGAGTAGAATGTTAAGAATTGTTCTGATTGATTGGCGCTGCATAGTGAAACAAATTGCAGCTGGATACAACACTTGTGCTCCAACTAATATGCTTGAATGCACAACTCATCATTGACTAATCAGAATGGCCTATAAGTAACAGTTCCAGCTTCATTGCTGTCTAGGAGAAACCGAAAGGCAAGAGTCCAGTGAGCAAAATAGTAAAAAAATTGGATGGGTGAGCAGTGAAAAAACTTTGCCTGGTCACATGGATCCAATTTTCTGTTGCACCATGCTGATGGAAGGTCAGAATTTGGGGCAAACACCATGAATCGATGACCCCTTCCTCTCAAATGATAGGAAATCAGAGTGGTGAAGGTGAAGTAATGGTGTGGGGAAGGTTTTCTTGGCACATCCTAGGTATTCTGATACCTGTGTATGGACTTCATGATGAATTGCTGCAGAGCCAGAGAGGTCCAAGGCCCTAGTACATGGGGGTCTTTAATAAAGAGGGCTATTCACTTTATAATATTACTATATGGAGTCAATGCTAATAAAATTCCTGCTACGATATCACATAATAGCATCTTACCGCTAATGTCTCACACTTGAGCTAAAGTCTAACTTTTGTAATCTACATAATGTCTGAGGACTTTCTGACTGTAATTCACATAAGGTCTGAGGACCTTCTGACTGTAACGCCTCGAAATCTACAGGACCCTACTTATCAAGGGAGCTAGTCCCTTCTAATAGGTGGTGTTCCTGATGACTGGAGAATGGCCAATGTTGTACCCATCCATATGAAGGAACTTAGAGAAGAAGCCGGGAACTACAGGCCAGTCAGTCTGACATCTGTAGTAGTTAAATCAATGGAAACTCTCCTGAATATTTCACCACCTAAAAACGAACAGTCTGTTGGACCCTAAACAGCGCAGCCTTACTGAGGCCAGATCATGTCACACTAATCTTATTGGTTTCTTTAACTATATCACGCATGTGGCGGATGAAGGTGATGCCATGGATGTGGCCTATCTGGATTCTGTAAAGCCTTTTATACAGTTCCACATTAAGAGCTTATAGATATGTTATTGAATTAGACTTAAATTAGATTTGGTTAAAACAGAGTGTTGTTGGTAATGGAGTGTATTCTGGATAGGGACGAGTTACAAGTGGGGACCACAAGGGTCTGTCCGGGGGCCTATTTTATTTAATACTAGCGTACCCGTCGCGCGTTGCTGCGAAGACAGACAGACATACATACATTCGTTTTTATATATCTAGATGACGGCAGCAGCGACCACTGAGGTTTTGTAGGCCGCTGCTTCCCCCTTGCAGGCTGAATAAAATAGCCGTTGTGTGGAACATCCAATTTATCCGGCTGCTGTGGCTTCTTGGGAAGATAGCCTAGTACATGTTTGCCCACTTCCAACTCCAATGGAGACTGACTGTAAATGGCTGGCGTGCTCTAGTATTTATGGTTCCAAGCTGTACGTGTCATTGCATACAGTCTGTCTATCTATCTATCTATCTATCTATCTATCTGGGTTATTGCATACAGTCTATCTATCTATCTATCTATCTATCTATCTATGACATCAGGAAATGAGAGAATTAGATTCCGTACGTAAAATTTGAACGCTAATTCTTTGGCGCTTTGAATTGAATAATCGAGTTGGGACCCATTAACTTTTCCTATTTATGACATAATCAATGCTCGAGCCAAATTTCAAGTTTCTATGACATTGGGAAATGAGAGAATTAAAATTTGGACGCTAATTCTTTTGCGCTTAGAATTGAATAATCGAGTTGGGATGAGACATAAGGCCTTGCCCATAAGCATTCCCCAACCTCCAAGAACTGAACCTACCTACCTGAATGAGATTTTGTAGGCCGCTGCTTCCCCCTTGCGGGCTGAATAAAATAGCCGTTGGGTGGAACATACAATTTATCCGGCTGCTGTGGCTTCTTAGGAAGATATCCTAGTACTTGTTTACCCACTTCCAACTCCAATGGTAATTGGCTGGCGTGCTCTAGTGGTTCCAAGCTGTACGTGTCATAATAGAGCCTTAATGACATCACAATGCAGCTTATGAGAACATGTTGGGGCATGTTCGCGCGTTGCTGCGAAGACAGACATACATACATACTACGTTTTTATATATCTAGATGACGGCAGCAGCGACCACTGAGGTTTACCGCTGGGGTATGTCACTCTTATTACTAATGGGGGGAGTGTCACTATTATTACTGCTGTGGGATGTCACTATTATCGCTGGGGTGAAGGTGTCACTATTACCGCTGGGGTATGTGTACATGTGGCAGAAATGGGCAGGGCTCTTTCAGAATAGACCGGGTGCAGATTTTGACTGCTTTTTAGATGCGGAAATGCTGCAGAATTTTCCACAGAAATCTCCGCTGAGCACATTCTGCAGTATTTCCGCGTCCAAAAAGCAGTCAGAATCTGCACCCGGTCTATTCTGAAACAGCCTTGTCCTTTTTAGAACGACGGGGGTAAAATCATACGTTGTGATAAGCCCCGCCCCCTGACGTGTTGGCACTTTGCGATACATAAGTGGGTTTTGGGTTGTAGTTTGGGCACTCGGTCCCTAAAAGGTTCGCCATCACTGGCCTAGTACATGTTTGCCCACTTCCAACTTCAATGGAGACTGACTGTAAATGGCTGGCGTGCTCTAGTATTTATGGTTCCAAGCTGTACGTGTCATTGCATACAGTCTATCTATCTATCTATCTATCTATCTATCTATCTATCTATCTATCAGGGTTATTGCATACAGTCTATCTATCTATCTATCTATCTATCTATCTATCTATCTATCTATCTATGACATCAGGAAATGAGAGAATTAGATTTTGTAGGCCGCTGCTTCCCCCTTGCGGGCTGAATAAAATAGCCGTTGGGTGGAACATACAATTTATCCGGCTGCTGTGGCTTCTTAGGAAGATATCCTAGTACTTGTTTACCCACTTCCAACTCCAATGGTAATTGGCTGGCGTGCTCTAGTGGTTCCAAGCTGTACGTGTCATAATACAGCCTTAATGACATCACAATGCAGCTTTATAGAACATGTTGGGGCATGTTCAAGGGCGTCCGATGTTGATGACATCAGTGATGACATCACAATAGCAGGTGGCTTACTTACTCGATCTACGTGGGGGGGGGGGCGTAACTTTCGACGACGCTCGCGCGCCATTTATCGTAGGATATTTGTACTATGCCTATAATCTTCCCAGGAGTGTACTTAACAACTTCCCAAAGTTTCATGGCGATCGGATGAATGGTGTAGTAGCGCATAAAGGACAAACAGACACGCACGCAGACACGCACGCACGCACGCACGCACGCAGACAGACATACATTCAATTTTATATATATAGACTAGCGTACCCGTCGCGCGTTGCTGCGAAGACAGACATACATACATACATTCGTTTTTATATATCTAGATGACAGCAGCAGCGACCACTGAGGTTTTGTAGGCCGCTGCTTCCCCCTTGCAGGCTGAATAAAATAGCCGTTGGGTGGAACATCCAATTTATCCGGCTGCTGTGGCTTCTTGGGAAGATAGCCTAGTACATGTTTGCCCACTTCCAACTCCAATGGAGACTGACTGTAAATGGCTGGCGTGCTCTAGTATTTATGGTTTCAAGCTGTACGTGTCATTGCATACAGTCTATCTATCTATCTATCTATCTATCTATCTATCTATCTATCTATCTGGGTTATTGCATACAGTCTATCTATCTATCTATCTATCTATCTATCTATCAGGGTTATTGCATACAGTCTATCTATCTATCTATCTATCTATCTATCTATCTGGGTTATTGCATACAGTCTATCTATCTATCTGGGTTATTGCATACAGTCTATCTATCTATCTATCTATCTATCTATCAGGGTTATTGCATACAGTCTATCTATCTATCTATCTATCTATCTATCTATCTATCTATCTATCTGGGTTATTGCATACAGTCTATCTATCTATCTATCTATCTGGGTTATTGCATACAGTCTATCTATCTATCTATCTATCTATCTATCTATCTATCTATCTATCTATCTATCTATCTATCTATCTATCTATGACATCAGGAAATGAGAGAATTAGATTTTGTAGGCCGCTGCTTCCCCCTTGCGGGCTGAATAAAATAGCCGTTGGGTGGAACATACAATTTATCCGGCTGCTGTGGCTTCTTAGGAAGATATCCTAGTACTTGTTTACCCACTTCCAACTCCAATGGTAATTGGCTGGCGTGCTCTAGTGGTTCCAAGCTGTACGTGTCATAATACAGCCTTAATGACATCACAATGCAGCTTTATAGAACATGTTGGGGCATGTTCAAGGGCGTCCGATGTTGATGACATCAGTGATGACATCACAATAGCAGGTGGCTTACTTATTCGATCTACGTGGGGGGGGGGGCGTAACTTTCGACGACGCTCGCGCGCCATTTATCGTAGGATAGTTGTACTATGCCTATAATCTTCCCAGGAGTGTACTTAACAACTTCCCAAAGTTTCATGGCGATCGGATGAATGGTGTAGTAGCGCATAAAGGACAAACAGACACGCACGCACGCAGACACGCACGCACGCACACAGACAGACATACATTCAATTTTATATATATAGACTAGCGTACCCGTCGCGCGTTGCTGCGAAGACAGACATACATACATACATTCGTTTTTATATATCTAGATGACAGCAGCAGCGACCACTGAGGTTTTGTAGGCCGCTGCTTCCCCCTTGCAGGCTGAATAAAATAGCCGTTGGGTGGAACATCCAATTTATCCGGCTGCTGTGGCTTCTTGGGAAGATAGCCTAGTACATGTTTGCCCACTTCCAACTCCAATGGAGACTGACTGTAAATGGCTGGCGTGCTCTAGTATTTATGGTTTCAAGCTGTACGTGTCATTGCATACAGTCTATCTATCTATCTATCTATCTATCTATCTATCTATCTATCTATCTATCTGGGTTATTGCATACAGTCTATCTATCTATCTATCTATCTATCTATCAGGGTTATTGCATACAGTCTATCTATCTATCTATCTATCTATCTATCTATCTATCTATCAGGGTTATTGCATACAGTCTATCTATCTATCTATCTATCTGGGTTATTGCATACAGTCTATCTATCTATCTATCTATCTATCTATCTATCTATCTATGACATCAGGAAATGAGAGAATTAGATTTTGTAGGCCGCTGCTTCCCCCTTGCGGGCTGAATAAAATAGCCGTTGGGTGGAACATACAATTTATCCGGCTGCTGTGGCTTCTTAGGAAGATATCCTAGTACTTGTTTACCCACTTCCAACTCCAATGGTAATTGGCTGGCGTGCTCTAGTGGTTCCAAGCTGTACGTGTCATAATACAGCCTTAATGACATCACAATGCAGCTTTATAGAACATGTTGGGGCATGTTCAAGGGCGTCCGATGTTGATGACATCAGTGATGACATCACAATAGCAGGTGGCTTACTTATTCGATCTACGTGGGGGGGGGGCGTAACTTTCGACGACGCTCGCGCGCCATTTATCGTAGGATATTTGTACTATGCCTATAATCTTCCCAGGAGTGTACTTAACAACTTCCCAAAGTTTCATGGCGATCGGATGAATGGTGTAGTAGCGCATAAAGGACAAACAGACACGCACGCACGCAGACACACACGCACGCACACAGACAGACATACATTCAATTTTATATATATAGACTAGCGTACCCGTCGCGCGTTGCTGCGAAGACAGACAGACATACATACATTCGTTTTTATATATCTAGATGACGGCAGCAGCGACCACTGAGGTTTTGTAGGCCGCTGCTTCCCCCTTGCAGGCTGAATAAAATAGCCGTTGTGTGGAACATCCAATTTATCCGGCTGCTGTGGCTTCTTGGGAAGATAGCCTAGTACATGTTTGCCCACTTCCAACTCCAATGGAGACTGACTGTAAATGGCTGGCGTGCTCTAGTATTTATGGTTCCAAGCTGTACGTGTCATTGCATACAGTCTGTCTATCTATCTATCTATCTATCTATCTATCTATCTGGGTTATTGCATACAGTCTATCTATCTATCTATCTATCTATCTATCTATCTATGACATCAGGAAATGAGAGAATTAGATTCCGTACGTAAAATTTGAACGCTAATTCTTTGGCGCTTTGAATTGAATAATCGAGTTGGGACCCATTAACTTTTCCTATTTATGACATAATCAATGCTCGAGCCAAATTTCAAGTTTCTATGACATTGGGAAATGAGAGAATTAAAATTTGGACGCTAATTCTTTTGCGCTTAGAATTGAATAATCGAGTTGGGATGAGACATAAGGCCCCGTCGCGCGTTGCTGCGAAGACAGACAGACATACATACATTCGTTTTTATATATCTAGATGACGGCAGCAGCGACCACTGAGGTTTTGTAGGCCGCTGCTTCCCCCTTGCAGGCTGAATAAAATAGCCGTTGTGTGGAACATCCAATTTATCCGGCTGCTGTGGCTTCTTGGGAAGATAGCCTAGTACATGTTTGCCCACTTCCAACTCCAATGGAGACTGACTGTAAATGGCTGGCGTGCTCTAGTATTTATGGTTCCAAGCTGTACGTGTCATTGCATACAGTCTGTCTATCTATCTATCTATCTATCTATCTATCTATCTGGGTTATTGCATACAGTCTATCTATCTATCTATCTATCTATCTATCTATCTATCTATCTATCTATCTATCTATCTATCTGGGTTATTGCATACAGTCTATCTATCTATGACATCAGGAAATGAGAGAATTAGATTCCGTACGTAAAATTTGAACGCTAATTCTTTGGCGCTTTGAATTGAATAATCGAGTTGGGACCCATTAACTTTTCCTATTTATGACATAATCAATGCTCGAGCCAAATTTCAAGTTTCTATGACATTGGGAAATGAGAGAATTAAATTCCGTACATAAAATTTGGACGCTAATTCTTTTGCGCTTAGAATTGAATAATCGAGTTGGGATGAGACATAAGGCCTTGCCCATAAGCATTCCCCAACCTCCAAGAACTGAACCTACCTACCTGAATGAGATTTTGTAGGCCGCTGCTTCCCCCTTGCGGGCTGAATAAAATAGCCGTTGGGTGGAACATACAATTTATCCGGCTGCTGTGGCTTCTTAGGAAGATATCCTAGTACTTGTTTACCCACTTCCAACTCCAATGGTAATTGGCTGGCGTGCTCTAGTGGTTCCAAGCTGTACGTGTCATAATAGAGCCTTAATGACATCACAATGCAGCTTATGAGAACATGTTGGGGCATGTTCGCGCGTTGCTGCGAAGACAGACATACATACATACTACGTTTTTATATATCTAGATGACGGCAGCAGCGACCACTGAGGTTTACCGCTGGGGTATGTCACTCTTATTACTAATGGGGGGAGTGTCACTATTATTACTGCTGTGGGATGTCACTATTATCGCTGGGGTGAAGGTGTCACTATTACCGCTGGGGTATGTGTACATGTGGCAGAAATGGGCAGGGCTCTTTCAGAATAGACCGGGTGCAGATTTTGACTGCTTTTTAGATGCGGAAATGCTGCAGAATTTTCCACAGAAATCTCCGCTGAGCACATTCTGCAGTATTTCCGCGTCCAAAAAGCAGTCAGAATCTGCACCCGGTCTATTCTGAAACAGCCTTGTCCTTTTTAGAACGATGGGGGTAAAATCATACGTTGTGATAAGCCCCGCCCCCTGACGTGTTGGCACTTTGCGATACATAAGTGGGTTTTGGGTTGTAGTTTGGGCACTCGGTCCCTAAAAGGTTCGCCATCACTGGCCTAGTACATGTTTGCCCACTTCCAACTTCAATGGAGACTGACTGTAAATGGCTGGCGTGCTCTAGTATTTATGGTTTCAAGCTGTACGTGTCATTGCATACAGTCTATCTATCTATCTATCTATCTATCTATCTATCTATCTATCTATCTATCTATCAGGGTTATTGCATACAGTCTATCTATCTATCTATCTATCTATCTATCTATCTATCTATGACATCAGGAAATGAGAGAATTAGATTTTGTAGGCCGCTGCTTCCCCCTTGCGGGCTGAATAAAATAGCCGTTGGGTGGAACATACAATTTATCCGGCTGCTGTGGCTTCTTAGGAAGATATCCTAGTACTTGTTTACCCACTTCCAACTCCAATGGTAATTGGCTGGCGTGCTCTAGTGGTTCCAAGCTGTACGTGTCATAATAGAGCCTTAATGACATCACAATGCAGCTTTATAGAACATGTTGGGGCATGTTCAAGGGCGTCCGATGTTGATGACATCAGTGATGACATCACAATAGCAGGTGGCTTACTTATTCGATCTACGTGGGGGGGGGGGCGTAACTTTCGACGACGCTCGCGCGCCATTTATCGTAGGATATTTGTACTATGCCTATAATCTTCCCAGGAGTGTACTCAACAACTTCCCAAAGTTTCATGGCGATCGGATGAATGGTGTAGTAGCGCATAAAGGACAAACACGCACGCACGCACGCACGCACGCAGACAGACATACATTCAATTTTATATATATAGATGTTGGTAAGTGACCTCGGAGAAGGTGTAACAGGTAAGTTCTGTCGGTTTGCTGATGACACAAAAGTGTGTAATAGTGTTGATTCTCCTGGTGGGGTATGTAACATGGAGAAAGATGTCGCCTTACTGGATAAATAGGCAAAACAATGGAAACTGCAGTTTAGTGTAAAATAAAGCACTTGTGAAGAAGGAATAATTGGACTGAATATCATATTGGTTGTTCTGTGTTACCCTGGACTTCAGAAAAGAAGGATTTAAAGGGGTTGTCCCGCGGCAGCAAGTGGGTCTATACACTTCTGTATGGCCATATTAATGCACTTTGTAATGTACATTGTGCATTAATTATGAGCCATACAGAAGTTATTCACTTACCTGTTCCGTTGCTAGCGTCCTCGTCTCCATGGTGCCGTCTAATTTTCAGCGTCTAATCGCCGGATTAGACGCGCTTGCACAGTCCGGTCTTCTTCTTTTCTGAATGGGGCCGCTCGTGCCGGAGAGCGGCTCCTTGTAGCTCCGCCCCGTCACGTGCCGATTCCAGCCAATCAGGAGGCTGGAATCGGCAATGGACCGCACAGAAGCCCTGCGGTCCACCGAGGGTGAAGATCCCGGCGGCCATCTTCACCAGGTAAGTAAGAAGTCACCGGAGCGCGGGGATTCAGGTAAGCACTATCCGGTTTTCTTTTTTAACCCCTGCATCGGGTTTGTCTCGCGCCGAACGGGGGGGCTATTGAAAAAAAAAAAAACCCGTTTCGGCGCGGGACAACCCCTTTAAGGGTCCTTCAGTTATGACATGTGTTTGCTGCTGCGCCCGGTCACTATCTGCTCTTATTTATATAGATAGATGATTTCTTACTATTTACAGCAATTCCCAATAAAGGTAAAAGAAAAACAGGGAAAAGATTTAGGCCATATTAGTAAGGATAAATGGAAACCTTTATATACAGTATGTTATAAGATAGAAGAAAAAGGAGGGGGAAATGATGGAAGAGAGGTGTCTGCTAAAAGGTCAGAAAACCATCTTTCCCAGGTTATTGTAATTAAGCCATACCTGAACCCTACTGAACATCTATGGGATGAACTGGAACATCGGGTCAGGAAATATGAACAATGTCCAAGAGTATCCGAGGTCATTAGGGCCAAAAGAGACCCCACTAAGTATTAACATATGGAAATAATTACTTTTCATTCTTGCTCAGGTGTCCAATTAAGTCTGGTATGATAATGTACCTCTCATAGACGATCGAGGTTGGCCAAACTCCTCTCACAGTTGTTCAAAGGATCTTAAGGTTCCTGTGAAATATACAAATTATATCTCCCAAATTATTTACCATATTTCCCAAAATTGAAAGTTTTCCAGAGTGCAAAGATGGGTAAATATGGGGTTACACTAGACAGGGACCTTAGAAGAAAGACCCCAATATTGTGTACTGTCCCTGGCAACACACCCCACTAGGACTGCCACCCTGTGTAGTGGAAGCAGTTTTCTAGAATACAGTGTAGGTTGCTCCAATATAGACCATAGCGTATGGGCGTCGGGATTGGACAGCTAAATAATAACCAGTAGAAGTCGGTGACAGGGGATTCATCCACTCTCCCGGAAATATCTCAACTGTCCAGCTACAAAATATAGACAGAAGTCGGGTAAAGCCATCCTCTCCGGGCCTTAGGTCTCTGCAAAGTGAGAATACAAAGTCTGCAATGGTCCACGTAAAAAAACTCATGGCATGTCCTATTCCTGTCCATTTCACAGCCATGCTGTAGGACATGCCAATGCATGTCAATGTGTTGTTCCCGTGTATATTGGACATCACATAGACTGGTGTCCGATGTGATTTATGCCTGAGCCAGTTAGATACAACTTACAGTTCCTCCTTGTGTGCACCTAGCCCTAGGGCTCATGTCCACGGGAGGGTTTGATTTGCGGAAGACCCGCGAATCAAGCCGTCCATAGGGAAACATGGGCATCCGAAATGAAATAAAGCATGCAGATTTGATTTGCGGATCTTTTGGTCTGGAAAACAAATCACAGCATGCTCCATTTCAGTGCGGACCCTGCATAAACGGCTTCTCACATGGGCGGCAATGGAAGCCGTCCAATTGGCGGCCCCTCCGTAATTCAATTACAGATGGGCCATGGATTCCGCGGGAAAGCAGAAGTTTAAAGAAGACACGTGCGGTGGCGGGCCGGCCCTTCGCATACATCCGCAGTGAAGAAGATAGAGACCCAGATGGGTAAGCAGAAGACCCGCAGTGTCCTTAGCCACGGGCAGGGTTGGATTCCGCTGTGGGCTCCCGCGTACCGAATCTGATCCGTCCATGGACATGAGGCCTTAGGTATCTGCAAGTGAATGGAACCACTGTGGATTTTACCACAGCAGGAAATCCACAGCAGCAAGATCCATTGGTGGATGGTGTGGATTTTCCTTAGATTTTGGTGCAGGTATGCTCAGATGTTACGCAAAGGGTGAGATCTGCGGCAAACCATTGACATACTGTAGATTTAAAATGTGTGTCAATTCTGCTGTGGATTCCACATGTACTTTTTCTGCATCATTTGGATGAGATTTGTTAAGGTTCTAGCCACACGCTGTCACATCTGTCTTCTGAGATCTGTGGTTCTATAGGTGCTCTGGAGTTCTCCTGCTCAAGTGTGGGGATTATGCTGGCTGTGTGTGTCTCCAGTCAGCCAATCACTCCAGGTCAGTACATATAAAGCTGTCTTGCCAGGTGTGGGTGTGTCTCCAGTCAGCCAATCACTCCAGGTCAGTACACATAAAGCTGTCTTCCCAGGTGTGGGTGTGTCTCCAGTCAGCCAATCACTCCAGGTCAGTACACATAGAGCTTTCTTCCCAGGTGTGGGTGTGGTCAGCTGTCTCTGTTCTCATTCTCTCTCTCTGTGTGGTGTGAGCAGGTTCTATGTGTGGTGGCTGCAAGAAAGGTTTGCGTCTTGTGGTTTTGTTTGGTTATGTTGCTGAACTCCTGGTTAGTGTAGGGACTAGCAGTATTGCTGGGAGCCTTGACGTGGCCCACTAGCTTTCATATTTTGGCCAAAATGTCAACAAATACCTGGTATTTATAGCATTAACATCTGCTACTAGTGTTTGTATATTGGCTGCTGTATGGTGTGATTATGGCTCTGTGTGTCAGCTTATCCTGTCCAGTTGTCCCTGTCAGTGGTGGCATGTGTATGTGTCCTAGCGTGGGTGCCTAGGGGCAGCAAGGGCCCAGTTCCAAAGACCACTGTGCCGCCCTTTATTAGGACCTTTGTAGAAGATAGGGAGAGGTTTTAATTAGTGGTTGTTTCACCTGGTGTTCCCTATCTTTGGTAACGTTTGTGTGGGCCCGGTGCTCACTTGCCCACATGAACGTAACCCATGCCTTGTACTGTAAATGCTGCAGATCGTCCGGTTGTAAAATTTGCAGCATTTGTGTAACGTGTGAACATACACTGAGAATGTTGATAGGGTGCAGTTTTAATGCACTGGCGGATTTTCTTTTGGTGATAGTTAATTTACATTCACATTCAATCATACATAGCAATAAGTGTACAGAATCACATCTGGATGCATCAAGTCAATAGATTTCAGTCTTAGTTGAATATGAAAAGTTTAATTTTGCAAAACTTTGACTTGAATGTCATTTTTCATAATACATTTCAGACAGGACAAAATACACATTACATGTACAAATGTGTATATGGCATCCAAGAATGGAGCTCCAAATAGAAGAAAGCAAGCACAGGCAGAGACCAAGTGTGTACACTAGGGGGCTTATTAGCAACAAGTGCATCGTTTGACTCTTTGGGTGGTGGTACAAATAGGGCAGTCTATATTTGGGCAGTAAGATGCGTGGCACAGGGGCCAATAGTAGTGGGAGTCATTGTACAATGGACCGTATGTATAAGTATAGTGTAAGTATATAGTCTATAGGCTGTGCCTGGCAGGTAGCTTGCTCTACACATACTAATGTGTGGACAGATGTGTAAAGTTAGTGAATGCATGTACATGGTGTTAGGTTACAGGTCTGGACAAGGCAGGTAGAGCTGTGTGGAGGACATTGATCCAAGTCTGATCGCCAAAGGTTGCCATCCGTTAGGTCCAGTAGACTGGCAGATCTCCGCATAGCACTCGAATGGTAGTGCCCAGGATGGAAGGATCAGTCACCAGCTTATGGGGGTCATTCTGGTTGGCAGCCTCAGAGCCCAGCTAAGCAAAAAAGAAAAAAATTATATAATATCCATAGATGCAAAAATTATATTTCTATTACAATGACACCAACTATAGATTAGGGAAACTCAGCTAAACTACTCTCTGAGCTCGGGACTAAAATTGCAACCATAGTCCCCCACCTGCCAGTATACATATATACATCCAACGCAGCAAGCTGGACTAACTAAACCCGGCCAAAATGTGCGCACAAAAATACACCTTAAGCCAGCTTTATGCGGCCGTATTTGCACGCGCAAATGTTGCGCACGCAATACGCAGGAATAGAACCCATTTTGACTTGTGCATTTCAGCTGCACAAAAAAAGATAGAAGCTGCACTATCTTTCTGCGTATTTGCGTACCATAGGTCTTCATAGATGTCAATGGGGGATGCGCAAAGGCGCTAAATACACAAGTAGATGCGTGAAACACTGTGTCATTGCGCAGGAAAAAGAACACATCTGGAACTAATTTGACTAATTAGCCATTTCAATCAATGTGTGTTTATGTCCCCCGCGCAAAAGAACATGCCTTACGGGCATAAAAAGTACAGCAAAATATACCGACACGCACGCAAAACAGACTCGTTTATAGCGCATAAAAGTTGTGCACGCAATTGCGCTTACGCTTGTGTGAAGGAGCTCATTAATTTTAACTGTTCACATGGTCACATTTTTCACGGCTCCTTTTTTTTTGACGCAGCATGACCTATTTTTCCGTATTTACCCCCACATCGGGGGGTAAAAAACTGATGAAGTACTGGTGACATGCGATATAATGTCATCTATTACACATCCCGAATGTGGATCTGTATTGAAGACGCTTTACAATACGCTTATCTGAAACGGGCCTAATAAGCCTTTGATTAATTGTTGTAAGACTTCAGTATCGAGTGCTGATAAATATATATAATTGTTAATACATTTAATGGGGATTTCTACAAACAATAGATACATAACTTGATAGGGCTGATAAAGTGATACGTTCGCTGGTGACAGTTCCGCGTCTCGTTGGAAGGCCGCCCTGTGATATTTGCCGTCTAGTATTTTACCTTGCTCAGCACATTTTCTGCAACGTACTGGAGACTCTGTATGCTTTCTGGTTCCATATGTGTAATGTAACATGCGTGTCCGGGCCGGGGGCGAGTGCAGATCAGCAGCTGGAAATATAGACACAGCTTATAGAATGAGCCTAGTTGTCAGCAGCCATTAGGTAACTAGGAGCACCCTAGACCACCAAGAATATTACAAAAATATTATCACTAACCCCTGAACCACCACATGTATGTAGAAATATCTGATGCAGTACATGTAGACAGCTGGTAAAGGAAGTATAATTAGTGGGTGCCATTATCCATGAGGAGTCATTGAGCCTAGTTAACCCTTTCCAATCCAGTGTCTGACGTGTTCCTACATTCTGTTTGAAACTTGTACAGCTCCAATGTCAGAAGACGTCCGACAGGGTATTCTTTCCATCTATCGCCAGCCACTCCGCTGTCGGAGCCTCTCTGATTAATGCTTATTATTTCCTGTTGTGTCTGCCTCTACCGTAGGAATGATCACCATACCTTGCTGTAGTCATACACAACACTAGCTGACTTGTCAATGCCAGTGTCAAGGTGGAAGGTTGCCACACCGGCACTTTTTAGCTTGGGATCCGCTCCATCATGTAGAGACATCTGGAAAATCTAAAGGCAGAGAGATACAAAAGTCAAAATAATTACTTATATGATTGGTTTGCACTGTGTTTATGCTGTGACTTTAGTTCTGGTGTTGTATTTCTGTTTCAAGCTTGTTTCTGGCGCTGTATTTATGTTATAAGCTTGTATCTGGTGTTGTATTTATGATACAAGCTTGGTTCTGGTTTTGTATTTATGTTACAAGCTTGGTTCTGGTGTTGTATTTATGTTACAAGCTTGTTTCTGGTGTTGTATTTATATTGCAAGCTTGTTTCTGGTTCTATATTTATGTTACAAGCTTGTTTTTGGTGTTGTATTTATGTTACAAGCTTGTTTCTGGTGCTGTATTTATGTTATAAGCTTGTATCTGGTGTTGTATCTATGATACAAGCTTGGTTTTTTTTTGTATTTATGTTACAAGCTTGGTTCTGGTGTTGTATTTATGTTACAAGCTTGTTTCTGGTGTTGTATTTATATTGCAAGCTTGTTTCTGGTTCTATATTTATGTTACAAGCTTGTTTCTGGTGTTGTATTTATGTTACAAGCTTGTGTCTGGTGTTGTATTTATGTTACAAGCTTGTTTCTGGTGTTGTATTTATGTTACAAGCTTGTGTCTGGTGTTGTATTTAGGTTACAAGCTTGGTTCTGGTGTTGTATTTATGTTACAAGCTTGGTTCTGGTGCTGTATTTATGTTACAAGCTTGGTTCTGTTGTTGTCTTTATGTTACAAGCTTGTGTCTGGTGTTGTATTTAGGTTACAAGCTTGGTTCTGGTGTTGTATTTATGTTACAAGCTTGGTTTTGGTGCTGTATTTATGTTACAAGCTTGGTTCTGTTGTTGTCTTTATGTTACAAGCTTGTGTCTGGTGTTGTATTTATGTTACAAGCTTGTTCTGGTGTTGTATTTATATTACAAGCTTGTGTCTGGTGTTGTATTTATGTTACAAGCTTGGTTCTGGTGTTGTATTTATGTTACAAGCTTGGTTCTGGTGTTGTAATTATGTTACAAGCTTGGTTCTGGTAAGCACTGTGGAATATGTTGGCGCAATATAAATAAAGATTATTATTAGTTATTCATTGAGCTGTTCTGGTGTGGGTATGCTGCTACCTTGCTGTTTTGTGCACAAGCAGAATACAGGCAAACTGCCCTTCAGTGCAGTATATATAGTTTATTTCTTAATGAGGGAGAAGGGGGCAACCAAAACATTCCACACAGGGTTTAGAAAACCCTCTTCACAATGTAAAAAAAAAATTATAAACAGAGTTTTTATTGCACAAAAAAGGAAAAACCTAAAAAAAATTATTCGAATTTTGGTATCATTGCAATTGTACCAGACCACAGAAAAAAAACTTATCATGTCATTTATGCTACATGATTACGCTGCAAAAAAATGTGCATAATTGTGTTTTCTCTCCCTGCCCTCCAAAAAAAATTATAAACGTTTTTTAGAAATACGCGAGAGCAAAAAGTTACAAATTTTGTGCAACTTTGGGTGCACGATAAGATGTGACTTTTGTATGCCACAGTCGCGCTGCACAGCCTTCTAAATACCCCCATAGAGTTCTTTGCAGCATTTTTCCTGGCACTGTTTTCCAATGATACTGCGGTCAGTTGTCAGTTTATAGCAAGTGATGAAAAGCCACTATAAACAGTGAGGTGTTTTGTGTTCTTTTTCTTCACTTTTTATACTTTTTGGGTCATTATTTTATTTTTATTTTTTTTCTAAAATGCAACATGATCTAGCCTTAGCCTATTTTTGTCATGCATTTCCCCTTAGGATTCTATGTAGGACTAGAAAAATGCATGTAAAAATGTAAGAATAGAAAAAAAGCAATCTAAAAACGCTTGTAAAAAGAACACATGAAATTCATGACACTTTTGTACAAGCCAAAGAAAACTTTCCCAAAAAACCTATCTATACAAGAAGCCCTAAGAGGGGTCTAGACATGGCGGATTTCCCGCAGAATTTCCATGCGGACCCTCCACACGTAAATTCTGCGGCATTTACAGTAGCAGCAAAATGGGTGAAATGTTGTAGATCTCATCCACAAGCTGCGGAAATAATCCGCACAAAACCTGTGCAGATATTGGCATGCGGTGCAAAATTTAATTCCGCAGCACTTCAATTTTATACCCAATTCTGCTGCAATAAGGGGGTGAATAACACAGTGAAATATGCAATAAAACCCGCTAAAAAATCTGCACCAAATAGGACTGGAGTTGGGCTTTCCGCTGCTGATCTACAGTCGAATACCTGCTGCGGTACACAGCACACAGGCAGAGTGTCCATGTGATGTGCGATGCATGGTGGGAGCGACTCGCTCTCGCCCCTGTGTGAGTGCTCCATGACTTTTCCATTACCAGAGATCTGAGTGGACAATGAACTGCCACATGAATGGCAATATGTGAATTAAAATCTTACCGTCTCCGTGTGTTTCTGGCTCATATGTAGACCCATCAAGAGGACCCCAATGAGAACCACAACCAGGACTACCACAACCAGCACCACACACAGGAGCTTCTTCACACCGCCGAGACACGGGATACGGGGGCTGTTCGGAAGCAGCTCTGAGTATATCTGGAGGAAAGAGAGGACACTAGATGGAACTAAATAGAGAAATCAGCAAAATATTCTCTAGATCATTCAGATCTCTCTCTACTATGAGCTGAAATGAGCACTCTAATCCATATAAGTATATTATAGCGCATTCTAAAAGAGTAGTTTATTATCGGCCATCATTTAGAGGAGCACTCTAACTGTGACATTTAGTAAACTATTCTCCGATAGGAGATCTAAATGAGCATTCTAATCCACATCAATGTGGTTCATATTCTTTATTCTTAGCTAAATGAGCATTCTAAATTATAATAAAGCCGCTATTTTCCACTATGAGTTAAACTAAATATATAAACCATGATATCAATAAACTGCTCTTTACTTAAAGCTAAAAGTCAGTTAAATTGAGCATTATAAATAAAGATATGAAATTACTTTCCACTATGAGCTAAAAAGGCACATTCTAAAAGAGTCATCAATTATCCACCATGATTTAGAGGAGCATTCTAACCATGACGATTAGTAACCTATTAACCAGTACGACCTAAACTGAGCATTCTAAACCATCTCAGCAGATTGTGCTCCATTATAAGTATAGAGAATTCTAAACCCACATATGAGCATTCTAAATCATATCAGTGATTATTCTTTATATCTATCTAAATAAGAATTCTAAATTATGATGTGAGTACATTATTATCCACTGAGATAAACTAAGCATTCTAATTTCTAAACCACGATATCAGTAGACTTTTCTTTATTTGAGCTAAAAGTGCATTCTAAAGCACCCTGAGTTAATTTGAGCATTCTAAATCAAGATATTAGATTAGAATCCACTGTGAGACGAAATAGCATTCTAAACCAGCATATTAGTAGATTGTTGTCCACTATGTGCTAAAATGAGCAGTCTGAACCTTATTAGCAGATCATTCTCCACTATGAACTAAAAAGTGCATTCTAAAAGAGTAGTTTATTATCCACCATGATTTAGAGGAGTATTGTAACCATACGTCTAGAACATTCTAGACCAATAACTGAATATTCTAAACCATGATATTACGTTTTAGCTAAAAGGGCATTTGAAATTATGTTATAAGTATGTTATTATCCACTGAGATACACTGAGCATTCTAAACCATTATATTATTAGAGTATTTTAGCTCCATATGAGCTAAACCAAATGTTCTAAACAAGCAGATCATTCTCCATAAGGAGTGTAGAAGAGCATTCTAAACCATGCTATCAATGCAACAAACTCTCCTATGGGCTCATTAGAACATTCTGCACTACGAGCTCAATACAGCATGCTAAATAATGAAGAGATTAGCCGACTATGATCTGAGCCATATCATGGATACCCATAGAAGTCCCATTATTATAATATAATACCCATTATTTCTAATCTGAGCATCTAATAGGGTCTGATCTCCCAGGTTCACTCACTGGTGGTGTGTCCATCAGCGCGATCTTTCTCTGCTCCATGGCTGCCTATTTCCTCTTAGCTATCAGCAGGTTGTATACTGCACTTATGCCAAGTCCTAATTGTAATCCGGTATATATACCCAGACCTGCAGTATCGTCACTGCTGTGAAGTGCTCCTCAGACTCCTTTAAGAGCGCTTACTTAGACATGAAAATATTTGAGGACAGACTTCTAACATTTCAAGAGGTTTATTGATAACATTTTCTGCCAGATACACTTAATAATGGATATTTTTCTGCAAGCTACAGACTATTAATTTCTTAACCCCTTATTTCACGTAATGACAATCGATATTGCTGGTTTTTGCAGAGCTCCTAATCCCAGAATATGCAAACGATAAAAAAAAACATTAAAAACCCTGAGTCACTATGTGGGATCCTAATGTAATGTTCAGAACATTAGCTGGTACCAATACATGAGTGGGCACTTAATTGGAGACCCCCATCTGGAAGCGGGTTTGACCTCCTTTCCCTTCAGAACCGCAGCAGTTTGTCATGGCAGAGATTCCACTAGCTGATAAAACCACTCGGCAAGAATATCGGCCCCTGCGGACGGGAAGCTTCTTGTAGCTATTGCAAATTAGATGGGTGTACTGATATGTTCTGACCAGCTGACAGGAAGGGGTCATCGATTCATGCTGCTTGTGCCAAATTCTGACCTCCTATCTGCATGGTGCAACATAAATCTGGATCCATCTGACCAGGAGATGTTTTGCCACTGGGAACTATTAGGGGTTGATCCAGGGAACAGTCTGATTGCCATTAGGGAGTCGGGAAGGAATTTTTCCCCCAAAAGGGCTAATTGACTTCTGGCCTTGGGGTTTTTTGCCTTCCTCTGGATCAACACAGTAGGATAGACAGGCTGGACTAGATGGACAATGTCTTCATTCGGCCTTACATACTATGTTACTATGTTACTATGTTACTGCTCAGTGATACAATTTTTGCACTTTTTGCCCACTGCAGTCTCACCTTTCTGTTTCTCCTAGACAGCAATGCTCCTGGAAATAGTTGTCTGCTGTTATAGCCCATCCGTGCTGAGGAACGACTAGCTGTGCATTCGGACATGTTAGTTGGAGCACGAACGTTGTATTTGGCTGCAATTTGCTTAACTGCGCAGCATCTGTTCATCAGAATAATTCTTGACATCTCTGATCTCTTTCGGCAATAAGTTATTTATGTTCCCAGGATCCCCTCATGCTGGATGGTTTCCCTCGATCACACCATTCTCGGTATGCTCTCCACACTGTTACACAAGAAAACCCCACAAGGTTGGCAGTGTAGAAAATCCTGTCCCCGGCTAGTCTAGTACCGATGATCGGGTCTTGTTGGAAGTCGCTCCGATCGCTGGATTTTTCCATCTAATGTGGAGTCACACTGAAACTGATCCACGGAAAACTTGTCACATGATTTTATGCCGCACTGCGGGGTCACGAGCCTCATATCCCAACAGGGAAGCTCCAATCATGAAAGGGCAGGGGGATCTAACAAAAGGGCCATTTGGTGTACAGTGTAATATGCAGTTGTATCTGGAGCTAAAGCCCAAAAAATGCTAAATAACATCACTGGCCGTTAGTGGAAACTTCAGGACGTCCAATGCACACCTTTAAAATGGCCAATCTAATTGCCCCGAGAGTAAACCCTCAAGATTATCTGCAAGTCAACTCTAGTTTATCGGCAGTGCTAAATGTCAAGATCTACCCAACCATGTGATGCACTAGTGTTTTTTTACTTTTATCCTTGGCTCATCAAAAAACTCAAATGTCTCCTTACAGAGGTGCAACGGTTACTCCACTGAGCATTACTTTGTTTACATCCGTTGACCATTGAGGTCACATCTGGACCTCCTCATTGGGGGTCTATAAGGAAAGGTAAGGTCAGTGGGCAACTTGAACCAAATTAGTAGCTCTGTCCTGCAGACCATGGTCAAGTCTAGAGCTATTTCCATCTCTGTGGCTCCTATTGGTATTTGGCTGGCATGCCTCAATTACTAGAGATGGAGAACAACCTCTTGCCTAAGACTTCTCTAAAGTGTCAAACACTTTGACCAATGGTCTTCACTTACATAAGACACACAAGTGTTCTTAATGCCTCTGAGTGCAGAACAAAGAACAAGAGTTATTGACTAATGTCTACGATGACTCTTAAGGAAGACAATGTCCTTGCTCCAAGTTCTGCAGTAGTCAGGTGCGTCTTACATTATGTACCCTGGGAAGCCAAAAGCATTGCACACAATAATGACACTGACATTCCGTATCCACTGAATGGTCCTTTATTAGAGCTCCGGCCCTTTCATGACTGGAGCTTCTCTGTATGGAAGTTAGAGCTGTGACGCCGGAGCGCAGCATAAAATCACTTGGATGAATTTCAGAGTGAATCCACATTAGATGGGAAACACCAGAGATCTGCAAACTGCGCTATTTATTCAATTAAGAAAACGAAAACCTGATGGAATTGAAGCAAACGGGAAAAACATGGAAACATTTATTTTTATTTTAATTCTATTTCTCTGCTCCAAAAAAGGAACAGAAAGATAGAATTATGACTCAAAGTCATAACGCAGGTTTGAACCCACCCTAAGGGCTCAGTCACACGGGCGCATCGGCGCCCGTGTTACTGTAGCCAGCAGACGGCCGTACCTGAAGACGGACATCTCTCTGCAGCACCAGGAGTAAGAACATGTGACCTTCTTCATTGCCGGTCATGTGTTCTTTCATCAGCACTGGAGAGAGACGGCCGTCTTCAGGTACGCCCGTCTTCTAACTGTCAGTTACACGGGCGCATCAGCGCCGGTGTAGGGGTGCCGATTCGCCCGTGTGACTGAGCCCTAAGGGCTAATGCCCACGGCCAGATTTCCGCCCCGCAGCGGAAATCCGCTGCGTTACACTGCAGCTATTAGCTGAATGTTCACGCTGCGGAATTCCGCAGCGTGAAATAACTCGCGGTATGTCCTATTTGCCGTGGGAATACACGCGTCCAGCCTCCACTATAGTCAATGGAAGCTGGCCATCATGTTATACTTCTGCTGTAGCACAGCGGAAGTATAGCGTGAATACGCTTTCACCGCCGGCCACATCATGCGCTGTACTGTGCATGTGCGCAAGGACGTCATATGGGAGTCACACAGCGGATCCGGGAGGTGAGTATGCGGTCTTTGGGGGGGGCGGGCGCCGTGACGGACTTCGCTACAGTATTCTGCTTGCAGAGCCCGTCACAGCCGTGTGCATGAGCCCTAAGTTGTGAGGTGTTATCTTATGAATGAGGCTGAACACTGTCTAGTGTGCTCATGGCAAGGCGACATTAATATTTGGAGTTTGAATGAGGCAGTTATGTGCCCGAAGTTGTGCGGGCACATAACATTCCTCGGTCCAGAGTATCACATATGTATGGGGAAAACATCATAGAAGGCATTACCACCCACAGTGGACAGCGCACTGGCTGCCCACGGGTGCCTTACGATCGCAATTGGCAACATTTGGCTTGAATTGCCCATGCAAACAGACAAGAGACTCAAGCAGAAATGACATTCACGTTCAGTGCCGGATGCCCCACGCGGATATTCTGCAGGTCAGTGCAGCGTTTTGTATCTTCCATGGGATATAGGAGCAGAAGACCCACCAAAGAGCCTCTACTAACACCACAACACCAGACACAGCGCCTCACCTGGGCTCATGAGGTTGTCAATTGGACCTTCAAGGACTAATGACATTTGGTGTGGTCTGATGGGTCACAGAACTCATTGTTTCAGGCTGATGGTAGGGTTCATGTGTGTGGACAAACCCCATGAAGCCATGGACTCTAGTTGTCTACAAGGCACTGTACAGGCTGGTGGTGGTTCCATACTGGTGCAGGGTGTTCTCATGGCATGAGTCGGGTCCACTGGCCCGTCTAAACATGTCAATGACTGATGCCTGCTACATTTCACTGCTTGGTGACCCTTCATGGACTTCATGCACGCCCACAATGATGAAATATTCCAGCGGTATAATGCACCATGTCCTCGGTCCCAAGTTGTCCAGAGTTGTTCTAAGGAGTTCCTATGAATGGTATAGCCCGCACGTTTACCCGATATGAGCCCAATGCGAACATTTATAGGATGTGGTAGAGAGGTCCATTCACACCTGAGATCCTGAACCTACATATATCATGGAGCTGTGGGGGGCTATCCAGACGGCTCAGTATCTCTCTAGACGTCTGTGTCGAGTTGCTGCACTCTGCTGAGCTAGAGGGGATCCTACATGATATTAGTTCCTGTCCCATGACTTTTGGCACATCAGTGTATACTCTCAGTTATCCTAAGGATAGGTCACAAAAGTGTATTCTTTGAAGGATCTTTCATGGAATCCACCTTGTGTTTGATACCTCTGGTCTCTAGAGTGGTGGATGGACTGAAGTACCAAACAACAGGTGGCACCAGAAAACTCGAAGCAAGACATAACTAAACATAAGGAACTCGGGCATCATACCACGCTAACTGCCAATGTGAATGAATGTCCAAATTGTCATGCGGTTCTCCTATTATGTTAGGGCTGATGGCGTCTATAGCTGCAACACAGCTTGTGCGACCATTGGGTGCATGGTTAGCCCTGCGACATTGCAAATAAATGGCAACCAATGTAGTGGCGTTGCGGCTCGCAAGTTGGTGCAACCGACAACTGTTTGAAGTGTAAACTTGCTGAACTGATTGTACCTTGCCAGCTGTAATGTGGCGGTATTGACTTTCGTTAGTTTGCAATGTCGCAGAGTGCAGCGCGCTCTTTTGCTACCCGAACTGTGTTGCGAACAAAGTTCCTGTGTGGCTCTAGCCTAAAACGAAGTTATTGGTACATTCGCAATTCTACGATACCATCCATCTTTAGGGTTGTAATCATAGGTCGCACCACCGCCCTGGAGTATGAAAAGCCCCAAAAGCCACATTTCCCATAGAAATGCAGCACTATTACACATTTTGCAGCTTTGATCCCATCATGCCCCAGGATGTATATGTATATTCTGGGTGTGTGAGGATTGCATACAGTAGAATCGGGAAGTGATCCCACTCCATACATGGCTGATGTCAGCTGTTTTTCACATTCACGCCAATCGTGTGACACAGAGTGTTAAGGCAGCAGTATGCAGTCCTAAGCTCTCGCTCACGACCTGAAGGTTGTGAGTCCAATCCCTGCATGGTTCAGGTAGCCGGCTCAAGGTTGACTTCCATCCTTCCGAAGTTGGTAAAATGAGTACCCAGGTTGGTGGTGGTGGTGGTGGGGGGATAAAATTACTTGAAAACGCTGCAGAATGGTGCTATACAAATAACAAGATATATGTTACTGTCAATTCTGTCAGTGGCATTGAAATCCCCCCGATTGGCGACTGGAAGTTCCGAACAGCCCCTCCTCAATGAGATAGTGAGGTGCATTTGGGTGTCATGACAGCAGCTACCATGTATTTCTGACTATTAGGCCTCATTCACACGGGTGCTGCGCTCGTGGAGGTAAAATTGCAGCATGTTCTATTTCTGCTTGGATTCCACGAGGACGATTTCCATTGAAGCCAATCTGATCCATGGCCCTGCGCAATGACATTGCGGAAAGGTCGCAGATTCTCGGCAATTACGCGGGAAAGGCTGCCTACACACAATCGGGTCGGATTCCACATGCTGGACCCTGCAGCAGAATCCAACCCTGTGCCCAGGCGGTGACCCCCGCGTACCTGTCCGAATTCTTCAGATTCTGTACTGCGAAAGTGCCGGCCATCGCACATGCACAGTACAGATTATGTTGCGCCAACGCTGGGCTTTGATGCGGATCCCGACATCTTTCCGCAATGATGATTGCGGAAGGGCAGAGGGTCAGACGGCTGCCATTGACTTCAATGGAAGCCGTACATGTGGAACCCGCCTAAAAATAGGGCATGCTGCGATTTTTTCCCCCACAAGCGGAAAATCGCAGTTGATATCCGCTCGTGGGCAGGAAAAACGCTTTTCCATTGCATGTTATGGCAGGTATCTGCTGCAGGATCCGGAGGCGGACGCCCACTCCAGATTCCGCAATGCAAATCCGCCCGTGTGCAGGCAGCCAAAAGCAGAGGTTATTAAAAAAAATCAGGACTGCGCATACAGAGGAGATAGAAGAAAGGCAGGTACGCATGGATGGCGGCTGGGCATCCCGTGTGCAGCCGGCTGAAAGATAAAAAAGACATGGCGCTCAGAAGTCGGCGGCAGAAAAGAATTAGATTTTTTCAAATTTTTTATAAGTATTAGAGCAAAAAAGTTAAATGGATTCGGTATGGTTGTGATCGTATTGACCGGTTTCACACGGATATATTTGCGTGCGCAATACGCAGAGTATACAGCCCAGTGATTTAAAAGGGTTCCTTCACATTTACGTATTTTACATGTGAAAAAAAAAATAGAATATGCTTCATTTTTCTGCATATTTGTGCAAAGGTCCCCATAGAAATCAATGAGGGGTGCGCAAATGTGAGAGATGCGTGAAACACTGCGCAATTCTGCTGGAAAAGAACAGATCTGGACGCCATTAGATGAATCAGCCATTACAATTAGCACAACTTTGTTTGCCGCACGCAAATGAATATACCTTGCAAAAAGTACAGAAAATACGCCGATTGGTGTGCAAAAAAAAAGCATCATTCTGCAAATCGTGTGAAGCCATAACATGTCATTCTCGCACCGTGTGTACTGTACAAACAAGACCCAGTGAAATATAACATTCCATCACCAAAAAATATCCCCCCCTCCCCCGGTGCAGTGGTATAGTCGGCTCTGTGAGCGACTAGTAATGTCTGAGCCAGCAGCGACTGCTCTGCCTGCTCCTAACCGACACTCTATTAATCAGTAATCAGCGATGCGTCTCCATGGTGACTGCAGAGTAGGCGGGGACAAACACGCCCACTCTACTCCTGATTGGCTGCGTCTTGTTTTCTTCCAAGTTTGAGTTGCTGAGGCCCCACAGAGCGGAAGCGGAAGTCCGGAGAACCCGGAGAGTGGACGGCGAAAGGATGGTGTCTTGGATCATCTCTCGGACGGTGGTGTGAGTATCCCGGCATACATCGCTAGTAGAACTACAAGTCCCAGCATTCCCTGCCCGTAAAGCATGCTGGGAGCTCAGTGTCATTGAAGCCAGCTGGTTACTACAGTGCAGTTACCTGTATAGTGCTGGTGGCTGGCACGTCACACATCCTGCCTGGTACACCCAGCTCTGCCTGACCCCTGAATGGCACGTGTGCTGAGGGGGTTATGGCTGTATATGCCACAGCTACCCCCGCGGCCTCGCTGACTTCTCGTTGTGTCTGATCGCTCCCCGGTTGGGATTATTATAGGATTATGAGCAGTAGATGAGAAGTCAGCGATCCTCAGTGATGATCTGAGCCGGCTGTCGCTGCGTATACAGCCATTGTATGTGTCCGCGGGTCTCACGCACGCTCTCATGCGCCATGGGACTGGTTTCTTTTTTTTAATTCCCCGCTGTGTCTCATGGCGGCAATGTATTGTGTATGTACAGCGCTGAATATACAACCCATAGGGGACAATAGGGCTGTACGCACGTAATACACAGTGACATAGAGCATGCCGCGCTCTCCTTCACCTGCGTCTTCACGCATTGTATATACTACTGTGAATGGATCAATGAAAAACAGTGTTCTGTCATTGACCGCAGTCGCACCGTAATACACGGTGATATTACGCTCTTGGGACCAAGCCCTTATACTTACCTCCCCGGCGTGAAACCTGCTGCTGGACGCCTCCAGCAGACTACGTGTCGCGCACATATAGACTGCGCCATGTGGTCCACAGAACGCACTGTAGCGGCAGTGAGGGGCCGCGCACTGGGACTCCCCTGACCCGTGAGGGGCCGCGCACTGGGACTCCCCAGACCAGTGCGGGGCCGTACACTGGGACTCCCCAGACTCCCAGAATGGAGGGTGCTTGAGTCTGCTCGCCATCCATATCTATTGCCGCCTACCCTTCACCAAGTCGGGTGGCATTCGGGTTCCTCAGTACAGTCATCTAGTCTATGAGAAGTGATTACAGTTATGGAGATGACGGCTACATAATGAAGGCCATCTGTGGACACTTAATTAGCCATTAGGGAGTCCGTCAGCCACCTTAATTAACGTCATCCTGCACTGTGTTTGCTGGGTGGCTCGGAATAATGTCTGTAACCAGCTGTGCTGTTGGCAGGTGAGCGCCCCTTGGCTCCTCGTGTCACCCACCGGTCTTCGAAGGGCAGCGGGCGCTTGTTGACGACTCTTCTTACTCAACATCTCGTCTCCCAGCTGAGCTTCCATTCTCCTTTTTGGCATCCAGTTTATATAATCCCCCCCCCCACAAGATGTATGATGGTCCTGGACAGTGATGCGTCTGCTAGGGGTGCAGCGTGATGGTAGCCGGGCCGCTTAGAGGGCCTGTAGAATAAGACCAGGGAGCCAAAACTGTCAAATTGCCTCCGTTGCCCATAGCAACCGACGTACTACTTTCATTTTTAGGACTGCTGCGGTAAAGTCGCCGATGTCACACGGACGTAGGTACATTTGCGCATGCTTTTTTGCCCACACATCGGCGTATTTTGTAGCATTTTTTGCCCCTAAGCTACAATGCAAATGGCGGTTTTCCCCTACAAAGCGTTACAGGCCTCCTTATGAATCGCCTCCAACGAGTCTTGTTCCTCGCCATCCGTTTTCGTTGAGACACAGATCTCCTCCGTAGGGAGTTCAAGAGGGATTGCTACGATGTAAGGATGGCTGGTCGCCCAATGATGTCTTCTCTACGAAAACCTAAAGCTGACCATCTACCTAACTTTGTCCATTTAGTCGGACACTTTATAGATGCGCCCTCTCCTCGCGGTAACGCCGTCCATACACACTGTAGGTGATTTCACGCAGCCATCTTCTTAGTTGGTCTACAGAAGTTGTCCTCTTGGACAACGATGGCATAAGTACAAACAACAGATTGCTAACAATGTCCGCCGCGGTCCGTGTCCGGTTTTATTGATGGGATGCCGATACGTTTTTTAGTATGATAATTTTTTTTTAACCACAGCGCCCGGCAATGACTGAAAAACAAAACGTGTCAGATCTTCCCCACAGATATCGGCCTGCGGCCACGCTGGTTTCTGTCAAGAAAAGTTCCAATGGTCGGGAGAAAATGGTTCCAGATGGCCTTTGTGGCGGTCGGAGATCTCTAATCTGTGACCCTATATAGTTGTTTGTGTGATGTTCTTCTTTCACCGCTATATAATAGGGTTGAGCTGCTCTAACAAGGACGCCCTGAGGGTCTGGGGGCGCCAGCATAGTGGGCAGTGCTGTGTATGGGCACCTGTAGGCGGTTGGCAGGCTGGTGTGGACGTGGTGGTCTGGGGGCACTGAGCGTAGTGGGCAGTGCTGTGTAAGGGCACCTGTTGGCAGGCTGGTGTGGACGCGGTGGTCTGGGGGCACTGAGCGTAGTGGGCATCGGGCAGTACTGTGTACGGGCACCAGTTGGCAGGCTGGTGTGGATGCGGTGGTGTGGACTCAGCGAATCCGTAAGGTTAGAGTCTGAGTTTCTTTAATAGATTCGGTACCAATATTGATTATCCAGCTAATTGGCACAGGGACCCACTTAAATCAGAATAAAGGCAGTGGTGGCAGAAGAGTGCATTACATCAATGAGGAGATGGTAAAGTGTCTCTTGTACCATTTCTGACCAGTGAGGGGGCTGGGGGCGCTGAGTGTAGTGGGCAGTGCTGTGTACGGGCACTTGTAGGCGGTTGGCAGGCTGGTGTGGACGCGGTGGTCCGGGGGCACTGAGTGTAGTGGCCAGTGGTGTGTACAGGCACCTGTAGGCGGTTGGCAGGCTGGTGTGGACGCGGTGGCCCGGGGGCACTGAGTGTAGTGGGCAGTGCTGTGTACGGGCACCTGTAGGCGATTGGCAGGCTGGTGTGGACGCGGTGGTCTGGGGGCACTGAGTGTAATGTGCAGTGCTGTGTACGGGCACCTGTAGGCGGTTGGCAGGCTGGTGTGGACGCGGTGGCCCGGGGGCACTGAGTGTAGTGGGCAGTGCTGTGTACGGGCACCTGTAGGCGATTGGCAGGCTGGTGTGGACGCGGTGGTCTGGGGGCACTGAGTGTAATGTGCAGTGCTGTGTACGGGCACCTGTAGGCGGTTGGCAGGCTGGTGTGGACGCGGTGGCCCGGGGGCACTGAGTGTAGTGGGCAGTGGTGTGTACGGGCACCTGTCGGCAGTGGCAGGCTGGTGTGGACGCGGTGGTCCGGGGGCACTGAGTGTAGTGGCCAGTGGTGTGTACAGGCACCTGTAGGCGGTTGGCAGGCTGCTGTGTGCTCAGGCTGACTAATGCTGCACGTGGTTAACGACTAGGTTGGGATCTTCAGCTCAGTGTTGTTCTGGGTGCGGCCGTGTTGTGGCCTGTAAACCGTCCCTGTTTAGCCTGTACACAGTGCGCCGGGCCTGCCCGCTCCTCACCTCTCATGTCACCCGCAGTGTTTGGGGCGGCGGCTGGTTTCTTGGCACCTCGCCCAGTGTATATATAGATATATTATATAATCTTATATAAAGAACACTAAATCTGTTTGTGTCGTGTATAATCCACAGTTCTCGTCCGATTTGAGTGAAATATTGCATGAGTGTTCTTCAGCATCCGGCGATGAATAGTGGCGGAATTAAAAACCGAAAACTCAATGATTTCCCCTGTAATTTTTGTTGCCAATAGCAACCAATCACAGCTCAGCTTTTATTTCTTACACTGCTGAGGTAAAATGCAAGCTGCACTGTGATTGGTTGCTATTTCTTATACTGCTGAGGTAAAATGCAAGCTGCGCTGCGATTGGCTGCTATGTCTTGTACTGCTGAGGTAAAATGTAAGCTTCGCTTTGATTGGTTGCTATTGCTTGTACTACTGAGGTAAAATGGAAGTTGCGCTGTGATTGGTTGCTATGGGCAACACAAATTTTCTTTTGCACAGATTGCATAAGTGTGGTGGTCATTTTTGTGGCCCCCTTTGTATATTCCAGGACTGCTATTCATAAAATTGCTGTGTAACGCATGGCTATATCACCTATTAACCATATAATAACGCATGGCTATGTCGCCTAGTATATTACAAATAAATCCTTTTTTTCTTCTCCCCCCTGTAGGCTTGTCTTCGGTTTGTTATATCCTGCCTACTCATCGTACAAAGCCGTAAAAACGAAAAATGTCCGAGAATACGTGAGTATTGATATAACCTAGGGCGTACGTGTGCATTACCGCTGATCCTAGTAGCGGAGGTCTATAATATACCACCACATGGTAGCCGTGCAGATTTAAAGGGGAGCGGGCAGCATGACCCCGGACAGATCTGCCCATTTGGCCCCCGTATGTTTTAAGGGCCATTTACACACGATGATAATCGCACAAAATTCATTCAAACGCATGAATTAGTGTGATGGTCGCCGCGTCTGAATGCACAGCCATCGCGCACGATTCGTTTTCGTTTAGCTGGATCGCTGATCTCTCGCTGAGTGTAAACGCTCGGAGCGAGAAGCCAGCAGTGACCTGCCTGTAAACGTCCTGCAGGAGCGCTGACAACCTAGCGGTGACGTCAGCTGACTGTCGTTCCGTCTTAAGGGACATTATTCTGAAATTCTGCTGGGTTTCAGAAAAAAACATACGTAGAAGTTGGAGTGGGCTTGGACGGCGCTCCGAGTGACAGGTAGGCCTCGCTGGCCTCATCCAGACTGACAGCTCTCCATATACAGAAGCAGGGAGATAAGCTGTCGCTCTTGGAGACGGTGGAGTGGCTCGCCCCTTTGACTTAAGATCTGAGCTCAGAGTAAAACTTTCTAAGCATGTTTTTTTTTTCCTGAAATGCAGCAGAATTTCCGAATAAAACCTACATGGGCGGATCTGTCCCGGTTCAGGTGGCATGGGCCATGTGACAGTGCCCTTTAATACACTGCTGGTCCAAGTCTGCCAGCGCCTATAGATGTTTATCATCCTTGACCACCTCCACTGATGCCGTCGTTCCACTTGTCTCCTCAGGTGCGCTGGATGATGTACTGGATCGTCTTTGCCCTCTTCATGACAGTAGAAACGTTCACCGACATCTTCCTCGCATGGTAAGGGCACTGGGGTTGTGGTGGGTCTGTCTTGTGGCCGTATATCGGGGAATGACATTACAGCGAGAGCCGCGGAGGAGGCCAGCAGGTGAAGTGGCTCCTATGCTGAGATTGGTACTTATGCCTGCAATAAAGGCACTGACCCCACTCTTAAAGGGGCGTTCTCATCTCTGCTCTTCATGGCCGACATGGAAAAATCTGGCACATCGCACGAAAACGTGTGCATTTTTTATGGCAGCGAGGGCTTTTTTTTTTTTTAAGGTAGGGCTTATTTCAACCCCCCCCCCAAAAAGAAAATCCTTGCACGTGATGTACACGACACCATATCGCCACAAAAAAATGCAGCAGTATCACGCAGATGCAATATTGCTGTAATGTTCTGTGGCGATATCGCGCCGCCCGTGTGGAAGCGGCCTCAAAGTTGTACTTATTTGGTTCCTGTCATGTCATAGATCCAGGAGGCTCTTCGTACTGGTGGCTCCTTCACCACTCCTGCTTCCACCGGTCCTGGGAGGTGGTTGTCTGGAATCGCCCCGGAACCTGTGCAGGAAATAACACTCTACATAAGGGGCGTTTTCTGTGCAGTCTCTTTAATATGACACCAAGTTTTATCATCCAAAATTAGTTAACTTATTTTGGTGAGACAACCCCATTATCGCCTATCTACAGGGACAGCTACTGTGTGATTGGTGTTGGGTCTGAGCCTATCAATTATAAGGGCTCCGAAGGTCCCTGAACGAAGGCAGCGGAGATCTGCTCTCTTGCAGTTCCATTTGAATCTATTGCCAGACCGCGGCTGCATCCCTTGGGGGCCGCTCAGTAAGGGTCCCAGTGCTTTGACCCAACACCAGTCATACTTATCCCAATTCCTTTAATTACTTTCATGGGCAGCCAGAAATGGTCTTGCTTGGCCAAGCCCTCGCTATATGACAGGTCATCGTATGAGGGCTGATGATGAGTTGTGACCCCCATGATCGGCTTCTATTGCCGAGGGAAGACCGAATTTCAAATAAAGCGTTACACAGCAACTACTGAAACGAAGGGGCGGTGGAGCCGGGTCCTCCATAGAGGAAATGCTGAGCTGTGACTGACAGCCGGCTCTTGTATTACACCCACATGTCCAGAGCAGGTGATATATGTACTTGTATTGCTGATCTTCTGTCTGGACTTTCATATATGACGGACGGCTTTCTCCCCTCCCCCACTGTCCTTGCGTTGCTCAGTCAACTTTTCCCTTTTTCTACTCATGCGTATTTATTTTCCTGGACAGGTTCCCATTCTACTATGAGATCAAGATGGCCTTTGTGGTGTGGCTGCTGTCCCCGTACACACGAGGGGCCAGCTTACTGTACAGGAAGTGCGTGCATCCTGCCCTGTCCCTGCGGGAAAAGGTACGTCACTGTGTGCCCACCCTGAGGTGGCCTGGTAGGACATCTGTAGTAGTGCAGGAACACATAGTCTGCGGCAGCACAATGATGCCGGAGAAAAGTAAAAAAAACTTTTATTCCTCCATTTCAAAGCATGGCTGCAACGTTTCGACCAGTATACCACCGGTCTTTGTCAAGCAGTAGTAGGGGTAGTTTTTTTTACCCAGCTCAAGAGAAGGGTTTGTTAAAGGGGTATTCCACGCCATTTCTATTGATGACCTATCCACTGGGATCCCACCTGATCAGCTGTTTGGCTCCAGAGCCCGGAAGCAGAGGGCTCCGATCCCTGTGTAGTGGCCGGTGCTAGTCATTGCAGCTGGAATTGATTTTTAACAGTCATCAATAGAAATGGCGTGGAGGATTCCTTTTAAGAGGGGGGAGTTTGGGAGAAGGAGGAAGAGCTGGATACATTTTTCCTCTGTATTGCTGTTCTCCGTGGATCACTTTCTAGCTACAGTCTGTAATGATTCTAGGCAGAACTACTGTTCCCATCAAGGCTTGTGAAGGGCGCTGGAGCATGTTGGCAGCTGTATTTCTCATTAAGGACCTGCACCTGTTTTGGGCACTTCTTAGTCTAACTGCTCATTAGTTTCTTGTAGATGCCTGTAATTAAAGTGTCTCAATGACGGTGACATTTTAACCCCTTGTCATCATCCACCATACGTTTATGGTGCTTGTGCAACATAGTAAGTGACAAGCACCATAATGGTATGGGAGCTGTGCTGGCTGGCTGGTATCATTCACAGCGGTAATCAGCTGTATATTACATCTGACCCTGCTGCAATCACCAGGCTAGCTCTGATCCCGGCCTTTTAATCCATTAATTGCCACAGTCAATAGCAACTGCCGCCTCAGAACGCAGTAATGAGAAAATGAGTTATGTCCTTTTTAAAGGAATTTTCCCACAACTTAAAATTGCTTAACTAAAGTATCTGCTTTCCTCATCCGCCTCTTCCTCCTCTTTGGTGCACATTTGACCTAAATCTTTCTTTCCGCAGGAGATAGACTCTTATATTATAGAGGCTAAGGAGCGAAGCTACGAATCGGTTGTCACACTTGGGCGCAGAGGTCTCAACATAGCGGCCAATGTAGCCGTACAAGCAGCTACCAAGGTACCTGAACAAAGGGAACTCTTCTTTATTTGGTTGCAGTAAATGTCTATGATGGGGGACTAAAGCCGTTATGTAGTATTAAAGGGGATATACAGGCTGAACTATTGATGACCTATCCTGAAAATAGCTCATCAATAGTTAATCGGGGGGGTGGGGGGGTTCACCACTCAGGACCTCTGACAACCAGCTGTTATCTCGCCCGCTATTGGGGTGTACGAAGCTGGAAGCTGACAGCTCCGTATACGTTGCAGCGGCCTGGGCTGCTAATGCAGGTATTGAATTCAAGGGCAGCACTACCTGCGATTACTAACCTGAGCCGCTGCAATGTGTACGGAGTTGTTGGCTTCCAGCTCCATACGCAATGACAGCAAGGGGTTAACAGTTGATCATCGGGGGTCCCAAGCGGCAAACTCTAATCAACTATTGGTGTTTCCTAATGAAACGTCATCAATAGATCCATCCTGCCAACTATAAATGTACCATTTGGGTATAATCCCCTCTCCTGCCATCGAGAAGGACCATGTTGGATGTCTGGAGACAGCCAGGCACCCTGAAGAGAAGACGGAACCAGTTTATTACCTCTTCTGTCTTATCTTCTGCAGACTACATAGTACAGTGAGCGCTGTATAGTGAATATTGGATGCATACAGTGACCGCTGGGGGCGCTGTGTCACCAAGGCGGTTTTTGCCTATTGCGCCTCTTTTTACAATGAAAATCTGCAGATTAACAAAAGCAATGATCTAAAAGCTTCTGTTTGCTTTTTTTCCAGGGACAAGGCGCTCTGGTCGGACGTCTCCGCAGCTTCAGCATGCAAGATTTGAGGGAGCTCCCAGATGATGCCCCCATACACTACAGAGATCCCCTGTATCCGGAGGCTGAGCTCCATCGCCGGCCTATTGGTGAGCTTTTTTCTTCTGTGATTTGAGGATATATAAATGTGATTTGTTAGCATAGTATCTATAAATGCCTCTTATGCAGGTTATTCAACTCAGTCCCAAGTCGACAGTGACTCCATGGATGAGCGGTGGTCTGACACTGAAACCAAAACATCTGCCAGGACAAGAGGTGGTCTACCTTCCAAACCGCTGCAGAGGACCCAGAGTCTGAGGGTGTCGAAGAAGAAGGTGCTGTCCAGGGAGGTGAGCAGTAGTTATAACCCTGTATGTTCTATTTATCATTACCGCTGTAGAGACAGTGGGGGAGATTTACTAATGCTGTCTAATTAGACAGTATTATAATGCACCAGATTTATCACAGTGACTGCTGAATGATAAATCTCGCGTATCTTGAGGCTGTTTAGTCTAAGCTTATTCCACGTACTAGTTAGCTTAATTTTTGACAGATTTTGTATCCCCATTTTAGTAGAAAAAGGTGTGTTTTAAACCATGCCCCTTTCCTGTGAAGCTACACCATTTGGCAAAATAGTGTCTAAAAACCCATCATGAATGTGCAGCAAAGCACTTAAGACATTTTTTGGGCACATTTTCAATGTGTTTACCTACATGGCCTTCCCCCTCACTACTATCTTGAATGTACTGTTACACATATCATGTAGACTGCGTCATGCGCATCACTTGACATTACTGCTATACTGTAACGGCACACAGATCTTCCACCCCTCACCACTTCTCCACTGTGAATTCCAGGCATCTTTACGGAGCAGCAAACCTCGAGCCAAGAAGAAGACGGTGCAGTCTGAATCGGAAGTCTAATGTACATCAGGATAGTGAGAAGCCGATGGGTGCAATGCCCGACCGTCGTCCCAATGCAACGCTGAGAACGCTGAATTTTACTCTTAAAGGGAACCTGTCCACTGCCTAAAGCACTATAAGCTAACCTACGGTGCTGTTATGGCAGGGTGCTGTATTTCTCTTACTCTCCTTCGGTGCCCGCTGCTGAAGTCCACATGCTGTCCAAAAATCCGACTCTTCTCAAGAGTCCTGTGCTCACTCTTCTGTACAAGTCTATGGGAGAGCGTGCGCATAGGACTCTGAAAAGAATCGGATTTTCGGACTGCGTGCGGCAGGAAGTGAGCGATTTATGAAAAATACATGACCCGGCCTCCTGTCACCTGGATCTAACAGCACCATAAGTTAGCTTATGGTGCTTTAGGCAGTTGACAGGTTCCCTTTAATTTAATGTTCACACTGGCTATGAGTTACAGTTTGCGGTTTCACAGCGCATGTATATCTGTGTAAATATGTGAAAATACGATCAATACGTCTGTCTGTCTGTATACATGTATATGAGGGCTGCGTTCTATGTAGTATTAGCACTCGTTTTCTGTGGTCATCATCCAAGTTACATAACCCCGAGATACCCAGATGTTTTGCTAACGCCATCTATCTGTCTCCACAACACGCACTGTGGGATCCGGACCGGACGTTCAATATGTCCACCTCCGGTTATTGGCCCTCAAAACTGTTGGAAAAACCTGGCTGTCTAGTTACATTAAAGGGAGGCTCTTCTTCGCCCCCCTCCACCCCACACCCCTCTCCAGCTGTGTGTCACATCTTGCCACATCTCTCTAAAGGGGTATTCTGGGACTTTTAGATTCTCCGATTGGTGGAGATTGTCATTCTAAGCACTTCTGCAATCATTTGCAGGAGTCGCAGTGCATTTGAATTAGCACATATAGCTTGCTCCTAAGTGGGACTGAGCTTGCAGTACCAGTCTGGGCCACCGCACAGTGTATAGAGCTGTGCTAGTTCCAGTTCACTTAGTACAACTCCTGTAAAGAGCTGATCGGCGAGGGTGTCGGGAGTTGCACCCCACAATCTGATCATCATAACCTACCCTAAGGATGGGTCATTAATATTAAAGTTCCAGGTAACCCATTTTAGTTTTTGAACTTTTTTTTTTTTTTTGATGGTTGCCGCCATGATTTCTGTAGTTACACCTCCAGTATTGACACAGACAGCCACGTTTCTACATGTGGCCTAGTTTATTTTTTTCCTTCCCTAATGTCTGTCTGTGCATTCCTATACAGGTGTATGTGACCACAGACCGCAGTGTATATCCATAGAGCCTGTATGTATATACGTCTTTGTTAGAGCTGTGATGTATAGCATTCTCATCACGTTATCATTGCCCTAATTCAGATCCTGCCTCAGTGTCTGTGGGATTTACTTGCTGCTGGGCACATGATAGATAGTAGTACATGGTTTAGTACAGATCGATTAGAGGTATTCCTTTTCTCGCTGAACCCTTCTCTTTGCACGCTGAAACTCCGTTCCACGAAGAATGGAGTTGCTGCTGCAGCAGGGATTTCTGCAAGCCCCATTTGGATGACTGAGACCGTAGCAGATATTGCTGCCACATATCTGCTGCATGCCTATGACCAAGAGCCATTTGCCTTGTGACATCTGGAGAGCCATAGGTTACAGGTAATGCTCGCTGGGTGAATGGCCTTGGGTACACAGAGCCGTACCTTTGCACACATAGATGCACTAATTTATTTTAACATTGACTTCTGTTCTTTTTACTAGTATTTGATGGTTCTAATTAAAGGTTAATATGTTTTTATTGGTAAATCGTACTAAGGGTTGGGGTAAGGATATGTTGCAATTGCAAAATCTATGCAAATAGAAATTTTAATTTTCCATTTTGTTTAATGTCTTCATACTTAAAGGGGTTTTATAACAAAAGAAATTGTATCCCTCATCTACAGGATAGGAGATAAGTGTCTGATCTCTGAGGGTCCAACCTCTGGGACTCCAGTGGTCCCAAGATCAGTGTACCCCAATGCCGTATATAAATGAATGGAGGTGCGCCGGCTCGGCTGCTGCTCCTTTCACTTCTATGCATCGGTCTTGTGTCGTCGGAGGTCCTGTTGATGGGAATAAATGTCTTTAATGGGACAACCTTTTATAAAATTGGAACAAACATGCCTGTTTTCTCCTGGTCAATGGGCTGAGGGCAGTATTGCAGCTTAAAGGGATTGTACCAAGTTACACTGTTATCCCCTTTTCCTGGGATAGGGGACAACATTTTTTATTGGTGGGTCTGACTGCTGGGACTGATACCGAGAACTGGGGTCCAGTCCATTCCCGAATGACTGAGAGCGTAGGTTGCACAGGCACGCTGTCGCTCCATACACTTTAGTGACGGCACTGGTGATTAGAGTTCAATTGGAATTCAATGCGGTCATTGAAGTGAATGGAGTAGCGGTGTGCCTGCGCAACCTCTGCTTTATTTACTCAGGGACCGACCAGACTCACGTTCTCGGGGTCAATGGGTCTGGTCTGGTCGGGGTTCCATCGGTCAGACCTACACTGATAGTTATCCCTTATCCTGTGGATAGGGGATAACGTTATAACTTGGCATACCCCTTTAACTGCATTCACTCAGCTGCAGTACCAAAAATGGCCCATTGGCAAAATTTTTGTCACATTTGTAGTAAAGCAGCCATTTTTGTTTTAATTTCATACAACCCCTTTATGTGTAACTGGTTTGCAGGGTAATATATCAGGTCACTGTATTATTTGGTATTCCCGTATATGCAGGCGTATCTCTGGCCGATTCTTCCCAGAAGCGTCATTCCAAGCCTACGGAAGGGCAGCTGCGAGGACATCTAATTCCCAGCAGCTGCCATTGCAGCCCATGTGTGGACTATAAATGCAGTTTATGACATTCTTTAGTTTGTTTTACAATAGCCTGTGCTCTAGAAGCAATCTATAACCTGTTGATGCGGGGATGTCGCTGAGTAACGAAATGCCTCTGTTTATGCCGCCTGACTCTCCAGTAGTTATTTGGCTATTGAGTATATAGAAGAGATCTGCATACGGGGCCGTTTATTAAAGGGAAGGTTCATCTTTAGGGCCTTTTAAAAACTTTCTGTGCATCTAAAATGAAAATTGAGTCAACTTTGAAAATCATCTTGAGTTACAGATGTATTTTGTCTTGTCTGCAGCTCCTAAGTATATACCTATGTGTTACCATGGTAACAGACTACAAACAAACGCTGTGTAGTCTGATTCTGCAGTCATAGTGCCATCTCAATTGCATCATCCAAAGGTGTAATTTGGAAGAAAGGGTGACCGGGATTGGACTACACAGATTTGTTTGTAGTCTGTTACCATGGTAGTCGCGCTGTATACACTAAAACAACTTTTTTTTAAAGTTTTGAAAACTTTTTGCTTAATTACTTTTTTTTTCTTTTTACTTTAGATTGATTCAGCAATGTGGAGGTATATTTTAAGGAGGTTTTACACTACATACATTTGTGAGGGTCTGACCAGTTGGACTTCCTGCATATCCTAAAAGCTAATTTTATGCAGTGGCCATTTATACGCTCTCCATAATGGTAAATGGCCAATGCAGACATACCAGAGTAACTGGCATCCCCTGTTCTACAGGATCTGTGGGGTCTTTGCTGTCTTGCCCTCACAAGCAGTCATTCATGGCATATGTATGCCATAAATGCCAAAACTTGAGAAATCGGAAGTTGAATCACCAATGTGGTTGCGCTACCAAAATGTGGCCATGCTCCATGTTCTTGTCTTATGGAGAAATCCGAGCCAATTGTTTTACACTGATGACCAAAGCTCCATGGGATTACCACAAACAGTAGGACCGCTCGTGTATAAGTCCCTGAGTCCTCCACTTCTTACACTTTAAGTAAAACTGATACTGGTATAGCGAGTCCAGGACCTGAGGGGGCGGAGCACAGCAAAGAATCCCAGTGCCATGCTTCGTCCCTCATGCCCCATCATATCACCCTTGTAAAAGTAACCCCTACTGAGAGTTTTTTTTTAATAGCTTGGCAGACTCATGGACTTATATTTACTGACGGTTGGGGGGGTGGGGGGTGAGGTCTTATGCTTATGTTATGGGAGCGCATGGGTTAAAAAGATTGCACTTGTTCTGTTGCACTGTGTTCTTTGTCTGGCTAACATTCTCACCCACCGCTTCCCAGCGGACGGTTACAATGCTCCTTTGTATGTATATATGTATGTGAGATTTCTGCTCTCTACAGATAGTACTTGCCTCGGGGTCCACTTAAAGCGACAACGTGATCATTCCCCAAAGATATGAATTCCATTGCTGGTGAAGGTGCGGAGACTTTCTACAAGTGCCAAACTGAGCAGCTTCTGTTCTCCTCCAATGAACCAAGTGTCCTTATGTCAAGTGTCTTATCGGAGTGCCCTGGTGTGCGGGGCCAGGACTCCTCGCCTCAAGTGCCTGAACTTTCTGTAATCTTTTATATATTTGCTTGTCTGTCGGTTTTTTGATACCCTAGAAAATAAACTTTTTGTTTTTTTGCCTAAATTGTGGTCTTTGTGTGTCATGCTTCATTTGGGCAGACTGGTACATTTTCTGAAATGTTGTCACCAAGGCTTTATTCACATACCATCTTGGGGTTACACAGCAGGTGTCGGCGGTCTCTGGCAGCCATGATCGGAGACCATTCTGATTGTGGCTGTTAACTCTATACAGTTCTGACAGTGGCATTTAAATGTCCTGGCCGGGTGTCATGACAGCCTGGGGACCTCTGAAAGTTGTCTGTGGCTTATTGCTGTATGTACAGCCATTCCGGAAACCCTAGAAGAACAACTCCGGGGGCATCTGGTCTGGTGAACTTGGCGGCCACCAATTTTTCGACATTAATCAGTCATGGGCTACTTTCAGTTTCCTCGTGATCGTATTAATGTGTGGCACTTTGCGCCATCTTGTTTAAAGTAACCCTCCGTTATTCGACATCTGGTAACTGAGTTTTCACCACTTACTTTGTGAATCAAAAGGTTTGTTCGTCACTTATCCAGAAACTAGAAAGTTGGTCCCAGGATGGTGACTGCAATGTATGTGAGTGTGTTCATGTATTTACCCGCCCACCCCCTTCCACGTCAAAACAAAAACGCAAGAAACAAGGCAATCCCTCCCCTAGAAGTTGTCGGAGTGGAAGGAAACTTTGTGTGATTGTAAAATTAATATAATTAAGTGATTACAATATCAGAGCAAAAGAATTGTTTATTGGGGAACACTGAACACTCTTGAACGGAGGCTCTAGTACCCTGTTGTACCGCTTCTAGCTTGGATATAAGATGTGATTCGAGCAGACATTGAGACTCTAGTACCCTCTTGTACCGCCTCTAGCTTGGATACAAGATGTGATACTGTTGGGCATTGAGACTCTAGTACCCTGTTGTACCGCCTCTAGCTTGGATACAAGATGTGATACAGGTGGGCATGGAGGCGCTAGTACCCTCTTGTACCGCCTCTAGCTTGGATACAAGATTTGGTACGGGCAGGCATGGAGCTTTAGTACCCTGTTGTACCACCTCTAGCTTGGATACAAGATGTGATATGGATGGGCATGGAGGCTCTAGTACCCTGTTGTACTGCCTCTAGCTTAGATACAATTATGTGATACGGGCAGGGATGGAGCTCTAGTACCCTGTTGTACCACCTCTAGCTTGGATACAAGATGTGATATGGATGGGCATGGAGGCTCTAGTATCCTGTTGTACCGCCTCTAGCTTGAATACAAGATGTGACACGGGGGGGGGAATGGAGGCTCTAGTACCCTGTTGTACCGCCTCTAGCTTGGATACAAGATGTGATGCAGGTTCTGTATGTTATCGTGCAGCATATCGCTCCACATTTGCTGTAACTGAGCCTCTAGATCGTGCAAAGTCATAGGTTATCGAGGTTGGTGTCCCAGATGGTCCCATACATGTTCTATTAGTGATACATCTGGCAACCGGGTGGCGACGGAAGTGTGACAGTGTTGTGGGGACATGCCTGTGACCCACTTGTGTGTGCGGCCGAGCATTATCCCGCTGCCTCTTGGTAGCTACCATGAGAGGAACACATGTGGCTGCAAGATGTCCTGAACATATCGCTGAGCTGTCATTGTCCCACGTACTACTACTAGGGGTGACCAACGGTTGTATGCGATGGCTCCTCACACCAGCAGGGGGCAGTGTGCCGCTCCACAGCAAAGACAGGATTGTGGCGCTCACACCGAGGTCTCCAGACATGAACATGGCCGTCGTCCAAACTAAACCTGGATTCATTGCTGAAGACGACCCAGTTCCACTCTGTAGCATCCAGTTTCATCATTCATGACACCACTGCAAACTGACGTGACAGTGGGCGACTGTAATGGGCGCCATGAGACTAAATGTCCTACAGCTTAGCACCGCGAGATGGTTCTGACAGACTCTGGGAAATGATGGTGCCCCCTGTGTCTGGATGGCGAACAATGAAACAGTTGGAGCTGCTGGTGCTTGTTGGATGATCAGACGTTCCTCTCTACTGGTGGTCTGTAGGGGGCGTCCTGAGCCCGGTCACCTTATGTGCCCTCATACATCCACTGGTCCCAGTACCTCCTAACACTCTGGTCAGATGGTCCTCTCTACTGCTGGTCTGTCGGGGGCGTCCTGAGCCCGGTCACTTTGTGTGCCCTCACACATCCACTGGTCCCAGCACCTCCTAACAGTCTGGTCAGAACGGCCCAGTGGGCGACAATTCATCTATACCAGTGGTCCCCAACCTTTTTGGCACCAGGGACCGGCTTCAAGCAAGACCATTTTTACAAGGCCCGGCAGGGTTGGGCGGGTCATGGGCGGGGCTTTGGTTACATGGGGCATCTGTAGCTTGGATACAAGATGTAATACGAGCAGGCATTGAGATTCTAGTACCCTAGATTTATCTCTTCCCCCCCCCCCCCCCCAGCACACACATAGGGCAGCATATAATGTATCTCCCCCCCCCCCCCCCCCCCCCCCCCCCCCCCCCCGCTGACCAGACTGTTAGGGGGTGTTGGACCAGTAGATGTGTGAGGACACACAAGGTAACCGGGCTCAGAACCCCCTACAGACCACCAGTAGAGAGGAGCATCTGACAAGACTGTTAGGAGGTGTTGGGACGAGTAAATGTGTGAGGACACACTAGGTGACTGGGCTCAGGACCCCCTACAGACCACCAGTAGGGAGGAGCGTCTGACAGACTGTTAGGAGGTGTTGGACCAGTGGATGTGTGAGGGCACACAAGGTGACCGGGCTCAGGACACCCCCTACAGACCACCAGTAGAGAGGAGCGTCTGACCAGACTGTTAGGGGGTGTTGGGACCAGTGGATGCGTGAGGGCACACTAGGTGACCGGGCTCAGGACGCCCCCTACAGACCACCAGTAGAGAGGACCATCTGACCAGACTGTTAGGAGGTGTTGGGACCAGTGGATGTGTGAGGGCACAGAAGGTGACCAGGCCCAGGACACCCCCTACAGACCACCAGTAGAGAGGAGCATCTGACCAGACTGTTAAGAGGTGTTGGGACCAGTGGATGTGTGAGGGCACACAAGGTAACCGGGCTTAGAACCCCCTACAGACCACCAGTAGAGAGGAGCATCTGACCAGACTGTTAGGGGGTGTTGGGACCAGTGGATGCGTGAGGGCACACAAGGGAAAACCAGGCGCAGGACCCCCTACAGACCACCAGTAGAGAGGAGCGTCTGACCAGACTGTTAGTGGGTGTTGGGACCAGTGGATGCGTGAGGGCACACAAGGTGACCGGGCTCAGGACGCCCGACAGACCACAAGTAGAGAGGAGCTCAGCGATACATTCAGGACATCCTGCAGCCACATGTGTTCCTCTCATGGTAGCTACCAAGAGGCAGCAGGATAATGCTCGGCCGCACACACAAGGGGGTCACAGGAATGTCCCCACAACATTGTCACACTTCCATAGCTTCCTGGTCACCAGATTTATCTCCAATAGATCATGTATGGGAACATCTGGGACGCCAACTGCAGCAGCCTACGAGTTTGTACACTGTAGAGGCTCAGTTACAGCAAATCTGGAGAGAAATGCCGCAAGATACCATATGGAACCTGTATACCTCCATGCCCGCCTGTATCACATCTTATATCCAAGCTAGAGGCAGACTTCATGCCCGCCCGTATCACATCTTGTATCCAAACTAGAGGCGGTACAACAGGATACTAGAGCCCCCATGCCCACCCGTATCACATCTTGTATTCAAGCTAGAGTCTCCTTACAAGGGATCAGTTCTCCACAATAATTTCTCCGTTTGTTCTTAAACTGTAATCACTTGAGTATCAACGTTACAATCACTCAGAGATAGTTTCATTCCGACAACTTCTAGGGGAGGGATTGCTGCTGACAGTGAGTGTATATATATACTCCTTCTAGGGGAGGGATTGCTGCTGACAGTGAGTGTATATATATACTCCTTCTAGGGGAGGTATTGCTGCTGACAGTGAGTGTATATATATACTCCTTCTAGGGGAGGGATTGCTGCTGACAGTGAGTGTATATATATACTCCTTCTAGGGGAGGGATTGCTGCTGACAGTGAGTGTATATATATACTCCTTCTAGGGGAGGGATTGCTGCTGACAGTGAGTGTATATATATACTCCTTCTAGGGGAGGGATTGCTGCTGACAGTGAGTGTATATATATACTCCTTCTAGGGGAGGGATTGCTGCTGACAGTGAGTGTATATATATATACTCCTTCTAGGGGAGGGATTGCTGCTGACAGTGAGTGTATATATATATACTCCTTCTAGGGGAGGGATTGCTGCTGACAGTGAGTGTATTGCTGCGTCTCTGGGCCATATTTGTCAGTTAGAAGCCCACAGCGGCGGTCGAATCAGTGGATGTTTTTTCCTGCGGAGTTAATAAAGATGCATGTTTGATAACAGACTCCGCCGCTCTCTTAATCTTCGCTTGCCTTGTTACTGTGGATTTGGGAAGTCAGAACCCTGCTAAGGAGCGTGCACGCTTTCAGCTTCCCCGGGATACTGTAACGCTGCATATTGGGATGGTCGCCCCTGTCACAGCTGTAATGGGGGGCATTTAGGTTTTTACTTAACGTGAAGCTTTTCTAATCTGACAGAAGGGGCCGGAATAGGATTGCTGTCAGAGAAACAAGCGGTGTTTTGTCCTTAGATGACATAACTCTACATCCAATAAAAGGAAACCCACAACCATTTTTTCATTCTGTTTCTCAGTATGTCCAGGAGGGTCATGTCTCTTTAAACTAAAGCACACCCCATGTATGGAGCATCTCACATCAACCAATCAGAAATAAAGGCTCGATCAGCTGTGACCAATCGGTGCAGGGGGCAGCCTGCCAGTATTTCCGGGTTTGGAGAGATGAGGTGAGACCGCTGAGAGATGACAGTTGGTGTGAGGGTGCAGCTGCTGAGACTTGTAGTGTCTGTCACATACGCATCATCTGCAAGCTGCTGCATTCTACAGCTCTCAGGATGGACATGCTGGGAGTTGTAGTTCCTCCGTAGCTGCAGAGCCAGAGGTCGCCCATGAGCATTATACCCTGTAGGGTCTCTACAGGGGCAGATCATCATGACCGACTGTTCCCTACCAGCTGCCATGTGGTGGCGCTGCTGATTGACTGAATGCACGCTTGTTGGGTTATCATTAGGGATGAGCGAGTATACTCACTAAGGCACATTACTCGAGCGAGTAGTGCCTTAGCCGAGTATCTCCCCGCTCGTCTCTAAAGATTCGGGGGGCCGCAGGAAAAAGAAATATTCAAAAAAAATCTATACTCCGTGTGACCGACTGCCGGGCGCTGCAGCCATCCGCAGTACACATAAAGAAGAACGGCAGCTGCGGTCAGGACTGGATTTTGCTGTGGTCTCCCGCATGTGGATTCCGACCCGTTCGTGTGCAGGCGGCCTAATTAGTTGCAGATGCGTTACTTTTCCTGTGTAATTGCGCAGTTTTGCACACATTTCCCAGCATATTTCGCAGATTTGCGCATCCCCATTGACTTTTATGGGGACCTTCGGTGCGCAAATGTGCAAGAAATTAAAGCGCGCTGTGTTTTACTTGTGCAACCAAAATCTACAGAAAACGATACATTCATGTGAACGAACCCGCTGTAAGCCATAGGTGCTATTCAATAATTATTGCGCATGCACATGCGCCCGTGTGAAGGGGACCGCACTTGACTCTGTGCACCCGCAAGGCATGTTCATTTGCGTGCGGCAAACAAGGATGCACTGATTGAAATGGCTAGTTAGTCTAATGAGTTGCGGATAAGCTTGCACATCGCCATTAACTTCTATGAGGACTTAGGGTGCGCACATGCGCGGAGTATGCTGCATGCTTTTTGGCATGACCGAAACGCGTTGGAAATACATGAATCTGTACAAACCCACTTAAAGGAATGGGTTCTATTTTCTGCATATTGCGTGCAAATACGGCGGGCACAAACGCCAGCGCAAATATGCCCATGTGAAGCGGGCCTTACTGGGTGACAACCAGTCTGGGCACCACATTAGTCACGACACAGAATATTCCCAGCTTTCCCAGATTCCTGCAGGTAAGGCTACTTTTACACGGGCCGATCGTTGGGCACTGAAGTGTTCAACATTCGTCCCATCGATTATCACATCAATGTCACATCCTTATTTTCCTTAACCCCAGGGAAAAATTGGGAGTCCCCCATGCAAACAGCAAACGAGAGTTGTCCAGCCTTGCCCGAATCAGCGGTTCCAGATGACTGTAGTGTACTGTGTTAAGGGGGGTTAAAGGGGTTTTCCAGCACTATACCATTGATGATAGTTAATTGATGGGGTTCCGCTGCTCAGGATCCCTATTAGTTGATTGAAATGATAGTGGCATTTCGGTGAGCGCCACTGTCATTTCACTCCATACCAAACACAGTGCCGTACATTGTGTAGTGGCTGTGCTTGGTATTACAGCTTAGTCTCATTCACTTGAAGCCAAACCAAGGGTTCAATGTACGTGACAACTCAGGCGTGAGAAGAGCAGTCACCGAGCACCTCAGCATCTTCAATCAACGGATCGATGGGGTCCTGAATGGTGAATCCAACTGTTGATGACCTACCCTGAGGATAGGTTAGTATAGTCCTGGAAAAACCCTGACAGAAGATGACTCAAGATCTAGAAAACTGGACCAGGTAGACCCAGCCAGATGCCCAATGTATAGAAGATAGCTAATTCTCTTCAGTTCTGGCTGGGGATAAGCTGCGCCAGAGATGTTGGTGTTCCATATTTTTTCTCTGTGGACTGTACTGCCGAGCCCCGGACACACTGGAATATGTTTCCCAACGGGGTAAGAAATGAATGTGCTCTTCGTGTATTTCAGACATGTCTTCTAGTCTGGAGGAGGAGCTACAGGCTGTCTTAGATGGAGGAGCTGTCCCACTTCCAGACAAATATGATGTGGCCCCCGAGAACCCAGAGCCCCTGAAACTGAGGCACAATGTATGTTATATTGTCATGGGGATTCTACTGAATGACCAGGTGAGGACCGGCTCCTGGACTCTGTACGGTATATACTGCTTCTCGTTTGGACAAGCGCACGCGTGTGTGACGTCACCGCTAATTCATTCGCAGTTGTTCGCGCTCGTGCAGAATGTTCAGGCAGGCGGATCATCATTGAGAATTGTTCTCTTCTCGCTCAGTGCTTCACATTCTGGGGTACTTCTTTTCGATTTCAACTTATTCTTCTTGGGAGCCAGGGTAACAACAATCTCCGCACTTCTGGCATTCTGCATTATTGTTCACAGTGTATACTGTGCGCGACAAATAGTACACTACTTTAATCGTCTGGAAAAGCATAGCCGTACGAAATGTGCCGGTTTATTTAATTGTTTAGATTTCGGGGACCGGCGCGGGTGACAGGTGAGTTGCGGGGGGGGGGGGGGGGGGGGGACGGAGAGTGAGAGAGCGATCTCCCCTCCGCTCCCCCCCCCCCCCCGCCGGCCCCCGAATATTTAGAGACGAGCGGGGAGATACTCGGCTAAGGCACTACTCGCTACAGGGGAGCTTTTACTAGGCGCCGGGTTGCCACGCTAACCCATCAGCATCCCCTCTCCAGCTGTCTGTTTGGATACATAGTGTTGACCACAGCATCTACCCTGTTTCCCTGAAAATAATTTTTGAGGATGCAAAATGATTTTTCAGGCTTTTTGAGGATGCTTGAAATATAAGCCCTACTCCAAAATTAAGCCCTGCTAACAGTTAATTTATAAAGTCAATTTAAATAGTGTCCAGGCAGCTATACATGTAAAAAAGTTAAACCTTTTTGAACAAAAATTTTATAAGACACTGTCTTATTTTCGGGGAAACACGGTAAATAGTTAACTGCTGTGATTGGCGCTAACTCCAATCACAGCAGTTGCTGACGGCTGTAAGCTGAGAACCGTCAGGTATGTTGCGGACTCAGCTCTTGAGCCTGCTCCATACATCTTTCGTGACCACATGACTTATACTTACATAATGCGGTTGGGAAGCAGTTAACCCTTTCCAATCCACTGTCTGACGTCTGAAGACATTATGATTTAAGGCTGTACAGCTCCGATGTTGAAAGACATCCATCGGGGTTCTCTTACTGTATATTGCCAGCCTCTCTGCTGTCGGAGCCTATCCAACGTGTCACCTCATGCAGTACTGACTTTAGCCAGCAGATAGTGCTGTTGTATAACAGCAGAAAAAGAGTAAGCCCCCTAGGAAAACCATGATACAAATTGGATTGGAAAGGGTTAAGGGGGTATTCTCATCTTACACACTTATTAAGAAATCATAGGGTCGGGCAGATCCCACCTCTGTGAACCTTATCTCTTGAGAAAACGGGGGCCACATGGCACTTCTTTGCTGTAGCTGTCTCCGTAGTATACAGTGGAGTGATAGCCCTACATTCTCCTGATAGGTGATGACGCCACAGGTGGCGCCATCACACATTTATGGTATGTCTGTGTGAGTGCCATAAATGTCATAGACTTGGATACCCTTAAAATGGGTTAGCCCAAGATTTGAAGTTATTCCCTGTTCCCTGAGGATTGTTAGGGTTCAATCCAATGATAACGAGCCAAGGGTTCCCATGTCCCCTGTATGAATGGAATGTAGGCTGAGCATACTGTCACTTCAATCACCCATATGGGACTGCCGGAGATGGCCAAATACAGTTCTTGGCAATCTCCTAGCGGTCCCTTAAAGATGAGTGGAATGGCAGTGCCTCCTTTAATACGGGGTACATGAAACCCCTGTGCTCCTGATTACTGAGGGTTCCAGTGGTTGGACACTATAAACTTGGGACAGCCCCTTTAAGGGACCTTTTTTCCCCCACCTTCAGTGAGCGTTGAGCATATAATATTGACAGGGACATTTTATTTATTGATCCCAAAGGTCTGTATTGATAATGCCAATATACTAAACATTAACCCCCTCACTGACTGAAGGAGAAGTGCTAGCTCTGTTGGTCTGTGTTGTCTATTTCACTTCTGGCTTTATAGGGTTACAGAGGGGTCCTTCTGTTTGGGACCTCATCTATAGCACATAGAGTAAAGCTGCTATATAAAGTGTAATACTTGTTTTGGAGGACTCGGCGTGAGCATTATGAACAGCGTATGCATGACACGGTCGGCCCTACTTCCAGTACGTGAAATGAACAACTTCTTTAATCGTATGACTCTTTCTGCAGAATGAGGTGCTGATGATGCAGGAGGCCAAGGTGCAGTGTCGGGGGAGCTGGTACCTGCCCGCTGGGCGGCTGGAGAGAGGGGAGAGTCTGGAGGAAGGTCTGTGCAGGGAGGTGACAGAGGAGACCGGGCTTCTGTGCCAGCCTCTCACCCTGCTGGTGGTAGAAGAGAGGGGCACCTCCTGGGTGCGGTTTGTATTCCTGGCTCAGGAAACAGGTATGTAGGATTACTGGCATCTCCAGATTTTTAGTATGGTAGTGGTTTTTTTTAGTTTTGAATTACAGACACCAGGGACAAACAGCTTTAACCCCTCGGCATCACAAAATGTTTTTTTTTTCCCATCCCTGCTTTCCAAAGAACTTTTAAACCTGTTTCTGTCTATATAGCTGATGAGGTGTTTTTTAATGTCTCCATTTATTGTACCATATAATATTTGAAAAGCTAAACATTTTTTATGGGTGGAGTTTTTTGGGTTGCCCTTCGCAGGGTCCGCAGGGCAGGAAAAATTACATACTAAGGTAGCTATTCTATTGTGTTATTGCGGCCGTATCAAATTTCTATAGTATTTGTTATGCTTTACTAGCTTTGTGTCATCATAATTCTGAGAGCCGTACGTTTCCTAATTTTCCTGTAGTTGGGCAGTGTATGAGGGCTTGTTTTTTTGTGGGGTGAGCTGTAGTTTTTATTGGTATCACTTTGAGGTACATATGCCTTAGGGCTTATTTACACGACGTATATCCGTCGGGTTTTCACTCAAGCTCCGCTCTGTCCCGCCCACTCCCATTGCTGGTTATGGACAAGGGGCGGGGAGACAGCGGGAGCTTAGCTCCACCCCCCACCCCCCTCTCCCCTCTCATTGCAAACGCAGGACTGGAGCAGAAGGCAGAGAGACGGTGAGGGGGAGGGAAGGGGGGGAACTGCTTTGATGGGAGCGTATATCAGCCAAGCGTGAAAACCCGACCGATATATGCTCGTGTAAATAAGCCCTTATTGATAATTTTTCTTGCATATTTTTGGGAATTGAGGTGCCAAAAAACTCGGCAATTCTGGCATTATGTGTTTTTACTTTTTTTTTATATAAATAAATGGAAAGGGGTTTTCAAAAAAATGTTTAATTTTGCATACTACTAGATAGCCCCTCCCAGGATGGTGACTGTAACAGAAAATGCATCTACTTAAGTGCAGCCACTGATACACTCCCCGTGCCTGGACAGCAGGTGCCGCTAAGCATGGACACCCTTCTGCTAGCGATCATATCACACTGTACATGCCTGTACAGTGCTTCAATGTGGCCCTATACTTTTTATAATGACGGAGGTAACATTATACGTTGGGATAAGCCCCGCCCCCTCTCCACACCCTTTTGTCTCGCTTTGACCTGGGAAAATCTGGTCACCTTTGTTTGGATCAGATGGCTCCCTCTCCTCTCCTGGTGCAGCGCTATGGTTTGGGTGCTGACTGTGAGTGTAGTCGAATCCGCTCTCCGCTACACTGGTGATTGGGTGGCCCGGCATAGCTCTCCATCCACCCCCAGCTGGTGAGCTCAGGCAACAGTGTCCTCTACAGTATAAACAATTAGGTATCAAGTCCCCTTTATTGGTCCCCATATATAAATACCTCAGAATGCCATGTGCTCATCCAACCACATGGTGGCAGTATTTTGGATACAGACCAACACAGGACATGCTAAGGCATCTCTATATTAAAATGTATTTAAAGGGGTTCTGTCATTGAAAAAAAATCAATTCTTACCCATTGCTCCCCCATCAGTCTGCTTACTGGATCTTCTTCTCACCGATCTTCTGTCTTCTGCAGTCCCCTGGGTCACCTCACCTCCAGCCGGCTGATTCTTCTTCCAGTGATGAACCGTCCATTCTCGGTAGTCTCCTTCCTGCAGGGCAATGTACCCAGTCACGAGTAATGTAGCGTTCACTGCCTATCAGGGAATGCTGAGCTATTGCCGACACTGTGCATGTGCACTGTCTCGTGACAATAGTATATGAACTCTCGCGGCGAGACAGCGTGCATGCGCAGTCCTGGCAATAGCTCGGCATTCCTTCATAGCCACTGAACGCTACATCACTAGTGACGTGGTATACATTGCCCTACAGGAAGAAGAATGCAGAGAATGGACGCTCCATAACAGGGGGAAGAAGAATCGTCCAGCTGGAGATGAGGTGACCTGGGGGAATGCAGGAAACAGAAGAAGATTGGTGAGGAAAAGATGCGGTAAGGAGGCTGATGGGGGAGGAATAGGTAAGTATTGATTTTCTTTTTTTTAATGACAAAACCCCTTTAACCTGTTTCTCACTATATTTTTAGTCTCCCTAGGGGACTTGAACATGCAATCACTTGATCGCTTGTATAATACAAAGTAATACTTCTGTATTGCAGTACTAGCACTGTCATCCTATTACAAGAATAGAACTATTAAGGTCGCAGGTCTGGAGGCCTTCACTAAGCTTTCGGCTGCCATGACAATTGCTCGGCACCCTTCGATTTTGTCGCATGGAGCAATCGGTTGACAATGGGAGTCCGATCCCTCTGTTCAACCTTCCAGATGCCACAGATGCTGATGCCACTTCATATGAGGGATTAAATGGTCAGATCGGAGTTATCTCACCCCCCCCCCCCCCGACCATTGCAGGCAGTATTAGCTCAATTCCTGAGCCCGCTCTCTACACTCCCCATGTGCATGTGACTTATATATGCATCACATGCTGCTAAAGGGTTAACTAAAACCTATGAGTAACTATTCAGGATATTTCATCAGTAGTTGATTAACAGGGTCCTCTTCTTGGGATCCCTGCTGATCACCTGATTCTCTGGCCGCTTGTCAGTGCAGCTGAGCCAGACATCATCCTCGGCAGTCAGAGCTGGAAATGTAATAGATGGCGTTGCTTCTATTGAGTTCAATTGGCGTGAAGCCTGCCTATCTCCCTTCCCTGACCACTGATGACGACGCCTGGCCCATTGCACTGGCAGCAGGCTGGAGGGTCAATTGATCAGCAGAGATCCTGAGCGTTGGACCCATGCCAAACAACCATTGATGACCTATCCTGAGTATAGGTCATGAATAGTAAATGCCTGGAAAAGCACTTTAAATGATTAAATTCCAGTTGCCTTAAGCTGCCACTAGGGGGAGCACAGGAGCTTACTGAAGACAGACTTAGTATTGAGTTCAATTGGAGCTGTATAAATCTGTATGCTATTGGTTGCTCCTAGTGGCAGCCAGTTGCTTATGAGTTTGCTCTAGGGCTGTATAAAGGAAAGCAGGGGATTTGAAGCCATGCAACAGAAAAAGGTTTAAGAGTGTTGTTCATGAAGTTACACTTTGTCTTATTTCTAATCCTGCCCCTCTCCCTTAAATTTTGGACCATCTTGAGTAATACTCATAACTTTTTTTTGCAGGTGGCGTTCTAAAATCTTCAGCCTCGGCGGACAAGGAGTCTCTCCAGGCCTCGTGGTGGGACACGGTGTCACCCCTGCCCTTGCGCTGCAGAGACATTCTTCCTCTCATCCAGCTTGCTCTCGAGTACCACAAACGGGCATCACACCCACCTATTCTTCCACAATTATGCTCATCGCCCTTTCTCGTCCTGCGTCTGCTGCTCGTGTGTACGAGTCCTGGAGAGATGCAGATCCTACGGAGCTCCTCTGAATCCGCTCACCTCCCTACCGTTGTTTGCACTAGACGTCTCAGCAGCATCCTTCATCCGCTGCTTCATCTGCTGCAAGATCCTCCCACGTCATACGGTATCTTAGGAGTTCAGCACCAAGGTGGGGACGATGCAGACGGACTGTGTCTTAATATCATGGGGGTGTTCCATGGTCCCGAACTGCCCGCCGTCACAACAGAGGGTCTCAGCTGGGTGGCAGTAGAGGATGAAGGATTGAAGAACAGGCTGGAGCAAGCGATGAAGAAGAAAACCCTGCTGCCTTTACATAGCTGAGTCCCTATGGGCAGAGCGGAATCGGCCAAACACCATATATCCTCTGTGCACATGGCCAAGACCCGTTGGGGTCACGAGTGATACTGGATCTATTGAAATGAGGCTCAGGAAGAAGAGAAAATGAAGTTATTTTTTTGCGTAGTATTAGGGAAGCATGTTAAATTCCACCAACTGCATTGTACCATTCCTCTGTTATTCCTCCTGGAATTGTACAATAAATGGGCGTTACTGTTCCACTTGTCAATAGGGTGTGTCCTTAGAAAGTCTCAGGAGGAAGCAGTAGAAAATCACCAGACACTATGATCAAATATATAGGTGTCTGGATGACAACGCATTTCAGGGTCTAGCAGGGCAGACATTATAATCATGTGGCACAAACCTGTCCGCAGTTCTGAACCGATGAAACCACCTACAGCTTCAGGGTGGATTCAGACGACCGTATATCGGCTGGGTTTTCACGCTGAGTCGATATACGGTGTCCTTGTCTGCAGGGGAAGGAGGATGGAAGAGCCAGGAGCAGGAACTAAACTCCCACCCCCTCGCCACTATTTGCAATAGGAGGGGGCAAGACAGGGGCGGAGCTAAGTCCCGCCGCTTAGCTCCGCCATATCCTGCCCCTCCCATTGCAAATAGTGGCGAGGGGCGGGGAAGGGGCGGGAGCTCAGTTCCTGCTCCTGGCTCTTCCTCCCCCACCCCCTCCCCTGCAGACAAGGACACCTTATATCGTCTCGGCGTAAAAACCGAATCCACCCTCAGACCCATAAAGCCGAGGCGTTTCCACATTTTTAGGTATCGTGGCTGAATCAATTACCTTGAAAAATTGACTTTTAAAATCTGCAATGCTGCATGAAAATACAGTCTAAATAGTCAGGTGGGTGGGACCAGACCGTCTGTATAGTCCACACTTGCTCCATAACCTGGCTTCTTTCTGGTTCAAGCATGTGGATGACGTCTCCTATATCAACCACGGGACAATAGAATACTCGTGCATCCGCTGGGCGACCTAGGACCGCCACATGCACACATCGGTTGGCCCTGTCCTGGGCAGATTTGCTTCACTCGAGCGGAGGATCCCACTTCTGGGAGGATGGCGTCGCCGATCAATGGTGCTGTCGAAGACTATGTGCGCAAGATTTGGATTGATTTCTGCTTTATTGGTCTGAAGCTTTAAGTGGCTTAATGGGCTTGTCTGACTTATACAGTTTTCATGCTCCCCATGTGATGTATGTTCAAGCGACCGACGGCTGCAGTAGGGGGCGTAGCGGGGAGCCAAGAGCGGTCTTATTAGTTTATCATACAGGGTGTATGTCTGCATGAATATTGTATAAGTCGCGCAAACAGAACTGCTGACAGGTTTCCTTTATTTGCGCAGTTTGGGCGCCAACAATCAGACAGGAATGATTTTTTTCAGATTTTGTTTAATTTCACATTCTGTGTGGTTTTACTCGTCATGTTGTATCATCTAGAAGGCACATTTTCGTGTTTATTTCACCAAATATTCAATTGCCTTTCACTTCTCACTCAAAACCATTTTCAACCTATAGCACTATTATAAGGCAATCGGTCCCAATGTTTGTGCAGTCCTCACTGAGAGCACCATGACGTCGTGCCAGTCACACGGATTACACTGATATGTCTGCTGTTAGTATCTCTGCAGTAGTTTGGGAGAAACTTACATTTCATTAGTAGGTGCCACACAGAAGTAGTCCTGCATATTCATGAGCTGCAGCTTAGCTACACCCACCACATCCTGCAGCCAATGCTTGGCAACTCTCTATGCACAGTAATAGGCAGACAGCTGTCAATCATTGGCTGGAGGGCGGGGTGGGTGTGGCTTGCCAACAGCTCATGAATATCCAGGACTACTATAAGTAGTCCTCTATATACGTACTGCTACTGAGTTTCTCAACATCTACTACACCGATCTATACTACAGACATATCACTGTAATCAGTGTGACAGTCACTACATCGTGCTGCCCTCAGAGAGGGGTGCAAAAGATAGTCACTGAGTCCACTGTCTGATGTCTAAAGACATTCAGATTAAAGGCTGTACAGCTCTGATGTCTGAAGACGTCCGACAGGGTATTCTTACTGTAGATTACTGACCGCTCTGTTGTTGGGGGCCTATCTAGCATGTCCCATACCACAGTACTGGCTATAGCCAGCAGATGGCGCCATTGTATAATGGCAGAAAAAGAAAGCCCCCTAGGAAACCCTGAATCCAAAATTGGATTGCAAAGGGTTAAGGTGATGGCCTATTTTTTCAGCAACTATAAATTCCCCTTTAAAGGGCTTATTTACATGAAGACATTTATGCTGCCATTCAGCAGCCATCTAGTGTAGCACGGCCTTCATGGGTGAATAAAATGGTTTGAACAGTTAGTCTCCATGTATTTCTGAATCCACTGTAAATGCTTCTGTCTGTGAGCTTTGGTCAGGGGAGGCCCAACTTTTATGTAAAACTGCCAGTCTCTGGAGGATCCGGCTTCGAAAGGCTCGTGACACTCCGGAGACATCAGAACCTTCAAATACCCGTGTGCTGCTCATCAGGGGTATTTTTACAGCTGCCCCTTTAATAAGATTAATTGGTCTGGCAGGAAGTTTCCCTGCTAGGCCTTTAGCGGATCCCATTCACCTGTGCTGTGAATCCCTCACCTATCTTTTCTCAGTTGGATGATCTCTCTCCAGTTTCCATGAAATATCAATTGTTTTCAAACATTTGGAAGATATTGGCCTAGATCAGACTTTCCATCTTCAGAAAGGTCTTTCTTCCTCCCCATATTGCATGATTACCCTGACTTGCTTAATTATCTGGAACATTCTCTTTAAGTAACTTTCCCTTTAACCAAGAGCAACTGGCAATCGAATTAACAAACCTGTCTGAAGGTGCATTCATGAGAAAATCATGCAGTTTTAGGGCATTGCGAGATGCACAAAACTTGCAAGAAAATGCAATCCATTATTTGCAATGGCTGTATGTACGTGGATGAATTTTTTTCAACTGCAGCGTGAGAAAAAAAAAAATCGCAGCATATTCAATTTTTGTGCAATTCTCGCCCATGTGAGTACACCCTGCAATCGATGCCTCACATTTAGGGCTCATTCATATGAGCGTGAAATTCATGCTGAAGTTAGCTGCACAAAAATCGCGTTTGACTGCATGAAAAATAGCGTGAATGGACGATTTCTCATTATTAAGCTATGAACTTAAATAGCAGTGAAATTGCCCATTCACACTATTGGGAGCTGCATGGGGTTTTAAAAAAGTCACTGCTGCTTCGGGAGGAGAGAGGTGAAAGAAAGCCCCGGGAGAACCTCCTTCTTTGCAGGGCTTTCCTTCATCTCAGCGGGGCTGGACGGATATCCCCAGCAGCAGTGAGACTGGGGTTCGTCTGCAGGAGAGAATAAGGGATTCATCGGATGCTGGCGATTTCCCTATTTGCTTCTGCAAGTGAACCAATCTTGCCGCTGCAGGGAATATCCCTCCACCCCCGCTGAGATGAAGGGAAGCCCCACCGAGGAGGATCTCCCAGGACTTTCCTTCATCTCTCTCCCTGCACGAGAGTGGAGAGAGATGGAGGGTGAAGCTAGAGGGGACTGCCCTCTATTGCCGCCCTCCCTCTGCTATGGGAGAGCCCCTCTAGCCCCGCCCACTCTCTCTCCCTGCTACAGTACAACTCCCCCATAGTGTGGAGAGGGCGGGGCTTGTTTATGTCCATTTTTAACTGATTCATTTTGTATTCTTTTGTTTCTACCCTTCTGCATACTCAATAAAAAAAATTGATCAGTTAAATGGACATCAAAAATGGAACCAAACAGAAACCTCTCTTCAGTTCCGACATCTATTGACTATAATGTAAAAAAACCAGATGTGTCCTTTCTGTGCAATTTCCATTTTTATCACAAAAAATGGCCCAGTAGTCTGCACTATTATTTTCATCAGAGGCTAATTAAAGCACTTTAGTGCCGACTGAAATCAATAGGAACCTAAAGGGAACCGTTGTTTTCCCTTCGTCTACTCCTCCGATAGAACAGCTAGACGGAAAGCAAAAGCACAGATGTGAGCGAGCAAGAATTGACCTACAACGGCCAGAATGACGCGATTAGATAGAACTCTTCAGGTTTTTATTGCACCTTACAGATATTTGATGTGGGCGCTGCTGGTGACACTAGATGACCTAAAACAACTCCTCTCCGCTGCAGTAGTGGAATCAAAAACAAGAGAATATACCTGGGCAGAACTGGACTACTGACTTGACAACTGCCATGTTACTAGGGGCACCCACATCCAACATCTGTAAGGTGCCGTGAAACCTCGAAGAGTTCTTTTATCTTTTTATGTCTTTCTGGCTGTTTTATGTCACTCCATGTATGAAGAAATCAGCTTTACTTTTGCACTCTTCTTCTTGAAACCCCCTATATAAGACTTGTCTTGTACTTTTTGTGTACAGTTTATATTTAAAGGGACATGCCCCATCATTGCATTATATCTGTTCTGCTCTGGACTGCTTCCATAAAGACACATTCAGCTTTGACCTCAGTGTTAGTCCCTGGTGATACGTGTTCCTCCTTTGCACTCTGGCCCTGTGGACTTCTGCTTTGGTGATACTTGAGGCGCCTGCAGCTGGGCTTTCACCATGGGCATATAGTTTACTACATGATGACACAAGAGGAGCACATTTCTATCAGTCAAAACATGATTATTAACACAGTTGTACCAAGATAGGACAGGTGTAATCGGTAAAGGTCTCACCGCTGAGACCCTCACCGATCCTGAGAACAGGGGTCCAGTATCCCCCTCTTCTGCAACTGCAGGGAAATTCTCCCACCCCCAGTGACAGCAGATTGAATGCAGCAAGAGCAACACATGCGTGAGCGCCACTTGTACGCAACTGTCTTCAGCAGTGCCATTGCAGATGAATAGAGTGACACTGAGCATGTGTGACTGCCCCTCCATTCTATCTCCCTCCTAACTGCGCGGCCTGAAGAGGAGAGGGAACAGGGGATCCCCCTTCTCAGGATCAGAGGGGGTCTCAAGGGTGTGAGCCCCACCAATCCGATTTTCATTACCTATCCTATGAATAAGTGATAAAAATCTATGTTGGTACAACCCCTTACACTGCTACCCTGTGAGGTGCTCTGCTTTTTTTTTTTAACCTAGCTACTTAATTCCCTCCTAAGACTGAGGTCAGACAAGCTTTTTTTTTTCTGCTCGCCTATGTCTGCACAAAAAAATTGCGTCTATGAGAACCATTGGTTCCCTATGTAGTGTTCACATGTCCGTTTTTACAGGCACAAAATACTCGAACCTGCAAAAGATGGGACATCCGTGCGCTGGGCAGGTCCGTGCTACACTGTAACATCGAGTGATGTTACAGTGAGTCCCCAGCACTGTCACAGTATTCAGTGACGACAGGACTGCAGCGGGGACGAAAGAATTCCCTGCCACAGCTGTCACATAGGATCACGATGTTCTCCCATTGCTTTTATTGAATGGCTGAGCGCTGCCTCTGATTGGTCATAGCGCTCAGCTAATCAGAGGCAGCGCTTTCAAGGGGCAGGGTTTTTTAAATCTCTGGGCAAAAGAATTGCTTCAGAAGAGTGCTGGGGAGCCAGGAATAAAGACGCTCCGGCGCCCCGACAGAGCTGCTGGGTGATGTATATATTTTTAGAATTTTTTTTACAGCAGCTAGGGCTTATTTTCAGGGAAGGGCTTATATTTCAAGTCCTTCTCCGAAAATTCCTGTGGGGGTTGCCTGCATCCCATTGCTGTCAATGGTGGCGGCAGCAGCGCTGGCCCCATGGAAAGCAATGGGAGAACATCACAGTCCTCTGCCACTACATGGAGCTTCAGGTCATGTGCATTTGGCAGATCCGTGAAACGCAATTCCCCCCCCCCTGCACTATTTTCAATGATGAAGGGTTGGGACGGGGCGGAGCCAATTCCCGGAACTTAGCCCCCCCCACGTCTTCAAGGGGGTGGAGAGGAGGCAGAAAGGGGGCGGGAGCTCAGAGCACTGCTCCCGCCTCTTCCAGCCTCCTCCCCTGCAGAGAGAGACGCCGTATATCGGCTGGCGTGAATACCCGGCCAATATACGGTCGTCTGAATGCACCCTTAGATGTGGAATTCATAAGGAAAATTCTGCCGTGAATCACACTGTGTGAGTAGACCCCGAGGCCGGCTTCACACAAGTGGGAATTGTGCGCACCAACCTAATAGTGAATTACGTTCTAACGTGCCATACTCGTGTCAGCTCGGTATACAGAGATGCATGTCATCTTGTAAACACATCCAGGTATATGAGCAGGCTTACACACGCAGAACACGTCAGGGTTATAGGTTATATAGCCGTGTATATGTATGAAGTATATAACAAAGCATGTACACAGATACGGGTCATATGGCGATTACCATTGCCTTGTGAGTAAATACGGCATTGGAGAACTTATCCCATGGATCATTTTAATACCAAAAGTCCTGAAATGCCGTTAATAGCTGTTATAAAGTAATTTCATGTGTTTTTAGCTGTACGGCCATGGAGGGCAGAGGCCGCTCCTTTCTAATCACCAGAAAGCCATTTCTATAGACCAAGAATCAGTATGTAGACACCCGGCTGCGGAGAGTTACTGATAGGCGTCCTCCAGCACTCAGGCATTGGGTGGACGTGTACTATTATACACTGAACACCAGGTGGCACCAGGCGAGTCATAATGCCATTATTAGGACTTATAGAGACTACATCAGTGATAAATTTACATTTTAATCATTGCCACCCACTATGTAGGCGAGACAATGAGCTCCTCCACAACTCTGATCGACAGCTATAATGATAACTCCATTAGACGCTACTGCTGTCAAACCGAGCTGTGGAGCAGCACATTGGACACAGAGGTAGATCACTGGATGAAAGTCCTGTCCACCGATCCCTTGCAGCTGTAGGGATTAAAGCCACCCTCCAGTCCTGGACAAACAAAGATGGCCACATGGCTACTCTGACTACCTGATGCATCATTAGTCTAGGACCCCATTTACACTGACAGATGATCGCTCAAAAGTCACACAAACAATAGTTTGCTCAAAACGGTCACTCAATCATCTTTGCATAGCCTATAGTAGCTAAGTAGCTACTTAAGAGCTATGCAGGAGGATTGGCTCACTCAGTGAACAATACAGCTGTTTTGCATATGCAAATAGCTGTATTGTTCTCCATGATCCCAGCTCACGCCTCGCTGTGAACTACCAGAGCGGCACGAGCTGAAAGAATCTTATCAGCGCTGCAACTGTGATAACAGCCTACAACGTTAATAAGAGTTCATCGCTCAATTCAAGAAAACAAGAATTGAATATCACTTGTTAGTACTGGCCAATCAAAGCGAGGTATAGTGTCTAATACTAATGATGCATACTAGAGTTCACCAGGTAGTCAGAGAAGCATGGTGGCCATCCCAGTTTGTCCGCGGCCGGAGGGTCACTTTAAAAGTTGACTTTATAATTGATGTGGCCACTAAAAGTCTTAATAAAGGCACAATGACTCCTTGCTCCCATGTCCTACGTACATCTGTCAGCAGTTTTGCACAGGCAGAGGTACAATCACTGGCGATCAGTGGAGCCTATACTGAGCTGGTGCATGCAACAAACATCCACCTCAAATGAAGAATCCCCAAAACATACAAGTCCCTCAGTCACTCTTTGTGCTAAATGGTTCAACATATGAAATGGTAATCTAGTTATGAAACGGTAACTTTTTATCGCTAGATTGCAGGGTCACCAAGTTAATTCGCCATTGGGGTCTGGGATAGCTGGGTGATCGCCCCAAAAACTTCTATATATTAAGCTTTGATGCAAGTTGTATGAGAGCACAGTGCAAGCGGTCATTGTGCAGACTGAAACAATATACAAAGGAAGGCCATCCTAGCAGTGCACAGAGTCCAGCCGATCAGAGCGGTGTTAAAAGGAAACAGTCATCACCTTTGACCTCCATAAACTACATTATAGGGTTCGAAGGTTAAAAAACGGGGAGTCTGGGGAGCCGTGTTCCAGTGCTGTGTCCCCACAAAGTTAGTGTGCGTAAACAGTGTGACACTTTTCAGAAGGCTCTGAGCATACACTCACTCATTTATCTCCCCGTTCCCTCATCTTTGAACCCTATGACATAGTTTGTGGGCCTCAAAGGTGATGACAGGGTCCCTTTAACCCTTTCCAATCCACTGACGTCTGAAGACATTCTGATTAAAGGCTGTACAGCTCCGATGCCAGAAGACGTCCGGCAGGGTATTCTTACTGTATATTACTGGCTGCTCTGTTGTCCCATACCGCAGTACTGGCTCTAGCCAGCAGATGGCGCCATTGTATAATGGCAGAAAGAGAAAGCTCCCTAGGAAATCCTGAATCCAAAATTGGATTGCAAAGGGTTAAGCATCATTTATGTTATCACAACTAAAAGATAAAAGTCCCATAGTGATGCTTTGGTAAAGGCGAAACGTCAGCCCATGTGAATCTTTCACGGCGGAATATTCTGCAGTGTCCTGTGGAATATTCCGCCCTGCGTGGACGGCCCTTAGGGTCCTCTACACATAGCATTGTAGTGGCACAAACTGCCGCCATAAGAACACACTGTCTTTTCTACCACAATGGCCCTCAGGACGGCCTATAAACTGAAATGAAAAGGAAGTCCACATAAACACATTTATTTACATGGAGCAAAGAGGAGCTCAGTGGCAGGACGGAAATAGGTTAAAAGAGCTCTGTACCTCTATGCCAGAAGGAGGGGGGAAATATCAAAAGCAAATATCCAAACTGTCTGCCCACCAGAGCCAGCGATCGTCGAGGAGCATAAAAAAAAAGCAACCAAAACTATAAAAATAAACCCTGCATGCACACTGCCGGATAATAAGGAATAAAATAAGAAGAAACACGATAATTAATGATGACCGGGAGATGTAGCAGCACGGTAAGACTGAGGAGATCTACCAAAACAGCCACCAGGGGGCGAAGTGGACCCCATTATTATGGAAGCCCCAAAAAGCTGTCGTACTATAAAACTGGAAGAGGCCCAGCTCCTCCATGGAGCCGCCAGGGACCTGGAAATAAGGCACAGTAAGCTTATAGAGACAAAGTCTTGGGGGTCTCCGCAAAGGAGACATTAGAGCTATTGCACTTGAGTTCATGGCCATTTCCATGTCACATGATTGTCACTATAGGATTAGACTCCGAGAGGATGGTGGGTCACACAGGCTGCCGCCGCCAGCTCCTTGCAGAACTCCTCCAGGACTACCACTCCTTTGCAGAGAGTTTCATGTCCCAACCTGCAGGGAGAGACACCGATAAATACAGCATATTGATAGAGCAGGTGAGTCCCATCATCGTGTGATCCTCTCCATAACGCTTTGGAATGTGCTATAGGAATACTACCTCTTGGGTAAAATAAGAACAATCGGTAATTTGCGGTGTAAATGAGCCTTAAAGAAGACTTCTCAGGTCAGCAGGGCCATCTGCATAGCTTTGCACAAATGTCCCTTTTCCCCCTCTACCGCCTCCCCTTGCCCTCTGATGCTGTGAATGTATCATGTGGGCAAATAGGCTGCCCACCCGACACATTCACACTAAGAAAAGCCCATACAGGAGAATGGGAGGGAGTAGAGAGACAGTTATAGTAAGAGGGGCTGCAGCTGCAAAGCTATGCAGCCGGCTCCGCTGACATGATTATGTTTAAAGGGGCTGTGTGAGATTAGTAAACATAGTTTGTAGTATTACCAGCACCACTCTTGTACATAGGTTGTGTCTGGTATTGCAGCTCAGCCCTATTTCAGCTAATATGTGCAAAACCTGGAGCAGCCCAAGAGTAGCGCTGTGTATGGAAAAACACAATTACATAATATATTTAAAGCGCAACTAAACTTTTTAAAAACTTCTGACATGTCACAATGTCATGAGGGAGCTGAGAATTCCACCGGAGGATTATAAGCACTCAACTGAGTGCTATGCCTCTTCTGTTGTGATCGTTCTGCAGTGTACAGGCACATAGTCGGTATTATTGTATCTGGTCACCACCAGGAAGTACTTGTGGAGCCCAGAATGACAGGCAGGTGACGCCCCTGTAGCTGATTGGCTGCATAGGTGGCTGGCGTGCAGGTCCTGGCAGGGCACTAAGGTTCTCCCACAGCTGCAACAGTGGGAGTGCCAGCGGCAGGACATGGAGAGGATCCAGAGGCGGCAGAGAAGAACAGCAGCAAGCTTGGGAGTAGTGGCACAACATCCAGAGGCAGTGGCAACAGTCAGACCGCCAGGAGGCACGACATCCACAGGCAGAGGCAACAGTCGGAACACCGAGGGTAGCAGGAGATGCAGAAGATGCACACTCTGCAGCAGCAGGAAAGGACAGCAGCAAGGCTGTGAGCAATGACAGGACATGCAGAGCCAGCGGTGACAGGAGAGGCACAGCGGTCAGTAATCCCCCAAGTGCAGCGGCAAAGCTCCGAGCTGCTGCGGTGCTGGCAGGAGACACAGTAGCAGCGGTGCAAGCACAGCCGGAGCAGTGAGGGAGTGGAGCCAGTGTCTCAATGCAGGGGGATTGCTGCAGCGCGGAGGTGCTGGCTACTGGTTGCCATGGGGAGATGCTAGGGGGATGGCTGCTCCAGGGAAACACCTAGCAGCAGCATCTGTATAGATTGTTGCGTGGGCTGCACGGTTAGGGTGAGTACTTGCATGTTACCTCTGTAACATGCAAGTATTTACAGCTAATAATTTAAGCCTAACCCGAACCCTAACCGCCCAGCCCAGGCAACAATCTATACGGACGCTGCTGCTAGGACCTTACAGAAGTCACCCAATCGGAAGCTAGGTGTGTGACAGGGGCGTTCCTGCATTCAAGCCCTGTCACACCCCTAACTTCCGGTGGTGACAGGATACAATAATACCCACATAGACTTTTTATTGAGCCCATACACCAACCCTAGCACAGATGAAAAGAGCTGAATAAGCACAACGCCTGATAAGTGAGGGGCTCAGCCTCCCAACAGATCACTATGGCATGTTAGAAATTGTCTAAAATTTTAGTTACATTGTACAGGTTCTCCATGGCAGAGCTTCCTCACAGGCAATGCACAATACTGGGATCTTACTGTTTCTCAAGAAAACATAGCAACTGTAAAACGTAGAATATGGAGTAACGGTGCGCTTAGACAGAACGATTAAGGCTTACAAAATGAATGAAAGTGAATGATAATTTTACACGCAAGCCAACGACTGAATGACAAATGAGAATCCTGAAGTTCTCATTGATCATTCTGTTTCAGCCGGGATAAGAAGGAGTGCCGCCTCGTTCACTTGTCGGGCAGTTTAAACCCCGATCGTTCAGCGCTTTACATCCCTCTGTGAAACGCTGAACGATAAGTGAATGAGAACTGAATGATTCAACGACAATTGTGCGGTCTATACAGTCAGCCCAAGCGCGGATCAGCTGGAGAGGACATGAGATTCTCGTTCTGTCTAAAAGGGCCATAAGATATACTCACGGTTCAACAGGAGTTTCTCCCGTCAATTGTCTTCTAACCAGGATCAGCATCTCCTGGAAATTCGATATTCGCTGAGATCGCTGAGCGAGATCTGCAACCACCTACAGGTAACAAGCATCCATACAAAAGGTGAGAGAAGACACTAAGAGGGGGAGGGGCATATGGATTAGCAAATATATACATGACTGATCATATATAATCCACCTGGATGTAAAATCTCATATGTACATATATCATGCAAGCAGTGTAAGTGCGATGCCGCACATTTGCTGTGATTTTGATACCAGAAGACTGAAGAACACCTTGTCTGCTGACTGCCTCTCATGGCTACTTAGGGTGGCTTTACACGGGACAACTACCGCCCAAATAAGTGTGACAAGTGATAATTAGCTCACCAGTCACTAGTCAGTTCATTTTTGCTCACCTAGGAAATACATCGCTGGTTGATCAAATGCCATCTGCTGTAAAAAGTCACAGTCGTACATACTTGAATGACTTGCGAACAAATTTGCATGGGGATCCCCCCAAAAAGTCGGGTAACAACTAAAGAACAATAAGTGATGTAAATGTCCATTAGCACTTTACCAGCTTCATTTGTTTATAAAAGGGCCTCCTGGAGCTGTGTGCAGAGCACAACATGTGGTCTGAGCTCTGCACACAGCTCCATTGTTCTTGCAGAGACTATCGGCAGAATACATTGTAATCTTCTGGCACCAGTTGAGAACACAGCGTGCGGTTTCAGTTATCTTTCTCTGGCTGAGCAATGGATTTTAAGCTCACCTTAAAATCATCATTCAGCCGAAGAGTGAACGATGGAAGTGTTTACACGCAACGATTATCGCTCATATGCCATCGTTTGACCAAACTTTGAGCTATAATCGTTGCGTGTAAATAGGCCTTTAATCCAAAGAGTAGAGATCCTGAATCTGGACTGCAGATTGCCCCTGGATACTCACCCGTACAAGCACAGAGAAGAGAGTCCGTGCGCCCGGGGCCAGGTTGATGAATGGATTAAGAAGATATTCCTGGATGTGTGGGTGAGGAAAGAGGGCTATACGGGTGAGCAGAGAGGTGACCTGCAGATTTACTTCGTACGGCTGAAAGACAGAAGAGAGAATACCGAATGATCTGCGTTAGTACTTAAGCTGCATGAGGATGTCATTTTACGGGACATAAACATAAAGACGCATCAATGGCAATGCGGTGAACAATGGTGTATGGCAGAGGAGGATTGGCACAGGGTGGGGCGTTTTCTGGTATTGCAACATGAAGCTATATTTTCTGCTCCAAGGACCTGGAGAGATTACCTGAGGACTGATGCAGGAAATTGTCAATTTAAAGGGTTGCCCTATCAGGTAAAATAAGTCCGCTCGTGTCCCGCTTGTTACGGCACTCTGCCCCCCGAGCGCCAGGTGGGGTGCCCTGAACGTCCCGCACCCCACTGTCCCTGCCTACTTGCCTCGGCCCTGGCTAACGCCAGGCGGACAACTGGGTGGCGGTCCCTGCTCTGGCTAGGGACCTGGCGACTACCTAGATGGAACTACTAACAGGGGACAGAGTGCCGACAGAAGAGGCAGGTGGAACAGACCAACAGAACTTACAAGGCAGAGTCAGGCTGGAGATGGAGCTCACAGGCAAACTGGAAGGACACTGACTAGCAACTAGAGCAGACTGAGCCAGACCTGACTAGAGGCTAACAGAACCAATAACTGGCAGTGAGCTCAGGTCACTGCCAGCCTTTTAACTTCAAGCCTCCGCCCATGGGCGGAGAGTGGGAGGAGCCGACTCTCCCACTGTTGCATATGGAAGGTGGAGGAGAGCGGGCGGCACCCTAGGGGCGGACACGCCCATGCCGCTGCACGCTGGCTGCTCCATGCCGCCGGGAGAGCCCCGACAGCAGAGCTCCAGGACGCCGGAGCCGACATCGGAGCGGTGCGCGCCGGCCGCGGGACCCAGCGCCGCCCTGCATGGTAACATCGCTGTATTCAGGGCAGAGAACCATTGAAAAGGTCTTCCCTAAATTTTGAGCACAACCATGCATCATGTGGTCAACCTGCAACGTGGCAGTAGGAATGTATTCGGTCCAAGGAGAGCAGTTAGTCACCGGGGAGCTTCGATGCAAACATCCTGCTAAAACGGTTTCTTTTGCAGTAGGCCCCTTTCACACGGACGACAGCAATATAGTCGCGAGAAAATCGAAGCGATATCGCATCTGTGGTCTGTGCGATAACGTGATTTTGTGTCGCTACAAAGATGCGCGACTTTAGCTGTTGGTTTGCCGCTGTATCTGCCCAGATAGGCTAATTTCACACAGGCGAGCGCGATATCGGGCCTCATACAACGCTCAGGAATGTGCGATGTCCCCATCACTTTTGGGGAGTTGCAATCCTCGTATTGCACGCCGTGCGATGTATTTTCCGGCTCCATTGAAAACAATCAGCACAAATCTTGCGCAATTTTCCCGTCTGTGTGAAAGCTGCTTTACTGTGAAAGGAGGGGGGCGGGCTTTAACATAACATGATATCATGGTGTGCCGTGCCATCAGGGTCGTTTATTTACACTTGAATGAAGGCCCTTGTACATGGAACGATCATCAGACAATCATTTAAATGAACGATCATCATTCAGTGTTCGCTTATCGTTCATTTTTTCAGGCAGAAAAATAATCTTTGTCTCATTCACTAATCGTTAAGTTTAAATACCGATCGTTCAGTCGTTCTCATTCACGAATACAGTGAATGTGAAAGACTGAACGATTTATCGTCTGCCCGTATAAACCGGCTGCATGAAATGGTACAATTTCATAACCAGTCTGTCAAAAGCACCCTAAGGCCGAATACCCATGGATGGATTATCGCTGTTGAATTCAAAGCAATGGTAAGAGATTCTCCGCTGCCCAAGAGCGGAAATCAACTGCGATTTTTCCACGCAGGGGAGAATCGTGGCATGTTCTAATTTGTGTTAAATCGCACGGGCGGCTTCTATTGCAGTCAATGGAAGCTGTCCATCCTGTGATACTTCCGCTGTGAGAACAGTGGAAGTATTGTGGGTCATCGAGTCACCGCCCTGTGTCAGCACGTCATGCGCTGCACTGCGCATGCGCGCTGGCCAAGATGTTTGCAACAGATCCAGAGAGGGGAGTATGGGGTCTCTGGGGGGCACCGGCTCTGATTCCGCTGCGAAATTTCACAGTCGGAATCCCACCCGGCCGTTGGCATGAAACCTAAGTGTGGAGATCAGCATCAAGACATGCAGGTAATTAAACTGGTGGTTAATAAAAACCAAATGGTTAGTTTACAAATGCTGAAGATGTATCAACATTGATGTGAGGGGTTGGAGTGAAAACTTAGGAGAGACATTACCTGGTCTAGGATACTCCCTAGGCGATTAAGCAGAGTCTCAAGGAAAAGCCCCTCATAGAATTCATCCTGTCCTGAGTGTCCGCTACTCGGTGGTTGCAGTGACAGCGGCCATCCCCACGATGATGCCTGCGTACAGCAGCTGTGGTACTGTGTAAAAAGTAAAGCAAACCAAAGATGACATTAAATACAATACCCCTGCCACCGATAAAGGGGTTCTAGAACTTCAGGATGTTGTAAACTGAAACTGTAGTGTGGGCGACATGGCTTATTAACCCCCTAGCAGTCTACCTGCCTCTAACATAAAAATTGGAATTACCACCTTGAAATAGTTACTTTTAATTGCAGATATTGAATTTCTGCCTCATGTAAATGTACGTGCTGCCCAATTCATGCCCCTTGGGGTACATTCAGACATTGCGGTTTTTCTGCAGCAGAAAATGTGTGTCAAATTTCACATCAAAATCCATGTCAAAATCTGCAGCATTTGGTGTGAATTCTGATGTGGATCTGCAGCAGACCTTCTGCCTTCAAATGAAAGTGTGAAATCTGCTGCGGATCCGCATCAAAATCCGCATAAAACAGTGTGGATCCGCACCACAATCTGTCACATGTGAACGTACCCTATGTGCATATTAACCCTTTAATCACGTAGTCGATTCTGACATTAAAGACTAACAAAAATGTTCACCCCTCTCCATTCCGGTGAGCGGACAGCTGTGCAAGGCTGAGCATTTTATGTATTTGTTGTTATTTAACTTAGCATTTAGGCCTCATGTCCGCGGCACGCACGGATCTCGTGCACGGAATCCAGCCTGTGCCGCGGCCAGTAACTCTGCTTACCTGTTTTCACCAGCATCTGCGTGGATCCCTCCACTTCCGGGTTCGCTGTACTGCGCATGGCCCTCATGGCTCGCCGTTGGACATGCGCAGTACAGTTTTTTTCACCAAATCTCCTGCTTTCCCGCAGATCCGTGGTCTGCCTGCAGTATCAGCTGCAGGCGTGCCGCGGATCAGACGGCTTCCATTAACTTCAATGGAAGCGGTCAGTGCAGGAATCCGCAAAAAATGGTGCATGCAGCGATTTTTTCAAACGGTCCACAAATCAAATCCACCCGTGGACATCGGGCCTTAACCCCTTAACGACCAATGACGTACCTGGTACGTCATGGAGCGTCGGGGTATGTATGAAGAGAGGTTGCGATGCAACCTCTCTTCATACAGTGCGGGCATCAGCTGTTTATAACAGCTGACATCCGCGGGCAATAGCCGCGCGCGGCCGATCGCGGCTATTAACCATTTAAATGCCCCGAACGATGTTCGGGGGTCCCGCACGGCCCCCCCGCGGTGAGATCGGGAGAGCCGTGCATTTGTGTCATGGCAGCCGGGGGCCTAATGAAAGGCCCCAGGGCTGCCTTAGCAGACTGCCTATCAAGCCGTCCCCGTGGGGTGGCTTCATAGGCTGCCTGTCAAAAAGCAATATGACGTAATGCTATAGCATTACGTCATACTGCAGGAGCGATCAAAGCATCGCATCTTAAAGTCCCCCAGGGGGACTTCAAAGTAAAGTAAAAAAAAAAAAATCAATAAAGTTTTTTTTTTTATTGAAAAAAAAAAAAAGTTGTAAAAGTTTAAATCACCCCCCTTTTGCCATATCTATTATTAAAAAATCTAAATAATAAATTAAAAATATGTATTTGGTATCACCGCGTCCGTAAAAGTCCGAACTATCAAAGTACCACATAATTTTTCCCGCACGGTGAACGTCGTTCGAAAAAAGAAATGAAGAACGCCAGAAATGCATTTTTTTAGTTACCCTGTCTCCCAGAAAAAACGCAATAAAAAGCGATCAAAAAGTCGTATGTTTTCCAAAACGGTACTATCAGAAACTACAGGACATCCCGCAAAAAATGAAACCTTGCTCAACTACGTCGACGGAAAAATAAAAAAGTTATTGCGCGCACAAAATGACCGCAGAAAATAATTGAAAAAATTTTTATGTCTTTAAAAAAAAAAAAGAGGAGTATAGTAAAAAAAAACCTATACAAGTTTGGCATCGTAGTAATCGGACCGACCCATAGAATAAAGTTATCATGTCGTTTTTGTTGCCATTTGTGCGCCGTAGAAGCAAGACGCACTAAAAGATGGCAAAATGTCGTTTTTTTTTCATTTTACTCCACTTAGAATTTTTTACAAGTTTTTCAGTACATTATATGGTACCGTATATACCGGCGTATAAGACGACTTTTGAACCCCGAAAAATCTGCTCTGAAGTCGGGGGTCGTCTTATGCGCCGGTAATACAAAAAAAAAAAGTGTAAAAAAAAAAAAATCATTACTCACCTCCCCCGGCGTTCTGTCGCGCTCTGGCAGGATGTCGCTCGCTCCTCGTCCCCGGCGCAGCATTGCTTTCTGAATGCGGGGCTTGAAATCCCCGCTTCCAGAAAGCTAATACACACGCCGGCAGCCATGACAGCATTGAATGGCTGTGATTGGCTGAAGGCGCACGTGTTAGCAATTACACCCATTCAATGATGTCATTGAATAGTGTGATTGGCTGAAGCCACGTGTGTTTTAGCCAATCACAGCCATTCAATGATGTCATGGCTGCCGGCGTGTGTATTAGCTTTCTGGAAGCGGGGATTTCAAGCCCCGCATTCAGAAAGCAATGCTGCGCCGGGGACGAGGAGCGAGCGACATCCTGCCGGAGCGCGACAGAACGCCGGGGGAGGTGAGTAATGAATTTTTTTTTTCTCCACTGTATACCGGCGTATAAGGTGAAAGTTGGGGGGTCGTCTTATACGCCCCGTCGCCTTATACGCCGGTATATACGGTACTTTAAATAGCACCCTTGAAAAATACAACTCGTCCCGCAAAAAACAAGCCCTCATACAGCGACGTGGATGGATAAATAAAGGAGTTATGATTTTTTTAAAGGGGGGAGGAAAAAACGAAAATGGAAAAAGAAAAATGCCCGCGTCATTAAGGGGTTAATGTTCATTTTTCGCTTTCTACAGCAATAAGTGCCAAAATTAATAGATTTACATTTTTTTCCTGCCGAAAACCCTCAAACCTTTTAGCCATTTGTTTTCTTTTTTGTTTACCACCTTGCAACCACTTGTATACCACTGAGAGGAGTTCACTAATTATGGATTAAATTACAGCTTGCAATGAACTCATTTATAGCTGTATAAACCTGTATGCTACTAGCTTCCCCCCAGTTATTATTTGACTCTACTGCCAATGTAAGGGTCCATTTGTATGGGTGCTTAAGTGCTTGACAGTCATCCCAGAGATAATCGCTTCTTGCTTTCACACAAGAGCGATGATCGTTCAGTGAACGGCGGTGGAACGCGCAAGAGAGCGCTTCAGACTGCCTGCCTCCATTCATAGTAGACAGACAGTCGTTCATAGATAAATGACTGCCTGATTACACACGCCGAGTGTCATTTGGTTTTATACCTGCAGAAACTGATCAATGAACAATAATTCATTCACTTGTTCGGTCACGAACTATTATCACTCAGTTCTGCACGATCCAGCAATGAACTGAAGGAAAATCCTTTAGTACACTGGAGGAGTTCCAGGGCAGCATAACAGGTTGAGGTACATAAGAAAATAAAATATGTGAACAATGTGGAGAAGCACAAAGTGGTGGAAATGAAGGAGAGGCACTGGAACACTGATAAGGAGCAGGAACAAACGGGCAAACCGTAATCTACAGCATGCAGCTCCCCCTCCGGAGAGAGAAGATGAAAGGCTGGGCAATGCGTTCCTTTGATACACTTTGCACAAACTTTGTTCAACTTTCCTTCAGTTGCTTCTCCTTCTAATCAGTGTTTGCTAATAGGAGGGTGTGAAGTAAGCAGCCATCCTACACTCATGGCACTTGGTCGAAAGCTTGTCATAAACTGTGTCTGCATGTGCGCAGAATGGAGCTGTCTCACCTGTACCAGAGCATCCTGCAGGTAAGTGTCAAACCCCGAGTCTGAAGATTTCATCTCCTCCGGAACAAGTGACAGGAAGCTGTAAAACAGAAGAGCCATTATTCAATCTACTAATCTATCGATTCTTTAGTAATACCCCTCCATATCATCGGCTTAGCTTGTTTCTATCCTTGGTTCACCTGCCTATCTCCTCACCTCCTGACACTTTGTTCTGCTCCTCCGGATTCTGTACCTCGCCCTTGGTTTCCATTATTGAGCCTCAGGCCTGTATCCGGAAAGCCGTCTGTGAAGTAGGGGTCTTCTTCCAGCTCACTGTAGGTGACAATAAGACCATTATCATCACTACAGATACATTACATAGGAGCTCCTAGTTTGACGGTCTGCACAAGGAGGAGGTCCAGAATAGTAGTTTTCAGTAATGGGGGACGGCTTCTCACCGCACCACCATTGTCTGAATGTACAAGTTAGGTAGAAATGCTGCTACTTACTCTGAGCCTTCAAAAGCTTCGCTGTCGTGTCCTCTGCTCTCCTCGTGGACTGCAGATATGTACCGCCTTGATTCCAGGTTACGTAGCACCAGACTGTACATGCACATCTTCTCAGGTAACTGCAGAATCTCCTCAAAGAGCCGTAGTGTAGTAAGACTTATCTGAGCAAACAGAAGGTCACTAAATAGCTCACTTAGACTTATGATGTGAACCCCAGCACATTCCCAGGTTAGCAGCCATGAGAAATCAACTTGCAAGGCAATGGGATATGGAAAGAGAGGCACACGGCAAAGCCAGATTCTGCATGCAGAATCCAGCTCTGGCAGCAGCGGCATTCGCACGTACCTGTCTTTCTTCGCTTCAGTTTTTTTTTTTCCAACCTGCTGGCTTTTCCCGAGTCATCGCCTAGCCATGACACAGAACCCACGACCTTTCCGCAAAGTCAATTGACTATTATTCTATTGACTTCAATGGACGTCGTCCGTGCAGAATCCACTCAAAAATGGAGCATGCTACAATTTTCCATCCGCGAAGGGAAACCGCAATTGGTTTCCGCTCATGAGCAGGAAGAATCACTTTTGCATAGCATGCTATGGACGATATAAAAACACAGAGGCGGATGCCCGCCCGCCCCAGATTCCGCAATGCAAATCTGCCCGTGTGCAGGCGGCCTTAAAGTAGCTTTCCCATATTATAAAGCAATAGCATATTGCTAGAATATGCCATCACTTTATGATCAGCAGGGCTCCGATCTCTGGGTCCCTCACCAATCCTGAGAATGAAGGAGTGGCACTGATTTAGTACGGAGTCCAATTTTTTTTCTCTGTAAAGCGGGCCTCCCAGCCACCTTGAAATGGGGCTGGCTGCACAGCAATGTGGCTGGGAGAGCCGCTGTGCTGGGAACTGTAGATGGCGCCATTCCCGGGAGCACTGCTATGCTAAGAAAAGAGAAAAGAAATGTGATGAGGACGCAGCACTATACCAGTTTTGAAAGGTTGAACCCCACTGATCCTAATGGCATACGCTCACCTCAAGAAATCAGGTGAGCGCTCGTTCCCCTGGCATCAGCGCTCACATCCTGAGTGCCATTAAACCAGGGATCCAGCCAATGAGAGGCTGCAGCGGTCACATGATGTTCTGTGTCATCATCAGTCACAACAATCAGCAGGACCTGGGCAGGTTTGCAGCTCTGGATCCTGATGCCATGGAGGACCAAGTATAGTTCGTGCTATTATTTCGATACAGGGGGTTCTATTGAAGCAGGTTTCACCAGTTATCAGATAAAAATCAAATAAAAAACAATCAAAAAAGTATGTATCCAAAAATGGAACCAATAAAAACTAAGGGCCACTTTGCAAAAATGAGCCTTCGCACATCGGTAACTATGAAATAAAAAATGTTATGGGGGTGAAGAGATGGCAGCAGAAAGCACATTTTTTTTCAAAAGGTATTTTTTAAGTAGCACCGCATAGAAAGAAAAACTACCGTATATACTAGAGTATAAGCAGAGTTTTTCAGCACATTTTGAAAAAGCCCCCCTCAGCTTATACTCGAGTTAGGTAAAAAAAAACAAAAAAAAAAAAACTCAATACTTACCTATCAGCCGGCGTCTGTGTCCTCAGCGGAATGCTGTCCCTGGCGGTGCGGCCAGCTGCTGCAGTCTTTTCCCCACTGTCTTCTCCCTGGCCTGCTTTTGAAATCTCTGCCATCAGCGATGTGATTGGATCAAGCACTGGCCAATCACAGCTGCGTCCGATAAACCAATCACAGCCATTCAGTAATGTCATTCTGAATGGCTGTGATTGGTTTATCGAGCGCCAGCTGTGATTGGCCAGCACTCGATCCAATCACATCGCTGACGGCGGGGATTTCAAAAGCAAACCAGGGAGAAGACAGCGTGCAGAAGACTGCAGCAGCTGGCCGCATCACGCTGGGGACACAGATGCCGGCTGATAGGAGAGTATTGCTTTTTTTTTTTTTAACCTACTAAATACTTGAGTATAGCTAGGCTTATACTTGAGTCAATACGTTTTACCAATTTTTTGTGGTAAAACGTATTGACTCGGCTTATACTCGGGTCGTCTAATACTCGAGTATATACATTTGGCAACTCCATAACCAAATCGATCCACAAAATAACATGTCATTTTAACTGCACTGTGACCACGATAAAAAAAAATTAAAAAATCGCCACCAGTCTCTCAAAAAATAGGACAATTGCCTTTTTTACATTTCACCCCACCAATTTTCTTTACCTTTGCCAATTTATTGTAGGCAGTGTTAAAATAGTACCACTGAAAAATACAATACATCCCGCGAAAAGTATGCCCACATGTAGATAGGTCATTGAAAAAATAGGAAAGTTAATTTTTGTGTTCCCTTCCCCCCCTGCCAAATAAAATAATAAACTGACGTGCATGCCTTATACCACATGTATTATGTGTTTTAGGAACTTTTTGTGACTTAAATAACAACATGCTGTCGGGAACACGAAGCCCAGCAGCTCATCCCAGTGATGCTCGCTCCTTTGCTGTTACACAGGAGCGAGTATCACACAGGAGCGAGTATCACTGGCATGCTGTTGTAACTCTGCTATATTTGTATATGACATGAAGGTGGACTTGTTACCTCATCAGACAAGTGGTTACACCTCTGGATGAGCTGAGTCCGCAGCGGTGGCCCATTGTCGTTCCTCTTCTCCGGACCTCTGTCTTCTCCCAGCAAGAAGTGGAGCAGTCTATGAGTTAATGGGGAAGGGTTCAGGTGCTGGAGCACTGCAGAAAGCAGAGCGGTGCTTCGTAGGATACGGAGCTCTGATCTACAGAAGGCAAAAAATCTGTCAGTCGATGTAACTTTATTAGTTAGGTATCTGGTTAGCTGCAGACATGCTTTCTCTCCGACCTACAAGTCCATCCCTAGATACTCACACATGAAGCAGTTCCTCCTGCAGGATCCCTCTCAGGTAATGTTCTGTTATGGAATCTGCTATTGTCACCGCGACCATCTATGAATACAACACAGGTAAAAATTAAGGAAGCAGCAACAATATGACCATCCTATGTAGTTACTAAAGCTGCCAGAAGGGGCTCACCTCGTGGGACTCCCTTAAGAGGGAACTACAGTATTGCACCCAGCATAGAAACCTCCTGACGGCTGCCACTTCAGGTGGCATGGCATTGTAGTGTTCACTGCTGACCTCAATCCTGTCAACCAAAGATAGCGATGAGCTTGGGGAACGGTGGAGAACGTGACCGCTATGCATTAACTTCTTGACTGTCTATAAGGCGACGTGCACTGACCTCCAATCGGTACCATCTGCAGCGGTAATGTCACACGGGTGAGTGTTCAGAGGAATCTCATTGTGTAGTTCACACAGACGTCGTACTACTTGCTGGCTCAGGTCACTCTGTGCAATCAGACGTGCGGGACCCTCCTGCTGAGCTGCATGCAGAACCCCGAAGAGCGCCTCCCGCGCACGCACCGCCAGGCGGCCTGTCTGTGACTGAGAGAAGCAAGATAGGTGACTGCAAAAGTCTTCATATTCTATAGATTATACTGATTATATCTCTACATTAGGTCTGCAATACGGTCCGCACAGTACGCTGCCTGTTGAATTAAATTGCCCCTCGTAAAATAAAGCTTTTGACCCCATTTGTCATTTTAAATGTATTGCATTTATAGGCGATGGAGCATTTCATATTCTATCACCAGCAAGGGGTGTGTGGGTGAACATACAGCTGACACACACGCTGGTATCATGTATCACTCCCCTCAGCAATCTGCGTGAGTTCCTCATGCTGCCACAAGGGTGCGCTAACACTGCAGTGTTTGTCTGTCTGCAGAGTACATCTGAAGAATGCGTTGGGTAAGCTTCCAGTGTATACCTCTAACATAGCCATAAAGCTCAGTGCCTACAGGAGAGGTATAGGTGGCGGGAGGAACCAACAGTCTTTTGTACTTAGCGTCTGCATCTTAGGCTGGGTTCACACGGGGCGGATTTGCCGCGGAAATTCCGTGTACGGAATTTCGCCGCGGCAAATCCGCATGCGGCCGCTAATCCCGGGATTAGCCAGCCATGTGGATGAGATTTCTCAGAAATCACGTCCACACGGGACGGCAAACCCTCTGCGGCTAAGCCGCAAGAAGCCGCTCCTGCGGCGCGGATTTGCCGAATGCAGCAGGTCTTTTTTTTTTCCCGCTGCGGCCGCGCTCTCCTCTATGGGAGCACCAGACGTAGCGGAAGAGCGAGCATCCGGGCCGCTTCAAAGCCGTTGCGGCTTTTTACGCGGCGGTTTTCCCGGCGGAGATGTCACGGTTTTTGCTGCAGCCAAACTGCGACATTTCCGTTGGGAATCTGCCCCGTGTGAACCCAGCCTTAGTGGTAGCAGCTATACCCAAGCTCATTCGGTTTTCCCAGTGACACGGATGGGAAACATACTTACAGGCCGATAAGATACTTTATTACCAATAATTACTGCTGCGAACATCTGACTCATATTACATTATGGTTACCTGACACAGGCACAGTCTCAGCACAGCCTTAAACAGGGACTGCTTAGGTTTTTGTTTGTTGGGCCCAGCTGCTCCCTCTTCCTCGCTTGCAGCAGACGAGTCGCCCTTCACATTCTCACTCTGTAATACAAGAAAACGCATTCCAATCACCGTACTGCGAAGTCATCTTAAATCCAGTGATGACCTAGTCTTCACCCTTTATCCAGGACTTAGGTCATCATTCATTAATTGGTGGGGGTCATTCAATGTTCGTTCAGACGAAAGAAATCGAGCGAAAATCGGCTCATGTAAATGCAGAAAAATTGTTTAGTATTCGTTCACATCCTCGTTATCGCTGAGTCTCAGTCAGCATAAAAAAAAACAAAAACCGCTGGATCTCGGGATTCTCGCTGGATGTAAACGCTCTCTGCTCAGCACTTCACATAGAAGGTGAAGCGCTGAGAGAGAAGCGAAGACCTTAGCCGTGAACGCTGCCTGTCTAAACGCTCTGCACGAACGCTCATGCAGTCATTTAGACCAGGGGTCCACAACTCCAGTCCTCGGGGACCCCAACAGGTCATGTTTTCAGGATATCCTATGGTAAGAACACGGGTGGCAATGTCTGAGGACTGACAATAATTACATCACCTGTGCAACACTGAGGAAATCCTGAAAACATGACCTGTTGGGGGCCCTGAGGACTGGAGTTGGGGAACACTGGTTTAGAGACTGTCATCCCGTTTAAATGGTCTATTACTGTACAAACAGCTGCATTGTCCTTTCTAGGGCTACAGGACTGATTGCACAGCAGTTGCTCAGTCCACGATCACGTCACCAGGAATCTAAATAAGGGAGATGGAATAAATCCTCCACAGTGCCGCCTATTGAAAGGCAGCATTCCTTCAGGCCAAAGTCAGAATTTTTATACAAAAAGTCTGATTTTGGCTTGAAGGAATGCTGCCTTCCAATAGGTGGCACTGTGGAGGATTTATTACATCTCCCTTATTTGCATATTACCCAGAGGAGCGTGCGTGGCCATTTGAGTCTCCTCACTTAGTTTATAGTATAGTTGCTCTCCCTAAGGAGAAAAGATAGCACTTCTGACCAGGAATCTAATCTTGACCTCAGAGATTAAAGGGTTAATTAACCAGGGTCAGCAGTCCCTCTGATCCAAACCATTAAAGCAGCAGCGAGGCTGTCAGACAAACGGGAACCTGCTCCAGGGCAGCATGGGACACTTGTGCATTGCCTATCTACAGTGCTGTAAAAATACATCACTCTAGAACAGGGCCCCTTAACGATTGTCGGAAAAGGCGTGCTGGCGGTCATGAACGGGTTAATCCAATACCTGATGTGGCTTGTACAGGTAAAACTAGGTATGTGTCTGGACATTTAGATACCTCCAGGACATGGCAGAGGAGCGATGGGTCCTTCTCTAGTTTGCTGCAGACAGAAATCAGGAATTGCAACTCCTCCCTATGTGCGGTGACTCCAACGGTATCTCCACCCAGCGCAATCAGCTTCTGTGGGCAGAAGGACAGAAGAGAGACAACATCATCTTGTAGATAGCAAAGCTTTCAATGACTAACAGATAGAATGAGGATGTTAATAGTTAAGGGCCGTCTTCTGCTGCAAAGAACAGCCAAAGCAGCTGAACATAGCCAAAAGGGCTCAGCGATCAGAGGAGCACTGCAGGTGATCGGGGCGGGAGGGGGGGGGGCACTTGGACCCCCACTGATCAACATTTTTGACATGTCAAAAGTTTTAGAAAAGTACAGCAACTCTTTATTAACCCCTTAAAAGTCAGATTGTCTTTTGGGCCTTAAACTCCCAGCTGAGGCTGCACTCCATATGTGATCCTGTACTTCTTTGGAACCATTTTCATATATAAACCTCATAGCTTCTGTAAATAAGAGGAATACGGTGAATTAAAACCTACTTGCACCGGTCGGTGAACATTGATGTAGTGCAGCAGGGGGCGCTGCACTTTGGTCAGAAGGCGACTGAAGAACACAAGAACTTGCTGTCTCATTCCCGGGGGGTACTGCGGGGAAGAAGAAGATAAGAGAAGGTTATGACAAACAAGCACAGAAAGAGAGAACACCCTGCGGCTCCTGACCAGATGTGACCTCACAATCTGATGTGATTACATGCGGCCGTGCTGGAGGGGCGCAGCTACAGCCATAAATAAATCAGGGGGCAGGTGAATTTAGTCCTTGTTCTGCACTCCTCCATCTGGTTTATGTGCTCCACCAGAGCTGCTACTTACCTTAGTATCTGGTTATCCCCTAAAATTACATCCAGTAACTCGTATCTGCAGAATCTTTGAATCTCTCATTACTTGTACATCTGCATAGCGGTAAGGACTCATGCTTATACCGTGATTCCCTGGAAGTAAGACCCTGTCTTATATTTATTTTTGCCCCAAAAGAAGTACGGGGGGTCTTATTTTTAGGGCATGTCTTATACTTTACCTAACAGGCGCCGTCCAGGTCCCTCCCGCTGGTCTCCGGAGCTCTTGCTTCAGTCCTCAGCAGCCGACAGAACATTGCTTCCTGGTAACAAGAGTTTGTAAACCCCTCCTGAAGGAAGCCACAGGTCTAATTGGTTCTTGAGCGCCACTGCTCAGCCAATGAATGCAGCGCTCTGAGAACCAATCACAGCCATCGCATTGAATGTGCCAGCCACCACACCAGCGCCAGCCTCCACCCAGTGCCGGCCACCACGCCGGCGCCTCCACCCAGTGCGGCCACCACGCCGGCGCCTCCACCCAGTGCGGCCACCACGCCGGCGCCTCCACCCAGTGCCGGCCACCACACTGATGCCTGTACAGTATAGAATACAATTTATACTCCTCACTCTCATCCATTAGACCCTCCACAGTGCTGCACCTCCCTGTATCTCCTACCTCATCTCTGTCTACCTCCCTACCCATACTCTCTGCTCTGCTAATGCTGCAGCAGTTCTCTGGAATGCTCTACCCCAGACAATGAGGTTAATCACCGATATTCACAGTTTTTCCTAAAAACACATCCACCATAATTCCTAATCTAACTCTTCTCCATTTACCCCTCTTGTACATTCTTCCTCAGAACCCGTTCACCTCACTGTATCCCCCCCACCCTATACATCCTGACACGCTCCATATCTGTATACACAGGCACTGACTGGTGACTTTACGTATACTACTGTGCTTTGTATAAGAGATGGCCGGACCCATATATACAGTTATCGGCACCTAGAAGCAGACATGACCTCTGTACATACAGCACAATGGGTGAACCCAGTACGTTTCCCTACCTCGGCTTTGGCCAGGGTGCAGAGGGTCTCCAGTATCTTGTGCTGCAGTAGATACTCCATGCAGGGTCCTGTATTGCCAGTACTGCTATTTCCATCCTCTTGGTTTTCTCTTGTGCCTAATTCATTTTCTTCGAACACAAGGATGTCCAGAAGCTGACGGAGCCGCCATGGGATATCGGTGTTACGGGCCGGACAGGACTCATCTGCAGAGGAAGACAAAATCTGATGTCGCCTATAGAAGAGCAATAGTCACGTTATCACGAGTCGGCCTTATTAACACGGCCCATATTCTGCCTGTCAGAGGCTGAATGGACCCAAACAGGTGTGTTTGTAGTCTGTTACTATGGAGACACATAGGTCTGCATAGGAACTGTACACATAAAAACAATAGGAACTTTTTTTCCACTAAATGAAGACTTTTTGCAAAGTTACTTCAATTTGTAATTTTAGTTTTATTGGTGAGAAAACGGTTGCTAAAGTATATGAACCCTTTATAATGCTCGCATCCAATGCTTTGAAAAAAATGTGCAGCCTCTACAGCGGGTATTTTCTAATACCAGATAGAAGATATGGTGCTTGCCATGGTGGGCCTGCCTGCTCCCTATAAGGGCAGGTGAAAGGAGTCAGGGTGGTTTCACGCCTGCGTTAGGGATTCCCCTTTCCTGCTCTGTTCGGGGAGCAGGACAGGGGTATCCCCACGGCCGAACGGTTCCTTCTCTTGACGAACCCTATTGACTATAATGGGTGTCCGTCCGCTTTATCCAGTATTCTGACCCGGAACTGTGACGGAACGCAGGTGTGACACCGGCATCAGAGCAGTTAGACGTAGGGCCTCCTATTCTGCAGAACAGCGGTATCAAGGGTTCTGCTAAGGAAGCATAAGCTGGGTCACTACGATGTATGCTCACTTACCGGTCGTCTCCAGGTAGTACTGGGTCACCCCTTTCCAGTGCTGTACAAAGGACTGCAGCAGGTCCTGAGCCGGCTCACGCTGCAAGAATACACATTTAGAGGTGAGCATTTACTGTCATTTTATTTCCACAACTCTGTACATTAAAGGGGTATTCCGGGCTACTATGTACATTAATGAGGTATTCCGGGCTACTATGTACATTAAAGGGGTATTCCGGGCTACTATGTACATTAAAGGGATATTCCGGGCTACTATGTACATTAAAGGGGTATTCCGGGCTACTATGTACATTAAAGGGGTATTCCGGGCTACTATGTACATTAAAGGGGTATTCCGGGCTACTATGTACATTAAAGGGGTATTCCGGGCTACTATGTACATTAAAGGGATATTCAGGGCTACTATGTACATTAAAGGGATATTCAGGGCTACTATGTACATAAAAGGGATATTCAGGGCTACTATGTACATTAAAGGGATATTCAGGGCTACTATGTACATTAAAGGGATATTCAGGGCTACTATGTACATTAAAGGGATATTCCGGGCTACTATGTACATTAAAGGGATATTCCGGGCTACTATGTACATTAAAGGGATATTCCGGGCTACTATGTACATTAAAGGGATATTCCGGGCTACTATGTACATTAAAGGGGTATTCCGGGCTACTATGTACATTAAAGGGGTATTCCGGGCTACTATGTACATTAAAGGGGTATTCCGGGCTACTATGTACATTAATGAGGTATTCCGGGCTACTATGTACATTAATGAGGTATTCCGGGCTACTATGTACATTAAAGAGGTATTCCGGGCTACTATGTACATTAAAGGGGTATTCCGGGCTACTATGTACATTAAAAGGATATTCCGGGCTACTATGTACATTAAAGGGGTATTCCGGGCTACTATGTACATTAAAGGGGTATTCCGGGCTACTATGTACATTAAAGGGGTATTCCGGGCTACTATGTACATTAATGGGGTATTCCGGGCTACTATGTACATTAATGAGGTATTCCGGGCTACTATGTACATTAATGAGGTATTCCGGGCTACTATGTACATTAATGAGGTATTCCGGGCTACTATGTACATTAATGAGGTATTCCGGGCTACTATGTACATTAATGAGGTATTCCGGGCTACTATGTACATTAATGGGGTATTCCGGGCTACTATGTACATTAAAGGGGTATTCCGGGCTACTATGTACATTAAAGGGGTATTCCGGGCTACTATGTACATTAAAGGGGTATTCCGGGCTACTATGTACATTAAAGGGGTATTCCGGGCTACTATGTACATTAAAGGGATATTCCGGGCTACTATGTACATTAAAGGGGTATTCCGGGCTACTATGTACATTAAAGGGATATTCCGGGCTACTATGTACATTAAAGGGATATTTCGGGCTACTATGTACATTAAAGGGATATTTCGGGCTATTACAGCTGATCAGCTATTCTCAGGATCAACTGATCATCCGACTCACTGTCAGTGCAGCAGAGCCAGACATTGCCATCAGTGGTCAGGGGAGGAACTGCACTAGCCGGCTCCACTCCCACTGAAATCAATGGGGGCGCTGCCTCCTATCACACTTCCTGCTGCTCATTATGGAGCGGACATCCATCGGTCTGGGAGGATTTAGTGGTCCTGCATTGAGCAGGAGGTTGGACGCAACGATTGATTTGGGATTTTAATCTCCGCTTTTCAAAAGCCATAACGTTTTTGTTTTTCCGTCCACACGGCCTTGTTTTTTGCGTGGAAAATTGTAGTTTTTAGGCTGGGTTCTCACGGGGCGGATTCTCGTCGGAAATCTCTTGGTTTGGCCGCAGCAAAAAACTGCGAGATTTCCACCGGGAGAACGGCTGCTTCAAAACCCGCGGCGCAGCGGTGGCTTCTGCCGCCTTAGCCGCAGCGGATTTGCCGTTCCGTGTGGACGAGATTTCTGAGATATCTCGTCCACATGGCTGGCTAATCCCGGGATTAGCGGCCGCATGCGGATTTGCCGCGGCAAAATTCCGCATGGAATTTCCGCGGCAAATCCGCCCCATGTGAACCCAGCCTTATTGGTAGATTTTTTGGCTACATATAAAACTTTTATGAAATGTTTTTGGAGGGCAGGGAGAAAAAAACATTAATTCTGGTTTGTTGTTTTACAGCGTTAGTCAGGCAGCGCAAATAACATGGTCATTTTTTTCTGCATGTTTGAATCATTAAAGCAATACCAATATTATATAATTTTTTCTTTTTTTTGGGGGGGGGGGGGGGCACTTTTGCACAATAAAAACCCTCTTTGTTGGAAAATATTATTTTCGGCATAGCTGCATTCAAAGTCGCAGAACTTTTTTTTATTTTTCCAACGCCGAAGCTCCGGAAGGACTTTGTGTGACGAGCTGCAGTTTTTACTGGCACCATTTTTGGGTACGCACGGCTTTCGTGATCACTTTTAGGCCCGGAATTCCGCAGCAATAACCCTCCATAGCATATTATGGAGAAACAATTCTTCGTGTCCAAGAGCGGCAATCAATTACGGCTTCCGCTCGCGGATGAAAAATCGCTGCATGCTCCATTTTCATGCGGTTCCCACACGGACGGCTTCCACTGAAATCAATTGAAGTTCTTCGACCCGCAGCCCGTATGCAGTGGACACCGCGGACGGGCCGCAGATTCTGTGGGAAAGCAGTTAAAAAAAAAAAGCGTACAGCGCATGTGCCCATCGCACCAGACAGCGCTTCCGCACACATTCGCAGTACAAAAAAAAGAAGACCCGGACAGGTGCGCAGGGCCGCCGGCCGCGGGATCTTAGGCCTTATTGTATATTTTTGGGAAGCAAAATAAATAATCAAAGCATTTTGTTTGTTTATTTCCTTTTTTTATTGCGTTTGTATGCAGGATAAAACGTGTGTCCAATATGTAGTGCAGGTCGTTACGGATGCAGCGATACCAAATATGGTTTTTTATTTGTTTTTTAAACAAAGAGGGGGAGGTGCACAAAAGATGTTGTTTTCTTTTACATTTTCTGTTTATGTCCCTGTAGGGGGCTTGAACCTGTAATGCTACGATTGCACTCATAATACACCGCAATACTTCTGTACGGCAATGCATTGACCCTCTGCGATTACATGGCGAAGGGCTGATGAGGTAAACATTGATTGCAGCATTTAACCCCTTAAGGACGCAACGATTTTTGGCGGATTTTCATCTCCATTTTTTAAAAGCCATAACTTTTTTATTTTCCCGTCGACGCGGCCGTATAAGGGCTTGTTTTTTGCGTGGCGAGCTGTAGTTCTTATTTGTACCATTTTGAGGTACATAGACTATATTGTAAAACTGTTATTTTTTTAAGATAGCAAGGAGAGAAAACGCATTAATTCTGCCATAGATTTTTGTTACAGCGTTAATCATGCAGCATAAATGACACAACACATTTTTTCTGCGGGTCGGTGCGGTTACAACGATACCAAAATGCTTATTTTTACTTCAGGTTTTTCCACTTTTCTGCAATAAAAACCCTTTTTTAACTTCTTATTTTTCAATGGACGGAGCTCTGTGAGGGCTTATGTTTTGCGAGACGAGTTGTAGTTTTTAGTGGTACTATTTTGGGGAAGCTTTTTTGATCACTTTTATTCGTTTTTTGGGAGGCAAAATGCAAAAAATTTGGGTATGCACAGCTTTCGTGATCACTTTTAGGCCCGGAATTTGCATTTTCCCTCAGTTTTTATGGGGGGTTTTTATCGCTTCTTGGGGGTTTTTTTAACATTTTTCTTTTTTGTACATTATTTTTATCTTTTTTTTTTTTTTTTTTTTTTTTAAACACACCATTTGTGTCCCTGTGGGGACTTACATCATATGATCCGATGATCGCTATGATAAGGCATTGCAGGACTTTTATCCTGTCATGCCTTATCGCTTGTATTAGCAATTACAGGCAATGCAGGATGCCTGTATTTGGCGTGACGCCATGGCAACCTGTTGGGCTCTCTCCTTGATTATATCGCGGGACTCCGATAACGTCACAAAGGGAGCGTGCTCCCTCTGTGAACCCTTCACATAGATCGCGGCAGGGAATGAGTTAATAGTGGGGGGTCGCTGTCCTGATGCACCCCCACTGTTGCAGGAGGAGGCCGGCTATCTGTGACAGCTGGCTCCCAATGCCGAATCTCTTCTGATCTCGCGCTATCCTCAGAGTGTTACTGTACGCCCTGTTGCGCTAAGCACCTCCCTGTCAGGACGTACAGTTATGCCCTGTAGCGCGGGGGGGTGGGGGTGGGGGGGTTGGATTAACAGCGGGGATCCCCATCCCCACTGTTGCAGCAGGAGGCTGGCTACCGGTCACAGGTGATTCCGCTGTGGATGGCGCAGGCTCAGCTTCATAGGACATGTTTACCTCCATTCCTGGCTAGGATGTACACTTACGTCCTGGGGCAGGAAGGGGTTAAAGGCGATGGATCCCTTTAGGGGCAATTGTTTTTCTCATGTAAGTATTTTTGGGCATTTTTGCCACAGGGTTTAATTTATAATGCTGCACATTTGTCTTCTGCAGCTGCTGCACATCGCTGTATATAGACCCCGCAGCTGTGCCCTGTGCGTGCCCGCAGGGCGAAGACACGCATCTCATGTACAGCCGAGGCTCCGTCCACACGGGCCATCGCCATTCTACCGCTAGCAAAATCCGCTTGCGGCAAAATCGAGTCTGCAATTTTTGAGCGTCAGCGATGCTTTTAAAAAAAACACCTCGCATCGCCTCGCCGCCGCCCGCGATAAAGTTCTGCAATTTTTTATCGCAAAAGTCAATAGGACTTTCTAATGGTAACCATGGCATCGTGATGCGCGTTACGTCCGCCGCGATAAAACGGAGGCTCCATAGGGAAACAAAGGATTTTTTAAAAACGCACATGGCAGGAGGACAGAGCCTGCCACGATTTTGTGTTCTTTCAACATCGCATCAGTGAAAACATCGCTAACGGGATGGAAACCGTCGTAAATCATTAGTTTCAAAATCTGCTTTTTTACTGATTCTTGCATCGCACAAAAATCGTGCGACTTTCTCGCCGTGAGACCGCCCTGAGGCTGTCACATCTGCGCTCAGGGTTTCGAGGGGCAGGAAATTAGATCCCCGCTGCCAAATGGCTCCGCAATTTGGATGGGACCGAGCAGCGCTGGTCGCAGCCCGTTGACTATAATGGCGCTCGTTGCTCGGCTGTCCGGTTTTTAGGAGGAAGAAAAAGCGCCGCCTGAAGTGCTTTTTCTCCGGTACGGCGAGCCGGATCTGCGACAAAACCTCCGGACGGACGTTACTACGCAGATGTGAAACCGGACTTAGGCTGGGAATCACGCCGCCATATGCGCTCGCCATCACTTTGCGAAGTTTGAAAACAATGGGGGATGCGAGGGCACGCACGAAAATCATCGCCCACGTGTGACCCCAGTCAAAAGAACGAGGTTCAGATTTGTGCGTCTCGCAATGTGCAGCGGCCTTAGCGATGGATTTCCAGGCAGACGGCAGGGGGTATGAGAGCCCCACCCCAGACTCTGCGCCCGTCATATGAGCCCATGACTCTGGTCGGACGGCACAGTATATGCCACGCTGCCTAACGCGGTTCATGGGGCACTCCGGATTACAACGTCCATTGTAGTTCTTTGTTTGGCTGCCAGTTTGTGAGAGGGTACGCCCGTCGGGGGGCGCTCTATGGCGGCACTTACTGACTAGCACTGTTTTCAGGGCATTACCTGGCTGGTACTATGTATGGAATAGAGGCATACTCTGGCACTGTGGGGGCACACTGTCTGGCACTGGTGTGGGGGCGCACTCTGTCAAGCGCTGCCTATGGGGGCATATGTTCTGTCTGACGTACTATGGAGTCACGCACTCTGGCTGGCAATATTTTTGAGGGCTGTATGTTCACGTGTGGCATTGTGTGGCACGGCCTGTCTGATGCCATTTAAGGGGGTCACTCTTTGCCAACATGAGGGCATTCTCTGCCTGACAGGGTTAATGGGGACACTCCTACTGGCAATGTTTACACAATAGGCGCACACTCTGGCTGGCACTGGGAGGTGAGGGCACACACTATGCCTGGCACTGGGAGTGCAGACTCTGACTGGCACTGTCTCCAGCCTGTGGCTCCCCAGCTTCTGCAGTACTACACCTCCTAGCGCGCACGCTGGGAGTTGTAGTCCCCCAGCAGCTGGCGCCCCCCCGCCAGGTTATGTTGCCCGCCTCCGGCCGCGCTGACGTCACGTGACCCGCTGTTCCCGGCGGTGTGACGTGGCCGGGCCTGCACTCACCGTGTCCACCGCCTGCTGCAGCAGAGCCCCGAGCCGGCTCCACATCGTCTCGGGTCCCTCAGTGGGCGCCGCCCGCCACCATAGTTATTGACATGACGGCGCAGCCTGCTCCGGGCACCGGGACTTCCTGACTGTTTCCCCGTCCCACCCTCTCCCGCTCCGCCCCCTGCACATGGCCGGGTGTCACCCAGCGGGGGCGGTCGGGGGGCTGGGGGATATGTAGGGGCAGACGAGGTTATTTCTGTGGGGTCCTGCACATTTTGGCTCCTCGCTGTAGTTTCCTGCGTATTTGCTCAGCCAGAGCCGCCATAGAAGTCAATGGTAGTCGGCGAATACACGCAAAATACCCTGGGAGACGCCACGCGCTGGTGAATACGCCGTGCGGGCGCAAAAAGTACAGTAAAATACGCCAATGTGCGCAAAAAAAAGTTCATTGCACAACTCCACTCATACGTGCGCGAATACAGATCCGCTGGTGTGCAGGGGCCTTTATTATTTTCCCGTTGACGTGGTTGTTTACGGGGCGGCCTGCGGTCTCTATTGGCCACCTCCGTTTATACAACTTTGTCTTCACTTTTTGTTACATTTTTTTCTTGGAGATGGTGACCAAAAACAGCGCAATTCTGAAGTATATATATTTTTCTGACAGCGATCACCATGCAGAGTAAATAATGCCTTACTAAGATGGAGGCAGCGACACCAAATATGGGTAGTTTAATACTTTTTTGAACTTTTATTCCTTTTTTTTAGTTAATAAAACTTTTTAAAACTGCTTTTTACATTTCCTTTCTTCGCCCCCCACAGGGGACTTGAACTTGTGATGGTTTGATTGCTTCTGCAGTATGACATAGTACAGTAGTATCACATCATACCGCGATCTGCAGCCCTGGGCACTCTCAGAAGGCCCCCCAGCTGTCATGGCAGCCGAACGGCACACCGTGATCTGAACATGGGGCTTTTCGGGATTCCTTAACTCCGACCAGGGTATTTAAATGTCGCTATGAGAACTGACAGCAGCCCATTGTGCGGAGCCATTCGACCCCTGGTTCCCCTCCATATAAACACCGAACCTCCATGATGTAACGGTACATCATGAAGCATTAAAGGGGTTTTTAAAGCTGACCCGAAGTAGTGGAGATGGAACAGCCGCTTCCAGCTGAGTTCCGACTAGCAGTCACATGACGTTCCATCTTCAGTGATGTCATTGCTGAAGTGCTGGCTTTCGGCTCATTAAATAACTCAGCCAGCACCCTCCTATCACGGCAGACGTAGAAAGAGGGGTTGAAAGCCAGAACTTCAGCGATGACATCTCCAACAATGGAGGGGTTGCAGTACGGTGTGCCCGCTTGTTGGGACTCAGCTGGAAGTGGCTACTTTGGGTGAGCTTTAAAAATACCTGGAAAACTCCTTTAACTAATTTTATTTATATAGACTAGAGCAGCGATTCCCAAAGAGCCCTTGGGTCAGTCAGGGGTCCCACCGAGGGTCCAGGTCCCTGCTCTACTCACTAGTAAGGAACAGGACCTGTGGAGGCATATCAACGCAGACCACATGAGCCAGCTCCGGTCGTGTGATCCACATTGCTATACCACCGCAGGTCCTGTTCATTTATTTCCTGACTATAACCTGTCTGGACACTGCTGCAGCAGTGAGTAGAGGGAGAACAATGGCGGGGGGTGGCAATGGGGGACCCTACTACTCGGGCCACAATAGGGGTCAGCTTTTACTACTCTGGCCGCAAAAGGGGTCAGCTATTACTACTGGGGCTGCAATGGGGGACCCTATTAGTACCGGTGCCACAATAGGGGTTAGCAATTACTACTGGGGCCACAATAGGGGTCAGCTATTACTACTGGGGCCGCAATAGGGGTCAGCTTGTACTACTCTGGCCGCAAGAGGGGTCAGCTATTACTACTGGGGCCGCAATGGGGCACCCTAATATTACTGGGGCCGCAATAGGGGTCAGCTATTACCACTGGGGCCGCAATGGAGGACCCTATTAGTACCGGGGCCGCAATAGGGGTCAGCTATTACTACTGGGGCCACAATAGGGGTCAGCTATTACTACTGGGGCCGCAATAGGGGTCAGCTATTACTACTGGGGCCGCAATAGGGGTCAGCTTTTACTACTCTGGCCGCAAGAGGGGTCAGCTATTACTACTGGGGCCGCAATGGGGGACCCTAATATTACTGGGGCCGCAATAGGGGTCAGCTATTACCACTGGGGCCGCAATGGAGGACCCTATTAGTACCGGGGCCGCAATAGGGGTCAGCTATTACTACTGGGGCCACAATAGGGGTCAGCTATTACTACTGGGGCCACAATAGGGGTCAGCTATTACTACTGGGGCCGCAATGGGGGACCCTATTAATACCGGGGCCGCAATAGGGGTCAGCTATTACTACTGGGGCCACAATAGGGGTCAGCTATTATTACTGGGGCTGCAATAGGGGTCAGCTTTTACTACTCTGGCCGCAAGAGGGGTCAGCTATTACTACTGGGGCTGCAATGGGGGACCCTATTAGTACCGCTGCCGCAATAGGGGTTAGCTATTACTACTGGGGCCACAATAGGGGTCAGCTATTACTACTGGGGCCGCAATAGGGGTCAGCGTTTACTACTCTGGCCGCAAGAGGGGTCAGCTATTACTACTGGGGCCGCAATGGGGGACCCTAATATTACTGGGGCCGCAATAGGGGTCAGCTATTACCACTGGGGCTGCAATGGAGGACCCTATTAGTACCGGGGCCGCAATAGGGGTCAGCTTTTACTACTGGGGCCACAATAGGGGTCAGCTATTACTACTGGGGCCGCAATGGGGGACCCTATTAATACCGGGGCCGCAATAGGGGTCAGCTATTATTACTGGGGCCACAATAGGGGTCAGCTATTACTACTGGCGCCGCAATAGGGGTCAGCTATTAATACTTGCGCCGCAATACGGGGTCAGCTATTACTACTGGCGCTGCAATAGAGGTCAGCTATTACTATTGGGGCCGCAATAAGAGACAGCTATAATTACTGGTGCCGCAATAGGGGTCACCTATTACTACTGGAGCCACTAATACAGGGGGCCACTATTACTACACAGGGACACCAGTATAGGGGGTCACTATTACTACGGGAGCCACCAATATAGGGGGTCACTATTGCTACACGGGCACACCAGTATAGGGGGTCACTATTACTACTGGAGCCACCAATACAGGGGATCATTATTACTACTGGACCCACCAATATAGGGAGTCACTATTACTACACGGAGACACCAGTATAGGGGGTCACTATTACTACTGGACCCACCAATATAGGGGTCGCTATTACTACACGGAGACACCAGTATAGGGGGTCACTATTACTACTGGAGCCACCAATGTAGGGGATCACTATTACTACTGGACCCACCAATATAGGGGTCCACTATTACTACACGGAGACACCAGTGTAGGGGGTCACTATTACTACTGGACCCACCAATATAGGGGATCACTATTACTAAATGGAGACACCAGTATAGGGGGTCACTATTACTACACGGAGACACCAGTATAGGGGGTCACTATTACTACTGGAGCCACCAATACAGGGGATCATTATTACTACTGGACCCACCAATATAGGGAGTCACTATTACTACACGGAGACACCAGTATAGGGGGTCACTATTACTACTGGACCCACCAATATAGGGGTCCACTATTACTACATGGAGACACCAGTATAGGGGGTCACTATTACTACACGGAGACACCAGTATAGGGGGTCACTATTACTACACGGAGACACCAGTATAGGGGGTCACTATTACTACTGGAGCCACCAATATAGGGGATCACTATTTCTACTGGACCCACCAATATAGGGGTCCACTATTACTACACGGAGACACCAGTGTAGGGGGTCACTATTACTACTGGAGCCACCAATATAGGGAGTCACTATTACTACACGGAGACACCAGTATAGGGGGTCACTATTACTACTGGAGCCACCAATATAGAGGATTATTATTACTACTGGATCCACCAATATAGGGAGTCACTATTACTACACGGAGACACCAGTATAGGGGGTCACTATTACTACTGGAGCCCCAATATAGGGGATTATTATTACTACTGGACCCACCAATATAGGGAGTCACTATTACTACACGGAGACACCAGTATAGGGGGTCACTATTACTACTGGAGCCCCAATATAGGGGATTATTATTACTACTGGACCCACCAATATAGGGAGTCACTATTACTACACATGGATACCAGTATAGGGGGTCACTATTACTGCTGGAGCCACCAATATAGGGGGTCACTATTACTACACGGAGACACCAGTATAGGGGGTCACTATTACTACACATGGACACCAGTATAGGGGGTCACTATTACTACTGGACCCACCAATATAGGGGTCCACTATTACTGCTGGAGCCACCAATATAGGGGGTCACTATTACTACTGGACCCACCAATATAGGGGTCCACTATTACTACTGGAGCCACCAATATAGGGAGTCACTATTACTACTGGAGCCACCAATATAGGGAGTCACTATTACTACATGGAGACACCAGTATAGGGGGTCACTATTACTACTGGAGCCACCAATATAGAGGATTATTATTACTACTGGATCCACCAATATAGGGAGTCACTATTACTACTGGAGCCACCAATATAGGGGATCACTATTACTACTGGACCCACCAATATAGGGAGTCACTATTACTACTGGAGCCACCAATATAGGGAGTCACTATTACTACACGGAGACACCAGTATAGGGGGTCACTATTACTGCACATGGACACCAGTATAGGGGTCCACTATTACTACACGGAGACACCAGTATAGGGGGTCACTACTACTACTGGAGCCACCAATATTGGGAGTCACTATTACTACACGGAGACACCAGTATAGGGGGTCACTATTACTACTGGAGCCACCAATATAGGGGATTATTATTACTACTGGACCCATCAATATAGGGAGTCACTATTACTACACGGAGACACCAGTATAGGGGGTCACTATTACTACACATGGACACCAGTATAGGAGGTCACTATTACTACTGGAGTCACCAATATAGGGGGTCACTATTACTACTGGTGCCACCAATATAGGGGATCATTATTACTACTGGAGCCACCAATATAAGGGTCACTATTACTACTGGGGCCACCAATATAGGGGATCACTATTACTACTGGACCCACCAATATAGGGGGTCACTATTACTACATGGGGACACCAGTATAGGGGTCACTATTACTACTGGAGCCACCAATATAGGGGGTCACTATTACTAGTGGAGCCACCAATAAAGGGGTCACTATTTCTACTGGAGCCACCAATATAGGGGATTACTATTACTACTGGAACCACCAATATAGGGGTCACTAGTACTACTGGGGCCACCAATATAGGGGGTCACTGTTACTACTGGGGCCACCAATTTAGGGGGTCACTATTACTACTGGGGCCACCAATATAGATGACACTATTACTACGAGGACACCAATATATGGGGGCACTATTAGTATTGGGGCCACCAATATATGGGGGCACTATTACTATTGAGGCCACCAATATAGGGGATCACTATTACTATTGGGGCCACCAATATATGGGGGCACTATTACTATTGGGGCCACCAAGATAGGGGGTCACTATTACTACACGAGGTTGATTTGCTGCGGAACTCACAGTAGCTGTAGCAGCAAAGTAGATGAGATTTTGAAAAACCCCTCCACACGCTGTGGAAAAATATCTGCACAAAACCCATGTGGATGGAATGTGGGGAGGGATTTAACACTACATGTTAATTATAATCATAATGTATATCAATAGCCCACCTAGCGCTCCTCGTTACTCCCTGCTTTTTTCTTTTACAGGGCTCTGTCCTTTTTATAACAATGGAGGTAAAAAAAATCATATGTTGTGATAAGCCCCTCCCCTGACCACACCCCTGACCACACCCTCTCTCCTGCTTTGGTGCCACGAGAAACCTTTGCTTCAAAAAGGTCTGCATTGCTGAAAACGTTTGGGAACCACTGGTCTAGAGGAGAGAAGGGGGAAGAGTGGAAAATGATGGAAACCTGTGTTGTGTGGGAGGGACTTCATCGGTATGGAAGAAAGACCTTGATATATCACTTTGGCAGATCGCTCGAACGATCAAGCTCGAATTATAGCAAAAGGTGTACAGAGGTGAACCTCTGCATGGATGGAAGAACGGCACATAGTGATCCATTCTGTACTGTGAGTAAAATTGGACTGCACATCCCCAGCATAGGGCATCGAGAACTGTCTACACGAACCATCGGGAGACACTTGCATGACTTTAGGCTATGAGTCCGACCTCCAGCAACAGGTGCCCCATTGACCTCACACCATCGCTTTCAAAGCCTATCATGGGTCACAGCAAATGGCCATGGATGCTGGAATGGAGGTCTATCCTCTTTAGCGATGAGTCTCGCTTTTGTCTCAGACACAATGATTACCAGAGATTGGTCTGGAGAGGCCTTGTCACATCGGTCCTACTCCCGGAATTATGGTGTGGGGTGGCATGATGTACGGTAGCTAGACCCCTCTAGTCTTCATTCCAGGTGCACTAACAGCTCAGTGTTATGTTGATTAGGTCATGGAATCAGCGGTACGGCCAGGAACTGTCTTTCAACAAGACAACACAAGGTTCATGTTGCTCTTGCTATTCTGAGTAGCCTGCATGGCGCTAACATGGCCTGCAATGTCTCCAGACTTGTCTCCTATCCAGCACATTTGAGACATTAATGGTCGGCAATCACAAAGGAAGTTGCTAGCATCTTGAAGATTTGCATGCCCAAGTGCAATCAGCATGGCAGAACATTCTTTAGGCAACCATTAAAAACCTCTTTCCTAGCATGCCAAGGTGTGTAATTGTGTGTATTTCTGCAAGTAGCGATCATACCCGATATTGTGTCCATTTTTTCATCATTTGCATATCATTAACATGTCTTCCTTGTGATTTCCATCATTCCACGATTTCTCCTTCTTGGTGTTGCAATTTCAATGTTGAGGAGTGTGTGTTACAAGAGGGAATAAGGGAGAGAAGACATGATAGAAACCTTTGTATATGTTAAGGGGGAAGATGGGAGAGGATACATGATGGGAACCTTTATGTATGTTACTTGAGGAGAGAAGGGAGAGGAGGATATGATGGAAACCTTTATATAGGTTACAGAAGGAAAGAAGGGAGAGGGGGGCCATGATGGAGCCTTTATATATGTTACAGGAGGAGAGAAGGGAGAGGAGGGACACAATGGAAACCTTTATATATGTTACAGGAGGAAAGAAGGGAGAGGAGGGACATGATGGAAACCTTTATATATGTTACAGGAGGAGAGATGGGAGAGGGGGGGACATGATGGAAACCTTTATATAGGTTACAGGAGGAAAGAAGGGAGAGGAGGGACATGATGGAAACCTTTATATATGTTACAGGAGGAGAGAAGGGAGAGGAGGACATGATGGAAACCTTTATATATGTTACAGAGGGAAGAAGAGAAAGAGTGACATGATGGAAACCTTTGTATATGTTGCAGGAGGGGAGAAGAGAAAGGGGGACATAATGGAAACCTTTATAGGTACTGTTGTATCTTGACGCCGCCGGAAGTGGTGGGTGTAGCCAAGTGTTAGGCTGCTTGATAGCCAGGTGACACCCCCAGTACCTGATTGACTTCACTCAACACTCCGGGGCTGATTGGCTGCACTAACCCCTCCGCCGCTGTATTTTGTGCTGGGCTCCTGAGAATGCTGTCGGCTGCTTGTGGTGAGTGTTCCTGGGGCAGTGGCTTCTCGTCGCCGCCTACTCCTCTCTCTTCTCTGACATGTGGAGTGCTGCCGTGAGTAACGCTGCAACGTGTGGACTCCTGGGTCAGCATCTGCAGCACTGGCGGTGGCGCTGTGGCTTGCCGTAGTAAGAATGTGGTGTGTGGCCTCCCAGGTCGGCATTTGCAGGGGCCGCGGCAGCTCACACTACGGGGCAAGGCCCTAGCGACAGCATGTGAGCTCCCGGGTCGGCATGTGCTGCATCGCGGTGGGTTCACACTGCAGGGGAGAGTACCTCACACGGGCGGCAAGGTTCTGGCGGCAACGGCGGCTGTGTGTGTTTGTGTGGGCAGGGGGGGGGGTTTGGGGGGGGGGGGGGCGAGGGGTGTTCAGACTCCGGCGGATAAGTTCCTAGGAGTGTGGAAGGAGTTTGTGCTTGGATGGAAGGTTAGGGGTAGAAGCAGTTTACCTGTTAGGCATGCATTATTATCTGTAAATGCTTCCCGCACTAACATGGAAGCATTTACAGATAATAATATAGGCCTAACAGTTAAACTAACCCTAACCCTCCATCTCGGCACAAACTCCTTCTACGCTGTTCTCCGGCTCTGAGCAGTGCTGGGTCGCAAGCCAATCGGGAGCTAGGGGCGTGACAGGGGTGTTCCTCCATCTATGCCCTGTCAAACCCTTAGCTTCCGGTGGTGGCAAGGTACAATAGTACCACCTTTATATATGTTACAGGAGGGAAGAAGGGAGAAGAGGGACATGATGGAGGCCATTATATATGTAACAGGAGGGAATAAGGGAGAGGGGGAAGAACAGATTGGTAAACCAGGGGGAATTTTTTGTGCCTTCAATTTTCTATGAATCATCATTAGATTTTCTAAAAACGATGCAATCACGCACAAGTCAGAATATTCTGTAACCTTTAATAATTATAATAATATTAATTATACATCAGAAGCCAAAAATAATGAAAAGAAAAAAGCTTCAACACCAAAGGTAGACACAAGACACAGATGTGGAAGAGAGTAGGCACGAGTGAACGTAAAGGTGTCACAAAGGAGTAGTGAAAAGCTAATAGTGATGAGGACAAGTAGAGATGTGTGTGACAGTATGAGACTACGTGACGAGTAGGAAAAAGTGTGTCACCCGGTAGGTGACGCTCATGGAGATGGCATGGAACAGGGATGTGAATGAGGACATACACTGAAGCACAGGTGACTAGGAAAGAGCATGTACCAAAAATTCAGCATATCACAAGCCACACACAGCAGAAAAGAAGGGTAAAAACTGCCATTTTGGTGGGGAAACTGAAGTGCCAAGTTGTCCTTTGGGCAATCAAAGAATACGGGAATGCGGTAAACTGAAAGCACTCATCCATATAACACACAGCGCCGGCAGCATAGAACAACGGGGTAGTGGCACCTCCGCCCCTACTCACTAATTTAATTGTAATATTAAGAGTACAATGCCTGCGTTCTACGTTCAGAGGGTAACTGTGGGGTGAATGCTGCACTTATGTAATATGTGCGTAAAAAGACCCTAAAAGCTATGTGCAATTCCGATATGTCCACTGCGATTAATAACTGTGAATGTCACCTAATACATACAGGAGGGGTATTCGGAATAGGTTCTGGTGTGTAAGGACTTGGCTATATAGGATTCTATAAGGTATCTGATCTGTCCTAGACTATCGTGTGTTCAGGTGATCCATCATACAGAATAGGGTTCGGTATGATAAATAGATCGACTTGCATAATTAAGGGCTATCTAACGTGTATTAATTTGGTCCTATATGAGTCTGAGTCGGGGGAGGGGGTCCTTGATTGACCCTGGATGATTGACGTAAGTTTTTAGGTTGATTCTCTGGCCCCGTGAGGTCACTCAGTTCAGACATGCTGGTCACAGAGTCCATCTCCTCATGTCACCCCATCTACTCTGCTCTTCCCTAGTGGTGAGAGGGCAGTAGTGTCTTTAGAAGAGAAGCAGTTTTCGTTTGAGCTCATTTCTTCTCCACAATGGCATCTTTACAAACTCATCCAACGTCATGCAGAAGAGTCGCTGAAAGTCCTCGGGGGAGAGATATTTCTGTAGAACAGAATTGGTAAAAATTATATTAGGGTGGTTTCACATCTGCGTTGGAACCTCCAGTCAGAGGATCCGGCACAAAATACTGGAAGAAAAAGTGCGCAAAGTGAACGGACCCCATTATAGTCAATGAGTCCATTCGGCGCTGTTTGGCTCCGTCCTAAAATGAAGCAGTTTGGCCATGAGGATTCCCCTTTCCTGGTCCATGAACGACGCAGGAAACGGGAACCCCCGACGCAGGTGTAAAACCACCCTTAGAGAAGCTCACACTTGTATCTATGCCATATATTGTACAGATGTAGCAAACATTACCTTGACATTCATGGTAACTCCATTTACAGCATTGTAGTACAGTGTAGTTGTCAGTATGTACTAGTCATGTTAACAATTGCTACATCTGTACTATTTGCCTACATTGAATGACCCCTTTATTAGAGACCTCCATCTAGTAGCGTATTGGACCTTCTTTAGAACTGCAGAAATTTGTTGTAAATTCCACTAGGTGTTAAAATCATTCTGCAGGAATTTTGGCCCCTGAGGACAGGAAGCTTCTTGTAGTTGCAGCAAATTAGCTGACAGGAAGGGGTCATCAATTCATGCTGCTTGTGCCAAATTCCAACCTTCCTATCAGCATGGTGCAACAGAAATCTGGATTCATCTGAGCAGGAGATGTTTTTACGCTGCTCAGTGATCCAAATTTTTGCGCTCTTGTGCCAACCGGAGTCTCGCCTTTCTGTTTCAATGTTAGTGGAACTGGTCATCTGCTGTTATAGCCCATCTGTGCAAAAGAGTTGTGTGTTCAGACATGTTAGTTGGATCATCAACGTTGTATTTGGCTGCGATTTCCTTGACTGTACAGTGCCTGTTTAACTGAATGATTCTTGACATCCTCCTCTGACCCCTTTTGGTGACAAGTTGTTTCCATCCACAGGATCCCCGCTGGATGTTTTTCCTCCATCACAACATTCTCGGTATATTAGTTGGAAGTCACTCAGATCGCTGGATTTTCTCATACAAATGTGAATTCACACTGAAACTGATCCACATAATTTTATGCTGCAGTCCCGTGTTTAAGGGCGTAATATCCATAGAGGGAAGCTCCAATCGTGGATGGCCGGGTGCCTCTCATAAATTGACCATTCAATGTATACTCCAGATGCAAAGCTTAGAATAAGTAGATTTGTCCTTACCTCTAGCTGAGTCTTATCAACCCCAGGAGGCAGTTTCTGGCGTCCTCTGTTTGTCACAATTAACATTTCATATGGAAAAACCTGGCAGAGAATCAGAAAACATATTAGGCAAAAATACTAAAGTGCATGTAAGGACAAGCCCAGGTATAGAGCTGGCGATGAGATATGTCATAATACACAGCTTCACGCAGTCTGCATGCATTGTGTGCCCAGAGCAGATACGGCGACACATGGGTCCATCTTCTATGTTGTATGCATTTCATATACCGTCATATGGCTCCCTCTAGAAGCAATTCCTGGGTAGGATACCCCCATAATCCATCCTGTAACGGCAGGGAATGGAGAAACCGACACTATCTGTCTAACCCTTTGCATTCTGCAGCCAATACGACCACGGCATGTAAAAGGCTGAAAGAAGAAGGGGGTGCCTTCTGTCACTCATCAGAATTCCAGTAATTTGATTGCGGGGTCCTACTGTGTGACTGTTGCACCCAGAGACTTGAAGGTGGCCTCTGGGTCTGCCATCTGCAGTGGCCTATGAAGCTCAGGCTCTGGCTGAGCCTCATGGATGATTATAATACACTGCAGTACTGAAGTATTGTAGTGTATAACTCGTATAACAGTCAAGTATGATGACATGTAAGTCTTCTAGCGGGACAAAAATCAGTAAAAATAAAAGTAGTAAAAAAAATATGTTAAAAAATACAGTCGAAACACCACCTCTCCCTCCTTATATGTATATTTTTTACATGCTATCAGCACATATTTGGTATCGCCACGTTTGTAATAACCCACGTAAAAAAGTTAGTGCATTATTTAATCCACGTGGTGCATGCTGTGAAAAAATATAAAACACAGGGTAAAAGTAGCTATATTTTGCATATCTTGCCTCACAAAAAATGGAATAGAAAGTGATCAAAAAGTCATTTAAATCACCAACTGGTACAATTAAAAAGTACAACTTGTCCCCCCCCCCCCCCCCATAAAATCACTCACGCAGCATCAATGACAGAGAAAACAGATAGGGGTCTTTGTATGTGGCAACTGAACAAAAGTATATCTTATTTTAAAAACTGTGAAAATGTAGTAAAACATAAAATAAAATAAATTTGGTATTAACATAATTGTACTGACCCACAAAATCAACAACATATTAATTATAGCGCATGGCGAAGGCCGTAAAAAAATAAAATAAAACATGCCAGAATTGCAGATTTTGTTAATCTTGTCTCTAGAAAAAATACAGGATAAAAAGTGATCAAAATATTACATGTTCCCAAAAATGGGATCAGAGAAGACTTGAGCTCATCCTGAAAAAGAAATAAGCTCTCATAGATCTCTGTTGTTGGAAAAATAAAAATCTTATGGCTCTTGGAATACAGCAAAATACTGTCTAGTCTAACTTTATACCACCTATTAGTTGGCCAAACTTACAACAAAAATTGTATTGCTAGAGCAAGATTCTAAACAGAACCAGTGTCCTTCCCTCTCTGGCAGTAGATAACATAGCCTCTTCTAATTTCCCCCAATAGAAAGAGTCTTCTCAACTATACATACAGAAGCAAAGAGAGAGGATCACTATGCAGATACCCAGCTGGGTACTAGTGTACCATGTCTCCACCGGAAGTATGGGTTGGCCGGCCTCAGCTACAGGTAACGCCCAGGTCATGCTCAACAGCTTCCGATTGGTTCCCGCACACACACCCTCACAGATTCCCGAGTTCTGAGCTAAGCTGACGAGCGATTAGCCCAGAGGCTACAGCCAGAAACCATTGTTCGCTGATGCTCAGTAAGTGGCCCAGTAATTGCCGGGAGCTCGGAGGTGGGCACGGTGGCCGCTCAGGTCAGGAGCTCGGAGGTTGGCTTGGCTGTAGCCTTGGGGCTGATCGCTTGGCAGCTCAGCTCAGACCTTGGAAATCTGTGAAGGTGGGCACGATGGCCACTCGGGAGCTCAGAGGTTGGCATGACTGTACAGCTCATCGGAAAACTTGGGAATCTGTGAAGATGGAATCGGGAGCTTTTGGGTATGACCTGAGCATTACCTGTAGCTGAGGCTTGCCAACCCATACTTCCAGGGAAGACATGGTACACGAGTACCACCCAGCTGTAAGGAAAGTGACCGACGTGTTGCGGCGGTTCTGGGATTGCTGTCTTGCTGATAAGTCTGATGCTGGTTCAGTGGGTGTGGTATATGGTGTGACGTGCTTAGTCACACCTGTGGGTAATTACTTGGGCTATTTAGCCTGGCTTAAGACTAAGCTGAATTGTGGTTTATTTTTCAGTGTCTCTCTGACTGGGCTAGCAGTCAGAAGCTTACTACTGAATCATTCCTGCATCTCAAGCTAAGTACTGCATTTGTTTGCATAGTAGTTTTGGTTTTCTGGTTTTGTTTTCTTTCCCCACGTAGGATAAAATGGGGGCTGAAGCATGCGGTCGGGGCCGTCCTTATCGGGGGGATCGCTCTGCTTTCAGGCAGGGTCCTTCCCAGTGTTTGATTGTGTAGGGACAGTGTTTACCGTATTTTGGTTCCATTCTTGTTTTGTCTTTATTTATTTGCATTTGTGGTAGATCTGCGAGTGAAAGACCCAGCGTGTCCAGGTTGTACGTGACCTAATCAACCGCCATACTTACTCGGTGGGATACTTTTGCTTATCTGATATAAATCCCATTGAGGTTTTGTCAAACCAGCTGAGGGCGCTGGCACTTGAGGTTGCTGAGGTAAAGAAGCAGCAACCAACCCTGGGGGCTTCAGGTAAGGAGCCTAAACTTGAACTACCTGATCTTTTCTCTGGAGACAGAAAGAAATTTGTGTGCTTTAGAGAATCTTGCAAGCTGTATTTCAGGTTATGCCCTGTGTCCTCTGGTGACAAGTTACAGAGGGTTGGCATCATCATTTCAAGGCTGCAAGGGGGCTTAACAGGTGTGGGCTTTTTCCTTGCTTCCCTCCTTTTGAAGCTTTGTCCTCTGTGGATCGTTTTTTCAATGCCTTTGGGTTAATCTATGATGACCCCGATAGGGTGTCGTCTGGTTAGGAGAGCACTACAGTATTTAGTGAATTGGTGGGGCTAGGGTCCTGAGGAGAGGACATGGGTACCGGCTGCTGATGTCCATGCAAATCGGTTTGTGAAACATTTTCACAGACTAAATCTGAATTGACCTGGTCTTAAGGGTCCTGGGGCCCCTTCTGAAAGGGGAGGCACTGTTGTGGCGGTTCTGGGATTGCCGCCTTGCTGATAAGTCTGGTGTTGGTTTTGGAGATGTTTCTACATCTTCTGGCCCAGTGGATGTGCTATTTGGTATGACGTGCTTAGTCACACCTGTGGGTAATTACTAGGGCTATTTAGCCTGGCTTGGGACTGAACTGAACTGCGGTCAGTTACTTGCTGCATCTCAAGCTAAGTACTGCGTTTGTTTGCATAGTAGTTTTGGTTTTCTGGTTTTGTTTCCTTTCCCCATGTAGGGTCAACTAGGGGGCGAGGCACAAGTGACAGATCTAGCGCGTCCAGGTTGGACGTGACAACATGTGTGTCCTCCAGCACTCGGCTCTTTGGTGGATGCGCGCACTGCTATACACTGCCAACACCAGGTGGTGCCATATTATAACTGTCATAATTCTTCACTGGATGCAGCTGGTAGCAGGCAAATTATACAATGATTCATGCAATGAATTTGATCCCTAGTGCTGAGTGCCCCTATTAACAGGCCTCATTATCAGGATTTATCATTAGTTGTAATTGGTCATCACTCCATACCTTCTCCAGCATGCTGGGGAGAGAGTTGCCCCGGTCCATCCTGCCCCTCTGCCCTTCACCGTTCTGTGGGACACATAAGACATTTCTGGTTGTACTGAGTCCTGATGCTGTGAATCCAGTGTCCCTTCCCTGTGAATATTCTTACCTGAAACCCTGAAAAACAGATAAATAAGTCATTAGAAAAGGATTTCAGAACTGCTGATAGTTTTCACCCTTTTATTACTGTTTACAAAAAAATAACTAAAACTAAGTATAAGGCTCTGCTTACATCTGCACTGCCCCATCACAGATTCTGTTTTGTCCAGTAAAACAATGGACACCCGATGGACCCAACTGTAGGTGGCTGATCTCCATCTATTATCAGGTCCAGCAATTTTATTAACCACCGACAAACTACTTATGGTTTGTAAAACCATTGCAGGGGATCTGATAGATATGTGTATGAGTAGCATCATTACTGCCAGCATGGAGGAACTTCACCATGCGTTGGACAGCAATGCCTGCTGTAGACCCAAGAGGTTCTGAGATCATCCAGTGGGTATTACCAACCGAAGATTTTGGTGAGATACTGGACTGTGTTTGGCTAAAGCCGGCTACACACGGGCATATTTGCATTACGGAATCTGGAGTAGGCGTCCGCCTCAGGGTTCCGCAGCAAATACCGCCCATAGCATGCAATGGAAAAGCGCTTTTTCCTGCACACTAGCGGAAATAAAGTGCGATTTTCCTCTCGCAGAGGAAAAATTGCAGTATGCTCTATTTTTGAGCAGATTCGGCTCGGACAGCTTCCATTGAAGTCAGTGGAAGCTGTCTGACCCCCGGCCATTCTGCAATTAACATTGCGGAAAGGCTGTGGATTCCACATCATCGTCTAGCAATGGCGTGGGAAAATCTGTACTGCACATGTCCGCCGGCTCGCCAGCCAGACCATCTGTAGTATAGAAGAAAGAAGAAACTACAGGTATGCGGGGTCACCGGCCAGGCACAAGGTCGGATTCCAGTGCGGAATCCCGCATCCGGAATCCGACCCGTTCGTGTGGAGCCAGCCTTACGTTTATTGAAGCCTTTGGAGATATTTGTGCTATGCAGAATAAAGCATTTCCTTCTTACCTGTATTCTCTCTCTGCCGGTCTGGGTGATGGAACTCTGCAGACTGGAGCTAAAGACAGAGGACACCATTATCCATTAGACCGTGCACACTGCTCAGTGGCTAATAGCATTAATCAGTACAGTATATGAGCATATATATGAACCATTATATTACAAGTGTGTATGACTATACATAGCACCGCAGTGAATACATACCCTTGATAAACTGCTTCTTCCATAGAATGTAGAATGAATGGCTGTGGAGACAAACCACTGACACGTCAGACATGGCACAGCAGAGATGTTGTTTCTTCAGCTTTTGTTATTAGATTTGGAATCATGGAGACAAAGACTAGGTTTAGGGGCTTAACTAGAAGGGTGCAGAGGTAGCAAGGCCACATAAGAAGGCATAAATGATATATGCCTTGTTAAGATGCCTATACATATTGGAGCAAAGTCAATAGAAACCTCAACTTTGGCAGGACCAGCTGACTATCTTTTGTGGGGTTATTCCAATTCTTCATCACTGACATGTCAGGGAAGAAGGATCAGGTATGCTGGATTTTAACATGCCAATCCTTTTTGCAGCTGGAGATGAGCCAATGCCGGAGGAGTCTTGGAAGTGGTCCTATTTTCTCTACCCATTTAACAAACTTGTAAACTTGGCTGAGCCAAGCATGCATGTATCTGGAGGAGTCCAGAAGAATAGCTGTTGGCCACTGGCTATTAATGTGTGTGTGCATCTTTACAGATTTTGCTCTGGGCCCCAGTAGTTACGCCTGTGACTCGGGTCATTCGAGCTGCTCTTCTGGCCTAATTGAATAAGTTACCATAGAACTATTTAACCTGACTTTGAACTCAAACCATCTAAATTCTGTTGGTACAATGTAGGCTGAACCACATTGAAATACATAAAAGGCATTGGCCTATCTAGGCAACAGCTATCCAATGTGCTACCCTGTTTCCCCGAAAATAAGACGCGTCATATTAATTTTTGCTCCCAAATATGTGCTACGTCTTATTTTCAGGGGGTGTCTTACTTCGCCGCGGCAAATTCGTCTGTGGCCGCTAATCCCTCAATTGGCCAGCTTTGTGGACGAAATTTCTCAGAAATCTCGTTCACATGGGACAGCAAATCTGTCACGGCAAAGCTGGGAGAAGCCGGTGTTGTGGTGCGGATTCACCGGCCACAGAAACGGAAAAGCGTGCAGCCAGGTCGCTTCAAAACAAGCGGCTGAGTGCCGTGGGTTTTGAAGCAGCGCTTTCCCGGTGGAAATCTCGCTGTTTATCGCTGTGGCCAAACTGCGAGATTTCCGCTGGAAATACGCTCTGTAAGAACCCAGCCTTAAGAATCACACACAGGGTGCCTGACTCACACACAGAGCCATAAAAAAATAAGGGCTGTAAAGTAACGTACCTGTCTGCAGACAGAAGTTCCTGTACCACTTGTAAGCAGGGATGGTATTGCAGCTTCCGGCCACCAGGGGGAGCTTATCACAGCAGACATGTACAGCAGGAACAGAATGTACAGTATGGACTTTTCCAGCCAGCAAGGGGAGCTCACAACAGCACACTCGTACAGCACAGCAGGGACAGGATAACAGCAGACTGTCTGCAGATCTACCTATACATCTGGAGGTAGGAGACAACGGGGATGGCAGCAGGGAACAGGCCTCTTGACTTGCCTGCACACTTTACTATGCCTTACTATCGAGGGGTGCCTTATATTTGGGACTCCTGCGAATTTCAGGGGGTGGCTTATTTTCAGGGGGTGCCTTATTTTTGGGGAAACACAGTAGCACATGTGGACATCATAGAGTGGGGAGGTCTCCCACTATGCACCAGAGAGCAACTGAAGATACCAAAATCCACTCTGCCGGACCTAGCATGACCATATGAATTACACTCATGTGGAAGGGTGACATATTAGTTCTAAATTTCCTCTGCAGTTGACCATTGGGGCAAGTTTTTCAGGGATTACCCTAAGACTCTGTATTTGGGATCCATATAGGGCTCATGAACACTACTGGACTCTAAGTCTATATCGTAATAAAAAAAGACGAGAAATACGCAGTATCTAAGCAGCATAATTTACTGCTTGACCAATAAACTACAACAAATAGAGGGGTTGGAATGATACCAATATATATAACCACAAATCAAGATAAAACATACCCATGTGTATGAAAGATCATGTAATCTCATTGGTGCCTGATGAATTCAGGCAAATGAAAGCATGGAAATACCCACGTGTGTAGATTGGAGTCCGGTCTGGCAGAGAACGGGTTTTTCTTCGTGGGGTTCCTCCCTTCTGCATTTCTTCTTTTAGGATAAGTTTTCCTAGATTAGACTGCATCTGTAAGATGAAAGATCTGTGTGAAAGAGGAGACCTTGGTGAATTATACACAGACATGCCAAAGGTCATGGGACAGGAACGAATATCATCTCCTCCTCTAATATCTCCTCCTCTAGCCTGACAAAGTGCAGCAACTCGACATGGCATCGATTTTATAAATGGATGGAAGACAGCTGGAGGGAAATTGAGCCATCAGGATAGCCACGGACAGCTCTGTAGTAGTTGTAGATGCAGGATTTCGGGTGTAACTGGACCTCTCCATCACATTCTATAAATGCTCATGTTGGGTGAAAGTGCAGGCCACACCATTCATAAGAACCCTCCAAAAAGCTCCTCTAACCACTTGTGGACGACTTGGACATGATGGCATGGTGCTTTATCCTGCTGGAATATCCCATCATTGTGAGGGTACATGACATCCATGAAGCAGTGAAACATAGTGAAAATTGGTTAATGACATGTTTAGGTGGACCAGAGGACCCAACCCATGCCATGAGAATACCCCACACCAGTATGAAACCACCACCAGCCTGCACAGTGCCCTGTTTACAATTGGGGTCCATGACTCTATGGGGTCTGCACCACACAAGAACCCCATCATCAGCCCACAGCAATTCATACTGTGACAATGTTGTCAGTCCTCAAGGGCCCAGGTGGGCGCCATGTCCAGTAATGTGGTGTTAACAGAGGCATTTTGGTGTGTCTTCTGTTCCCATATCCTATGGAAGCTACAAAAACTCTGCACTGACCTGCAGGATATATGTGTGGGGCTTCCCGCATTGAATATGGATTTGATTTTGTGCCAGAGTCACGGACAATTCTAACCAGATGCCACCAGTTGCGTTTAATTAAGCACCTATGGGTGTCTTCTGTGCTGTCCCCTGTGTGTAGTAATACCTTCAATGACCTATTCCTGGTATATATGTGACACTGTGGATCGATGAATGTTAAATGCCCGCACAACTTCAGTAATGGAAGGTCCCATGCATCTGGCACCAACCATCATGCCAGCAATAATTCATGTCACCTTGCAATGAGCTCACTGCCCACTGTTCTACCTCACTCACAAGATAACTCCTCACAACTTATCCAGGTGTGGCATTCCCAAGACGTCACCTGAAGTAATGCTACTCCATAATCAATTTACATACTGCTATTCTAGGACTTTTTGCATGTCAGTGTATATTAGTTTATACAATGCCGTTCATTACCTTGTTCAATTCCCCTATATGCCGTTCATTCAGTTCTTTCACATCCTCACTTTCTTCATTGTCTTCCTCACCTTTGGATTCCTTGCGGTGGCGTCTCTCTAACTCTAATCAAAGAAAACACATCATTGGACCATGCCCCGGTGACGGGCAAGTAGCACATGCAGAATTGTTCATCTCTTACCTACGACGGCCAAGGAAGGAGGACATGGCCAGTAATCTGTTTCGATCTTAGCTGGCTGATTTGGGTCTGGTGGTTTTGCAGCTGGGAATTTAGAGGATTCAACTATGGGGTCATCAGTGAGTCTGTGGGGGAGTGCTGATTCTGAAAGAACAGTATTGAAAGCGTATGTAATACAAGAGGTAAGTGCCAGAAAGCAGTTGTATGGTCATCGGGGTCTTCTCACCTCTCTGTCTGTAGATTGGTGGCTTCTTGTAGAGATTTGGCTCATTCTGAGAAATCTCTGAAGAAATAACGTACAGTGGTATGTGAGATTACATGATCATTGAAATACAGGCTTCTGATATCACATATTTACCCCTCAATATTACCTGGGCGATGAAAATGCTGAAATGCTCCTCTAGGAGAACTGGTTCCTCCGCGGGAGCCTTGAACAGTTGAACTACTGACCACAGACTTGTTGTCAGCCCAGATCGCAGCGACCTGTGTAATTATAAATCATGAATATTAACGCTTTCCAATCCACTGTCTGACGTCTAAAGACATTCTGTTTTAAAGGCTGTACAGCTCCAATGTTGGAAGACATCCGGCAGGGTATTCTTACTGTAGATTACTGGCTGCTCTGTTGTTGGGGGCCCTTTCAGTATGTCACATTACGCAGTACTAGCTCTAGCCAGCAGATGGCACCATTGTATGATGGCCACGACCACCACCATACACATTCAACTAAGCAGACCTGTCTCATCAGTAGAAAGAGGGAAGCAAGTTGCTGCCAGATACCTTCGGCGACTTATCTCCCTTAAGAACAAAAGGATTGGGCATGTTGAAATCCAGTATACCCGATTCTTCTTTCTCTTACTATCTGCCATTCGGGGAGAGTTGGGAGGCCTTCATACACATTAGGGCTCGTTCATATCTGTGTAGGGTATTTTCATTTGAATTCCATCTGGCTGTTCCGAGTGGAAAAATGGAATGCAAACTGAAATAAGCGTTTTTTTCATTTTTCCCATTGATTTCAATGAGTCTTCAAAAAAACAGAATTCTTTCCATTTGGGTTCAGATTTTTAATGAAACAAATAACACTGCCGGCTGCAGTATTTGCTGAGATTAAGAAACGGGATCATAACCGAACTGGATCAATGGAAAGCATTCTTTTTTGTGAAAACCCACTGAAATCAACGGGGAAAAAACAGGAACATTTTTTTCAATTTGAATTCATTGTTTTTAGCTCCAAGAACGGAACAGCCGGACGTAACTCAAACAAAACAAAACACAGATGTGAATGAGCCCTTGGATACTTGGCCAGTCCTGCCGAAATCAGAACAGGAAAAGGTACTCCATTGCCTACACCTCCCACCATAACCCCTCCGTTGTTTACCTCTAGTGATGTAGAGAAAAGTCCCCGCGCTCCAGCACACAGAGGGATCTGTTAAGGACTCCTTAGTCCGTTAGTTCAATTTTATTATGCGACGCATTTTGGCATATACAATTTTGCCTTTATCAAGCATACAATACATGCTGTGTAGAGTTGAGCGAACGTACTGTCGAGCTTGATGCTCCTTCGAGCATTAGCGTACTCGATGGTGCTCGGTACTTGAACGAGCATCAAATTGTGTTCGACCCCGTGTCATTCAAAAATTTTTGGTCTGGCAGGAAGGAGAAGGAGAAGGAGAAAGAGAGAGAGAGAGAGGGGGAGAGAGAGAGAGAGAGAGGGGGGAAAGAGAGGGGGGAAGAGAGAGAGAGGGGGGGGAAGAGAGAGAGAGAGGGGGGGAAGAGAGTGAGAGAGGGGGGGGGAAGAGAGTGAGAGAGGGGGGGAGAGAGTGAGAGAGGGGGGGAAGAGACTGAGAGAGGGGGAAAGAGAGAGAGAGGGTGGGAAGAGAGAGAGGGGGGGGAAGAGAGAGAGGGGGGGAAAGAGAGAGAGGGGGGAAAGAGAGAGAGAGGGGAAGAGAGAGGGGGAGAGAGAGGGGAAGAGAGAGAGGGGAAGAGAGAGAGAGGGGGGGAAAAGAGAGGGGGGAGAAAGAGAGAGGGGGAGAGAGAGAGAGGGGGGAAAGAGAGAGAGGGGGGAAAGAGAGAGAGAGAGGGGGAAAGAGAGAGAGGGGGGGGAGAGAGAGAGGGGGGGAAGAGAGAGAGAGGGGGGGAGAGAGAGAGGGGGGGGAAGAGAGAGAGAGAGGGGGAGAGAGAGGGGAAGAGAGAGAGGGGAAGAGAGAGAGAGGGGGGAAGAGAGAGAGGGGGGAAAAAGAGAGGGGGGGGAGAAAGAGAGGGGGGGAAAGAGAGAGAGAGAGGGGGGGAAGAGAGAGAGAGGGGGGAAAGAGAGAGAGGGGGGAAGGAGAGAGAGGGGGGGAGAGAGAGAGGGGGGGGAAAAGAGGTGCTCGGTACTTGAACGAGCATCAAATTGTGTTCGACCCCGTGTCATTCAAAAATTTTTGGTCTGGCAGGAAGGAGAAGGAGAAAGAGAGAGAGAGAGAGGGGGGGAAGAGAGAGAGAAGAGGAGGAAAGAGAGAGAGAGGGGGGGGAAAGGGAGAGAGAGGGGGGGAAGAGAGAGAGAGGGGGGGAAAGAGAGAGGGGGGGGGGAAGAGAGAGAGAGGGGGGGGGGGGGGAGAGAGAGAGAGAGAAAAAAAGCCCGTGACCCTGCGTTCCACATACAAAACTGCTTTAGTCTCCCATTGAAGTCAATGGGGTTCGTTACTCGAGTAGAGCTCTCGAATGTTACGAAAAGCTCGACTCGAATAACGCGGACCTGAGCATTTGGGTCCTCGCTCATCTCTAATACTGTGCCTATATTTGGATTCACAGCCCATGGTGGGCTGCATCCCCTAGGACGACTCTCCAGGAAACTCGATAAAAACCAGTTGTGGTTGATAGGATATCATGGACACTAGGTGCCAGTGGATTCCCCCTCCAGAGTTATCCACTGAGCACCAGGTGAGTATTGGTTTTTATTCTCATCACTCTGTGTACTATGAGGCGCTGATAGACATATTCATTTACCTCTGGTGATGGAGGTGGCGATATTGACTTAGGTGACAGGGATCTCTGCAAAACAAAAAGTGTAAATCATGATTTTTTGCACCAATGAATACCATATTGAAGAAGTTTAGATGACCGTAGATTCGAAAATGTTGTATTATCATTTTTAGGGCTCTTTCACATCACTGTTTTTGATTTCCTTTTTGCATTTCCATCAGAGGAGCTGCAAAACTTGAAAAAAAACGTGAGTTTTAAGTCCCCCTGATTTCAATGGGATTTTCTAAGCTTCAGTTATGTTCAGTTCAGTTCAATTCCGTCTAATTTCAGTTTTTTGTTTTTTTTTATAATATCGCAGCAGTCTGTACTATTTTCATTTTAAAAAGAGAAATCAAATGGATCCATTTTTTTTTTTACATTATAGTCAATAGGTGACGGAACGGAATGAAAGGTTTTCTATTTGGTTCCTCTTTTCATGCCCGTTTGATGGATCTGTTTAGAAATGATCACAAGCCGAAGGTTAGAAAGACAAAAGAATTAAAAATAGAGATGAGCGAGCAGACTCGTTAAGGCGATTTACTCGAGAGAGAGCATCACCTTTTTCGAGTACCTGCTGGCTCGTCCCTGAAGATTCGGGGAGGCCGCGGGGGTTGCGGAGGGGATCGGGAGGGAGAGAGAGAGAGAGAGATCTCTCTCACTCTCCACCCCCCTTCCCTTTGCCGCCCCCCCGAATCTTCAGGGACGAGCCAGCAGGTACTCGAAAAAGGCGATGCTCTCTCTAGTAAATCGCCTTAACGAGTATGCTTGCTCATCTCTAATTACAAACAGTTGAGTTAAAAATGGATCTACATGGAAACAATTAAGAAAACTGATAGAAAATTTCCATTTTTTAATGGATCCGTTTAAAATAAAAACCTGAAAACTTTCCATTTGAATTCCGTTTTGCTATCTGTTCTATTTAGGAAAGAAAAAACGGATCAGCTTAAAGCAGAAATCAAAACGCTGAATGTGAAGGAACTCGGCACGGGATAAGAAGATAAAAGCATCATTAAAGCTAGTAAAAGGGGCAAAAAAGGCTGATCTTCTTGCACACATGTAGAAGAACTGCTTATATCTGCCTCAGTTTTTATTACAATATGAGACACAATAGGGTCAATAAAAATGGTTGTTAATGGAGGCATCGCTGGGATTGTTTTTTTTTTTTCTCTTTTGGGGTATTTTTGTGTTTTATGTTCCTTTTATAAAAAAGTGGGGCTACAAAGTGGCCATGTTGCCCCAGATGTCTCACATTTCCGTAACTACTAAACGTGAATTGGTCATTGGTATTATAAAGGCTAGATACATGACAGCGGTGGTGTTAGTGTTGTACTGTACACTATACAAGAATTGGCTTGTCCTAGTCTAGTTTATTTTTGTACAATTTTTAGACCCAGCAATTACTTCTCGGCTTCGAAGAGTCTCTGTATTCTCCAGAAGGGTGTATGTGAAATGTGGTTCGTAAATCATCAGGTCTGGACGCTCTATATCCAGTATAGCTTTATCACGTGGGAGGGCAGCTAGGTCCTTGTAACCCAAGACACGACTGTCCATCCGAGCCTGGACAAAAATAAATCAAGAGACAAAGGGCAAAAACAAGGCATTACGTGAAGTATGGGTATGATCTCATTCAGCATCATTAAGATTATTTTTCTATGCATTGTGCTTGAGCCGAAGTACAAGGACAAATCTTTCACTCTGTTGCCCATTTATCTTCATGTCCTCAGTCCATTAGGAGATAAAAAATACACATTGACAGACCTGGACGTGTACTGGTTGGTGACACGCATGGGGTGCTACTTACAGTGATAACAGAGGGAGAGCCTGGTACACTGGACCCTCTGGACGAAGTGACACTGCCAGGAGACGTAAGAGGGATCTGCAAACCAACAGAAGAGTTCTCACTCACTTGAATTGTACATACTCGAAAAGGAAATAGTCAGGCTACAGCAACCGCATACAGTATGGGGATGTCTGATCTTTAAACTAATTTTTATATAATACAAGACTAAAATAAAAAATAAAAAAATCTTCTTATTTGTATAGCAGCACTTTCAAGTGAGTCGCACTTGAGCTGGCTACCTGAACCATGCAGGGATTCAACTTGCAACCTTGTTTATACCCAGGACTGCGACTGAAACAAGAGGGCATCCGCTATGTCTAGAAGAAAGCAGGTTTTATCACCAACACAGAAAAGGGTTCTTTACTGTAAGAGCAGTGAGACTGTGGAACTCTCTGCCGGAGGAAGTGGTGATGACAAAATCTATAGAGGAGTTTAAAAGGGGACTTGATGTCTTTCTAGAGCAGAAGGATATCCAGGATATAAATCTTAGGTTAATTGTTAATCCAAGTTTACAGGCAGGTAGGAACTATTAGGGGTTGATCCAGGGAACAGTCTGATTGCCATTAGGGAGTCGGGAAGGAATTTTACCTCAAATGGGCTAATTGGCTCCTGCCTCTTGGAGTTTTTTTTGCCTTCCTCTGGATCAACACAGGAGGATAGACACGCTGGATTACATGGACATTGTCTTCATTCAGCCTTACATACTATGTTACTGTGTTACTATGTTAACACTCTGTGCCACACGAGGCACTAGAGTACATCAAAAGAGGTCTAGAGGATCATCACAAGAACATTGGTCTTCCTCTGTACAAGTCACTGGTCAGACCACACATGGAATATTGTGGATGGTTTTGGGGTTATTTAGTTTAGAAAAAAGACGTCTGAGGGGCGACCTAATAACTATATATAGTTATATCAGGTGACAATACAGAGATCTACCATCATCTATTTATACCCAGGACTGTGACTGTAACAAGGGGGTGCCCTTGTTTACGTCTAGAGGAAAGAAGGTTTCTACACAACATAGAGTGGGTTCTTTACTGTAAGAGCAGTGAGACTATGGAACTCTCTGCCTGAGGACGTGCTAATGGCGGACTCGAAAAGAGTACAAGAGGAGCCTGGACACCTTTCTTGAGTGTAATAATACACTATTTGTCAAAAATAATCAAGCAGCTAGTAGGAGTTGTCATTTGGATGCAAAACCTGGCATGAAGTTACATCTCAGACAGATATGCCATTCGAGTTGTGGTGTGATTAGATGAGGTGGCACCATTGTTACAGGCCCCTGTGTCTGCCAGAAGCATTTCCAGGCACTTGGCTGAAGGACATTTGGTCTTGCGGCATTTGGTCTTGCGGGCACGGAGCTGCGGGGGAGAGCGGGTCGGAACGGAGGGGAGATCTCTCTCTCCCTCTCCCCCCCCCCCCACCGCCTCCCTCCTGCTGACTGCCGCTACTCAACGCTCCCCCGCGCCGGCACCCGAACCTTCTGTCTCGAGCGGGGGAGATACTCGCTCATCTCTAAAACTGATGACTGTAGTATTCTGTGGGATTCTATATAAATTGAGTGGTTATTTTACCATATTCTGTAACCCCCGCTCCTTTTTTTTTACCTTACAAAGGGAGATGCTCTATGTTGTTGCATATTGGGCTAATGACGCTATATATCTAGTATGACACCACTAACATGGCCCCAATAAGGTTATCCACATGGTATTTGTTTACCTCTATCTGCTTGAGATTTATATATTATATCTCCCCATTTTTTGCCTTTAGTACGTATAGGGGTAATGAGGGTATGGTGACCAACCAATGGGGAATGTTTTGCGTGAAGTGTCATTATGAGGCGTTGTTATGGTGCCGCGCATGCGCATAACGGTGGAACGCATCGGCCCCAGTGAGACGCTGTGCAATCCAGCGCATGCGCTGTACGGATTTCTAACGCATGCGCACTTGCTCTCTAGAGACGCTGAGCATGGACCGGCCGGATGGATCACTGGAAGATTAAGCAAAGGTGTTATGTATGTCATTTCTATGTAGTATGCCTTTTAATGATTACTGTGATTAGTAACAGCTGCACTGATCGCCTGCATATGGGTTTGTTATATGGTGATTGGTGCATGCCTTTTAATGATTTTCTACTTAAAGCATGTATCTGTATGCATTCTTAAGCTTGATAAAGACCAAATCGCTGGTCGAAACGTCGATCACTATGGGAGAATAAACTTTTCTTGGACTATTTGCACCTATTGACGCTGCCACCTCTACTTTATTTTGATGGCCGTGTTTGTGTCTGAAGACCTTGGGGTGACCACCTCATTCATGCCTTTGTGGTGGAGCGGCACACTGCCCCCTGCTGGTGTGAAGGTCTGAGAGGCCATCACATATAACAGTCGGTCACTCCTAGTAGTGGTACGAGGGACAATGACAGCTCAGCGATATGCTCAGGACATCCTGCAGCCACATGCATTCCTGTCATGGCGGCTTCCAGCAGGATAATGCTCGGCCGCACACCAGGGGGTCACAGGAGCCCCCACAACATTGTCACACTTCCGTGGTCTGCCTGGTCGCCAGACTTATCTTCAATAGAACATGTATTGGACCATCTGGGATAGCAACTTTGACAGCCTAGGAGTCTACACAATTTAGAGGCTCAGTTACAGCAAATGTGGAGCGATATTCCGTGGGATACCATACAGAACCTCTATGCCTCCATGTCCGCCCGTAAAATATCTTGTATCCAAGCTAGAGGTGGTACGACAGGGTACTAGAGCCTCCATGCCCCTGGTATCACATCTTGTATCCAAGCTAGAGGCAGTACAACAGTGTACTAGAGCCTCCATGCCCACCTGTATCACATCTTATATCCAAGCTAGAGGCGGTACACAGGGTACTAGAGCCTCCATGCCCACCTGAATTGCATCTTGTATCCAAGCTAGAGGTGGTACGACAGGGTACTAGAGCCTCCATGCCCCTGGTATCACATCTTGTATCCAAGCTAGAGGCAGTACAACAGTGTACTAGAGCCTCCATGCCCACCTGTATCACATCTTGTATCCAAGCTAGAGGCGGTACACAGGGTACTAGAGCCTCCATGCCTGCCTGTATCACATCTTGTACCCAAGCTACAGGCGATACAACAGGGTAATAGAGCCTCCATGCCCACCTGTATCACATCTTGCATCCAAGCTAGAGGCAGTACAACAGGGTACTAGAGCCTCCATCCCCGCCTGTATCACATCTTGTATCCAAGCTAGAGGTGGTACAACAGGGTACTAGAACCTCCATGCCACCTGTATCACATCTTGTATCCTAGCTTGACGTCGTACAACAGGGTACTAGAGCCTCCATCCCCGCCTGTATCACATCTCGTATCCAAGCTAAAGGAGGTATAACAGAGTATTAGAACCTCCATGCCTATGGTATCACATCTTTCATCTAAGTTAGAGGTGGCCCAACAGGGTACTAGAGCCTTCATGACTGGCCTGTATCACATCTTGTACCCAAGATGGAGGTGGTACAACAGGGTACTAGAGCCTCCATGCCCCACCATATCACATCATGTATCCAAGCTAGAGGCGGTACAACAGGGTAGTAGAGCCTTCATGCCTGCCCGTATCACATCTTGCATCAAAGCTAGAGGCGCTAAAACAGGGTACTAGAGCCTCCATGCCCCACCATATCACATCTTGTATCCAAGCTAGAGGTGGTACAACAGGGTACTAGACCCTCCATGCCTGCCCGTATCACATCTTGTATCCAAGCCAGAGGTGGTACAACAGGGTACTAGAGCCTCCCTACAAGGGGTCGGTTCTTCACAATAAATCCTCCTTTTGCTCCGATATTATAATCACTTACATCAACGTTACAATCACACAGGGAACGTTTGATTTGATTCCCACAACTCCTTTTAGGGGAGGGATTGGTTTTGACGATAAGTGTATTACATGTTATAATCACTGATTACTACAGAAGGGTCGGTGATCCCGGGATTATTATGATTGCCAGATTTGGAATTGGAAGGAATTCTCTTCCCAGCAAATTGGTTTGACTGGACGGACAGATGCCTTGGTTGGACTTCACACACTGTTACTATGTCAATAGAGGAACGTTTTTAAAGCAAGGAATTAAGATATCGTTTTGCATCTTAACCTTTTTAGGCGGCTGGAGACAGTGTAGACTTTTTTTCCTAACTAAAAGACATAGTTGAAGGATATTTATTTCCTGTCTGTATGACATTTATGTCCCTCCTCAAAGGGGTTTTCCAGGTAAACGCTATTGATGAACTATCCTCAGTCCTCAGGATAAGCTATCAATAGTTCATTGACTGGGGTACACAGATCCCCGCCGAACAACTTACTGGGCGCCTGCTGTCAGTGCCGCAACACACAAAAGTACAGAGTGGAAGCCGTTAGCTCCAACCCATGTGTGGTGGCTGGCACTGGTAATTGCAGGCGTAGTTCTCATTAAAATTAGCTGTTAACCATCACACAACTCTAGACCACCAGGAACATTACAAGGATACTCTCACTATAATCTGTCACTAAATCTCAATAGGCAAAAACATGTAATTGTAGATGGTCGCCATAGTGAGTATAATTTGATGGGAGGGGGCATTTTGCCTTCTTGACCGTGCTTTCGGCCCCGACATTCTGGTTTGTCATTATGTGGCATTCACTTTTACCTTATGTAATAAGACACCAAAATGACATAAATGATATTACATAAAGGTCCATTATAACGTTTCCTCATTTTTAAAAATTCCTCCTCCTGCGATGTTCGTAAAGCACAGAAACATAGATGTCCTTACGGACGTTACCTTAGGAAACCTTTCCATTCAGCTGTTGTGTTTCAGTGTTCTGTATGTATACCGGAAATCTGCGGGTGGAAGAAGACACCATTAACCCATAATCTTTGTTGGTTGTGTATACATTTTATCTCCGTCATGTCTCATTGGCGGGTGCAGGACATAGAAATCATTTAGTTTGTGCAATGTCTGGTTAGATCTTTTTTTTTCGGTACAACGGAGGGCATCAAGAGTGCGTGAGTAATTATGTGGAGGTTACTCTGGATTTAATAGTGATAATCTGCATTAATCCTTGGTTCTTAGAACAATAATGTCTAAAAAACCTCGGAGTAATGATCTTCAGGATTGCTTTTCAGGAATTGGGTCACATTGTGTTAAAGAATTAACAAGGGCATTACAAATTGTGGTCAAGCATTGTCATCTTTTGAAACAGTCCCAACCAGGAGTAGAATTACTCAACCACTAGCAAATCGAAATGATGAGGATGGTCTACTGAGAGTAGCTTGAAGTGATAAGGAGGTGATTGACTAATGGAGCAATTCCTCAAACACCACTAGCCTGAAATGATAAGCATGGATCCATGAGCCCATCATCATAATTTCAGGCTGGTGGTGAGGACCCATCCTCATCAAATTTAGGTTTGAGGTGAGGAACTGTGTTCAATATATCAGGCTGGTGGTGAGAACCCATGATTATCACTTCAGGCTGGTGGTGAGGAACTATCTGCTTCATTTCAGGCTTGTGGTGAGGAACTATCCGCTTCATTTCAGGCTTGGTGAGCACCCATCCTCATCATTTCAGGATGATGTTTAGGACACTTTCTCATCATTTTAGTCTGGAGGTCCCTTCCAACTCTACCAACTCTATTTTGACCCTTGAGATCCCTTCCTCCTTATCCTTCCAACTCTACCATTCTATGATTCTATATATCTGTCTGGGATGATTTAGTAAATCCTGCACTGAACAGGGGGTTAGACCCAATGACCCTGGAGGTCCCTTCCAACTCTACCATTCTATGAGACCTGATCTACGTCACTTCAGGCTGGTGGTGAGGACCATTCTCCTCCTTATTGGCTGGTAGGGAGGAGCCATTCTCATCATTTCAGGCTGGTTATGTTTGTTTTATTCTGCCTACATCTTAATATTTCTTACCAGATTGTGTGTTGCTCTGCATCACGTGTCCTCCTCCAGAGTTCTTCTCTGGCTCTGCTGGTAACCAAAAACAGTTAAACAAATGTAGACATTTAGTTACATCCTATTGACCTAAATTTGAGATACACTGAATGACCATTTTATTAGAAACACTGGCCCTTTCGCAATTGGAGCTTCCCTGTATGGAAATTGGACGAGTTTTCCATGGATCAGTTTCAGCATGAATTCACATTTTATGGGAAAAATTCAGTGATCTGAGTGACTTTCAGAAAGGCCTGATCATCGGTGCTAGACTAGCCAGGATTTCACTGCCAACCTTGTAGGATCTTCTTGTGCAGCAGTGTGGAGAGTATACAGAGAATGGTGTGTTACAGATAAAACAAAAAAGAAAAGGAATCCCGTGGATGGAAACATGGGAATTATTAATGAAAGAGGTCAAAAGAAGATGTAAAGAATCGTTCTAACGAACAGGCGGTGCACAGTCAAGCAAATTGCAACCGAGCACAACACCGATGTTCCAACTAACATTTCCAAACACACAACTCATCGTTCTTTAGCACGGATTGGCTACTACAGCAGACGACCATTGGGTCTAAGAGAAACAGGCAGAAACTCCAGGGGGCAAAAGAGCCCAAAAATTGTATCACAGAGCAGTGGACAAACATAACCTGGTCAGATGAATCCAGATTTCTGTTGCTCCGTGCTGATTGGAGGTCAGAATTTGGTGAAAGTGGCATGAATTGGTGAACCCTTCCTGCCAGCTGGTCAGAACATGTCAGTACCTCCATGTAACGTCCGGCAACTACGGGACCGGTATTCCGGCAGAACGATTTCAGCACCTGGTGGAATCTACATCACATCGAATTTCTGCATTTCGGAAGGCAAAGGAGATCCAACGATCTACCAGATGGGGGTCTCTAATGCAGTGGCCATTTAGTGTATATTAGCAATTGTATAAAAAAAATAATAATAGAAAAGGTATGGCAGTCATAAGATGTGAGTCTTCTCACTTTATTACATAGCATGATATTAGAGGTACTTAAACTTCGTAGTGAAATGCAATCATAATACGGTATACATGGACTTCCATGGCACACTACTGTAACTTTGATTTCACACTAAGGCCGGGCTCACACGACCAGGTTGGATTACGCATGTGGGAGGTCTGCAGCAGATTCAGGCTGCGAGCCCGGCCGGTGACCCTGCGTACGGCAATTAATTGTATTGTGCATGACTGCGGAGGCTCGCAGGCGGTCATGTGCAGTACAGGTATGTTGTTTTGGTTGGAATTGCCCCTACAGGCCGATGACACCGATCACCGCAGCTCATACAGCCGTCTGTGTGGAATCTGCAGTAAAATAGAGCATGCTGTAATTTTTCTTCCGCTCGCGGAATGTGCAATTTCTATCCGCGAGTGTGAAGGAGAATTTGAAAATACATGCCATTCAATGCTTGCGTTTTCCTGCAAATCATTCGCGGAATCCGCAATTCAAATCCAGTCGTATGAGACTAGTGGCACATGGAGGGTCTACGTTTTCATATCTTGTAGCCGCATGGACTCCATGTAGACCAAGTGGCTTCAGCTCCTGATCTTGCAGGCACTTCATGAATAATGAACGCCATCCTTTCCATCTACAAAAAGTTTCCAGCATGTTGGAAATTTTTTAGTTCTGCACTTCTTCCAGTGTTTATATGGCCCAGTTCTTGTCTTAGTAAGGTTTACCATCTTAAGTATAGTACTGTACAGGGGCGTAACTAAAGGCTCAGGGGCCCTGATGCAAAACGTGAGCTGGGGCCCCCCCTCTATTTGTATCTGTACCCGTACCCATACCTAAACCATGCTGCACAGGGACATAACTTGAAGCTTCAGGGCCCCAATGCAAAATCTGTAACAGGGCCCCCAACTATAATGCTTTACTCATAGTACTGGGTTCCCTATATGGAGAAGAGAGGCCTTATGGGCCCCCTAAGGCTCCTGGGCCCGGGTGCAACCGCAACCCCCTGCATCCTCTATAGTTACGCCCCTGGTCCTGTATATACAAACTGCTAATCAGTCTATTGTTAAAAGCAATACTGTATGGAAATAAGAGGGGAGAGAATGACAGGGTACAGGAGGAAAGTGCAGATCAGCTCCGAGTACACAGCACCTGTGTTTCTGTCTGACCTCTTGTACTTTTTCCATGTATTGGTCTCGCTCCCCTTCCCTATCCCATACACTCACTTCCCTTCCCACAGACCATCCAGAACAGATTGCACTTCCTCTCACAGTCTATAAGACAATGAGGAGATATCGGTGTAAAGGGGAGATGCAGAAAGCATATATACAACCAAACTGACGAGATAAGTGGTTATAACTCAGGTGCTCAAATATTATATGGTTGTCAACGGTGCTGACCCTAGGTTAGATGGCACCCTCTGCGGAATTATTTGTTACTCTCCGCTACCCAATCATAGGAAAAAACTATGGATATTGTACTGATAGGCAGTCTGATGGTATTTTACTTGTGCGAAAGCAGCAAAGCCACACTCAGTGAATAAATACTGCACCCGAACCAAGCTCATAACATAAATGCAGCACCAGAGCTCATAAAAAAACAGAATCGGAACCAAGCTCATAATATAAAAAGGCACGGAAACCAAGCTTGTAACATAAATACAGCCCCAGAACTGAGCTCAGTGCATGCATACAGAACCACAACCAAGCTTAGTACATAAATACAGAACAAACCAATCTCCGTACAGAAATACAGCACCAGATCCAAGCTGATAACATAAAATACAGCACCAGAACCAAGCTGATAATGTAAATACAGCACAACCTCAGTGCACAGATACAATACCAGAACCAATCTCATGCTAAGTACAGCCCCCGAATCATGAATGTAGGTGTGAAAACCAAATAAAGTATGTATGCACATCAAAAGTAATCTGCAACCAGCTTCAAGGGGTTGTCTGCTTTGGAAATCCTTTTTTATTAGAAAGGTATGACAAACTGATGAAAGTTAGGCTGCTTTCACATCTGCCGCGGGGGTTCCGTTTTCCTGTCCGTTTGGGAAGCAGGAAAAGGGAATCCCCTGGCTGCACAGGTCCGTCTTATGATAGAACCGAACAACGCCAAACGGACCACAGTGACTATAATGGGGTCTGTTTGATTTCTGCTCAGCTGTGCCGGATTTGCCATTGAATCACTGAGGTACCAGTGCAGATGTGAAAGCGGCATAAGGCCGCCAAGAATCGACTATGATCTGTGGTGAAACCCACTAATAAGTGTTTAGTTATCCTGTAGCGCCACCACAGGAGAAATTTATTATTACGCAGCTCTAACTGAAATTAATGAGCCAGGTCCACCAGAGAAAGACGCTATTTGTAACTCATTTTTTAAATACCTAAGCCAGATAATCACTCTAAATAAGACTATATAAATGACCCAGCTTAGAGCAATTAGAAAACGATACAGACCAGAAAATATCATATTGCATAAATTAAATTAAAAAAATTAAAAAATAATAATAATAAAAAAAAAAATATATATATATATATGTATTACATAGCAGAGACTACATCCTATACACTTAAAGAAAAAATGGTTAGTGCAGAAATGACAAACAAAGCAAAAGTTCCTATAACATACATTATTGAGACTTTTCGCAGTAGAGGGATGCAGTCAGTATACTAAGCATGTGCGCAGAATTTGGCTGGGTTACACGTGGTCATAACACTTCTCTGCCCCTTATCAATGCACAACACGGTGCGCCCCACCCAGCGGGTCACATGTCCTCTATAACTATCAGCGCAGCCCATCTGTGGAATTCTTAGGTGACAAATAACGTAATAGAAAGAAATGGGATATATATATATATATATATAAAACACTTAACTTGTAATAAAGATTTTGTGCAAGGATCATGACCATGCAGGGGTTAAAATAAAGTCTCCTTGGGGTTATTTACTAGGGCTCTGCTCAAATTGTAATATACAGAAAATAAGTTATGGACCTTGTTTTTTCTGTAACAGACCCTATGGTAATAGAATGGTTAATAATAAATGCCAGAAATCAGAAATTAATAATTAATAATGCATAAGGTCATAATTTCCACCTATCGGTATAAGTAAGCCGTATACAGTGTTTAGCAGAGGCGGTGGATGCAGACAGTGGAAATAGGACGGTAGATATAAAAATAGCCTTCTCATTGCTGACTATGGGTTATTATACCCAGTCCCATTGTAAAAGATGTCGTCTATGTATCCCCCGTCCACGCTCATACCTTTACATTAAACCTAAACCCTGAACACACAGTTCTGGTATTATACATATTTTTGCCCATCCACATACTTATATATACCTCTCTGAAGGGGCCGCCTTAGTATTAACACCCTATTATAAATCTAATCTCCATCCTGCATTCTATGCGTCCTTCATTATTAATGAATTTGCACACAATCTCAATAATTTAGCATTCTATCCTCCCATTCCAGTAATCCCCCCGACCTTGTACACCCCCTATTGTATATATCTACACACCCCGTCCTGTCACTGCTCCTCTGTGGCTTCCCTTCCTGTCGCATGTAACCGACCCCAGACTCCCACACATAGGACATGATAGTGCACCTTAGAAGTCAAGTGGTTGGATGTCTCTTGCAGGTGCAGTCTCTTTCTAAGGTCTGGTCCGTGTTTGCAGATATCCAGGCAGTCTATCAATGCCCCTCCCTGTACTCAGAAGCTGTGAACTGTCTGCAAAGAACTGTCCTATCCAGGGAGGGGATTCGCAAGGAGCGTAAGGATGTCTCTTCAGATTAATGAGAAAGAATGGCAGACTTCTTAAGATGTGGTCGAGATGGTGTCGGAGAAAGTGCAACAGATGGAAGAGTGTGAGAAAGGAAGGGAGAAAGAGAAAGCAGCAGAGGTCAGCGGAGAGAATTAGATGGAGAGAAGAGAGATAACAGGAGGGAGGAGTAAAGAAGAGCAGAGGAAACCACTTTGAATGAGGAGAATGATGAAAAAGCGATATACTAATGGGAGACGCTGCATCTCCCAGAGGCGGACATGGATATCATCATATACGAAGGATGCTGCAGCCTTTATACTCTATAAGACATAAGAAAAAGTTTCATTGTTGCCCATATTGTCATAAGCCTTTGGGGCTCATGTGGCTTATGTGGACCAGAAGTGAACGAATCCTCGTCTTTATGCCATTTCCTTAAGTAATCTATAGATGGAAAAAAAAAATGGACATCAACTATGCTTTTTTATGCAATTGGCCACCATAAAAAAAAACGTACCGTGCAGCATATTTTTCTAAATACAGGGTGTGAACGCAGCCAGGGTCGGCCTTATAATGATCAGCTGTTCGCCGGGCTCGTGTGCTCATATACTGAACTGATTCCAACAGGTAGCAGACAGCTCTACTGCAGTGACTAGACAAAGCTCCTATTGAAGTGAATGGCTTGTAATACCAAGCCTGGCCACTGCAATGGGAACAGAGCTGTCTGCTTCCTGTAAAAATCAGCTCAGTGCATGAGCACAACGAGAGTAGCTGCTTGGCAAGGGTCCTGGCTGATAAATAGACCATCAAAAGCTTACAACTGGACAACCACTTTAAATATGTGTGCCATTACAGTACACCATGCTCTGTTTTTAAGTAATGCCAACATACAGTGACCAAATAACAGATGAAAACATAAAGTAATCTAATAATATTGCTAAACATTTCATATCAAGATTTGGGGTGATTACAAACCTGAAGTTCCAGGGATTCTGAGATGCCCCTTCAACAGAGAAAGCTGGAGAAGCCCTGTGTGAGTGAACTGGTCACACACACCAAAGGCGCAGCCACTTTCCATACAAAACAATTGACGAGTCATAAAAGTAAAGGCAGGGCTGTCAGCGGATAACCCTTTAAATGAGCACTCAGTTCACAGTTGCGAGTCTAATTAAAACTTTGGCCAAACTTTTTCAGTATCGGATTTACTTTTTGTGGAGCCTTGGAGTAGGGATAGGCACTAGAGGCATGCAGAGGATTCTGCTGCACCGTTTTGTTTTGTTTTTCATACCCCATTTTCAGATGATTCAGTTCCTTTATAATAGTCATATTAGCTATAACTACTTGTGTGCAGAAGCCAGCAAGAGAACAGACTGGTGGCGTATCATGATCCACTGAGCCCAGTCCCCAGGTCTTCCCAATTCATTTGGGAAGAGACACAAATTAGGAAAAACTTTTTAACAGTGAGGGTGATCAATGAGTGCAACAGGTTGCCACGGGAGGAGGTGAGTTCTCCTTCAATGGAAGTCTTCAAACAAAGGCTGGACAGACATCTGTCTGGGATGATTTAGTGATCCTGCACTGAGCAGGGGGTTGGACCCGATGACCCTGGAGGTCCCTTCCAACTCTACCATTCTAGGATTCCATGAGGGCAGTAGGTTTTCCAACATTCACAGTGCAGTAAAATGATATTTGAACTTTATTCTGTGGGTCAGCACAATTATGGTGATACCAAATTTGTATAGTTTTTTAAATGTTTTTCTACTTTTAAAAAGTAAATTTTTAATGAACAAAAAATTGCTTTCCGTGACTAAAATCTCAGATCTGGAACTTTATTTTTTCGTCGGTTGCGCTGTGGGAGGGCTTGTTTTTTTGCAGGGTAAGCTAAACTTCTCATTGTTACCATTTTGGCAGACATAGTTCTTTGTAATCACTTTTTAGAGCTGAGATAACAAAAAAAAAAAAGTTTCTGGTATATTCTGTACTTCTTTTATGGTCTTCACCGTGAGCCATATATATTGTAATATTTTAATAGTTTAGACTTTTACATTCACAGCGATACTAAATATGTGGGGTTTTCTATTTGTTTAGATTTTTTTTAATGAATTTTTCATATTTATTTTTTTTTACTGTTTACTTCATTCTTTTTTTTTTTACACTTTTATTTATTTTATTTAGCCCCCACACGGGACTCGAACTTTCAATCTTTTTTTGATATTGCCTATAAAGCTGTGAGCAGAGCTTGAGAGGCATCTATGCATGGCAGCCCTGGGAGCCTTCAGTAGATTCCAGGCTGCCATGCTAGGCCTTCAGCACCCCTGTTCACATTGCAGAGGGTGCCCATTTCGTTCTTCTTTGATGTTTTCCAGTACGTTATATGATACATTACATACGGTGGTACCACTGAAAAATACAACTCATCCCGCAAAAAATAGGCAGACCGCTATGTTGACCGAAAAATAAGAGTTGTGCTTTTTTGAAAGTGGGGAGAAGAAACACTCTCTCTCTCTTGTTCGAGTAGCGAGCACCATCGAGTACGCTAATACTCGAACGAGCATCAAGCTCGGCAGAGTACGTTCGCTCAACTCTATTCAACATGGGTCATATTTGGCCAGTGACGTGTCTTCCTACTGTTCCTAGATCTTTACCCGCCGTCTCCTTCCTGTCTATCTCCATACAAATTAAAATGGCCTTTGGGACCGTGTGTAACGGATGTCGGACTGTTGGGATTTGTGGACTGCTGAGTGCTTGTCTAATGGAATTTTATATTAGAAAGGGTCAATGTTTTCAGCGGGAGAGGATGGTTGCTGCGCTCATGAATGAGATACCTTTAGGACGCTTCGAAGGCATTTTTTTTTCAATAGTATGAGAAATCTCAGAAAACTCCCTGAAGCTATCGCCAATCTAAAAATAAAATAAACCTTTTGCTATACCATTACATCACAAAAAACGCCTCTTTTAGAGGAACGCCCGTACGGTTTCCCATGAAAATATAACCTACAGATAGTCTCCTACTTGCAAACATTCGACTTACGAATTTCGCAAGATACGAACTATCTGTTCTGCACAGTATGATGTGATGCTATGGCATTACATCATACTGTGCAGGGACCGGGCAGGCTTCTATCAAGCCTGATAGAAGCCTGTCCGGTCAGATCGCAGTTGCTAGGCAGCCGGGGGCCTTCTGAAAGGCCCTAGGGCTGTCTATGCAGAGCGCCTAGCAAGCCGTGCGCTTGATGAGCACTCTGCATAGGCAGCCCTGGGGCCTTTCAGGAGGTCCCCGGCTGCCTAGCAACCACACAGCGTCCCGCGATCTCATCATGGGACGCTGTACGTGCCCCCTGAACGTCGGGTGCAGGCTGTTTCTTACAGCGGGCACCCGGCGGCAGCAGTTCCGACGAGCTGCGCCGTTCGTCAGAACTGTTAACACTTTAAATACCGCTGTCAGAGCGGTATTAAAGGGTTAACAGTTCTGACAAGCGGCGCGGCTCGTCTGAACTGCTGCCGCGGGGTGCCCGCTGTAAGAACAGCCTGCACCCGACGACGTATGGAGCGGGATCCACCCACGATCCTGTTCCATACTACCATTTGTTCGACTTGCGAACAAAATGGACTTGCGAACGGGCTCCTGGAACGGAACCTGTTCGCAAGTCGGGGACCATCTGTATATTTATTTTTACTATTTAAAATTATATAAAGACTAGGGATGAGCGAGCGTACTCGGAAAAGCACTACTCGCTCGAGTAATTTGCTTTATCCGAGTATCGCTGTGCTCGTCCCTGAAGATTCGGGTGCTGGCACGGAGCGGGGAGCTGCAGGGGAGAGCGGGGAGGAACGGAGGGGAGATCTTTCTCTCCCTCTCTCCCGCCCGCTCTCCCCTGCTCCCCGCTGCGACTCACCTGTCAGCCGCAGCGGCACCCGAATCTTCAGGGACGAGCACAGCGATACTCGGATAAAGCACATTACTCGAGCGAGTAGTGCTTTTCCGAGTATGCTCGCTCATCTCTAATAAAGACACATTTAAAATTTTTCTAATCTGTTTTTTTTTCTGATTGTAGATTTTTTAAAATTCTATTTTCTGTACATGACTGTGGGAGCGGTCATCTTGCCTTTCCTGCAGTTAACAGCGGCCTCATGGGCCATAGGCAAAATGTACAGGAAGGAACCCATTGACTTCTGTGGGAGAGTGTTGTGGTCATGCTCTGTGATTTATGTAGAGGTCATTGTGCAGGGAGGGGGTGGAGGTGAGCTGTGACAATCACTTATTGTGAATGGCCTGTGTGTTTTATCCATATGTAGATGTTTACATTTCTTTCTAATCCTGTGATGATAATGATATGACTACTGAGAAAACTCCTGTAGAGAACAGAAAGTGTCAGACTATTCGCAGGCTTATTTGTCAGCGTGAAAACTGCAAGATTTCAGGATTTTTTAAAAATATAAATCATGAATGATATGACATAAACATTTGATTGATACAGTAGGCCTTTTTCTGATGACACATTCCATTTAGAGGCCTATGAACTATTGCATCACATATCTGACTGGACCTGTAAATACAATAACAAGGTGAATCGCCCAGTATGGGCCTTAAGGTTAGAACCGCTGTTGGGAGTATGTACAGAAGTAACAAAGTTTTAACTTAACTGTGGTAACTTTTTGTGGCAAGTAAACCTACCTTAAAGCGGTTCTTCCATCCGGGGAATCTTATTTCAATGTGTTCAAAATCGCAAATCAATGCATTCTCCCGTAAGATGTTTATTTCCAAAATGCTTAGCTCTCCAGATATTGCAGATATTGATTCCTCTGCCCTCTGGTTGTTTACTGCTCATTGCCAGGGGAACCAGCCACCTCTTTTATGGAAAGAAATAGCAGAGGAGGCCGGCTACCGCTGTGCTCTACTTTTTTTTCCCAGAGATGGTCTGTTTCTCTGGCAACAAGCAGTAAACAACCAGAAGGGCAGAGGAATCAATATCTGCAATATCTGGAGAACGGAGCATTTTGGAAATAGACAGCATATTGTTGAGTACATTGTTTTGTGATTTCAAACACACTGAAATAGGATTCCCGAGATGGGAATACCCCTTTAAGCTATCACAAAACTATTGTCCTCTTATCTCAACACAACAAAAGCCATTGCAAAATAATTGAAAGGGTAAACAAAACTGTGGCACAGAAAGTTATCTTAACACATTAAAGGCCCGTTTACACACAACGATTATTGCTCAAAATTTGTTTAAACAATGTCTTTTGAACGATAATCGTTGTGTGTAAATGCTACTGTTGTAAGCTTTTCGGACGAACGATGATTTTTAGTTCAGCATAAAATGTATTGTTCGGCTGGCCAGCTGATAGCAGGGACCTCAAGCTTGATTCTCCGTGAGAGCGCCGATAACATTGTTTTTAGCAGCTTTCCTGTGGGAGAACAATGGAGCTGTATGAAGATAATAGACCACCCACTGTAATCTGCCTACAGAGAAGGGAGCTTCATTTAAATGCAAAATGAGGCTGATAAGCTACTAATAGGCATTAGTGCCAATTAGCAGCTTATGCAAAATGATTGCTCAAAACTGTCATTCAAACTGTCTTTTGAGCTACTTTTGAGCAATCATCTTTGCATGTATATGGGGCTTAAGTCTCAAGGTAAATTTTGCTATATCTGCAGTGACAATATATCATCACATTAAAGGGGTTGTCTGCCTTCATGGTAGTCTTTGCAAATGTGTCAAGGGTGTATTTATGCAACTTACTAATAGAGCCTTTATTGATGTTGGGTACTGATGTCATCCTTCAAACCACACCCCGCATGGCCAGTCTACTGCACCCTCTGGACAGCGGGCCTGTACATAAGATGGCTGCCTATGGATGGGCATGTGACCAGCACGTCATTATGCTCCTGCATTGAAACTCTATACACCTTCCATCTGCATAAGCCATAAGCGCAGAAATTGAATGGTGGTAACGAGTGTTTCAATGGAGGCATAATGATGTATTGGTTACATTCCCCTCTATATGTAGCCATTTTATGGATGGGAACGCCACCTTGGGAGGACCAGAGGCTATCTGAGCAGGGGGTGGGGTTTTAATAATAAGGATTCTGAAACCCATCTTCAATAAAGACTAGCTTAACAGTCTCCAACTACTTTAAAGGGGTATTCCAGGTTTTTACTATTGATGACCTTCCCTTAGGATAACTCATCAGTAGTTGATTGACGAGGATCAGCTGCTCAGGATCATCCAGTTCGATATCAGTGCAGTGGGAAGGATGACGTCATCGGTAGTCAGGGCCAGAAGTGTAATAGACGACTTCACTTCCATTGAAATCACTGACCAGCTGATCAATAGGGATCCCAAGCGGCACACTGTCAACGATCAACAATTGATGACTTATGCGTCATCAGTAGTAAAAGCCTGGAATACCCCTTTAAGGCAAAGGGGACCAGAGCCCTTAGTAAAAAAAAAATTGGTGGTGGTCTTAGTGTTTTAATTTTTCTTCTGTACCAATGATGCTATCTCCAGACTTGTCTCAATGGGATATAAATATGTAAAGGTGATCGGACCCTTTAAGCAATACGCAAAAAATATTTGTAACTGGGCATCAGTTCAGTTCTAGGATGTTTTCCTCATGTCTTATTCAGTGCAGTCTGGAATAATGAGCAGTGAATTCCAACAATGGGCGAGGAACGTCCTGCCTTACCCAGGTTACAAAGAGTCAGCTCAGTGGGTCAGGAATTTGTACACAGCAGAGACTGTGTGACGTCAATAGGTGTTAAATATGCTTATTATGGATACCTCCGAAAACCGCATATCAGTATCTGTAGTGTTCATGCTGAGCAATGGCGCCTTATAGAAAGATTTAATCACTCGGCACCTCCATGTTGAGCAGCGTTGTATTGGCACCATTAGACAGTATTATTCTTTATTTATGCATGGTGACATATTAAGGCCTCATGTCCACGGGCAAAATAATAATTAATATCTGCAGCGGATCACCCGCATGGGCATCCGCATTCCATAGGGATGCATTGACCACCCGCGGGTAGATAAATACCCGCGGATGGTCAATAAAAGTGAATAAAAAAAATCCGGAGCATGAAAAAAATGGACATGCTTTATTTAGGTGCGGGTCTCCCGTGGGGACGGCTCCCGCAGGCTTCTATTGAAGCCTATGGAAGCCGTCCGGATCCGCGGGAGACCTAAAATCAGAATATACTCACCTGCTCCGGACGCTCCGAATCTTCCTTTCTTCGCAGCTTGATCTTCTCTCCGTCGCGGCCGGATCTTCTTTCTTCGGGCCGGTGGATGTGCCCGGCCCATGCGCGCAGCACGCAGCCGGCGTGCCGAGCACATTCGCCGGGCTGAAGAAAGAAGATCCGGCCGTGACGGAGAGAAGATCAAGCCGCAAAGAAGGGAAGATCTGGAGCGTGCGGAGAGGTGAGAAATTGTTATTTTTGTCTCATGTCCGCGGGGCAGGATGGACCCACTACGGATTCTCCCCGTAGCGGGCCTGATTTTCCCCAGGGACATGAGGCCTACAGATTATTGGCGCTTTATTGTTGTTACTGATAAATAAAAATCTATAGTCTGAGACTCAACCTCACCGTGTATAATAAACTAGAATGTCCAGCTTACCTAAAAGTCAAGATGTACTACAAAAAACAAGACATTAAAGGGGTTGTCAAGTTACCCGACAACCAATGTTTAATAGGGCTGCCTATCTTGAGGGCCATGATGCCAGGAGTTTGGGAATGTGACACTGCAGTCTCTGATTGGCTGCAGCCATCACCTCACTTCCTGCAACAGAAGCAATCACAACAAACGCCGAACCACAGTGGGGCTACAGCGCTGGATTCTGGCAGCGTCAGAGGGGTAAGTATAGCTCAGTTGATTCCTTCAATACAGGCAGACCTAATGAAGGGGGACAACCTCTTTAATAACACAGATGCACATACTTGCAAAAGTTTGCATACCATAGCCGAGCTCTGAGCTAATTAGCTGCTTCCAAAGTCCAGCGCAATACACTAATACCCACGCAAAAAGGCCGCCTCATTCATAGCACAAAAACGTCGCACTAAGGCATGTGCAATTGTGCATGAGCTTGTGTGAAGCGAGCCTTATATAGAGGCTGCAGACACGGAAATGTGGAAATATAACCTAAGGGTACTTTTACATGGGATGACTACCACTCTTGGGCTTTCACAAAGGAGCAATAGGTGTCCAGTGAATAGAGGAGGCAGAGTGTGCAGGAGATCTCTTCAGACTGCCCGCCTCCATACACAGTGAACAGGCAGATCAGCGATTGCCTGTTCACACAGCGCGAGAAGTGAGCAGTAACGAAGCAACTAGCGACTAATAAGCCATTTCTCACTCCGTGCCCTGTCGGGTCCTGCTTTTACATGGGGCGACTATCGCTGGAAATTTCTTGTCTGAGCGATTTTTTATTTGTTATCGAATTAATAATTTTTAACAATTATAGACAAACACAATCTAACTAAACTCATCACACACAAACAGTTGTATCGTTCATGTCTTGTATTGAGCATATTGAATAATCCACAACGAGAGAAAAACTAAGTGAACCACTCTGTTACCGACTTCTGCAGAGTCTATTCTTTCCTTGTGCAAATGAGAATAGGGCTGATCCCTCTGCACTGTGACAGCCCTTCAGATATTTGTAGACTGCTATTAAGTCTCCTCTCAGCCTTCTTTTTTGCAAGTGAAACATTCCCAGATCCTTTAACCGGTCCTCATAGGACATGATTTGCAGACCGCTCACCATCCTGGGAGCTCTTCTCTGAACTTGCTCCAGTTTGTTGATGTCTTTTTTAAATTGGGGTGCCCAGAACTGGACACAGTATTTCAGATGAGGTCTGACTAAGAAAGAATAAAGGGGGATAATTTCTTCACATGATCCAGACTCTATGCTTCTCTTAAAACATCCCAGAATTGTGTTTGTCTTTTTTGCTGCTGCATCATACCGTTGACTCATGTTCAGTCTCTGATCTATTAGCATACCCAAGTCTTTTTCATATGTGTTGCTTATCCTAATTCCTCTCATTCAGTATATGCTTTTTTCATTTTTCTTTGTTTTTGAATCCTCTCTCTCTCTTCTCTATTGTTAGCAACTCTCATAGCTTAGTGTCGTCTGCAAATTTGATCAGTACCCTTCAATTCTCTCATCTAGATCGTTTATAAAAATACTAAACAAAACTGGGCCCAGGACACAGCCTTGTAGTGCCTCACTTGAGACATTCTATCAATTGGATGTGCAGCCATTTATGACCACTCTTTGAGTACAATCACTCAGCCAGTTGTGAATCTACCTAACAGATGCCTTTTCAATCCCAGTCCGTGATTCTGTCAAAGAAAGAAATTAGATTGGTCTGCCATGACTTGTTTGTTACAAACCCATGCTGGCTCTTGTTAAATACTCCATTCTCATCCAAGTACTTGCATATACATGTATGCTATTTAATAATTTGTTCAATCCCTTTTCCTGGTATAGAAGTCAGGCTCACAGGCCTGTAGTTTCCTGGGTCCACGTTCTCCCCTTATTTGAAGATGGGGACAACATTTGCCCTTGTACAATTTTCTGTGACTTCTTCTGTTCTCCAGAAATTTTCAAAGATTATGGTGAGTGGTTCAGCAATTACCTCTGCTGCTCCCCTTAGTATCCTAGGACCTGGAGACTTAAATTCATTTAAGTTAGCTAAGTGTTCCCTCACCATTTCTCTGCTTATAGATAGCCTGCATTCTATTGTTTCCCCAATAGCACAGGGAGGATCAGTGGATGTTACATTTACTTCTTGAGAGAAAACAGATAGAAAACAGTAATTTAAAAGTTTGGCCTTCTCATCATCAGTTTTAGCAAATTCACCATTTTCATCCTGTAAATATCCTATTGCATCTTTGATTCTAATCATGTGTATCATCCCACCAAGTTTCCATGATGTCTATGACATCATATTTCTTTTCCTGTGTTAGGAGCTCTAATTCTCTTTGTTTCCCATGCTCTGCGCATTTGTGTAGAAACATTTTAGTTTGTGATCGGTGTCTCTTGCTCCTCTACTTTCCTTCTAAATTTTTTGTCTTTATTCTTTCTTTCCACTTCTAATAGCAAGGTTCTCAAATGTATTAATTAGCTGTATATTTTTGTCTGGCCTTTCATATTCCTTCCCATATTGTTCTAGTTCAAAGCTCTCCTGATAAGTGTAGCAAGGCTCCTGCCAAATACATGCTTGCCTGTCTATGTAAAGTGCAACCCGTTTCTAGCAAGAAGTTCATCATATAGGTAATTCACTCCATGGTCTAGAAATCCAAATCTTTGCTTAGGGCACTATCAACTGAGCCAGTTGTTCACCTCTAGAATCCTGTTCCATCCCCTTATTCCATGGCCATCCACTAGGAGAATGGATGAGAAGACTACCTGTGCTCTTAGTTCCTTCACCTTCTTTCTGAGGTCTTCAAAGTCTCTGCAGATAGTTGCAAGGTCCTTTTTTGCAGTGTTATTTGTCCCTACATGTATTAGTAGGAATGCGTAGTTGTTTGAGTCTTGATAGCCTATTAGACACGTCTTTGATTTGAGCACCTAGAAGACAGCACATCTCTCGTGAGGTGTCAGGTCTGCAGACAGTGGCCTCAGTTCCTCTCTCCTTTTCTTCTTCACAACAGCACTTCTTTTTCTCCATCCAAGAGGATTCTGAGTCCTTACTAGACTGTTCTTCATGGGCAAAGTAATTTCTTGCTGTACCTCCTCATTCTTTGTCATTTCTTGATGTACTGGTTCCCGAGCAGTATGGGTGCTGGCTGACTCCTGATCCTCCTGCTTCTTTGGGTCACATGCTTCCATTTCTCAGCTTCTGCAGACACACTGAACATTTATTTTCTTTCAGCACTCAGACTTTCTTCTGCTCTGTCAAGGAAATCCTCATCTTCCTTAATGAGCTTCAATGTAGCTCTTCTCTCCTGAAGACTACGCACCTTTTCCTCCAGTAGAGACACAAGTTTACATTTCTGGCAGGTGAAGTTTGACTTTTCCTCTGGTAGGTCTGTAAATATGTAGCATACATTTCAGCTCACCAAATGGCTCCTCTCCCCTCCCAGGCTCAGTTGATGTCCACTTCCAAACTTCTAATAGTTAAAAATTCTCGTCATGATATTTAACCTATAAGATGTTACTAAATTCACATGTTGGTAGATCTGGTGATGTCCTCCAAGCAGCTAGATCCCTGTAAACCCAGCGATCGTTCCACCCACAGCGACTCTTTGCTCTTCCCAGAATGCAAAGGAAATATGCAAATTATGTTCCTGGAGCTCCAATTCCTGAATATGTTACATTATTTTGTACTGGTCCTGAGTCACAGCCTGTATTAGAGTACAGAGCTATATTCACAATTGTGCAGGTGGTCATTGGAAATAGTTGGCAACCTGGTTGACAGACACCAGTCTGCTATAGTGCAATGGCAGAGATGTTGGATCTAACAAGGTTCAGCATAGTCCTGATAGTGACTACTTTCACAATACCAAGGCCATGTCCCTCAATCAGTAGCCCCAACTGTATAAAAGCATCCAAATGCAAAATTAACATAAAGGAGTAAATGTATCATTTTATCACTCCCCCTTTTCTAGACACTTTTTTTTGCCTAATGCGCATTATCACATGAAGAAGGGGATATCTAACACCATATAGGTGTTGCATCTAGTATTGATCATCTAAAGGGTTACACAACCAGCATTGGAGTATGGGAAGATGCCCATCAATTTCAGATGCCCCCCTAGAGGGCGATTGTGCTGAGCTGCTGTGGTATATTAATGGCAGTTTACAGGAAGAGGTTGGAGGAAGGGGAAATAGCCCAGGACTTAAGTGGTTAATAAATTAGTGCCATAAAAATACAATTTTAGATCAAAGCTAAATATAAAATTCTGCAAGTTTAAACTTTTTGACAAGGGAGCTCTTGTTAGGAACAAGGTCTACAAATAGCCATTTCTGACAACAAGAACTATTTTACCTGTTTACTAAAGTATTGTACGGGGTGGTGCAGAAGTAGTCAGACGGCCTTCACATCTGCGGCAAGAGTTCTGTTTGGGGAGCAGAAAAGGGGAATCCCCTGGCTGCACAGGTCCGTCTTATGATGGAACCGAACAACGCCAAATGGACCCCATTGACTATAATGGGGTCCGTTCCGTTCCCGCTCAGCTGAATGGCATTGTACCGGAAGAAAAAGTGCTGCGTGCGCCAGTTCAATTACATCAATTGTAACAAATGGAGATGAACATTAAACTTTCAGAAAGTTCATCTAATGTCCGTTTTCGACATAATGATCAACCATCGCACCTTCAAGATTGATGCAAGCTTGGAGACGACAAGCCACATCTTCGGATGCATCCCAACACATTGGAACTGAAATGTTATTGAATTCCACAGTGATAGCAAGCTTCAATTCCTTGACTGTTGAAATGGCAGGTGCGTATACTTTACCCTTACCCTCTTAACCACCACCCATATGTTTTTTGATGACGGCCGTTAAGGGTCTTTATTCTACAGCACCGTTTTTTGATGGAAGCTGCATTAGTAACCTGGAGCGGGTCTCCCATGCCAGGGGGAGCGGGTGCTCTGATGTCGGATGACAGACTGGCACTTGCTCTAACAATGGAGCCCAAAAAAACACAGATCTTCGCTGTTTAACCCTTTACACGCCGCGGTCAGCGCAACTGCAGTATGTTAAAGGCTGACAGAGGGAGGGAGTTCCCTCTGTCACCCATCGGACCCCTGCAATGTGATCACAGAATTCCCGATGAGTTGCAATGGCACACAGAGGCTGGTATATAGCTTCTGGGTCTGCCAGCCACGGTGACCTATGGGGCTCAGACTCTGGCTAAGCATCATAGGCTTTCTAATGCACTACTATACTGATGTTTAAAAAATATTAAAAAGAGGTAAAAAAGAAATATTAAAAATAAAAATGCCAAAACCCCATCTTTCTTCCTTTACCATGTAAAAAATAAATAAAAATCACTAAAAATCACATATGTGTTATCGCTGCGTTCGTAATGACCTAGAGAAAAAAGTTAGTACATTATTTAACCTGCACAGTGCACGTCATGAAGAAAAAATACAAAAAATATGGCAAAAATAGGTAACTTTGCCTATTTTGCGTTCCAAAAAACAGAATAGAAAGTGATCAAAATTTTGCATGGATCAACAAATGATACTATTAAAAATCAGAACTCCTCCTGCAAAAAAAAACAAAACCTTTCACAGCACTGTTGACAAAAAATAAAAAATGTTAGGGGTGTTTGTATGCAGCGATAAGCTTATAAATTTGATATTGGCATAATCGTATCGGCCTGCAGAATTAACTTAACATATCACTTATACTGCACAGTGAATGCTGTAAAAATGTGAAGAGAGGTGAGATCAGAGATGTGGTGAACACCCCCCCCCCAATAACCCCAGTCCGACCCTCAAACTCATAATCCCTCCCCAATCATCTACAATACCGTGTGTTCCAAAAGAGTGATGTGTCATGAAGAGCGTGACCCCTGACATCACAATGGGTGGCGCCGGGGTTGAGAACGCCAGTCGGCACGGCTGACCTATGTGTGGACTATTATATAAACGATCTCTGTTAACTGTATTTTCTTGCTTGAAAAAGGCACCTATGTGCGCTGAAATGTGTAGCATGATGGACTCTGGATGGTTTCTGTAACTTTTTGTAAACTTTTAATGACTGTTGTTTTTGAAGAATAAACCAAAAAAAAGTTTTGTATACCCTGGAGAATCTCATTGGGCCTCCATTGCTCTACCAGGGCCTCCCCCGCTTGCGCCAGGTAAGTCTCCTTCCTTGTGCATAGGCATTCATATGCACGCTTTATCTTTGTAACTTACACCTAATTGAAGGCGCTTGTCCTATATGTGCATTTTTCCCCCAATCCCCCTAAAAAAATGTATATAAGTAAGGCCGACTGCAGACAGCCGGGTCGGATCCCGCGGCAAAAAGTCTCGCAGAGAACCCGACCCAAGCCCGTGCAGGGACCAGTGCGGTGCTCACCTCTCCTGCAGCTCCGGCTCTTTGATGTGCCGGCTGCCGGCCAGCCGACGCATGCGCAGAGTGGAGCCAGGGTGCAGGGAGAGACATTTCTGTGCGGGCCTCTGCGAGACCCGCACAGAAATAGAGCATGCCGCGATTTGTTTCCTGCATGTATTTTTATGCAGACAAATCGCGGCCATCTGCATAGGATTGCATTTTGCAATGCAATCCTACGCAGGCGTCCAGGGGCCGAAATTCTGCCGGAAATTTAACCGCAGAATTTCCGCCCATGTGCAGGGGGCCTTATACAGTACATTAGATAGACATTATGCTATTAGATACAACTAGTCCTGCAAAGAACAAACCCTCATATGGCTATATCAACGGAACAATTAAAAAAGTTATGGTTCCTGCAATGCAACAATGAGAAAAACTAAGAAATTAGTCATTAAGGTGCAAACCAGCTTTTTCCCTAAGGGGTTAAGATAGCCCCGTCCAATTGGGATAAACAGAAAGAGAGAATGGGCCTATCAATTCTGATATTAAATTCCCCCCCCAGACCATCACCCCTGGACTGCTGTTATCCACCCAATTGTCAGGATTTTCAGGTCACCAATAAACTCAGTTGTGTTAACGCCTCTGAACTGAATTCTGAATCGGGGATTAATAAACCCGCCCTTTTTTGAGGGATCAGTGACAGGAAATAGTTTTATAATAAATATAAAGTGTTGAGTAACTTTAGGTACTTAGTAAATACACTGCATTACTTATTCTGTACTGATCCCAAGTTACAGCCAATATTACACTCCAGAGCTGTATTCACAAGTCTGCTGTGGTTGATCATAGTATCATAGAATGGTAGAGTTGGAAGGGACCTCCAGGGTCATCAGGTCCAACCCCCTGCTCAATGCAGGATCACTAAATCATCCCAGACAGATGTCTATCCAGCCTTTGTTTGAAGACTTCTATTGAAGGAGAACTCACCACCTCCCGTGGCAACCTGTTCCACTCATTCATCACCCTCACTGTTAGAAAGTTTTTTCTAATATCTAATTTGTGTCTCCTCCCTTTCAGTTTCATCCCAGTGGACTCAGTAATATTAGAGACAGTCAACAAGCTTGTTTTCATACAATTATATTAAACTGTATGATTAGCCTCTATAATTCAGTTGAACAGTTATTTCTTTGCAATTACTATACAGAGCCCGGTGTAAAATTACACATTTTGAGCTCCCGTAAACAAAACCATTAAGGATTGTTGGGAGACAATAATAATCTTTATTTATATAGCGCCAACATATTCCGCAGAACAGGGGAATAGAACAAAACCACAGTAACATGTAGTAACCAGTTAATGGAAACAGTAGGGCTGAGGGTCCTGCTCCAACGAGCTTACATACTACAGACAATGGGGTGATACAGAAGGTAATGGGCTGGAGATGTGCACTGTATGGTGAGGTGGAGAGTGAGGGATACTATACATAAATAAAGCACATAATACAGCACAGTGAATGCAGCTCTGGACTATAACACCGGTTGTAACACAGGAACAGTACAAGATAAGTAATCTATGGAGAAATTCACTTCACCAGCAGAATAGTGAGTGCAGCTCTGGAGTATAATTAAAACAGGATGTAACTTCGTATTAGTACAGGATAAGTAATGCATGTGCACAGTGATTCCACCAGCAGAATAGTGAGTGCAGCTTTGGAGTATAATACAGGATGTAACTCAGGATCAGTACAGGATAAGTAATGTATGTATACAGTGATCCCACCAGCAGAATAGTGAGTGCAGCTCTGGGGTATAATACAGGATGTAACTCAGGATCTGTACAGGATAAGTAATGTATGTATACAGTGATCCCACCAGCAGAATAGTGAGTGCAGCTCTGGAGTATAATACAGGAAGTAACTCAGGATCTGTACAGGATAAGTAATGTATGTACACAGTGATCCCATCAGCAAAATAGTGAGTGCAGCTCTGGGGTATAATACAGGATGTAACTCAGGGTCAGTACAGGATAAGTAATGTATGTACACAGTGATTCCATCAGCAGAATAGTGAGTGCAGCTCTGGAGTATATTACAGGATATAACTCAGGATCAATACAGGACCAGTAATTATATGCATGGTTTCTTCACTAGCAGAATAGTGAGTGCAGCTCTGCTGTATAACACAGGATGTTATTCAAGATCAGTGCAGCATGCCTATATATATATATATATATATATATATATATATATATATATATACACATGCTACTCATGTAATCTAGAATACATAGTTGAATCATTCTGTAAATACAGTAAGTCAGTGTACTTATGCTGTACTGATCTCAAATAACATCCTGCGTTATACATACAATACAATATACTCTATATGCAGCACTCATATACATCCAATTATGTAGCATACAGTAATACAATCAACAGTAGCCAACACCACAATAGCCTCTTGTATATAAGGACCAGCAGATACTCCCCCCCTGTATTTCCCTTCATGTCCCACCAGTCACCAGTGTTGCAGAACATAAGCATATTAAACATTAATCCCATTTCCACAGCCATTAATCTGTCTTCCGTGCCAACTTTGCATTTCCAGTAAACTTGTACGCCGCCCTCCATGCTCTGGCATGCGTGTGCCATTCCTGTGCGGACACTCCTTGCTCACCCTCTGCCATTGTCTCCAGCGCACTGGACACAGAAAGACATTTCAGTTCAGCGATACAGAATGACTAATCTGTTTTACCAAGCAAATACCCAGCAATCCGCATGGCTAGAACCAGCGACGCTGCAGACCCATCAACTGCAGTCAGAGCTCCAGCCGCACACATGTGCCCGCTGCTGCAGAAGGAGGGGTACGGGCACACCAACTATAGGCACACAGGTATAGCGCAAACACATGCAGAATACAGTGCCCATAAGGGGACCCGATACGAATATAGACATGCGTCACACAAGCGCAGGTAATAACACACCAGCACGCACCTAGAAATACGTACACGATGCCAGGCCCAGCTCCCTGTTACGCAGTCACAAGATGCAGACACAAATCCTCCTCCTCCCCCATGTTACCCCTTTTACACACCCTAAACTCCTCTTGCACTTCCCGTTGCACCCTGTCTGTCCGCCCGCCCCCGCGCCCGGCCTGTCACCCCCCCCTTACCACCTCCCATCGTTGTGTTACCGTGGGTTCCCGTGCAGTATAGACAGTGTCAGCATCATCTGCTGTTCCTGACTCCCGTAGCTATAGCAACAGCTAATCCTCATCATCACCAGGGGGATGAATGGTCCCCTCCCTGCCTGCAGAGCAGCTGCCGCCCCTCCCTGCAGCACATCGCCACCCCTTCCTCCCAGGCAGCGAGCACGAAGAGAACATCTCTCTGCAGAACAATTGTTTCACCTTGTCTGCTGTCACCCCGACAGTCCTTAGACTAGAGAAACGTGTATTTATAAGTTGGTATGGAGACGGCGCGGCGACCTGCCATGTCTAAAGGTGGCGCACAACACAACGCAATGCCCTCTTGGTCATAAATTACTAGTCGATGTTACATAGCATCACATGGAACACACACAATACTATACACATGGACCACAAAAACACCCACAGCTACATCAAAAAGTGAAGTCTAGCAGGTCTACAGTGTAATGCTATACATTGTTCCCTGTTATCAGCTATTTTAAGTAGCAGCGTTCTGCAATGGGATGGAGGACAGGAATTCCAGAAAAATATCTGCCCCCCCCCATCCTTGTCTTCATGTTCATTTGAAGAGTTTTTCCATTTGCACATTGCTGCCAGTGCCAGCGTTAGGTTAGATGGCACCCGGTGCAGGATCATGTTTTGCACTGGTAAGCAGTCTGCCTGTATTCTGCTTGTGCGGAAAGCAGCAGGATAACAGCATGCCCGCACCAGAACAGCTCAGTGAATAAATACTGCACCAGAACCAAGTCATTCCTATAAATAGCAGAACCAAGATCATACCATAAATACAGTGCTAGAACCAAGCTCAGTAAATAAATACTGCACCAGAACCAAGCTCATTCCTATAATAGCAGAGCCAAGATCATACCATAAATACAGTGCTAGAACCAAGCTCAGTAAATAAATACTGCACCAGAACCAAGCTCATTCCTATAATAGCAGAGCCAAGATCATACCATAAATACAGTGCTAGGACCAAGCTCAGTAAATAAATACAGCACCAGAACCAAGCTCATAATATTCAACCCCGATTCCAAAAAAGTTGGGACGCTGTGTAAAATTGTAAATAAATGTAAAGATAAAAAAGAATGCAATGATGTGGAGATCTCAGTGAACTGTATTTCATTCACAATAGAACATAGAACACATATCAGACCGTGACAGGGAGATATTTTTCGGTACCATTAAAAACATTTTTTACTGAGTCACATGACTGTGTATAAAAAAAGAGCGTGTTAGAGAGGCAGAGTCTCTCAGAAGCAAAGATGGTCAGAGGTTCACCGGTCTGTGGAAAACAGCATCTATAACTTGTGGAACAATTTCAGAGAAATGTTCCTCAAACTAAAGATGTTGATAATCCCACCATCTACAGCACATAATATCACCCAAAGATCCAGAGAATTTGGAGAAACTCATGTGCACAAGGGGCAAATCCGATAGTCAATATTGAGTGCTCAAGATCTACGGGCCCTCAGGCATCACTGCATTAAAAACAGGTATGATTCTGTAATACAAGTCACTGCATGGGCTCAGGAATATTCCAGAAATCATTGTCTGTGAACACAGTTCTCCGTACAATCCACAAATGTAAGTTAAAGCTCTATCATACAAAGAAGAAGCCATATATCAACACAATCCAGAAACTTTCACCATCACTTTCACCAAACTCATAACATAAATACAGCATGGACGAGCCTCAGTGCATAGATATAATGCCAGAACCAAGCTCATAATATAAATACAGAGGGGAGGTGATAGTGCTAGCACTTGGTAGTCTCTGTAACTCCTTTTCCAAGAGCGTGAAACCATAAATGTTTGTCCTCGATCCCATTCTTGGTATCGATTAAAGTCTCCTGTGACATGGAGGACCTCAGGGTTCCCATTAATTATGAAACTTGTGCTCATGGCCAGGTGTAGCTACGTGCAACCCATGCGGTCGAACAGGGCACCAACCACCAGCTTGTAGAGGGGCACCAGGCCGATGTAGGTTGGGAGCAATCAATCTCTTAAATCTGCCTTGGCCAGATGATCTTCTTCCTCATGCAGCAGCATCTTGTAGAGCTACATGAATTATCATCCTCTGTCTCCTCCCCTCTGATGTCCCAAGGCTCAGTCTGTCAGGCCATTGGTGCTCCTGCAGCACAGTTGGTTAGTTCTGCTATTGTATTTATGTTATGAGCTTGGTTCTAGTACTGTATGTTATGAGTTTGGATTTGGCGCTGTATTAATGTTATGAGCTTGGATCTGGTGCTGTACTTATGTACTAAGCTTTTTGTGGTATTGAATCCATGTGTTGAGCTTGGTTCTGCTGCTGTATTTATGTTATGAGCTTGCTTCTGGTGCTGTATTTATTCACTGAACTCTTCTAGTGTGGGTATGCTGCTATCTTGCTTCTTTCGACACAAGCAGAATACATGCAGACTGCCTATCAGTGCAATATATATTGTTTTTTTTCTTATGATGGGGGCGTCAAAAAATTCCGTACAGGGTGCCATATGACCTAAGTGACTGCTTGTGCTCAGCCACTATTTGTTCCTGGAATTATGAGGCCATCCATCAATTTCGTGCTGATCCAGCAATAAAACGGTTGTCTGGTGCCTGGATAAAGGGCGTTTTACTGGACTAATGAAGTGTTACTGTGCACTCCGAGTACTGAGGATGGAGAAAATAATGGGGGATTTGTATGGTACTTGGAATACAATACAGATTCCATTTTCTTGCACACAAAGAAGCCCCTATTCTTCTGATTAATGATCACAAAGCAGAAGAATATACGGGACATGCCAGCCATACAAGAAGAAGGGACTCCAGCTCATTCTAAGAACTCTAAGTACTCTAATACTGCTGGAGACTCCCAAATTCAGAAACATGAGATCCATTACACGGGTGAAATACCCCATACAGGGGTGCATGCAAGAGTCATAGCAAATTTCAAAATGGGTCCGAGGGCTCCACCAAATGTATTTAGTGGGAAAAGTACCTGCAATAGCAATTTGGACAGCTGCAATGTGTACAGAGATATCTGCTTCCTACTCTGTACTCACAGTCAGCGGCCCTGTGAACAGCTGATCGGAGGGGATGCTAAGTGGTGGAAACCCACTGATCAACTATATTGAAGATACATCATCAATAGTGTAGTGGTGGACAACACCTTTAAATTGAATCAGAGCTGTATACATTCGTGAGCTCCACCTAGTGGTGGCCGTTGGTAGCCATTATGACAATGCCATCATGACCCCTGCCCGTTCTACTTCAATACTGTGTATTACGGTCTTTATTACAGATCACAGTGCAGTGGTACACAATGCAGAGTTTCTGCAGCCAGTATATAGTAGAAATCACTTAAAGGGGTTGTCCCGCGAAAGCAAGTGGGGGTATACACTTCTTTATGGCCATATTAATGCACTTTGTAATGTACATCGTGCATTAATTATGAGCCATACAGAAGTTATTCACTTAGCTGTTCCGTTGCTAGCGTCCTCGTCTCCATGGTGCCGTCTAATTTCAGCGTCTAATCACCCGATTAGACGCGCTTGCGCAGTCCGGTCTTCTCCCTTCCGAATGGGGCCGCTCGTGCCGGAGAGCTGCTCCTTGTTGCTCCGCCCCGTCACGTGTGCCGATTCCAGCCAATTGGCTGCGGGGATTCCCCTTTTCTGTTCCCCGAGTAGGAAAGCCAAACCCGCGGGCGCAGATGTGAAAGCACCCTCTGACATAACATGCGGTGTAAACTTTACTTATAGAGTGCTATACCAAGAGGCCATATCAAAGTACCTAAATAAATTATCTTATAATAAGCATGTTGAAGGATCTCCTGCTGCTCAAAGCCTCAACTGCAATCTGTGAGGGAACCCAGCCATAAGTGTTCAATCTCTCTGTAGTGCCTCCGCAGGGGAAGTGATGCATTGCACAGTTTCCATTGAAAGGTAATGTATGAGCATGCTGGGTCCTCCACAGCAAAAAACTCTTTGTAGACTCCTCACTACGCTGGCTAATAAATCAGGGTCCTGGATGGGGGTCTCTGTTCTTATTCTCTAGTGACTTATTGCAGAAAAAAGGTTTAATCGATCTGCCGTACTGCATATGTAAAAATAAACTATTGCATTCACTGACCCTGAAGACCACCACCAATATTACCTCTTCATATACACAAATTTCACAGTAATGTGAAATACCCCTTTTAGAGGAAATGTTAAAGTTTTCTCCATCATCCTGCTTACAAAGAAAGAAACCTGACATGACACATACAGAAACAGTATTTGGAGCTGTTAAAAGGAAAATTTAGGTTGCACACTGTCAGCAAATACCAGAGAGACAACGAGAAAGCGAAGGGAGGGGGAAGAGCAAACACTGACACACTACACTGAGATACACCAGAACAGTCCTATTATATACGGCGAGACAGACACAGAGATATACACCAGGGACTACGCAGCATAGTATGTTAGGCCGAAAAAAGACATGTCCATCCAGGTCAGCCTATTACTCCCCAATGTTAATCCAGAGGAAGGCAAAAAAAAAACCTATGAGTAAGAACCCAATTTTCCCCATTTAAGGGGGAAAAAATTCCTCCCCGATTCCAATCTGGCAATCTGAATAATCCCTGTATCACCGACCCTTTGTTATTAGCGATCATAACATATAATATTGTAACGCTCAAGAAAGGCGTCCGGGCCCCTCTTGTACTGTAATAGTGAGTTCGCCATCACCACGTCCTCAGGCAGAGAGTGCTATAGTCTCACTGCTCTTACAGTAAAGAACCTCTTTCTATATTGGTGTAGACACCTTCTTTCATCTAACTGAAGAGGGCGCCCCCTTGTTACAGTCACGGTCTTGGGTATAAATAGATGATGGGAGAGATCTCTGTATTGTCCCCTAATATATTATTTATACATAGTTGTTAGGTCACCCCTACATCCTATGCAGTGATAAAAAGAGTGAAGAACAGCCCTATTACACACATATATATATATATATATATATATATATATATATATATACACACACACACACACACAATGCATTCAGAAAGTCTTCAGACCCTTTCACTTTTTTTTTACATGTTGTTCTGGCCCTGTGCAAATTTTACATTTTTTCCCCGAACATTCTGCTCTCATTACCCTATAATGAAAGAGGGAAAACAGAATATTAGAAATCTTTGTAAATGAATTAAAAACTCACATTTTGTATTGATATAGGTATTTTGGTATGACATTTGAAATTTAGCTCGGGGGACCTTCCATTTCTCTTGATCATCTTTGACCCACCAAACTAAGTAATTGGAGGAGAAGGTCCTAAGTAAGAGAGGTGACCAAGAATCCAATGGTCAATGTGGCTGAGCTCCAAAGATTCTGTGTGAAGATGGAAAACTTCTAGAAGGCCAACCATCACTGCAGCCTCCACCAATCTCCTCCCCTCAGTAAAAGACACATCAAAGCTTGCCCAAAGTTTGCCAAAAAGCACCTAAAGAAATCTCAGACTGAGAAACAAGATTCTCTGCTCTGATGAAACAAAGAGTGAACTTTTTTGGCCTTAATTCTAAGCATTATGTGTGGAGTAAACCAGGCGCCGCTCATTACTTGCCCAATACCATCCCTACAGTGAAGCCTGGTGGTGGCAGCATCATGCTGGGGGGTATTCCTCAGCGGCCAAGATAGGGAGACCGGTCAGGGTTCATGGAAAACTGAATGGAGCAAAGTACAGAGATATTCCTAATGAAAACCTGATCTAGAGCACAAGGGATGTCAGATTTCCAACAAGACAATGACCCTAAGCACACAGCCAAGACAACACAGGAGGGGCTTAGGGACAACTCTGTGAGTGTCCTTGAGTGGCCCAGCAAGAGTCCTGACTTTAACCCAATTAAACATCTCTGGAGAGACCTGAAAATGGCCTTCCATAGACCCCCCCCCCCCCATCCAACCTGATAGAGCTTGAGAGGATCTGCAGAAAAGCAGAAAAGAAAGTCAGAAAGCCCCCAAATCCAGGTGTGCAAACTTTGTGGCATCATAGCCAAGAAGACCGGAGGGTGTAATCACTGCCAAAGGTGCTTCAACTAAGTACTGAGTACAGACTGTGAATACTTATGTCAATGCATAATGTTAGTTTTTAATTTTTAACAAATTTGCACAGATTTGTAACATTCTGTTTTCACTTTTACATTAAGGGGTATTGAGTGAAGAATGATAGGAAAAAAAATTGAATCTTTTTTTTAAATTAGCATAAAGCCACAACATAACAAAATGTAAAAAAAAGTGAGAGTCTGAAAACTTCCCGAATGCATTTTATATATATATATATATATATATATATATATATATATACACACACACTCTTTGTAAAATCAAATCCCGCCTCTAGAAGAAGTTGTCATTTTGCTGCAAAACCCGCCCTGCAGTTCCATCTCAGGTAGATATACAAATGATGAGAGTTGTGGTGATTAGATGAGCGGTCTTGTCACCTGAAGCCCTAAAAGTGGTTCCCCCATTGGCCTATAAAAGGCTCGGAGGCTCCTTGTGTGTAGTGACCTCTTCTTCCGCTTGTGTGGAGCTTGTTGACCGCTAGACGCCTCTACGACGCAGAGAAGAGATTTTGCCCCGTTACCAGAGTCTGAGAGGGGCGCGTTATTGGGATGTGAGAAGCTGGATGGTTGTGTCAATGAATTGTCCCCCATCGGGCCGTTCTGACCAAACTGTTAGGAGGTGCTGGACCAGTGGATGTGTGAGGACAGACAAGGTAACCGGGCTCAGGACGCCCCCTACAGACCATTAGTAGAGAGGAGCATCTGATTACCCGACAAGCACCAGCAGCTCCAACCATTTCACTGTCTGCCATCCAGAGACAGGTGGCGCCTTTATTACAGGTCCCTGCGTCTATCAGAACTATTTCTGGGCGATTGGCTGAAACACATGTGGTCTCAGAGCCCCCATTACATGTATGGTCTTTGACACCCACTGTCGCCTCTGTTTGCAGTAATGTTGTGAAATATGAAACTGGACGCTACGGAGTGGAACCGGGTTGTCTTCAGCGATGAATCCAGATTTAGTTTGAGCTCTGACGACGGCCGTGTTCATGTCTGGAGACCCCAGGGCGAGCGCCAAAATCCTGCCTTTGCTGTGGAGTGGCACACTGCCCCCTGCTGGTGTGATGGTGTGGGGGGCCATCGCATACAACAGTCGGTCCCCCCTAGTACCGGTACGAGGGACAATGACAGCTCAGCGATATGTTCAGGACATCCTGCAGCCACATGTGTTCCTCTCATGGTGGCTACCAGCAGGATAATGCTCGGCCGCACACACAAGGGGGTCACAGGAATGTCCCCACAACATTGTCACACTTCCGTGGCTGCTCAGTCACCAGATTTATCACCGATAGAACATATATGGGACCATTTGGGACGCCAACTTCAATAACCTATGAGTTTTATCTAGAGGCTCAGTTACAGCAAATGTGGAGCGATATGCTGCAGGATACCATACTAAACCTGTATGCTTCCATGCGGCTCTCCCCGTACCACATCTTGTATCCAAGCTAGAGGCGGTATAACAAGGTCCTACTGCCTCCATGCCCATCTGTATCACATCTTGTATCCATACTAGAGGCGGTACAACAGGGTACTAGAGCCTGCATTCTTGCCCGTATCACATCTTGTATCCATACTAGAGGCGGTACAACAGGGTACTAGAGCCTCCATGCCCACCTGTATGACATCATGTATACAAGCTAGAGGTGGTACAACAGGGTACTAGAGCCTCCATGCCCACCTGTATCACATCTTGTATGCATACTAGAGGTGGTACAACAGGGTACTAGAGCCTCCATGCCCACCCGTATCACATCTTGTATCCAAGCTAGAGGTTCTACAACAGGGTACTAGAGCCTCCATGTCTGCCTGTATCACATCTTGTATCCAAGCTAGAGGTTCTACAACAGGGTACTAGAGCCTCCATGTCTGCCTGTATCACATCTTGTATCCAAGCTAGAGGTTCTACAACAGGGTACTAGAGCCTCCATGCCCACCTGTATCACATCTTGTATGCATACTAGAGGCGGTACAACAGGGTACTAGAGCCTCCATGCCTGCCTGTATCACATCTTGCATACAAGCTAGAGGTGGTACAACTGGGTACTAGAGCCTCCATGCCCACCCGTATTACATCTTGTATATAAGCTAGAGGCGGTACAACAGGATACTAGAGCCTCCATGCCCCTTGTATCACATCTTGTATCCAAGCTAGAGGCGGTACAACAGGATACTAGAGCCTCCATGCCTGCCTGTATCACATCTTGTATCCAAGCTAGAGGCGGTACAACAGGGTACTAGAGCCTCCATGTCTGCCTGTATCACATCTTGTATCCAAGCTAGAGGTTCTACAACAGGGTACTAGAGCCTCCATGTCTGCCTGTATCACATCTTGTATCCAAGCTAGAGGTTCTACAACAGGGTACTAGAGCCTCCATGCCCACCTGTATCACATCTTGTATGCATACTAGAGGCGGTACAACAGGGTACTAGAGCCTCCATGCCTGCCTGTATCACATCTTGCATACAAGCTAGAGGTGGTACAACTGGGTACTAGAGCCTCCATGCCCACCCGTATTACATCTTGTATATAAGCTAGAGGCGGTACAACAGGATACTAGAGCCTCCATGCCCCTTGTATCACATCTTGTATCCAAGCTAGAGGCGGTACAACAGGATACTAGAGCCTCCATGCCTGCCTGTATCACATCTTGTATCCAAGCTAGAGGCGGTACAACAGGGTACTAGAGTCTCCATGCTTGCCTGTATCACATCTTGTATCCAAGCTTGCGGCGGTACAACAGGATACTAGAGCCTCCATGCCAGCCTGTATCACATCTTACATCTAAGCTAGAGGCGGTACAACAGGATACTAGAGCCTCCCTACAAGGGATCGGTTCTCCACAATAAATCCTCCTTTTGCTCTGATATTGTAATCACTTACTCATACCAACATTACAATCACACAGAGAGAGTTTCATTGCATTCCGACAACTTCTAGGGGAGGGATTGTTTTGTGACAATGAATAGATAGATAAATTAAAAAAATAAATATATATATACACACACACCGGAGACTACGTCCTATACACTGATATACAGTACAGAGCGGAGAACGGTGCTATATGGTGCTTTATGTAGTTTCATTTATGGAATTACCTGCTCAGGGTATAATCTTCTTCTGGTGGTTCAGATTCCGATGTGAGCACCTTGGTAGTGAGAAGTGACTGCCAGCAAGGAGACTTAAACATTAACTGGAAAATAGAATGATTGAAGTAAAACCTTGTTATATATGTAGGTGTCTCTGTTGTGACGGTATACGGCCTCTGTCACACTGGCTACAAAATCATCGCTACAAAATGCATCTATGTGAAGCTAATGGTTTCCAATGGGTTCTTTCACATGAGATATTTTGTAGCCTGAAAGAACCCATTGGATACCATGGGCTTCACATACATGTGTTTTGTAGCCCATGTGAAAGAGGCCTAAAGAACATATACACAGTTATGGGTTTGTTTCCTCCGGTGTCTACTATTTATACTATTCAGACTTTTATAGTTAAACCTTTATCATGCAGAACAGTTTATTCTCTCTTTTAGGCTGGGGCCACACGGGATGTAATCCTGGCAGAAATCTCGCGGATTGCCAGCAGCTAAAAACGGCAAGATTTCCGCCAGGAAAGTGCTGCTTGAAAACCCGCAGCACTTAGCCGTGAGTTGTGAAGCTGCTTGGTTGCACATTTTTCCATTGCGGCTGCGCTCCCATAGAGGAGAGTGCGGCCGCAACGGAAAAAAAAAATTAATATTCTGCCGGCTTTGCCGCCGCGGATTGGCCGTCCCGTGTGGGCGAGATTTTTCACACATCTTGTCCACATGGCTGGCTAATCCCGGGATTAGCGGCTGCAGGCGCAGCAAAATTCCTGGACAGAGAAAGAGGAGAGGTATCCTGATGTCCCTATCCCAGGAACTTTTATTTGAGAGTGAGAGCTGAGTGGATAGAGAGAAGCCCACCGTGCAGTGATCCAAGTTGAATCAAGTGAGTGTCTGTGGAGTGTTCCTACCCCGCTTCCTCCTCTGGATTGCTCCCCTTTCAGTAGCGGCACCTTACAGATAACGTGGACTGTAGGACTGGTGTCTCCTCCCTGACCTCACAGTCTACTGTCCTACCTGGACTGGTGTGTATTAAGCTGTACGCTGTCAAGTTACAAGTAAAACTTTTCCACCCCCTGTCTGTTCCCAGGGACTCAGATGCTAAAGTTAATTGTGTGTGTGGACTTCCTTCATTTCTCCACCGAGGATCATACTGGTGTGCAAGGAACGATGGCGTCACGCGTGACAAGTTTACAGTCCACCACATGTATACAGGTAATAGGAAGAAGCCTAGTAGTACTCGGGCCAAGATGGCATGCGTCCCTCCAGGGAGGAGCCTGTTAACAGCCACCTTGACAAGTGCCAACTCTACCCTCCCAGCTCCTCAGCGTGGGCCTCGTGTTTAGGTGGCCGCTGAGACGCTGTATATGCTAAAAAATATATACAAAAATAAGTTAAAAAATAGAATAAACAAGGTACATGAACTTGGTAATATCCAGCGTTGTCATTGAAGTGAGTGGAGCAGCAGCGCACCGGCGTAACCACCACTCCATTGACTCAAGGACCAGCTGAAGTCCCATTCTCAGGATTGGTGGGGTCTCAGCAGTCAGACCTTCATTGATCATAAGTTATCCACTAGCCTGCGGGTTGGGAAAACATTATAACTTTACACAACCCCTTTATGACTCGTTTTTTGTTAACATTGTCAGTTATTTCAGTTATTTTCCATGTTAGCATCTGACTACAGCAACACAGACCTCTAGTGGCAGTGCTGGAAAAAACAGCTGCAGTTGTGCTGCACTATATGCTTCCAGTGCCATATCTGTGTTTTTTTTGTGATTGTGCGTGTATATATGTATGTAACCGAAACATTTGTATTTATATATGCGAGCTCAAACTCTAAGGATCATCTCAGATAGAAGTCCATTCACTTATTGAATGACTTCACCCCACCAGGCCTGGAGTGACTCAAGAAAGTGAACCAGGTCCCACCCCAGCCACAGCTAACTCCACCTTCACCTGCAGGTTGAAATGAAAAATATCTAACTCCGTGTTAGATAAATGGACCCCATTATCAAGATCTATATGCTTAAACAGAAAACCCCAAATGTAAACTAACTTGTTCATCAATCTGCTCACCTTCTTCCTAATCCTGTCAATTTTGATTTGCAAGACGTAACCTACACGCACCATGATACTATTTTTGAAAATACCAGACGTGTAACAAATAACAGTTGGCACAAATAAAGGGGTTGTCCCGCGCCGAAACGGGTTTTTATTTTTTTCAATAGCCCCCCGTTTGGCGCGAGACAAACCCGATGCAGGCATAAGAAAAACAAACCGTCCAGTACTTACCCGAATCCCCGCGCTCCGGCGACTTCTGACTTACCTTGTGAAAATGGCTGCCGGGATCTTCACCCTCGGTGGACCGCAGGTCTTCTGTGCAGTCCATTGCCGATTCCAGCCTCCTGATTGGCTGGAATCGGCACACGTGACGGGGCGGAGCTACGAGGAGCCGCTCTCCGGCACGAGCGGCCCCATTCAGAAGGGAGAAGACCGGACTGCGCAAGCGCGTCTAATCGGGCGATTAGACGCTGAAGATTAGACGGCACCATGGAAACGGGGACGCTAGCAACGGAACAGGTAAGTGAATAACTTCTGATAACTTCTGTATGGCTCATAATTAATGCACGATGTACATTACAAAGTGCATTAATATGGCCATACAGAAGTGTATACCCCCACTTTGTTTCGCGGGACAACCCCTTTAACTAAATCTGTTCCTTTGTACCAAATTTACCAATATCATTGCCACCAAGATGGTAACAATGATATCAGGTTCGGGGCAGGTGACAATATTTGAGAACTGAGCTTCAGCAAACCTGCCCACTGTAGACCACTTCCAGCAGCCCAAAGAGTGAATGAAGGACCGATGTCCACACAGTAGTTGTGTACCTGTGAAAATTGAGAAAACAAGAATTAATCAACAAGCAAATGAGGACGCACCTAAGTTTTTATAGCGTGATGACAAACATCTTCCCAATCGTTTAATGACCAATTCACTCAAACTAGCTCTGACTGCAGCGGTATCCAACACAATTCTGAAGGGTGACCTAAAAAAGAATGACTGACTATGCCCAAACACACCCGAAATTTAGGCAACACTGCTCGAAATTAAACAACACGTGAATTATCTTCATCTACATCTACAAGGAAAACCCTATTATCGCTGTCCAGCCAAATAGCGCAATATTTTACTCAAACTAGCCCTGGCAGCGGCGGTATCTGACACAGTTCTGAAGGGTGACCTCAAAAAGAATGACTGACTGCGCCCAAATACCCCCGATATTTAGGCAACACTGCTTGAAATTGAAACTGAATAACAGGCGAATGATCTTCATGTACAAGGAAGAGTCTACTACCACTGCCTGGCCAATTAGCGCTATATATTATACTCAAACTAGCTCTGGCAGCAGCGGCATCCGACACAATGAAGGATGACCAGAAAAAAAAATGACTAACTAAACCCAAATACCCCCATAATTTAGGCAACACTGCTTGAAATTGAAATCTTCATGTACGAGGATATGCCTACTACCACTGTCAGGCCAAATCGCACAATATTTCCACACAGCCTGGACAGGCCAGATACATATCAGGAACAGCACCAATATGAACCCGGTATTCCTTACCTGAAGGGTCAGTTTCTGAGATCTAACAATAAAAATTGACAAATGCTTATTACTAACAGAAATGTGATAAACCAATAATGCAGAAATTCCTGATCAAGATAACACCTCCCCAATGCGAAAAATACAGACGATCGTCAAACTAAAACAGTAGAGAGAAGCTGCACTTCAAAACCTGAAGTTTACACAACTCTGGACACCAGGCATAACCTAAAGGGTTTTATGATTAACACAAAACCTCATACCACAGCTCCACACTGCCTAAAATAAGAAAAGAGGGTATACTCACCTTTGCTGGGGGCCCGTAATACAGATGACAGCCGGCACGGTGCAGAAGCATGTGACTGCTGCAGCCAATCAGAGGCCACAGTGTCACCATCGCCACTCCTGGCATCAGCACTCATATCCTGGCCTCAATGATGCCAGGAGTTTGGGGACATAACGTCACAGGCTTCCGCCCAGCTCGTCTGTCCGAAAGTCACCGCCAATGCTAGCATCAGGGGTCTTCCACTTTTTCTTTTGTCTGCCAGGGACAGGTCTTGTGATATAAGAGGCTCTTCGTATGCTTCCTGTGCACCTTTTTGATCAACACGAAAATCTCCACTTTCTGCAATGACATAAGTGGTCAATATCACCTACAATGTAGTTTCGTCTCTTCTCACCTGTGTCTCGGCAGATGATGCCGTCTTTCCATCTCTTCAGACCAACTGACCTGAAGAAGCTCCTGGCCTATGTCCTAATGGTGTTGGTGATGTCAGAGCTGGCTCCCTGACCCTGGAAGTGAGACTGATGTTTCCCAGGAGGATGGGATGGCCAAGCTGATTCTTTGTCCTTGGTGATGAAAAGCCTAGCTACACCTCTGCATGTTGCTAACACCAACCCTTACACTTGTGAGGCAGAAGACAATTGCCATGAACGCATGACTTCTTATTTGTAATGAAAACAAAGGTTTGGTCCGGTGTTAGACAGTAGAGCAAAATGTGATTGTTCCCAGCAAGAGAAACCAAGTAATCTTGTAGATATGATAGCTTTTAATGGCTAACAAAAATACATGATGTAATAGTGAGCTTCCGAACGAACGCAGGGCTCTTCTTCAGGCTTAAATGAAATAGATCCGAAGAAACATGCATATTTATACACACTAATGACACACATACTTTGTTAGCCATTAAAAAAGATCATATCTACTAGATTACATGGTTTCTCTTCGTGGGAACAATCACATTTTGTTCTTATTTGAACACACGACTGTATCCAAAATAAGCAGAAAACACCATAAATATCAAGAAACAGAAAGATGACAAATGATCAACATATCAATGAAAGTACAACATGTTCTCATAGATTCGGTCCTTATGTGCTGATAGCCTGACACGTGTTCCTGGCACACAACCACCTGCTTATTAGGAATTTGGGATGGAGTTCAGATTAAGAATTAAAAAAATCTTCTCTCATTATAGATGGAACTACGGAAACAGTAAAGCTCCAGGGCCCGCAGGCTGAGGGGCCACTTTTGGTTGTTGCTATGACTATTATACAGACATATACAGTATTATCACATGAGAAGATGCTATACTAATTTTGTAAGGAGGATCTTACCTTTATGGTTTTGTGATGGCATCCAATGTCTGGATCTCTGGGTCTGTGTTTGATGGTAAAGAAGTACTTGCTCCCGCTCCTTCTAGAACAAAAAGTGAAAACAATGAAGGTCGCACGCCTCCTTATGATAGCAGTACCCTCTTTCTTCATTTTTGTTTTACTATCAGTATAGCAACATGATAAAGGAAAATCAAGGGGAAAGTCAGTGGTCACTTACTGGTGCCAACAGGTCTATGGGTTCTGAACCTGTACCAGGAATCAGTGGAGGTGATCTGGGAATCTGGGGTTGGGTAGAGATGGCAGACACAGAGGATCCTGGTCTGTCTCGGTGGTTGAAGGTCTTGGCCCATCCTAGACTTTATATGTCTTCCTTATAAGACGTGAGTAATTGACCTTTTTGGGAAATGCAGGATGCTGCAATTATGCAGGCAGGATATTAGATGATCTCTTATCATCTCATGATGGTACCTCGCTGTTGGATCACCAGTGGCCAGAAACCCAAAGGCAAAAGCTATAGCAAATACCCCACAGTCATAGCTGTTTCTCTGCTGATCCACTTGGACACATTTCAAGTGATTGAGGGGCTCATGGACCTCTTCACTGTAGATGTTCTTAATTTGCTCACGGATGGATAAAGACAGATTGTAGATGCTGATGCTGTCTGCCATGAGGACCTTGCCATCTTTGAAGCAGGTTGTCAAGTCAGCGCTCCCTTTCCTCATCCCATTGGATTTGCACAGCCTCCTTTAGTACGCTGCACCCTGGAACAAGAAGGGTCTGGAGACAATTCCCTCTCTAATTTGTTGTTTTGCTGGTGTTCTTGTCACTACAGTAAAAAAAAAAAAGTATACACATTTGGTATCGTAGTAATCGTACCAACCCATAAAATAAAGTTGTCATTTTTGTTGCAGTTTGTCTGCTCTAGAAACAAAACGCACTGAAGGATAGTGGAATGTCATTTTTCTTTTATTTTAATCCACTTAGAATTTTGTAAAAGTTTTTCAGTACGTTATATGGTACTTTAAATGGCACCACTGAAAAATACAACTCGTCCCGCAAAAAACAAGCCCTCATACAGCGACGGCGATGGACAAATAAAGGAGCTACGATTTTTTTTTAAACCAAGGGGGGGGGGGGGGGGGGGGAAGAAAAAAAAATGTGGAAAGAAAAAGGGACCGTGTCATTAAGGGGTTAAATAATGTACTAACTTCCTTCTCTGGGTCATTACGATGCACGGATACCACGTGTAATTTTATTAATTTTTCACAAAGTAAAGGGCGACAAGTGTTTTTATTTATTTTATGTTTTTATTTATTTTATTTTTTTAAATAATTCCTTTTTTTTATTTTTGTCCCTTTAGGGGACTTCCAGAGAGACCCATCAGGACCCCCTGATCACATTCTGACAGCCAAGCACCAGCTCTCCCTGCAACAGGGACCATCGGCTTGCTTCTGACAAGCCGGTGGTCTCTATGGCAACCTGTAAACCAAGCAGGGCATTAGAAGCAGGAGATTGACGGCATATTGGCAATATCTTCCGGCTTCTCAATGTCCTGTGGGTCTGTGCAGGGAGAGCACACTGTCACAGCTTGTGGCATTGTGCTCTGCAGCTCCCATAGTGATGATAAAGCCCAGAAATCTTCCAGGCTGTATCACTATGAGCAGTGAAGCTCGTTCCGGAAAATTTCCGGGCGTGCCACTCAAGGGGTTAATGCATAGTGAAGGGGAAAAAAAACCCAAAACAGAAATCCCTAAATAAGGTGAAATGGAAAAACAATTGTAGCATTTGGCAAGTAGTTTTTACAGCCTATGGGTTTATATTGGCCGGGTTTTCATGCCATTAGTTTACAATGCAATCAGTGCACAGGGGCGTATCTCCGCAGCATAAAAGCAGCTGGTTGGACACTTGTCGGCGGAAGCTGCATTGACTCCTATGGGGGCCAATGACAGCTGTAGGAGAAGGGAGGTAGTTTAACAGCGTGGCTGCTAAACGCTGTCCCCCTTCTCTTCTCCTTGCAATGGGAAGGGTGGCAAACAGCAGCAAGTGGTGGGAGCTCAGCACTAGCTCCCGCCCTGTCCCACCTCCTCCCCTTGCAGAGAGCCGGCGAGGGGGAGGGAAGGGAAAGACAGCCCAACGGCATACACGCTGCCTCGCTTGGCTGAAATACACTTGTGTGAATAAGCCCTACAGGTGTGGAGCCAGCGCCAAAAACACCCAAACAAAAAATGGTAGCTTTATTCTGTGGGTTCTCTTCAGTTAGGCCACTTTCACACGGCCTGAGAAAAAAACAAAAAAAAACAAAACAGGATTTGTACTTTGAGATGCACAAATATGAACCCACTCTTTTGAATAGGAATAGGCTTCAGTCTTCACATGTAAGTGACATCTGTCTGCAGCCAAGACTACAAAAAGGTAGGTACCCCCAAGTCAGTCTATACCAGTCCTGTCACTACAGTAGCTCAGACTTTAACTTTCCCATCTTCAAGGGCAGTTTTCATGAGATCAGAGAAGGCACCGAAGTGCTGAGTAGCTATTTCCAGTTGAGCTGAATTCCCACATGACAGATCCTATGACAATGGATTGTAAAGCGGATAGCCACAGGCAAAACCACTGCAAGTGTATCTGGAGCTATTCAGAGGACCCAATAGTGGCCTCAAAGGTAAAGAAACAGCACCTTGAGGGAGGAGTGTTCTCTCCTCTACAGAGATTTATTCCTATTTACACTGACAGATGGAATGCTGTCACCAGATAAGTGACAATGGCAACTATGGTGGACACACACTTCTTGAAATGGATGTCAGTTTTTGCCTGCTTCCAGTACAAGTGTCAGGGAATGTACACATTGCAGAAGAGCATTAGGCCTCATATCCATGGATGATTGGACCCTGCAGTGGAATCAGACCCTGTGGTTCTTCAGTGGAAGCAGTCTGTGCAGGATCCACACTGAAATGGAGTAGGCTGTGATTTTTTTCTTCCCCGAACCATCCACAAATCAAAGCCGCATGCTTTATTTTATTTGCAGCTGCCCATGTATCCCTATGGGTGGCTTGATTTGCCGATCTTACACATGGGTGACCTGTGCAGATTCTGCAAATCAGACCTGCCTGTGGATGTTGGGCCCGAAATGCATGGGTAAAATCTGTAGCAGACACCCGACACGTATGGGGCAGGCAGAAGCAGACGCAACAGTTTTTGAATTGACCAGTTGCAGACTCCTAGACAACATGTGTATGGGATTTACTGAGCGCTCTTCCACATTGGTTCTGGTTTTCCACGCCTTCTGCAGATGTACTGTCACAGTAGGTTACCATTTGTTTTGGTTCTACTTTCACTTTTTTCTCCCCCTGCAAATGCCAGATAACCACTTGTATTTTCAATGTGCATGAAATGTTTCAACTCTACCACCATGTGGTCATTATTGGTAGTGCACATATAGCAATTCCTAGGTGAGGAAAAAATAAATAAAACCCATAAAAGGCCACATTTCTTCTTACTTCCCATAGAAAAGGGACTTTATTTTACAGGTTATAGGACAGGAACACCAATGAGCATATATATTATATAGACAATATCCATTCTGCCATAGGCACAGGTGTATGAGAGAGATGGTATTCTGTAGTACACAAAACGATGGTCACACAGGGTGGCAGTCTGGATTGTTATAATATACAGCCAAATGCATAAGACGGGACAAAGAGGCACCTGCAAAAGACAAGGTGATTGTTAGCCTCTAGCACCGTGATTGGTAGATTGAGAATAGTGACAATTACGATGAAGATTACCCAACAGCTCATTTCTTAGCTGGCTTCCTGCCTCGTCCTGCTCCTTTGCCCTGAAAAGATAGTTGTAATCACTCAAGAGGAATACTAGCCTTCTTCCATGTACAACAGGGTCAACTTCAGGGGATTTTTTGGGGGGGTGGGGGGCTGGTTTCTCCACTCTGCTTGACAATCAGATCACGTTTAGCCAGATCTCCATGACCCCCTCACCCAAACTTGGTAGGTCCTGGCATCTGCTCAGGTTTGTTACAGATGCCAACATGGGACTGGAAGACCTACCTTTTTTGCTTGACTGTCCTCATCAGAGCTCCTATAAGCAAAAAAATTAAACACATTAGTAGTGTAAACAGTGAGTGTTGAATTGGACGGGCTATACTACTAAGCATACATCATGTATACCAGTCTTGTAGACCATATACAAGCCCATCAGATACAATAGTCACTGTTCACACTACAACAGCCTTGTCAGATGTCATCTTGTATCTTACTGTATAGGCATAGATAAGGATTACAAGTTAAGAGACAACAACATACTAGTTTGTGTGATGCCTCTAAAAATCTAAAGATTAAGGGAGCACTTAAGTGGTCTTCCATGCAAGATACTATTGATGTCCCATCAGCATAGGTCATCAATACTTGACTGGCTAGGATCTGCTTCTCGGCATCCTGGCCACAAACTGTCAGTGCCTCTACATACAGCGGGATAAGGTGGAAAGAAAGCTGTTACTGACCTCTACAGTGGTGGGCACAGCCATCGATGAACTCTGTGTGAGCTGTGCCTAGTGTTACAAGTTGGCCACCATACGGGCATCAGAGCAGCCATGTGTATCACTGCACTGAAAGTAGGCGCCTAGTCAGCTGAGGATGTCGATAGTATTATGTGGAAAACCTTTTAAGGCTCCCAGTATGCCCCTAGTCACTTACACTTTAGGGATGTTCATCTGCCTAGTTAGGAAGCAGAAGTGATTGTGAATCTATTTCCCCTGCTTTGATGCAAATAAGAGGGATAACAGAAGCACCGGAGAGGAAACAGCAAGATGCCCCCTTAAGGGTCTGGAGACAATTCCCTCTCCAATTTGGTGTTCTTGTCACTACTGGTACATGAGGCACAACACTCAGGGTGTACAGGTAGTCCTGCTCCTCCAGGATGGCACATCTGTATGTGCCATCACAAATAGGTTTGCTGCGTCTCCCAGCAGAGTCAAGAACAGATACCAGAATATGGGCCATTACACAAGGAGAGCTGAGTGGTCTGTAGAAGAGCATCAATACCGCATCAGGACTGGAGGAGCATTGTCAGAACAAAGTGACCTCCAGCAGCTACCAGTCTGCATGTTACTGGCCAACCTGTCAGATTTCATGGGGTGGCATGGGCTCACAGCCACACTCAATTGGCATTCAGAGCACCAAAATTGAGTTGGCAGATCAGCCATTGGTGCTGCATTCTCTTTATAGTTGGGGAAAAAAAAGTTGCAGTCACATACTAATTGGAGTGATACCAGCAGTCGTTGGGTTAGTGGGGCACCATGAATACATCATGAGCTTTCCTCACATATGCACACAATAGGGCAAACACGTTATGTGAAGATAACCTTAACTGGTACTAATGTACACGTCAGGCCATCTAAGCTGTAGCACCACAGTACTATACTCACTCTTCCTCCGGCTCATCTTTATCCAGCTTCTTCTTCTGGGGCAAAAACAATGAGGTTAACAGAAGGGTACAAGAACCACAACAGCAAGTAAAATAATCTTCTTAAACTTTGTACAGTTTCTTGAGCAGCACGGCAGACTGAAGCTCAATGTCCGTATTAAAGTGCCAGGTAGTCGCTCACAGTTTACATTGAGTCTCCTGGGAGTTACCACTCCAAGCTAGGCTACCTTCACATTGTTGCATGACTCCCAGCACCAGCTGTGCCTCAGGTCTCCATCTATGCAGAAGACCCATAGTGTTTAATGTGCAACACAGACATCTGATTGTTTCATGTTGGTGTCTGTCAGCCTCTCTTAACTGGATAGAAAAGCAGAGGCCAGAAACAATATGAAATAGAAACCAGAGAGGTCCCCATCCAGTTTTATGCATAGGAGACAGAAACCAATGATGAAACCGTGAAAGAAAGATCAGTGTGAAAGCCTAAATACCAAGACTGCTGGCCATAGTGACAGCCCTTTACATGCAGCATGTAAAGGGTTAACACAGCAGAGTTTTTCTCTGATCTCTGCCGTAAGAGCTGGTGCCTGGCTGTCCTAACAGCTAACCACCAGCTCTCCCTGTCAGAGACCATCGGCTTGCTTCTGACAAGCCGGTGGTCTCTATGGCAACCTGTAAACAAAGCAGGACATTAGAAGCAGGAGATTGCCGGCATATCGGCAATATCTTCCGGCTTCTCAATGTCCTGCTTTGTTCTCTGTGGGTCTGTGCAGGGAGAGCACACTGTCACAGTTTGTGGCACTGTGCTCTGCAGCTCCCATAGTGATGATAAAGCCCAGAAATCTTCCAGGCTATGAGCAGTGAAGCTCGTCCTGGAAAATTTCTGGGCGTGCCACTCAAGGGGTTAATGCATAGTGAAGGGAAAAAAAACAAACAGAAATCCCTAAATAAGGTGAAATGGAAAAACAATTTAGCAAGTAGTTTTTACAGCCTATGGGTTTATATTGGCCGGGTTTTCATGCCATTAGTTTACAATGCAATCAGTGCACAGGGGCGTATCTCCGCAGCATAAAAGCAGCTGGTTGGACACTTGGCGGCGGCAGCTGCATTGACTCCTATGGGGGCCAATGACAGCTGTAGTAGAAGGGAGGTAGTTTAACAGCGTGGCTGCTAAACGCTGTCCCCCTTCTCTTCTCCTTGCAATGGGAAGGGTGGCAAACAGCAGCAAGTGGTGGGAGCTCCGCACTCTAGCTCCCGCCCTGTCCCACCTCCTCCCCTTGCAGAGAGCCAGCGAGGGAACGGAAAGACAGCCCAACGGCATACACGCTGCCTAGCTTGGCTGAAATACACTCGTGTGAATAAGCCCTACAGGTGTGGAGCCAGCACCAAAAAACACCCAAACAAAAATGGTAGCTTTATTCTGTGGGTTCTCTTCAGTTAGGCCACTTTCACACGGCCTGAGGAAAACAAAAAAAACAAACAAAGAGGATTTGTACTTTGAGATGCACAAATATGAACCCACTCTTTTGAATAGGATCAAAAACAAGGTTTTTTTTTTGTTTTTTTTTTTTAAACACACACACACACACACACACAAAAAAAAGTTGCATGTCCAATATTTGGGTGTTCCTGCCCGGCCTACGATACAAGAGTGTTGAGGTTTTTAATTTAAGACAATTGTGAACCCACCACGTCCCTGAAGAGACACAAGGCATTTGAGACGAAACCACCTTGTATTACGCCCATGCTCAATATCAGTCAGGGTTTCATGACCCCATATTGCATGCTCCTGTGTGACATTAGCCTTACAGAGATGGCCAATGTATATAGTCAAAGTACAAAACTATCTGTAGAACTATTGGTATTTTAGGATGCATATGACTTGCTTCATTTTTTTTTTTTTTTTTTGAGACTGGGTGACAAAAAAAAAAAAAAAAAAAAAAATAGATCCTAGGATGGCCTTTGAGTCCATGTACAATATAATAACTTTGCAGAAGCTTGGTGTGGAGCAATCTTTAAGGCCAGGCTTACATTCTTCAACAGCACTTCCAGACTTCAGTCTTCACATGTAAATGACATCTGTCTGCAGCCAAGACTACGAAAAAAGGTAGGTACACCCAAGTAAGTCTATACCAGTCCTGTCACTACAGTAGCTCAGACTTTAACTTTCCCATCTTCAAGGGCAGTTTTCATGAGATCAGAGAAGGCACCGAAGTGCTGGAGTAGCTATTTCCAGTTGAGCCGAATTCCCACATGACAGATCCTATGACAATGGATTGTAAAGCGGATAGCCACAGGCAAAACCACTGCAAGTGTATCTGGAGCTATTCAGAGGACCCAAAAGTGGCCTCAAAAGGTAAAGAAACAGCACCTTGAGGGAGGAGTGTTCTCTCCTCTACAGAGATTTATTCCTATTTACACTGACAGATGGAATGCTGTCACCAGATAAGTGACAATGGCAACTATGGTGGCCACCCACTTCTTGAAATGGATGTCAGTTTTTGTCAGGGAATGTACACATTGCAGAAGAGCATTAGGCCTCATATCCATGGATGATTGGGACCCTGCAGTGGAATCAGACCCTGTGGTTCTTCAATGGAAGCAGTCTGTGCAGGATCCGCACTGAAATGGAGTAGGCTGTGATTTTTTTCTTCCCCGAACCATCCACAAAATCAAAGCCGCATGCTTTATTTTATTTGCAGCGGCCCATGTATCCCTATGGGTGGCTTGATTTGCTGATCTTACACATGGGTGACCTGTGCAGATTCTGCAAATCAGACCTGCCTGTGGATGTTGGGCCCGAAATGCATGGGTAAAATCTGTAGCAGACACCCGACACGTATGGGGCAGGCAGAAGCAGACGCAACAGTTTTTGAATTGACCAGTTGCAGACTCCTAGACAACATGTGTATGGGATTTACCGAGCGCTCTTCCACATTGGTTCTGGTTTCCCACGCCTTCTGCAGATGTACTGTCACAGTAGGTTACCATTTGTTTTGGTTCTACTTTCACTTTTTTCTCCCCCTGCAAATGCCAGATAACCACTTGTATTTTCAATGTGCATGAAATGTTTCAACTCTACCACCATGTGGTCATTATTGGTAGTGCACATATAGCAATTCCTAGGTGAGGAAAAAATAAATAAAACCCATAAAAAGCCACATTTCTTCTTACTTCCCATAGAAAAGGGACTTTATTTTACAGGTTATAGGACAGGAACACCAATGAGCATATATATTATATAGACAATATCCATTCTGCCATAGGCACAGGTATATGAGAGAGATGGTATTCTGTAGTACACAAAACGATGGTCACACAGGGTGGCAGTCTGGATTGTTATAATATACAGCCAAATGAATAAGACGGGACAAAGAGGCACCTGCAAAAGACAAGGTGATTGTTAGCTTCTAGCACCGTGATTGGTAGATTGAGAATAGTGACAATTACAATAAAGATTACCCAACAGCTCATTTCTTAGCTGGCTTCCTGCCTCGTCCTGCTCCTTTGCCCTGAAAAGATACAGTTGTAATCACTCAAGAGGAATACTAGCATTCTTCCATGTACAACAGGGTCAACTTCAGGGGGATTTTTTTTTGGGGGGGGGGGGGGGGGGGGCGGCGCTGGTTTCTCCACTCTGCTTGACAATCAGATCACGTTTATCCAGATCTCCATGACCCCCTCACCCAAACTTGGTAGGTCCTGGCATCTGCTCAGGTTTGTTACAGATGCCAACATGGGACTGGAAGACCTACCTTTTTTGCTTGACTGTCCTCATCAGAGCTCCTATAAGCAAAAAAAATTAAACACATTAGTAGTGTAAACAGTGAGTGTTGAATTGGACGGGCTATACTACTAAGCATACATCATATATACCAGTCTTGTAGACCATATACAAGCCCATCAGATACAATAGTCACTGTTCACACAACTGAGCCTTGTCAGATGTCATCTTGTATCTTACTGTATAGGCATAGATAACAAGGATTACAAGTTAAGAGACACCATGCTAGTTTGTGTGATGCCTCTATAAAAATATAAAGATTTTAAGGGAGCACTTAAGTGGTCTTCCATGCAAGATACTATTGATGTCCCATCAGCATAGGTCATCATACTTGACTGGCTAGGATCTGCTTCTCGGCATCCTGGCCACATACTGTCAGTGCCTCTACATACAGCGGGAGAAGGCGGAAAGAAAGCTGTTACTGACCTCTACAGTGGTGGGCACAGCCATCGATGAACTCTGTGAGCTGTGCCTAGTGTTACAAGTTGGCCACCATACAGGCATCAGAGCAGCCATGTGTATCACAGCACTGACAGTAGGCACCTAGTCAGCTGAGGATGTCGATAGTATTATGTGGAAAACCTTTTAAGGCTCCCAGTATACCCCTAGTCATTTACACTTTAGGGATGTTCATCTGCCTAGTTAGGAAGCAGAAGTGATTGTGAATCTATTTCCCCTGCTTTGATGCAAATAAGAGGGATAACAGAAGCACGGGGGAGGAAACAGCAAGATGCCCCCTTAAGGGTCTGGAGACAATTCCCTCTCTAATTTGGTGTTTTGCTGGTGTTCTTGTCACTACTGGTACATGAGGCACAACACTCAGGGTGTACAGGTAGTCCTGCCCCTCCAGGATGGCACATCTGTATGTGCCATCACAAATAGGTTTGCTGCGTCTCCCAGCAGAGTCAAGAACAGATACCAGAATATGGGCCATTACACAAGGAGAGCCGAGTGGTCTGTAGAAGAGCATCAATACCTCATCAGGACTGGAGGAGCATTGTCAGAACAAAGTGACCTCCAGCAGCTACCAGTCTGCATGTTACTGGCCAACCTGTCAGATTTCATGGGGTGGCATGGGCTCACAGCCACACTCAATTGGCATTCAGAGCACCAAAATTGAGTTGGCAGATCAGCCATTGGTGCTGCATTCTCTTTATAGTTGGGGGAAAAAAAAAAGTTGCAGTCACATACTAATTGGAGTGATACCAGCAGTCGTTGGGTTAGTGGGGCACCATGGATACATCATGAGCTTTCCTCACATATGCACACAATAGGGCAAACACGTTATGTGAAGATAACCTTAACTGGTACAAGTGTACACGTCAGGCCATCTAAGCTGTAGCACCACAGTACTATACTCACTCTTCCTCCGGCTCATCTTTATCCAGCTTCTTCTTCTGGGGCAAAAACAATGAGGTTAACAGAAGGGTACAAGAACCACAACAGCAAGTAAAATGATCTTAAACTTTGTACAGTTTCTTGAGCCTGGAGCAGCACAGCGGACTGAAGCTCAATGTCCGTATTAAAGTGCCAGGTAGTCGCTCACAGTTTACATTGTCTCCTGGGAGTTACTGCTCCAAGCTAGGCTACCTTCACATTGTTGCATGACTCCCAGCACCAGCTGTGCCTCAGGTCTCCATCTATGCAGAAGACCCATAGTGTTTAATGTGCAACACAGACATCTGATTGTTTCATGTTGTGTCTGTCAGCCTCTTAGCTGGCTAGAAAAGCAGAGGCCAGAAACAATATGAAATAGAAACCAGAGAGGTCCCTATCCAGTTTTATGCATAGAAGACAGAAACCAATGATGAAACCATGAAAGCAAGATCAGTGTGAAAGCCTAAATGCCAAGACTGCACCAAGTACCTTAGCCTGGCCTGCCTTCTTGGAGGCCGCTGGCCTTTTTACTGCTTTTGGGGGAGATTCTGGATCTTCATCCTCCTCTTCTTCTTGCTCCTCCTCTTCCTCTCCTTCCTCCTCCACCCATGAGTAATCTTCTTCCACTAGGAACACATTTCAGCATTATATATTATACCGGCAGTATAAGTGACCTGTGTTTTACAGGTCTAGTAACAGTTCACTTTACGGCAAGGTGTCCACCATCTCTGCTGGGGCTTCAGTGTGATGGTGGCTACCTCAACTATGCAGGTATAGATAACACTAGGTGGTTTTCACATGGAGCAGAATTGCCACCGAGTGTAAATACAGCTATATTAATCAGCTAGACCCCCACCAGGCCTCTACATTCAAGAGTTTAGAGAGCACTGTTACATTTGAGCAGTTTGAAGTGGGGTTGGGAATGCTGAATTTCTAGCAGAAGGGAGCAACATGGGAGGAACAGGCAGTAGAGAACAATCTGATTCTCTTTTCTGCTAGTCTTCCTGTCCAAGGGGAGGATTGACTGACTTTTTCCTTCATGTTTTCACCCCCTTGGTCTTTTCTTCTCAGAGAAGGAGTATAAAGATACTCATCTTGTCACTCCTGACATTTATCCTAAAGATGTTAGGTCATTGCTGACCACAGCATCTAAGTGGTCTTACAGATTAACTATAACTTGCTTCCTTATCTAGTGCTGCCCCCCCCCCCCCCCCCTCTGGGAAACAAAGTTAGCCAATGCATCATGATGTGCCTAAAGTTGGTTCCTATAAAAAAAAAACAGAACTCATCCTGAAAAATACAAGATCTCATACTGCTAGAGCAGTGTTCCGCAACTCCAGTCCTCAGGGACCGCCAACAGGTCATGTTTTCAGGATTTCCTCAGTATTGCACAGGTGATGTCATTATTGTCAGTGCCTCAGACATTGCCACAGGTGTTCTAACTATAGGATATCCTGAAAACATGACCTGTTGGTCCCTGAGGACTGGAGTTGGGGACCCCTGTGCTAGAGCACAAAGGTGAGATGATTTACAGGTTCTTAAGACTAAAGTTTGCTATATGACCAAGGGCTTAAGAGCGGATTTAAGCTGACCGAACTCAGTGCTAAGCATTTACATGAAACAAACTACAATAGCGAGTCACTTTCTAGGAGGATTTTCCCAGTTTTAAAGTTTGATTACTAGGGGTTAACCAATTTGGTTTCAGTGCTGTGATGTCCTAGACTCCTTCAGGTAGATCTCTGAGCCACCCACCATGACCATCAGCAGAGTCTAGTCTACCCACTTGATACCTTGGATAACGTCTTTAAGGCACCACCACAATTATATGAGTTGGTCAGCTAAGGAATCATTCCCCTAACCGACAAGGCTGCACCATGAGATGAACATGTGCCCCTACAAGCCGAGATCATATTAACAGTATACCCATAGGGAACAAGTTTACTTCAATATATTGGCAACAGTTAAAGCTAGAGTACATCAGTGACACACTTACATGCAATATGTTGGCCACTAATAAATACTGGTCCAGAGCCAGCCTTCAGCCGGAAGGTTATTGGAGGAGTTAATTCAATGCCCACCATTGTAGCCTATGACAGAGAAGTCAGTGTAAGCAACATTCAGAGATATTTCCCTGCAAAAGTTCTGTGACTTACCATAGGCAGAATAGATGGCTTTAGAGTGGCTATGGGAACGGGTTGTGCGTCGCTCCCTTCTACCTCTTGAGGGACTATTTCTACTATATGAAACTCATCTTTGGCTTTGTCCCCCAGACACACCTTAAAGAAAGTTTCATCTTTAAGTCAGTACAACTTAATGAACACTCAGCAGTTCAAGAAAGATATAACCAAAGCTTGGAGTAGTCAAGCAACACAATTGTGACCCCCACCATTCTTCTCATGGCACATCCACATGATGGTGCAGGTTACCAGCCCACCACCGCTGTACTCACAGTTCTCAGGGCCAGCTGGTGCTCGCTCTTGTCTTCATCTGATACTTTAAACACAAAGGTCTTGTTCTGTTCATTCAGCTCACACCCTGTGGAGGTAAGCAGAAGACCCACTCTAGTCCATTAATACATGCCAAACCTTACAATCCAGCTGTGACCGCCATATTATGTGCCTAGAGAATATAAGAGCTCACTTGTATAGGATCAGGGAGATGGAACCCCTGCTGCAAATATGAGAGCAGCCATACTATACGACCAAGTTCAGTTCTTTTTAAAGGGGGTGTCTACTTCTGATATTAAGCTGGTCCCCTTAAGATGATAATAGTCACACTGCTGGATGGCCAGTGATCATTCTGCGTGGTGGGAACCCTGTAGCAACAGATAAACCCTTTGGAGGCAGCACCGCCACAGATGTGACACATTACACAGTGCTTACCGAAAGACATCTTTTGTGTTCTTTCTGCACTTTGGGCAATGGATGGAGTTTATAAAATGAGGGACTGCCTTCTTGATCTCAAAAAGCCCCCCCTGTAAGAGGTGTGTGTCAGGCTATCGGAACACTCTGTATACACCTACAGGTAGTAATTTTCAGTTATCACATGTTTGAGCACTATATGAAAGTGTAGCTTGTTTGAAGGTCCCCTTGCCATTTTAAACATCATTTGACATCAATGAATGGAAGTTCTACCATTCAGGAGGTAGAGAACACGTCCTAATCATGGACATTAGCTGTATAACAAGCCCTGGTGCAATGTCTGGCTAGGTTTACATCAAGATAGCAGCCTCAGATTAATGTATACACTGGGAGAAGCCCTCAACATAGGTTTAATAGAGGTCATTACAGACAACATACATTGATAAGTCATCCTTAGGGTCCCATTAAGAAAAGTTTACTTAGCTTACTGGATGTATAAGATAGGACTGCGCCACAAGGTTTCAAACCACTCCACTTCACTGGGGATCCAAAAGTACCCAATCCACGTATTAGTTGGAGAGCTGCAGGACATTAATAAGGGTTCCCTGGTATAGGGTACCCTCATATAGAAATATATAATAAATAGTATTAGAAAAAATATGTCACCGCGCTGCAAGGTACTTAGTATTATACAAAGAACACTTTTCCTTTAGTATTGCACATAAAGGCTAGTGATAGTATAAGAAAGACACTTACTGGGGAGGAGGGGGGTGTGTATGGACACAGAAGCCCCCTCCTTGAAGTGTAGACTGCAATCACAGATGATGGTACACACCGGTGTACTGGATAAATCCAAAGTTTTTATGAATAGTTAATCCACCGATTGTGGATAACGTATTATACAGGTACCTGTATAATACGTTATCCACAATCGGTGGATTAACTATTCATAAAAACTTTGGATTTATCCAGTACACCGGTGTGTACCATCATCTGTGATTGCAGTCTACACTTCAAGGAGGGGGCTTCTGTGTCCATACACACCCCCCTCCTCCCCAGTAAGTGTCTTTCTTATACCATCACTAGCCTTTATGTGCAATACTAAAGGAAGAGTGTTCTTTGTATAATACTAAGTACCTTGCAGCGCGGTGACATACATTTTTTCTAATACTATTTATTACTTAGCTTACTACATTCCATCTACACCTGACCAAAGACAGAAGGGAAATAAGAACCCTGGCCTTCATTAGAAAATTGAGCCCTATGATGTGCCCCAGTGAATATACCAAGCCTATTAAAACTGTTACATTAGAGCCCTATTTACAGGGGACAAACAATGCCCAACACTCGTCCCTGTGTACTCACTCCCCTGCAGTTACACAGGAGCAAGTATCACTGGCTCTGACAGAGCCCCCAGCAGGGAGCGGGGCGGCTGCAGGAGATTTCCCTCTTCGTACTCCCTGCCCCTCTCCATTCACTTACACAGCGGCCATTCAGTATTGAACGATCATCGCTGAGGATTTTATGCAGCCTAAATGATGAAAGATTAGCTGAATGGTGATCGTTCAGTGTAGACAGCAGCCGTTCAGTGGTGAACAGTGGCTGTGTCAAGTGAATGAAGAGGGGTGGGGGAGCTTGAGGAGTGAAATCTCCAACCACCCCGCTGCAAGCTAGCGATACTTGCTCCTGTGCAACAGCATGGGAGAGTGTCCATGTGGGGACGCAAGTCAGGCATAGTTTGTCCAGCATTAGTCCCGTGTAAATTGGGCTTAAGACTACTTGTTACCCCCATCCGCAGCAATCAAACCTGCTTTTATTTTTCAAGACCACCATGAGGAATAAAGTCTGCACTACGATTGGTTATGATGAGCAGCTAAGACTTCTTTTTAGACAGTTTCATAAATCACCCCCATGTGCTTTCTGGTAGACATAAGATGGGAGGTCTCAGTTGGACTGTCATCAGGAAGTGTTTTCAGCCACTGAATACAGATTCCATTCTCCAGCAGCAAGCAGATATTTTGAAGTAGCAAGAGATAGAACCAAAAATAAAATTAGGCTGAAAGATATATAAAAACCACCAGTCAGTAGACCAAGATTTAGTTTGACACTTTAAAATTTACTTAACTCACCATGAGAAGAGTCAAGAAAAGGGACATGGGCATGTCAAAGCATTAAAATACAGGGATAGGCACCATTTTTGAGTGCAGAAGTGCTCTCTGCCATGGTTATATAAGGAGGTATTCAGACTGTGCGGTTGAGATGCAATTAAAACTCCAAAAAAAAAAAAAAAAAAAAGTTTAATTTTTTTACTGTGCCAAAAAGCAAGTTTTTCGCTACAGTTTTGATCGCAGCTCAACTGTACCCCTAGGGACCTTTTATTAGCCTGTAGGATGCATTGCAAGCCAAGGTACATTCTGCACAAACATTTCCAGGCTACCGGCAGATTTTGACATGGAATTAAAAATTGCTAAAGTCTGCAGATTTTGGTGCGTAATTCTGGCTGTGCATCACCAATATAGGAGACACTACAGTCTTACAGTTAGTCAGCCCCTCAAAGGAAACAATAAGGCTGGTGTGGCCCTTGGTGAGGGAGTAACACTGCCGCCTTAAATTACTCTAGAATTGTTTTTTTTGCGGGACAAGCCCTCGTATAGCTACATGGACATACATACCATCCTTCCACTTACCCCATATAAGAGACACTGGTTTCTCCAGCTTGCTGGTGTTACTGATTGTAGAGGCCATAGTTACAGCACACTCTATAGAAGACACATACATCAGATGGATTATGTGTTTAACCTACCCAGCTTCCCTTACCCCCCGAGCCCCATACAGACCTTGAGATCTATAGCAGTGAGAGGAGAGAGAGTCTCAGCTAGCACCTGCAGGTTTATATGGCTGATGGCAGCCACCTGACACTGATCAGACATTATTGCATTAACTCTTTAGGGCTCACTCACACAAGCATATTTGCCCTATGTATTACGTGTGTATCAATGCGACCGAACGACAGTATGCATTTTCACTCTCTTGTGTTTTTTTGGTGTGTGTCAATGTGTAGTAATCACTGCGTATTTACATACACCAAAAACCGCAAGAAGGCCCCAATAAGGTGATTTAATGGCTAAATATGCAGGGAATACGCATATATCATGGGTATTCACTGCAAATATGTGGAATCCCATTGATTTCAATAAGTTATTTTGGCCTGTAATACAGAACAAAACAGGACATACTGTAGATGAAAAATGAATGCGGTCAATGGGGTTTCAGCCCTGCACATTAGGGCTCGAACCCACTTGCGATATGTTTACAAGCGATGCGAGACTAAGGCCTCATGTGTACTGGGAAATTCGGGCCCGCACGGATTCTCCATGCAGAATCCCGCAGCAGGTCCCTCCTTTCCCGCAGACATGAGGCCTGAAAATAGATTTTACTCATCTGTCCGGACGCTGCAGGTTCCCGTCCGTCGCGGACGGATCTTCTTTTTTGCTGCCCAGTGGATGTGCTCATGTGTGGCGCACATGCGCCGTGCACCTTTTTTTAAACTCCTGCTCTCCCACGCTCCCGCGGCAGAGCAGAACGTCAGCTGCTCGTGTGCCGTGGATCCGGATGGCTTCCATAGGCTTCAGTGGAAGCCTGTGGGAGCCGTCCGTGCGGGAAACTAGCAGAAAATGGAGCATGCTGCGGGTGATTTTCTGCACATGCGATCCTCGCGGCAGGAAAAAATGACATCCGCAGGTATTTACTGACCTGCGGGTGTCCAATGCATCCCTATGAGCGCGGATCACGCGTGCGGGACACCCGCGCGGATGTTGTAAATAGAATTATCCAGTGGGCATGAGGCCTTTGTGAAACCGCCTGATTATGAAACCAATGATTTTCAATGGTTTCATACTCGTTTGCGATGTGTTCACTCAAAGCTCGCAGCGCTAAGAAAGTCTGCGCTATCACCCGTTGTTTGCAATGGGGCCGGCGGCAGCAGCGCCAGCCCCATTGAAAACATAGGGAGTACATCACGTTCCTCTGACACAGCTGTGCCAGCTATGGCAGGGGATTCCTTCATGCTGTGAGGAATTGACCGACTGTAAACAATGAGGTCTATTTTAGTGCAAGTTTTGTGCAACCTCAAAACAATTGGTGGTGTAAATATGGCATCATGTGCGTAAGAAACACACACATAATACGCAAGGCAAATACACTTGTGTGAGTGAGCCCCACGGCTGGGCTACATGGAAACAAGTTGCACAACCCAAAACATTTGCGTGACTTGGGGCTCACTCACGCGTATTACGTAGTATGTGCATGTGAAAAACACAGGTCTGAATGGCCCTATGTAAATCAATGGCGTTATATATGCATACAAATCTGTGCATAAGGGCGGCTACACATGGGCATGCAACATATCTGCGCTGTGAGAGTTGTATTTTTGCGCACTTTTAATATGTTATGTAGCCTAATTAGCTCAAGATGTGTTATTTTTCCTGCCGGAATTGCACAATTATGCGGGTTATGAGTGGGCACACCGCATAGACCTCTACGGGGCCTTTGGTACACAAATACACACGTGGGCTGCATTCCCACCAACGTATATCGGCTCGGTTTTCACGCCGAGCAGATATACGTCGTCCTCGTGTGCAGGGGGGGAGGATGGAAGAGCCAGGAGCAGGAACTGAGTTCAGGCCCCCTCTCTGCCTCTAAGGGAGGTAGAATTAGCCCTGCCCCCGTTCCGCCTCTCCCCATTGCAAATAGTGCAGAGGGGCGGAGAGGAGGCAGAGAGGGGGCGGGAGCTCAGTTCCTGCTCCTGGCTCTTCCATCCTCCCCCCCTCCCTGCAGATGAGGACGATGTATATCGGCTCGGCGTGAAAACCGAGCCGATATACGTTCATGGGAATGCAGCCTAAAATAGAGCATGCTGCGTTTTTTTTCCTGTGCGCAGAATGGTGCATATAAACAAAAAATGAGAATGAACCCATTGAAATCATTGGGTTCTTCTGCCTGCGTATTACACACACAAATCTTGACCGTACAAATGTGAAGCCGCCATAATACGCTTGTGTGAGTAAGCCCTTGCTGTTGCACGACTGTTTCAGAGCTGAAATTTGTCTGTTAGGCTAGGGCTATACGGTAAGATCTGTTGCAGAAAAGTCATGTGACAAACAGTTTCGCGACTGTTTCAGAACCACAATTTGGCTGATAAAAACCCCAGTCAAGTCTCAGGTGCCAGTGACTTCCACTAAAGCCGATGGTAAGAAAGTTGTGTGCAACCTGCAACCAATATACAACCAAGTTGGATTTTTTGCAGCTGTGATGACGCAGTTTGCAGATTGCAATACAACACCATTGACAACCCCTGCATGCGACCTCACAGTGCAACACGTGTCGCCATGTAGCCCTAGCGTTACACAATAGCCAATAGTTTTTTTATGCGGAATATACATTTCTTTGACCAAAATTCACATGAAAATCAATGTGTTACATTTGGTTTTGGGTCCAGATTTTGAAAGAGTGATACTCTACAGGCCGGTACATCCAGAGATAGATCGAACGTTGCATTAAAACAGAACAGTCTTTCACCCTCTCCAATCCACTGTCTGACGTCTGAAGACATTATGATTTAAGACTGTACAGCTCTGATGTTGGAAGACGTCCTTTGGGGTTCTCTTACTGTATATTGCCAGCCTCTCTGCTGTCGGAGCCTATCCAACGTGTCACCTCATGCAGTACTGGCTTTAGCCAGCAGATAGCGCCGTTGTATAAGAAAAAAAAAATTAAGCACCCTAGGAAAACCAGGATACAAATTGTATTGGAAAGGGTTAACCCTTTTCAATTCAATTTGTATTCTGGTTTTCATAGGGGGGCTTACTCATTTTCTGCTGTTATAAAACACATAACATGGTTAAAGAATCCGTTAAAACTAAAATGACATCATCAGAGTATAGTCCTATTTTGTGTTCCTGATGTCCTAATTTTATTCCTTTGATGTTATTATTAGTTCTGAGCTGTTCGGCTAAAGGTTCCATGAGAAGGGCAAAGGTGAGAGGTGAGAGAGGACAACGTTGTCGGGTGCCATTAGAAATTGTAAATAAAGACGAAATACACCCAGATGTGAAAACCCATGCAGATGGTACTGAGTATAATGACAAAATCACACATTTAGGGTGCATTCACACGAACGTATATCGGCTCGGCTTTCACGCCGAGCTGATATATGTCGTCCTCATCTGCAGGGGGGGAGGCTGGAAGAGCCAGGAGCAGGAACTGAGCTCCCGCCCCCTCTCTGCCTCCTCTCCGCCCCTCTGCACTATTTGCAATGGGAAGAGGCGGGACAAGGGGCAGGGCTAATTCGCAGACCTTAGCCCTGCCCCCATCCTACCTCCTCTCATTGCAAATAGTGCAGAGGGGTGGAGAGGAGGCAGAGAGGGGACGGGAGCTCAGTTCCTGCTTCTGGCTCTTCCAGCCCCCCCCCCCCCCCTGCAGAGAGAGACAGCGTATATTGGCTCGGCGTGAAAACCGAGCCGTTATACGTTCATGTGAATGCACCCTTAGTGGAGTCAGAGAAACCAAATTTTCCCAATCTAGCCTCTAAATATTCCCAATGGATCCGATCAATTGGCTTCTCTGCCTCCAAAGCCAAGCATAGAGAAGGTATACAGCCTATTTCAGCGGTTTTAATGAGATTTAGGAAGCGGCACATTTAGAGATGAGCGAGCATACTCGATAAGGCAAACTATTCGAGCGAGTAATGCCTTATTCAAGTACCTGCCCACTTGTCTCTAAACATTCAACTGCTGGCGCAGGTGACAGGTGAATTGCGGCGGTGAGCAGGGGGGAGCGAGGGGGGAGAGTTCCTCCTCGCTCTCCCCCACCGCTCCCTGCCGGCACCCGAATCTTTAGAGACGAGCGGGCGGGTACTCGAATAAGGCACTACTCGCTCGAGTAGTTTGCCTTATCGAGTATGCTCGCTCATCTCTAGGCACATTCCATCGGGAGCTTGTCTCTGTGGGACAAATCCTACTTGATCTGCAGCAATCAATGTTGGGAGAATAGAAAAGAGTTGAATGCTGAGAATCTTAGTGTAAATTTTAACCTCGGTGCTCAATGGGGAGATAGGACGGAAATTAGCCTGGGAAGTTTTAATTTGTGCTGCTGGAGTTCGTTGTTCTACACAATTCCAGGAGCACACCTGCACAGGTGAGGGTTAATTGAGCTGGTTCGGTGTGGTTGTTCAGGTCAGCCAATACCCTGGGTCTGGGTGTAGTTATATACCCCAGCCCCTCTGCAATTAGGAAGCTGTATTTCCTCAGTCTTGTCTGCTGTGTGAGTAGTGTCTGGTCAGCTTGCTGTGTGTGTAGTGTCTAGTCAGCTTGCTGTGTGTGTAGTGCCCTGTGTCGCCTGTTTAGTGTCTTGCTACAGTAGGGACTGCAAGACACGAGGAGCCTTGTCGGGCCTTGCAGCTTAAGTTCATTGGCCAATGTACAAACTAATCCCTCGCTTTTATATTCAGCTTTACCATCTGCTTTAGTGTGCGAGGTTGTGTGGTAAGTGAGTTTGTGCATTTAATGTGTCAGTTCCACCTGGTTGCGAGTATCACCCTTTTAGGGAGAGCAGAGCCGTGGTCCCAGCGTGGGGCCACCTTAACAGAGGCGATCGATCCGCTTGTTAGGTAGGGCCAAGTCATCTTCCTCGCAGCAAAGGGTCAGTTTCCCCAACCCGTATTTTTCGGGTCACGTTTGTGTGGGCCCGGTGCTTAGTGGCCCACACGAACGTAACAGGAAGTAGTTTCTTCAACAGTTTTAGGTAGGGTAACAAAAAGGGCCTCTAACATTTCTGAATGAAAGTAACCCCCATTCATTGCCTCATTAAACACCATAACCAAACAGGGCGCTAGAAATGAAGAGTATTTTCATTCAGTATGGAGAAGCAGTCTGGGGATTTGAGGGGTTTTAACATTTTAACGGTTTCTACAACTTCAGCGATAGAGATTGGTGTAGAGAGAGAGGCTAATTGGTCGGATGACCGGGAAAGGAGATTAATACTCTGGAGGTAGTTTAAAATGTCTTTCGATTGGGGTTGAGGCGTATTTGTATCCTCTTTTAAATTATGAAGGGAAGAGTTATGCGAGGCAAATGCATTGACAATTCTTGGGGATGGGTGATTTTGTGTCTAAAGGTATCTAATCCTCTTGTTAGATCTAAGACTCTTAAGTTGCTTGGCCAGCAATGCTCTGACTGTTATGGGTGTAAGGGTGCATTCCCACGAACGGTTTTCACGCCGAGCCGATATACGTTGTCCTCATCTGCAGGGGGGGAGGATGGAAGAGCCAGGAGCAGGAACTGAGCTCCCGCCCCCTCTCTGCCTCCTCTCTGCCCCTCTGCACTATTTGCTATGGGGAGAGGCGGGATGGGGGCGGGGATAATTCTCCCCCACTTAGCCCCGCCCCTGTCCCACCTCCTTTCATTGCAAATAGTGCAGAGGGGCGGAGAGGAGGCAGAGAGGGGGTGGGAGCTCAGTTCCTGCTCCTGGCTCTTCCATCCCCCCCCCCCTGCAGATGAGGACAACGTATATCGGCTCGGCGTGAAAACCGAGCCGATATACGTTCGTCTGAATGCAGCCTAAAATTGCATGTTCATTCAGTGGAAACAATATCACGTTGTACCGCAAAGAGACTCTGAGGTTTGGGACGCAATTTAAATATCTCTTCAGTTCTATGAGGCATAGGATTAGCTTTGTTTAGAGAGTCAATAATTTTAATTTGCGCAGTTGGGGAAGTTAACTCTCTCTCGCTTCCTTTTAGCCCTGGAATTTTAGAAATAAACCTTTCATATAGGCTTTGTGGGCATTCCAAACTGAGAACACAGTAGAAACTGATGGAGAGGTAATGGTGAAAAACATTTCTACTTCAAATCTTAAATTAGATTCATATTCCGGTGGGAAAGGATGTATTAATTAAGTCACCAAGGGAACGAAGGAAAATAAGTAATGACAAAGACATTGGGGCATGGTCTGACCAAGTGATGGTTCTAATTTTGGTCCGTATAACCTACCCGGATCCCCTGACACACAAGACAAAGAAATCAATTGAGTAAGAAAAATGAGGTGAAGACAAAAAGTCTTAGTCTCTCTAAGAGCAATGAAGACAGCCCCATCATGGGCGGAAAATACGTCAGCATGTAGCTTGAGGGCCTTGCATCGGAACAAATTGCATTTATATGGGCTGTTCAAAGAACGAAATATTAATAGACATGGCATATATTAACAAAGAATAGTTGCGCCGCCTTCACGGTGGGCAGACAGTGGTGGACACGTAGCACAATGAAAAAAACTCTCATTAACCCCTTAGTGACCAAGCCTCTTTGCGCCTTAATGACCAGGCCAAATTTTGGAAATCTGACATGTTTCACTTTAACATAAAATAGCTCCGTATCAGAGGGCGCTCGAGGGGGACTTCTCTTTGCAAGAAGTGAGGGAGGCAATCCAATCTCTCAAAATCGGGAAAAGCCCAGGGCCAGACGGTTATACGCCTCGCTTCTATAAAGTACTTGAAGAACAGTTGGCCCCTCTGATGCTTAAGGCATTCTACTCTATCTCTCATGCCTGCCCTTTTCCGGCTCAAGCGTTACAGGCAGTGATAACAGTAATACCTAAAGCAGAGAAGGATCCCTTGGCCTGCGGTAGCTACAAACCGATCTCCCTTCTAAATATAGATACTAAGATCTTTTTAAAAATTTTAGCTACACGCCTCCAGCCTTACATCCTATTGGTTCATGGGGACCAGGTGGGCTTTGTACCGGGGAGGGAGGCAGGGGACAACACAATAAAAACACTCGCCCTTGTGTCTCGGGCACGTAATTCCGGCGATCCCCTGTCGCAGAAAAAGCGTTCGATAGGGTGAACTGGGGGTTCCTGGAGGCGGTTTTGGGACTTGTGGGTCTAGGCCCCGGATTTAGGAGCTGGATAATGGCTCTGTATCAGGATCCCTCCGCACGTGTCCGGATCAACGGTCAGCTTTCGTCATCCATACAAATTCGTAATGGCACGAGGCAAGGCTGTCCCCTGTCTCCCTTCCTGTATATACTGGTCATGGAGACTCTGGCAAACGCTCTCTGCGCAAATTCCAACATCGGCGGCGCTAAGTTAGGCAACAAAGAATATAAAGTAGCCTTGTACGCGGATGACTTACTATTGTACATCACAAACCCCAGAATTGCTCTCCCTAACGTCTTAACAGAATTTAAACGGTTCGGGATGCTCTCTAATTTTAAAGGAAATCTCGGTAAATCGGTAAACCTCAATATTACTTTATCGGACTCAGAGGTCGACGCCTTAAAACCCACTCTCCCGTTCAAATGGAATCTTAATGAGATTACATACCTAGGCGCGACCATCACGAAAGACCCAGACAAACTTTTCTCGAAAAACTATGAACCACTCCTATCCATGTTGGAAGCAGACTTTAAAAGGTGGAAATCTGTCCCCATTTCCTGGTTCGGCAGAATCAGTGCAGTAGAAATGAATGCCTTACCAAAATTCCTGTATATCCTTCAAACAGTCCCTATTCAGTTGCCCTGGTTTTTCCTTTCGCGGGTTAGGAAAGCTATAATGAGCTTCATCTGGGGAAATGGTAGGCCCAGGCGTAACTGGAAGGCCCTCACTAGCCTTAGGGATTTAGGAGGAATGAGTATACCAAATATCTCCCTTTACTACAGAGCGTCACTGACTAAAAGGATTCTGGATTTGTTCCATGGCAAATCACAGAAATTATGGGTAAAGATGGAGCAGGATTCTGTTCTCTTTAATGATTTGGACCTTATTTGGTTACCGGGCGGAGGTAGGCATAGGGGCTTGGGGCTGTCTCCATTTGTATAGATAGTTTTATAAAGTGATTTCTTATATCCTTAACTTTGGATAAAACTAATGTGAACTGTGATTGACCTGAGCCTATAAAACTCGTTTAGGTATGCCTATTGTATATCCTGTAAACCAATGGAGCTTTGTAATCAACTGACAATGAGCCATCAATTACTGAATGGTCTTGTGACCTTTAACAATGTAATTATCTGGCACTGAGCCCTCAGTTCTCTGAAGGGTCTTGTGACCTTTGACTCGTAGATACCTGAGGGATTGGCCACCCACAGGTGTGTAGGACAGTTGTCAATAGCTGCACGTACACATTTTTCTATGTATATAAGCTGGGGCAGAAGGAAGATGGTCAGAGCAAACTGGACCTGCACTAGGGACGCCTTATGCAGTGATGAATCCCCAGGAGAAACTCTGAACCATTTTGCTGGTGCTCTCCCAGCTGAGGGTAAATTGGACAGATGATGGAAAAAGACTCCTAGGTGAGGAAACTCTGTTTAGTAGTGGGTATCCAGCTGAACAGATGTAGTTTATGTGTTGTAAGTATGTTCATGTGTAATGTTAATGTGTTCATGTATTTTACTTGGTGATACCAGTATTTAACCTTTACCTAAGAAATAGTGTAAAAGTATGCAATATCACCTATTTTATGTAAATTAGTTTAATTATCATCCATTTTATTCATTTATTATCTTATCAAATAAATTGTGTTATATCAACCCATTTGTCCTTCTTTAAAGCCGTATCCGAACTTGTTGCCTTTCGAGTTGGCAATACACCATTTATAGAAGACATGATCTCGGCCTGGTTGGGCCCGGCGACTAAGTCAGGACTGATCACAAGACCGGGTCCGCTCACTTCCCTGGTGGGAAATCTGGATATCCCTAATTTTGTAAGGGGCACTTCTTTGACAGGTATCATCTCTGACACGATCCCCAGGGTTCGTGACATAACCTCAGATGATGGATTTAAAACACTACATGAGATCCTGGGGGGACAGAGACCCCCACCCGGAGCATGGTTCCAGTATCTACAGTTACGTCATTACATTGGGGCTCTGGGAGATGCGCGACAGATGAGGTATCCTATCACCCCTTTTGAGAAGTTGTGCGTGTTGGCTCCCACAGCTCCTCAGAAGATTTTATCGCTGTATCGGATGTTTGTGGAGGAGGACACGCGCAACAGCAACAGGGATCTGGAACGAGAGTGGGAGGGGGACCTTGGTATCTTACCCCCAGAGGAGTCTTGGAGAAAATCGTACATTCTGACCCATTAAATGAACGTATCTAGCAAAATGCAAGAACTAAATTATAAAATTTTGACAAGATGGTACCGGACTCCGGCGAGGTTGGCTAGGATATTCCCCCAGTATCCGGTTACATGCTGGAGATGCCTCACAGGGGCTGGTACACTGGTCCACCTATGGTCTTCCTGTCCCCTGATCCGCCCCCTCTGGCAGGAGGTCAACATCCTATATTCCTCAGTGTGCAGGAACAAAATTGCATTTACTCCGGAGATAGTATTGTTGTCTATGTTCCCAGGTTCACTAACCTGCATCAAGAGCTCACAACTCAGATTCTTTATACTGGCCATGCGCCAAATAATCCCGAGAAATTGGAGATCTACCGCGCCTCCCTCAAGATTGATGTGGCTGGAAGCGATAGATCATTTAAAGTACATGGAGGAACTTTGTGCTAAAGAATGAAATGAGACACAACAAATGCGCCTCGACCTGGATGATATGGAACCACTTTCGCTACTCTCCGGACTTAAAGGTGTGGTTAGATAGCGGAGCACTGCCCGCCTCACTACAAATAATACCTTAGCCAACGCTACAAGACCATAAACTAATGTCTTTCTACTTCTCATTTGAAAGCCGGGCAACAAGAATCCCTCCCCTCCTTCCCACATACACCTTCCCTACTCATCTGCCCCCCCTCTCTTTCCTTTCTTCTTCTTCCTTTTTTCCCTCTCTTGCTTTATATCTTTTTCTGTATAAGTATTTAGTATTCGCCTGACGAGACATAAAAGTGTTATGTTAGAGATGTTTGCATGGCGAAAGTAAACTGCCTTAGAGATCGAGTATGTAAGTTGAAAAATGAAGACAGATTTTATGCATGTCAATATTGTTTATTTGCAGATTCGCTTATACAATTCTGTACTCATTGTATTTTTATGGCAGACCAAATAAAAAAATTTTGAATCATAAAATAGCTCCGTAAAGGTTTTGCATATCCAAGTGATTCAGACATATTTTGTACTTCATTCATCTGGTAAATATAGACCGATAGAATTTGTGTAAATTTATTAAAAGCGCCAAAATTGGGAAAATTTTTAAAAAATTGTAATTTTTCACATTTTCAATTGTAATATATCAAATATGTGCAAACATACTGTACACATTTTGCTAAGATATATATTTCCATCTGTTTACTTTATTTTGGATGTACATTTGAAAAGCTTTTGTTTACTTTTTAACCATTTAGAAGACGTACAAATTTAACATTGATTATCAACATTTTGAGGCACACTTTGTTTTCCTGCACCAAGCCAAGATTACAAAGGCTCATAGGTGTCCGAATGTTAGATACCCCCCACAAATGACCGCTTTTTAAAAACTACACCCCTTAATATAGTCACTGAGGGGTGTCAGGAGTATTTTGACCCCACAGGTTTTTTTCAGGAGTTAATGCAATTTAGAGGAGAGAAAATAAAATTTCATATTTTTGCAAATATATAATTTTATTTTATTTATTTATGTTTATAATTAAATTTTTATTGGAATTTTTCAAAATTTTCAACCAGTTACATAGTTGTAGAAGCACCTTAATAGGTGAGTCTTAATCTTAGCAGTACAGAGTTGTAACATGGGTGGACATACAGACAAAAACATAATCAAACATAACAACACTTATAAAACAATGCAAAAAACAAAAAAAATTAAACCAGCGGAGGTACATTTTCCCTGTTGAGAAGGTACTTCTCGTTGGGTTATGCTAATAGGTCTTTACGGTATAGGTCTGAATTCCATCCGTTAGGAGGTAGAGGAGTCGGGGGGGAAGAGAAAGGGTTAAGAAGGTTAGGGAGGTGGTGGTGAAGAGTGGGGTTGATAGGATGGGGGTGTTTCATTGAATTATGTTAGTTGTTTTTATGTCTATCGTTTGGAGCCCCCGTGTCTTTTACCCCTCAGACTCTTATCCTTTCTATAAGGGGTTATTGCTTGTATAGTCCAGCCAGGTTGCCCAAAAGGATGTTCGGGGAGAACTGGAGGCAAATCTACGCGGAAAAGCTTTCTCTAGGTGGAAAGTAAGTTCCACCGAGTTTCTAACCTCTGAGATCGGGGGAGCCTCCTTTGCTTTCCAATGTCTGGCGATTGCCAGGTGTGCCACAAGAATAATGTGTGAGGTAATGGCTGAATAGAAGGGAGATAATTTGTCTGTTTTCAGGAAGCAGAGGGCCAGGGTGGGGTCGGGGGATACGTGCTGGTGGGTGACTGAGTATATAAGATTAAATACAAGGTTCCAAAAGGACCTTATGATGGGGCATAGCCACCACATGTGGAGATAGGTGCCCTTTGCGCCACACTCTCTCCAGCAAGCCTCCGAGACTAGGGGATTCATTGTGGATATTCTTGCCGGGGTGAGGTACCAGCGGAGAAATATCTTTTGGGAAGATTCCCAGTGGGAGATGCCGTGCGAAATCTTTTTAGTTCATGAGAGTGCCAGGTTCCACTCCTCCAAGCTGAAAGTTTGTTTAAAGTCAAGCTCCCATAGTGTCATGTGGGTTGATTTAGTTTGGGCAAACTGGGAGAATGAGGTTTCATAAAAGGTAGAAATGCCTCCGGAAGCCCCTGTTGAGAGTGAGAAAAAGGCAAAGGCTGCCTTGGGAAATATATGTTTATGAACATCTAGAGATTGTAATGCGTACCTTAATCTTAGGTGGGAAAAGCCCAGTTTATTGGGCAGTTTTAGTGTCTCACTTGCTGTAGGGAAGTTCATAATGGCTCCATCTCTATAGAGGTCTCCAATCTTTCTGACTCCAAGCTTCTCCCAGGTCCTGAATTCAAAATCTGGGAGAATGGAGGATAGGAATCTCAGTGGGAGAAGTGTGGCCGGTATTTTTTCAGAGGTTGAGGAGACTAATTGGTTCCATATCTGAACCGACACTTGTATGCTTGGTAAGGCATGAGGCGGGGGAGGGGGAGGGTTGACTCCGAGGAGAGAGATCAGGGGGGCTCCCAGAGTTGCTGTTTCTATGCTTACCCATTTTTTGAGGGATGTGGGGGTCCACCAGTGCCTAATTTGATCTAGTGTGGCTGCTGCAAAATATCGCTTAATGTCGGGGGCTTGCATCCCCCCTAGTTCGTATGGCCTTGCCAAGGTGGAGAATTTAATTCTGGCATGTGCTCCTCCCCAAATAAATTGGTTGATAAAAGCTTGATGTTTTGACATAAAATGCGCGGGGATTGTAACTGTTCTATAAACGTATAATATACGGGGGAGGATCATCATTTTAACCGCTGCTATTCTGCCAGCCCATGAGATGAAGGGCTTGCGGAATTTACTTAGAATGCTCGGAATACGGTGCAAAAGTGGTAGGTAGTTTTTAGAAAAGCTCAGGGAGCTAGGGTATGTAATATTAATGCCTAGATATGGTAGCGCGTCTTTAGACCAGGTAAAGGGGAAGGCTTCCGTGATGGCCTGGGTAGTCTTTTCGTCTAAGCCTAGGTTTAGCATTTGGGATTTCGCGTTATTAACCTTGTAGTATGAAACATCGCCAAACTGGGCTAGGGTGGATTGGGCTTGTGTCAGTGAGGAAATGGGATTTGTAATGGCTAGGATAACGTCGTCTGCGTATAATCCGATTTTGTGGTCCTGTGAAGCCATTTTAATTCCCTGTATGTTCTGGTTGCCCCTGAACTTTTCCACCAGCGGTTCCATGATAAGGGCAAATATTAGGGGTGATAGGGGGCACCCCTGCCTTGTACCGTTGGAGATGGAGAATGAAGAGGAGAGGCAACCTGAACAGAGGACTCTTGCAGATGGAGTTGAATACAAGGCTAAGATTGCTGATTTAATAGGCCCGGAGAAGCCGAATTTCCCCAGGGTGGCTTCCAGGAATCCCCAGTGTATGCGATCGAATGCTTTCTCGGCATCTAATGCCAAGAGTAGTGCCGGGGTTCCATTCCTTTCTGCCACCCTGACAAGATTCAGGAACCGTCGGGTACCATCAGGGGCCTGTCTCTGAGGAACGAATCCAACCTGATCGTCTGCTACCAGTAGAGGGAGGATCGAGAACAGTCTTATACTGAGAAGTTTTGCGTAAATTTTTACGTCCGTGTTTAGCAGAGAGATGGGACGGAAATTAGCCGGGGTTGTGTTCTCCTTCCCTGGTTTGGGGATAGTGACAATCAGGGCTTCCAACATCTCGGGTGGGAAGGAGCCACTACTCATCGCTCCATTAAACACGGACGCCAAGTGAGGGGCTAGAGTTGGGACAAATTTTTTATAATAACCATTTGAGGAGCCGTCTGGGCTCAAATATATAATTTTAAAGGCATTTTTTTATTCTAGAGTGCACATGAAAATGAGGATTTGCACCACAAAATGGATACACCCGTTTGTCCTGTGTTCAAAAACATACCCTTTTTGGCCCTAATCTTATATCTGTATGTACAACGGGGCCCAAACCGAAAGTAGCAGTCGGTGGCTTTCAGAACAGAGATTTTGCTTGAAGGTGTTTTAGGCCTAAAAACTAGACCCCTTATCGAATTTATCTAAGGGTGTACTGCGCATTTTTACACCACAATTTTTGAATGAATCTAAGCAAAGCAGAAGGAAAAAAATTACGATTTTAATTTTTTTGGCAATTGTGTTATTTTATAAACAGGTTTTTTGTACAACACACATATGAATGAAGACTTGCACCCCAAAATGGATCCCCCTGTATGTTCAGAAACATACCTATTGTGGCCCTAATATGATGTCCGTATTCACAACTGGGCCCAAACCGAAAGGAGCAGCCGCTTGCTTTCAGAACAGAGATTTTGCTTGAAGGTGTTTCAGGCACCATTGCCCACTTGTAGAGCCCTTGAGCTGCCAAAATAATATAGAACCCCCACAAATGACCACCTTTTGAAAATTAGACCCCTTAACGAATTCATCCAGGGGTGTACTGCGTATTTTGAGTCAACGTTTGTTGAATGAATCTAAGCAAAGCAGAAGGAAATAATTACGATTTTTATTTTTTTGGCAATTGTGTCAATTTAAAAACAGTTTTTTTTGTACAGCACATATATGAATAAAGACCAGCACCCCAAAATGGATACCCCTTGGTTAGGCTTATAATGGAAGGAGCACCCGTTGGATTTCAGGGCACAACTGAATAAATTCCAGGCCCCATTGCTCACTTCTAGAGTCATTGAGCAGCCAAAATGATAGAGGACCCCCACAAGTGACCCCATTTTAAAAACTAGACCCCTTAGCGAATTTTATCCAGGGGTGTACTGCGTATTTTGACCACACCGTTTTTGAATGAATCTAAGCAAAGCAGAAGGAAATAAATACAATTTTCATTTTTTTGCCAATTGTGTCATTTTAAAAACAGTTTTTTTTGTACAGCACACATATTAATTAAGACTTTCACCCCAAAATGGATACCCCTGTTTGTCCCGTGTTCAGAAACATACCTATTGTAGCCCCAATCTGCTTACTGGAAACATGGCAAGGCCTATAGTGGAGGGAACACCTGTTGGATTTCAGGGCACAACTGAATAAATTTCAAGCTCCATTGCACAGTTGTGCAGAAAAAAAATTGACTCCCTAAAAATTACACCCCCCCACATCCCCATTTTTTGGCGTTCCCCAAATCTTAGATAAAAGTAATAACGTAAACTAAGTGGTATGTCCGAAGACAGGGGTAATTACGGAGACTCGTTGGGATGGGCACATGGGGCAATAAAACCGGTTATCCCCCCTCCTCTCATGCTTTTTTGGGGGGGGTATTTCCTGACCTTAGCAGCAGGGATGGGGTGTAGAAAGCTGCGCCCTTTGAGTCTTCGTAAGCTTGATGAGGTGCGGCGGTCTCACACAGAAGGCGCTCAACAAGCTGCTCCTGGAACTGCAGGAAGGCGAGCGTTCCCGGGGCTTCTTGTCTGAATAACGCCGGGGTCACGCAGCCGTAGGTGGAATCCGCTTGTGGAGGCCCGCAGCCGATCGCAGCTGTGAGCCCAGCCGTGGCGCTGTGTACGGCCGCATAATGTACTGTGCATAACTGCGTACTCACACAGGCGGTCATGCGCAGTACACAGTTTTTTGTTTGTATTTCCTGTGCAGTCGCTTAGCGATAGCCCGGGCACCTGCAGCCCGTAGACAATGTAGTTCCGTATGGGCTGCGGGTATATCCGTGACCATGGAGCACAATGAGCTCTATGTTACGGATATCCGCGGTAAAATAGAACATGCTGCGTTCTGTTTTCTGCGAGTGGATTATGTAATTCCGACATGCTAATTCGAGCGGAATTGTGTAATACCTGTATTGTGCATTTGATACATGTATCCGCGTACTACCGTGGATCAAGTGCATGCAAAATCCATAATTCCTATTCGGTCATGTGAGACCGGCCTAATGGTAGATCGCTACCTTTTTATCATGGGACCACGGACCGCTCATCGAGGTCACCAGTCACTGCTCCAGGCACAACAGGGTGAATAATAATTTGGGGGTGTTGACAAATGCATAATAGCTCCATAATGCCAATAAGTATGAAAAAATTTGAAAAGTGCACAAAAATAACATCATCATTAAAGCACTTATCAGTTAGGTGTGACGACCATTCTTGCCAACTGTGGACCATTTTTGCGTAATCTGAGGTGGGGGCCTTTTGTTGGGGGAGGTGCTGCATGGTCAACAGGAATATCCCACTTTTCCAGTAGGACACAGTCCATCCATCACAGATGCCACTAGATAGAACGCATCATTTCTTGAGATGAGAAGCTTTATAGCCGAGGTAATTGGTGAAGATTGCCTACGGAGTTGCAAGGTTGCTGGAGAGAGATCAGCTGGGCCTGGTAAAGATCCCCTCCACCTTCTTTTGCTTAAAAGCTTTTCTTTGGTTTGGTAAAAAATGGATTAGAGCTAGAACGTCCCGCGGAGCAGCATCTGAGACGGAGTGTGCTTGAGGAGCTCTGTGCGCTCTGTCAATAGTGTATTCCAATGGAGATAGAGATAGTGTAAAGTCTGAAAGAGCTGGAGTAAGTATTAGGGAAGGTCAGCGGGAGACACAGATAACAGGATCCCATGGAATTTTATATTGTTTCTTTGCGACTTATCTTCAAGATCTGTAACTTATTTCTGTAAACTAGTGCAGTACCCCAGAGGAGTACCCCAGACACCTCACATACGTGGGGAGCTGGGAGGGTTAAGTGTTAGCTTGTCATGGCGGCACTTACCAGACTTCTTTCCCTGAGTGATAACGCGTAGCCAAGGCCAGAGTATAACTGCAGGCCACCAAAGACACCCCTAGGATGGGGAATGCCAATAAACAGGAGGATGGGGGTAGTAGTTGTCACAGGTGATGCCACCGTTCCTACACATCGGAATGATATACGGCGGGAACAATCACAGACACGGATTTCTAGTACCTCGGGTCCCTAGGAATGGTTAGGGCCCGGTATGAACTTTACTTGAAATAACTTAGAGCAAACAATTATTACAAGGCAATTTAGGTACAATCTTCACAGCGCAGAGAGATCAGAGGTCAGGGAAGATACACAGGATGAAACCGATCCTGCAGTACACGTTATCTGTCAAGCACCGCTCCTGGACAGGGAGCACTCTGGAGGAGGAAGGGTGTAGGGTCACTCCACAGACACTCTGGCAGCAATTAATTTGACTTTTAGTAATGGCACCACACATTTGGAGATGCGTTGGTGTAACTTGCTAGCGTACTTCTACGCGGGGATCCTAGCTTTGGACAGCCACATGAGAAACTTGTTAACTTGAATTTGTACCTCTGCACTGGGCTCGTCTTACAGAATTACTTACCAATCCTCACTCTCAGATCTGGGCTCACTCCACTCACATCCAGAACACAGTCGCTACGGGATATCTCTCCTCCTCCTCGCTCTGTGTTAGGTGGCACTACTGCTACTTCAGAAGATGGAAGACCCTTTTCCAGCTCTTAAGCACTCCTGTTTATACCGTCACTTGTACCACATGACATGACAGACTGATACATTTACATGCAGGCAATGATTTTATTGAAGTTAACCTCTCAAGCGCCGCAGCTGTGCAACACACACACTGGAAATAACAAGACAGGCTTGCGCAGTACATCTACATGAGATAAACGTGTATGACATTTATGGAGGGGACCAGGATGATGTACTGCACCACTACAGTTCCCCCATACTTAAAAATAAGCCGCCCCCAGCGGCTCCAAAACAGAGTGTATATATCCGGCCATCTAAGGCCTCCCTCACACAGGGCGTTTGCAGAAACGCAGCGTTTTTCAACGCTGCGTTTACTGCAGATTCCGCCCCGTTTCAGCAGCGCTGGCATACTTTATGCCAGCGTTTTGGCTGCGTTTTCAGCTCGGCTGAAAACGCAGCCAAGAATGCTGAAAGAAAAAAAAAAAAGCAATACTCACCTAGCCGCTGCAGTCCGGGTCGCGGCTGCTGGTCTCTGCTGCTGATCCGGGCTTCCTCGGCACTCCCAAGTCTATTGTCGGAGGCCAGGTTTGAGAACCCCGCCTCCGGCAATAGAGTGCTGTGATTGGTTGTCGGTGCTTGCTCGATGCCCAATCACAGCCCTTCATTGACTGTCTCAGCCAATCAGAGCTTGCCTGCGCTGATTGGCTGAGACAGTCAATGAAGGGCTGTGATTGGGCATCGAGCATGCCAACAACGAATCACAGCACTCTATTGCCGGAGGCGGGGTTCTCAAACCTGGCCTACAACAATAGACTTGTGAATGCAGGGGATGCCCGTATCAGCGGCAGAGACCAGCGGCCGCGACCCGGACTGCAGCGGCTAGGTGAGTATTGCTTTTTTTTTTCTCCACCTAGCAGGGACTGATTTTCGGGGTAGGGCTTCTATTGCAAGCCCTCACCCCGAAAATCGGCGAGCGGTTAACGCTGCCAAAAACGCGGCACCAAGTTTTGCCGCATTTTCAGCAGTGCTAAAACCGCTGCCCATTCATTTCAATGGGCGACGCAGGGCTGAAAACGCCCCAAAATAGAACATGCATCGCTGTCAAAGCGCAGCGTTGGAAGGCGCTGCGTTTTCAGCCCTGTGTGAGCAGCCCCATTGAAATGAATGGGAGTGTTGTACAGCGTTTAGCGCTGGGCTGAAAAGGCAGCGCTAAACGCTGTACAAAACGCCCTGTGTGAGGGAGGCCTTAAGTGTATTACTTTCATCCCCTTTAAGAGAACACTGCGCAGTCACAGAATGTGCAAGGCGAAACCTGTAAACACAACTCCTACCTCTGGTCACCTATATGTTAATATGTACCCACTCCCAGTATACTGTGACTAAAAGAAGTGTCATTTCTATGTGTGGCTTTTTATTCATGACAGCGTGTAAAGAACTATGACTTGCAAGTACATTTGTGTAAAATATACTAGGGTGGACAGAATCCAGAACCACTATTATTGCTATGGAGCTTCTTACATAACACTTTGCTCAACAGGCTAGAGATGTAAGATGAGTGGAATGATCATCACTGTTTCTTACGGAGAAGGATACACACTATTACCAAGCATAACAACACGAAAGGGTTACTGGCAGGAAAAACTGCAAAAATTATCATCAGAGCAGTCAGCTTGATTTGTTAAGAGGTGAAGGAAAGCCCCCGCCCCCTGAGACAGGCTGGAACGGGCTGCAAACACTAAGACTAGACTTAAGGGGAACACAAAAGACCTCGAGTCATACACATATAAGGCAATCATGCCATGCACACAGTTTCAGACATATGGTGACATTACTAAGCTAGCATTTCTAAATTAGCATTAATTAGAATTAATTAGCATTCATGGATTATTTAAACTAGACATGAATATGCATGGGAATAATAAATGACTTTAAAGAAGAAATTACTTTAGAGAGTATGAGCAAGTGAAATTTAAACTGAAATACGCCTTTACTTTCTCCTCCTGCACATTGCTTAAAGGGGTTGTCCCGCAGCGAAATCGAAAAAAAAAATTTTCTCAATAGACCCCTGCATTATGCCCTGTTAAAAAGAAAGCATTTGTTAGTTTTAAAAAATAACATTTCGCTTACCTGCATCAGCGTTCTGCAGCTTCTTCTTTTAAAGATGACGCCGATGGTCTTCTCCCACGGTGCACAGCGCGTCTTCTCCCATGGTGCACCGTGGATTTTCTTCTCCTGTCTTGCGTTCCACTGCCGATACAGCCACCTCATTGGCTGATCGGCACCAAGTGACGGAGGCGGAGCTACGATGACGACGCACAGACCAGCTCTCCGGCGCGAGAGCGCCGGAGCGGCCCCATTCACCAGGCAGAAGACCGCACAGCGCAAGCGCGTCTAAAGATGCCAGAAGACACAGAAATTAGTCGGAGCCATGGAGACGGGGACGCCAGCAACGGAGTGGGTAAGTGAATAACTTCTGTATGGCTCCTATTTAATGCACGATGTATATTACAAAGTGCATTAATACGGCCATACAGAAGTGTATAACCCCACTTGCTGCCGCGGGACAACCCCTTTAAACATTATAAACGTTGCATTAAACTTTTCAACATGAAAAACAATTATGAACTGGGCATGACTTTAAAGTCCTTATAGCAGGATGAAACGGAGAAAACAGAAGCAATGTCTCTGGTACATTAGAGTCTTAAGGGAAATGGAAGTTATTCTGTCTCCTAAATGTCTGCGAGACAGATTTCTCCGCTTTCCGAGTCCGTAGATCAGCCAGTAGCAGACGGCATACTCCATAGACACTCTGGCAGCAATTAATTTAACTTTTATTAATGGCACCCCGCATCTGGAGACGCGTGGGTGTAACTTGCTAGCATACTTCTACGCGGGGATCCTAGCTTTGGACAGCCGCATAAGAAACTTGTAAACTTGAATTTGTACCGCTGCACTGGGCTTGTCTTACAGAATTACTTACCAATCCTCACTCTCAAATCTGGGCTCACTCCACTCACATCCAGAACACAGTCACTACGGGATATCTCTCCTCCTCCTCCTCCATCTTCACCACAAGGAAGCTGAAGGTGCTTCCATGTGGCTCTGTGTTAGTTGGCACTCTTGCTACTTCAGAAGATGGAAGACCCTTTTCCCGCTCTCAAGCACTCCTATTTATACCTTCACTTCTCTTAGTATCAATGCATTCCCTATGGTGTGTTCACATGTCTGTGTTTCTTCAGGTGTGTGCCTGCAAAGATAGGACATGCGTGCACAATAGGGAATGCACGCATTGTCTTCAATAGAGCCGCTGCTGCTGCTCCATTGAAGACAATGGTCTGCTGACACACCTGAATTGTTTTTCAGGGAAGAGCTTTACATGGAAGCAGGAGTTTAAAGAAAAGACAAACTTTACTGCACATGTGCGGCAGCGTGCCGGCCGGTGCTTCTGCACACATCCGCAGTGAAGAAAATAGAAGACCTGGATAGGTACACAGAAGATCCGCAGTGTCCTCGGCCGCGGGCAGGGTCGGATACCGCTGCGGGCTCCCGCATGCAGAATCCGATCGCCCCCTGGATGTTTGGCTTCGGGGTTCTTTTAGATAAACCGATTATTGTGTGAACGAACAAGTGACATCATTGCTAGCTCGTTATCTCGTGCAGGCTGTTTAGACAGGCAGATACATCGTTAGCTCGCTCAAACAAGAATCGTTTAGTCTTTCCCATTCGCTGTATAAGTGACTGAGAACTGAATGAGTGCTGGTTAAACCGAACGATAAGCGAACAGTGAACAATTATTCTTCATCGTTCGGTCGTTGGCGTGTATTTAGACGGCACAATTATCATTCGCTTTCCCTCGTTTGAACGATTTTTGAACAATCATCGTTCTGTGTAAAAGTACCTTATGGGGATATTGACTCGTGTCTTTATGGACTTGGGCTTTAAACTTTCCACTGCCAGTCATTTGTGGTTTTTGCACATCTTGCTCCTCGTTGTAATTGCCCCAGGCTGGTTTCAGACATGCATATTGTAACACGTCCGTAATACGGTTCTCTCACGGACGCGTTACAGATGACATCACAACAGCGTGTCTTCAGTATTTGCTACCATACTTACTGCCATGGCTTTTTATTTTCTACTGGGCAAATACTGATCCGTATTCGCCGGATAGAAAATAATTGCCATATGGAGGCAAAAATACGTAAAATAGATCAGAAATTGTCCGTGAAAAATACGGTGATGTGAATAGATACAAAGATTGACATTAGCTCTAGAGATGAGCGAACGTACTCGTCCGAGCTTGATGCTCGGGCGAATATTAGGGTGTTCGGGATGCTCGTTACTCTTAACGAGTACCACGCGATGTTCGGGTTACTTTCAGTTTCCTCTCTGAGACGTTAGCGCGCTTTTCTGGCCAATTGAAAGACAGGGAAGGCATTACAACTTCCCCCTGTGACGTTCAAGTCCTATACCACCCCCCTGCTGTGAGTGGCTGGGGCGATCAGATGTCACCCGAGTATAAAAGTCGGCCCCTCCCGCGGCTCGCCTCAGATGCCTTGCGACTGAGTTAGCTGAGGGAAAGTGCTGCTGCTGGTGCTGCTGTAGGGAGAGTGTTAGGAGTGAGTGTAGGCTTCAAGAACCCCAACGGTCCTTCTCAGGGCCACATCTATCCGTGTGCAGTACTGTGGAGGGTGCTGTTAGCAGTGTTGCACAATTTTTTTTTTTTCAAAATCGGCTGTCTGCAGAGCATTGCGCCCTGCAGTAATAGTCCAGGGACAGAAGTGGTGGTTAGGCAGGGAGAGTGTTAGGAGTGAGTGTAGGCTTCAAGAACCCCAACGGTCCTTCTCAGGGCCACATCTATCCGTGTGCAGTACTGTGGAGGCTGCTGTTAGCAGTGTTACATTTTTTTTTTTCAAAATCGGCTGTGCAGAGCATTGCGCCCTGCAGTAATACTACAGGGACAGAATTGTGTAGGCAGGGCCAGAAGACATATATTATTGATTGAATATAGTCAGTGGGCCTTTTCTTTTAAAAAAAGGGAAACATTCTATTTGGCCTGCCTCTGTCAGTCCTCAGCGTTCTGTGTACGTGTGTGGTGGGTGGAGATAGTAAAAAATTCATACGCAGCCAGCTACGTTTAACAGCAGGCTTGCGCCAATTTATTTCCTGTCTTCCTGGGAAAAATCACCGCTCTGCTGCACTTCATATAACTGCATTTCTGTGGAACAGATTTCTTATCTGATTGAATATAGTCAGTGGGCCTTTTCTTTAAAAAAAAAGGGAAAAATTCTATGTGCCCTGCCTCTGTCAGTCCTCAGCGTTCTGGGTACGTGTGTGGTGGGTGCAGAACGTTAACAAAAAACATACGCAGCCAGCTACGTTTAACAGCAGGCTTGCGCCAATTTATTTCCTGCCTTCCTGGGAAAAATCACCGCTCTGCTGCACTTCATATAACTGCATTTCTGTGGAACAGATTTCTTATCTGATTGAATATAGTCAGTGGGCCTTTTCTTTTAAAAAAAAGGGAAAAATTCTATGTGCCCTGCCTCTGTCAGTCCTCAGCGTTCTGGGTACGTGTGTGGTGGGTGCAGAACGTTAACAAAAAACATACGCAGCCAGCTACGTTTAACAGCAGGCTTGCGCCAATTTATTTCCTGCCTTCCTGGGAAAAATCACCGCTCTGCTGTAGTTAATAATTCTGCAACCCTGCAGTTCTGTGACACATTTGCAGGGCCAGAAGACATATATTATTGATTGAATATACGCAGTGGGCCTTTTCTTTACCAAAAAAAAGGGAAACATTCTATTTGGCCTGCCTCTGACAGTCCTCAGCGTTCTGGGTACGTGTGTGGTGGGTGCAGAACGTTAACAAAAAACATACGCAGCCAGCTACGTTTAACAGCAGGCTTGCGCCAATTTCTTTCCTGCCTGGGAAATCAAATCACTGGTAATACACCATGCTGAGGGGTAGGGGTAGGCCTATAGGATGTGGACGCGGGCGAGGACGCGGAGGCCCAAGTCAGGGTGTGGGCACAGGCCGAGCCAGTGCGGTGGCCAGGGGTAGAGGCAGGGCCAGACCGAATAATCCACCAACTGTTTCCCAAAGCACCCCCTCGCGCCATGCCACCCTGCAGAGGTCAAGGTACTCTACGGTGTGGCAGTTTTTCACAGAGACGCCTGACGACCGACGAACAGTGGTGTGCAACCTTTGTCGCGCCAAGATCAGCTGGGGAGGCACCACCAACAGCATGCGCAGGCATATGATGGCCAAGCACCCCACAAGGTGGGACGATGCCTGTTCACCACCTCCGGTTTGCACCACTGCCTCTCCCCCTGTGCCCCAACCTGCCACTGAGATCCAACCCCCCTCTGAGGACACAGGCACTACCGTCTCCTGGCCTGCACCCACACCCTCATCTCCGCTGTCCTCGGCCCCATCCAGCAATGTCTCTCAGCGTAGCGTCCAGACGTCGCTAGCGCCACAGTTTGAGCGCAAGCGCAAGTACGACGCCACGCACACGCACGCTCAAGCGTTAAATGTGCACATTGCAAAATTGATCAGCCTAGAGATGCTGCCGTATAGGCTTGTGGAAACGGAGGCTTTCAAAAGCATGATGGCGGCGGCGGCCCCGCGCTACTCGGTTCCCAGTCGCCACTACTTTTCCCGATGTGCCGTCCCAGGCCTGCACGACCACGTCTCCCGCAACATTGTACGCGCCCTCACCAACGCGGTTACTGCCAAGGTCCACTTAACAACAGACACGTGGACAAGCACAGGCGGGCAGGGCCACTATATCTCCCTGACGGCACATTGGGTGAATTTAGTGCAGGCTGGGACAGAGTCAGAGCCTGGGACCGCTCACATCCTACCCACCCCCCGAATTGCGTGCCCCAGCTCGGTGGTGGTATCTGCGGGGGTGTATGCTTCCTCCACTAAACCACCCTCCTCCTCCTCCTCCTACGCAACCTCTGTCTCGCAATCAAGATGTGTCAGCAGCAGCACGTCGCCAGCAGTCGGTGTCACGCGGCGTGGCAGCACAGCGGTGGGCAAGCGTCAGCAGGCCGTGCTGAAACTACTCAGCTTAGGAGAGAAGAGGCACACGGCCCACGAACTGCTGCAGGGTCTGACAGAGCAGACCGACCGCTGGCTTGCGCCGCTGAGCCTCCAACCGGGCATGGTCATGTGTGACAACGGCCGTAAGCTGGTGGCGGCTCTGCAGCTCGGCAGCCTCACGCACGTGCCATGCCTGGCCCATGTGTTTAATTTGGTGGTTCAGCGCTTTCTGAAAAGCTACCCCCACTTGTCATACCTGCTCGGAAAGGTGCGCCAGCTCTGCGCACATTTCCGCAAATCACACACGCACGCTGCCACCCTGCGGACCCTGCAACATCGGTTTAATCTGCCAGTGCACCGACTGCTGTGCGACGTGCCCACACAGTGGAACTCTACGCTCCACATGTTGGCCAGACTCTATGAGCAGCGTAGAGCTATAGTGGAATACCAACTCCAACTTGCGCGGCGCAGTGGGAGTCAGCCTCCTCAATTATTTACAGAAGAGTGGGCCTGGTTGGCAGCCATCTGCCAGGTCCTTGGAAAGTTTGAGGAGTCTACCCAGATGGTGAGCGGCGATGCTGCAATCATTAGCGTCACCATTCCTCTGCTATGCATCTTGAGAAGTTCCCTGCAAAGCATAAAGGCAGACGCTTTGCGCTCGGAAACAGAGCCGGGGGAAGACAGTATGTCGCTGGATAGTCAGAGCACCCTCCTGTCTATATCTCAGCGCGTTCAGGAGGAGGAGGAGGAGCATGAGGAGGATGAGGAGGAGGGGGGAAGAGACAGCTTGGCCCACTGCTGACGGTACCCATGCTGCTTGCCTGTCATCCTTTCAGCGTGTATGGCCTGAGGAGGAGGAGGAGGAGGAGGATCCTGAAAGTGATCTTCCTAGTGAAGACAGCCATGTGTTGCGTACAGGTACCCTGGCACACATGGCTGACCATGTTAGGATGCCTTTCTCGTGACCCTCGCGTTACACGCATTCTGGCCACTACGGATTACTGGGTGTACACACTGCTCGATCCACGGTATAAGGAGAGCCTTTGCACTCTCATTCCCGAAGAGGAAAGGGGTTCGAGAATGATGCTATACCACAGGGCGCTGGTGGACAAACTGATGGTAAACTTCCCATCCGACAGCGCTAGTGGCAGAAGGCGCAGTTCCGAGGGCCAGGTAGCAGGGGAGGCGCAGAGATCAGGCAGCATGTACAGCGCAGGAGGGGAACATTCTCCAAGGCCTTTGCCAGCTTTATGGCTCCCCATCAAGACTGTGTCACCGGTCCCCAGTCAAGGCTGACTTGGCGGGAGCACTGTAAAAGGATGGTCAGGGAGTACGTAGCCGATTGCAGCACCGTCCTCCGTGACGCCTCTGCCCCCTACAACTACTGGGTGTCGAAGCTGGACACGTGGCCTGAACTCGCGCTGTATGCCCTGGAGGTGCTTGCTTGTCCTGCGGCTAGCGTCTTGTCAGAGAGTGTGTTTAGTGTGGCTGGGGGAATCATCACGGATAAGCGTACCCACCTGTCAACCGACAGTGCCGACAGACTTACACTCATCAAGATGAACAAAGCCTGGATTTCCCCAGACTTCTCTTCTCCACCAGCGGACAGCAGCGATACGTAAGCAATACGTAGGCTGCACCCGCGGATGGAAGCATCGTTCTCTCTCACCATCCAAAACGGGGACATTTCTGCTTCATCAATCTGTGTATAATATTCATCCTCCTCCTCCTGAAACCTCACGTAATCACGCCGAACGGGCAATTTTTCTTAGGGCCACAAGGCTCAGTCATATAATTTTTCTAAACAATTTTTATACGTTTCAATGCTCTTAAAAGCGTTGAAACTAACTTGAACCAATTTTTCGTTCAACTGGGCTGCCTCCAGGCCTAGTTACCACTTAAGCCACATTAACCAAAGCGATTAATGGGTTTCACCTGCCCTCTTGGTTGGCCATGGCCAATTTTTCTGATGTACATTAGTACTGTTGATACAGCAATTTTTGTGGGCCCTCGCCTACAGTGTAATCAAATGAATTTTTAGCCCACCTGCATTACAGCTGACGTTACATCCGCTGTGTTGGGCAATGCAATGGGATATTTTTATGTACCGCCGGTGGCTTCCTGGCACCCACCCATGCTGTGGGTCCACAGAGAATTATAAATGCATCTGAAACCACATCTAAAGAACCCCAGTCAGACTGGGGCATGCAGTGTGGGCCGAAGCCCACCTGCATTAAGCACGACATTACTACCTCAGCTGTGTTGGGCAATGCAATGGGATATTTTTATGTACCGCCGGTGGCTTCCTGGCACCCACCCATGCTGTGGGTCCACAGAGAATTATAAATGCATCTGTTTCCACTTGTAAAGAACCCCAGTCAGACTGGGGCATGCAGTGTGGACCGAAGCCCACCTGCATTAAGCACGACATTACTACCTCAGCTGTGTTGGGCAATGCAATGGGATATTTTTATGTACCGCCGGTGGGTTCCAGGGAGCCACCCATGCTGTGGGTCCACAGGGAATTATAAATGCATCTGTTTCCACTTCTAAAGAACCCCAGTCTGACTGGGGCATGCAGTGTGGGCCGAAGCCCACCTGTATTAAGCACGACATTACTACCTCAGCTGTGTTGGGCAATGCAATGGGATATTTTTATGTACCGCCGGTGGGTTCCAGGGAGCCACCCATGCTGTCGGTCCACAGGGACTTCACAATAGGGAGTTGTACCTGCCTGTGTCTATGAATTAAAAAGACCGGTCTGACTGGGGCATGCAGACACCTTGACAGAATGAATAGTGTGTGGCACATAGGTTCCCCATTGCTATGCCCACGTGTGCAGCTCCTGATGGCGGTGGCACAGGATTATATTTCTCATTGCTTCTGTACAGCATTGTGGGCTACCGCCCCGCCCCTTTTAAAGAGGGTCGCTGCCTAGCCGTGCCAACCCTCTGCAGTGTGTGCCTGCTTTTCCTGTGGCAGACGCACTTATAAATAGACATGAGTGTGGCGTGGCATGAGGGCAGCTGAAGGCTGCGCAGGGACAATTTGGTGTGCGCTGTGGACACAGGGTCGTGCAGGGGGGGTTGGGCAGCATGTAACCCAGGAGAAGTGGCAGCGGAGTGTCATGCAGGCAGTGATTGTGCTTTGTTGGAGGTAGTGTGGTGCTTAGCTAAGGTATGCATTGCTAATGAGGGCTTTTCAGAAGTAAAAGTTGTTGGGAGGGGGGGGGCCCACTCTTGCCGCTATTGTGGCTTAATAGTGGGACCTGGGAACTTGAGATGCAGCCCAACATGTAGCCCCTCGCCTGCCCTATCCGTTGCTGTGTCGTTCCCATCACTTTCTTGAATTGCCCAGATTTTCACACATGAAAACCTTAGCGAGCATCGGCGAAATACAAAAATGCTCGGGTCGCCCATTGACTTCAATGGGGTTCGTTATTCGTAACGAACCCTCGAGCATCGCGATAATTTCGTCCCGAGTAACGAGCACCCGAGCATTTTGGTGCTCGCTCATCTCTAATTAGCTCTGTATTATGGTGCGCAAAACACGGACCAAATACAGAGTTAGGCCTCATGTCCACGGGGACAATCAGGCCCGCCGCGGATTCTTCATGCAGAATTCCGCAGCGGGTCCCTCTTTTCCCGCGGGCATGAGGCCTAAAAGTAAGCATTACGTACCTGTCCGGCCGCTGCGGATCTGCCCTCCATCGCGGCCGGATCTTCTTTCTTCGGCCCTGCGGATGTGCGCGGCACTCTGGCAGCGTGCCGCGCGCATTTGTCATGCACTCCTTTTTTTTTCAACTCCTGCTCTCCCGCGCCAGAGAGCAGGAATTCAGCTGCGGGTGTGCCGCGGATCCAGACGGCTTCCATAGGCTTCCATTGAAGCCGCGGGAGCCGTCCCCGCGGGAGACCCGCACTAAAATGGAGCATGCTGCGGGTGTTTTCCGCGCCTCAGGGGAAAATGACATCCGCAGGTGTGTCCAATGCATCCCTATTGGGCGCGGATCACGCATGCGGGTGATCCGCTGCGGATCTGTCCCCGTGGACATGAGTCCTTAGGCCTCTCTCACACAGGCGCTTTTTACAGTGATTACCGCAGCGTTTTGAACACCACGTTAATCGCGGTATAATGCTCCCATCGAAATCAATGGGGCCTCGCAGATATGCGCTTGACCGTGGCGCTGGACGGCACTTTGCAGCGCTGCGATGTTTGAGCTGAGTCTGTTCTATATATGGCCGTTTAGCGCACCTCATCGCCCACCACAATGAGCCGGGTAATCCGAGTATTGCGCACGTGTCGGCGCTTATTACTGTACATTTTGCGCGAGCAGCAGGGACAGTTCACACTGCGCACGATACTCTGTTTTCGTATAATTAATTGGCTATCAAAGCCTAATGAGGTGCGTCCGTCTTCTTTTCCTGTTTTGCGCAGTGTCACACCCTTCCTCTTGCGTAATTTCGCCCTTGCTATAGACTTCTATGGTATTTTCACTGCGCAAAATGCGGGAAAATAGAGAAGGTCCTATTTTTTTGCGTAAGCAAAACCTGCGCGTCCACAAAGCGCTTCTGAGAACGAACCCATCGCAATCAATGGCTCTGTTCTTTGTGTTTTGCGCAGGCAAATTTAGCATTTGCAAAAACGTGCGCAAACACGCCGTCTGAAGGAGCCCTTAAAGGACCCTCATCTGAAGGCGACCTGACCCGCATTTTGGGGCTGTTCTGCAGGGGCGGATGGTTACATGTGATCTGTCCGATGCTATTTAGTGTCTTTTACATTTTCTTACAATTTTTTTTGTTTAGTTTCCTTTTTTATTCGATACACTAAAACCCTTTCCTGCTTTATACTTTGGGTCTTCACAACCATTCGACTGTTTGACACCCTAACCATTATTATGACTGCTTCGACTGTGGTGCTTGTGAAATGCTTTGTTCCCTGCTCTCAAACTGACAGACGGCCATCTGTGTTTTATCCTCTCCTCACAAACTTCAGTGAGCGTCGAGTATAACGCAGTTAGTATTTACAGCACGAAAACGGCGGGAAACAACACTGCTCGTCACGTGACTCGCTCGGTCTCGCATCATTCAGGCCTCTGTATAAAAACTGCCCGGTTCCTATAGCAACCGCCCAATCGCTGCAACGTTATTGGTTGGGGTGCTCGGCCGGCCAGCCAAACAGCGTTCAGCTTCTGCGCATGCGCACACCTCGTGGAATACTACAAATGGCGGAACGGGCTTCATAGCGATGAAAGGAGAAGTGTTTCCGGTTATAGAGAGTAAAAAGGTGGAGGTTGTTAGTATGGCGGCTCCGGGAGACTTAGGTGACTTGGGCTCACTGGTGAGGATTTATAACTTGTTAGTGTAATGCATTGGCACAGGCTGACAGCTGTAGAGGTGACAGTGTAGTGCGGTTATTATGGACAGGGGGCGCTGTTCTGTACTCCCCACCTATAAGGGAGCTGTCAGAAGCACGTGGTCCATCCCTACTGCCGGGTGTAGTGTGACTCGGGGGCACAGGTGGTGGGTTAGCTGGGATTGGGGGACTTGTGCCCCATCGCATTGGAAGTGATCCCGATAGTAATGAGTTGGGGTGGTTTATTCTGTGCTGTCTTTTGCGCATATATTGATGTATAATAAAGTCTAGCAATGTCTGCTGTACGGGTCACAGCGCAGAGTACAAGCCGCATTCAACCATTCAATGGCGTGGCATAGCTTAGTGGTCTTTTTTGTGTGGGGGGGTGACTTTCATCTTTTTTTTTTATTTTATTTTTTTTACAAGTCATAACTTTTTAAATTCCCCTTTGCCGTATGACAGCTTGTTCCTTGTGGGCACGGATTGTATTTTGCTAGTGGACATGAGGCCTTAAACTTCCCATACGTGTATATTCTTGACTCCGTTTCTTGCAAACCCCTTCCCTTCTGTGATGAAGATGTACATCATGGGGTGGGAAGGAATTGAGAAAAAGAGAACTTTTTGACATGTCTGTTTTTTTTTCACTCTGAGACCCCCCCCCCCCCCCCCACTATAACCGGGGGTATGGGGGTGCATCGCTAATGGGCTGGCATTGGTGTAATAACAAAGAAGCCCTAGTAGGGGCACGGCGGGTGCTGCAGCCCACCTCCATATAGTTTGGAGCTTGTAGAGTTGGTGTAGGCTGTGGCACAATGTAACCCCATCTCCAAGCCGGTACACCCGCATAGTAGGAACCCCAGTAATACTGACATTTGCCCAATATAACTAATATATGATACTTATTCCAAAGCTAGTAGGCGCTGTAAAATAATAAACCGTTTTCCCCCTTCGTCTTCCAGGGCGCAGCAGAAGCGCTGTCTGTGGCGGAGGCCTTGTCCCTTCCTGCAGAATCCTATGGCAATGACGTAAGTGAGTGATGGACACAGTAATCTCCTTGTATATGAGACGGATCTACTTGCGGGTAACAACCAGGTTGTGGCGACACTCTTCTAATTTCAAGGACATTCCATTTTATCAAATCTATGAAGGTTTCTTAGAAGTGCTGCTCTTCAATGAATGCGGCTCAGTGGTTAGCACGGTTGCCTTGCCCTCCTGGGTTTCCAGGTTCAAATCTGACCATGGACAACATCTGCATGGACTGTGAAAAATGTCATACAGATGTTTGCCTCGGTCAGTTTTGAACCTAGAACTCCAGCACTGCAAAGCAAGAGTGCTAACCACTGAGCCATCATGCTTCTGTTGCCTTGCAGTGCAGTGCTTGGGTTTTAGGTTCAAATTTAATCACGGGCAACATGTATGACGTTTGTAAGCTTTCTTGTGGTTTTTCTTGTTCTCCTTCTACCCCCAGAGAAGGAAGAATAAGCATGGTGGCTCAGTGGTTAGCACTGTTACCTTGCAGTGCTGATGTTCTAAGTTCAAATTTGAGGGCAACATCTTTTATGCAGCTTTTCAAAGTCCATTTAGATGTTCTTCTTGGTGAGGGTTCAACCTAGGACCCCAGTGCTGTAAGCTGGCAGTGCTAACCACTGAGCCACATTCATTGAAGAGCAGTCACCACAATGTCCTAAGGGAAGGCTTGCACTTCTAGCCACGTGGTAGAACAAGTAACATGGAATAAGATGGGGCTTTATAAGTAATAACTGTCTTTATTTTGCAGCCCAACGTGGAGATGATGTGGGCCATGAAGGCGTATCAGCATGCAGAAGTGTACTTCAATGTAAGTCGGCACAGTGGGTATAGATCTTGTGGTGCCTACATGAAGTTGTGGCTTCATGTCGCATTTCTTGCAATGTGGTTTCAAGCCACTGGTGCGATTATCACAGCTGTTTAGTCGCGGACTCACTTGGGCATTCGTGGGAACCGATCCCTTCAGGGAAAGTTTTCCTATTTGTGGCCACCCGGATGCCAAGGAAGCACTAGCCAAAATCCCAGCTGAGTGAAGGCTTCATATATTTTCTCCACCAGCTCATATCCTCCGTTGACCCTCACCGCCTGAAACTGACCCAGTTAGATGATGGCATCTACACTGCTTTCCGAACAGAATTCCCAGACCTTCGTATTGATGTAATCGACCCTGAAGATCTGAAGTCTCCAGCAGCCAAAGAGGTAAGTGAGGACCTTTTTATGAACCTTTGCTTCTTCCCTAATTATCTCTGCTGGACCCTGTCTGTATATCTTTAACCCCCCTCCTCCCACACACAGAAATGGCGGCCTTTCTGCATGCAGTTTGAGAAGCAGGTGGAAGACTTTAACTACGGGACCTTGTTGAGACTGGACAGCAGCAAGGAGTACTCCGAGGAGAATACCATCTTCTGTAAGTGTGAACAGTAGGTGGAGCGACCCCCAAATGGTACCTGAAGATTAGAGGGGGTTTAGGAAACCCCTCAAGTAAGATCTCAAAATCAAGTACAACCTGAGGTGTTGCCAACCAGGTCGGATGCCTCACACCGATGGGTGGGATACATTGCAAGATGACCGTGAAGAGGGCTCTGGTGCATGGCCCAACCTTCTGATAAAGATTAATGTCTCATTACTGAAATAGGATGCCAGCAGAAAAACACCTTTTGAGGCGAAGAGCCTCTTCATCAGTAAAGCTGGGGTATAAGGTGGGGACGACCACAAAGGACGTGTAAAAGCAAGGTGGAGAGACCGAATTGGGTGAGATCACAATCGTCATACCGCGGCAGCGAGAGACCTAGAAACTATGCCTATATACACAGTCTATGGCCGAGCATGCATGTCACCACCGGGTCATGTCCCCATAAGGAAACTGTACCAGGGCTGTAGATCAATCTCAGAGCTTGAGGAACGTACCCAGCCAAGGGATGTGCAGCCCCTGTGTACACGAATTGTCCATCCCCACAAGTAAGTGGAGAAGATCTCCCAGTCAGATTTACATACTCAATGGGAGATATAGATTTCCGCTGACTATGCATAAAGACTGCATGTACATTGACTCGTTTACCACGCATATATCGGGACACAAGTGTCATAAAGCCATGACCTATATGGGTACATGACCCCAAAATTAATATACAGACACATCAGCCATGATCATATGGCTATATAAATAGGTGGTCAACATAGAGATGTGAGTGTGCTCTCTATCCTCACAGTCCTCTTCTGGGAGGGTAGAGAGAATGGATGATAACCTGTGAAGGACAATAGGCATTGTGTACCCTACCTGTCTCAGAGCAGGGGTCACCTTGATGCTGATGGTTTGGCAGTAACCATCCTCTGCCAGCATCACTCCATTCAGACTCCTGCTCCACAAAGGAGGTGCAGTGAGGAGAGCAGGCTATGGGACCCCTTTTTCTTGAGATATTTGGTGGAGTCTCAATGCTGAAGTCCCCATTTAGACCTCTCGCCTATCTTGCAGGTAACTATTCAGTCCTCAGCATTTTTACATGGGGTGACTGCAAGTATAAAGCAGCGGTCATGTGAGAATGAACCATCGATAGCCCTCCGCTACACTAGCCAATATGAGACTGTGGTAATCCACAGATCGCACAAGGCCCCATTATAGGCCTGGGGGGCGATACTTATGGGTGTGTTTCCCTCCACCCCACATGTGGGAAAAAACTCCTGCCATGCCCTATTACTGTCTGTTACAGGAATGAGAAATGGGACAAGTCAGCGGGCCGTGTCCATGCATATAGGACAATACATGGACCGGTGTCCGACGTGAGTTGCCCCAGAGTCCCTTGGGTGCCACTCGCACTTACTTTCGGTTAGTGTGCCTCTAGCCATAAGACTATTTTTCACGCTGGACGATTAAAACGTTTTGCCCGGGATTCTTTCCCTGCAGTGATGTAAGGCTGTGGTGCAATATGGGGGTGGGATACACGGCCCCATATCGCACTCACCCGTGTGAAGTTGGTCTTAATGAGTAGTAGTGGCCACATCTAGACTAGTAGTGGCCACATCTAGACTGTACATGGCCGTTACATTCCTACATAACGCTACAATGTCCCAAACCTACTAGCCGGCCTGAAACTTTTCTCTCACTTTTTTGCCTTCCAGCTACCAGAATCCAGTTTTTTGCTATAGAAATTTCACGGAACCGAGAAGGATGTAACGATGTCGTCTACAACCGCAGACTAACAGAAGCTGCACCAGGGCAGTAGCTGACCGTCATCGGGTAGATGCTGGGGTCGCTACATCAAGTATTGGACACTACTGGAGTCGGGGCTATCAGATGATAAGGACCTTCCCTTGTGCCCGCTGCCGCAGTATCAGCTACCAAATAACTTTATTCTCTGCAGTTTCCACTATACATTCATTAAAATACCCCAAATTCATTGTTGCCGCCGCCGACGTTAACACTGCTTCAGACTTAACAAAGTGCCGTCGCTCAGTGTCTGGACTCCTGGGTTACCTTGTTTTGTAATTTTAATAAATGGCCTGTAAATTGACAGATTTCCCATCGAGTTGCTTCCTTTTCTAGTTGCTGGGCTGAGGGCAAGTGGTCCTATAACCCCCCACTACAGCAAACCTACATTTTTCATCTCACACATGCATCCCTAAACACATAGCAGCCCTGCTAGAAATTAGAGGTTGTCACATCTCCGCCTGCAGAGGGCGTGAAGAAGGACGGTTCCATTTGAGTGTTCCAGGATAGTTGCAGAATGTGGACGGTTCACTTTAGTTTTCAGCCATATTCTCCCCCAGCTATGGCTAGAAGTAAATTATGGGTCATATAAGAGTCTGCTTTTAAAGGGGTTTTCCAAGTAATTTCTTTTTATATAGTTTGGGGTACGAGGGACCAAATCTATATAAAAGCCAGCTATTCACTGTGGCATCTGATGGTTGATGTCACCCGGTGAGAAGATCCAGTGATGTCCCATCTAACATAGAAGCCCCAAAGCAGGTTTACAGGAAGCCACTGATGTCCCTGTTTGTGGCCTCCTATTGGCTGCAGTGGTTAAACAAACCATGTGACTGATGCCATCAAAGTAAATAAACTAGTAGTGGTGGGGAAGCAATGCAAGTAGTTTTTTTTTTTTTTTTTTTTTCCCCCCTCCCTTAAATTTTCCTTACCCCCCCCAACATTGGTGGAAGCAATCAGAAAATCCCTTTAATGCCAATATGACAATAGAACCTAATGGGTCGATCTCAAAAATACTACATGCAATATGGGGTTGTTTAGGCAACATTATTTTTGACAGATTTCCTAAATGTGCCTTTTTTTCTTAGTTTTTACCATTTTAAATTTGAGAGGTGAGAACGACATCCCAAAACTACCCTGCATGTCTTGTTTTTTTCCCCTCTTTAGATCTGATTATATTGTCTTGTCATTTTTGTGTATAGCATGCTGTACTATCCTCTAGCCTGTAGAGGGCACTGGTCAGCATGCCATACCTGGCTTATACAACAATTACTAGCTCATCTGTTGTATATCTCCTCGTTCCTCTCCCCCCTGGCCTCTGACATAAGATAAAGGGTACTGATGTCTATAAAAGGATGTTCTCCCCTACAGCACACAGTATTGAAGTTGTAGGCAAAGAACAGTAACCCACCAACCCGCTGTAATATTGGAGATGGGCCCAGGCAGTGGCAAGACTTGTGACTACCGCCATGACTACTCTGGACAAGGCTTTACACAACGCAAATCACCAGAATACCCCTTACAAACCCATAAAGTGAGTGTATAGCGTATTAAATAGACAAGGCAAAAGAGGTGACGGCTCCTATTTTACTTGTTTAATGTACAGAGGTACTGCAGAACAGATCCAGTCCAGTGCTGACAACACCATGTCTATGGTGGTCATTATGCGTGGGATTAAAAATCTCCTGCATTGGGAACCACCACTATATGTGCAGGGGGTGGACGAAAGCATGGAAACGCTGTACAAAATTAATGGGAGTTTAATCATTAGCACTGAGCTGCCCTTTTGACCCCTGCTTGGCTGAGAGCTTTTTCACCAAATTTGTGTTTACTTCACCTCTTGCCCTGCTCTGGGTGGTTTTGGGATCCAGCTGGTAACAGTAGCTGAGTGGCTCAAACCCCTGACCAATGGAACCTTGTTGCTTGGACAGGTGTTCCCTTCTGTCCATCAGCATGTGTGTCATATTACCTCCACTTAAAATCGGTCCCTACTAGAGATGAGTGAGCACCCAAATGCTCGAGTCTGTGTCATTTAAGACGAGCTTTTCGTAAAATTCGGTAGCTCTACTCGAGTAACAAACCCCATTAACTTCAATGGGAGACTCGAGCATTTTTGTATGTGGGATGTTGGGGGCTGAGTTTTTTTTTTTTTCCTTTTTCTAGGTTTGTCTCTCTCTCTCCTGCCAGACAAAAATTTGCCAATGACGCGCACTGTGGTGGGGAGGTGCCAAAAACTGGGGCGGGGTCAAACGCAGCTTGATGCTTGTTTGAGTAACGAGCACCATCGAGTACGCTAATAGTCAAACGAGCATCAAATCAAGCTCCGCAGAGTACGTTCGCTCAACTCTAGCTCCTACATGTTTTATTGAAATAGGATTTATAATCCCATGTAACTTAATGCATTTCCATATCTTTGTCCACCCTCTGTATGTGTGCGTGCAGAGACACTCACTAGCCCAGGCAGGCTATAGCAGTGGCCCTCCAGAACTACAGCTGGGAGTTGTAGTTCTGCCACAGTCCCATTGCGACAAGCCACCTTATAAGGGCAACTTAACACATTTAAATAGTGCTGACTTGGCCAACGTTTGTGCAGAGGCCCTGGTGTAGATTTTAGCCCCAAGGGTTGAAATCCACAGCATAAATTGGCGTGCTGCGCAAATGTTCTGGTCCGGCGTCAGATTTTCTGCAGGACTTGTACGATAAATGCTGTATATGAAGCCGCTCTAAACCATTTCTAGCCAAGCATTAAAGTGAGTCTATCAGTACCGGGTCCAATAGACCATGCAGGATATGTCCTCCGTCCGAGTTGCTTTAGAAGGCCAGTGTCAGCCGAGCGTATTGTAACGTATGCTCCATACGGCTGTGGTCCGATGTTACTGTCTGTTACCAGTATTTGCCTCGCCCTTCGCTCTTACTCATTTTATTTTCTACCGGGCAAACGCTGACCGTATTTGTCCAATAGAAAAAACTACGGAGGCAAAATAGGTCATGCTGTGTTTATATAATACCGCCACATTAATAGATTTACATTAGCGCCATATTACGGCCCACCACACATGGACTAAGGCCAGAGTTAAAATACACTCACCTGAAAGCGGGCTCAGGGACAATAATACCTGGATTTTCTGGCCAATCACATGACAAATAAGCAATAATCTGACTAGCTGGGAAAAAACCCCCAAAAACCTGACAAGCAAGACTCCCCATACCCCCCCCCCGTAACCCCCCGAATCTTTTCGCCCAAGTAGTCGGTTACTCGGAAAAAGCGGTGCTCCAGTGCAAAAACGTTCGCTCATCTCTAGTCCATAAAAGAGGAAACAGACCTTTAGGCCAGATTCCCACAAGGCTGTGTGTGTTTATGAGCACTATTGTGGTTTTTACGGTACTTTTTGCATGCGCACAAACCTGCAGCCACAGCCGTGTACATTGAAATGGCTAATGAGTTTCATATCTATTTCCTTGGGCAGAGGTGCAGGAAAATGGAACACGCTGCACTTTTTTTTTTTGCATGACAGCATTGCGCACACAAAGTATGCATTTGTAAACGAACCCATTGAAATCCATAAGAGGAATGCAAACCAGAAAGCAGCTCCTCTGCAATCGCTCCCATGCAAGGACCGGCTGGAAGCCACAACGATGCACAGGCAAATGGAGAAAATGTCCATGATGAAGGGGAAACATGGAAGATGGCACGCACTCTGTTGCGTCATGTCTGTCTGGGTCATCTAAGACTGCAAGCTTTTAACCCAACGCTGGACTTTCTCCATTTTTCTTGTGCATTGAAATCAATGCGTTCGAATCACTGAGTACGGCGCACGTGAATCCGGCCTTACAGACAGATCAAAAGGACATAATGCCCAATTTGCCCCCTATCCACTCCCACAAAGACAGACTTTAAGGGAAACCTATCAGCATGTTAATTTTGCACAAAGCACAGGGAGCCTGCCCTGGCACAGGAATGTACGGTGCGCCCGTGTACGTGTTATTCTAAAACGCTCTAACGCCATATGTTGAAGCTTGATTGTGAATGGCGCTCCAAGTCACAATGCCAGCGCAGTGCCTCCCCCGTGACTCGGAAGGCCCTTTGGAGTCAAAGTTCAAAGTAAATGTATTGTGAAGCACCACGGAGTTTCAGAAGAACACGTACACGGGCGCCCTGTACATATCTGCCTCGGGCTCCAGCTCCCTGTGGTTTGGGCACACTAAACATGGTGAAGGGTTTCCTCCTACAGGAACTTCTGGGCAAAACTCACACTATGGCGTGGAGTAGGTGTCCATGGCATCTAATTGGGTCATGGCTTTAATTCTACAGAGAACCCCAGACAAATGAGGGTAACCGCACCAGATTTCCTTTGAAAGCAACCCTCTTAGCCTTGACAAACACAGATGGCAGCACCGCTTCTCTGACTACCCAGTGCACACCAGTAGTGTAAGACACTACATGCTGCTCCGATTGGTCAGCACCACTCATGTGGACAGCATTGGCCAATCAGAGCAGTGCGTAGTGTCTTATACTAATGGTACATCATCAGGTAGACAGAGAAGCTTATGCAGTCATCTTCATCCAGGTAAAGATAATCCAGTCCGGGACAAAGGGTGTGTATATATTACCTGCTGCTGTTCCTTTGATACGCTGGTTCACGATCCCATCCTCTGCCATCCAAGATGGCCACCGCAATCTTGTAGCTACCTAATGCATACCGTACAGTGCGCTCTGATTGGCCAGAACTGTCCATGTGAGCAATGCTGCCCAATCAGAAAAGCATGTATAGTGCATTGATAGTCCAAGGCTGCATTTACATGGGAGAGTTCCAGACAAGAACACCATTTATTTACATGACTGATAGGCCGAGATAGAAAAACTGAAGAATGCCCTATTTTGGGGAGATTCTGCTCCAGGATCACCCATTATTTCCACCTCACTCATGTATATGTGATTTCCATTTGAATGCAATTCTCAACTTTTTACTAGCAAGTGCAGCGATGCCACACATCTATCATCACAAGTATAAAAACCAACGATTTACAAGTGCAGTATTGGTCTGAGTGGCCTACAAATGCACTGTGTGGCTTCGGGAGAGTCTGAAGCTTGCAATGGTCTCAGCAGGCTGAAACCAGGCTCAGAAGCCCGTGGCTCGGCCCGGGTAATATAACAACCCCCTGGTCCTAGCACAAAATAATGTCCTGAAACCAGAGAGTCACTTTAACCTTTTAACGGCACAGGATGTAAACTGTGACCTATTGCCGGTTGTCACCGACAGCTGGCCTCCTGCTGCAACAGCGGGGATCGATGCTCTCATTGATCCAGACTCTTAACCCATGAAGTACTACAATCAATGTGCATCAAGGCATGTAAGGGACTCACAGGTAGCACGCTGCCTCTGTGATGTCGTCGTGGAGGGCTGATGGGTTGCCATAGCAACTGAACTCCACACACTGGTGTCTGGGCCTGCGATCAGTATTATGTGTGATAATTCCTTGCACTACAGAAGTGCCGTAATGCATCACAACGATCAGAGCACCTATATTTAAGGTCCCCCCAAAAAAAACAAAACCAAAAAACCCCTTTTTGCGCACTTTTCCCTGTTTGGTATTATCGTATCGGTAACGACCTGTACAATAAATTGAACACACTATCCACGGCACAGCAAAAACTGAAAAAATTCAATAAAAGTGATTTAAAAAAAAGCCGTGCGTAAACCAAAATGGTACCAATAAAAACTACGGCTCATTAAGCAAAGAAGCCGCCCTCACAGAGGTCTTATGGGACTTTGAAGGCAACAATGTTAAAAAAATAAATAAAAAAAAAAAGGGAGGGGGGGGGGGGAGGGGAGGGGGTTTAATATGTGGAGAGGAAAATCCCCAGAAAAATCGCTGTGTCCTTTGGGCCAAAATAGGCCGTATCCTTAAGGGGTCAAGGTTGTTGTCCAGATGTAATCTACCGATGGGCCTATCCATAGCATAGGCCATCAATAGCAGATTGGTGGGGCTCCACTGCCCAAGACCTTCGCCGATCAGCTGTTTTCTGGGCCGATGTGCTCAAGTACCGAGCGGACGGCAGCAGACTTGGTCTTACAGGCAAAGCTTCTATTCATTGGAAACTTGGCCTGCAACAGCAAACCTAGCCACTAGGGGGAAGTCTGCTGTCTGCTTCCTGCAGAAATCAGCTCTGTGCACAAGCGCAGCATCCCAGAGGACAGCAGACCTCCGCTGATCTACTTTTCATGGCCTATTCTGCAGAGTGTCCATCAAGAGTTTGCAGAGTATAACAATTGTATCCATCGTGTCTCTTTCATTTACGGCGCTTCAAGTATGTTTCGTAATACACATTATTTCTGCAGCGTTTTTAAAACCTTGGGGGAAGAACATTTTTTTTCTAATATCGCCCTGTGCGCTCAGCGTCTCCAGCAGCCTTTATCTCACAAAAAATATACAAACACACCATAAAGACGCCGTTCCCAGAGCGATGCTGAATTCGCTAAATGCTGCAAGTAGACCTAACATCCGGCTGCAGCATTCCCGATCCTAAAAACACTCATTGAAATGTTGTGCGTAAATCTAAGCTAAGGGCGTTTTAACATTTGATGTACATTTTCCGCAGTGGATTTTGAGGCAGATCTGCAGCAGACTACATCCCTTCTTTTGAAGAGGGTGGAAGCTGCTGTGGATCAGTGTCAAATTCTGAGGATTTTGGTGCAGATCCGCATCAAAAAGAGTAACGGCACTTTTTATAAACTCTTGACATATCAGAACGCCATGTCAAAAGTTTTGATCAGTGGGTGTCCGAGACCCTGCTGATCGCTTCAGCAGTCTTCTATGCAGCACTCAGGTGAGCGCCGCAGCCCCCTCATTACAGATCAGCAGAGTCAACAGCAGAACCGGCCATGATCAAAAATTTGTGAAAGATTTATAAAAATTTACTGTAACCCTGTAGAAGCCGCGGCGCAAAATATGCTGTGGATCTTCACCAAAATCCACTATATGTGCACGCAGCCTCCGCTTGCTGGCAGCTATGGGTCTTCTCACCAACATGCTTACAGACTGCAGCAGCCAATGACAGAGTTCAGCAATCAGTCGCTGAGCTCTGTCATTGGCTGCAGCAGCCTGTCTACAGGTTGTCACAAGCTGCTGCAGCCTGTAAACACTATGTCAGTGAGGAGACCCAGAGCCACCGTCCAGGGACTTGCGGGGACCAAGGAGAGTATAACTTGCATTTTATCAGTAGCAGCACATGCAGATAGGACTATGAAGTAGTCCTGGATATTCATGAGCTGCAGGCTAACTACACCCACTCTGTCCTCCAGTCACTGGCTGACTGCTGTCTGCCTATAGAGAGAGCTGCCAATCACTGGCTGGAGGATGGGTGTGGCTAGTGTGCAGCTCATGAATATTTAGGACTACTCCTGGGTGCTATTAACAAAATGCAAGTTTCTCCAAAGCTACTGCACAGATACACACGGCAGTCATATCACTGTAATCAGTGTGACTTGTACTATCTTTCAGTGAGGGCTGCAAAAAGATGGTGACTGGTTCCCTTTAAGTATTTGCAACCATCAGTAAAGAAGCAGGTTACGTACGTTAAGCATCCTTCATATCTGAACGCAACAATAACCAGCATGTCATGTCAAGATGTTACAGTTTCGAGAGATCCATCCGGGACAAGTGAGGCAATCCTGGATTACACCGCAGGCTATAATAAGCACTGTGTATAAACTACTGCTTTCCCAATACTTCAGTGTGAGTCGTGTAAGTGCTGTATGGTTGGCTGCATTTTCTCTGGTTGCATCCAGGAGGCGCCAAAGATCCAACGAGAGAGAGAGAGAAAGAAAGAAAGAGAGATGGTTTTGTTGTATATCATGCATCCCACAGTCACAAAAAAGTGCAGAGAGGGCTCGTTCCCTCAGTATACAGGATTGTTTATTACAAAATGTCCTTGCAAAACCTGTTCACCCTTTAAGTGCAGTCTCTGCAGAGCTTCGCTCTAACAATGTAATGCTCTGCCACTCCTCCGTTCATCCACGCTGAGGGGGGTAAAAGGGAATCTGTGGGGGGGAGGGGGTGATTTTACTTGTCACTCCAAATGACACATACATACATATAATATATATATTTATATATATTTATATATTGTAATTTTTTTTTTTCCGATAGGGGCTCAAGTCCAGGTGAACAGGCATGACTCTAACATTCGCTCATCAGCAACCCAACCGCCTCCACTCTGTGGAAAGAGGGGGGGGGGAGGAGGCAGAGATCCACTCGCCAAATATTTCCCCTGTCCGTAGAAAGAATTCAAAACATTACCAAAAAATGTGCAGGGTTTTTATACAAGGGGAGGAAGATGATGAGGAAGAGGATGGCTGGAGGTGTGGGGAGAGGTCAGCTCATCATTTCATTACTGTTGGGGCCGCAGGTTGAATTTTTCATTGAGTCGTTGACTTCTCGTCGGAAGGCTGAAAGATTCTGCGTAAACCTGTAGAGAAGAGAAGGGACAGAGACAAGTCAGGGCGTATATTCGTATATTCCATAGAAGCCACTGCTGTGTACTGCGTACGCCGTAATGTAACCAAAGAAGATGATAATACACGGATCACTTGTATTTAAAGGGTTTAGAAAAACATGGCCACAGGGTTCTGTCTGGTGTTGCCGTTGAGCTCCATTGAAGGGAGTAGTGCTGAGCTGCAATACCACACACAACCTGTGGACAGCAATGGCGTCGTTCTTGGGAGTGTGTTGATTTGACCCTGTGACTCTCATACTTCCATGAGCAAAGCCTGACTGATACGGGATGAAAAAAAATAGCAATTGTTTTGACCTTAGATAAAATGGATATAAACCCTGTCCTATGTCTGTGACAGAGCAGAGTATGAAGCAGGTTCAGGAGATGACAACCGCCGCAAACAGCTGCGATCAGGGTTTTTTTTGACAGCTTACATGCCTGGTAATTCCCCCCTCTGACTCACCACTGCCCCCCCCCATGTAATGCGATCGTGGAATGCCCATGGTGGCCATGGCAGCCCAGGGCCTAGTGAAGGCTTGCAGGGCTGTCATGTATTCTACCATATCTGCTCCTTTCAAATGTACAATGAGTAGAGCGTTTAGAACAACGTGTTACGCTACCTTTACGCTACTAACCTGTCTCTGTTTTTTGTGAGTAGGTTCCCCTCAATTCCTTCCATTAAGTTCTCGAAGCATAAATGCATGGCTTGCTGCTTCTCCGGGGGCTGGCTGCTGACAATGCTTCTCCGAAGGTCCGAGAAATACTAACAGACAAAAGGCATTCAAGTTGGCGGACGAAGGACCATAATAAATTGTATGATGTGTAAATTAGCTATATACTGGTTACCTTCTCATTGAGGAGGATCAGTCCTAACAATGGCCGGCTCATTGACCACTGATTTCGGCAGTCTTCAAAGATAATGATATTGAGAACAGTGGAAAGCATCTGGGGGGGAAGAAGTAAGAAAGTAGAAATGGAAATTAAAGATCATGCATAAAACATACAGAGGCCCCATTAAGAGCCGAGGCCATAGTTTTTGACGGGATAAATAGTGCCGGATGCGGATTCAAAATCCGTCTTGCGTCTAATTTACACTTTAGATTTTTTTTTTTTTAACGCAGCTTATGAGATGTCTATCAATTCTATTTTCTTTGCCGTTCTTGTACTACGCTGCACGCAAATTGGCAGCAGAAAATATGCAGCGTATCCGCCATGCGAGAACATTGGCTTATAAGTCAATGGAGTCCACTGGGCGCTGCAGGGGTTTGTCTCCTGAGGGATCCAGCGCTGTGTATTGGTTTGCAATGATAACAAACCAGGACACAGACCTGAGTACGGCCGAACACACATCCACTTAAATTAGCTTTAAACGGGTTTACTTCCATCTTGTAAAGTGGACTAATCCTGAGACTGAAGGGTACGCAGCACTGAACGAGCTGTGTCCCCTTCTAAGTCTTCCCAGCATAGCAGTGCAGGGATCTCCAGCCAGTCCCATTCACTTGAATGTGGCCTCGTGTTTTCTGATATGGTTATACATCTTGTTGACTTTTATCATGTTTATAATTTGCAATAGGGAGGCAACAATCGTATCTATTGATAGTGTATATATATTTGACCTCTCACTATATCTTTGATCCTTCTCTGCCATGTCCCCGGCAGTGGGATGAATCCCTACCAAAATAGTGGTTAGGGTCTCGCCCATTGTAATAGGGTATGTACTGCATGATGGATGTGTCACCTGTTGGATCATCTCCGGGTGCTGCTGCATGATGTGGAGGAAGCGTTCACTCTCCTGCGGCGGCGGCGCTCCCCGTTTCTTACCACTGCGAGATAGCTGTTTAAAGAGGTATGTGACTATGTGGTCCAGGCATGAGCAGCACCCTGTGCACACCATGGTGTCTGTGAACACAAGACACGGTCCATCAGAAAATGACACAAAATAAGGAGATTACAAGGAAAAAGTAAGCAGGACCTGCCTTACCCAGAGCTGTGAGGCCCTCGGAGATGGAGGAGAGAATGTACATGATGACATGTGGCTCCAGGCTGGCGATGAAAGACATGTGATCCTGAGTCAGCACCTCCAGGAGCGAATAATATGACTGACTGAGCTTCGGATAATCCTACAAAACAGAAGACCCCAACTTCAGAAACCCAAACATAAGACTGTAATCTCACGAGTAGAACGGCCAATCACATGTGAGTGTAATGTAACGCCGCAGAGTCCGGAGCTGCGGACAGACTTGTTGGTACGGCAACATTCTGCCACGTTTCACTACAAATGCACCATTAACGAGGGTCCGTCAGCTCTAACATGTCTGTTTTAGTAAATACTTGTCTCTTATATATCTGTGCTGTTCCACTGTTATTCCTCCTGGAAATGTATGAGTGGGCCGTCTCCTTGCGCAGTCTGACAATGTTTAATTAGTGCCATGTCAAGCTATGCAAGAAGACTGTCCGATAATCCAGGATATCTAATAATCTGTCAGCCATCTGGTCCCAAAATCGCTGCATTAAGCCGTTTAAGGGTTAAGCAAATTAAAGTCTTTTTTTCATCCCTGCATTTCAAGAGCAAAAACATGTTTCCATCAATGTATCTGCGTGAGGTCTGGGTTTTTCTGGGAGGAGTTGTATGTTCCGTCCATTTCGGCAGTACAAATAATTTTTTGTTTAACTTTTATTTTATTCTGAGAGAAAATGCCAAAAAAGCAGCATTTCCACCATTGCCATTTAAACTTCTTCGTTGCAATCGGAGCGCTTAATCATGTGAACGGAGAGCAGCCACGAAGATGTTGTGGCTAGTATTCGAGAGTTTGCTGCTCCCCCTCCCTTTTGCCAGCCGTCTCCCATAGGAGTCTACGGGAGCTGCCGGCTTTGTGCCGTCAACACACAGCACTTGTCCTATCTTTTGACCGAGAGAAATCTCGGTGTCAAAAAAACGCGCCTATTACGCTATCTTTTGCCACGCGATTATTTTCGGTGCGTCAAAAAAAAAAAAAAAAAAAGGGAAAAAACCTTCATCTCAAAGAACCCTTAGGAAACCATTGCTTCTTTTAGATGCAATTTTTGGACGTGCCTACTTTGCGTCAAAATGACTCTAACACTGTTTACTGTGTTAAAGGGGTTTCCCAGAGAGAATAATGTTGATTACCTATCCTCAAGCTAGGTCATCAACAGTTGATTGGCTGGGGTCTGTCGATCAGGACCCCGACCGATCAGCTGATTGTGTGCCCGGTAACAGTGCCGCAATTACACAGGTGTCAGAGCAGAAGTCTCTGCTCCAACCTCTGAAGTGGCCAATGCTTGTAACTGCAGGCACGGCTCGCTTTAATCCGTGCACCTGCTATTTACCGCGCTTGGTCACTACAGGGTTAAAGAAGTGTTACTATAATGTCAACCTTTATATCATTAAACATTCCACGGAAGGAGACATTTGTGGTAGAAGGCATAACAGTCAGAAGAGAATTACCAGCAGATCACTGTGTGGCACAGACAGCAGTAGTTTGACGAAGGTCTGAAGAGCATTATCCAGAGCTTCATCACCGTACAGGCGGAAGACCCCGAAATTGACGTAGCTACCACTGAGAGCAGCTTTTAGCACCGAGAAACATATGGAGATTCCTTTCAACTTCAGTACGTAGAGCTGCTCCTTCGGAAGCTCGCCCAGAGTCAGGATCCTATTACCTGATGGTGAAAATGATGTGCGTACATTAACCCCAGAACAGCTGGAAAGACAACATGACAAGGTTCATCAGAAAGAGGACATTAGGCGACGTACCGTAAGTTGTGATCATTTTGCTGGTCTCTCGGAAGAGAAGAATGCCATTTGGAGACGAGACGTCAAATTGTAACCTCTGCGACCTGCAGGGGAAGACAGATATGTACCTAAAGGTCACTGACGGGTCAAGAAAGAAGTAAGAAGATGGAAATGGAATAAAAAACAAACCTGTTGTGTACCAGCTCTGCCATGAGCTTCAGGATGGGCGTGGTGCAGGCCGGGTCGTGGAACCAGAGCTCTAGCGCTCTCTGCAGGATGGGCATGTATGCTGGGTATCTGAGGAGGGCTAAGGAACAACATGGCCATCTCTTCTGAATGTCCACAGGAATCTCCTGACTAGATTGTGGTGGACTGGTTTTATCTTGCATCATCAATTCCTATAATGCGGCACTGGTCTTGCGTATGATGATGGATTTCAGGAACCCCATCGATAAGATCATGCTGCCTCAACTGCAGGTCCCACGATTCTTATGAATGAAGATTAAGCCCTGGAGGACCAGGCTATTCTGGCCATCAGGACCCACAGAATTTTTGGATTGTTCTTCTTGCCATACTGCAATACAGCAAAGCAGCAACTTTTGCTTTTTGCAGGGCAAGTTGTAGTTTCTAAGCCTACCATTTGTTACAGTTCACGGCTGTCATCTTAATCTCCTTCCACTGCTGATGACTGTGTAAAGCACGTCCTTCTCTTCGTTCCTGCTGACCCCTGGCTCCAGTGTCTGCCCAGTCTGTGTTGGTTGTCCCGAATCGTGTGCACCTACCCATGCTAAATCTTCCACGTCAAACATGAGGAATCCCTGGCTATATCACGCACCCTTCAATTGGGAAAGGATCAGGGTTTCCAAGCCTTTGGTCCAGCTATTTCATTTATATTGACTTCTCGTTTAGGTTTCTGGCTATATCGGACTTCTCTACATTCTCCACTCCTGACCTCTGCTTATTGTATTGACCATTCCGCTGTCTGCCCCGACCTCTGGCCTGCTGAGCCTGTTCTGTGTGTCTTGATCTCTGAAGTTAGGCTGCCTGTCCACCGGCAAGATGTCATAGCAAGATCGCATGACACGCTTTCCATAGGATAACTATGGAAAGCGCAGCCCAACGTCCACGAGTGGAGAATAATAGCGATTCTCCGCTCGAGTCATTAAAATCGCGGCATGCTGCAATTCTCCGCGGTGAGCCTATCACATAGATAGGCTCATCGTGGAGACCTTACAGTGCCCTCCCCCGCGGCAAAATATTGCTAAGTCTGTGGACAGGCGCCTTACGCTACCTACCGTGACCTGGATTGGTCTGACTACGCCTCTGTTCACATGCTTAGGGCTATTGTGTCAGCAGCCATGTTACTGGAACCATTTCCAGTGCAATAGCCTGGGGACCCAACAGCGTAGCTCAGATCCCAACTGGTGGGGTGAAAGGATGAAGACAAGGGTTACTAAGGCGTCACCTCTGAATCTGGACTAAAACCAAACCAGTGTGTGGCACAGCGGGCTCCCATGGACTGATAGCGGCACCATTCTTATTACTCTGATTTTCACCCCATAATGGAACGTTCATTGAACATTATCTTTTATAATTACATTATATTGGAATACTTCTATATTGTCACTATGTAGAGAAATATGACAAGACAGACCTGGGGACCTTCATCTGGTCTAGGGTGTCCACAGAGTGATGCTAGTCTCGACAATTAGGTTGCTGGGGCAACCACTGAATGATTGTTCGCTTTTGCATGATGCAAAGATTATGTGAACGATACTTGTACTACGTGTAGAAGGGCCCCAAGTCACGCCATCCGCAGACAGGAACAATATACATGATTATGAGCGGTTTGATGGATCTCAAGACCAGCGATACTGCAGCATTAGGTGTCAATGTATATTTGTATACCCCAACTATCCTAAAGCTGAATTCGGAAACATTCAGGATACATCCAGTCAAACAGCATCATGAAGCTGCTCTTAGCATTGAATGCAAAGGCGATTCCTCTCAGATCTCTCACCAGTCCAACCAGACTCCTCTATAAAAAAAAAAAAAAAGAAGAAGAGAATGTCAAGGGTTATCGTCAATGCCCAACCCCATTTTTTAAAATTCTAAATGGTAACTGCCACTAGAAGGTGTTTACTGTATACCGATTATACATTGGATTTGCTATTACAGTATGCAGTGAGCTGCCCCTAGTAGCCAACAATATCATTTAACCCTTTCCAATCCACTGTCTGACCTCTGTAAACATTATGATTTAAGGCTGTACTGCTCCGATGTTGGAAGACATCAATCGGGGTTCTCTTACTGTATATTGCCAGCCTCTCTGCTGTCAGAGCCTATCCAACGTGTCACCTCATGCAGTACTGGCTTTAGCCAGCATATAGCGCTGTTGTATAACGGCAGAAAAAGAGTAAGCCCCCTAGGAAAACCAGGATACAAATTGGATTGGAAAGGGTTAAAATGACCATATCCTGCATTTATCAGTAGTTTTTCCAGCTGCAGACAATCTCTAATTCTCAGTCTTCCCTGAGCTGGTTAATGTAAAGTAGCTGCTATGATGTCTCCATACAATGTGCACATAGAAAAGAAGTTCTCCTGCTCTCCTATCTCTATAGCACATCTTCATACATAACATCAGCATAGAGGACATTATACAACGGTACTGAGCAGTGCATATGTGGTTTCAGTAACTGTAAAACAGTAAACCCTATTAGCTACAGCAGGACAACTGTGTGAGTTTATCTGATTCTCTCTCGGTGCAGCAGCTTCCTCCTCCTCCTCCTCCTCTCCATAGACTTCTATGAGCAGCATGAGAACCCCCCGTTATTTGTCTTCGTGTCTCTGCTACTAGAGCTGGGTTTTACATGACAACACCCAGTGGACTGCAAATTAGAAGGAAGGTAGACCCCTAGTGAACTGCACTTGAATCATTTTTCAACACAAAAACATTTTAGGTAATTAAAGTGATTATCACATAAGCACAGATTTGAAAAGTCATTGACCATTTAAAGGCCATGGAAACCTTTGTGTAAGAAAAATCAATACACAAATATCTTAGCAAGTCCCTGCAGAAAAAAAAATGATGCACTAATTAGTTTTTTTTTTCTTGCATTGAGCTTACCTTCTCATGCATTTAGAAAGCTTCATACTTTGCTTGCAGGCTCTTCTACATTTAAGTTTCTGGCTTGGGGAAAGGAAGGGGGGTGTTCCCAGCACTGATCTCTCTCATGAATGTACACACACAAGTTTAGCTCACCCTTCCCTCTTTCAGAGGCTGTGCAGCATAATACTATAGAGCTATCTCTCCATCTTCTGATGGAGGATGGTCTACTCTCTGTTTCTGCACAATAGATTTACCAGAAATGAATTACAGCCCTCTGTCCAGCATAGCTCAGTGAAAAGCCAGTAAATGCAAGTTTACAACAGGGGAGCTCCTCTAGGGCTAGGGAAGGAGCTGTCAGTTTGCTATGACTAAGATTTGCCTCCAGTCTGCCATGCCTTGGATAACACATACACACATTTTAATTTTTATTTATTTTTAATACTGCCTCTTTTGTATAGTGCCGACTTTATTAGCCCCCCACTAAGCTGGATACTCATTTTACCGACCTCGGAAGGATGAGTCTACGTTGAGCGGGGAGTGAACTCACAACCTTCAGGTTGTGAGCGAGAGCTTAGGACTGCATTTCTGCTGCCTTAGCATACTCTGCGCCACACGAGGCTCTATAAGTATAGATATCAAAAACAATCAAATATTTTTAATGAAATCCACTTACAAAAAGCCTTCATTTCCAAAAACATTAATACATACAAAAAAGGAGTGCAAAGGTTTACATAGCTGTTAAGTCTATGTTCATGCAGGGGATTTGGAGCGCTCTGTGTTAGGTAAACAGAGCCTCAACCATTAACTAATAATTTTAGACCTAAAAAGACTTATTTTCTACCATTTGTGGAGGCTACACTGAGAATATACATCACTCCTTACAGTTTTTTTGCCGTCAGCATCTCAGTTCATAGGAGGCAACCTCCTGAGGCTTCATGCTGCATCATCATCCCCAAGTGTCTCAGTACAGATGTCTAGGTGTAAAGCGCTGTGGTAGCATTGGGACATTTCATGATTAACTTCAATTTAATTTGGCTACTGGGAATCTATAGATGCAAACACGCTTGTGCCGTTTACAAGTAAGTGAGGCTACAATGATTCAATATAACGACAGTTATCGGTGTAGTGATACAGTAATCAGCTGTCCTTATTACCTTGGCTTCTTGTTCGTTAAAGCTGTTGCTGCTGAACATTTGGGCCATTGACTCGAAGGCAGCGGTGAGAGGCATCATGAACTGAGAGAACTGCTCCTCATCCTCTCCTATAGATGAAGCAAAATATAGCAAATGCTGGATCTGATCACTACTAGGGTTTATCAGTGCGTTTAAATATAAGGCAGTACCTAAATCCACCATGAGAAGGCGTCCCAGTGCTGTGTAGAAGGTAGTCCGGCAGCGCATGTCTGACAAGTTGGATTGGCTGTTGATTCCCAAGAAGGAAAAGTGCTCGCTCTGCAAGACAATGGACACATCCCAGTGTTACAATGTGCTGATGCAACTAGTACAAACTAGGACTGTCCACATTTGTTAAATCTCATAGTAGAGCTCTCCATTCTCCTGCTCCAGCCACTGCAGACACAACATGACGGAGGCCATTTACAGCTCTCTTAGGTAAACTCCCCCAGGAATGTAGGCATTAACAAATTAGACACCAGGGATGCCATTTATTAAATCCCCCCAGGCACCAGGGATGCCATTTATGAAATCCCCCCAGGCACCAGGGATGCCATTTATTAAATCCCCCCAGGCACCAGGGATGCCATTTATTAAATCCCCCCAGGCACCAGGGATGCCATTTATTAAATCCCCCCAGGCACCAGGGATGCCATTTATTAAATCCCCCCAGGCACCAGGGATGCTATTTATTAAATCCCCCCAGGCACCAGGGATGCTATTTATTAAATCCCCCCAGGCACCAGGGATGCTATTTATTAAATCCCCCCAGGCACCAGGGATGCTATTTATTAAATCCCCCCAGGCACCAGGGATGCTATTTATTAAATCCCCCCAGGCACCAGGGATGCTATTTATTAAATCCCCCCAGGCACCAGGGATGCTATTTATTAAATCCCCCCAGGCTCAGGGATGCTATTTATTAAATCCCCCCAGGCACCAGGGATGCTATTTATTAAATCCCCCCAGGCACCAGGGATGCTATTTATTAAATCCCCCCAGAAACCTCCCACCGTAATTTATTTATTTTAGGTTCCAAATGTTGGACAACTTTTTACACGAGCCAATGACATGATAAACGTTATTTACTTCCCACTGGGTAAATCTCGTCAGCTCTACTCACCGTGTGGTTGTTTAACATGAATTGGACGGCACTGAGCTTCACCAGCTTCCTTACACTGCTGTATGTGCGAGAGGTTAAGGACAAAAGCAGCATAGGATAAAGAAAAGACTCCTCTAGTGAGGCGAATATCTTACAGCTCCTTCAGTCTTCACAAAATCAAGACTGCATGGATAACGTTCCCCATATAGATCATAGAGATAACATTGATCAAAGGCTCACAGGCTGCTGACTCCCAATGTGTAAGCATCCTACATGAGCACACAAAGAGCCATTCCCCTTCAGATCAATGTAACCCAGGGTCTAATACCGGTGTAGCTACACTTATCCCCCACAGTCAAGGATATCCTATAGACAGGTCATTCAGCAGCTGTAAAGTCTTTGATGTGATGGGCTCACAGCGACCCCAGTACTTGAGATTGGTGATACTGTGGGAAACACAAGGCAACAGGTTACTATTCTCTTCTTACACAACATAACTTATATGGTAATTGTGATAAATCGCATTCCTATAAGCTAGAAAATAACTCACATTTTGCCAATGAAAATGCTCAGCACCATAGTCTCATCATTCAGACCCAAAACGTCTGAAAGACGACGATAAAGCTGTAAGAGAGAAGGCAGTAGTGTATTAGTGATGCACATGTCATAGCAACAGGGACAATAGTGGGCAGACACTCCTTAATGAGTCAAGAAAGACTTGTAATGTGTTGAGCCAGCCTATGTGAACCAGAGGGCACCTCTCACCCAACATTATGATTGGCAGCTCTCCATTTAGCAGGGTAGTAACGGAGATAGCTGTCAATCACATCTGGTTGGCGAGGGATGCACCCCAGCTCATGAAGCACAAAGTGGCATCGCATTCCTTCTTTTGTGAGATTGTTCTCAGCAAGAGAAACCAAGTCATCTTGTAGATAGATACCTTTTAATGGCCAACAAAAATACATGATGTTAATGCAAGCTTCCGAACCAACGCAGGGCTCTTCTCTGTTGTGGGAGGGAAAATGTTCACCAGGACAGCAGTCTTATCTGTGTTATAGAGGTCTCATGCGTGAATGGGAGGTATGCGACATCTAGAACATAGATAAGACTGCTGGCCTGGTGAACCCCACCCCCCAACAGTAATTCAGGCACCATAAAAGTTTCACTCCTTTATCAGTGTCTAGTTAAAAATGTTTGCAAACCAATCACATCCATGTCTGTTGCAGTATTTCTTTAAGTGCAAACCAATCACATCCATGTCTGTTGCAGTATTCCTGGTCTGGTGACCCCCCCCCCCCCCAACAGTAAAGGTGCATTTAAACTGCAAAGATAATTGCTCAAAAGATGGCCTTTGAGCGATCATTTTGCACAAACTACTACTTGGTATTAATGCCTATTAGTACCAAGTAGTAGCGTGTGAGCTGCCGGGAGCTGTATTCAGGGAACAGACTTTACGCTGTTCCCCAATTACTTTCGCTTTGTTCTGCCAGAGGGGCTGACAGCTGATACAATGTTATCAGCTGTAATCAGCTCTCCCCGGGCAGATGACAACGTTTGGCCTAAAAGTGAAAGATGGGCACATTTAGACACAATGATTATCACTCAAAAGACAGTTTTTGAGCGAATTCTGAGCGATAATCGGTGTGTCTAAATGGGCCTTAATTCAGTGACCATAAAACTTTCACTCCCTTATCAGTGTCTAGTGAAAATGTTTGCAGTATTCCTTTACGTGCAAACCAATCACATCCATATCTGTGCCTTGTCATAAGTATGTGTGTCATAAGTGTACATAAATATTCACGCCTCTTCGAATCTATTTAATTTAAGCCCGAAGAAGAGCCCTGCGTTGGTTCGGAAGCTCGCTGTAACATCATGTATTTTTGTTAGCCATTAAAAGGTATCATATCTACAAGATTACTTGGTTTCTCTTGCTGGTAACAATCACATTTTGCTCTACTGGCTAACACGGTACCAAACCTTTGTTTTCATTATTCCTTCTTTTCTCACATTTTGCAAGACTCTGACCACTTACCTTGGATGACTTTTGCACTTGATCCCCAATGTATATTTTCCTGAATTGTTCAAAGAAGCTCAGCATTGATAGCTCTAGCTTCTCGTTGCCAGCCTGGGCTAGACGTGAATCTGTGAGGTTCATCAGTTGCAGCACACTGTTGAGGAGAATAGATTAGTTTAGACTAAAAGTCAATGGGATCCATGTAATGCTCACTGATCAACAAGATCGGCACTCAGTTAGCCCATCCTCACATAAGCCAAATTACAAAGTATGGGCGAGAAACAGTCGCTCATACAATTGTTTGTCCCTAATACTCCATCATCACAGTTGGCAGCTCATATCCCATTAACACGGGAAGACGTGCTGCCAACAATGATTTCTGGTGCCGCATGAAAGATGTGTTTGCTCGTGTTTTGGGTGATCGGTGGCCCCTTCACATGGCCTGATGATTGGGCAAACATACTTTCTTATGAACACTCTTGGTTGGCCATTGAGCTGTGTAAAAGGCTCTTAAAGGGTTTATCCAAAAATCTAAAGTAATCCCCTATGCACAAGTTAAGGGATAACTTTATCATCAGTGGGGGTCTCACTGCTCGAATCCTCACCGATCACGAGAACGGGGCCCCCTGTCCACTTCTTGTCATCACTGCAGCCATGTTGGGGACCAGTCTCACGTGTCCAGCAGATTGCATGATGGACCTGGAAGAGGACAAATCACCTTCTTTCGGGAACGAGCCCCATGCAGAAAGGGAGTCTCCCTCCCCTTCCACTCAGTTTGCTGCCGTCATCTTCGGCCCATGGATTATAAGAGCTCTTTGGTAGAAGTCACTTCACCTTCTGGCCGCTCCTCAGCTTTGGGAAATGGCTGCTGGTTCTTCCTGTGGCGGCTTGCCTTCGCCTCTTTCAGAGTATTAATTTCAATAGGGCTGACGGAAATTGCTGAGTGCTTGTACTTGGCCATCTCCGACACCCCCATTGAAAGTGAATGGAGCAGTAATGTGCATGAGCGACCTACCCTGTGGACAGGGAATAACTTTCGATTTTGGGATAACCCCTTTAAATTAAACCTCCTGATGTTATAACCATTAGTTATATGTCAATATTAATTTCCCTTTCCCTATTCACAATTATTAAATCAAGAGTGAAAGGTGAATCTACAGTAAGTATGTTGACAGTTTCTCTTCACATCCAGCAAGCAGAGGTGTGGTCTGCAGCAGTTCGGAAAATATTAAAATGCCTTCCTATTATTGCAGATAGGGTTTGTCCTATGGTAGCTGGACAAACCCTCATGTAAGGGGAGTCATCAGCAGCAGTTCACCACAGATCTGGCTGCTAAGTCTTCTGCAATCCACTGTTATAGCTGAGGGAAGTTGCATATGACTATTGTAGTGGAAATATAGGGGTAGATGGTGACCATTCAAATGGGCAAGCATACATGGTCTAGTCAACTGCTATAATGGATTGCAAGTAGAGAGCTCAAGGTACTAGTGGAGATACCATTCAAACAAAACCTACCGACACACTAACTCTCCATCCATGGCATCCTGTTCATCAGTGCTAGCAAAAGACACCCTGCCTCCTATCACTGCGCCAATAATGTAAACCAACCAAGTGAGCCGACCTGAGAGAGAGAAAAAAAAGAGGCATCAGCTTATTGTATAAAAATAGTGATTCCAGCAGAAACAGCCAGACACCAAGAGTGAGGAGATAAGCAGAAACAGCGCGGACTATAGACTCTCTGGGGTCACCCAAAGTGGGGGACGTTCTTGCATGGCACCATTCTGGCTCATTAAGAGGTGTCTGGAGTGGGTGACTGCCCTGGCTGGCAGAGGGCGCTTTAGTTTTTTATTTCAGCCATTCTCACATGTAGATTTCCATTTAGGAATTTCAATTAGCAGCTTCACCCGCTTCTTTGACGAACATGAGCTGCTTACCTTCCTGCACAGTCAGCTCCATGCTGGGTGCAGATCCACTTTGCAGAAGCTCCTGATAGGTCTGGGCTGACTGGTCAAACAGCTGCACCAAGAGGGCACATGTCTTATCATACTCGCATCTCCCGATGGTGGAAAGCTGATCCAACTGCTGCTGCACAAGCCCTGCATCATCCAGAGGGTCTTCCAGGCCATCCCTGCAGAAAGCACGCAGTTAGAGGCTGCATTCTGGGATTACACATTCTAAGACATTTAGGGCTGGTTGCACTAGTCATGCTGTTGATCCAGGTTTAGCTAAGCTGCGATCAGTTGTTGAACTTGGTTTTAAAAAAAAAAAAATGCAGGCGCCAACACTTTTTGATCTCAGATTAGCAAAACCAAGTTCACTTTATCTGCAATCAAATGTTGAACCTAGAAGAAATGTACTTTGCACTGCGATTGGTGACTGTAGTCAGGTGATCGCCCCAGCATTCATAATTATAGTAAAAACATGGCCGCTACCAGCAGCAAACATGGGTGTAATTTCATCGTCCAGGAAAAGCCTATCAGCCCTCTTAAATTTTGGATGCTAGGCTAAACTCAACTAGTTTGATCAGCCAAAATCAAGGGCTCAAACAGCGATTTTTTTTACTTGATCTTCGATCGATTTTTATTGATCTCAGATCAAAAAACTTTGGTGCAACAAGCCCTTAGGCCTCCTGCAGACGGCCAGTTTGGATCCAGCTGCGAGAATTCTCGCAGCATGATGCGACCCGTGCCCCTGCAGTGACCACCACGGCTCACCTCCTCCCAGCGTCTTCACCGTTCTGCTACGTGCCAACTGCCGCCCAGCCGGCACATGTGCAGATCGGAGCCGGCACGTCAGCCGTGACGTTTCTGTGCGGGCCACTGTGAGGCTCACACAGAAATAGGACATGCCGCGATTTGTTTACCGCGTGAGATTGCACGTAGTCAAACTGCGGCTGTCTGCATAGCATTGCATTATCCAATGCAATCCTATGGCAGCGGGCACGGGCGGAAATTCTGCAGGAAATCCCACCGTGGAATTTCCATCCGTGTGCAGGAGGCCTTAGTCAAGTAAAGCCGCAGTCATTTTTCATCTGTACCTTCCAAGAGCCATAACTTTTGAAAAAGAACTTTGATTATTTTTTAGTTCAATGTTTTGGGAGGCGGTCTAATAATAATAAGCCCCAAAACTCTGGATTATGTAATTTTTATAATGCATTCATCATGCATGCTTTATAATCTTATTAATAGATAATACTAATTCAGAGTGTTACAGACGAGAGATGAGCGAGCATACTCGCTAAGGGCAATTGCTCGAGCGAGTATTGCCCTTAGCGAGTACCTGCCCGCTCGAGAGAAAAGGTTTGGGTGCCGGCGTGGGTGACAGGTGAGTTGTGGCAGTCAGCAGGGAAGAGCGGGGGGAGGGAGAGATAGATCTCCCCTCCGTTCCTCCCCGCTCTGCCCCGCAGCTCCCTGCCCGCCGCCGGCAGCCGAACGGGCTTTTCGCTCCAGCGGGCAGGTACTCGCTAAGGGCAATGCTCGCTCGAGCAATTGCCCTTAGCGAGTATGCTCGCTCATCACTATTACAGATGTGGGGATACAAATTATGTTAAATGTTTTTATTGTTTACATTTCTTTCCCTTTGCCATCCCACTATAGGGATTTAACACGTAATCGTTTGTACAATACTCCTGTATTGCAGTGTATTTAAGTTAGCTCCGATCCTGGCTATGTCAGCTGTCTAACACATCCAGCACCTACCAGGTATGGAGGGGACTCAACTCCTGAGCCTGCTCCGTACACCCTGTACACCAGGTATGCCCTTGGTTCTAAAGAGGTCGTAGTTTAGTATAACCACAGAGATCTCAGCTGAGAGAAGACATTCTCATTGCAGGATTATTAATAAAGTCGATGCATGCTTAAATGAACAATAACTAAAAAACTGAAAATTAAATTTAAGCATTAGATGAAGCCAACGTGGAACGGTCTAACTTTACTGACACCAAGTGTTGGACGATGTGTTCAATACAGACACGGAATAAGATCCCGCTATGCAGCGCTCTTCTTGTACCTGAGGATAATGTGCACGGACTCCAGGCGGGATGTGACGTAGGCTTTGGTCACCTCTGGCGTGTACGTCTCCAGAAGATGAGGTTCTGTTGCCTTAACATAGGGCACGGATGCGGCAAGACGCTGCCATAAGCTTAGGAGATAATGAACCGAATTGGGTGCAAATTCCCAATGCTGGAAAAAAATCCAAAGGAAAGTTCATTATTCAACAGATGGGTGCTCAACGAAAAAGAGCAGCATTGATCAAAAGCAAATATAAAAGTGTAAGCATTATATTCAGATAACACATCCGTACACAACAATCATTAAATACAGCATCAGACCCAAATCTGTGGTAGTACTCATAACTACGCTCTCTGGCACGCCACAGCATGGATTAGGCAGGTTGGATTTCACATGTAACCCATCTGTTCCTCTAGAAACACCAGAGACGTCTTGCAGCCACCTGTATACTCAGCTGAGAACGTGTGATAACGAGGGGACAAATGGTTGATAAAGGTTGACCCAAACCTCACTAGCCTATGTTTATTCGCCCTCATGCACTTGTATGATGGCTGCAGTGTAGTAAGGGGATGCGCACACGGTGGAATCTGCATTGAATTTTTCTGCGCAGGTTACACCCCAAAAACCAGGACAAAAATCCACAGCTAAGCCAAAAATATCCGTGTTTGCGCCGCAAATCTTCACACACATTTAGCATTGTGAATGGGCAAACTCTGTATGTTGAAGTTCTGATATTGATCGGCGTTAAGAAGGGATAGGTCACTTCTGAAACCTGTGTCAGAAAAATCTGTAAAGTAAAGACAGTGATGCAGATTTTAGCACAGATTCTGCCCCATAATCCGCCAACCATGTGAGCATAGCCTTATGGAGCAGCTGAAGAGGTGCATGGATCCCTAACTGCATTTCTGTATGCCTCAGATTTCATGCAATGCTGTTTCTCCTCCATGCAGAATCGGTCAGAGTGAAAATAAAAAACAATTGTGCCACATCCCATATTTCAAAGGCATACTCTCCCCTAGCCGACTGTTTCCAGGAGAAAACAACTAGAAGTGCAGCACTTGAGGCGTACTAAATGGTGCCGTGCAGGAGACTCTGTGAGCCATCATAGAATTTCCTGCAAACGGCTCTGCTCACCCTCAGTATGACTGAAGGCCCACTAGTGTAGCCAAACCAGAAGGGGTTTTCATACATTCTCCCTTGTGTAACAGGTAACTTCATCTCAAGAAAGCGACAACATAAATGTAACCACCCATGCGTAAAGATGTTTTTCACTTTAGTGTACCTGTAGACTGGTGACTGTGAAGTTTGCAATGAGTCTGATGACCTCAGGGTAGTTCTCCACCTTCACCAACTCCCCTAGCTGGTAATTACTCTTCAGTCGTGCGAGCAAGCGGCAAAATTCATGGTAGTTATTGGGGTCAGACAGGCTCTGGGGGGCAGAAACACAGTGATCTTTAGCCATATAAGTGATCAAACCAGACAAGGATCTTAGAATTTGCACTGTACACATGATACATCTAGTGAGCGGCCCTGTGGGGTCTTGTGTGCAGGTTCACAGCTAGTCCCTGTGTGGTGTGAAGATATAACAGAAGGGAAATCCTATTCCTTACTATCTTCCCAGCATTTCTTAAAGTGGATTTTGGGCAACCAAGGGATCCGCAGGAAGGTTTCCACTAATGGTGGCTGCTTTGCACTGCACATGCACTGGCGCGGTTTGGCGACACGCACAGTGCAAACAAGATGAAGATACCAGAGTGTGTGGGAGGACGGTATCTTCGGGGATCCCTTTCTCCTGGACTCACAGCTACATTTGCCACCTCCCCTCCTTGAGTGCTGCTGTCTGAATTAGTTTTGAGGGATCTAAATGAATGCGGAGGTCCAAGGAGCTGAAGAAGAGGTCGTGTGCAACTGTGGGATGGAGTAAATGTCTGCAAATATGTCATTTATCTTTTATCAGTGCAGCCTTGTTACTGATGACAAATTACCTTGGATTTATTGCTATTTTTGTGGCAAGCCGTCTGGCTTTAAATGCCGGTAGGGTCCGGGGTGGCAGTACTGCAGTGGTTTACTTCTGAGATGCCGGGCAACTCACCCAGCTGAATCATATGTGGTTTTATTAATAGGTTATACGCCTGCATGGTGCTCTTAACGTATCAGTTGGTCTACCGGCCTTTGTACGTGCAGGTATAATATTCAGCCATCACCCAAATCTGCGGTAGGTGAGCGTGGTTGTTCATCAGTATTTTGCACCTATGCAATACTCCTTCATTTAGCAATTTGGCTATCTGCATGCTGAGGGTTGTGGTTCTACTCCTGCCCTTGTATTTTGTGCTAGTATATCAGTAAATATGACCACTGGCAACGATTTTACTGTGGCCCATTGCGGCCTGCAAAAATGACATCACTGACACAACCATATTGTTTTCATGGCGTACAAACTGCAGCATAAATTCCACAATTTTTGCATGATTACGACGATACCAAAGGCAGCCTACACCCACCAATTAGGGAGGGGGCTGCCTTCCAAGCCCACTTCATGCAAATCCTGCGCACATCCGATGTACATGTACATCGGATGTCGCCAAGGGGTTTAACATATTTTGCCTTAACCCCCTTATACAAACCCTTCAAATACTTACTTGGGGATTTTCTAAAATCCTCTTCACTCCGTCCACCAGGTGAGAGAGGAACTTGGCTCTTTCAGCATTATTAAATAAGGAGCGACGGACAGAGGCGATTTGTACCAGACATGAGAGGACCTGAGGAGGTGAAGAAAAGCTACAAGTAACGACCATCTGTGATAAACAGAGAACTAAACTATCTCTTCCTCTACCAGCCATCACTCACCAGTGGGGAGAAGTTGGGAGGGATGGAATGATACAGGTCAAAGAAGAGTTGTAGTGTTGAGGAGTCCAAGAAAGCTGCGGAGACAAGAAACATTACATGAGACGGTGCCGGGACATCCCTGCGGGTAATTCTACAAGAACTTATACCTCCTCTTCTCTCTCTCACCTGAACGCCAGCTTGTGGGGATCTGTACTGTGCAGAGGTCGTCGGACGACTCGTCTGTGGAGGTGCCAATGAAGTCAAAATTCAGGCAGCTGTGGGTGAGTTTGAGAAGCTGCATAAGAAGATCTTGTTGAGACCCATCGGAGAGAAGCAATGACTTTCCAGACGCCTTGAAATAAAAAGATTCAGGTTACACCTCGAGATTTCCCTCGATGACCTACTAACAAGTACTGCCACTCGCTCTGGGTGACTTGTTTAAATGGCTGCCATGCAATGCTACCTTTTGCTTGCAGCACTTGCTATATGGGACGAGCAGGCCATGTATTAATATCACTGAAGGTACACATTTATAACATTGTGTTACTTGGGTTCTCCATACATACCTGTTTCAAGAGGTTACAAGATAGTGTGAAGATATCGAACAGAGAAGAGTCTCGGAAAGATGAAGCAATCTTGCGGTGCTTGGTCAGAGGGTGCGTGGCGTCTGCCTGCAGAAATACAAGAGGCCCACAAATCTCACTGCTCCACTTTGTTATAAGGTTTAGCTGAACCAAGGTTGTTCTACATTGTCCCCCTTAACCATACATTATCCTATCAGTAGAACGGATCATGTCTTATTAACAAGTCACCTGTCCTAAACCATGCTACGTAGGATGCAGACCCTTGATGGTGTCAGCCATAGTTTGTGATAGTGAACTGCACACTATTGAACATACGGGTTATACCGCTGCACTCAAGCCATCCATCACACAGCGCAATACATCAACCCATCTACAGTGGTGCAAGGAGCGTTGTCATTGGACAGTGAAGTAATGGAAGAACGTTCCATGGAGTGATGAATCGCACGACTCCATCTTCACATCAGATGGAGGTACCTTGATGTGGAGGAATCTGGGAAACATCTTCTGCTCGAGTCTGTTGTGAAGGTTCCGTTATGGTCTGGGGATGTATTACATGGCATGATCTCGGTCCGTTGGTTGTAGTGACAAGAGCCACGAACATGTAGGTGTACTGTGACATTCTAGACAATAATGTGCTGCTGACCATGTGATAATACTCTGGGAATGGTTGGCCAAACATCCAGTAAGACAGCGTGCCTTGTCACAGATCCAACGCTGTTTTGCGTTGGTTTGAGGATATGGATTTTCCACGATTGGACCGGCCTGCAGAGTCCCGACCCGAACCCTACTGGACATCTTTAGGACGAACTTAAAGGTTGGGTCAGGAAATATGAAGTCACACCCATCATCTTTGAGGAAATTTATCATATTTTTGCAGGATGAAGAGAAGGAAATACACGCTGAAGTGTATCAGACATTTGCAGGATGAATAGAGGGAAATACCATCTGAAGTGTATCAGACAGTAGTAGAAAGTATGTTACAGAGTGTATCCGGTGTCATTAGGGCCAAAGGAGGCCCACTAGTTAATAACAAACGAAAATAAACACTACTTTTGATTCTTGCTCAGGTGTCCACTTACTTTTGGTAGGATAGTGTACTGTACATACTTGAGCACGTCTGTATGTACATCTACGTATGGGCTTTTTATATCGCATTACCACCAGTTTAAGGTCCTTGCCTTTGTGTCTTACAAATAAGGGAAAGATCTTGATAGATCTCAGTCCAAGCAAAAATGAAAAGCAGCACTCACCACAAGTGTTTTTAAAAACGCAACGATATCCTTTACTTCATATTCGAGGGCACGGGCCGGACGGAGGGCACGGTGCAATAGGATGACACAGTGCAATAGGATGAAAACAGTTTCACATTTACCAATGCATTCTCAAACCCAGGAGCCTGCGAAAGCATTGATAGATGTGAAACGGCTGTCGTCCTATTGCACCGTGTCTTCCCTCCGGTCTGTGTTCTTGAATATGGAATAAAAGATATCGCTGCGTTTGTAAAAAGACTTTTGGCGAGTGCCGCTTTTCATTATCTTTGCTTAGGCTGTGCCTGTACCTCTGCTTGCTGAGCACCTCCTGAGCCGCTGATCCTAGAAGAAGGTCTGAAGAGCTGAGCCAACTGCACTTCGCATGGTTAATCTTGATAGATATGTGTTGGAAAAAATGCTTTTCCGTTCTTTTATCAGAGTTGAAACCCCCACTGATGAGATATTTATGGCCTGTGCAAGAAATTACACTCTGGGATAATCCTTTCACTACCAGTGTCTTAAAGGGGTTGTATCATTAAGACAACCCCAATCAATGGGCCCTACTAGGGTATGTGGGTGTCATACATGGACCCTCTCTGTGAGCCAGTAAGACAGCTGTACAGCAGCTCCTGTTCTGGAGAATTAGAGCTGTCCTTATATTACACGGATGACAATTCATCTGAATGGCCGTCATGTTATACTACATCTTCCCTGCAGCAGAAATGCCTGGCTGCCCGCGACTTCCCCTGGTGAAATCAGCTCTTTGGCAGCGATGCTGGGAGCAGGATGCCTTATGGCGATGCTTCTTTACGGTTCCTGCTATCTACCAGCAGCAGGTTATATGCCCCGGCGGAGGAGACAGAAGCAGATTACAATCTCTTCTGAAGTCTACATCGCTCTCAGTGAGTGGAGGCAGTGGTAAGGCCACCCTTTTCACCCAAGACTATACATAATATACATCAAAGTGACTGAAATAAAACAGTACACCAATTCTAATACTTTATTTTAGTGTCAATATGCAAATTAAAAAATAAAGAACTACAAAAATTGGGGGAAAAAAAGGGTTTAAATTTTCCTTACACTTTTTTCCTAAGAAAAAACATTTTATCCAAAAAAGGTAACAATAAACAGCCCCGTGTATCATTTTGATAGCCAAAATAAAGAAAGTTTAGACTGGGTTCACACGGGATGGAGTTTCAGCAGAATTCTCGCAGAATGGCCTTACCGAAAAACAACGAGAATTCCGCAAGAAAAGTGCAGTTTCAAAACCCGCAGCTTATAGCGGCGAGTTTTGGAGCGGTTTCGCCGCCAGCATTCCGCTACGGCTTTCTCTCCCCATAGAAAGGAAAGAGGCCGCTGCGGGAACAAGAAAAGAACCGACGTGCCGTGGAATTGAATTCCGCATCGCATGTCAGTTTTCGTGCGGCTTAGCCGCAATGGATTGGCCGCAGCGTGTGGACGGGATTTCTGCAAAATCTCGTCCACTTTGCTGGCTAATCCCAGGATTAGGAGCCGTTGGCAGAATTGCAGTATGGACTCTCCACACAGAAATTCCGCAACAATTCCGCCCTGCGTAAACCCAGCCTTAGGCCTTTAAATGAAGTGTGCAAAAAAACCCCCCCAAAAAACCCCACTAATATTACTTAAAAAGTGCCTGGTTGTTAAAGGGGTTATCCAGAGACACTTTTTTCCCCGTACCAGCTCAGTCTGCTCTAGCTACATAACAGAATATATAACTCACCTTCCCCGCTCCCCCATAGCTTCAGTTTTACCACAACTAACTTCCTGCAGATCTTCACTTTTGGGAGTAGGACGGTGACGATATGACACCAGGTCATGTGACCGCTGCAGCTAGTCACTGGCTGAAAGCATCCAGAGAAAGGCTGCTGTGGTCACATGACCCTGTTGTCAGTGACATCATCGCTAACTCCCTGCACCTGAAAGTGAAGATCATCGGGGGCTGAATGGTGGTGGGACAAACGTTGCAGGGAAGGCGACAATTTCTTCTGTTATGATAGCAGGCTGTGCTGGTTTGGGAACAGAAGTCTGACCCCAAATAGCCCCCTTTAAGGGTTAAATTAGTAAATGATGATGGTCACATGTGGTGCAAGTCTTAATTTGAGAGGATCTTCTTAAATTAAGAGGTTAAAGAGGTAGTTCCACTAAAGGGAATAAACTTGCTGATCAGTGGATGTCAGACCCCTGAGATCTGGCTTGGAGGAGCAGTAGCACACGCATTCATTTCAATGGGACTGCTATATATAGTCAAGTACAAACGCTTGGCTAGATCCAGCAGTCCCATGAAAACGAATAGAAGAGCAGTGCAAATGTGCAACCGCCATTTACGGTCATTCAGGACAATCTGAGCCCAGGAGTCGGACAATCACTGATTGACAAGTATTCACCTGTCTTGTCGATCGTGGAAAACTTGTATTTGTGGGTCAACCCCTTTGAGTTTACTGTATATCAGAGTGTTTGTATGAACGAGCCGACCGCTAAGATGCCAGAATAAACTGTCAGATCAAGAACTTGGTGGAAAACAGAATGCGTCTGCGACAGGCGATAAAAGAGGCAGCGGTCAGTCGTCAGCAATCACGTCAAATTTGAAAATGTGTACGGGCATCTTAAAGAGGCTGTCCGGGACTTTAGTATATTGATTACCTATCCTCAGGATAGCTCATCGACAGATCTGACGCTCGGGTTCTCCCGCTGATTGCCATGCCTGCTATCAGCGTGTACAGTGCTGGAAGCAGCTAACGCTGTGAACACGTCTGCGGCCACATTTGGGACTACAGGCACAGTCCCCACTGAATAGAACGGGAGCTGTGCCTGCTGTAACAACTTGGGTGGTTGCAATATGGAGAGCGCTGTCTGCACTGATGGCTGGCCCAGCGATCAGCTGACTGATGGGGATCCTGAGCACCGGACCCCACAGATGAACTATTCATGACTTACCGTGAGGATAGATCATCGTTACTAAAAGATAACTGGTGTGTCATAGGCAGTGCATGTCAGAAGTCCTTACATGTACATGCAGCCCCAGGGGTTTATCCAACACATGAGCGATTTCAAGTGATAACCTCTCTGGAAGACGTCCAGGAGGAGTCGCTTACCTGGTTGATTTCATTGGTCAACTGTGATAAAATACTGACTCCAATGACGCAATAGTCCACGCTGTCCTGTGGAGGAACACAAGTGTCAGTGCATGCTTATAAACAAGGGATCAAAAGCAGAAAGCCAAGTGCATTAGTCCATGTCTGAACTTTCTGTCATGTTTCTAAAAACCGGAATAGCTTACTGGAAACTGGACCGACCCATTATAGGTCAATGTGGAATAAACTGACCATAAACTGATCTGCCCCACTTCTGTTCTTCCTGACACCAGAATGTCAGAAAGAACACAACTGGACTGACCCATTACAGGTCAATGTGGAATAAACTGACCATAAACTGATCTGCCCCACATCTGTTCTTTCTGACACCAGAATGTTAGAAAGAACACAAGTGAACCGATTCCCTTCGTCAGGCAAAAACGAGTTACAAATATTCTGAATTACGGGACGCTCACAGAAAATATATGACTACCACCTTCAAAATGACGGCAGAAAATTCACATTCCCGTTTGGCTTTGCTCAGGCTTCTGCTTCATTATATTGTAGTTCTACGCCGGAACCAGTCGCCAGTTCTGGATTGTCGGATTGAAGGAATGTCCCTGCATGTGGCGAGTCTTCCAGCTTGAGGACAAATGTTACATACTGATCACACCAAAGAGAGATCGGGGAATGTATCACCTGGACTTCTTATCTACTAAAACTACATAGTGATATTTTTGACTAATGTGTTTTTATTTTCTGTTCTGTTTCCTGCACATGCCTACGGGGGCGGCCATCTTGGCTGAGGGACAGTTAGCATTTAGAGAGATGCTTTACAGCACCCTCATAGGCCATAGACACGAAGGAGAGGAGAGGATTCGTTGACTTCTTTGGGAGACGGTTCCAGGCATGCTGTGGTCTGTGTGGGGATGAGGTGAGCTGTGACCATCACGTTTTGTGAATGGTGGATCCTGTGCCATCTATATACAGGGTGGCCCCATATAATGGTTACCTATGCCCGTTTCTAAAATTTGAAATGACTTATGGTGGGAATACGTAGTAATATGTGGTCTCTGAAGATGGCAGTAGCTGGATGACTGAGAAAGCCTCTGGTGCCCATATAAATCCAGTAATAAAGCTTTTATATAGATATTGTTCATGTTGAGATGTATATACATTTTCTTGGCCCCCTGCGTATGCGTTACCTTTATCTCATCTGATTTTAAAAAGAATTTTTTAGTTCCTGAACATTAGCACACAAGTTGCAATTGTATACAGCTTTTTACCTTTTAGCAACCCTCGCTTTTCTGAAAATTGTCAGGACTTGAGAAAAGGGGCGGGACCTTTGCAGCCCATCGGGTTTACTACGATTTGTGCCAGAGATGCCACATACTGGAACATGGGATAGTCTTGACTTGCACAACATTTATTAACAGATGGGTGCCTCTTAATGCATTGGGTGTACTCTTAGAGGGTCTGGAACTGGAGTGCTCTTAGAGGGTCCTCAGGATAGGTCATCAATGGTTGATTGGTGAGGGCCTCCTGTTAGAATCCCCACTGATCAGTGGATCACTGTCAGTGTGGACAGTGCTGGAAGCAGATAACATTGTAGCGACCTGGCTGGGTACTACAGGCACAGATCCCAATTAATTTAAAGGGCACTGTGCCTGCAGTACCAAACCAAGCAAGTTCAGAGAAGTGCTACCAAGATGGTGAGCGGAGTGCAAATCATGTCCTATGAGGAACGCTTAAACGATCTGGGAATGTTTAGCTTGCAAAAAAGAAGGCTGAGAGGAGACTTAATAGCAGTCTACAAATATCTGAAGGGCTGTCACAGTGCAGAGGGATCAGCCCTATTCTCATCTGTACAAGGAAAAGCAATGGGATGAAACTTCAGGGAGGAGACACAGATTAGATATTAGACAGTGAGGGTGATCAATGAGTGGAACAGGTTACCACAGGAGGTGGTGAGTTCTCCTTCAATGGAAGTCTTCAGAGGCTGGACAGACATCTGTCTGGGATGATTTAGCGATCCTTCATTGAGTAGTGGATTGCACCTGATGACCCTGGAGGTCCCTTCCAACTCTACCATTCTATGGTTCTAAATCAGGCTGCTGCAATACAGACAACACTATCTGCCTCCGGTGATGTCCACTCTGACAGTTGGCTCAGCGATCAAGTGATTGGCAGGGATCCTGAGTGGCAGACCCTGGCCGTTTAACTATTGATACCTATCCTGATACGTTCTCCTGGACAACGGCTTCTACTCAGATTGGCATATAAAACACTGGTCTGAGTAGATGCCCAGCACGGTTCTCAGTGCCGGTTTCCTCTTCAGGTTACACTGTGAGGTCCACTGCTTATACAGATTGCAAAGAATCAACAAAAACAGTACAACTCATATGATCATAATCCAAAGCATGTGATAAACCCAAACAGACCTTCCTACAAGCTGTGTGCACATTACATAGACACACGGCACACTTCCCACAAACAGATTAACCCCTTAGAGACCGCACAACGCCTTTTCACTGACCTCACTAATGGGCTTTAAACCTGCACATACATATTTTATTTGTTTACTACTGACAGCCAGCAGAGGAGAAACCTCAGATCCGGGCAGATTAACCCTGTACATGCCACAATCAATAGCAACTGTAGGGGCTCCTTCTGTTACCCATCGGCAACCCACAATGCGATCACAAGGTACCAATGGGTCCCATGACAGCTGAAAGACTGACAATGGCCTCCAGGTCTACTATGTAACACAGCCTATTAAGCCCAGCCTTCCACAGAGTCTAATAGGCTGCTATCATAGGCTTACTAGAATGCACTGTATAAGTAATGCAGTGTACTTATACACTTGAAAATAGTGTCCAAAAGGTTCACCAACGTTTAAGTTAAAGAAAAAAAATCCAGTTTTAATATTTTTCCCCACAAAAAAACAAAACTGTTTTAAATGGATAAAATACAATAAAAAAAAACAAAAACCACATAACAGATATTCCTGCATTTGGAACGACCCAGACAATGAGAAGGTTTAGTTATTGATCTCGTATGGTGAACAGTGTAAAAAAAAGTTTTAAAACTTGGATTGCATTTTTATTATTTTTTTGATCATCTCCCAAAAATGCAATAAAAAAAACAACCCAAAAGTCCCAAGTGCCTCAAACTAGAACCAATAAAAACTACAACTCTTCCTGCAAAAAACAAGACCTCACAGCTCCGCCGCCGGAAAAATAAAAACAGTGTCTAATAATGCGGTGAAGCAGATTCAATTGTATTTTCTTTAAAAACGTGTTTTTATTGTGCAAAAGTAGTAAAAAACAAAAACATTCATATAAACTTGGTATCGCAGTAATCGGGCGGATCAGATTAAAAAAGTTATTTTTTTAGCGAATGCTGAACACTGTAAAATCAAAACCCAAAAACAATGGCGGAATTCATTCACATTTTTTCATCTCCCCGTCAAAAAGACGTAATAAATGTCATACAGCACTTTACATGAACTCCGGAGCGGTGACATTAAAAAAATAGAACTGGCCCCACTAAAAACAAGCCTTCCTACAGCTATGTCAATGAGTTACTACTAGAGATGAGCGAACGTACTCGGATAAGCACTACTCGTCCGAGTAATGTGCTTTATCCGAGTACCGCTGTAAAGCTGCGGAGCGGGGAGCTGCAGGGGAGAGCGGGGAGGAATGGAGGGGAGATCTTTCTCTCCTTCTCTCCCGCCCGCTCTGCCCCGCTGCGACTCACCTATCAGCAGCGGAGCGCCCCAAATCTTTCAGCACGAGTACAGCGGTACTCGGATAAGGCACATTACTCGGACGAGTAGTGCTTATCCGAGTACGTTCGCTCATCTCTAGTTACTACTCCTGCAATTATCATGTTTTGTTAGAGATTGGTAAAATGAGCACCCAGCTTGCTGGGGGGGTAATGAATAAATTAGCACTATACAAATAACAAGTCCCTTCTTTCCCCTAAATATTTCCCCAAGATATAACAATTCTGGAACTTCCTTTTAGAACTATGCTTTCTGTTGTTCCTCTGTTATTTCTCCTGAAAATTTACAAATACATTGACAAATTATTTGTTATCATTCTCCTTGTCCTTAGAGTCCGGCACTGTCTGCAGTAAGAGCTCCTTCACACTGACGGGGTATTGCGTGCACAAAATGTACGTGTGCATTAGGCTAAATGGCCATTTAAATAGGGGCATGTTTGTGTTCTGCGCACAAATGAACATGTCCTGTTCTGTGGGCAAAAAAAGTACAGTAAAATACGCGATACGTGCATAAAAAACTAAATACTCATTTATGGCGCTCGCAGTTTGCATACACCCGTGTGAAGAAGGCCTAACTTAACTATGTCAGACTGTGTAGGCACACCGCCCTAAAGTGATTCCAGTGGATGCAGAGAACCCCAGCAGGGCGATAGGATACATAATGAGCATGACATTAGTGCAGCAGACGTGAGGTCAGTGACCACTAACCTGTAGGAAGCGTGTGACATCCACGATGACGCTGCGGAACACATATTCATCCTTCTGACTGTCGAACCAGCCCAGCTTGGTAATACGGGCGTAGAGTTGAATCAGGGCTTGGGTAACAAAAGAAGCAAGTTTTGGGCGGGTGGCCAAATAAGTCAATACATAGTTCCCTGCAACGAAAACCAAACATGTCAAAAAAGAATAAAGTCTACATATCCAGAAGGATCATTCAGAGAGCGTTCGTTACCACACTGTAGGATTACGTCAGGGCTGCTGAAAACCGCTGTGATGGAACCCCTGAACACAACCAGTCACTTGCATTAGGCCTTATGCACACGGAGCAGGTGACCAAACGGTTTTGTGCTGCGAAATCCGGAGCGAGCATCCACCTCCGGATTCCGCAGCAATAACCCTCCATAGCATGCTGGCATTTTTCATTGCAGGCGCAGTGGCCATTGCTTTTAACTAAATCTGCGCCTGCAGTTACAAGCGCTGCCCACTACTCAGGGGTTGGAGCAGCAACATACATGAACAACTGCTTGTTTACACGGGCCGATCGCCGTTCAGTTTTAACGCATGATAAGAGATAACGCTAACAGAACATATTACCGTTTGTCGCTCAGTCTGTGCATTTAGGCAGAACGATAATTGTTCAGATTCTGCACAATTTGTCGGCTTGTGTCAATTTTGAAATCCTGATTGCAGGATTGTTTTAAAGAGGCAAAATAAAAATCTTAATATATTAAAATTTTATTTTGCACTGTTCAAAGGTTGTACCGATCCACGTGTCGTTCTGCATATAAGTAATGATTGTAAAAAGTAAATAAACCGTGCTCAATTATTTTTTTTCAACCACTTCAAGACCAAGGATTTATCATAGCTTTATTTTCATTTTTTTCAAGGCTTGTCTGAGTTGTACCATCTATGAACAACCCCCTGCCAGGGAACTAACATAACAAACGGTCTCGTGCTCATTCCCCCCCCCGCTCCATGGCTCTGGTTACAGCTGCAGTCCCGCCCGGTCACAGGGGCTGCAGCCAATAACCGAGCTCAGCGATCGATCAGAAACAGCTTATGGCAGCCGGGTATGGAGCGGACTCTGTGCCCAAGCCCGCTCCATACACATTTCAGGACCACAGGACAATTATATGCGTTCGAAGGTCCTGAGGTGGTTAAACGCTTTTTTTTTTACATTCTCACTTTACAAAACAGAAATAAAAAGAGGACGTTTTAGGAACTTGATTGTTTTATAGATTTTTATATTTATTTACTCCTTTATATAGCGACACATCAGTCCCCGTCTGCACGGTAACAGTGCTAATCACTGAGCCATTTATCTTATAAACCTATGTGCATTATATTGGAGCTGCCATAGTGGCCCCATCTACAGGGAAAATAGCCAAGTGACAACTGTCAGCTGATCGCCACAGGCCCAGCTTCAGAAACCACCGATGCTCAACTGAAATCACAGGGGGAATTGAATCATAGAAATGTACTGGTACGTGGAAGCCAATCAAATATATACGGTAGCGGTCTGTGTAATATGGGCTGGGTTTGCAAGAGTGAAATCCAATCTTCACTAAGGCTTATAGAGCAGAGTGCCACTCAAAGGACTCCCCTCTATGATGTCCATATGCCCCAACAGGGGTTACAGAGAGTAACTACGCTTTGGCAGAGTAAGGCCTCTCTCACACAGGCGTTTAACATCGTTTAGAGGGCCTTTGTAATCCCCGCTAAAAATGCTGTACTGAGCCTCCCTTCATTTCAATGGGGCTTCTCAGATGAGCACTTTAGCGAAGCGTTTCTAATGCGCGCTAAAACGAATGCTGCATGTTCTATTTTTGTGCAGTGTGTTTTTGATGCACCAAATCACTCATTGCAATGACGGGGTGCGTTAAAAATCCTGTCAAAAACTCCTTTCTAAAACGGTGTAAAACGCCACGTTTAAAAACGCAGCGTTTTTACAAACGTTTGTGTGGAAGTGGCCTTACATTAACTTCCCCTAATGGATCAGCATCACACTACAACAATTGCCTACTGTGGTGTACTTACGTATGTCAATTCTTTGCTCCAGTGGCAGAGGATTACTGGTCCGGGACACCAGCTTCGTGAGACATGTGGCAGCAAGTAGCTGGGAATATGAAGACTGCGGCAAAAGAAAAAAAAAAAAAAGATTACAAATGACCTTAAATGGGTTTCTGCATTGACAGTAAGCTGATCACACAGTACCCCTCTGCTTGGACCCCCAGTAATGGGCAGTAATCTATGGGGAAACTTGGTAGTAAGTGTTCAACTTCACTGAAGCACCACCACATGGAAATGAAGTATTACACAGTGCCTATTCACATCAACGGGTGGTCTATGTAATGCAGGGTCGGTGCTACAGAGCTCTTCCCTCTGGCCAAGACATGAGGACCCCCCTCTGTTCAGCGTGTGGGATAAATAGTGCAACATGTTAGTAGTTCAGATCTTACAAACACACCACCACCAAATGGGTCTTAGTTTTAATGCTTTAGAATTATTTATTGTAAAAATGGGTAAAGGGTTTTTTAAACTTATTATTTTTTAATGTCTATAAAAATCCTTTTTCTACATTGTTTTTTAGTCCCCATAGGCAAGTTGAACTTGCAATAACTTGTACTAGAACTTCAGTGTTACAGTATACAGTAATTCTCAATGTTGCCTATTTAAGGGTTGGCTGCTCTGTTTTTCTTTGATGGCCATTCCCCTGGATAAGTCATCAGTAGCTGATAGCTGGGGGTCTGCCACTCGGCAGCCTAAGCCATCAGCCGACTGTCTAAACCCACTGTCAGACCAACAGGCCGGACATTGTCATCAGTGGTCAGTGCCATGATCACCAATAGCTCGCCAAGATCTGCCATATACAAAGGCTTACTATGTTCTGTACTGACAGGCACAATGCAACCAAAGCATCCCAGAGTCAAGGCCTCCAGTTGAAGTTAAAAATACAAAAAGTCAAATAAAGCACTTTGAGGAATGATCAAAAAAAGTCATCCTTAAATCGCTTTCACACGGCCGAGAAAATCGTGCAAGATTTGTGCATTGCGAGATGCACAAATATATACATGAGCGGCATGTCCTATGTCTGGGTGTCCTCTCGGAACTCCTGGTTTTCAACGGGCCCGGCAAAAACATCACACAGCATGCGAGGTGCGCGTAAGTGCGAGGTCTCCCATTGAAAACAAAGGGAAACACTTGCCGCTCTTCAGCCGTGCTGGAGGATCACTACTTCCCTGAAGTGATGCTGGGTGTTTTTAAAAACAAAAATGCCTTGTGTCCGTGGGAAAAACGCAATGTTCCACAGCGCGACACGGGGACGAATTTCACGGCACAATATCGCGCTCGTCTATGTGACATTAGCCTAAGTAAAAATTAATAAATAAATAATAAGAAAGAAAATTTCCCTTACATCTTTTATTATAATAAAACAAACAAAAAACAGGTCATCCAGATCTGTAACGGCCGGGGATGGTGAACATCGTAAAGAAAAAGGAAGAAAACTGTTTTTTTGTTGTTTTTTTCTTTTAAAAGCGTCCATTACGCCAAAAATGTGGGACTTCTGTAATCATAGTAATATGCGAAATAAAGTTAACTTATCATTTATCGCGCTTGGTTAAAAAAAAAACAAAAAAAAAACGGCACCTCCCTAGGGCGTTAAACCTCTTACACCTAACCTCTGCAAGGAGAAATGGGTATCGTATTAGCACGAAATGCATTTGTTCTATAGACACAGATATTATATATATAGTAGATCTCCCCTGCATGTACTTACACTGCCCCTCTCCAACAGTAGCTGGCACTTGCTCAGACACTCCGGGCTGTTGGTAAACTCCACGAGGGCTTTCTCGGCCTGCAGGCGGGTGCTGGTGTCGGTGGTCTCATACAGCTGCTTGCACAGGATCTCTAGCTGGGCTAGACTCTGAGAAATAAGGGGAGAGAAGAGGAGTTACATGAGGCTGACGCAGAGCCAGCGCGACGAGCAGGCGGTGATTACCCCCATCGCTGTGCTGGAAACCCCCGGCAGGGGTTGAACAAGCCATCTTTCCTATGTAAGCATTGTCTTTCCATAATGTAAGCAGTGCAGGCACTTGTAGAACATACAAACCGGTGACAATGTGTCAATACCGCCCGAGGGCCCATAGCCGTTTCCACATCCTCCTTAGCATAAATATGGGCTTAGATGACTACAACATATTTTTACAGGATATTTCAAAACTTCCCTAAATTCCTACAAAAGGAAATATGCAACGAGTTCCGTATAGAATTAATTATACAGCGTTTAGCATATAGATTATTTATAAGCTGGAGTCGGTACATTCCTACGGCCCTGGACTCTACTAGTCCTCTGAACGGGGCCATGACATCTGCCACCAGCATGCTTGGTGCGGCCTCCATGGGTCGGACCTGTTCTCTCTCAGGAGCCTGAGTGGACTGAGATCTGGAGGTCAAGAAATTCATATGCTCACATGCCCACTGCAGACACTGGTGGCCAGCATGGGCACTCTGACTGGTCTACGGCTATATCGGCTCAAGGAAGCGGAGATGTCCGGCGTGATCGGACACCTTTCTATCATAAGCCGTCTTCCACAGTCTACAGTAGCCCCTATGTGGGATCGGGCCAGACGGGCTAATTGGCACTCACCACACAAATCAATAAGCCTTGGGTGGCCATCGCCTTGTTGTCTGTTCACCGATTGTCTCTCCTTGTACCACTTCTAGTAGGAACTCCCACATACCAGGAACATCCCACAAGACGTGCCATTATGGAGATGTTCTGACCCAGTTATCTAGATATCCCATTGTGGCCCTTGTCAGTCATCCTTACACTTGTCCAACATCAACCTCAAGAACTGACCACTCACGGTGACCAAGACGGTGACCATATATGGTGCTTAACAACTTCCTCATATGCGCCGTATATATACGGCACACGTCGGGTGTCTGTGTATGGAGCCGAGTCCTCTACATACACAGTGGGTGTTGGCCATCTTTAACAGATGACACCTGCTGGCAACAGCCATGATCAGCATTCACGCTGATTGTTAACCCTTTAGAAAGCCCCGAATCAGTATTTGGGGGTTCCAAACAGCCCCAAGCAGTGAGATCAGAGGGTGCCATTTCGTTGTCATGGCAGCCCAGGTCTTTCAAAAGGCCCCCAGGGCTGCCTGTTAAGGTATGCCTGTGGCACGTCTTGATAGACTGCCTGTCAGAATACGGTATAACGCAATATTACGGTATTGCATTATACAGTATTAGCGATCAAACGAGCTCAAGTGTCCTGCGGGTTCTTAAAAAAAAAAAAAAAAAAAAAAAATTAATAATAATAATAATAATAATAATAATAAGTAAGATAAACTTCTGTTAAATATTACAAACGCTCACCAAAAATTGTACAAGTGCATTTTTTCCCCATTTTCCCCCAACTCAGGAATGTTTAAAAGTTTTCCAGTATATTATAGGGTACCATTAAGAATGCAACTTTTCCCACAAAAACACAATCCCTCATGTAACTACATCACTGGAAAAATAAAAGGCATGATTTTTTTTGAAAGTGCGGAGAAAAAAAAAAAAAAAAGGAAAATGAGAAAGAAAAGGGCTGCGGCGGGAAGGAGTTAAAGGGATTGTCCAGGACTTCACTATTAATGACTTATACGGGGTTGTGGCTGATCGGTATATCTGGCATAAGTGAAGATTTTGTAAAAGGCTGGAAAAACCAATTAGATCTCAAAAGAAAAGGCAAGAAAGCGCAGACACAATGCCTTCTCAGGAGAGAAGTGAGAGCCATCTACTAACAATACACTCTATCCACAATAGGGTCTAGTGAAGGGGTTGGACCAAGATGCTATAAGGGCACAAGAACATAACAGAACGGGGTCCTCCTGGCAGGACTCCCCTCTACTGTCCCAGATCAGCTGTTTGCCGGGGTGTGGAGAGCGAGAGGCAAGAGAGATCAGCTGATCACCTCAAGGCCTGCAGTCTGGAGAGGGGAGTGAGTGGGGGAAGCCTTGGCACGCAATCCCTACCAAATATGTACAATTACCTTACAGGTATTTATGAGCAGCCTACTCTACCGCTTGTTGCTGCAGCCATGTTTTCATCCCCAGCTTTCAGTCGACATAGCTCAAAACTTCTTTTTTTTGGAGTAGAACTGAAAAAAACAACAACCCCCAATTCAGCCATTTTTTTTGGGGGGGGGGGGGGGGGGGAGGGGTTTATGATGTTCACTTTTTGGTAAAAATCCTTTCCCGAAATTTATATAGTTTACGTTTTACTACTTTTAAAAAAACTAAAAAGAAAATTGTTTAGTGACTCGCTAAATTCTGAGAGCCGTAGGTGTAACGGTTTCGGCAATGGACCTTCATGGGGGCTCAGTTTTTGTGGAGTGCTTACAGTCTTTGTACCATTGTGGGGCACACACGATCCCCAATCATTATTTAATCCTATTACCTAGAATGTTCTGGCATTGAGTGTATATATGTACCGTATATTTAGATTTATTTATTTTATTTACCCCCTCCACCGTCAGGGGAAATAACAAGATATTTGAACAATTCGCACTAATCTGAACCCCCCACGTTTTATACGGTAAATGGGAACCCTTGGAATGTTAATAGATTTTTAAGATATTTTTGAAAGTCTCACTAGAATCGGCCAGTACTTCTGTATTGCAGTGCATTATGCCACAGGCAGGGTGTAATAAGGGTACAGAGATGCCAGGCACCCCTCACTAGACCCCCAGCTGCTATGACAGCCCACTTCCTCTCAGATACCATGGCCTTCTCAGGTGTTAAGCGGCTGGGATCGGAGTCGTCTGTGATCCCAGCCATTGTGGGCGGGTGTCAGATATATCCCACAGCCGTCCCCTGTTATGTATAGAATGGGCTCGGCTCTTGAGCAGATACCCATCTAGTATTGAATGAGCTCAGCACTTAAGCCCGCGTCATACACTTCCCGTGTGCATGTAGTTTGCATGAACGTTACATGTCACTAAGGTGTTAAAGGGGTATTCCCATTTTAAACATTTATGGCACATCCACATATATGGCAATGCCATATACCATAATGGCTGACATGAGGTGCACGGTGAACCTCTGGGGCCCTCGCCAAGCTGCGGTAATGTAATAAGGCATGTGACGGCGGCAGCTTGTGATTGGCTGGAGAGGTGACAGCTTTCTTTCAGGTCTACTTGGCTTTTCTGTGCAGCCTGATGCAAATTGTGCCCGACTTCCTCCGGTGTAACTTGCATCCGGCCGTCTGAATACGGCGCTACTTGTAGCATATTCATATTTACAAAAATGCAAAAACAGCCAAAATGATCACATGACATATCATCTGGTTAAACAGGTCGGGTTGTGTGAGCGCCGATTTCTGACACGAAGGTGCTGCTTCCTAGCTTTACCCCGACACGAACCAGCTACTACCAGGATGGGAAACGGAAAATGTCATTAAGGAAGCGTATTTGCGCGGTTTTGCGGAATGAAAGTTGTGTATTTGTATGCTTAACTGCGTTTTTACTGTACTTTTTGCGCACACAAATCGTACGCAATAGGACGTGCAATAAAATACGCTCCCGGGCCACAGAAATGGACAAGTTCTTTAACAAGCGTCAGAGGTGTTTTTCTTGCACAAATGCACAGGAAAGTACAGCGTGCTACGGTTTTGGTTTTTTTTGCAATTGCACACACAACATATGCGCTAGTGACCGATCCAATGAAATCGATGGTTCTATTTTCTGTGTATTGCAAAGGGGCCATAATGGGGTTTTTATTCAGTTTTTACTGGTGATTTTCTAGCCTTTTTTTAAATGGTAAAAAACATGGCAGCCAGCCGGTAGTGGTGGGTGAATGAGAAACACAAAAAACTCACTGCGTGTCCTTTGGGGGCTCTTGTTTTTATTTTTCGGAGGGGCGGTTTATTTTTTTTATTTGCAATCAGAGCCGGCGGTAGTTTTGCCATTTTCTGAAAACGCATGTAAACAAGAATGTGTGAAATAAAAAAAAATGCTACCAAAAAGCCCGTACCAATTAGAAGATAAATCTAAAGGTGTCGTTAGAGTAAATAAAGCAGCCACCAAAAGTACGTACGTGGGCAGCAGAGGTGCGGCGGATCTTCCACAACACAAAACTCCACGGCAAAAGCCACATTTCCACATCCAAAACAAAATTAGCACTTTTGGTGCAGAGTTTGACTGGAAATCAGCTGGTTTTGGCCCGCCGCTCCGTTCCCCTCACAAGCAGAAGCCCCCACATCCCTCACCCGGTAACTGCACATAAGGGCTGCGACCGCCAGTCGTTTAGTAGCGGTTACTGGACGAGGACGGCTCCGTGCGCCGCCTCCACACATTATACACGGCGGGCCACAGAAAAGTCGCCCATCTCTGATCCCACACTCTCATGAAAGCTGCTTAATCGGACATCTGCCTGTTGCCCATAGCAACGCATCACAGCGCACTTCCATTCCTCATACTGCTGAGGTAAAGTGAAAGCTGCGCTGTGATTGGTTGCTGTGGGTCACAAGCAGATGTCCTTTCATGACCGCTTTCATAAGTGGGATACTTTTGTGTGGCCCACCCTATATACCAGTAGGCATGTAACCCGTTTGGCTCGGCTGCCCAGTATCTTCAGCTTCAGTCAGTCTTCCTCTTCCATCCTGGTCGGAGAGTGATCTGTCGTATGATGGACATGAAGGGCGTCTGACTCCACCGACTATATGGCGGTCTGCCGGGCATCCATCATGCGGCTTGGTCGAGTCGGTGCCAGAGGCTTTGAATGGAGCGTGAGGCCTTACTTAGCCAGCGGTGTTGTCGGCCCTGCGCTGCCCATGTATTCCATTATAGCCTATGAGGATATCCTCATGCAGGATGGTCCATGCGACCAAAAACCCCCAAACCGTCCAAACCGCGCACGAGCTACTGCTGTCCGAATGGGCACCCCGCTGGCTGAGTGCGGGTCGGAGGGCGTTATGCTACCACCTCGTTCACTGCTCATCCACTTGTTCCGAGGGCCCCAACATGGCCGCAGCCTTCCTGTCACTGCTCAACACATACCGGGCACTGGCAGTCAGGCACTGCTTACAGACCGGCCATGGGAGGAGCCAATCAGAGCGCTGGAACTGGCGCTCAGGTAGTCTAAAGGCTCTTTTTGCACGGAACGAGTGAAAATTAACAATAATCGCTCAGTGTAAACGCAGCGTACGATCGCACGCCGAACGATAAATAGTGCGATTCATTGTTATTAGTCACTCGTTTAATGCAGTCATCAGAATCATGGTTGGCTCATTCACTAAGCACTCAGTCGTTCTCACTCGCTTATACAGCGAATGTGAACGGTTTCTCGTTTGTACGACCCAACGATGTATCTGCCGGTATAAACAGGCCGGACGAGCGAACTCAAGCGATAAATCGTTGGGTGTAAACGGAGCTTAAGAATCGCTGCGGCCATCTTGAAAACCACCAGGGACCCCAAGAACTAGCAGATCTCCGCCCCTCGGACACATGTAGGTCTTCCCAGCGTATATATCCCCCAAGCAGTGTAGATACGGAGCCTACATATATTAACATACGGATACATGAATACAGTAGGCATTCTTTCACATCGTCCGGAACATCATTCAAGGGAGCCATTCTGACCACTAGTCATCCTGCGCAATAGCGGGACCTGTGACTAATAAGTGGCTTCTCTCTGTGCAAGGGCTCCTGCACACTGGCGGGGGCGATATTAGGCTGGGATTCACGGGCTGATATCGCGCTCACAAGCCTTCTAAAAACCCTGTGGATGCACAAAGCGTTTAATGCGAAACCAGCCTCGCATCCCTGCGGGGAATCCCTTCATCCCATTGCTTTCAATGGGGCAGCAGCGATCTCCTGCTGCTGCCACAGTGTTCAGTGATGAGGGGACTCCCCGCGGGGATGAAAGAATCCCCTGTGGCAAGAGATCACAATGTTCTCCCATTGGCCTCTGTTGTAGCCCGCCCCATTGAGAACAGGGTTAAACCCCTTGATGTGACAACCTCACATCCCTGCACGGCTGAAGGAACCCCAGTTGCAGCAGGGGATCCCGATCTTCTCCCATTGCTTTGAATGGGGCTGGCGCTGCTGCCGCCAGCCCCATTGGAAGCAATGGTCGATTTTGCAGAAAGAAAGGGCATGCTGTGATTTTTTGTCACGCAGCATCGCAGGAGTGAAAACATCGCAAATGAGAATGAAAGCACTGAAATTCATTGGTTCCATAATCATACGTTTTCACTCACTCTCGCAACGCTTCTCCATAGCTGTACATGCACAAATGCTTCAGAGTGCGGCGCACGTATTTTGCCTATTGACAGGGCTAAATCCGTGGGCAGATCCGCGGCAATATTACAGGTCGAACAAACCCAACACGAGCAGCAAGCGACCAGGACGGATATTCCTGCTATTCACTGACTGCAAGCAGAGATCTTGAAAAGTATGAACAATCAAAAGAAAGTAAATGAGAATTTGCCTTACACAATGTGTTATATGCATGAAAGCAGGAAACAATTCCGCCGACCCCGCGTGTTATCAGCGTGTGCCGGCGGAGCGGGGATGACAGTCACATGCCAGCGTCTACAGTAAATTTGTAAATATCTGTGACGCGGGATCCACGGACTGGGAAGCTGGAGGGTGTGTGCCATGTGATAAGAGGGCGGGAGGGGAATAAGAGGGTGATCTGCCACCCCCAGATAACCCAGCGCTGGCACATGGTGACTCAGCATTCGCTGCACCGCTATTCTGTCATCATGTTACACCTCACCCCCCCCTCCCAAATTAAGGGGGGCTCTGAAGTAGTTCGGACTCCATCCCTGACATATAGCACATACCTCATATAAGGCCCTGTCTTTGTATTCAGCTGCGTTAGGGTCAGTTCGGGGCATGTGCAGCCTAGCAATCAGCGGTACGACAAGAGCGTAGCCCGCAGCCATGTAATGGTGCCCTCATGGAATCACCGGCCTCCCCAATCATCACCCATATGATTGCTGATCCCAGATCACGATAGTAAGAATATTCTATGCTAAAGATACAAATCTCCTTATGTCACAACCGACCACTTCATCCACCATCACTCCGACCCATCGTTACCGGTCCAGCGTTTATCCACAGTATGTCCCCCAGCTATTCTTCCTGGCACTGGGAAGAGTGGGCCATAAAAGTATTCTTTTTACATCAATAGGCAACGTATGCCAACACATGGGCATCACCAAAGGCCCGCCGCCTGCGAGAGTCTAGTCCTTGTCCTTTAGTTGTACCCTCCTGACCTTAGCCAACACGGGCCACCACCCTCGTTTATCTACTTGCTGTCACTTCAGGTCATCTTCAAAGTCAAACTCATCTCCTCCCTTTCCTCCATGTGGAGATATCACACCATGCTCCTCGAAAAGTGCGCAGCGACCGGCGAGGAGTCACCAGCGGGACATATTTAGGCATCAGTGTATTTACACGGGCAGACGGGTTTACGACACAACAATCGCCCTCACTTAGCACTTGCTGCCAGTTCCATTCTTGCAGTGGAGAAGACCACCGTATGAGCAGCTGCTGTCCACCAGGGGACGCTCTGGGGTCCCAGTAGGTGGACCCGATACCGATTGGCGGTTTAAGTCCCACCCTATCATGTATTGCTTTTCTAGCAAAAAGTATTTCTGTCCCGATAATCAGATCACCACCAGGAAACTTCAATCCGACTACTTCTGGGAATGCATGGCGACAACCGCCAGCCCCCGAAGATGCCCATGAGGAGGTTTCAGCGGGCATAAAAATCATCATCGCTCGTTCACTTACTGTTATGTTTAAACGCTCCCCGCTCGGGTCTTACATAGGACTGCTGAACATGACGAGAAGTGAACGCTTCTCAATGCGGATCAGCCTGTATAAGCAGGCTGCGCGAATGTGAACGAGTTAGCGGGGACGTCACTCGCTCGTTCAAGCGAGAATCGGCTCGTTTAAAAAGGGCATTACCATCTGTGAACGAGGTAAATCTACACAGATTTCAGATGGAAACTGCGCTAAAAACAGACAATTCCAGAATCTGCGTGAGGTAAAATCCACGCTGTACGAACTACGATTTACATAGCAGTCAAAAGAATGCTAAAATGATTAATTTTGCCACAAAATTTGGTGCAGAATCTGCCCTGAAATTCGGCCATGAGAAGGAGGCCTGCGGCTCGCTTTACACGGAGCGGTTTATCGTTCGCACGCACGAGCGAACGATGACAGAATTAGCTGCTTATACAGGCGGATCAAGAGTGCGTTCGCTCGCAAATCGTTTAGTCATTCACATTCACTGTAACAGTGACTGAACGACTAAACTGCTGCTGTTTACACGCAACGATGTGTAAACAAACCATTTTTATGCCCTGCCCGCATAAAACGGACGGCGATCGAGAAGTTCGTCATTCAATCGTCGGCTGCCGTCTGCGATAAAAATCGCGTTTTTAAAAAATTTTTATTGTGAAAGTCAATAGGGGTTTCTAATATTAAAAACACAGCACACGAAAATCGCAAGTTCCATAGGGAAACATGGGAGATAAAAAAAAGCAAAAAACCGCAAAACGCAGAAAGCTAGGACACGCTGCGATCGCATGAGTGAAGACATCGCAAATGTGAAGGAAACCATTGGTTTCATAATTCTGTGTTTTCATTCACTCTCACATCGCAAGTGTCGGTTTCACACGGGCGAAAAAAATTGCGCGATGCGAGAGTAAGTGAATTACGAAACCAATGTGCGCCTAGCTGAGGGGTACTAAACACGATCAGCGCCCTTCCTGCTGCTGAAGGCACCCTCCTCAGTAAAGTCGCGGTACTTTTACACGGGGCGATTACCGCCCGAATTGCTGTAAACCGCTAATATGGGCGACAGTCTTCCCGTGCGCAGGCCGCCCCAGACAGGACACTGAGCAAGACATTTTTTGCGCAACAGAATTGCGCAGGCAAATACACGCACGTGAACGTACCCGTTCTCTGCGTATTGCATGGGCACAAATCTGTCCGGCCTCAGTGATCCTTCACACCGGCGGTTCACATCTATTTGTTACTCAGGGCTGAAGACTGGAAATGCCGGACCTAAATGGCGCAGAACAAATCTCATTGACTGTAATGGGGTCCGCCTAGCTTTCCGACAGGCATTCTCCCTAACCTGAAATGGCGCAGAGTGCGTTATTTTATACTGCATCTACTTTGGAGGCTCCAACCTGCGGCTGTTAGTTTAGGCCATCGGACCCCTAAAACGCGGCCGAACGAGTTTATTGTCACACCTCCGTCGGCGAATTTAACCATAAACGCTGGAAAAATGTAGTGCAGCATCCGCGCTATTTTATGTAAAATGACAGACTCCATGACAGAAACCAGAGAGACCCCAGAATAGTCAGATGGTCCCGTTATTTTCATTTTTCTAATCTTACGGCGAATCAAAAAAACGGAAATTTTCAGGACAGCGTGACGGAAGCGTGTGTCATATCTACCACCGTGAACACCGCAGCCGCTGACGGGCTTATGTCGCCCGCGTCTTACGTGCGTACTGTTTACGCATATAATACATGGTGCTAAAAGCCCGTTCATTTCTATTGGGTCGTCCACGGCTACGTTCATGGAAAAGTAGGCCGACTCCACACTCGGATGAGAGCTCACAGAATAAGCCGTCACTGTTGCCCGTAGCGGCCAATCACAGCGCAGCTTTCACTTTACCTCAGCAGAAATAGAAGCGAAAGCTGCGCTAACTGTTGCCCCTAGCAACCAGAGCCATAAGAGCGAGGCCCCGTCCACCCTGTAGTACGCCTGTTTACATAACGACATCCGCCGCCGCACACCTCAGCGAGGTCGTATTACACAATCGCTTAAACGATTCCTCGCCATCACTGCGACAATCACAAGACAAAGGAGGGAACTTATCACTCGCAGCTTTCCTTTTTTCTATCAGTTCTGCAGCAGGCCATGTTGGCTTTTTTTGCCCCAAATCTATGAAATATTGTACGCCGCGCGGCTACCGGAGTGACAGACGAGCGCGAGACTGGGCTGAGAAATGTGTCAACGTGCGTTTTACCTGCGGATGGGAGGTGTTTTTCATGCAAACTTCACTGTGAAATTGCGCTTGTTTTTCGTGTGTTGGAGGAACGGCGAGTGTTTCCCATTGATTTCAATGGGAAACAACAAATCACACGGCCTGAGATGTGTTTGACTGTCCCATTGAAAACAACGCGTTCCGAGGGATGCGAAAATATAGGATACGCCGCGACTGCTTACCTCACAGCATCGTGGAGGGGGGGGGGGGGGGAATATAGGATACGCTGCGACTGCTTACCTCCCAGCATCGCGGAGAGGGGGGGAAAAATATAGGATACGCCATGACTGCTTACCTCACAGCATCGTGGCGAGGGGGGAAAAATATAGGATACGCCGCGACTGCTTACCTCACAGCATCGCGGAGAGAGGGGGTAAAATATAGGATACGCCGCGACTGCTTACCTCACAGCATCGTGGAGGGGGGGGGGGGGGGGGGGGGAAATATAGGATACGCTGCGACTGCTTACCTCCCAGCATCGCGGAGAGGGGGGGAAAAATATAGGATACGCCATGACTGCTTACCTCACAGCATCGTGGCGAGGGGGGGAAAATATAGGATACGCCGCGACTGCTTACCTCACAGCATCGCGGAGAGAGGGGGTAAAATATAGGATACGCCGCGACTGCTTACCTCACAGCATCGTGGCGAGGGGGGAAAAATATAGGATACGCCGCGACTGCTTACCTCACAGCATCGCTGAGGGGGGAAAAAATATAGGATACGCCGCAACTGCTTACCTCACAGCATCGCTGAGGGGGGAAAAAATATAGGATACGCCGCGACTGCTTACCTCACAGCATCGCGGAGAGGGTAAAAAAAAAAAATAGGATACGCCGCGACTGCTTACCTCACAGCATCGCGGCTAGGGGGGAAAAATATAGGATACGCCGTGACTGCTTACCTCACAGCATCGTGGCGAGGGGGGAAAAATATAGGATACGCCGTGACTGCTTACCTCACAGCATCGTGGTGAGGGGGAAAAAATATAGGATACGCCGCGACTGCTTACCTCACAGCATCGCGGAGAGGGGGGAAAAAAATATAGGATACGCCGCGACTGCTTACCTCCCAGCATCGCGGCTAGGGGGGGAAAATATAGGATACGCCGCGACTGCTTACCTCACAGCATCGCTGAGGGGGGAAAAAAATATAGGATACGCCGTGACTGCTTACCACACAGCATCGCGGAGAGGGGGGAAAAAAATATAGGATACGTCGCGACTGCTTACCTCACAGCATCGCGGAGAGGGGGGGAAAAATATAGGATACGCCGCGACTGCTTACCTCACAGCATCGCGGAGAGAGGGGGAAAAATATAGGATACGCCGCGACTGCTTACCTCACAGCATCGCGGAGAGAGGGGGAAAAATATAGGATACGCCGCGACTGCTTACCTCACAGCATCGTGGCGAGGGGGGAACAATATAGGATACGCCGCGACTGCTTACCTCACAGCATCGTGGCGAGGGGGGGAACAATATAGGATACGCCGTGACTGCTTACCTCACAGCATCGTGGCGAGGGGGGAAAAAAAACTATTGAATACATTTAAAAAAATAATTGCTGGTGTGTACGATACATTCTAAAGAATGGAGTTCATATTCACGCGTGTTTTGTGCTATGGGAGCCCACAGCGGAATATGGCTCTGCCCGTGGCCGAGGACACTGCTCACCCATCCGGGTCTTCTATTTTCTTCACTGTAGATGCGTGTGGCAGCGCCGTCCGACGTACTTCCGCAGTGGAGTATTTTTGTTTTTTTTAACTCCTGCTCTCCCGCGACCCGTCCGCAATTGAATTGCAGATGGGCCTCGGATCAGACGACTTGCATTGACTTCAATGGAAGCCGCCCATGCGGGATCCACAGTGAAATGGAGCATGCTGCGATTTGTTTTCCGGACCAAGAGGTCTGCAAAACAAATCCACACGCTTTATTTCATGTGCGGACGCTCGTGCTTCCCTATGAGCAGTTTGGATTTGTGCATCTTCTGTGCAGATTCCGCAAATCAGATCTGCCATTACTCTCATCCCGCTGTCAGGAAAATCTAAACTGCCTCGAGAGGCCGTTCCCACCAGGGTGCGAGAAGTTTTTACAAAAACCACGTATCGCTTCCCGTTTTTGATGTATAAAAAGAAAAAAAAAAAAGTACACAAACGTACTGCTATCCATTTAACGCATACACTTTATAAACGTATGCTTAAGGCCGGCAAAATAGAACATGCTGCGGTCCTTTTACTCGCATATCGCGCACAACGAATATACGCAAGTGCGAATGGATCAATGAAAAGTGATGCGCTTTACATGGCCCCACTCACCGAGGATTATAATATTATGGCGTGTAATACGCAATAAAATGACGCTCGTGTGAGCGCGGCCTAAAGCGCCATACGTGTGTATACTTCTTTCATATACATTTAACACGTTACCCTACATGAAACTCCTAATGTGAACCCCTTAGGCCTCACTCACACGGGCGGATGTGTTCCGCGAATTACGCACGTAAAATACGCAGTACACAGCAAATACGCATCTACACGGGTACCCGCTGTGTATGTTGTTTCTCTATAGCCTACACTGGAACGTAATACGCGCCAAAATAGGACACGCGCGCAGGTGTGAGTAGTCCAATGGAAATAAATGTGTTTTTAGCTTTGCGCGTACAAAATAGGCGCGCACCATACGCCCGTGTGGGTGAGCCCTAAGGGTGCTTTTATACGGAGGAACAAATTATTGTAGCGAGGGCACGATGACAAAGCCGTACGCTTTAAACCGCCACCTGTTTACACGCACAGAATATCGTGTCCATTATCTGTCATTCGCTCGGTCTCCGGATCGTTGGGCTTTCAGGGTTCTGCGCCGTGAACGACTGAACAGCGATATTTTTTACGCTTGCATAAGACAATTATCATTCGTCATTAATTGCTGCCCGCGTTTATACCGAATGGTAATCGCTCAGTTTCGCACAATCCAACGATTTCCTTTTTTTACCGTAATTGCTCCATCACCAAAGCCCCTCCTGCAACCACTACTGGCAGAGACGGCGATACGTTATTAGAGAACTGCGTTATTGCATCTATTTTTGTGCCGAGCGCTATACGGTGATTATTATCACCCCCAGCCGGCGCGGCGCAAAAGGAGTTTAAAAAAAAATGACATGAGGGTGCAACTTTAACGTTATTGCGTCCCTGGAAATCCAATAAATGGACAGTCCCTTCAGGGTCAAGCCAAAGGACCGGCGGCCGCCCCTCTCACGGGGCGACGTTACGTGATCACCCGATACTCAGGGGCTGAGGCTCGCCGTAGAACGCGTCACGCGGCGGCGATCACGGACAGGAGGATTAGCGTCAGCCGCTATGACTGCGGTGCTAAAAACGACCAATCGGAAATCTCCTCCAATCGCCAGTCTGACGGCGCAGAGTGACAGGCATCAGTACAGGGGGGCACCTGATGGCAGCGCTATAGCCGGGCACTATGCACCATGCAGCTGGTGGCTAGTGATACTGCACTGTAGGGCAGTGCTGGCACTGGACTCCACCTGCATCTCCATGCATGCCCTGCTTGCACCCATGTAATCCAGTGCAGCAGGTGGGCACAGTGCCAGTGTGTGCCCGGTGCAGCCCTGCAGTGCTCTGAGCACACACATCCCCCCATGTTTATATACACACAGCTCAGTCTGCAGGCCTCAGGCTGCTGTCACCCTGTGCTGACACTCTGCCACCCTACACCTCCTCACACAGGGCCCAGGAAGAGCTCCTCGGACCCCCAGTGGTGCCCATCTACTACAGCTCTGCCCACTCCTGCAGCACATCCCTGCACATCCTCAGGATCCCCCCTCACCTGCACAGGATCCGCCATCTTGCTCCATTCATGCTCCTCTGTCCCCCCCAGGAACAATCTACGCGTGCGCAACCGCTCACACCACGCACTGCGCACGCGCGATCAGGGATCCCCGCAACCATAGACAACAGAGGAGGGGCTGACGCCATCTTGGTGACGGTTGAAGGCCGCCAACGGACATATTGCGAAAGGGCGCGTGAGGGAAAGCCGCCATCTTTGTCAAGGGAAGCGAGTCAATGTAAGCGGCGGAGGAAGGACATAGCAACCTCTCTTTAGGATGAACTGAAGTTGGCGAAGCAGGTAGAAGAAAGCCGCCATGTTGGTTGAGGAACTAGAAAATAGGATCCATCTTGTAGGGAGCGGGCGCCATCTTGGAAAATGAGAGAAATGACAGCACAGAGGAAGATCATCTGGAATGGCTTTTTATTGTCATTTTTATAACCATTTTTGTACTGTAATTACACAAAAACACTTTACCAGATTTTTTTTTTACTTCTTTACACCATAAATATTTATAACAGGTCTATATTGTGAAGCTGAAAGAAAACCAGCCTGTTGCCCCTAGCAACCAATCTGTAGCTTCCCTCTTACCAGAGCAGAATACGGAATAAAAATGGCGTTTACTAGGAGCGCCAGACAGGTTTTCTTTTACACAGATCCATAAGACACAAGCGCATGCGTATTTGAGGAACGGACGATGCTTTTTTACGTGCGTATTTTTCTGTACTTTTGCGCCCGCAAGGCACATTAATCTACACGCAGGAAACAAAGACGCACCGATTGTAATGGCTAATTAGTCTAATGAGCTCTGGATGTGTTCTTTTTCCTGCATAATTACGCCGTGTTTCACGCATCTCACGTATTTTGTGTGCATTTGTGCATCCCAATTTGGGTGCGCAAATGTCCCATGCCTTATTTTACTGCACGTTTTTTTTACACTACTGAGATGCGCAGGAAAAATCTGTGCGTGTAAACGACCCTGATGCAATCAGTGGGTGCTATTTTCTGCACATCACGTTGTGTGCATTTGCGCGCTCAAAAAATCACGCAAGCATGCTCCCATTCATTGAAATGGGCAATTAGGTTAATTAGTTCAATATGTGCTATTTTCCTGCGCAAGTACGTAAAAAAAATAGAGCGTGCTGCGTATTTTTTTTGCGCGACTGAAATTCGCCCGCAAAATACACGCATGTAAACACAGCCATTGAAATCAATGGGTTCTATTCACTGCGTAAGGTGCGTGCAAAACGCTGCCCAAATACGCCGTGTGACACAGGCCTCGGTGCATTCACACGAGCGAGTTTCTCGTGCAACTGTTGCGTGTTGTGAATCGCATAAACCTCGCAGTGAAGTAGACCCGCTTGCTTCCGTGCTTCCATTTACACGTTCGATGCTGCGAGATAGAAAATTTGCAGCGTGTTCTTTTTTTCTGCGAGTCCGCAGAAATCCCACCCATTGTGTCCCATGGGTGAGAATGAAAAAAATCACCGCACGCTCGTATGTACATGCGAATTTCATGCAAGTGCGATTTTTCATTTTTCCTGTTGAAAATGCAAATCGCAATCCGCTCACGGTGAACATGGCTGTCTTACAAGTGTGATAACGGTCCAACCAATATGGCCCCAAGGCCGGTGTCACACTGGCGTGAGAGCATTTGCGAAATTGCTATTGCGTAATTGAATACGCATGTGCGGGTTTTACCAAACGTTTCGCGCTTCCAAACCATATGCACGCCACCGTGCTCCTATTCATTAAAATTTGACAAAAAAAAGAAACGTGCGCGCAAAATACGCTTATGTGAATGAACCCACTGAAATTAATGGGTTCTTTTCGCTGCGTATTGCGTGCATAAATACGTTTGCGTGACACAGGCCTACGGCTGGACTCAGACAAACGTATTTGCATGTGTATTTGTGGCACAAAAAATTTGTGCGCTGAATATGCAAAAAAAAAAACATTGATTTTCACATGCACGTTTTTGGCGTGCGCAATTCGGTTGCGTAAAAAAATATGCACATTAACACAGGGAAAGCCCACGAAACTGTTGACCATTTCAGTGGCTGGCGTGTGTTTCCACACGTAATTGCACACAATTTGCACGCGCAAAAAGTAGAGTAAAATACACCCATTCCGCTAAAACATGCGCAAATCTGCTTGCGCTTGTGGGAATCCGGTCTTGGAGAGACTTTCCTGTTATCCCGCTCACATGTAACGACCATGTCTCTAGGACAGCACCAGATTTTTTTTCCGTTACTTTAGGGTGGTTTATCATCTGCGTTGGAGGTTCCGTTTTCCTTCAGCGCTTTTTCTTCCGTTTTTTTTTTTTACCGGATCTGCGGCGAAGAATGCTTGAACTCTTTCAGCTTGCGAGGTACTTTCAGTGGAATCTAGGCACATTAATACCGGTGAGAGTGAGTCGCTGACATTCTCAGGCGTGACTCACATCGCACAGAACATGGACACTCCATCCGTGCGATGTGCGGGAAACCGCACATCTGCACGTTCTATTACCGTGCGAGACGCGCACGACAATAGAACATGCTGCGATTTTTCCGTCTCATTTTCTCACTGCGTAAGAAAAATCGCTCATGTGAATACACGCATTACAACGAATCAGCTGTATTTTCGTGTGAGTTTTGTATGTTTCGCAACTCTCGAAACTCGCACGATTTTCTCGCCAGTGTGAATGCACCCCTAGGTGATCTAAGAGCGGAACAGGGACAAGTACATGAGGTGTGTGCTGGACGCCAGTGTTCGCATCCTCCATTTTTAGATGCTTCCATAATATTGATAGAAGCCACAGATAACTGCTTATTGCACTCGTTCCATTGCCATGTCTTCTTCATACATGCTGCTTCTGCGTTAGCGTGTATATTACGTGTTAGGGAATGTATATCACAAAACAGAGTTTTTCCGATGTACAGCACCTTCTATGTCTCCTAGGAGCGCATAGCTAGTTGTTACAGAACTGATGATTGTGTAGCTATCCTGGAGGACCTTCCAGCCCACTACACATGCGCCCACGCAGCTGAATGGTCGGGGGCCCAAGCGACGGACCCAGGCCGATCAACTAGTCATCAATAGTATTTTCCACGGAATACCCCTTTAAGTTTAACATCGACTGAAATACCTATTTTTCCCCTTTCTTCACAAGCTAAAGCTAACTGCTTGGCAACAGCTGGCTGCTGATAGGTTGCCTGTAGAGATGAGCGAGTACCAAAATGCTTTGGTGCTCGTTAAGCGAGTTGAGCTTTTCATAATATTCAAGAGCTCTATTTGAGTAACGAGCCCCATTGAAGTCAATGGGAGACCCGAGCATTTTTGTATTTGACCCACCCGGTGCCGAGCTTTTTTTTTTTTTCTCTCTCTCTCTCTCTCTCTCTCGCAAGCATACTGCTGTGGACCTGCGGTAAGGGGTCAAAACGGGGAGGGGTTAAACTTGGTGTGGTACTCACTCGAGTAACAAGCACCATCGAGTATGCTAATACTTGAACTAGCATCAAGCTCGGACGAGCATGCTCGCTCATCTCTAGTTGCTTGTCATGCAAGCCCTGATTGGTAGAGGTGGGGGGTGAGAACCAAGAGCAGGAAAATACAGCAGGGTTAGGCAGGATGTTGGATGTGGTTGGAGTAAGTACGGGAAAAGGGACAGGAAGTGAAGGAGGAGTTGAGAGAGAAGTAGCGAGGAGGAAGTTGGAGGAGGAAGAGGACATGGAGGAGGTGTTGCCTGGAGAGGGAAGCAAGGATTAACAAGCTTCTGAATCAAAAGCAGTGTGGAGGAGAAAGTTTGTGACCTATCTTCTTATCAGTGAGTTACACAAAACCCGGTTAAAAGTAAAGCCATGGAAAGTGAAAGAGGCCCATCTTAAATCAACTTCATTCATCTGCTATGTAATCTTGTAGCAAAGCCCCATCAGATAACTAGGACTGTGGGAATTCTACTCAGTAACCTCTAAGTGCAAATAGAGAGGGAGCATTGAAGATTGATTTGTGTTGTACTTAACTGAACCGTGGAGTAACGTTATTTGTTGAATGCAAAGCAATACCTCTGCCATTAGGGCTAATGCCCATGACCGGATTTCTATTGAACCTAATAGCTCAATGTTCACGCTGTGGAATTCCGCAGCCTGAAATAAACCGCGGCATGTTCTGTTTACCACGGTAATACGCACTGCCTGCTTCCGTTGTAGTCAATGGAAGCCGGCCATCATGCTATAATTTAGCTGTGAGCACAGCAGAAGTATCGTGTGAATACGCGTCCCTGCCCACTGCCGGCTGTGCCATGCGCTGCACTGCGCATGCGTGCCGGCATGTCAGGCGGGAGGCGCACAGCGGCTCCTGGAGGTGAGTATGTGGTCTTTGGGAGGGGCGCTGTGACGGACTCCGCTTGTTGAATTCCACTGGCAGAGTCCGTCACGGCCGTGGGCATGAGGCCTTACTGCAAGACTAATTGTTGTTTTGAATATTCCTAAAGCTAAAGTAAACTGTGTACCTCCAGTTTGCTTATCATAGCTACCAGGACTCGTGTCAGTTATTTCGTCATTTACTCTTGGAGTCCCTAGAAAGAGGTACTGGCATCACGTGACAAACCACCGTCAATAATTGTTGACTGTAATAACCCTTTGTCCACTGTGCGCGACTGAGCCAGGCACCTTTGCCACAATTACAGGGAGAGGTCACAGAGCCACCAGTGACATCTAGCTTGTTTACCCGTGGTCTTCCCCACATTGGCTCGCCACGATCGGCCGCTGCATATGCTCTCAGTGCTGTAAATGCCAAGAGGTTGGAGTTGAAGTCTCCACGATGACCTCTGTGTAGTGGCCGGTCCTTGTAACTGCAAGCACGTCTTTCATTGAAATCAATGCGAACTGTGCCTGCAGTTACAAGCGCCAGCTACTACACAGAGGGCGGCACGGAGACTTTCACTGCTTCTGCTCCGACCTCTGTGTAATTGCAGCGCTGTCAATAGTATTTTCCACTGAAAACCCAGGGACCAGTGCGGCTCTCACCTACTGATGCAGAGCGGAGCCGGCGCGTCGAGAGTGACATTTCTATGCGGGCCTCTGCGAGACCCGCACAGAAATAGAACATGCCACGATTTGTTTTCCGCGTATATTTTCACGTGGACAAATCACGGCTGTCTGCATAGGATAGCGTTTTGTAATGCAATCCTATGCAGGCGGGCACTGGTGGAAATTCTGCGGGAAATCCCCCGCGGCATAATGATAGTCTAGTTCAAGCGCTTGTCTATCTCTATCTCCAGCAGTCCCAGTAAAACAAATTGAGCAGCAGCATGAATGTGCGACCGCTGCTCCCTTCATTTAGGGAACCTGCTAGAGATGAGCGAGCACGCTCGTTTAAGGCTGACGCTCATCTCTAGAACCTGCAAATGGCCGTTCTTGCTCGGGATAAGTGTGGGTTTCAGTGGTTGGACCTTCACCGATCAGTAAGTTTGATGGGACAACCCCTTTACCAACTAACTGCATCGGTTGAAATAACAGGTCCTCATATGACTGGTTGTTGAGTATTTCATTGGAAAATGGTGAGAGAATTCACCCACTTCTGTGTTCACACCAGGGAGAGACCGACCTGATGAGATAACAGGTTTTCTTTCTTGTCCAATTGAAGACAAAAACATTACCACCACTATTTGTGAAAATGATGTCTGTGTGGCTATAAACCTACAATGAGGCTTCCGGCACGCTAGCCGTGAGTGCGAGATGTACCTGAGAAGCATCGGACAGCACATGGGTAACAGACGATGCACATTGACCTGCATTGGTAAGTCTTACTATAATATAAAAACTTATAGATAAACAGGTTGTCTCATCAAAGACAATCCCCTGAAGAACGTGACCCGGGGCGATCAGCTGATTGGCAATCCTGCTTCTGGTACTCCCAACGAACAGCCAACTTTGCCACAGGAAGCCTATACAACCTTTTTATATTCTGAAGCCTCAGCCAGCCGGGCACGATGAATGCAGATGAATGTTCATCCATGTAATAAAAGAATTACTTGAGTCCTCGAGAACAGGACCAACTCTGCTTTATGGCTCATAGAATGGTCTCCCAGGTGGGATATGCCATAAAAGAGTATATGGACTGGGGTTGTTTTCATAAGAGAACCCCTTTAATACAGTAATATTTTAAAGGGGTTTTCTAGTACAAAAGAAAAAAAAGATATAATGGCCTGGGGATGTAATAAAATAGAAAAATAGGCCATACTCATCTCCCTATATGCCTCAATCCCAGCTGCTCTGATCCCAGAAGGAGCTGCAGCGCTCCCATGCCTTTCATTGTGCATGTGACCATTCAGCCGATCACTGGCTTTGACTGTGATAGTTCCATGATGGCACCTGACCACTGAAGCCAGTGATTGGTTGAGCGGACATGTGCTCATTGAACATCATGTGACTACAGTAGCTTCTTCTAAGATCAGGGCAACAGGGACCAGAAATCCTATTCTGGATTGGGGGGCCATTTACAAAGGGGAGTATGGATTATTTTTCTATTTTATTGTATTTCCTCTCTATTATATTTTTTTAAGTTCCAGAAAACCTCTTAAATTAATTCTTTAAAGCGGTTGTCCTAGAATTAGCTTTTATCATCTATATAAAAGTCTGATTGGTGAGGAGCTCACAGCTGAGATTACAAGAATGGGGCTCCCTTGTTCCCCTCTCCTCACTGCACCCCCGACACTGAGTAGATTAAATGGAGTTGTAGTCACACATACGCAGTGCTGCTCTATTCTTCTTCAATGTGCCAATCTCCGGCAGTCCCATTGAAGGTGGATGGAGCCGCACTGCATGCCCGACTGTTGCTCCATTCAATCTTCCCCTCACTGCAGAGAGTGCAGAGAGCCCACAGTGAGGATGAGGAGGGACAGGGGAGCTCTGTTCTCAGAATCAGTGGGGGACTCAACCGTGAAACTACAGTCTAGGGCTCATGCACACTTCTCCATGCTGAGCCTACATTGCTTCACCTAACCGATGTGCCTAGAATTTTGCATTTGGGAAGTGAACTTTTCATTTTATGAGCTGCTGTGCACTGTGAACAATGGGGGTAGCACTTGAGTAGGCTTCTTCCGGTGATCACCGTTCAGGATAAATTGTGGGGTATTTTAAAGGGGCATTAAATTTTCAGACAACATTTGAAGTGGTTGCCACTAGGGGTCTCCCTCCAGCTTCTCTGCAATCCATTCTCTATCCTTAGGTACAGAGCTTCTGCGGTAACAAGGACACAGGGATGTTTCCATAGCAACAGCCTGAGGAGCCACCTTCACAGACGGATCCATGCAATCAGAGGCTGCAGGCAGACAGAGCTGCAGACACTGTGATAACAATCTTCACAATTTCTGCCTCTTCTGCTGTTACACCATGTGCATGTATGTGTGTACGGGCAAGAAAGTGCTGGATAGCAAACTACTAGCAGAAGCTTGCTACACATCCCCTCCCTGTAAATGAATTACACGCAGCAGGGCAACAGAAAAATGGAGAAGACCCCCTGAAAATTGGAATTTACAAACATGAAACGGGGTGCAAAGAGAAGCAAAGGAAAAGGTAAGGAGGACCTGGAGAATTTTAGAAAACCCATTGAAAAGTCAGGTACACTTTAATAGTATGGACTTTTATAGATGTGGTGATACTCATTTTGTTCTTAATGAATTTTTTTTGGTAAAAATAGTAAAAGATTTTTTTTAAACATTTTAGATTTTTTTATTTTTTTAGTGTTTAAAACGTTATTAAACCTTTTTTCTTTTTTTTTTTTTGTCCCTACAGAAGGCTTGAACTTGTATTCGCTTGATCACTCATACCATATACGGCAATATTTCAGCATTGCAGTGTACTGTATGGTACTTTTCAATGTGGCCTATTAAGCCCTGCCATAGACAGGTCTAAATGGGCATCCTTACATAACAGCCTGGAGAGCCTTGCCATTCTAACCCATTGGTATTCCCTGATCATGTTGATGGCTCACAAGAGGGAGCTTCCTCCTCCAGCTGGCTGCTTAGACATGTGTTCAGCATCTAAGCAGTTAATAGTCCTGATCAGAGATAACTCTGTTAAGATTTAGCAAATTGTCATTATGTGCATTAATGAAGGGTGCACACAATGTGCAGCACCCTACAAGAGCCAGTCATCACGTCGCTGTCCAGTGAAGACATTGCAGGTTTTGGGGGCATTATGGACAATTTTCTAACTTCTATTAATCATCTGTGTGTCTTTAACTTTCTACCCTTCTACCTATTTTTGAATGTTCTCTTTTTCTGTCTATTTATAACCTTTGTACATAGCTATATGTATAACGGAAATAGGCTGTGTGCGAGATAACAGGGAAGTCAGCCCTTCTCTCGCCCCGCATGTGTGATCATGTGAGCGGTGTGCCGAGGTGGTCACCGGGCTGGAACTCACATCTTCTGCTCTGCATGATACTTTGTGGTCCACCACTTATTTCCTGGATGACCTTGTACTATAGACGGTGATCATATTACAGAACTGCTACTAGGTAATCGCATAAACACTGAATAGCCTGTTCGTTAGAGAAGAGACCCCAATCTAGTAGAGCATTGGAATTCCCTTGGCCTTCAGAACTGCAGACATTTATCGCGGCGTTGAACCCACTAGATGTTGACATTTTTCTGCAGGAAAGCTACTTGGCCCAGGAAGCTACTTGTAGTTGCAATCAATTAGATGAAAGTACTGACATGTTCTGATCAGCTGACAGGAAGGGGTCATCGATTCATGCTGCCTGTGCCAAATTCTGACCTCCCAGTAGCACACTGCAATGGATATCTGGATAAATCTGACCAGGAGATGTTTTTCCTCTGCTCAGTGATCCAAATTTTGCGCTCTTTTGCCTGCTGAAGTCTTGCCTTTCTGTGTCTCTTAGACCAGAGGTCCCCAACTCCAGTCCTCAGGGACCACCAACAGGTCATGTTTTCAGGATATCCTATGGTAAGAACACCGCCGGCAATGTCTGGGGACTGATAATAATTACATCACCTGTGCAACACTGAGGAAATCCTGAAAACATGACCTGTTGGCGGTCCCTGAGGACTGGAGTTGGGGACCCCTGTCTTAGACAGTAATGCGCTGATATTGGTCATCTGCTGTTATAGCCCATAAGTGCTCAGGAACAACTAGTTGTGCATTCGGACATGTTAGTTGGAGCACCAATGTTGTATTTAGCTGCATTTTGCCTGAGGTGTGCAGTGCCTATTGATCTAAATAATACTTCACATCCTCCTCTGACCCCTTTCGGTGATGAGTTGTTTATGTCCATTAGATCCCTACATGTTTTTCCTCGATCACACTGCAGCGTCCCGTAGGGTGACCCCGGACTCATGGCATACACTGAGGAGTTGGGAGGGCAAGATGCTGGCTTGTCATGGCGGCACTTACCAAGCTCCCTCCCGGAGGGATGCATGCAGCCAAAACCAGGGCAGTGATGGGCCTCTTCCGGACCCCCCTAGGATAGATAGATTGTGGAACAGGGATTGTGGTTGTCACGGGTGATGCCACCATTCCGGCACCCCCTGGCATGAACATCGGCGGGGAAATAAATGAGCCACAGACAGTGATATAGTACCTCAGGTCCCCGGGAACGGTCAGGGCCTGGAATAACCTTATTTGAATAAACACTTCAAGAATCCAAGGCAAAGATAGACAGTGCTCCAAGTGCAGGTAGCATTATAGATATATACAGACAGACTTGGAAACGAGTACCTCCACCCAGCGGTCACAGACTTCAGGACGCTTGGGCATGAACAATTGAGTAGAAGAGTATCTCTGCACTGGGCCTTGTGTAGGAAAGCCTTAGGACTAGCTCACACTCTCTTTCTTTCTGGGGGCTCACTTACTGATCATGCTGATCCTTGCGTTCGGGATACCTCTCCTCCTCTTCCATTTTCAACACATGAGGGCTGAAGGTACCCCCATGTGGACCTCAGATGGAAGCCAAGATGGAACTCTGAACTCCTTTCCCGCTCTCAAGCACTCACATTTATAGCCTCATACCACGTGACAGGACATAAATTGATACATTTACAGACAGTCAGCTCACACTTGGCAGACATTAACCTCTCACTTGCTGCAGCTGTGCAATACACATAACAGAATGACAAGACAGTTTTGCACAGAGCATCTACATAAGAAATACATGTATGGCATTATGGAGGGGGCCAGGAAAGCATGTACTGGGCCACTACAACACCATTCTCGGTATACTCTCCACATCGTTGCACAAGAAAACCCCACAAGGTTGGCAGTTGGCCCTGGCTAGTTAGCACCGATGACAAGGTCTCGTTGGACGTTGCTCCGATCACTGGATTTTTCCCATCTAATGTGGATGCACACTGAAACTGATCCACGGAAACCCTGTCACTGCACTCTGGGAATCACGGGTCTAATTTCCTTAAAGGAAAGCTCCAATTGTGCAAGGGTCAGGTCAGGGCTCTAATAAAGTGGTGTATTTGCTGAATGTTTATATTATAGTCTGTAGAATGGAAACCTTATAGTTCAAAAGCGACCCTCATTCTACATCCTCTCCCCAGTAGATGACATCTGTATTATACTCGTTTTCAGGATCGGTAGGAGTCCTAAAAGTCGGACACTGTGTGTCAAGTGGGTCCAGCAGTAGGAGTCCTTCCTTTTTATCCCCATCCTTTTGAATCCACTTCTGCCTTTGACTCAAAAACAGCATCAAAAAGTGCAGTGGTGTTTTTACAGGAAAAACACTGTGCCTGAATTCATCCTTAATTCTTAAGGACGTAGCCTAGTTTGCTACCTAAAGGGAATCTGTCACCTACTGTAAACTAAGCTTATGGGCTAACAGTAGGTGACCCGTTGAGTCTGGGGATGAAAGTGTTATACTTACCTAGTCTGTCGTTCCCCCAGTGTCAGCACTGGAAGCCGTCACTCTATGCATTAAGCTGTGCTGCTAGGTAGTCCGCCCGTTCTAGTTCTATAGTGGGCGGACTACTTAGCAGCACTAATCGGTGGCTTCCAGCACTGACACTGGGGGAACAACGGGTTAGGTAAGTATAACACTTACATCCCTCGACAGAGTCTCTTTAAGGACGTGACGATTTTTGGGGATTTTCATCACCACGTTTCAAAAGCAATAATTTTATTTTTCCATCGACATAGCCTTATGAAGGCTTGTTCGTTGCAAGCCGAGCTGTAGTGTTCATTTTTATTCTTTTGGAGCACATATATAATGATCCAAATTCTATATTTGTATAATATAACTTTTATTATTTTGGGGGGGGGGGGGAGGGAGAAAGAACACATTAATTCTTCCATTGTGGTTTTTTTTGCCGCGTTCACTGTGTCATATAAATGACATGATAACTTTTTTTCGTGGGTTAGTACAATTACGATAATATCAAAATGATATAATTTTTCTAGGTTGTTACAATACTGTACAAAAACACCCTCTTTTTTCTGAAAATTACCCTATATACTTGAGTATAAGCCTAGTTTTTCAGCACATTTTTTATGCTGAAAAAGCCCCCCTCGGCTTATGCTCGAGTGAGGTAAAAAAACAAAAAAAATCAGGCAATACTCACCTCCCAGCCGGCGTCTGTGTCCCCAGCGTGATGGTGCGTGATGCTGATGCGGTGCGGCAAGCTGCTTGAGAATTCTCCCTGCTATCATCTCCCTACTCAGCTTTGAATTCCCCCGCCTTTAGCGCTGTGTAGGTAAGCGCTGTGATTGGATCAAGCGCCAGCCAATCACAGCCGGCGCTTGATCATTCACAGCCATTCAGTGGATGACATCACTGAATGGCTGTGATTGGTTTATCGAGCGCCGGCTGTGATTGGCTGGCTCTTGATCCAATCACAGCACTTACTTACACAGCGCTGACGGCGGGGGAATTCAAAGCTGAGCGAAGAGTTGACAGCGGGGAGAATTCTCAAGCAGCTTGCCGCACCAACGGGGAGACCATCGCGCTGGGGACACAGATGCCGGCTGGGAGGTGAGTATTGCATTTTTTCTTTACCTAGTATATACTGGAGTATAGCTTGGCTTATACTCGAGTCAATAAGTTTTACCAGTTTTTTGTTGTAAAACTTATTGACTTAGCTTATACTCGGGTCCGCTAATACTCGAGTATATATGGTAATGGACCCCTAGAACTCTGGGCAGCCATTTTGGCTCAATATAAGTAAGTTTAGCTGCGTGAGAAGCAGCAGAGGAGACGCAGAAGACAAAAAGAGAGCTGCATTTGTATGTGCTGCCCATGAGCACAAAGGCAGAAGACCAGGCCAGTGTGAAAGGGTCCGGCAAAGACACCAGTCACATGGTGGCCACTGTTGCATATGGAAGGTGGAGGAGAGCGGGCGGCACCCTACGGGTGGACACGCCCACGCTGCTGCACGCTGGCTGCTCCACGCCGCCGGGAGAGCCCCGATAGCAGAGCTCCGGGACGCCGGAGCCGACATCGGACCGGCGCGCGCCAGCCGCGGGACCAAGCGCCACCGTGCATGGTAACATTACCCCCCTCTGACGGGGGACCTCCGGGACCCCGGAAACTCGACCAGGCTTATCCGGAAAACGACGGTGGAACCGCCGTACCAACACGGGAGCGTGAACATCACGTGCGGCCACCCAGGAGTGATCTTCTGGTCGAAACCCCTTCCAGGCCACCAAATATTGTAGGGTTCCTCGACACCAATGAGAATCCAGTATCTCCTGGACCTCATATTCAACTTCATCCCGGACCAGGGTGGGCGGAGGGGGACCGGAGGTGGGCATCACCGAAGGGACAAAAGGTTTCAATAGCGACTTATGGAATACCCTGTGAACCCTCCATGTGGCTGGCAACCCCAGCTTGTAGGCGAGTGGGTTCACCACACGTGTGATGGCAAACGGCCCCACGTAACGTGGCGCCAGCTTCAAGGATGGGACCCGCAATTTGAGATTTTTAGAAGACAGGTATACCTTCTGTCCCACCCTGTAAGGTTCAGACACAGACAGACTCTTCCCACTACGCAACTGTATACGGGCCCCCACTGCCTCCAAGTTTCTCTGTACCTCTTTCCATACCCCCCGAAGCGTATCTGTGGCGACATCAGCTGCAGGACAGACCGACGGAGTAGGGACTGCTGTAAGGAAGCGAGGATGCTGACCGTATACACAAAAAAATGGAGACACCCCAGTGGAAGAACAAAGGCGGTTGTTTAGTGCAAACTCCGCCAACAGCAGGAACTCTGCCCACTGATGAGCCTTTTCGCTAGCAAACAAGCGTAAATATTGCACTAAATCTTGGTTCTTCCGCTCAGTCTGACCATTAGTCTGCGGGTGGAACACTGAAGAGAAGGAAAGCGACGTTCCCAGGTTTCTGCAGAAGGCACGCCAAAACTGCGACACAAACTGAACCCCGCGATCAGATACAATATTTTGGGGAACCCCATGTAGGTGAATTATTTCCTTTACAAAAATCGTGGCGAATTCTTTTGCCGAGGGTAGTTTTTTTAACGCCACAAAATGTGCCATCTTTGAGAACCGGTCGACCACCACTAATATAGTGGTGCACTTCTGGGATTCTGGTAGGTCAGTGATGAAATCTACTGATAGGTGCGACCATGGACTGGAAGGAACCGGTAGCGGTCTCAGAGGACCCTCCGGAGGACGCCGCCGACTCTTATTGCGAGCACAGACCGAGCAACCCTTCACAAAGTTGCGGATCTCCTGAGACATGCCTGGCCACCAGAAGTGTCTGGAACAAAGCTCCAGGGTCCCCTGGAACCCTGGATGCCCGTCGAGAACCGATGAGTGAGACTCATCCATGACTCTAGGGCGTAGGGTCTCTGGCACAAACCATCTGCCCTCCGGCACCCCCGAAGGAGCGTCCTGCTGAGCATCCTGTAGTTGAGGGACGAAGTTAGACTCCACAGCAGCCACCACCATGCCGAGGGCTAAGATATTCTCGGGAGTCATGGTCTCACTATCCGGTACCCTGAAACTCCGTGACAGGGTGTCCGCCTTCACCTTCTTCTCTCCTGGGATATATGTCACGACGAAATTAAACCTGGCGAAGAACAACGCCCATCTGGCTTGACGAGCTGTGAGTCTTTTCGCATTGGCGAGATATACCAGATTCTTGTGATCAGTATATACGGTAATTGGGTGTCTAGCACCCTCAAGATGGTGTCGCCACTCTTCCAGAGCCCATTTGATAGCCAATAATTCGCAGTTACCCACGTCGTAGTTGCGCTCTGCTCAATTGAACTTCCGCGAAAAGAACGCACATGGGCTATACCCAGACCTCCCACTGACTTCCTGCGACAATACTGCTCCTGTCCCCACTTCAGACGCGTCTACCTCAATAAAAAAGGGTAGTTGTGCGTCCGGCTGTATTAGCACCGGGGTAGTCGTGAATGCCTTTTTTAGACGGCTAAAGGCCTCAAGGGCTGCAGGCGACCACTTACCCAAGTCGGCCCCCTTCTTAGTCAGGTCGGTCAGAGGTTGAGCAATAACTGAGTAATTCCTAATGAATTTGCGGTAAAAATTTGCAAAACCTAAGAACCGCTGGAGAGCCTTGAGGTTGTCTGGTCTGACCCATTGGGAGATTGCTGCTACTTTATCAGACTCCATCTGAATCTCCGTGGGTGAGATTACATAACCAAGGAAGGATACTTGTTTAGAACCAAATGTACATTTCTCTAACTTGACAAAAAGTTGATACTCGCGCAAACGGGTCAGGACCAACCTCAGGTGCTGCACATGTGAGTCCCAGTCAGGCGAGTACACCAGAATGTCGTCAAGATAGATGACCAGAAATACCCCCAGGAAGTCGTGGAAGACCGCGTTCATAAAACCCTGAAACACAGCGGGGGCATTACAAAGTCCAAAAGGCATGACCAGACATTCAAAATGTCCTAGGGGGGTGTTGAACGCCGTCTTCCATTCATCTCCCTCTCTAATGCGAATTAAATTGTAAGCCCCCCGCAAGTCCAGTTTGGAGAACCAGTGGGCCCCTACCACCTAATTCAACAAGTCAGGAATTATGGGCAAGGAGCACTGGTTCTTCACAGTGATTTTATTCAAGGCCCGATAATTCACACAAGGCCTTAGTGTCCCGTCCTTCTTCTCTACAAAGAAGAGACCTGCCCCGGCAGGGGACCTGGACGGCCGGATATGTCGGTTGGCCAGAGCCTCCGAGACATAGGACTTAAGGGCTTCATGCTCACGGCCTGACAAATTCAAAATGGCTCCCTTAGGGATGGGACTGTTGGGAATCAGATCAATACCACAGTCCCACTCCCTATGAGGAGGCAGAGCCTTAGACCGTTTTTTGGAGAATACATCCTGAAAGTCTGACAAATACTCCGGAATGAGCACCGTATCTGCGGAGCACACAGCTATGGTAGACAGGTGATTATGACAGGATGATCCCCAATGAGTCAATTCCCAAGTGGACCAATCAAATTGGGGATTGTGCAGTGCCAACCAGGGCATACCAAGCACCACATCAACCGACATTTTTTCCATAACCAGGAAAGACAGTTCTTCCGAGTGGAGGATCCCCACCGTGAACTGTAATCTTGGGGTCCTCCATCGTACCAGGCCTGTAGAGAGGGGGGTAGCATCAATACTGGTAAAATGAATTGGCGTCTTCAGCGCCACAAATTCCGCCATCAGAGAACGGACAAAACACAGACTTATCAAGTTGGCGGCTGCTCCGGAATCAATAAACGCCCGCCCTGATCGGGAAAAATCCCGGAATCTAACATGACACAGTACCAAAAGTTTAGGAAGTACCTGAAGTCCTAGGCGATCCTCCCTGCAATTGCCTAGGACTTGGAGTTTTCCGCCGGTTCCGGCTGCGAGCGTTGAGACCTCAGTGGGCAGGTTATCACCCGATGTCCAGCTTTCCCGCAGTATAGGCAGAGACGATGCAACAAACGGATCCGGCGTCGCTCTTTGGGGTCCAGCGGATCCACCTCCATCGGCTCAGGCACAGAGACTGGTAAGGAGGAAGAGGGACCAGGGCAACCGACCTCCCTGACTCTACGGGTCTGCCTGTCCTGCTTCCTAGACCTGAGCCTCCTATCTGCCTTCACCGCTATCTCCATAGCCTCCCTTAAGGACCCGGGAACGGGATGGGAAATTAACAGGTCTTTAACTGCGTCCGAGAGGCCCTGCAGAAAAACGTCTTTCAGCGCGCTATCGTTCCATGTCGTATCCCCCGCATAGCGTCGGAAGTTGGAGAAATAATCCTCCACACAAGACGACCCCTGCCGCAGCGCCAACAACCGCGAAACCGCCAACCCCGCTCGGTTCGTCGAAGATACCACCGAGTTCCTGAAAAAAGGAGTCCACAGACTGCAGGCAGGAGGAACCCTCGGGGATGGAAAAGGCCCATGTGTGGGCAGAGCCCCGCAGCAGGGACATTTTCAGCCCGACCCTCTGAGCCTCCGACCCGGAAGAACGGGGACGCATCAGAAAAAACAGGCGACACGCCTGTCGGAAAACAAAAAACTTGTTCCTCTCCCCAGAAAACACCTCGGGAAGAGGGCACTTGGGTTCGGGGCTGGTTGAGGCGTCCGACCCCTGCGACACCCCCTGCTGCTCTTGGGCCACCATGCGGGCAGATAAATCCTGGATCACAGGCACCAGGGCCTGCAGCTGGTTCGTGAGGGAACTGATCGCCTCCATGACAAACAGTTTTTAAGGGCCAGTTATTATGTTACGGCACTCTGCCCTCCGAGCGCCAGGTGGGGTGCCCTGATCTTCCCGCACCCCACTGTCCCTGCCTACTTGCCTCGGCCCTGGCTAACCCCAGGCGGACAACTGGGCGGCGGTCCCTGCGCTGGCTAGGGACCTGGCGACTACCTAGATGGAACTACTAACAGGGGACAGAGTGCCGACAGAAGAGGCAGGTGGAACAGACGAACAAAACTTACAAAGCAGAGTAAGGCTGGAGATGGAGCTCACAGGCAAACTGACAGGATACTGACGAGCAACTAGAGCAGACTGAGACAGACCTGACTAGAGGCTAGCAGAACCAATAACTGGCAGTGAGCTCAGGTCACTGCCAGCCTTTTAACATAAAGCCTCTGCCCAGGGGCGGAGAGTGGGAGGAGCCGACTCTCCCACTATTGCATATGGAAGGTGGAGGAGAGCGGGCGGCACCCTACGGGCGAACACGCCCACACCGCTGCACGCTGGCTGCTCCACGCCGCCGGGAGAGCCCCGACAGCAGAGCTCCGGGACGCTGGAGCCGACATCGGAGCGGCGCGCGCCGGCCGCGGGACCCAGTGCCGCCCTGCATGGTAACAGGAGCAGTGCATGAGAAAGCACGGAGAGTGCCTGAAGACTCAAGGCCACTGATTACAGACCACGTGGAAGGAGAGGGAGTCTCCCTTCCCACAAGTGACTCGGTCCCAAAAGTAGAGGACGGCGCATTGATCCAGGATCGGGTTAAATATGAAAGCTGCTAGATACATAAGACCTGTCCAAAGACAGTTGTGTGCACACTAAGGGCTTGGTCCAACCAGCATGTTTTTGTGCTCCACGCATCAGCACAAAACGCGTGAACGGGCAATGTTTCATATGTGCAGCGCGTGAGACTTTGCCCGTTCACTGGAGCAGCTGCACTGGGTCCACGAAGGTCCCCTCATCACTGAACACTGTGACAGCACTGTCACAGTGTGAAGTAATGAAGGGACTACCCACGGGGATAAAAAAATCCCCTGACACAACTGTGGCAGAGGAGCACAATGCTATCCCATTGCTTTCAATGGGGTCGGCGCTGTTGCCGCCCCACTGACAGCAATGGGATGAAGGCAACCCCCACAGGGATTTTTGGGAAGGGCTTGAAATATACGCCCTTCCCATAAAATAGGACCTAACTGCTTCAAAAATCTTAAAAAAATAATAAACCGCCTCTCCGGCGCTGTCCAGTTCCGATGCATCTTCTCCTCTGCTCCCCTGCACTGTTCTAAAGCATTCTCTTCTGGCCGGGGATTTAAAATTTCCCGCCTCCTGAAAGCACTGCCTCTGATTGGCTGAGCGCTGTAACCAATCAGAGGCAGTGCTCAGCCATTCATTGAACTAGCTTGTGTTAGTCTCATCATTTATGTAATATACTTGCATTAAAAATTATCATGTTTGAAGTGGCTGCCACTAGGGGTCTCTCTTCCAGCTTTTCAGCAATCCACTCTCTGTCATTAGGTATAGAGCTTACATAGGGGGAGTGGCTATCTTTACGGGCAGCTCCCATGCACAGGCTAATAGGTCTGCAGACATTGTGATAAGGATCTCTACAGTTTCTGCCTCTTCTGCTGTTATAGCATGTAAGTGTGTATCTGTCTATGTGCACACATTACATACACATATTATAATGGGTTTACTAATAATTTGGCTAGAATGTCTCTAAATGCCTAATCGTCTTGGGAGAGCAAAGATTTCAGGTATTGCCTTCCTGTTGATTGGACCAAAAACAGAGCAGTGCAGCATGGGAAGTAAGGGCAAGGAAGTCAGAGCAGTGAACTACTGGTAGAATGTTCGGCTTGCTACATGCCCTCTCCCTGAAAGCGGAATGCAAATGTAGTGACCCAGAGTAGGGTCCCTCCATCCTTTGCAAGTCTGTTAGTTTTTGAGTAAGTTCATTTGTCTCCTTGTCCCATCAGTGTGTGATTGGTCGATGGGTAGAAGAGTGAGGAGCTTGTGAGTGAAAGAGTAGGAGAAGAAGTTTGGTGTGGTCGGAGAAGGAGGTGTGCGCAGCAGAGACGGGTTGATGCTCCTGCTGAGGCTAGGCCGCGGCTATGTCTCTGCTTCTAGAAGGCTTGTCTCCTCCGGGCACGAGAGCACACCAGATTCTGCTTAAGAGTTGGTTTGGGAATGCAAGAGCCACACGCACCCCCGCTGAACCGATCTGAAGTGAGTGTGATTTGAGAGACCTTCAGATAACAGTGACTGAGGATGTGTGCGCTTTGGGAGAAGAACCTTCTATTGACAAATGTGTTCAGAAAGGTAGAGCTCAAAAATCTGTTCAGAAGCCTGTATCTTCATGTTGAGAAGTACAAGTCATTTGCCTGTGTTGGAAAATCAAAGTTGGAATGTGAGTAAAAGGAAACCGCGTGTCCGAGGTTTTGAAAAGCACTTTTTATTTGTCTGTGAACTCATTTATTTATCGTGAGCAACTCATAACTTATCTAGGGACACTGGCGTCACGATAATAATTGAGAACTCAACTGCAGATATCAAGTCCACCAAAATCTTATCTCCCTTGCTAGTGACCAAGCTGGGCTATACTTCAGTTTTTAGGGAAAGGAGACAGTAGAGCCACCATGAACCGTTACCATCTTGTACCCCGCTGTCTCCTCAGCTGAAGGCTTGGTTTTCGGTCGCTGCACAAACAACAGAGAAATGGGGAACACCACCTGAAAATCAGAACTTACAGACATGAAACAGGGTGCAAACAACAACAAATGAAAAGATAAAGGAGGACCTGGAAAATTTAAAAAAGTTGTTAAAACTTGTTGAAAACTCAGGAACGCTTTGAGTCAATCATCTCCTGCACCCCAGCTCTTCCGTCAATACTGTCACCAGAGCTCAAGACTGTCTGAATGATCCTTTTGCTGAATGCATACCATGGCAAATGCCGAATAGTTGGCAAAACTACATCCGCTACAGCTTTCTTTTGAAGTCAGAGGAGCTGGAACAATACATGCGAGGGGCTCAAAGGTGTCTAACTATGATCTGGAACTATCAGGGAAAGTACACACCAACAATGACCTTTACTATCAGCCTCATGTATCAGGCAAAACCAAAGTACATCAAAGTATTAAAACATTTTGAAAAATCTCCAGTCAAGCTGAAACTTTTTTAACGCCCCTCGTTTCTGAATTTTGAAAGTCAGAAAATGTGGCACTCCTTAATATTGCGCACATTCAGCTCATGCCGTAAGGTGCAATTGGGGGGCAACTCTGGATTTCCATTCTAGTGATCATGGGGGTCCCGGAGTGATCTGACGATGTTCACCTGTCCGATAGATAAGTGATACATCTCAGTAGTCAGAAAACCCCTTTAAGATGTTGCAGAGAGAAGTAAGCAGCCTTTATACATATATAGATAGACGTCCCCAAACACAGAATTGGTTTTAAAGCGGAAGTGTGCTCAAGAGAGGGAGGAACTGAGAGACAACAAAAGAGGCAGAGAGACAAGTCTTGCACAAGAGATACTGCAACCGAGAGGAAGGGAACAGTGGAACAAATGCAGAAAGAGTCTGCAAAATAAGATTCTTCCCAAAAGAGACAGACAAGACAGGGGTTGTAAGGGAGAAGAGACAGCTCCAACTATGGGCTTGGGGACTTATGAGAGAGATGCTCTCTGGAGGGAGTGACCGTAGAAGAGGAGAGTGCATAGAGCATCACTGCTGAGAATGAGAGAAAACAGTCTTGAGATGTTGAGGAAGCGAGGCTGAGGAGCGCAGAGAGAAGTATAGAGAGTAGTATTGGTGGTGCGACTGGGAAGAGACAGCTCTTACATTGGAAGGGTGCAGACTAAGAAAGTTACAGTGACCTGCACTATTGAGAGAGGAAACAAGAGTTACCTGAAGTAAGCCAACTGGAGTAGGCGATGGATGGGGGTCTGGTGAAGCAGGGAGCTCTGCAAGTGCAGCATCAGCCGCGCTTTGGAAAGGTAAGTGTAACACCATGTACTTCATATAAACTAATTCATCGGTGCTGCACTGTGTTTTACTTCTTTGTATTGAGGTACATGGAGGTCATCTGCGACTTAGGACCCCCCATAAATTAGCCAGAATGGAGATTCACTGCAAAGAGCCGTACCCATTTTGGTCCACCTGGCACAACAATGTAGCACATGGTCACCCATGTAAATAGTGTCAATGCCAACTAGTAGAACTTTTAGGCTGAGTTCACACGGGACAGAATTGCCGCGGAATGTCTGACGGCAATTCCGCCCGCGGCTCCTAATCCCGTGATTAGCCAGCCAAGTGGACGAGATTGTGCACAAATCTCGTCCACATGCTGTAGCCAAGTCCCACTGAAACTGACATGCTGTGTGGAAAACGAAGACGTGGCATGCCGCAGGCTGCGGGTTTTGAAGCTGCGCTTATCCTGCGGAAATCTCGTGTTTTTTTGGTGCGGCTGTCCCGTCAGAACCCAGCCTTAGGGCTTACTTACAGAAAGAAATTTGTACTGCGTATTACCCCTGCAAAATCCACAGTGAATGGAACCCATTTGCCTTCAATGGGTTTGGTCATATGTGCATTTTGCACACACATTTCGGTCGCGTAAAGAAATTGCAGCATGCCCTGTTTCACGGCCGTATAAGGGCAGAAAAGCACGTCCATGTGTTTTTGCCCTAAATCATTGCAATTAACATCTTCCAGGTTTATTGGCTGCCATGTACAGCAGCCTAAAGTCTGCTAATGGGCCTAAGGGCTCCTTCACACTGCCTAGCGCAATATCGGAAAGAAGGGAAGCCCCGCCACGGTTGTCACAGCAGAGGATCGTGGAGTTCTCCCATTGCTTTCAATGGGGCCAGCGCTGCTGCCGCTGATCCTACTGAGAACAATGGGAGAAAGAACATACTGCAATTTGTTTCTCACATGGAGGTCCCATGCAGAAAAACATTGCTAATGTGAATGAACCCATTCAAAAGAATGGGGTTCATACTTGTGCGTCTGGCAGCGCACAAATCTTGCGTGATTTTCACGCCAGCATGAAGGCAGCCTAAGGAGCATGGAAAGGATATGATGGTAAAGGCCAGGGCCCTGGTGGCAGAATGTATGATATATATATATATATATATGTGTGTGTGTGTATGGTTGTATGTTTGTATATAGTTATAAATACAGATGAAAGGATAGCAGGTGTATATTTTTTTATCTGTTCAATCACTGTTTATTGCATGTTTATTAGTATTACTGATTATGTATTTACTACTAAGCAATATTATGTATTATTTGGACAATCTTTTAGTTATTGTGGGTTTAATAATTCCACATCATAAGAACATCGTAATATCAGTGTTTTCTTAATATCGTTTTTTCCAATGCTTTTACAAGTACTGTGTTATACTTTTACCTTTTTATGCCTTCTCACTCCCTTCTTGTCCGTTTTTCCTACTTGTGTATTCTCCCCCCTCCTTTTTTTTTCATTTTCAAGTTTTTAATAATTCAATTTTTATGTGTAAAATAAGTACATCGTCCAGCTGTTTTTTGGGACTTTACTATTTATGACCTGTCCTCAGGAGAGGTCATCAATAGTGGATTGGCAGGGGTCCGCCACTTGGGATCCCCACTGATCAGATGATTCAAGTGACAACAGCACCCTGCCGATGACTGTGGCTGCTTCTTTCCATATCAGGCACAGTGCCGTATATTGTGTAGCATATATGCCTGGTATTTTTACTTGCATCAGGGAAATGAAGCATTATACAGTTCTCCAAGACTCCAATATTGATGGCCTATCCAAAGGATGGGTCATCAATGTCAGATCAATGGTGGTCTGTTGCTCAGGACCCTCACCGATCAAGTGTATGAAGAGTCCACTGCACTCAAGTGAGTAACAGCGCCTCTTAACTACGTATCAGGTACATCGTCGTACATTTTGTATTTCCGGTGCCTGGTATAGCAGCTTAATCCCATTCACTTGAATGAGACTGAACTACTTTCAGGCCATGTGACCGATGAACGTGACGTCATATGCTTGAGAAGAGGCCATGGCACTCACCCAAGCACTGTGGTCTCTTCAATCAGCTGATTGGCAGGGATCCCGAGTTGCAGACCCCTCTGATCAACTATTGATAACCAATCCTCAGGATAGGTCATCAGTTGTTTAGTCCTGGAAAACCCTTTGAGTGGAAAAAAAAATTCCCCAATGGTGTTAAATACTGTTGTCAATAGTGACTTTTGGATTTAAGGAGCTTGATCAAGGAAGGGGTTCCCTCTGTCAGGCCATTATCACCCCAACTCGTTCTATGGCAGCTGGTTTCTAGAGGCATGGCTTAATAGATTGCAAGTCAGTGTTGCAGAGGATAAGTAAGATCAATAAAGTTTAAAAAGCCACTCCAGTGAAATGTTTAAAATTAATTATATAACTAGTCGCCTGGTATATACAAGTCTGCTAGTGTTACTAGTCGCCTGGTATATACACGTCTGCTAGTGTTACTAGTCGCCTGGTATATACAAGTCTGCTAGTGTTACTAGTCGCCTGGTATATACACGTCTGCTAGTGTTACTAGTCGCCTGGTATATACACGTCTGCTAGTGTTACTAGTCGCCTGGTATATACACGTCTGCTAGTGTTACTAGTCGCCTGGTATATACACGTCTGCTAGTGTTACTAGTCGCCTGGTATATACACGTCTGCTAGTGTTACTAGTCGCCTGGTATATACACGCCTGCTAGTGTTACTAGTCGCCTGGTATATACAAGTCTGCTAGTGTTACTAGTCGCCTGGTATATTCAAGTCTGCTAGTGTTACTAGTCGCCTGGTATATACAAGTCTGCTAGTGTTACTAGTCGCCTGGTATATACAAGTCTGCTAGTGTTACTAGTCGCCTGGTATATATGCCTGGTATATCTGCTAGTGTTACTAGTCGCCTGGTATATACAAGTCTGCTAGTGTTACCTTGGTTAGTTATTCCTTTCTATCTGAATCTCCCAGCCTCTTTTTTCTCAGGTTGTCATGAGATTTCAATTCTGACCTGCTCAGATTTACTTAGGGTTATGTGTCAGTTTCTCAGCCTGTGTGATGCTATTACATGGACCGTACCACATAAACTGTCTAAAAGGGGACACCGACACTCCTATTACAGTTACTGATGATAATCACACAGTTCCTGTCACACAGTTATATTAAAGAAGATCACAGCTACACTGGTCTGTAGCTTACTTGAATGCAGAATGTAATATAAATGTTTTACCTGCAGCAACAATGGTACAGTCTCTGGCTGATCATATAATCCTGTCCTGAGATATCATGGGATTGATGTGAAAGTGTAAGCAACATCAAGATGGTGCCTGATAAGCATCAGACAGGGGGGTAACTGACTGAAATACACAGAGGACACCTCCAGAGTGTGACAGGCAATCAGGTTTTTGCCAGAGTGGCCCTTTAAAACAATTTGAGTCCTCTCCTCCTTAAAAAAATAACTCCCCTCTTTCATTTTACTTTTTCCAACTACTTTAGTTCACCATACAAAAACATATTTGTAACTGATCATAATAACCTGGAGAATAAAGTAAATGATATATAATAATAATAAATACTGATTACACCATTGATGCATGGCATAATAACAATAACCAATGTACAGTTTTTACCTTACAAAAATGTATAAATATTAGTTAAAGGGAATCTGTCAGCTGGAACTTGCTGTCCAGACTGCAGGCATGATGCTATAGAGCCGGAGGAGCTGAGCAGATTGATATATAGTTTTATGGGGAAAGATTCAGTATAACTTGTGTTTCATTCATTTATATCTCTGCTCATTCTGAGCTGAACAGTCCAATGGGCGGAGCTATCAGTGACTGACAGATTGGTATGACTGTACATACAGGGAAGGCTGTCAATCACTGCTAGGACCGCCCATTGGACTGCCCAGCTCAGAATGAGCATAAATATAAATTAATAAGATAAAAGTTAGACTGCTTGTTTCCCCATTAAACTATATATCAGTCTGCTGAGCTCCTCCTGCTCTATAACATCATGCCTGCATTTTGGTCAGCAAGTTCCAGCTCACAGATATATCAGTCTGCTGAGCTCCTGAGGATGTGTCGCCTGATGTAAGTTTTGCCTGACAATATCGGGCACAACTTTTAACCCTTTCCAATCCAATTTTGGATTCAGGGTTTCCTAAAAGGCTTTCTCTTTTTGCTGTTATACAACAGTGCCATCTGCTGACTACAGCCAGTGTGTGTGTGCCAGAGGGGCTCCGACAGCGGAGTGGCTGGCAATAGACGGCAAGAATACCCTGTCGGACGTCTTCTGACATTGGAGCTGTACAATCTTCAATCAGAATGTAGAAAGACATCAGACAGTGGATTGGAAAGGGTTTAAACGTCTGTAGCCCTAATAGAAACTTTTCCTTTAATACTAATCCTGGCCACTATAATGTTAGCGGAGCTGTCTGCTTCCTGCACACATCAGCTCCATGCATGAGCGCTGGTCTAACAAGCAGCTTATTAGCGAGGACCCCCACTAATCTACTATAGATGGTCTATACTGAGAACAACCCCTTTAAAAGTTCATGTCAACCTGTCTTCATTTGAAAGAAAAGCAAATACAAAATGTCATGTACATGTGACCCATGCAGTGAGCTTTGAATAGAAGCCTCACACACCACATATTCACTACTTCTTCATGCCGTTCTGCTAATTTCGGTTATTTATATCGTGATCACTGATGTTCCATTTTTCACTTCCTCTCTAAAACCGGCGGAGAAAACTCTAAAAATAAATGCATGTAGCATAAGTACATCGTCATGAGAATATGTCATTGAGAGTAGTGCCAGATATTGTTGGGCAGAGGGTGGGGATTATACATTTAGATTCTGCTAATACGATACGCTTGTATTAATCTGTGACTGGTGCCAGGGTGCCAACCATTAGTACACAGTCTATATGGGAGTTGTTGCTATTCTGCCAACTTCACATGTCCTCCGTTTCATACTAATAATAGAGGGAAACTGTCTGCTCCCTTTTTCCTTGCTTGCTAATATTGTGTAGAGGTAAAATCTTGCGAAGGAATGATCACCCCATATATGGAGAAGAGAAATGAAGACTCCCTCAAACCTCTTCAAGTACCCCACAGCAACGACATGCCTTTACCTGCTTGGTATGTGCGCCCCTGGGGACAGTGTTGGCATGTCTGATAATAGGCTTGCTAGATGAGCAAGAGGTAGGGGACAGATGGAAGAGAATATAACTCTAGCATTAGACTTATGTCTGTAACCAGGGAGACATAACGCACAAACCATGAATTTTTTTCATCTAGGCGATTTACAAAATTGATTCATTTTTGATGGAGCAATAAAAAAATAAACACAAATTTTGATATAGCCTTTAATTGATATCGGGGGTTTCTTGATTTGGTGTTTAACTCCACAACAGTTTAGGACGAACTCTGTCAATCCTGAAAAAAAAGAACACTACTATTTTGGATGAACGGAGCTCGTTCTACTTTAAACGGATGTAGCTCTAGTTTTTTAATGCTATCAAAATGCAGTTGGTGTAATTTTAAAGATAAGATTCTTGGCTTTAAAAGGACACTTTTAGAGGCGGAGCTACAGCCGTTTGAAGTGGGGTCGTGAATCCTGAATTTAAAGCTGTCACCTTTCAGTCAGTGGGGGGGGGGGGGGGGGGGCAATCCTGCAGCAGAGAGTATTTGTGATACTCCTGTCTCATCCCCTGTCCAATGTAGGGGGTGACATGAATGTTTGTTTATGTTATCACCCCTCTTCAATCCATTATAGAACCAGGTTGTCATATATGTTTTTTTTTTCCATAGAAAAAGTGCAAAATAATGAAGATTTGCAAATCTAATCACTCCTTTATACTGTTTAAAGGCCCTTTTACATGCAACGATTATTGCTTAAAATTGGTTCAAATGGCCAAAAGCGATTGATAATCATTACATGTAAATGCGGGGAGTCGTGCACTATTCATTCACTTTTCATTTAGCGCTGGTTTTTAGCCATCATAAAAATTGCCCTGCATACACAATGAGTACATTGTTTACTCTGCCAGGATAATCCTTCGCATAAACACACGCGCACCTGAGCAAACAAGTAGTTATTAGAGATGAGCAAGCACGCTCGGTAAAGGCATTTGTTCGGACGAATATGCAGTTACTCGAGAAGAGCGATGCTCGCTCGAGTATCTGCCTTTACCGAGCGTGCTTGCTCATCTCTAGTAGTTATCATTCTACAAAGTTTACTTTAGGTAATGAGGGAAATAGAGCGATTATCTGTAACCCTGCATATGCTGAAGTCATTGCTGACTGTAGCATCTAAACGTTTTTATAGAAAAAAAATTAAAAAAAACTTTTTTCTCCTTACACAATTTTTAAATAATGAAAAAATAAAATAAACCAAAAAAACCCTACACATTGGTATCATCACATCCATAACATCTTCTACTATAAAATATTACATCATCTATACAGCACAGTAATCCCACAAAAAACAAGCCCTCATACATCTCTGCCGACTGAAAAATAAAAATTCTCTGGTCCTAGAATGATGTGCCAGAGAAAAGCTATTTTACTAAAGTTTTTTATTTTCTGCAAAAGTAGTAAAATATAGTAAAATGTGGTGTTTTCTCTATATTGTGGTGTTGTCACAATTATAATGACCCAGAAGATAAAGGCAACATAATATTAATATGGCATGGGGAATCCCATAAAAATAATCCCACAAAACAATGCTGAAATAGTTTTTTTCATTGCTCCCACAGAAAAAAAAAATAAAAATAAAAGTTATTGAATACATTATATGTACCCAAAATTGGTTCCTATGAAAACTAGAACTGATCCCGCAAAACACAAAGTGTCATTCAGTCACATTGAGGAAAAAAGAAAAGCCCTGACTGCTGGAACACAAAAGGTATATGATTTACTGGCTAAAATTTGTTATGTCACTAAGGCCTCATGTCCACGGGGAAAATCAGGCCCGCCGCGGATTCTTCATGCAGAATCCCGCAGCGGGTCCCTCCTTTCCTGGGGACGAGACTAAAAAGAAGAATTTACTTATCTGTCTGGACACTGCAGACCTGCCCTCCGTCGCGGCCGTATCTTCTTTCTTCGGCCTGGCGGATATGCTCGGCACTCGGCAGCGAGCCGCGCGCATGCGCCGGGCACTCCATTTTTTTTGAACTCCTGCTCTCCCGCGCCCCCGTGCCCGGAGAGCAGAAATTCAGGCGCGGGTGTGCCGCGGATCCAGACTGCTTCCATAGGCTTCAATAGAAGCCTGCGGGAGCCGTCCCCGTGGGAGACCCGCACTAAAATGGAGCATGCCGCTGGTGTTTTCCCACAGATGCAATCCGCGCCTCAGGGGAAAATGACATCCACATGTATTTAACTACCTGCGGGTGTCCAATGTATCCCTATGGGGCGCAGATCCGCGTGCGGGAAAAACGCTGCGGATTTTAAATCTTATTTTTACCATGGACATGAGGCCTAAGGGGTTAAAAGCGCACTTAAGGCAACTGAATTCTGCGTAAAATATATTTACATAAAACGTAAAATGAAAATCTACAATAAAAGGGTGCATTCAGATGACTGTATATTGGCTGGGTATTCACGCCGGATGATATACGGCGTCCCTCTCTGCGGGGGAAGGAGGCTGGAAGAGTTGAGATCAGTGCTCTGAGCTCCCACCCCCTCTCTGCCTCCCTGCACTTTCTCTCCGCCCCTCTGCACTATTTGCAATGAGAGGCGGTAGGGCGGGGGCGGAGCTAAGTCCTAGGAATTAGCTTCGCCCCTGCCCCGCCTCCCCTCATTGCAAATAGTGCAGGGGGGTGGAGAGGGGGTGGAGAGGAGGCAGAGAGGGGGCGGGAGCTCAGTTCCTGCTCCCGACTCTCCCAGCCTCCTCCCCATGCAGAGAGGGACGCCGTATACCAGCCGTCATGAATACACGGCTGATATACGGTCGTCTGAGTAAGCCAAAAGAGTGACATTTTGGAAGGGTTTTTCCAATTTTAATGGGTTTGTGCAGATTACATATTTTGCGTGCATATTTCATTCATGGGAAAAAAAACACGCAAAATGTTCTATTTTTGTGCGTATTGCGCACGAAAATAGCACATATTAAACTTAATGCCCATTGAAATCAATGGCAGCATGCTTGTGTGCTTTCTTGTGCGTGCATATACACAGGCAACGCATGTGCAAGTAAATACAGTAAAATATGCACAGACGCGTGCAAAAACGCAACACCCATCAAGCAGATGAACACGTAAATACGTTTACGCCGGTGTGAAGCCAGCCTTAAATCAGAACTCCTGGCTGTTCCACTGTAAGGGCTCCTTCACATGGGCATATTCACGCACGTAAAATAAAAGTCACACTGCGCATGACTGCATCCGTGTGATACGCAGGCATGTGCAGTATACTCGCTGCCCACATGCGGTCTCTGCCGGCAGAACCGGTATTTACAAACACCGGTAAAAGGCTGCGGGAAGACCTGGACCATTTTACCAAACACCCGTGGACATGCGGTGTAAGGGCAGCTTCAGACAAGCGTAAGCACCAAAACACTCACGGTAGCGTGACGTTTTGCGCTGTGAAGGTTGCGCTGTTGCGCACATTTTAGAGGAATTTACTGTATTTTCTGCGCCACCGGGGACCGGCACAGATGTGTCACATCGGCGTGTGGCACATCCGAGCTGTGATTGAAAAGGCCGGTGTTATCAATTTCCCTGCAAAATTGCGCGTTTCGTTGCACAATTTTGCAGGGATCAGGTGTGCATAGACTCCTATGGAGCCTTAGGTGCACAAGTGCACGCAAAAAGGAGGGCATGGCGCGTGTGCAAAGAAGAGCGGTGAGAAGGAACCCATAGAAAACAATGGGTTCTATTCTCTGTGCAATGCAAAACAGTGCGCAAATGCGGTTGTCTGTTATTTCCTATGGCAGCAAAAAGAAACCTCATCGCACTCACATATTGACGCGATTTTCATGCAATTGAAACAACGTGATTTTCGCACGCATGAAAAATGCATGTGGAAAATGAATATTGCGTTCTTGCAAAACGCATCGCACTCGCAGCAGGAATCGAAGGATTGCAGTGCGATATTGTTCCGAGATCCTCAGACCCATATCGCACTCTCGCCCGTGTGAAGGCACACTGACAATACTTTTTTCCTCAGTGACTCCAATGGTATGAAATCACATTTTCATGTGGCGCATGCCATATGCAGATTAGTTCTGATCGGTGGGCGGTTCACCTGCTGGCCCGGTCTGGGCTCTCTGCATCAGTGCGGACCACTCTGCTTGCTAATGAATGATGTCTTCAGCTCCCTTAAGCTCAGTGTGTTACAGTCACTGTGAATGGGCTGTACTTCAGGAATCGGTGCATGTGCGTAATACCAGAGAGGCCAACTGCGCATGCGCCGATTCTGGAACTGTGACATAAGCGCAGTGATTGGTACACATGGCATCTCCAGTTCAAGGCATACAATAAGTCATTAGCCAAGGGGCGTAGCCTTTGTTAATGAAGGGTAGAGACATCCAGCACCAGGCCAACAAACGAAATGACCATTGGATTGTTCAGAACTAGAGTAGAATACAGCGCACACCAGGCAGAAACTTAGATTTTGGGGCATTGGGCATAGACTTGTATGGGAGAGCGCGGGCATGGGGCTCTCAAAAGAGTCCGATTATCCATCCACTGGGCAAGAATAACTAGCAGATTCATTTTAATGGGACCAAGCGCTCATCTGTCTCCGATGACTTTCCCTTTGTCTCATAGAGAAGGGACCCAAACTGATGACCCCTTCTTCATGTCTTCCATATGTACTAATAGGGTTTATAGGAAGGGCTTGTCGAGATGCATGCAGCTTCAAGATAAAACATATAATTATCACCAATGAGCAATGCAGCAGCTGTGGCTGTTATTTCTTGAGTTCTCCTGGAATAGCTTTAGAATCCTCAGAGTCTCATCAATGCACTGCCAATATGCTAAAGACAGAGGATTCTGTAGGCCATCGACTACATGGAAGTAGGTTGTATGTGAGGATTTTGACTTGCATACTTCAGAACAAGAGGGTTCAGCAATATTTATAACCCCCTGTACTTACATGTTGTGGGTCATAGTAGTAAACAAACCCTTTCCCCCTTACATATGCTACCATTGGCATATTGACCAACTGTGCGCTCGAAGTGATACTGGACAGGAGTGTGTTGAATGCAGCGATTCATATACAATAACATGCCAAAAGTCATAGGGGAGGAACTAATATTAGGTAGGACATCCTCTAGCCTGGTGAAGTGCGGCAACTTGACGTGGCAGCGATTCTACAAGTGGATGAAAGACATCTGAAGGGAAGTTGAGTGATGTGGTCTGATAGTGGCCTACAGCTCTATGGTATTTGTAGGTGCAGAATCTCAGGTGTGAATGGACCTCTCCACCACGTCCCATACATACTCAATTGGTGTCATACTGGGTGAACTTGCAGGCCACACTATTCATAAAAAGTCTCTGGCATGTTTTTTGAACCAGTCTGTCAAGAACGTGGGCTCAAAGGCACGGTCCATTATCCTGCTGGAATATCCCATCATTGTGGGGGTACAGGAAGTCTACAAAGGGCTGCAAATGGTTAACAAGCGGTTAAACATAGCAGACAACTTATCCAGGTGTGGGCGATCCCAAGCCTTCACCTTAAGTAATGCCATGTCATAAACCATGCTATCCCATGAGTTTTGGCATGTCATTTCACAGGAAGCCTTTTTTAGAAAAACTCCTTTGAAGGGGTTTTCCGAGTTATATTTTGTGCTTTTGCTCATCCTATGTTTAGAAACATTTAGGTTTGTAATAGACTTACATGTTCAAAAGTACCCCCGTTCTGCGATCTGGGCATGCATAACATCATTGGTGATGTCACTGTTTCTTCTAGCTCATAGTCTAGGAGTTGACAGTTCTAGGATTGTATATGGGGCATCACTAGTAATGTGCCATTTAGGGGATGTGCAGTTTTTCTGCGTGAAACACACATGCGCAGTGCCCTCTATAGCTCTAGCTGGCCAGGGAACAAAGTCTTTCAGTTCCTCGTACTTAGCATGCTGGATGAAAACAACGGACTGATTTGTGGACAGCTTAATTTCCATCTCACAACTTTCACTTACTGTAAATCCATTAATTAATAAAACCTTACATACAGCAGCCCAGATCTCTCCCCCCAGCTGAGCTGGGAGTCCAAGGAGCAAGCATTCAATTTCCCTTCAGCGCCCCCGCAGGAGTAATGAAGCATTGCTCGGTTACCAGTGAAATCAATGGGGTATTTATGTGTTGGGACCTCCAGTGCGATAGACACTCTTAGCAGCTGATCTCCACTTTAATAGATGAGGGTCCTAGAAGAGGCATCACTAGCGCTAAGTTTTCTAGTACAACATTTTATGGAAATGTTTTTTTTTGACAGTTGGACACAAGTTGTCATAGTAAACCTGTTCTTTTTGTTTGCCTTCCATCACAGAAGTGGAAGAAAGTATGGGCACTGTTGTATGAAGCTACTTCCACCGGCCTGGCACGCTTGGAGATGTACGAGGGCTGCCAGGCCCCTGAAACAGGGCGTAAGCAAGAGTGCTGGAAACTGCTACAGCTCAGTGAATGTGTGAGCATATCAGATCGCTGTGGAGAGACCTGCCCAAAAGACACTCGGGCGTTCAGCATTGAGACAAAACTGCGTGTTTACCTGATTGCTAGTGAGATCCACGAACAGCAAAACTGGGTGAGAGCGCTCTGCAGTTTAGCATTTCCGCAGGTGAGTTTCCAGCATGGCTGGTACGTATTGAAAAGAATAATATAAATACATAAAAAATTAATATACTACAACATGGTACTGACATTCCGTAAACACCATAATGGCACACACTGCCCAGATGGTTCCTACACTGCCCAAAAAATAATAGAACACCCAGGTAATGCTGCACGGTACAAGGGTTTTCAACGGGTCCGTAAATTGTATGGGCTGGTAATTCTGCATAATAAAAAAGTGTGTGTGCATTCAGATTATTTGCTATTTGGATTGGATACTCCTTATTTTCCAGGTCCCTCCAGCCCTTAGAACCCCAGCAGTGTCATGAATCTGAGTCGTTACCTGCTGTTGACCTGTAACCTCAATTCCTTGCACCCCTTTCCAACCCCACACCCGTCTTTTCCCTAAATAACGACAATTATATTCTTCTGATAATTTGGCCGCAGCAGCCATTTTATTACAAACATATTAGCATAAAATAATTATTTAACTAAACTAATTACCTTCCACCTAAGAGAGGAGGTCCACAGGAGGGACGTATTTCCTCAACAAAGATTTATGAAAAACATTATGTATCCTCCAAGACTCTGGTAACGCCAACTCAAAAGCCACCGGATTGATGACTCTGGTAACAGGGAAAGGTCCCACAAAACGTGGGGCTAATTTCATAGCTGGAACCTTTAACCTCAAATTCTTGGAGGAAAGATACACCAACTGACCAACTGAGAAGGCATCCGAGATGGTGCGTCTGTTAGCAGCACCCTTTAACATGCCTCTCCTGGCCTAAATTCCATCGGACCTCACCCCACACCTCCTCCAGCTTGGCAACGCTAGCATCAGCTGTAGGATTCTCAGAAACAAAGAATATCTGGGGTTATAATCCACATTACAGAAAAACGCTGAGGTACCGGGCGCAGAATTGCAGTGATTAATAATGGCAAATTCTGCCAACACCAAAAATTCTGCTCACTGCTGTTGCCGATCGCTGACATAGGGCCTGAGATACTGAATGAGTTCCTGGTTTATGCATTCCGTCTGCCCATTGGATTCTGGGTGAAAGGCCATGGAGAATGACAACTCCACTCCCATGTTCTTCCAGAACGCACGCCAAAAGCGGGTCACAAATTGTACCCCCCGATCTGATACAACATCATCTGGAATGCCATGCAACCGTACAACTTCCTTAATAAAAATGGATGCCAGTTCAGGTGCCAATGGTTACTTCTTCAATGGAACAAAACGGTCAACCACCACCCATATCATTGAATACCCTTGGGAAACGAGCAAATCGGTAATAAAATCCATAGATAAGTGCGACCATGGTCTAGATGGAACAGGCAGTGGCATTATAGGCCCCTCGGAATGACTCCTAACACTCTTCCCACGAGTGCAAGTGGTACAGGCTTCCACGAAACTCCTGACATCCCGGGCCATCCGCGGCCACCAGTACCAACGTTTTCATAATTCTAACGTACTACGGATACCCGGGTGCCCCGCTAAGACCAATGTATGGACCTCCTCCAACCTCCAGGTACTGGGTACAAAAAGCTTCCCTTCAGGAGGAGAAACCAGGGCATCCGCCTGAGCTGCCAAAATCTGATTAGATAGTCTGACATCAAGGCTGCCACTACTACCCCAGGCGACAGGATCCTCTCAGAATTGGAATCCTCCGTCTCCGGGGCTCCAAAACTACGGGATAAGGCATCAGCTCTAACATTCTTAGAACCAGGAATGTATGTAACTACAAAATTAAAGCGTGAAAAGAACAAAGCCCACCGGGCCTGTCGTGCGTTTAGATGTTTGGCAGACTTTAAATATATCAAATTTTTATGATCAGTAAATACTGTAACTTGATGCTTGGCCCCTTCCAGAAAATGTCTCCACTCCTCAAACGCCCACTTGATAGCCAATAATTCTCTATTGCCAATATCATAGTTTCTCTCTGCCGGACCGAACTTCCTGGAAAAGAAGGCACACAGTTGCAACTTGGCCAGGGAGGCGGAGCCCTGTGACAAAACTGCCCCCACACCATGTTCGGACGCATCTACCTCCACCACAAAAGGCAAGTTGAGATCAGGTTGTACCAGTACAGGGGCTGACGAGAATGCCTTCTTCAAACTTACAAAAGCCTCTATAGCCTCCGGTGACCAGTTAACCAAATCAGTGCTATTACTGTAGGGGCCACTGAGAGGAGGCACTATTACAATAGGGGCCACTGAGACGAGACACTATTACTATTGGTGCCACTGAGAGGAGGTACTATTACTATTGGAGCCACTGAGAGGAGGTACTATTACTATTGGCGCCACTGAGAGGAGGCACTATTACTATTGGAGCCACTGAGAGGAGGTACTATTACTATTGGAGCCACTGAGAGGAGGCACTATTACTACTGGGGTCATTGAGAGGAGGCATTATTACTACTGGGGACATTGGAATTTGCATCTGAATTTGTTTTCATTGGTATTATTTTCTATTGAGCCCAAAACGGATCAATTTATGTTAAATAGCTAATAATACCAAAGAATATAAATATGGAAGAAGCAAATTGAAATCCTGATGACCTAATGATGCAATTTAATCTGTATTACTTCCATATAACGATCCATATTACGGATGTGTACAAATACTCTTGTGTGGAAGAGGCCTTACACTGCATTGACACACGTTGCTGCCACTACAACTCCATAGAATTTTGCCGTGACTTTCAGACTACCGCTTCCCTCCCATAGCAATATAGAGGGTAACGGATTCCGTGCCAAAGTCAATCACATGCAGTACTGACAAGGCATTCTGTTTATGTCCAGGAACGGCGGACTTTGGAGAGGACAGGCAGCCAGCCGCTGATGTCAAGTCTGCAGCTACAAGAGAACTCACTATACAGCACCAGCAAGGAGGCCTCGGCAGGTGAGGAAAGCTAGCGGGCGACGTGATTACAATATCTGATGAGATGGAAGCGGGTCACCGAGGCGGTACAAGGTGCAAGTTTTTGCATCTATAGGAAAGTAATGAGTTTGAGAAGACTTTGATGTGGTAGTGAAGAAGCTTAATGCCGGAGATGAGAAAGTGACATTCAGCAGGTGTGGAGGAGAACGCTGTGCTGAGAACTGGTAGAAGCAGGGGGTAGAGACAAAGCATCTGTAGATGATAGCACAGCAGGGGGCAGCAGAGGATGAGATAATTACTGGGCAGGAGAAGCTCAACTACATTATAGATTCCCCACGTCTCACGGAGTGGTGACCAGATTTAAAGAGGGCCTCTACCCATGTTTAATACAGCAACAGTGCCCTTTAAATTGGCGGCTTGAGTAATCTTAGCAGCGGTATAACTACAAGGGCTACAGTTGTTGCAGTTGCACCTCGATCCAGATGCGTAACCCCTTCCCTCCTGAGTCAGTTTTCTTTTTTTGCTTTTTCCTCTCCACTTTCAAAAAGTCATGACGTCTTTATTTTTGACGTAACCATCTGAGGGCTTGTTTTCCGCAGGATGGGACGAGTTGTATTTTTGAACGGTCCCATTTAATGTACCATATAATATACTGAAAAACTTAAAAATAAAATTCTAAGTGGGGTGAAATGAAAAAAACTACACACTATTTCTACGTTTTTGACGGGATCTTCTTTATTCGGTGTGCATGCTGCAGCAAAAGTTACATCATAATTTTATTCTATCGGCCACTACGCCTACGACAATACTAAATTTACACGTTTTTTGTTGGAAAATTTTTAAAGAATACCTATTTTTTTTACTGCTTTCTTTCGCCTTCTGCTTTCTGACCACCATAACTTTTTTTATTTTTCCGTCGATGCAGCTGTGTGCTGGCTTGATTTTCACAGGACGACCGGTGGTTTCTATTGGTACTATTTTAGGTTACATACAACTTTTTGATCACTTTTTTGAGACTGGGTGACCAAAAAAGTGCAATTCTGGCATACTTTTTTTCTGATGGTGATCATTGTGCTGGATAAATAATATGTTATTTTAACAATTTGGACTTTTACACACACGCAGCACCAAATATGTTTATTATTTTTTTTTTGTTGTTGAAAATGGGAAAAGATTTAACTTAAAAAAAAAATTATATAAATTTTTATTTACATAGTGCCAACATATTCTGCAGCACTTTACAAATTGCTTTACCAACTTACAAGTCTTGTAAAACTTTTAAAAAAACTTTATCTAACTTAGTCCTCCTAAGAAACTTGAACTATCAATCATCTGATCACTTACAGTGGCTTCACACGAGCGTTTGCGTGTGCCGTACATATGTGCGCACAAAAGTGCGCACCCACGTACGTGCACAGACACACGTGAATGCAGGTCCATTGCCTTTAATGGGGCTGCGGCTGCTGCCGATGGCCTAATTGCAAGCAATGGGCTGCCAGCTACCCCTGCGGTGATTTTTAGGGAAGGGCTTTAAATATAAGCCCTTCCCTGAAAATCATCCCTGTTTGTGTAAAAAAATAAAAATAAAATACATCAATCTATCTATCTATCTATCTATCTATCTATCTATCTATCTATCTATCTATCTATCTATCTATCTATCTATATATATACTCACCTCTCCGCTTTGAATTCTATGTTGCTTTCAATGGGACCTCAGAAGTGCCGGTCCCATTGAAAGCAATTGGAGAACACTTCGATCCGCTGTGACAGCTGTGGTAGCAGATTCTTTACTCCACACGGACATGAAGAAATCCTTTGCCACAGCTGTGACAGCGGTGGCAGGGGATTCTTTACTCCCCACGGAGAGTCCTCTAGGCACTGATCACTGTGACAGTGCTGTCACAGTGTTCAGTGACAAGGGGTCTCCCCGCTAGGGAATATTGACTAACACCAGGGACCTATGGAGCATGCGTGTGCTATGCTTTGCAGGTACGTGCGTTTGCACGCCTGTAAAACACGGACATGTGAGCACACCATAGGGAACCAATGCTTCTAATAGGAGCGTGTTTTTGTGTGCACAACTGTACGCACATAAACACGCTCGTGTGAATCCACCCTTATACAAAAATACATAACAGCCTTTGGGGCCTTAACCCCTTAACGACCAGCCCATAGTGTTTTTACGTCCTCCCGAAGTGGGCTTTATTCTCTGAGGACGTAAAAACATGCTTCCTGCAGAGAATAATGCCCCTCGGGCTGTGGACGTGACAGCTCCATGCTGTTGGTGTCCGCAGGTAGCTGACAGCATGGAGCTGTCATCCCGGGCTGTTCGGAGCCCCCCCGGCATTGCGATCGGCGCTATGCAATGGATAGCGCCGATCGCAAAAAAGTTAATAAAAGTGCAATAAAAGTTAAAGATTCAGCTGCTCTGATGGATCGGATCCATCGGAGCAGCTGAAATTACTCACCGATGTCCGCCGCACGACTCCCAGCTGTCCCGATGCTCCGGGCGCCGTAGCCGTCCTTCTGCGCATGCGCGCCAGGCGGCATTACATCAGCCGCATGCGCAGAAGGCCCGGCGGCGTGGGAGACTTAAAATCTCCTGGCTCCCGGCTCCTGTAGGTAGCCGGGAGGCAGGAGATGTCAGCGGGGACTGCGGTGAGCGGTCCCCGGTACCGCGATCGCCGTTATACAACGGATAACGATGATCGCGGAAAAGTGAAAAAAAGTGTAAAAAAAGAAACGTTTCACCTCCCCTCATGGATCGGATCTATGAGGGGAGGTGAAAATACTCACCTCAGGTCCGCCGATGTCCTCCGGCCGGTGTCGGGACCCCCCACTGGCTTCTGCGATGTGCTGATGCGGCGCGCATGCGCAGAAGCCGGCGAGCCTGGCAAATTCAAAATCTCCCTGCACCCGGCTGTCACAGATAGCCGAGTGCAGGGAGATATGACTGGGGACCGCTGTATGCAGTTTCCAGTCATATGATCACCGTTATCCATCAGATAACGGTGATCATATAAAGTTAAAAGGTAAAAAAAAAAAAAAAAAGTTAAAAGTAAAAAAAAGTTAAAAAAGTTAAAGTTTCATCTCCCCTTATGGATCATATCCGTAAGGGGGGATGAAATTACGTACCCAAGGTCCCGGATTTGTTCCCTGGTGGGATGTTGATCCGCGGATCTTACCCCAGCTTCGGCGCATGCGCCCGTCAGCATGATGGCGGACGCATGCGCAAAAGTGAAAGATTGCCCAAGAAATATAAAATCTCCCTGCTGCTGGCTACAAAAGGTAGCCAAGAGCCTGGAGATGTCACGGGGAGCCGCGGTGAGCGGTTACTGGTCACGTGATCGCTATTATACAATGCATAATGGCGATCACATAAAAGTTCTTTAAAAAGTGGCAGTTTCATTTCCCCTCACCGATGCGATCGGTTGGGGGAGATGAAACATCTTCTCGGAGGCTTCCGCATTTGAATCCAGATGCGATTATCCTCCATGGACCCTTCCGGCTGCTGCACATGCGCCCGCTGGCAAAATGCCGGACACATTCGCAGGAGCCGGGAAGCCCAGGAAATTTTAAATCTCCTTGCTCCCAGCGACTAACGATCGCTGAGTGCTTGGAGCAGTGACCGGTGGCCTCGCTGAGCGGTCCCCGGTCACGTGATAAAGTAGCGATCTAACATTAGGCCGTTCACACATGACCGGAGAGGAATTACAGGTTCTGCATGCGCTTGATCAGCGGTAATCCACGGATCAATCGCATGCATTGGATTACACAATTCCCCCCAATTAGCGGGTCGGAATTACGTAATCCACTCGCAGAAACAGAACACGGCATGCTATATTTTACCACGAATATCTGCGACCTAGAGCCCATTGTGCTCTATGACCACAGATATACTCGCACCCCATATGCAAACACATTGTGTACGGGCTGCGGGTACCCGAGTCATCTCTAAGCGACGGCGCGGGAAATGCAAACAAAAAACCGCCTGTGTGAGTAGGCAGTTATGCGCAGTACATTACGCAACCGTACGCAGGGTCACAGCCGGGCTCACAGCTGGGATCTGCTGCGGGCCTCGGCAAGCGGATTCCGCCTACGGCTACGTGAGCCCGGCGTTATTCAGACCGCTACCTGTAATCTGTAATTTACAAGAAGCCCCGGGAACGTTCGTCTTCCTGCAGTTCCAGGAGCAGCTTGTTGAGCGCCTTCTCTGTGAGACCGCTGCACCGCAGCAAGATTACAAAGCCTCACAGCGCCACTTTTTACACCCCATTCCTGCCGCTGAGGTTACGAAATACCCCCCAAAATACATGAGAGGAGGGGGTGGGATACCCGGTTTTCTTGCCCCATGTGCCCAACCCAACCAGCCTCCGTAATTACCCCTGTCTTCGGACATAAAACGCAGTTTATATTATTACCTTTATCTAATATTTAGGGAATGTCAAAAAATGGGGATGGCGGGGGTGGGGGTTGGGGGGGGGGGATTATTTTTAGGAAGTCAAATTTTTTTCCGTATAAGTGGGCAATGGGGCCTGGAATTTATTCAGTTCTGCCCTGAAATCCAGCGGGCATTCCCTCCAGCGGGCCACAATGGGTATGTTTCTGAACAGGGGACAAGCAGGGGTATCCATTTTGGGGTGAATGTCTTCATTCCTATGGACACTGTACAAAAAAAACAGTTTTTAAATTGACAAAATTGCCAAACAAATGAAAATCGTAATTTTTTCCTTTTGCTTTGCTTAGATTCATTCAAATACTTTGGGGTCAAAATATGCAGTACACCCCTAGATGAATTTGTTAAGGGGTCTAGTTTTTAAAATGGGGTCATTTGTGGGGGTTCTCTATCGTTTTGGACGCTCAATGGCTCTACATGTGGGCAATGGGGACTGGAAGTTATTCCGTTGTACCCTGAAATCCAACGGGTGCTCCTTCCATTATAGGCCTAGCTATGCTTCCTTTAAGTAGATTAGGGCCACAATGGGTATGTTTCTGAACACGGGACAAATGGGGGTATCCATTTTGGGGCGAAAGTCTTCATTCCTATGTACACTTTCCAAAAAAAACAGTTTTTAAATTGACACAATTGCCAAAAAAATGAAAATCGTAATTTTTTCCTTCTGCTTGGCTTAGATTCATTCAAAAACTGTGAAGTCAAAAAAGTCATCATACCCCTAGATAAATTCGTTAGGGGGTCTACTTTTCAAAATGGGGTCACTTGTCGGGGTTCTCCATAGTTTTGGTCACTCAATGGCTCTACAAGTGGGCAATGGGGACTAAATCTCCTTCAAGCAAAATTTCTGTTCCGAAAGCCACCGGTTGCTCCTTTCATTTTGGGCCCCATTGTGCATCCAAACGTAAGATTAGGGCCGCAATGGGTATGTTTCTGAGCACAGGACAAACAGGGGTATCCATTTTGGGGTGCAAATCCTAATTTTCATGTGTACTATAGAAAAAAGTCCTGTCTTTAAAATGACATATTTGCAAAAATATGAAATTTTTGTTTTTCTCTTCTAAATTGCATTGACTCCTGAAAAAAAACTGTGAGGTTAAAATACTCATGACACCCCTCAGTGAATACGTTAAATGGTGTAGTTTTTAAAATGGGGTCACTTGTGGGGGTATCTATCATTTTGACTCCTATGAGCCTTTCCAATCTTGGATTGGTGTAGGAAAACAAAGTGTTCCTCAAAATGCTGAAAAGTAATGTTACATTTGTACGTCTCCTAAATGGTTAAAAAAAACACGAAAGTTTTTCCAATGTGCGCCCAAAATAAAGTAAACGGATGGAAATATAAATCTTAGCAATAATTTCTATATTATGTTTGCACATATTTGAGATATTGCAGTTGGAAATGTGAAAAAATGACGATTTTTTCAAAATTTTCCCAATTTTGGCGCTTTTAATAAATAAACACAAATTCTATCGGTCTATTTTTTCCACCTAAATGAAGTACAACATGTGGCGATAAAACAATGTCAGAATCGCTTGGATATGCAAAACCTTTCTGGTGTTTTTCCATGCTAAAGTGACACGTGTCAGATTTGCAAAATTTGGCCTGGTCATTAAGGCGTAAACAGGCTTGGTCACTAAGGGGTTAATAAGGCCTTAAACTGCCGTGACACCACCCACAATTTCATTGTGGAAGAGTCATTAAAGAAAATTTATTTAACTTAGTCCTCATGCGAAACCTAAACTAGCGATCATCTGATCACTTATGCAATGTACTACAATATGTCAGCAGTATTGCAGTATATTGTATTTCTGCAGGCATTCTATAAAGATTTGCCACAAGCATGGCTTAATGGGCAGAAATATATGGCAGCCTTTGACGTCTTCATAAGGCCTCACACTACCATGACACCTGAATGGCACCCTACAATCTCATTGTGGAGGAGGCTTTTGGGAGGCAGAGGGAGCTCCCTCCTTCAGTCAGGCCATTTAATGTGGCTGTAGAATTGACAGTGGCATCTAAATGGTTTACAGCAGTGATCAGAATTATCTCCGATCGTGGCTGCTGTGGGTGGGTATCAACTGTCAAAGACAGCCGACATCCACTGCATTTGGAGCAGGCTTGGCTGTGGGCCCACTCCATGCCCCCCACCCCTACTGGATTGTGTACATTCATGCTTTTTCGCGTAACGGAGTTTTACCACTAAATAATTTATTTCCTATGCACAGGATAGGGGAGAAATGCCTGATTGCTGGGGGTCCAACCTACTGGCAAGTCTAAGAACGACATCTGAATGCCTCATGTGAATGAAGCAGCTGTGCACATGTTCGACCACTGCTCCATTCACTTCTATGGGATGGAGGGAGATTGCTGAGCGTTTCGATCTCCGCTTTTCCCATAGAAGTGAATGGGGCAACAGTTGAACATGCGCACAGCTGCTTCATTCACATGGGGCATTTGGGTGTGCCAGTTTCAGGATTGCTAGGGTCAACCCCTGAGATCTCCACTGATCCTGAAACCATTGCATCTTATCCTGTGCATAAATACCTTTTGTACTAGAATCACTTTAATGGGCCCAATAATCCCTGTCCTAGATATAGACAGACCACTACTACAATTGGCACTTGATAGTTGGGTGGCCTGATACAGTTTTGCTTTGGGGGCCAGGAGCTTCTAGCTATGCCTCTGAATGTGAGATAGACCATAAATTAGGGATACTCTGTTTAATAGCCATAGGCCAGAGTGCAGCCTGCAGCTATTATATCCCATGTAATCACAGCGGCCACACAGACTGGCAGTATGCGGAAGAGAAGGGGAAGGAACACGGCCGCAGTCATGCTGTGTCCTTCCCTATGTCAGCATGCATTATTAATCAGGTTCTTCTAAAATAAGTTCAGGTGGAGAATAACCTGGAAATTGAAAAATTGTCACACTGGAAAGTTGCTTATTTTCGTATTATTCATTCAGCCGCACATCAATTATTTTTCCATCACAGAATAGACATATAACTAAAACTTAACCCTTTCCAATCCACTGTCTGACGTCTGAAGACATTATGATTTAAGGCTGTACAGCTCCGATGTTGGAAGATGTCCGTCGGGGTTCTCTTACTGTATATTGCCAGCCTCTCTGCTGTCGGAGCCTATCCAACGTGTCACCTCATGCAGTACTGGCTTTAGCCAGCAGATAGCGCCGTTGTATAATGACAGAAAAAGAGTAAGCCCCCTAGGAAAATCAGGATACAAATTGGATTGGAAAGGGTTAATACTTTATTAATTTGTGTTAAAAGTAGTGGGCTACAACAGCTCTGTGCGGATTATCAAAGTCACAGATGTCCCCAGCTAGAGAGCAGTTGCTAATCTAACTGGCGCTCTTTAGCTCACTATGTGAGTCCTCAATTACCAATCAGATACGCATCCATGAGCAAACTAGATTATTGTCACAGATGTATGTTAGATTCAATTAGATATATATTCAATTCGGATAGATGTTTATTCAGTTCTGTTCGGTTCAACGCGTTTCCCTACCAATATGGTAGGAACCGTTACTACTTTATACTATCCCTCCCTCAAATCAGGGTGTGTTAATCAGAGATCTTGCTCAGTAAGCAGCCTTATATAGGTAATTGCAGACAACCCATATATGCCTGTATAGACAATTGGGAAAGTGAGCCATTCCTAGAGATGCCACAGACCACGCAGTGAGTAAAGGTCAATGCTCACTATATGGATGATCACCATACAAGTTCAGATACATATAGGTCTGCTGTAACTCCAGTCACCATCTCTTGCCACCCCCAATCATCTGCAGAGTATTGATTTGCAGCAGACGATATTGTTTTAGAACTGGCATTAGTGTTCAAGTTAGTCCTTCTAGGATCTCTTCTTAGACCTAATATCTTGCCTGCCTAGTAATTGCTCATAGAAAGAATAAATAAATGGTAAATGAAAAATGGCCCATAGCCCAGATGGTAGGCTGGAGGCATCCAAATATTTTTCCGACACATTGTTTGCTACTGCTGGCTTGTGCCGATTGAGTCCTTGGGATAGAATCTTACCAGGTCATCTTCCCTAAAGAATATGTATAGTCTCTTGATGTCCCAGTTTCTGTTACCTCCCACAACCCAAAAACATTCAGACAAATTAGACAGTACTAGCCATTGATGGCAGGGAATGATGTCAGTGAAGGCATTGTGTGTAGGATCGTGAATTACGATGGGGTTTATTAAAGGGGTATTCTGGGAAATTGAAGTCAACAGGAGCTGCGCTATGGTCAGCACTTTCTGATTCCTGCACTGACCACAGTGACAGCGGCCCCGGAAATTAGCTGTTCATTGGGGATCTATGCTGCAGGTTTCCCCCTATCATTTACTGATGACCTGTTGATCATCAATAGAAAAGATTATAAAAAGTTCCGCAATACCCCTTTATAAGCTATGGACCTCTATGACATGGAAAAAGTGATTCTTAGCGGTTACCTGAGAATCACTTTTGCAGTCCTCATGCTGACAAATGGTAAAATGCTCATTTTTGTTGTACAATAATTGTGGTATGTAAATGTAAACCTAACAGACACCAATAGACTTGTTATATTGTCAGTTGGCACTTGTTACGGGCAAAAATATACCCCTGTATAAGGACAAAACACTGAAAAAAAGTAGTGGTAGAGGAGAAAGAGCCAACAGAGCCAGGAGCAGTGCTGTGCTGGAAATTTGTCAGATTCAGCAGGACAGCCAGCTATGTGAAGGAGTTACACAGACTCTACAGCAGCATAGTAGCAGGAAATTTTCTAATAAAGACTGTTTAGAAAGTTGTTTAATTTTACATTTAGGAAGCAAATGAACATAGAAAAACAAACCTCAGTGCAACGGTGTCCATAGCCTTTAAATGGGGTTTGTCATTAAAAAAGAAAATATGTACTCACCTATTCCTCCCCCGTCAGTCTCCTTACCACATCTTCTCCTGGTTGAGCTTCTACAGTCCCCCGGGTCACCCGACTGTGCACCGGCCAGCTTGTTATAAAGGCTGCATTCCTCACATTCCTTCCACCCTTGTCAGTGAAGGTCACGTCCCTGTGATGTAGCGTTCACTGCCTAGGAAGGAATTCTAATCTATTGCCGAGACAGCTCACATGAGCAATCTCTGAAGCAGATAGGCAGTCCTACTTCTGGCCTGTGAGCTGTGACCTAACGTACATTGCCGGGCAGGCGGGGAAGAATAAGTCAGCTGGAGGTGAAGTGACCCCCTGGACTGCAGGAGAATGGGGAAGATGGTGGAGGTGAAGATCTGGTTAGTAGACTGACCAGGGAGGAATAGGAAAGTATAAAATTTTTCTTTTTTAATGACAGAACCCCTTTAAATATACTAATAAATACACAAAACTGTTTCAAATTCTATGTAAAAAGAACCAACCTTGCAAATACGTAATGTAAAATGCAAATGCTTCCAGACCATGCATCCACATGGTAGGGCATATTTTCTTATGAAGGACTAATGTCTCTCCACGCTAATACCCATATCCAAACAAAACCTACAGAAAATGGATTGTCTATCCCGGTTACAAGTCTTGAAGACTATCCTGCCCCCGCCTCCCAATATATTACACAATTGAGAAAATAGCAATCGTGAATCGTGAAATACTCTCAGTAGAGGTGTCTGACTGTCGGGAACTCTGTTGATCATGAGATCAAAGAACCCTTTGCATTATCCAAAGACACAGAAACTCTCATAACAAGCTGTCCCTATTAACCTTCCAATAGGTGGTGCTGTTGAGGCATCTTCCCACCCCTTATTTGCATAGCTTTCTCCCAGGGAGCATTGCATTATGGATACTCTCATTGCGCTCTCTCCTGTAGAAACATTACACCACTTCCGAAATTGCTGCTATAATGTTATGTGACTTTTTCTTCTCTCTAGGTGGTCAGTTTGCAGTGCGGGTGAGGCAGACAGAGGCTTCGTCCCGCTGTAGTCTTTCCGGCATGTACACTCTTGTAGCTGAAGGCAAATGTCTTTCTCTGAGAGATCGTCAAATGGGGAATGTGGTCTTCAGCTGGCCGTATCCATACCTGAGGAGGTTTGGAAGAGACAAGGTGAGAAGATCTCTTCTGTGCTTTTCTTGAAAGGGATATTAAAATATTTTCTGTGATCAGTTCAAAGCGGGAAAGCTAAACTGTAGTGTCTTCCAAGAAGAACAGTTAAATGTCACCGCCATGGCATCTATTATACAAGAACATCACTTAGGCCGCCTGCAGACGGGCGGAAATTCCGCGGCGGGACTTCCCGCGGCAGGATTTCCCGCGGAGTTTCCACCCTTGGAAGCTGCCATAGGATTGCGTTAGCAAACGCAATCCTAGGCAGACGGCCTCGGTTTGTCCGCGCGAAATCTCGCGCAGCAAACAAACCGCCGGCTCCGCTCTGCGCACGCGCCGCCACCTGAAAGAGCCAGAGCTGCGGGGCGCGGGTGAGTATGCGGTCTGCAGGCGGCCTTAAAGGGGTTGTTTCATGAATGCAACCCCTTGCAATACTGAAGCTGGCCCAGTGATTAGCTACTATATATCCAGCTTTTAGAAGCCCCAGAAAGCCACTGGTGATGTATGGCCACATCAGACGATGAAGCCACAAATAAAGAGGGTCTCTCCATTTGATGGACCCAGTCTATAAACATAATGCATAAACACCTATTCATTCGAGGTGCTACAGAAGAAATGTTTAGTTGGCCAAAGCTCCTCATTGCAAGCAGCTCATTGTATACATCTATTTCTTGCTGAAGAGAAAAATTACTGTATACATACATTGAATGGACAATTTATTAGAGACCCCCATCTAGTAGCTCATTGGACCTCCTTTGGCTTTCGGAACCACAGCAATTCGTTGTTGCATAGTCTGACCCGACTAGTCTATGTCAATGACCAGGCCTTGTTGGAAGTCACTCAGATAGCTGCATTTCCCATTCAAATGTGGATTCACACTGAAACTGAGCCATGGAAAGCTTGTAACTTGATTTCATGCTGCACCCCATTGTCACATGTCTACTTTCCATCATGAAAGGGCTGGGGTCTCTAATAATGCAGCCATTTGTTGTATAGTGAGAACAGCTAGTAGTTTTATAATTGTATTAAACCTGTACCTACCCCTGTTCCAGACTTGTCTTCATAGTTTTCATTCCTCTCCACCAACAGACCATGTTCTCCTTTGAGGCCGGCCGGCGTTGTGCTTCAGGGGAGGGCAACTTTGAGTTTGAGACTGCCCACGGAAGTCACATTTTCCACGCCATTGAATCTGCTATCAAAGCAAGTCACAATGATTCTCCAACCGGCCAGGAACAATATCATGAGGAAGTCGCCAATGTACCTCATCAGCCAGTTCGTTCTAGTTCTCTACCAGCGGTCCCTTCACTATCAACCTTGCCTTTGAAGAACAACATGCCCACTAACCAACCCATTCCCGAGAGTGAATATGCCGTGCCGTTTGATAAAGTGGCAAGGAACCTTTTGGCGACAGGCTTTGGAGGTCTTCTTGGACCTAATGTTCCACCACAGTCAAAGTCAAGAAAGTTTTGCAAACCCGAACATATTTATGACGAGCCAGAACTTACCCCAGTGTATGATGAGCCAGAGGGAATCAGGGTGGACGCTTGGAGAAGTCAAGCTACTGATGCCCATGAGATTGGATATGAATATCCATATTTACCAGGATGGGATGATTACGCAGTGCCCAGAGGAGGGGCAAAGACCTGTCAAAAGGGGGTGCAAGAACAGGAGGATGAGTGGGGAACACAGGGTACCAATGAAAGGGAATATGATAATATTACATTAAGGGGAACAAAGGAAAGTTGAAGAACTTAATTACTCATTGCAAGTGCACATTTATGGAGTGACCTTTAAATACAGCATCGTGGACTATCTGAAAGGGGTTATTCAGACTTTTACTATTGATGACTTGTCCTCTCAATAAGTTATCAATAGTTGAAGGCTGGGGATCTGCCGCTTAAGATCTTCACCAATCAGCTGATTCCTGGCACCACTGGCAGCAGATTACATTGTCCATACTGTGGGCACAGCTCACATTGAATTCAATGGTAGCTCTGCCTGTAGTACCAAAATGGGCTGCTGTATTGTTGACAGCGCTCTATGATTCCAGGGTTGTCTGCACTGACAGCAGGCGTGGCAATCGGAAGACCCCCAATGATCAAGTATTAATAATAGAGATGAGCGAGCGTACTCGGCCACGCCCCTTTTTCGCCCGAGTACCACGATTTTCGAGTACTTCTGTACTCGGGCAAAAATATTTGGGGGGCGCCGTGGGTGAGTGGGGGGTTGCAGCGGGGAGTGGGGGGAAGAGGGAGCGAGAGAGGGCTCCCCCCTGTTCCCCGCTGCTACCCCCGCTCCGCCACGCCTCCCCCCGCCCCCCGAATCTTTTCACCCGAGTACGGAAGTACTCGAAAATCGCTCATCTCTAATTAATAACCTATCCTGAAGATAGGTCAGCAATAGTAACAGTTCAGGACATCCCCTTTAAGGATGCGTTAGGTCAAAATGTGGGTGACCCAAATTGTATTGAGCTTAGCTCCACTTACTATTATTTGTGTTTTCATTGATTTTGCAGTTCATGTTTAGGCTTTGCAGTGTGGAAAATCTCGTCTTTCTTCCAGAAACCATCAACAAGCAGGCTAGATACTGTGAAGGAAATTATTATGGATTAATTTCCAGAGCTCCTTAAATTTGCTCATGTACTAACAATCCAAGGGCGCATTCAGACGACCGTATATCGGCGGTGTCTCTCTGCAGGGGGAGGAGGCTGGAAGAGCTGGGAGCAGTGCTCTGAGCTCCCGCCCCCTCTCTGCCCCCTCTCTACCCCCTCTCCGCCCCTCTGCACTATTTGCAATGAGAGAAGGCGGGACAGGGGCGGGGCTAAGTTCTGGGAATTCGCTCCGCCCCGTCCCTCCTCATTGGAAATAGTGCAGGGGGTGGAGAGGGGGCGGGAGCTCAGTTCCTGCTCCTGGCTCTTCCAGCCTCCTTCCCCTGCAGAGAGAGACGCCGTATATCGGCTGGGCGTGAATACCCAGCCGATATACGGTCGTCTGAATGCACCCTAAAAGCGGCTTCACACCAGCATATTCACAAATGCACATGCCTCAGCGCAACATATTTGCGCTATAGATGAGGCTCTCTGCGCACGTATCGGCATATTTTGCTGTACACTTTGCGCATGCAGAGCCTGTTCATATACGCACGCAACCCTCCTCGCTGTGATTTAAAAGGCCTAATGATGTCCAGATGTGTTCTTCTTTTCATAGAATTGCGCTGTATTTTGTGCATCCCGCTATGTATTGCATGCACATTTGTGCATCCCCATATAGACTTCTTGGGGCTGTTTGGTGCCCAAATGCACATAAAATATACACGGGATAAAGGAGCGTGCAAAAAAAGGGAAATGAGAATTAACCCATTAATGTCAATAGGTTCTATTCTATGTGTATTCCTCGCGCAAATAGGAGTCTATGGTGTACGCAAATGCGCAGTTATCTCAAACGAATTTGCGCTATTCACAGTGTTAATTGATAACATGGAGGACTAATTAGGCTGGCCTGCCTACTCATTAGAGTGCCCTGCCTGTTTAAACACGTGAACAGGGTCAGCAGCGCAGAAGAGGATACTTACCTAAGGGCGCCCACCCACTGGCGATTTTTTTCCCTGCGAAATTCGCAGCGTTTTTTTCTCTGCAGGGGTCTATGGGACTTGTAATGTTAAAATCGCGATCGCGCAAAATTGCGATTTCGCGGTAAATTGCGATTTTGCGCGATCGCGATTTTAACATTACAAGTCCCATAGACCACTGCAGAGAAAAAAACGCTGCGAATTTCGCAGGGAAAAAAATCGCCAGTGGGTGGGCGCCCTAAGGCTGAATTTCCTCATATGAATTCTATCCAACTCTGACCTGAATAGAACGTGCACAGGAATGGTTAATTCACACAAGCAATTTTTCCACAAGTTAGAAAAAACGCGGCGTGTCCGATTTTAGCGCGATTCTTCTTTAAGAATTGTGCATTGTTTATGGTTTCCAGGTAGCAAACTAAGATGATTTTTATGCCCTGTAGAGAGTTAGGCCTCATGTTCACTGGACAATTAGAATTACAAAATCCGCATTGGACACCCGCAGGTAAGTAAATACCTGCGGATGTCCTTTTTCCCTGCCACACAGATCGCACATGCGGGAGATCACTCGCAGCATGCTCCATTTTCTGCGGGTTTCCCGCGCGGACGGCTCCCACGGGCTTCCATAGAAGCCTATGGAAGCCGTCCGTATCTGCGGCACAACTGAATTTCTGCTCTCCGGCACGGGGCATGCGTGGGGCACGCTTCCGGCGTGCTGAGCACATCCGCAGGGGCCAAAGAAAGAAGATCCGGCCGCAACGGAGGGAAGATCCACTACATCCGGACAGGTAAGAAAAAAATCAATTTTCAGGCCTCATGTCCGCGGGAAAGGAGGGACCCGCTTTGGGATTCTGCATTGAGAATCCGCGCGGGCCCGAATTTCCTAGTGGACATGAGGCCTTAGGCCGCCTGCGCACCACAGCGGAATCTAGCTCTTACTTTGGCCGTCGATCCAGCTTACCTGTCTTCTTTCTGCTGTACTGCGGATGGTTGCGGCGAGCTACCGTCGGCCATGCGCAGTACAGATTTTTAGTTTCAAATGTTTACTTTTCCCGCGCTGTCAGGTAATGATCTGGAATCTACAACCTGTCCTCAACGGAAGCCGTCCACACAGAATCTGCACAAAAATGGAGCATGCTGAGATTTTTCCTCCGCGAGCAGAAATCGCAATTGATTTCCACTCGTGTGCCAGGAAAAGCGATTTCCTAGAGCATGCTTTGAACGGTATTTGCTGCAGCAGCCCGCCGCGGATTCGGCAGAAAGAATCTGCGTGCCGGCGGCCTAAAAACATGCTGCAAAATAAGTGGAAACAAGAACGAAAAATATATTACAGTATGTAAGTGTTAGATTTTAGGGCGCATTCACCGGGCATATTGTCATCGCATATTACGCTCATGTACTTCCTATGCGTAACATGCAGTGAATGGAGGCCATGAAGATCTTCGATTCACACCTGCGCGCGTTAAACTGCGAGGAGACATCCATATAAAACGCAAGACAAATAAATCAAAGCATGCTCTATTTCTCCATGCTTTATACGGAGCTCTTGAAGGGCTGCATACGGAAACGCTGCCCCTTCGCAATGCCTGCGAACGGACAGCGTTTAATACGTAGCCGCACTCTGCACAGTGGGAAATTTCAAAAGAGCATGCGCAGTGCCGATCGCAGTCTGTATTTGATCTCGTCCAGCAGAGCGAAAGGGCTGCGATGAGTACAACGCCGTAAGACTCGCTGCGTTGTACTGATACGCCAGTTTTGAATGAGGTGTCAGGGCTTATTCGCATGAACATATACGTAAATACGTTCGCCTGTACGGAACGTATTTACGCATTAATGAATTTTCACTAAGCTCGACTCATGATTGTAATTGGCGTTCTTAAAGCCACTCACATCGGGCGCTGCAACGTGCATGTAAAAAAACGCGCTAAAGTGATGGCAAGTAACGACCGGAAGGAATGCTTGGAATGGCAATTAAACGCCTAATTAGAAATAGATCCTAGTGACGAGTGATTGGCTCCAAAGTCACCTCCAAATGGGATCTATTATTATGTTGGGCCCACCGGAGGGTCCTCTCGTACTCAGGTGGGCCAGTCTGACCTGGCTGTTCCTATGCCAGCATTAACCCTGCTTCCCGATCATCTTGGTCGGAGTAATTGGTATATCAGCTAATTGTTTGACTGTTTTATCAACCTGTGGCCATTGAAGGACTCTCCGCAAGGCTTCGTTCACAAGAGCGTGGTTGTAGCGCAGTATAGACGCATGAAAAGAACGCGGCTATACTGCTTTCAAAATAGCGGGAACGGTGATTTTCAGCTATTAGGTGTCGAGCCTAATTAGCAGTGGAATTGCCCATCACACGATCAGGAGGTGAATGGTGCGTGTTATCCAGCTCCCATAGGAGTCTATGGAAACTCCTGTGCATCATGCACCAGAGATAGGTCAAGTCCTATCTTTTCTCGCAGCACGGACCTTAGCTGTGTGCATTGTAGCCACGCATGTCCGAGCTTTGTTAGGTGCGAGTTTTTTGCATGTCTAAAATTTCTTTGTCTGAACGCTTCTATAGGAAACCATTGCTTTTAATAGACGTGATTTTTCTTGCGCCTATTATGTGCTAAAATCCCACTCGTGTGATCCAGGCTAGTCATGCTACCATAGTAAGAGACTGTATACACCAGCTATGGAACCGGACAGCTTTTATGGACATCTGCACCAAAGTTATTCGCTAGAGAATCATTGTCATGGATATGCCTTGTATATTATACCATGTGCTATAGCCATATATCATAGAAACATAATGACTGCCATCAATTAAAGAATATTATTGTGTTACCTCGGTGTAGTGTGACCGTATCTCATCATTCAATGCACAGAAGAACCTAGAAAGGAAGAGGAAAATATAGTAAGCACAGGTATAGCAAACAGGGGAGTAGCTGGAAAAGACTGGACAACTCAGCAGAAGTTTTAATGGGGCCTCTCCCATGAACATTGAGCATATAGTGGTAGATACCAGATCTATACATGCGCTCTGCAGACTGTATAACTGAGTGCAGTACCGTTACATTCAGTGATCACAGTCTGACAGGAGTCCTTAACTTTCCCCATCTTTTTCACCCGTTACAGACAGCCATGATGACTTCTCCCAGCCACAACGTGTCTCTGCAGGATTTGACATACAAACATCTTTGACTCCTTTCTTTTCCAGCACCTTCCCTATGGTTTCACACCACTACACAATCTTCCCATCCATAGTGTCCCAGATAGTAATAATGCCACCCATAGTGCTCCAAACAATAATGGTATCCCCACTTTTGTACCCTCTGTAGGGCACATACACTAAGTGCTGCTTTTAATGTTCCTCACGCAATAAAATGGCTCCTTGTACCCCTGGTTAGTAATAATGCCTCCTTATGCTCCCCGCTCAATAATAATGTAATGGCTCTTTAGTCCCCACACTCAGTAATAATACATCCTTATCCCCCCCCCCCCAGTAATAATGCAATGGCTCCTTATGCCCCCACTCAGTAATAATGCCTCCTTAAGCCCCCCTTAGTAATGTAGTAATGCCTCCTTATGCCTCCACTCAGAAATAATATAATACCTTCTTAATCCCCCACTCAGTAATAATATAATAATACCTCCTCATGCTCCCCACTCAGTAGTAATGCCTCCTTATGCCCCCACTCAGTAATAATGTAATAATGCCTCTTCATGCTCCCCACTCAGTAGTAATGTAGTAATGCCTCCTTATTTCCCCACTCAGTAATAATGTAATAATGCATCCTTATGCCCCCACTCAGTAGTAATGTAATAATGCCTCCTTATTTCCCCACTCAGTAATAATGTAATAATGCCTCCTTATGCCTCCCACTCAGTAATAATGCCTCCTTATGCCCCCACTCAGTAATAATGTAATAATGCCTCTTCATGCTCCCCACTCAGTAGTAATGTAATAATGCCTCATTTCCCCACTCAGTAATAATGTAATAATGCCTCCTTATGCCCCCACTCAGTAATAATGTAATAATGCCCACCACTCAGTAATAGTGCCTCCTTACAGCTTCTTGTCTTACATAAAATGCATATTATAGTGCATAAGTGCTAAAGGATTGCACTTACCTGGTGCTGGGTGGGAGGTCCCTGTAAGGGTTAAACCCGCCAGCACCTTGGTGTCCCAGTTAGCTGATCACATTTTGCCCGTCCTTAATCCAGGGAATCTCGAGAGACATCCAGGAGAAAGAGCGCTCACTGTTCTTCAGTGGGTACAAATAGTAAATCTGATGTAGGGTAAAATATTCGGGACGAGAGGAATCAATATTCCAGTAGTTCAAAAAGTAGTCCAGTAGTTACAACCTGTTATAATTAATAAAATAGTTTGCGGAACTCCTGGAATACTGATTCCTCTCTTCCCGATCCTTGGAGCGCGGAGTATTTTACCCTACATCAGATCTATGGCATCTTTAATGTGCACATTTCATCATGACACCCCATGGTTCTGCGGTGCGGTTTTCAGCTGACAGCTTGTAGGGATGAAGCACATCGCTTCAATGTGCTTCACCTGTAGAAACCAATCAGTTGAAAACATCATCACAAAACGGCCGTGTTTTGTGGTAAAACTTGTGCTGTTTTCATCAATGTTTTTGCTGCGTAATTAACATGCACATCCATAAAGCCATAGGAACACCAGGCTTCATTCACACGGGCGTATATTGGCCGCGCTTTCACGCCCAGCCGGTATTTATGCTGCCCATATGAATGCATTGGTTTACAATGCATGAGTTCAGATAGGCGTATTCCCGTGGCGTAGAAGTGCCCGGCCAGCCAAGATAGCACATAGGAGCGCATTTCTGCCGGGTGCTTTTACGTCGGCCTGGGAAAGATAGTTCAGAAACTATCTTCCTGTCCGGAATACAGCGCCCACTGCATAGACTCCTATGGGAGCCATTGGTGACTGACGGGGAAGGGAGGAGGGAGGGAGTTTAGCAGCATCTCTGCTAAACTCCCTCCCCTTCTCCGCCCCTTGCCGGCTGTTTGCAATGGGAGGGGGTGAGATGGGGTGGGAGCTGGTTGCTAAGCTCCTGCCCCCTCTCATTGCTGGCAGCCGACAAGGGGCGGAGAGGGAGCTTAGCACACTAGCTCCTGCCCAGTCCCGTCCCCTTCCCTTGCAGAGAGCCGGAAAGGGGGAGGCAGTTTAGCAAAGCATATACTCGCTGGACCTGGGCCGTCTGAACGGGCATTAAACGGGGGGAGCGCTAACATTGGGACTTGTCTATATCCTGCTGGGAACTAATTAATTCATCTTGTTAATTGTACAGCGCCAATTTATTAGCCCCCCACCAAGTTATTTTACTGACCTCTGAAGGATAAGTCTACCTTGAGCCGGCTACCTGATTGAACCTGCAACCTTCAGGTTGTGAGCGAGAGCTTAGGACTGCATTTCTGCTGCCTTAACGCTCTGCGCCATACGAGGCTACTGTTTTCTGCCCTTCATCAGTTAGTATGGCCTATCACAGTGATATGAAGTCATCTTGACATCATTCTCTCTGATCTGCCCTGCTGATATACTAATAGTTTGCTCTAAAAGTGGCGCACCTGTTCATACAAAAATATCTGAATCACATGATACATGTTTTCCATTATTTTGGTACATTATCTTTAGTAAATCTCACTCGCATCTATGATAAGGCAGTCACAGTGCAGGAAGTGTCTTCATGGGGACACAGCAGCTGCAAAAACCCGGAATGGGTCCTAAATAGAGATGAGCGAGCGTACTCGGTTCAAGTGTTTTTGCACTCGAGCACCGCTTTTTCCAAATAACTGACTACTCGGACGAAAAGATTCGGGGGGCAGCGTGGTGGAGCGGGGGGTAGCAGTGGGGAACAGGGGGGAGCTCTCTCTCCCCCCCACTCCCCTCTGCAACCCCCCGCTCACCCCCAGCGCCCCCCGAATCTTTTCGTCCAAGTAGTTAGTTACTCGGAAAAAGCGGTGCTCGAGTGCAAAAACACCCGAAAAGAGTAGGTTCGCTCATCTCTATTTAGGACCCATTCCGGGTTTTGGCAGCTGCTACGTTCGCTCATCTCTAGTCCTAAATACACACAAAAAATGAAATATTTCTTCACCGCTTTTTTTTGCATCCTCTTCTGATTTTGGCTTCCAAATACTGATGCAAAATACTGACCAGATCTGCAGTTTGTGCATCAGGACTAACTTTAATGATAAACTGTTAAAATGGAAAACGTTTTTTGTGTTTTTCATGTAATTAGCCTTTTTTTTTATAGCGCTTCTTGTTTTACCATTTGTCCTGCTGCCATCCAGCAGATGGCGCTATGCAGATACAACATTTTGTTTCACTCTTCCGTTTACCTGTAAAGATGGCCGAAGCAGGTGGATATTTTTAGTATGTTTGTAGCTATTTCATCTACAATATGTCTAGTCTTCTGCTTCTTCATAAAATGTTTCTGCAGCTTCATATTTTTTTATCCTTTTTATAAATCTTCCAAGTACAAAGATGATTCAAGTTTCTATAAGCCGCCACTAGAGGGCAGCAGTTTCCTTATACTTTCATTGCCCTTGTTATTTCCAAACACCAAAGGTGACGGCTACTTCAAGGGTTTCTTCAGGACAAAGAAATTGCTATCATTTTTTTCTGCTCACAAATTACTGAAACCCTCGAGTTCACCTTCCACTGCAATTCTCTCTCTGGTTTCAAACGGCTCCTCTATAAAACAAGACACAAAAACACAAATTACAGTGCCAAACAGAGGGTAAATTACAGTTGCTTATCCTGTGCAAATAACAGTACCATTCAGCATGCCAGCAATAATGGCATATGCAGCACAAATACCAAAAGCTATCTAGTGTAATTATAGGTAAGCCATACAGTACACATATAATAATACCGAATAGTGCTTAATCACTAGTCCTGATATCCAGGGTCAAGAACTCACTTGTTCCTTAAAGTGCTTGTCCCATTTCTAGCTTTTGCTAAAGGAAGCAAACAGCTCCGTACATTGCACAGTGGCCCAGGTTGGTACTGCAGGCTGAATCACATTCACTTCAATATGATTCAGCCTGCAGTACCAGTGTGACAAGATGGTTCTTGTCACTACAGAACTTTAATTTTGCCCTCAAGTATAGACTCGGCAAACCTCAGGGTAAGGGCTTATTTAGACGACTGTATATCGGCTCGGTTTTCACGCCGAGCTAATATACGGTGTGCTTGTCTGCAGGGGGGGAGGATGGAAGAGCCAGGAGCAGGAACTGAGCTCCCGCCCCATGCCACTATTTGCAATGGGAGGGGCGGGACAGGGGCGGAGCTAAGTGGCAGTACTTAGCTCTGCCCCCATCTCACCCCCTCCTATTGCAAATAGTGGCGAGGGGCGGGGAAGGGACGGGAGCTCAGTTCCTGCTCCTGGCTCTTCCATCCTGCCCCCCTGCAGACAAGGACACCGTATATTAGCTCGGCGTGAAAACCGAGCCGATATACAGTCGTCTAAATAAGCCCTAATGCGGATGGGCTATATAGGGTATAATGCTATCTAGGGTGGCTAAAGGTGCTCCGGTCTATAGAAGAAGTGGGGAAGATATGTAGACATATGCAAGGAAAATTGCTGGAGGAATTGTACATTTCACCCAAATGCTTAGCCTGGGTGAGATAAAACTCCACTACATCTTCCTTCTGGATCCCAGTAAGCTCAGCTGGATCTAGTGAGGTAATCACTGAAACATAAAAGGCTACAAGCTGGAGTGAGCAAATCTACCTGGTGGACGTCTGCTGTCTGCTGACCATTAGTAGTAAGACAGGCAAGAGTTTGTTTTCTTGATTGCCAAAAAGTATAAGTGCTGTTTTCCACAGAGTTTTCTGTTATCTCTAAATATTCAAGAAAATAAAGTTATTTGGACCTTTACATAAACTGCGTGAGCCACTGTGTCGTCGCCGACACCCACCGCCTTACGCAGACATTGCCACAATGGTCAAGGTATGGAGGTAATAATGATTTTGCAGTGTTTTTTTCAGTTAACAGTATGGTGGTATTATGTGGGCATGGTCTGGGGGAATTACTTGGCATTCATATAGTGTTATTATTGATGGTATTGACGACTTTGGTCTTTCTAGTGTTCTTTAGTTAGTAACAGTATGGTGGTATTATTCAGTCACTATGTGGTGGTAATATGTGACAATGGTGTGGTGATCTTAGTTGGCCCTTATATAATGTTACTAGTAATTATAGTTGAACTGGATCATATTTTCCTCCAGCAGGTTTCAGGGTATTCTGTAGCTTCCTAATTGTATAGTGTGCACACATAATGAAAGAAACCAATCGGACACAAGTCATCAGCCTTGAATCTCAACCAGCTCTTCTGGAGTTATAATCCCCAGATGCCTGATTTATTGAAACACATGATACCTGCCCTTTATGGGCGTTTAACAGATTACATCAGTAACATATACATATTCTTATTCGCTGGGTCATATAGAATTCCCCGCCTCCCTCCCCACCTTCTCTCAAGTCCAGTGTAGTGTGGACTTTGTCCCCTCAGCATGCGGTCAAGCTAAAGGAATTTCAGTGTATGTGGCAGTCTTTGAGAAGTGACTTTAACTCTTAGAGGCTGCTGTGGAACTTTATATTAGGCTGAAGTTATAAAACACACATCTTTCACCATGCCATTGTCCAGCAATTACCATAATGAAATTACGCAGCCATTAGCCTCTACAGAGTTAAAGTCACTACAGCTGCGTAATACATCTAGTTTATTACAAATCAATAGACATTTTACGCTAACTAATCTTCATGTCTACTACATAGTACCAGTGTTTCTGGTGGCGCAATGCGCTGCACAGCTGTGCTCCATGGTACATCTATTATGATCCCCACACATCACACACAAAGCTCTACTACATCCATCCTGACCCCACACATAACACACAGCACATTACACACACAGCTCTGCTACATCCATCCTGACCCTACACATCACACAGCTCTACTACATCCTGATTCACAAACACACAGCACTGATACATGGTACATCCATTATGATCCCCACACACACCTCTACTACATTCATCTTGATCCCCACAAAAGGCATACACAGCTCTACCACATCCATCCTGATTCCCGCACATTACACACACAGCTCTGCTACATGGTACATTCATTATGATCCCCACACATCACACACAGCTCTACTACATCCATCCTGACCCCACACATCACACACACAGCTCTACTACATCCTGATTCACACACACAGCACTGATACATGGTACATCCATTGTAATCCCCACACATCACACACAGAGCTCTACTACATCCATCCTGACCCCAAACATCACACACAGCTCTACTACATCCTGATTCACAAACACACAGCACTGATACATGGTACATCCAATATGATCCCCACACATCACACACACAGCTCTACTACATCCATCCTGGCCCCACACATCACACACACAGCTCGACTACACCCTGATTTGCACACACACAGCATTGATACATGGTACATCCATTATGATCCCCACACATCACACACACACCTCTACTACATCCATCCTGATTCCCACACATTACACACACAGCTCTGCTACATGGACATACATTATGATCCCCACACATCACACACACCTCTACTACATCTATCTTGATCCTCACACAAGACATACACAGCTCTACTACATCCATCCTGATTCCCACACATTATACACACAGCTCTACTACATCCATCTTGATCCCCACACAAGACATACACAGCTTGGCTCCTCCCACAACAGTGATGTCACTGCAGGTCCTTTAGTTCACCAGATCTCTGTGGTGGTGGTAGGTCGGTATCTTCTGTCAGGACTGCTGAGTTGTGTCTGAGATAATAACGGCTCAGTTGTATTCTCATTTTGTTATTTTTCTCCTCCCCTTTTCAAGAGCCCTAATTATGTTCTTCTGTTGGTTAGGCTCTGTGTTTTATATATGTTGTAGGACCTTCGATGATGTCAACAGGGGGCGGAGCGATGGCGTCACCATGGGTGGAGCATGAGAAGCACTCACATACTAACTGACAAGTGGTCATTAGTAGTTTGATTATTGGAACTGTAATGTTGGTCTTGCTAAAGTGTTTTTCAGTGACTGTATGGAGGTAATATTTGCACCACATATATATGGTATGCACTATAATTTGGGGGGCTGCTCTGGGGTAACATATCTGTCCATGGCTATTCAGTATATTCTTCCTAAGCCTGTAAGGGCATATTTGTCAATGTAGTTTTTGATTTTTTTTTTTAAAGCACAACTTGGCAGGAAAGTGTGTCCTTACCTGAACTTTTACATGGGACTGGTAAATGTTCATAATCCAGGAGGGGAATGGCATTCAGAATTTGCTATGGGGACCAACCCCCTGTAGTTCCATTATAAGCGTATAGCATTATATACTGCAGCATGTAATTACTAGTATGCACACAGCTTTTCATCAGCACAGATCTCATTATCTCTCCAGTATCAGGCGGTTTTCCTATAAGCTCCTGGAGTTATTCGGCATCACTATACAGCCCCGGGGAGTGGAGAAGACATTGTCCTCAGGAACGGGAGCAAAGCAATCTGGAGGATAGTGAATTTTTTAGAAGTTTTGAATATTTCAAGTGTTTTTTCTTCGTACTTCTGAATTATTGAAATTCAGGGGCTCGGGGCCCAAGCAGACTTAGAAACCCTTGGGGGCCACACACAGATACATACATGCATCGCATTTGTGTTCTATCCAGAGCAGTGCGTCACTCCAGAGATAAAAGTGTTTTGGGATAGTGTCTCAATCTAACAAGGGAATGCTGTTAAAGAGCAATGCTCTGCAGACAGCAAAGGAGGAAGGGGTGACGGACTGCAGATCTCTTCTGTCATCTTATAATTTGTTGTCATGTCGCATTGAGTTATATCCATAGCTATGATGTCATTATAGGCAGGCGCAGATATTGCAGCATTAAATAAAGTTCTGGTTATATTATAGTGATATTGATTATGGATTTGAATTGCAAGCTCTTTGGCCCAACTGCATTGCCAGCATGTTTTCCTGGTTCAGCATAAAGTCCATTAAATAAGAATAACACATAAATAATAATACACCGGTCCACTCAACCCTCCCCAAGGACCACTCAGCAAAATGCGATGAGAGCCCGTGGTACCGCGTCGTCGGATGATTGATAGGTGGATCCAACCATTAATCCAGGCATCAGCTCTTCGGAAATCAATTAGGAGTAGAATGAGCGGGGAGGGATGGGGAGAGTGGTGAGAGAGTCTGCAGAGCATCACTTCTCAGCTTCGGATCTAACTCCACAGGTCTCGCTAGGATAAGGATATATGGCAGGTAAGTGGTTAATTAAAGTTAAACTCCTGTAACTTAATTGCTGCCATCAAAAAGTGATGACTCTGCTGCAGGGAAATTCGCTTGTGTGCAGGTTTCTGGACGTTCCCACATCTGCAGTAAGGATTATGGGAGGAAGGAGTTTTCTGAACTTGAGGAACATTACAGCTAGTGTCTCATTAGCCTTAATGGCTGATAAGAGGGAATAGTAGAGTATGGAGCGAATGCAGATATCATGGACTCCTCAGGTGCAGTGTCCCTGTACGTTGCGACATAGTCATTGTACTACAAGAAGGGACACTTGGGAGATCCTGGAAAGTGGTGTTTGAAAATTTTGCTCTATGCTTTACCCATGTATATAGGACACACCCACATTTGAATCACTATGACCCCCTTTGTCACACCCCATAAAGGCTACAGGCCCCAGACCAGATCCCTAATTTAATATAGACCTTGGACCTGACCCTCTAAACTGATACGGACTCCCAGACTGTATGAGGGGACATTGGCCTGGCTCAAGGCCTGCCCCTTCAACCATAGGCTTTTGACAGATGTTCACAGGGACCAGGAACCAAGCTGGCTGTGGAACCAGGAGAGCTAAAGGTTCCTTTACACGGAGTGATAAACACCTGAATATTTGCGAGAATCAGCGAATTTGGGTGACCGTGCCCTGGCCGCTGACAGGGCATTTAGCGACAAATTGCTGACTTGTCGGAGTCACTTGGTTTTTAGCAGAGGAGTTGCTCAATCTTTGCGCGATCGCTTGTGAATGGAGGTGGGTGGCTGGAGCGATCTCCAGTCCATGGGATGATTATTGGGCACTTGTACACCAAAGACTCATCCAGTGTAAGGGCACCATTAGCCAAGCTCCCTGAGGATTACCACAGTGCCCCTGTCTACATAGTCTGGCAGGGGCGCTAGCAGGGACTCATGTCCCAGTTTTGGTTAGGTTGGTTTGAGAGAGGGTTGGGCATAAAAGTAAGCTCTGCTGGCAGCAATAGCATGAAGGCTTCGTGGGTAATTCATAAATGGTCCAGGAGTAGACATGGTTGCTCCGAGTAGGAACTGCTCCTCACTCCCACCTCCTCTTAAAGCCACCTTATCATGAAATGTTCCTACTCAATAAAAGCAGTATAATCAATGAAACAGCAATGCAACCATAAAGAAAACTATAACCCCCTTACAACTGGACTATTTAAACTGATATGGAGCCCCCAGACCTCTAAACAAACACAGACCCCATAGCGGACCCTCTAAACAAATATATATTCCTTCCTGGGGCCACTAAATACAGACACTCAAATAGACCCCAAACACTCTAAATAAATACTAATTGCCCCAGATTCCCAAATTAGTTAACCCTCCTTAAGAACTCTGCACTTGACATTCTAATGGTGGATCCAAGAAAAGAAGTGTTCATCAGTCCTAGTGTCTGCAGTCAGTGTACAGTTCAGGGAAGCCTTGTCTTCTCCAGGTTTGCAGGACGTCCCACCTGTTTATGAAGACTAGGCAGATATGCTTAAAAGGTCATCCTAGCTTGATACATTTATCACCTAACCACATGCAGAGGTATAACAAGAACAAGACAATATATATTGGACTGATGGGCAGTATATCTGTATAAAATAGCAGCATACTCACAGCAGAGCAGCTTAGTGAATAAATACTATACCAGAACCAAGTACCTGACATACAGCATCAAAACCAAGCTCATAACACAAATACAGCCTCAGAACCAAGCTCATAACACAAATACAGTACCAGAACCAAGCTCATTACATTAATATAGCACCAGTACCAAGGCCATAACATAGGTTAGGATATTTCATACGCACTCAGGGGGTTAATAATTAGAAATGATTTACAGTACTTACTGGGGATGGGGAGATCCCCCTTATAACTTGAAGTAGGGCAGACCGTCTCCCTTTGGGCCCAAAGAGACAGTTGAAGAACCTGAGAAGCATGTAAAAGTGAATCTTCTCTTTATTACACTTATAAGTACTGAAGGTTTAACAGCATACAGGTAGTGAAGGGTTAACAGAAACACGTTTCAGCATAGATAGCACACCTTTCTCAAGCTCATAACATAAATACAGTACCATAACCAGGCTCAGTACATAAATATAGCACCAGAACCACGCTAATAACACAAAGACAGTACCATAACCAAGCTCATAACACAAATACAGTACCAGAACCAAGCTCAGTGCATGCATATCACACCAAAACCAAGCTCTTACCATAAATACAGTACCAAAACCAAACTCACTACATAAATATAGCACCAGAACTAGGCTCATAACATGAATACAGAACAAACCAACCTCAGTACATACATACAGCACCAGAACCAAGCTCATAGCATGAGTAAAGCACAAATCAACCTCATTACATAAGTCTAGCAGCAGAACCAAGCTCATAATACAAATTCATCACCAGACAAATCTCAGTACATAAATACAGCACCAGAACCAAGCTCTTAATAAAAATACAGCCCTAGAGAGCCAAGGTAATAACATAATACAGTAGCAGAACTAAGTAATGAGTGGAGATGGGCACCCTAAGTTGTGGGCCCCATAGCAGCTGCTATGCCGGCTATCCTCATAGTTGGGCTATGCTGTGCCATGATTGCATGATGCAAGTCACTTGGCTTTTACTATATTTTACTACTTTGCGATGGAAATCACCAGCAAATACTACGATTGGGCACAAGTGGCAAGAATTGTGGCTAAGATGGCCTAGTCAGCCCAATGCGGATCTATAGACTATAGTATCTACATAGTCCGATTCTTCCCTAACTCCTAGAGAAATGATCTGCAGTCCTCTTACGGAGAATTTATAGAGTTGTAATCTGTAGGCTGTTCATTATAGACTTCTACTGAGTCTTAATGAAGTGGGGCCGACACTTAATGGAGTAACAGCCTGCAGGCCTTGTAGGCACGTTAAATGGAGCAATGTCCATCATGACGGTGGTCATGTGGCAATACTCCGACGCTGCACTGCCAGCAGGGGAGGGGTTAAGTGAGTGGTCTCTGCTGGGACAGGGGTAATGGAGCGATGTTCCACAGACCTCTGACAGGGGACATAGTTAATGTACAGACACTGTGCAGGTCTCTATGTCTGTCCTGTGATTTCTTGATGACACTTGGTCCCTGGGGACAAACACTCATTTCCAGATGAGGTTCCTGTCAGCGCTCTGCACATCTCCACAGCCATGTTGATTTTATTGCTGGTGCATGTAAGATTATATGTTTAACTTGCACCCTGGTGTCTGCCTTTGCCTTAAACAAATGTCCACGACTGTCCTGGTAAATTAGGCGTAACGAGCCACCGACTCATGACAGCTTCAAGTACAAGTAATATATCCAGATACTGCATGGACGTCAGATGGGCTGCAGGATGAAACTATTTCTACAGTTATTAAAGGGAGCCTGTTACTAATACAGGCTCCGTTACAGCTGCAAGAAAAAAAGTAAGTGAACCCTTTGGAATGACCTGGAGTTCTGCATTTATTACTAATAAAATGTGGTCTGATTGTTATATAAGTCCCTATTATAGACAAACCCAATCTAAGTAATAACGCACAAACAAGTGTACTTTTCATGTCTTTTATTGAACACACTGACTAATCATCCAGGGAGGAAATGTAAGTGAACCTCTGAGCTAATGACTTCTCCAAGAGCTAACTGGTAAAAGGTATTTCAGTCTAAAAGATGAGATTGGAAATGTGGGTGCTTTGCCCATTAAATAATGGCACACAAAGCTTGGTTACTGACAAATCTGTTCTTTGGTTAGTGTAATTCAGGCCTCAATGCAAACAACTCTCAGAAGATGTGTTATAGAGATGCATGGATCTGGAAATGGCTACAAAAGCATTGCTAAAGGTTTTGATTTATATCAATTCATGGCTAGACAAATTATTTACATATGGAAAAAAAAAATTGGCCGTCCTGTTAAGATCACTTCAAGAGGACAACAGGCAACACTGAAAGAGGATAAAGACCTACAGAAGTGTGATGATCTTGTGTGGGTACAGAGCCTCTTTTTGTAACCCAAGCAGACAGATAGCGTAGTCAGTAAAGCTAGGGGTCAGAAATGGGTAAGTATCAGTTGCAGTACAAAGGGGCAGGCAGGATGTGTAGTCAGAGGAAAGCCAGAGGTCGATAACAAGTAAGTATCAGTTCGTGGTGTGGAGGAGCAGGCAGGTGGTGGAGCTTGACTACTAGCTGGTAGCTCACTAAACACGCAAGGAGGAAGTGACAGGGCAGGCTTTTATAGGATGTACAATTTGGGACAACAAGTTGGAGCTAAACAGGAAATTGGATCAGGAGTAGGAACCAAGGAATAGAGAGGTTTAGCAGGGGAGCTGTCCAACAGGTTGGATAGCTCAACAGGTTGAGCTGTCACCTGGAACACAGGAGCACCTGTTCAAGTCCTGACAAGAAGATGCTACAAGCTTCCAACACCTCTGTTCATATGTCCACTATTAGAAAAACACTGAACAAGAATGGAGTTCATAGAAAGACATCACGAAGAAAGCTACTGCTGTCCAAAGAAAAAAAACACTATGGTCAATCTCAAGTTCGTCAGAAGCTCATCCCAACTGTGAAGCCTGGTGGGGGGAATATCATGGTTTGGGGCTGCTTTTCTGCATCAGGGTCTAGTCACCTTGAGGAAACAATGAATTGTAGGGTGGAACTAAACATTTTACATAATAATGTAAGGGTAGTTGTCCATGAACTCTAGCTAAAGAGACATTGGGTGATGCAACAAAACAATGACACAAAGCTCACAAATAAATCAACTAAAAAATGGTTGAACACACTGGCGTAACTATAGGGGATGGGTTGCACCCAGGCCCAGGAGCCTTAGGGGGCCTATAAGGCCTCTCTTCTCCATATAGGGAGCCCAATACTATGAATAAAGCATTATAGCTGGGGGCCCTGTTACAGGTTTTGCATTGGGGCCCAGGAGCTCCAAGTTACGCCTCTGTGTTAAACGGTTAAGAGAAGTCGGGGGGCCCCAAGATAAACTTTTGTACCCTGGCCCATGTGCCTTTAGCTACGCCCCAGGAAATGAAGATTTATATTTTGCAATGACTAATTCAAAGTCCTGGCCTTATCTATATAGAGATGCTGTGGCAGAGCTGAAGAGGACTGTGCACTTAAGGCATCCCAGAAATACTCATGAACCGAAACATATTTGCAGATAGGAACAGTTTAAAATACCTTCTCAACATTGTGCAAATCTAATTTGTAGCTGCAGGAAATGTTTGTGATTGCTGTTCAAAAGGGGACCTACACCTTATTAATTTTTTGAATGGAGTTTGTAATATATTTAGTTGTGGAGCCCCTTTGTTGCTGACAAGAGTCACAGAAGTTGAACCCCTGCCTAACTTATTTTTATGACCTATCTCACCAACGGGTCATAAAAGTATTAAAGTGGTTGTTACAGGACAACTTCTTCTAAGGGAGTGTGCATTTTTTCCTGAAACAGCGCCACTCTTGTTCATAGTCTGTATCTGACATTGCAGTTGAACCGTACTCACAAGCCTTTTAATTGCTAGTCTGCATTTACACTCTTGTAAGACATACTTGGCATACCAGAGAGCACTGAGCAGAGCTGCTGGGTATCTTGGCATGCTCCAAACAACAATTAAGAAGTAGCCTGACTTTCTTGGCAGTTTAAATAAAGCAGAGCTGGGAGCTCACAACGTACTTGTCACAACACAGGAGATGCTTGGCCCATGCAGAGGAATACACACACACGCTGCTAGCTTTGCTGTAAACCCTGCGATCCTGACAAGGAGCAATCATCCGCTGACCACCCACCTTACCTATTAGCATTAAACATTTCCATCGTAGCCGCTACTGTGGAAGAAAAAAATCTACAAAGACATCAGAGTACATGGAAACTGTGCAGAGATACATAGGAATTTCTCATCCATTTCCACATGGAAAATTAATTCTGGTTGCTATGTATAACAGCAGACGTTTCCGAGAATCTCAGATTGTAGACTTACTAGTCGTCCTCTACTGTCAAATTGTAGAAAATTGTCTTTAAACCAGAGATGTAATTTGGCATAATCTGTAACAGGAGAAGGAAGACATTAGGAAATGCTCTTTAATTTAAAAAGTTTTACAGAAGGAGGAACACGTGGCTACTTTCTTTCAAAAATGGTGCCACGCCCGTCCATAGGTTGTGGGTGGTATTGCAGCTTAGCCACATTCACTCCAATGCATGTGGCCTGAAATACCAGACACAAAATCACAAATATTTGTATTTTTGCAAGAAAGCAGCCATGTCAAGTCTTTATGGCATACATGGTCAGAATGACCCACTACTGGGTCAAAGTTAGGACGCAGCAATGGGCCCTAAAGTAGAGGTGGGAGAAGTTCTTCTCTTGTACAATGTAGAGGTTTCGATTGTGCTCCATTTCCTTCTCAAGTTCTGAAGTTTAGCATCACAGTTGATCTGTAGTTTGTTGGGGGAAAATAGCATAGTACCGTTGATGCCGATCATTGAATTCCCCTTTGTGCATCTTGTCCTTTCCCCACTAATCCCTATGTTCTAATTTTATAATTATACATAGTCCTAATTTCCCTTCATCTGCTCCATATGTGGATTACTTAATGCAGAGGCAGCCATCTCTGTTAGGGTCCACCAGGTCCTACATGCTCTTCTCCCGGTTCCATCCGCACCCCTCTTATACACCGAATGATCAATGCATTAGGAATATCTAGTACCTGACATGATGGGCACGTCACAATTTGCTCTCCAATGTGCTGACCTCTCCCCTGCACAGTAGAAGGCATTTGGCGGTCATGGGTAAACATGATAACTTCAGTAACTTTGACCATAGAAAGATTGTTGGTGTTCGAAGGTGTGGTGCCAGTATTTCTAAAGAGTCACTCTTGTTTGCTGCTCCATAGCCAAAGTATCAAGAGTGAACCAAGACTGGTTGAACAATAGACAGATATCCGACAGAAGATCACACAGCAGCCGTTCATGTGTGGTTGATCCTAGAGGCAAGAGTCGGGGGGCACGCATGTGGTGTTCCTTTCGCGCCCATTGTGGTGTTGCAGTGTCCAAGGAGTGAGCCCCAGCCTAGGAGACAGCAGGGTAGAGTTTGGGCATTGTCACGGTGGCTCTACCGTATCCCACCCGGAGGGTAAGCGGTGACACGTCCAAGGGGCCAAGGACAGGCTATTAAACAGGAGAACCCAATGATGGATTACCTTAGTCCTTTGTGTCACGCATGACGCCACCGTTCAATCCACTGTGGTGAATCCAGTTGTTGGTAATAAAGAGTCCACACACAGGGATTTAACTTTCTAAGCCAAACCGGAAATGGTTGGTGAAGCTTGTTTACTTGAAGCAACTTGATTACAATCCAAGAATACACGCCAGCAGTATAACAGTGCAAAACTCAAGACGGTGTGACAGGGAGTATTCACGAGTGGACCGGAGAAACCACAGTCCTGTTATCTGTGGGCCCTGATCCTGGCAACACTCTTTCTTCTCTTCAACTCTCTACCGGTCAACACCCACATTTAGGAAAAGGTGTGCTGCATGGCGGCTCTTAATTCTCTCGCTCTCTATCTTTGTGTCCAAGGGTGACACTGACACCTCCCTTGGGTGAAGTCGGCCCAGGGTAGACTTTGGTTATCTCTCAGTCTCTTCCATTCTGGGCCACACAGGGCTGAAGGTGCTTGTGTGCCTCCCTACACTCCTCTCTCTTGCAAGCCCAGAACAGAACTCTCTTGCAGAAACCTTGCAATCACATATATCAAGCATGGTCAGGTGACCACCAACTCACAACATAAAACGATACATTTCCAGACAAACCTCTCACATACCAGACATTTAACTCTTTCAGTGCTGCAGCTAAACAATACACTTCAATCATGCAACACAGAAGACACTGACATTACATAGACAAATGCATGCATACTGTTATGGAGGGGCCTCCTTGTTCTGGGCCACTACAGTGTAATAGCTTGAGACTTAGAAAGATAACCCCTGATAAATCCCACATCATTGCCAACAATGCCTCGCATGGGCTCAGAAAAGGTCAACGGACCATGGACACATGGCAGAAGGTCCTCTGGAGTAACGAGTCCCATTTTCTGGTGAACCCTACGGATGTTTCCCGCTGTCTGAAAACCAGGCACTCCCAAAAAGGTGGACCAACCTGAAGGTGTTCCTAATGCCGTTATCGCTCAGTGTGTTATAAGGATGAAACTGTAATTAAAAACGGGACAACGCTCAAAGGTGGAAAAAGATAAAGGTAAAAGGTATAGAAAATCAAACTCCCCTTGTGATCCGGAGAGAACATGTAAGTAGGACCCACTGTTACACCAAGGGCCAGGAAAGCTAGCAATAATCGACAAGCTCTATGTTCCGTGTCAACAGGACATTCGCTACGGAGGGTGCTGACAGTATCCCATAGTTCCCACAGGTCTTGGTAAAACAGTAAAACGTCACAAGGAAAAATGTAAATACAGCACTCAGCATAGTATGTCAAATTAATGAACCCCCATCATATATGGCTAAAGAGGAAGAACTTACTCGGCAAAGCGGGCAGTGACATGAAGACAACTACCCCCTTCCTGCTCCGCCTGTGGTTGTGCCAACAATTTCTCAAACACTCAAAGTAGATCCAGGAATCAAGTTACATCACCCACAGGTTTATTGAGAAGAACCACAAGGAATACCCAACGCATTTCAGAGGTCTAATTTATGTATTGGCTCTCATGAGCGGGTCGGATTGTGCATGTGGGAGGCCCAATGTGAATTCCGTCTGTAAGCCCGGCTGGTCACCCTGCGTACCTGATTTCTCTGTATTGCGGATTACCGCTGAAGCTCGTCGTCGGTCATGCGCAGTACAGCTTTTTTCATTGTTTGTATTTCCAGCACCATCGCTAAGCAATGACACGGGTACCTGCAGCCCATACACAATGGTAATTGTGTACAGCGCTATACGTCGGACACCTCCATTGACTTCAGTGGAGGCCGTCCATGTGGAGCCCGCGGCAAAATAGAACATGCTACGATTTTTCATCTGCTTGCAGAATACGCAATTCGTATCCGCAGGTGTGAAGGAGAAAGCAAAAGTGCTTGCCTTTCAATGGTTGTTTTTTGCAGTGGTTCCTCTGTATGGATGGAGAATGCCAATTAGAATCCGTTTGTCTGAGACCCTTCTTTAGAGACCATAAAGTTTTCATATTCTCATCAGTGGACTAATCAAGTATTAGTCTGCTAATCCTGTTCTGGTATTGTTTTCATTGCAAATATCTATCTATCTATCTATCTATCTATCTATCTATCTATCTATCTATCTATCTATCTATCTCATATCTTTCTATCTATCTATCTCATATCTATCTATCTATCTCATATCTATCTATCTATCTCATATCTCTCTCATATCTATCTATCTATATATCTATCTCATATCTTTCTATCTATCTCTCTCATATCTATCTATCTATCTATCTATCATATCTTCATATCTATCTCTCTATCTCTCTCATATATATCTATCTATCTATCTATCGCATATCTTTCTATCTATCTATCTATCAATTATGTCAGAATGGGCACTTGGGAAAAGAAAGATATGACGAGTCTTTAAGGGGGGTACTACTGATTGCAAATACATAATAATATGATTATGATAGCTTGGGGAAAGCATGAATATGTATAAAAGCTACAAGGCCACATAAATGTGCATGAATTATTGTGTATCTATCTATCTATCTATCTATCTATCTATCTCATATCTATCTATCCATCTCCTATCTCTGGCTTTATCACTTATCTATCTATCTATCTATCTATCTATCTATCTCATATCTATCTATCTATCTATCTATCTATCTCATATCTATCTATCTCATATCTATCTATCTATTTCATATCTTTCTATCTATCTTTCTATCTATCTATCTCATATCTTTCTATCTATCTCATATCTATCTATCTATCTATCTATCTATCTATCTATCTACCTATCTATCTCATATCTATCTATCTATCTATCTATCTATCTATCTATCTATCTATCTATCTATCTATCTATTTCATATCTTTCTATCTATCTATCTCTCTCATATCTTTCTATCTATCTATCTCTCTCATATCTATCTATCTATCTATCTATCTATCTATCTATCATCTATCTCTCTCATATCTATCTATCTATCTATCTATCTATCTATCTGTCTGTCTGTCTGTCTGTCTGTCTATCTATCTATCTATCTATCTATCTCATCTATATCTATCCAGTTGATATATAAGTTGTATCTATCCACGCTGCTATTATTTTGTACAATGCTCACGTCCGTCCTATTGTGTATTTTGCTTTCTTCTCCAGTTTCCTCCTCTCTCTTGCTTTCCTCAGCGTGTTTGTGTCCCTCGCTGCCCTCCCTCTTTCTCCTTATAACAACCTCATGATTGTCTCAGCACTTCACTATATTACTAGAAGGGGGGTTAAAATTTGATGGCCTCAGCAATGGTCATTTTAATCACTGCTGACCCTGCTCCCACAGTCTTTACCCTCCTCCCTGTCCATTAATTGCCGATCCAAAAATTGCTCGTAATGTCGCAGTCAGCATGAGGCTGCGAGGGGCACTGCTCTTACACGGTGGCCAGCGGCGGGAGGGAATAGGACAATTATGTCAGAATGGGCACTTGGGAAAAGAACGATATGACGAGTCTTTAAGGGGGGTACTACTGATTGCAAATACATAATAATATGATTATGATAGCTTGGGGAAAGCATGAATATGTATAAAAGCTGCAAGGCCACATAAATGTGCATGAATTATTGTGTATCTATTTCATATCTCTCTATCTATCTCATATATATCTCTATATTACCTATCTATCTATCTATCTCATATCTATCTATCCATCTCCTATCTCTGGCTTTATCACATATCTATCTCATATCTATTTATCTATCTCTCTCATATATTTCTATTTATCTATCTCATATCTATCTATCCATCTCCTATCTCTGCGTTTATCACATCTCTCTCTCTCTATCTATCTATCTATCTCATCTATCTATCCATCTCCTATCTCTGGCGTTATCACATATCTATCTATCTATCTCATATCTATTTATCTATCTCTCTCATATATTTCTATCTATCTATCTCATCTCTCTCTCTCTCTCTTTCATATCTATTTATCTATCTCATATCTATCTATCCATCTCCTTTCTCTGGCTTTATCACATATCTATCTATCTCATATCTATTTATCTCTCTATTTATCTATCTCATATATATCTCTCTCTTATCTATCCATCTATTTATCTATCTGATATCTATCTATCCATCTCCTATCTCTGCATTTATCACATCTCTCTCTCTATCTATCGTCTGGCAGGGCATTCTTACTGTAGATTACTGGCCGCTCTGTTGTCGGGGGCCTCTTCAGCATGTCACACACCACAGCACTGGCTCTAGCCAGCAGATGGCGCCATTGTATAATGGCAGAAAGGGAAAGCCCCCTAGGAAACCCTGAATCCAAAATTGGATTGCAAACGGTTAATGCACAAAATTCCCAATAGGGAAAATAAAACCATTGAAATCAATAATTTCATTTCATTCCGTTTTGCAGCCGTGAAAACGGGACAAAATCAGGCCCCATGTGTTTAAGTCCTTACAATAATGGCACGCAGTATGGGTAATGCAATAAAATAATACCCCATGGCATGGATAAAAAGCACAGTAAAGTCAAAATATGGGGATAATACACACTGTGTTGTCAGTCACCCTACAGAGATAATAAATACAGTGATGTCACAGTACAAGAATGACATACACAATGACATCACAGTGCAAGGATAATAATATAGGAAAGGATTATTATATACCGTAATATTGCATTATTGGAATCTATCTACCTAAATTCACACATGGTTTTAAATACAGTGAGATAGCAAATCAATTTATTTATCTTATATCTAAAATAGAAGTCATGAGTATATGAAGAAGTGGAGTGCGGTCCGGTGCGCCCGGCCCCATGTACACACGGCAGCTCATAAATATTTATACACATTGTTAGAAAGTCCTTTCAACCTATTTCCTGGGGGAGATTCTGCGATAACTCTAACTTGTCTTTATGTAGTTTGGCAACACATATAGGCATGAGATGGTAGAGATGAGCTAAATATGAAATGGATGGGTGGAAGATAGATAATGATACACGGATAGATATGGAATAGATGTGAGCTAAATATATAGATAGATATACTTTGTCTTATATTGAACATGACGGCCAAGGTAACAGAAGAAGCTCTCTATTGGGACTTCTACAGCCTCGCACAAGCAGGACGGAGGTCTGGTTTAGCTATTTATTGAATATTTAACACATTCTGGATACTTTTATACAAGTTTTAAACAGGATATAAATTTGGTCTGGAAATCTTGTGTGCAGGGGCCTAGCTATAGGGGTTGCAGAGGATGCAGTCACTACCGGGCCCTTTACATATAAAGGCACTAATGTTATAAATCGCACATTGTATGCAGCGGGCCCTTGTACAGATTTTGCATTGAGAGTTTCTAGTTACTGCTCTGCCTGTGTGCTTTATGTATGTTTAAGATAATGGAACTATTTCAGCAGTGCTGAGATCGCTGCCGGATGACTAGGTCCAGTGCAGGTTTTAGATTTGGTTCTGCACCTTCCAGCTCAGTAGGTGTGACGTAATATAATCATATCTGTGGGTAATTAACTGGGTATTTACCTGGGCTGGATATTCATCTAGGTGCTGTGAATTGTCAGTTGCTCGCTGTCTGAGCTGGCAGTAAGTGGCTCCTGTGGACCGTGTGGTCTCTACTGTGACGTAACAGAGGACGGCTCCGTATGTTGCGGCTTCACTACCAGCTAAGTGCTGTGTCTTATTTTGTTTTGTCCTTTCTCAGTTTGGCCAAGTAGGGTTACCTAAGTCCCAGGAACGAGTGCAGGCCCGTATCTATCGAAGCGATCAGTCTGCCATGTTAGGCAGGGCTCTCTCCCCCGTCATCATGTATTTAGGGAAAGACTTCCCGTTTATTGGTTATGGTTTGTTTGGGCTGCCGCCCTTTGGGCTATTATTGTGCATATCTGCAGGTGCAGGTCCAGCACCCCATTTGCGAACGTAACAGGAAACAATATATATAAGTTTGCGTGGACAATCTGGACAGACCCCGTCACATTTTAGTCCTCACAGACCTTCATCCCATTTCATACCTACCACTAATCTTCTCAATTATGGACACTTGCTGGGAGCAGAAAATCAACATAATACAGCAATTTTCATAAACACCAGGTGGATCATCGATGCAGCTTCTTGGTAAATATGAAATAACAGTGTTGGGCCACTCGTTTTATTAGGTTTTCTATAGTCTCTCGTGTTAGAGGAACAGACAATGTTGATTATAATTGGCCGGTAAGAGGAACGTCCTGTCTCTAGGACTTACAAATAGGTACACATCGAATGCCTGAGTGATTCGAACCTGAAAGCCTCTGATTGGGATTATTAAAATAAGCAATTCTTTGGCAAACTTTATCATATTTTTGATACTGAAAATAAACAATCCGGGACACATATTACATGGATGGAATCGTGATATATAAATCCGCACTGTGGTACTTTATAGGGAATGTCCTCCCATCAACATTTTGCTTGGCAAAATATGCAAATTTTTGCTATTTTTTTTTTTTACCAGCCCGTACACTTTTGCAAAAAGTGGATGGGGCTTAGTGTTAGTGAGAAATGGATGGGCAGAGAAGCTGGCATAAATTATAGCTGTAATCTAAGCCAGTTCAGATTTGGCACACGGATGGCCTGAAGAGGCGCCAAATGTATTAAAAAGCTTGGCAACCTTAATACATTTGTATTACTTCAGGCCAGCACAATCTTTACTCAGACCTGCATATAAAATACCGGTCTAAGTACATCTGCCCCATATAACTCTCCAGTTCCGTACACACCAAGATGGCGACACCAATTTTTTTTTTTTCTTTGAGACAACCTGATGCATACTGTACATTGGTAGTCTAAGACACTACATGCTGCTTGGATTGGCCAGAGCTGCTCATATGAGCATTAATGACCAATCAGCATGTAGTATCTACTACTATAAGGCCAGGTTAACACCGTTTGGAGGTTCCATCGCAGATACGGCACAAAATACAGGAAAAGAAATAGCGCTGCATGTGGTAAAATGCTGGGCAGCTGAGTGGAAACCGAGCGGACCCCCTTATAATCAATGGCGCCTGTTCGGCGCTGTTTGGTTCCGTCATACGTGACATGTACTCTTACAGGTTAGGCTGCTAGTAAACCAACTTTATTGATAGCCACGCCATCAATGAAGTCAAGTAATCCACATGCGGCCCTAATTTCAGAGGATACTTCTAACTTCACAAGAATGTTTTTGAGCGGTGAGTTGAAACAGAATCCAAAAATTTGGGAAACACACAAAATTGTATCCAGATGGGTCAGTGGTCACAGTGCCACCCATAGCGGTCTTAGATTCATCCTACAAGCAGGTGAAGTATGCTTTGACGTTAATCTGAGTACAAGCTCGAGGGAGAATGAAACTAAAATTTTCAAAATGTGCATTTTTTAGACAACCGCAGGTCTATCACACATCTCAAAGGTCTTAAGTAGGTAATGAGAAGCAGAAGTTTGGAGTTGAGGAGGTTAAAGGAACGGAACGTCTTTTTAACTGGTTAGTAAACCATTTAGGGTGTTTTTGAAAGGTGGATCATAAAGTACCAAAAATAGGAAAAATACTGTAATGTAACATCAGCGACATCATATCACATCCAAGTAGCATATAGGAGAATCCAACACATCCAATCTTATAGGGATTGCTTGGGTTAGAAAACTCATTTACAAATACCTTACTAGGGAATTCTGAGTTAAGCAGATGGGGGTCTTTCATTCAGGACCCTCATCTATCAGCTGTAAAGAGCATTTTTTTTCTTTGGAGGACTCAACATGTGAGTGTGTGTGTGTTACACAAGCGACCATTTATTTAAATGAGAACTGTGTAATACATCTTTTCCCCTGTGGAGGTGCTGCAGAGAAATCAAACACTTGCTATCAAACTCGAGTACAGCTGATTGGTGGACATCTCTATGATCAGCTTATCATGGGAGGGCCTTTATTTGAGTCAGAGACTAAAACACATAGCATTTTACAAGCAGGAATTCAAAAATATCTCTATAGCGAGAGGGATGGGAAGAAGTCATTTCCTTAAAGGTTATGAGTGCTTGAGGAGCACTAAGATGCTACTCTATCATGGCCAGGGCACAGACAAGTTTTAATTTCTAGCAGGAGGTACATCTGCACCTTGGAAGTTAACTACCATCTCTTCACCAGCCTTAGCCCAACTATCAGCTAATTCTCTGTTCGCGAGTCTTGGTGCTACACCATGGTGCAGCCGACCCTAAGTGACCATCAGAACCTTCAGGATGGTCGTGGGAGCAACGGAAACCAAAACGGTGAAAAAATTGGGTATAAGGCACAACCTGGAAACACATATGAGTTCACAAGCTTTATTTTGCTTAACTCTTCTGTTTATTGTATAACCAGCATATATACACGTTTCAAGGCCACCAAGCCTGATATACTATCCTCAGGATAGGTCATCAATAGATAATAGGCGGGAATCCACCATTTAAGATCCCCGCCAATCAGCTAATTTCCTGACACCGCTTTCAGTGCAGACAGGGCAGGAAGCAGATGGCACTGTCCGTACTGCAGTGGCCAGGGTTGGTATTGCAGGCACAGTTCCCATTGAATTCAATGCAATGCAAACCCGTTGTAGTATGGACAGCGCAATTTGCTTCCTGTACTGTCCATAATGACAGCGGTGCCTAAAATGAGCTAAGATCCTGAGTGATGGACCCCCTACGATCATCTATTGATGACCCATCAATAGATAAAAGGCCCAAAGTCCCGGATAACCCCTTTAGCGATGTCCAGTATTGACTTCATTTATCACCTGTTTCCTCTCGTTGCGGCGAACCGCCCCGACACCATGCGCCAACAATATTGTTTTGAGAAAACCGCAGCTATCAGATTATCTTTCCGCTGATGCTCAGATTCTCAGTCCAAGATTAGAACAAAAGCAACTTTTCTGTTTCCCGCAGCGGCTGTGTGATGGTGATGATGATGATGGCCTCCACATGTTTTACGTAATTCACAACAGATGCATCGCAGAGATAAACTGATGGTAGAAAAGTGAAAAGTTCATGTTTATAATTTATAGAGCGCTGTGGACGAGGCGTGAGATGTCATCTTCAGGCTGCTCTATTGTAAGACTAAGACCTTATTCACATGACCGTATACACGCAGTTATTGTAGCCGTGTCAAAAAATTGCGACCATCTGAAGTATTGGATTCCAATGTATTCATTCAGATAAATAATTTTTGGGGACGTAAAAAAAAAATTGCGCCGGGGAAAAAAAAGACATCGGCGACCAATTTTATACGGTGCGTGAAAAAATAGGTCTTGCCCTATCTTTTGCCAAATTCGCTGGAGGCTCCCATAGACTTCTATGGGAGCTTAAGAAAAAAGGGAGGGAGTTTAGCTGCGTCCAACGCTGGGAAAAGACAGCTGGCTCTATTTAAGCATTAGCAGTGATTCCGAGGATTTCTGCTGACCGAGGGATTTCCTTGCAGCGGCGTATCTTTTTGCAGATACGCAGCAGCCGCCCGTGTGAATGACCAATAATACGCTAATTAAGTTCAGGACTTGATCGCGGCTATTCTTCATTCATGTGATTTTTCACCACATACGGCCGAGCGTAAAAATGCATATGGTTGTGTGAAAGAGGCCTTACGATGCAATCACATGGGCGGGTATCGCACGCAATATCTGACTGATTGTGATATGGTCAGATATTCCGCGCAGGTTTAAAAAAAGTTGGAAGATATGTCCTTCTCCATCTTTTCTCGCACGTAGTATTAACACCCGAGAATCCCGATAACGGAAACAAAACCATTGAAATCAATGCTTTACGGCTACCTGTTTAGTGTGAATGGAGGCGGAGGGGGGGGGGGGGAGGGGGGGAAACGATCCCAGCCCGCTCCACCTTCATTCACTAGCGATGATCGTTCCTTTGTAAAGGCACAGGAATAACTATCGCTGGGACAATCTGCTGGGCAGATGCGATGATTCTGGGTAAAAGGGCCCAGCCCTCCGGTTTCAGGACAAAATTCTGTGCCGGGACAGGAGGGGAGGGGGGGGGGGGTTATATTGCCTGCAGTTTTACTTCACTGCTGCTACCTGAATCACCTGTTTTTGGCTATTCAAGGTGGCTGCTGCAATTTTCTAACTACCTAATGCACACTGAGTACTACTCTCTGATTGCTGATCACATGAGCAGAGCTGGCCAATTAGAGAGCAGATATAATACCAATGGGTAGGCTAACACTATAAATGCATTATGGGGACCAGGTAGTCTGCAGATTCTGTTGACCATATTAGATGGACAAAAACAGGACCCAGAACTGGTGGATTGAATGGTCTGTAGGGAACAATTGAAGTAATAACTTCTTGCTCCCTCTGGTCCCGGGAAAGAATTTTGTCCCAAAACCTTATTTGTCATGAAAAAAGGAGCAAAAATTATATTGGTAGTCCAATAAATAAAGTTAGGCCCAATGTGCACAAAATTGCTAAAAAATATCTGGTCATGTAGGATACTAGTCGTTAAAGAGGACCTGTCATGTCCTCTGATCAGTGGGGCCGGCTGCATAGCTTTGCAATTGGATTCTATCATACCTCTACTTGTCTTTGGACTTCCCCCATTCTCCCGTATTGAATCTGTTAAGTGGGCGGTCTTCTTCACTCAATGTAAGTGGGTGAGGTCAGGTTTCTTTCGCCCACTGATGTTATCCATTGACAGTGATCGGAAGAGACCGCCCACTTGACTGATTCCCAGCTGGATGGGGTGATAGAGTCGGTAGCACCAAGGATGTAAAGCGACATAGCCAGCCCTCCTAATCAACGGACATGACAGGTCTTTTTTAGGGAGTTAAAATAAGGACTGCAGCTAACATGAGATGGGCCCCTTTTTTCCTGGGGCCCCATAGTAGCCGCATTGATTGCCTCTAGGGTATGTATCCTTTCTGCTGGCATCACCGATTAGCTACATGCTATAGGTGGGCATTCAAGTGATTGCACTGCAACTTAAACTTTGACTGCTTTTTTTTCCAGAAACAGCGCCATACCTGTACATGGGTTGCTTCTGGTATTGCAGCTCAGCTCCACTGAAGTAAGTTTGAGCTGCAGTTCCACATACAACCTGTGGACAGGTGTGGCGCTGTTTTTAAAAAAACAGCCATGTTTTTCTCATCCCTTTTATTATAGGGTTCAATGGAACGTGAAAGAAGCTAAGAGCGAGCAACTCAGACAACTTTAAATCCAAAACCACATGTGTTCACAATTACTCCCATTGTTGTTGTTGCCTTTGTTGCTTCATTGCTACCTTGGCACCAGGATTTCAGATCTGTATCTATGTTCCGATGGCTGCAGCGGTATAATAAGCCCTTAGAGAGGTATTATGGGAGAGCCACTTGCATGGTAATCATCTGCATGTCCTTACCCACAATCCCTTGCCCTTCATCCTGTTTTATCTGTTTCCGTGTAGATGGACTGATCCTGGCGCTGCCTGGGAACATATTAAATGTGTTCTTTGCTCGGGAAGATCCTGTAAACAGAACTGTAATTATTTATAAAACACAGAATTTGGCAAAAAAATGGACTTCGAGTAAAATGTAATGAAGTCTGTCAGTGGGATGATATAAATGGGGGAGATTGTACTTTTAGGAACAAAGCATGGAAAATTCATTGCAAATGAAAAGCAAATATAGACTAACAATATCAGAGAGCCTGGTGGATGAAATGACAGCGGTAAAATGTGCCTGATGATGGCGTGGACGTATTCTAGTGAGTTCACCATCACCTCATCCTCAGGCAGAGAGTTCCATAGTCTCACTGCTGTTACAGTAAAGAACCCCCTTCTGTGTTTGTGAAGAAACCTTCTTTCCTCTAGACGTAGAGGGCTCCCTCTTGTTACAGTCACAGTCCTGGGTATAGATAGATGATTGGAGATCTCTGTATTGTCCCCTGATATATTTATACATAGTTATTAGGTCACCCCTCAGCCGTCTTTTTTTTAAAACCAAATAACCCCAATGATAAACTCTCTGGGTATTGTAGTCCGCCCATTCTACTTATTACTTTAGTTGCCCCCTTTGTACCCGCTCAAGCTCTGATATGTCCTTCTTGAGTACCGGTGCCCCAAACTGTCCACAATATTCCATGTGCGGTCTGACCAGTGACTTGTAAAAGAGGAAGAACAATGTTCTCATCATGTGCCCCTAGATCTCTTTTGATGCACCCATGATCCCATTTGCCTTGGCAGCAGCTGCCTGACACTGGTTGCTCCAGTTAAGTTTACAGTTAACTAAAATCCCCAAGTCCTTCTCCATGTCAGTGTTTCCAGTGGTTTCCCATTTAGCATGTAATGGTAACATGTATTTCCTGTCCATGTGCAGAACATTACATTCATCAGTGTTAAACCTCATTTGCCACTTTTCTGGCCAAACTCCCAACTTATCTGGATCCTCTTACAGCCACATTCTGTCCTTTTTTGTGTTAATTACTTCACATAGTTTTGTGTTATCTGTCAATATCAATATTTTACTGCACAATCCTTTTACTGGGTCATTAACAAATATATTAAAAAGAATAGGGCCCAGTACTGCCCCCTGTGGTACCCCACTAGTAATAGTGACCCAATCAGAGTATGTACCATCAGTTACTTGCCCACTTACACACATTCTCGCCCAGACCAAGCATAATCATTTTATATACCAACCTTTTATATGGCACGGTATCAAACGCTTTGGAAAAGACCAAATACACAAGATCCAATGACTCTCTGGTCCAGTCTAGAACTTACATCCTCGTAGAAGCTGATTAGGTTGGTGTGACAGGAGCGATCTCTCATAAACCCATGCTGATACGGAGTTTTACAGCTATTTTCCTTGAGGTTCTCCAGGATAGCATCTCTTAGAAACCCTTCAAACATTTTACCGGCCTGTAGTTTCACTTTTCAAACCCCTTTTTGAATATTAGAACCACATTGGCTATGCACCAATCCAATGGAGCAGACCCCATCACATATAGAAGGTAGAATAACTGCAGGTTCAGACTACAATGGGTTTGTTTGTAGTCTGTAACCATGGAGATACATTTCACTGCATAAGAACTGTAGACACAAAACAGTTGGAGATTTTTTTTAAAATAAAGACTATTTGCAAAGCTACTTCATTTCATATTTTAGATAGAAATACATAAAGATTAACACAAATAAATAAATTAAAAAAATATTTATAAATAAATCTGACTAATAAAACCATCATACAACTCCATGGATGGAAAGATAAAAAAGTTATGGTGTTCAGAAGATGGCGACAAAAAATATATGCATGTTTATTCACAGATATGTTTTTGTTTTTTGTTTTTTAACTTTTTATTACAATTTTCTCATAAAAAAACAACAAAAAACATTTGTTCATTTATGTATTTGATTTAAGTAGTACAGCAAAGAAAGAAAAAACAAAAATGGCTAAATTGCATTTTTTTCCATTTTACTCCATTCTAAAATTTGTAAAAGTTTTTCAGTGAACTATATGGTTGATTAGTACCAATGAAAAATACAACTTGGCCCGCAAAAAAACAAGCCCTCAGACAGTTGCATTGATGGAAAAATAAAAGAGTTATGATTTTTTTTGAAAGCTGAGTGGGAAAACTGAAAATGGGGGGAAAAAAGGGCAGTGTCCTTAAGGGGTTAAAATAATATCCATAATGAAGACATGTTATATGCTGTCATCTAGAAGGAAGCAAGATTAGATTATGTAATTTCTTTTAAACCCATTAAGGACAAGCATACTGAAAATACGGCAGGGGTTTAAAGCCCTTGCTTCTGCAATCAAGGAGAAGCAGGAGTGTACTAAGAAGTGAAAGTGGAAGTGTAACTATGTGTCCGCCGGTCCCCCTGTTACAGCAGAGCTACAGAGTCCTAGCAGACCCTGATCAGCTCTGCCAGTGACTATTGTCACTACAGGGGATGTAACTGAGGCTCCTCTGGATGTGGCTCCTATGGATGCCCCAGCTACAGTGGGAAAATGTCAAATTACAAAAAACATGTTAATGTCCCCCATAGGTCTTATATGACGTCATGGGGGACATAGATAGTAAAAAATAATTACACAAATAAGTAAAACAAAATTATTACAGAATAAAATAAAAATATATACATAAAAAAGAAAATAACCCAAAGCTGATGCCAACCAAAACCATCGCTATAAGCGCCCTGTAATCCAAAACCATACATATTATATATCAAAACGTCTGAAACAAAATGAGGAACCCGTTCCGATATCTTATTTTAGCGTAAGTATACTAATTAAAAAAAAATCTCTAAATATTAAAAAAATCTTTTTTTTAGATTTTACCCCCAATAAAACCAAAAAAATGGGGAAAAAAAGTCAGTGAAAAAGATTTTTAAAAATAGCCCTATATGCCACGGAAAAAAAAACACAGCAAAAATAATTTTGATAGCTAAAGGAAAAAAATATGGCAGTTAAAGCACCACATAGGTAAAATCTAGAGATGAGCGAGTATACTCGGTAAAGGCAATTGCTCGAACTAGCATTGCCTTTACCGAGTACCTGCCCGCTTGAGATGAAACGTTCAGGTGCCGGCGGCGGGCAGGGAGCTGCGGGGAGAGCGGGACGGAACGGAGGGGAGATCTCTCTCTCCCTCTCTCCCTCCCGCTCCCTCCTGCTGACAGCCGCTACTCACAGCTCCCTCGAGCCGGCACCTGAACGTTTCATCTCGAGCGGGCAGGTACTCGGTAAAGGCGATGCTCGCTCAAGCAATTGAATTGCCTTTACCGAGTATACTCGCTCATCTCTAGTAAAATCCCTAAAAAGTGTCTGGTCCTTAAGGTACAAAACAGCCTGGTCCTAAAGGGGTTAAATCAGATTATTTTTATTGAAATTATATTTTTGAATACAGTTACCTCTCAATACTACATAGTTATATATGCATAAGTATTAGAAGCCAATGATCTGCCAAAAAAACGGCTCAGGATAGCAAACACATGGTTTATGCAACCCAAATGCTGACTGCGCACGTGGACATCTCCCAATGGCCTCCATCGAAATCAGATTGATTACATCCTGTGTAATCATCGTTGGCCAAGTTCAGTCTTGCAATGAAAAGCTTTCCTGAGGAACTGATCATGAACTCATTGCAGCTAAGATCAAGATCAAATTCCGTAGCATTAAGATAGGTGCTCCACTGAGAAAATTCGACACCTCTACAATCCCCCAACCATACACTATTGAGGCAGCAAACCGATTCGAACTGCTTGACAAATCAGAAAAGCATCCGAAGGAACTATGGCATGATATACAGTCCACAGTTATGGAAACAGCCAGTAAGCATCTCACCTATAAAAAGCAGGACAAATGACGTTATTGGTTGTCCGAGCAAACCCTCAGAATAGGTGATAAAAGGAGAGCAGTAGAGATGAGCGAACGTACTCGTCCGAGCTTCATGCTCGGGCGAATATTAGGGTGTTCGGGATGCTCGTTACTCTTAACGAGCACCACGCGATGTTCGGGTTACTTTCACTTTCATCTCTGAGACGTTAGCGCGCTTTTCTGGCCAATTGAAAGACAGGGAAGGCATTACAACTTCCCCCTGTGACGTTCAAGCCCTATACCACCCCCCTGCTGTGAGTGGCTGGGGAGATCAGATGTCACCCGAGTATAAAAATCGGCCCCTCCCGCGGCTCGCCTCAGATGCGTTGTGAGTTAGCTGAGGGAAAGTGCTGTTGTGTTGGAGCTGCTGTAGGGAGAGTGTTAGTAGTGAGTGTAGGCTTCAAGAACCCCAACGGTCCTTCCTATGGCCACATCTATCAGTGTGCAGTAGTTTTCGAGGCTGCTGTTAGGAGTGTTGCACCTTTTTTTTTTTTTTTTCAAAATCGGCTGTGCAGAGCATTGCGCCCTGCAGTAATACTACAGGGACAGAAGTGGTGGTTAGGCAGGGAGAGTGTTAGGAGTGAGTGTAGGCTTCAAGAACCCCAACGGTCCTTCTTAGGGCCACATTTAACCGTGTGCAGTACTGTGCAGGCTGCTGTTAGCAGTGTTGCATATTTTATTTTTTTTCAAAATCGGCTGTGCAGAGCATTGCGCCCTGCAGTAATACTACAGGGACAGAATTGTGTAGGCAGGGCCAGAAGACATATATTATTGATTGAATATAGTCAGTGGGCCTTTTCTTTAAAAAAAAAGGGAAACATTCTATTTGGCCTGCCTCTGACAGTCCTCAGCGTTCTGGGTACGTGTGTGGTGGGTGGAGAACGTAAAGAAATCATACGCAGCCAGCTACGTTTAACAGCAGGCTTGCGCAAATTTATTTCCTGCCTGGGAAAAATCACCGCTCTGCTGCACTTCATATAACACTGCAGTTCTGTGGAACACATTTCTTATCTGATTGAATATAGTCAGTGGGCCTTCCCTTTAAAAAAAAAAAGGGAAACATTCTATTTGGCCTGCCTCTGACAGTCCTCAGCGTTCTGGGTACGTGTGTGGTGGGTGGAGAACGTAAATAAATCATACGCAGCCAGCTACGTTTAACAGCAGGCTTGCGCCAATTTATTTCCTGCCTGGGAAAAATCACCGCTCTGCTGCACTTCATATAACACTGCAGTTCTGTGGAACACATTTCTAATCTTATCTGATTGAATATAGTCAGTGGGCCTTCCCTTTAAAAAAAAAAAAAGGGAAGCATTCTATTTGGCCTGCCTCTGACAGTCCTCAGCGTTCTGGGTACGTGTGTGGTGGGTGGAGAACGTAAAGAAATCATACGCAGCCAGCTACGTTTAACAGCAGGCTTGCGCCAATTTATTTCCTGCCTGGGAAAAATCACCGCTCTGCTGCACTTCATATAACACTGCAGTTCTGTGGAACACATTTCTTATCTGATTGAATATAGTCAGTGGGCCTTTTCTTTAAAAAAAAAGGGAAACATTCTATTTGGCCTGCCTCAGACAGTCCTCAGCGTTCTGGGTACGTGTGTGGTGGGTGGAGAACGTAAAGAAATCATACGCAGCCAGCTACGTTTAACAGCAGGCTTGCGCCAATTTATTTCCTGCCTGGGAAATCAAATCACTGGTAATACAGCATGCTGAGGGGTAGGGGTAGGCCTAGAGGACGTGGACGCGGCCGAGGATGCGGAGGGCCAAGTGAGGGTGTGGGCACAGGCCGAACTCCTGATCCAGGTGTATCGCAGCCGACTGCTGCGCGATTACGAGAGAGGCACGTTTCTGGCGTCCCCACATTCATCGCACAATTAATGGGTCCACGCGGGAGACCTTTATTAGAAAATGAGCAGTGTGAGCAGGTCCTGTCGTGGATGGCAGAAAGTGCTTCGAGCAACCTATCGTCCACCCACAGTTCTGCGCCGTCCACTGCTGCAAATCCGAATCCTCTGTCTGCTGCTCCTCCTTCCTCCCAGCCTCCTCACTCCACGAAAATGACACATGCTCAGGAGCGGGAAGACTCCCAGGAACTGTTCTCGGGCCCCTGCTCAGATTGGGCAGCAGTGGTTCCTCTCCCACCAGAGGAGTTTATCGTCACTGATGCCCAACCATTGGAAAGTTCCCGGGGTCCGGGGGATGAGGCTGGGGACTTCTGGCAACTGTCTCAAGACCTTTCAGTGGGTGAGGAGGACGATGACGATGAGACACAGTTGTCTATCGGTGAGGTAGTAGTAAGGGCAGTAAGTCCGAGGGAGGAGCGCACAGAGGATTCGGAGGAAGAGCAGCAGGAGGACGATGAGGTGACTGACCCCACCTGATTTGCAACGCCTACTCAGGACAGGTCTTCAGAGGGGGAGGCAAGGGCAGCAGCAGGGCAGGTTGCAAGAGGCAGTGCGGTGGCCAGGGGTAGAGGCAGGGCCAGACCGAATAATCCACCAACTGTTTCCCAAAGCGCACCCTCGCGCCATGCCACCCTGCAGAGGCCAAGGTGCTCTAAGGTCTGGCAGTTTTTCACAGAGACGCCTGACGACCGACGAACAGTGGTGTGCAACCTTTGTCGCGCCAAGATCAGCCGGGGAGCCACCACCAACAGCCTCACCACCACCAGCATGCGCAGACATATGATGGCCAAGCACCCCACAAGGTGGGACGAAGGCCGTTCACCGCCTCCGGTTTGCACCGCTGCCTCTCCCCCTGTGCCCCAACCTGCCACTGAGATCCAACCCCGCTCTGAGGACACAGGCACTACCGTCTCCTGGCCTGCACCCACACCCTCACCTCCGCTGTCCTCGGCCCAATCCAGCAATGTCTCGCACCGCACCGTCCAGCCGTCGCTAGCGCAAGTGTTTGAGCGCAAGCGCAAGTACGCCGCCACGCACCCGCACGCTCAAGCGTTAACCGTCCACATAGCCAAATTTATCAGCCTTGAGATGCTGCCGTATAGGGTTGTGGAAACGGAGTCCTTCAAAAGTATGATGGCGGCGGCGGCCCCGCGCTACTCAGTTCCCAGTCGCCACTACTTTTCCCGATGTGCCGTCCCAGCCCTGCACGACCACGTCTCCCGCAACATTGTACGCGCCCTCACCAACGCGGTTACAGCCAAGGTCCACTTAACAACGGACACGTGGACAAGCACAGGCGGGCAGGGCCACTACATCTCCCTGACGGCACATTGGGTGAATTTAGTGGAGGCTGGGACAGAGTCAGAGCCTGGGACCGCTCACGTCCTACCCACCCCCAGAATTGCGGGCCCCAGCTCGGTGGTGGTATCTGCGGCGGTGTATGCTTCCTCCACTAAAGCACCCTCCTCCTCCTCCTCCTCCAACGCAACCTCTGTCTCGCAATCAAGATGTGTCAGCAGCAGCAGTGCGTCGCCAGCAGTCGGTGTCGCGCGTCGTGGCAGCACAGCGGTGGGCAAGCGTCAGCAGGCCGTGCTGAAACTACTCAGCTTAGGAGATAAGAGGCACACGGCCCACGAACTGCTGCAGGGTCTGACAGAGCAGACCGACCGCTGGCTTGCGCCGCTGAGCCTCCAACCGGGCATGGTCGTGTGTGACAACGGCCGTAACCTGGTGGCGGCTCTGCAGCTCGGCAGCCTCACGCACGTGCCATGCCTGGCCCATGTCTTTAATTTGGTGGTTCAGCGCTTTCTGAAAAGCTACCCACGCTTGTCAGACCTGCTCGTAAAGGTGCGCCGGCTCTGCGCACATTTCCGCAAGTCCCACACGGACGCTGCCACCCTGCGGACCCTGCAACATCGGTTTACTCTGCCAGTGCACCGACTGCTGTGCGACGTGCCCACACGGTGGAACTCTACGCTCCACATGTTGGCCAGGCTCTATGAGCAGCGTAGAGCTATTGTGGAATACCAACTCCAACATGGGCGGCGCAGTGGGAGTCAGCCTCCTCAATTATTTTCAGAAGAGTGGGTCTGGTTGGCAGACATCTGCCAGGTCCTTCGAAACTTTGAGCAGTCTACCCAGGTGGTGAGCGGCGATGCTGCAATCATTAGCGTCACCATTCCTCTGCTATGCATCTTGAGAAGTTCCCTGCAAAGCATAAAGGCAGACGCTTTGCGCTCGGAAACAGAGCCGGGGGAAGACAGTATGTCGCTGGATAGTCAGAGCACCCTCCTGTCTATATCTCAGCGCGTTCAGGAGGAGGAGGAGGAGCATGAGGAGGATGAGGAGGAGGGGGAAGAGACAGCTTGGCCCACTGCTGACGGTACCCTAGCTGCTTGCCTGTCATCCTTTCAGCCTGAGGAGGAGGAGGAGGAGGAGAAGGAGGAGGATCCTGAAAGTGATCTTTCTAGTGAAGACAGCCATGTGTTGCGTACAGGTACCCTGGCACACATGGCTGACTTCATGTTAGGATGCCTTTCTCGTGACCCTCGCGTTACACGCATTCTGGCCACTACGGATTACTGGGTGTACACACTGCTCGACCCACGGTATAAGGAGAACCTTTCCACTCTCATTCCCGAAGAGGAAAGGGGTTCGAGAGTGTTGCTATACCACAGGACCCTGGCGGACAAGCTGATGGTAAAATTCCCATCCGACAGCGCTAGTGGCAGAAGGCGCAGTTCCGAGGGCCAGGTAGCAGGGGAGGTGCGGAGATCGAGCAGCATGTACAGCACAGGCAGTGCAACAGTCTTTAAGGCCCTGGACAGCTTTATGGCTCCCCAGCAAGACTGTGTCACCGCTCCCCAGTCAAGGCTGAGTCGGCGGGAGCACTGTAAAAGGATGGTGAGGGAGTACGTAGCCGATCGCACGAACGTCCCCCCTGACGCCTCTGCCACCTACAACTACTGGGTGTCGAAGCTGGACACGTGGCCTGAACTAGCGCTGTATGCCCTGGAGGTGCTTGCTTGTCCTGCGGCTAGCGTCCTGTCAGAGAGGGTGTTTAGTGCGGCTGGGGGAATCATCACAGATAAGCGTACCCGCCTGTCAACCGACAGTGCCGACAGGCTTACACTCATCAAGATGAACAAAGCCTGGATTTCCCCAGACTTCTCTTCTCCACCAGCGGACAGCAGCGATACCTAAGCAATACGTAGGCTGCACCCGCGAATGGAAGCATCGTTCTCTCTCACCATCCAAAACGGGGACATTTCTGCTTCATCAATCTGTGTATAATATTCCTCCTCCTCCTCCTGCTCCTCCTCCTGAAACCTGACGTAATCACGCCGAACGGGCAATTTTTCTTAGGGCCACAAGGCTCACTCATATAATTTTTCTAAACAATTTTTATACGTTTCAATGCTCTTAAAAGCGTTGAAACTTTAACTTGAACCAATTTTTCGTTCAACTGGGCTGCCTCCAGGCCTAGTTACCACTTAAGCCACATTAACCAAAGCGATTAATGGGTTTCACCTGCCATCTTGGTTGGGCATGGCCAATTTTTTCTGAGGTACATTACTACTGTTGGTACACCAATTTTTTTGGGCCCTCACCTACAGTGTAATCATAGTAATTTCTATGTTCTTCGCCTGCACTCATGGTACAGAAAGGTGTGTGGGGTTGGCCTACACTTTAGCTACATAAATGTAACTGGGGCATTGACTATACTGCAGCTACTGAAATGTGAAAGAGACTGTTATCTCCCTAAACTGCTGCAATGGGAATGTTACTGGGGCCTGTCTTGAGTGCTACTATTACTGAAATGGAACTAAGACTGCGCTCCCCCTATACTGCTGCTAGTGATATGTTAGTGGGGCCTGTCCCTAATGCTACCGCTGAAATGTTAATATTTCTGGGCTCTGCCTATACCGCTGCTAATGGTATGTCACTGGGGTGTGGAAACAGAGGCTTCACAAAGACATGATGGCGGCGAGGACATTTCCCACCAACGCTGTTACTGTTAAGGTGCATATAACCACGGACACGTGTAGAGGACACATAGTGCCTCCAAAACATCCCCCTCCTCCTCCAACAATGAAAACATTCTTGGCAAATACCTTTGCATTGGTCAGTCTGGTGGCAGTCCAAGAATTTCACCTTTAACGACACAACAAGAGAGCACCACCACCATCCCCCCGCCACGGCCCACTTAATCCTGGCCACATTCCGAAAACCAACTACATAAAACCGCACTACCAGGTCCGCAGTCACCACCACATTACCACCAACGAGGTTACTGTTAAGGTACATATTACCAGTCAGACTGGGGCATGCAGTGTGGGCCGAAGCCCACCTGTATTAAGCACGACATTACTACCTCAGCTGTGTTGGGCAATGCAATGGGATATTTTTATGTACCGCCGGTGGGTTCCTGGCACCCACCCATGCTGTGGGTCCACAGGGAATTATAAATGCATCTGTTTTCTACTTCTAAAGAACCCCAGCCAGACTGGGGCATGCAGTGTGGGCCGAAGCCCACCTGTATTAAGCACGACATTACTACCTCAGCTGTGTTGGGCAATGCAATGGGATATTTTTATGTACCGCCGGTGGGTTCCAGGGAGCCACCCATGCTGTGGGTCCACAGGGACTTCACAATAGGGAGTTGTACCTGCCTGTGACTATTTATAAAAAAACGCGGTCTGACTGGGGCATGCAGACACCTTGACAGAATGAATAGTGTGTGGCACATAGGTTCCCCATTGCTATGCCCACGTGTGCAGCTCCTGATGGCGGTGGCACAGGATTATATTTCTCATTGCTTCTGTACAGCATTGTGGGCTATCGCCCCGCCCCTTTTAAAGAGGGTCGCTGCCTAGCCGTGCCAACCCTCTGCAGTGTGTGCCTGCGGTTCCTCCTCATGGCAGACGCACTTATAAATAGACATGAGGGTGGTGTGGCATGAGGGCAGCTGAAGGCTGCGCAGGGACACTTTGGTGTGCGCTGTGGACACTGGGTCGTGCGGGGGGGTTGGGCAGCATGTAACCCAGGAGAAGTGGCAGCGGAGTGTCATGCAGGTAGTGATTGTGCTTTGTTGGAGGTAGTGTGGTGCTTAGCTAAGGTATGCATTGCTAATGAGGGCTTTTCAGAAGTAAAAGTTGTTGGGAGGGGGGGGGGGCACTCTTGCCGCTATTGTGGCTTAATAGTGGGACCTGTGAACTTGAGATGCAGCCCAACATATAGCCCCTCGCCTGCCCTATCCGTTGCTGTGTCGTTCCCATCACTTTCTTGAATTGCCCAGATTTTCACACATGAATCGGCGAAATACAAAAATGCTCGGGTCGCCCATTGACTTCAATGGGGTTCGTTATTCGAAACGAACCCCCAAGCATCGCGATAATTTCGTCCCGAGTAACGAGCACCCAAGCATTTTGGTGCTCGCTCATCTCTATAGAGCAGCATAGGTGGCCGGCAACAAAGACGAAGTTCGGCAACTAAATGCCGATTTTCAGCAAGTGGCATGGAAAGACAAAGAAATGGACAGGAATGAGCATTGCAAACAACTCAAAGCAAGAGCCATGAAAGGCCATGTGCGAGGCATATTCTAACAGGTCAGGATGGTCCAAAAACCTTTCTTGGCATGCAATGGCAAAATCAAAGGCAAAATGGCAAGGAACTGAATGACCAACGGAGTATCAAGGATGGGTGGTGGGAATACTCAGAGGAACCACATGCTTGCATCCACATACCTGGACTATTGCATGAGGTGGAGCCTGTGGACTTGGAGCCTCTATTATGGAATCAGAAGTCATTATGGCAATGAAACAACTAGCCGTAGATAGCACACCAGCAGAGCTATTACTGCCAGTACCAGTGAAAACCATCACAGCGCTGTGCCAGGCAGTATGGGCATCCACAGAATGGTCACAGGACTGGAAAAGATCTCTCTTCTACCAAAGAAAGGCGACTCCCAGAATTGCTCCAACTACTGAACAATTGCCCTCATTCCACAAGCCAGCAAGATCCTTCTCAAAATTGTACAGGAAAGCCTGAGATCAGTAGTTGAAGCGGTGCTCCCTGATGCGCAGGCAGGATTCTGGCGAGGCACCTGCCACCATATTGCAAACCTGTAATGGATTATGGAAAAAGCTCAAGAATACCAAAAGAATATCTACATGTGTTTCATCGACTACATCAAGGACTTTGACTGCGTTGACTATGACAAGCTATGGCAGGTCCTACAAGAGCTGGGCGTATCGGCACATCTAGTCAGGCTGATAAAATCACTTTATACCAGTCAAGAAGCCACTATGAGAACACAGTATGGGGACACAGATCGGTTTGGGATCGGCAAAAGGCGCCCGACAGGGCTGCATCCTCTCACCCTTCTTGTTTAACCTATATACGGAAGTGATCATGTGGAAAATGGACCTAGATGAATTGGAAATCGGGGTGAGAATAGGTGGAAGAAACATCAACAATCTCCGTTATGCAAATGACACAACTCTGCTTCCAGAAGCAGAAGCCGGTCTGAAGCTGCTGATATGGAAGATTAAAACTGAAAGTGAAAAAATTTGCTCTATCTGAATTTAAAGAAGACAAAAATTATGCAAACTGCAAAAAATTGTCAAATTCAAATCAAAATTGACAATGAGGTCATAGAACACGTGCGAGACTTCATCTTCCTTGGCTCAAAAACTGACCAGACTGGAGAATCTAGGCAGGAGATAAAACGTAGGATAACATTGGGGCGAAGCGCGATGCTAAATATGGACAAAATCTGGTGAAGAAGGGATATCCGTATAGCAACTAAACGCAGGATAGTGCAAACCACCGTATCCCCAATAGCCGTGTATGAATGTGAGAGCTGGACTGCGAAAACAGCTGATAGGAGGAGGATTGACCCGTTGGAGCTGTGGTGCTGGTGAAAGCTGCTGCGTATACCCTGGATGAAGAGAGTAATAAACAGAGAAGTCCTGAACTGTATAAGACTCGGATTTGGCCATGTAATATGAGCAGAGATGCTAGAAAAATCTATAATGCTTGGACAGATCAGCGGCAAAAGACGACCCGACTGCCAAAGGACACGATGGAGCAGTGGCCAGGGTCAGACCTTTGGCCAGGGGAGACAGCGGGGATGCAGGATGGTGCAATGTCAACCATCCATCATATATAAACATACAGGGGGTGGACAAAAATATGGAAACACCGTGCAAAATGCATGCCTTAAAATTGGTCTCTACATGTTTTATTGAACTATGATTTATAATCCCATGTAACTTAAGTGGAGGTAATATGACACAGATGCTACCACGCAGAAGTGGACATCCGCCCGAGCAACAAGGTTCCATTGATTAGGGGTTTGAGTCACTCAGCTGCTGCTACCAGCTTCCCCACACGGCCGAGCGCAATATTGGGCCGTGAAACTCGGCCTGATATCGTGCTTGCCAGCATGAGAATTAACCGTGGATGCAAGGCGTTTTTCTTTAAAAACGCCTCCCATCACTTCAGGTAAAGTAGCGATCCTCCGGTGCAGCTTTCAGAGGATCGGCAAATGTTTTGCATTGTTTTCAATGGGAAACCTCGCATCGCACTCGTGTGCACATTACATGCCGTGTGATGTGTTTTCATGTCCCATTGAAGAACAATTGGCAATGCGTTCCGAGGAACACGAAAATATAGGTCACATTACAATGCAGTGGGGGAATCGCTTATGTATATGACTCCATTCAAAAGAATGGGGTTTATATTCGTGCGAGATTTGTGTGTCTCGCAATACACAAATCTTGCGCGATTTTCTCGCCGTGTGAAAGCAGCCTTAGTCAAACAGCATCTCTTTTGATATATCCCCGTTTCCAAAGATATAACCTCCCTCATCTTTGCTGCGAAGTCTCCTACTGAGCCGGGAAGAAAAGAAGGATACAAAGAATCCGGCGGTCTGGTCTGCGTTGTAAGAGGCAGGGGGAAAGTAACAGATGAAAACTTGTTTGTCTCTTTGTTACTTTCCCCCTGCCTCTTCCAACACACACCCAGTGCGCCAAATTCTTTTTAACTTTTCTTTCTTCCTGGCTCTGTGGCCAAGATACTCTCATACTTCGGACATATCCCAGACGCTCCCCAGTCATTGCAGACACTGACTGAGGTAAGTGGAAGGAGACTAATGTTTTACAGGCGAACTGGGACCAGCGGTGTAGTAGCCTGTCAGTCGATGAGCTGCTTACACCGGGTGACTACTATTTTTTGCAACATTCTTTGCGCTGACCGTATTTCTAATTGCATTAAAATCACCTACTGTTGGGGGGGCTGCATCCAAGGAGTAGTACTCAGCACCCGTGCCTGATGCAGCTCTCTGAATTCCCAGAAACACCTATCAACAATACCCAATATACAATTTCTGGGCTCTTTCACACAGCCGTAGGTATTTTTACGTGTGCCCGCTCGCGCTGTAAAAACGCATGAATGGGCGCACACATCAGACAGCACAGCCCGGGCGCATATACACCGAGGCTGCAATATCGTTGGGCGTGGGGAGACACCCGTTTCCCCCTTCCCGTCCCCTCGCCGGCTCACCTCCTCTCTCCTACCCTTCGGCTGTTTGCAATGGGAGGGGGCATGACAGGGGTGGAGCTGAGCTTCTGCCCCTTGTCTGCAGCCAGCAATGGGAAGGGATAGGTCGGAGCTTACCTCTGCCCCATCCGGCCCCCTTCCATTGCAAACAGCCGGAGGGGAGGAGAAAGGAGGAGAGAAGAGGGCGGGAGTTTAGCAGTATTTATATAGACAGAAATCATCTGTCTATATAAATAAGATATCACACCCCTCATAGCTCCAGAACACCCAAGAAAACTCACCAAAGGGTGTTGGACTATAAGAGCAGATAATGACCGGCTGGAGCAGCAAATGTATGTCGTAACTGAAGAAACTGGGAAAATAACTATACGAAAGACCCCCAGAATACACCTGTTCCAAAAAGATTACCCCTTTCTTCTCACATGGTCAAAATCCCTACATCCTGAAAACTTCCTGTAGAGGGGGGTGTATAGTAAATCCGTCCAGTTCAGTGATTTAATCAATAAAGTAATTGCTGGATATAGTTCCTTCTTTCCTCCAGTCCTCCCCGTTATAGGGGGGGGGGGCACAACCTGTCATATTGGAAACCAATCTAACTCTACGATTACGTAATCCCCATCTAACCCTCCAAGACTAGAGTCATGTCTACGGCAGACAAGACAGTGGTGATATTTCCATGTTCTGCTAGAAAACAGTCCTACAGTAACTGTAAGTACTAGCGCCGGGGTCTCTGTAGGTAGATACACATGCATTATATATCCGTATAGAGGGAACAGGAGAGCGCAGAGTATGCAGAAAGCCGGATGTTACATGTAGACAATAAAAGATTTATTACTCAGAAACAAACAGTTCAATAGACAGATGAATATTGTACATTATCCTCCCGAGAGGCAGATGGGGGAGAGATGAAGGCAATGCCTGGCAGCGATGTGGCGGGGGTAAGGGATAACAGGTTGCCACACTGGAGAAATTATTCAGCATTAACCTCTCCCATAATCCCTCACCTGTCAGATAGTACTGAGCGGTGACTTCATCTCTGCAGCACATCACTCCAGTAGACCTTCCTGCAGAAGAAACGACATATACTGGAAGTTGGATGACCTATAGAAAATCTAAGGGTCACTTATAGAAGGGGGGGGGGGCAGTACTATACGGGGTGCAGTCACACCTAATAATTTCTTGAAGGGGTTATCCAGCCCCTAAATATCTTTTCAAACCTGCCCAGGTTGGTAGGAAAACAGTCATACTCGCCTTACCCAACTCTCCGTTGTTCCCGCTGCACCGGTGACCAATCTTCCACAGCTCTGCAGAAAATCATGGCTCACTTGGATCAGGGATTAGCTGCAGTGGCCACATGTTCCATTGTCTGAATGTTGTTGCTGCTGCAGCAGAAAGCGGAGAGTAGAGGATCCAGGCATCGGTGGAAAGGGAGCAGCAGGGGATCAGGTGAGGTGAGCAGGACTATGTTTTACACCATGGTTCAAATTGTGAGTGCCTCCGCCAGGAGTCCCTCAAGTAGGACCGTTGATCGATTCACCATACCCAAGGAGTTCGCCGGAGTTCCAGCAGTCACAGTCTGGGAAGATACACATGCTACAGGGAATCGTGGCTTCTCCACTCTTTGTCCTTGCAGTTTGGGAGCAAGCGGAGGTGGCAACATTGTTGCAGCAAATGGTAACTGGTTTTATTGGATTGGTCATGGCAGATCTTCTCCTGGGCTTGGCTTACGGATGGTGCTGAGTGTTCTCAAGAACCGGATGCTTCCCCATCTCTATTTAGCGTTAGGCTGGTTTCACATCTGCATTGGAATCTCTGGTCAGAGGTTTTGTTGCAGATCCGGCACAAAATATCAGAAGAAAATGGGTTCCATGCAGTGCTTTTTCTTTTGACTAAAAGCCAGGCAGCTGAGCATAAAGTGAACTGACCCCATTATAGTCTATGGGTCCGTTTAGTGCTGTTCAGTTCTGTTCTAAGATGGAGCCGCACGACCGCTGGGATTCCCCTTTTGTGCTCCCCGAATGAAGCAGGAAAGTGGAACCCCCCAACACAGGTGTAAAACGACCCTTACCCATAGTTCTGAGTTAGTCCCAGCTCTACACCCAACAAAGACAGTGGACACTTGCTTTCTTCTCCGGCACACACCCTCAGGTCTGCAGTGTCACCTCCTTTCATGTCCGTTTTTCATATCCCTTGCATCGCGAAGCAACACCTGACCCTCCCATTCTCCGAGCTAGCACCATCAGTTCATCAAAGCAGCAACACCTGGGGACACATAAACTTAATATAACAGTACAAAACCATGTTAGGGGCACTTCTTTACATCTGGATAAGGCTGCCTGTCCACGGCCGGGACGGAATATCGCTAGTGATATTCTGCCGTGGGGGAGCACTGTAAGGTCTCTGCGATGAATCTATCTAATTAATAGGCTCATTGCTGAGAATCGCGGCATGCTATGATTCTCCGCTCGTGGACGTCGGGCTGCGCTTTCCATAGTTATCCTATGGAAAGCGTGTCATGCGGGTGATTTATCACAGCGGATCTCGCTATGACATCTCGTCCGTAGACAGCCAGCCTAACTCCTTTACTATATAGTTCTAGTAGTTAGAGTTCAGTTTTTCCATTTGGAACCTATTTAGACACACAAACTATTTCTGAGTGGCTAATCCCTTTAAGAAAGACCTCATCTTGTTTTGTATCTAACTGTTTATTGAGCTTGTGTGTGGAGAGTAGGATAGAATTATTGCTTCCTGACCCAGGGGCATAACTATAGAGGATGCAGGGGATGCGGTTGCACCCGGGCCCAGGAGCCCTAGGCGGCCCATAAGGCCTCTCTTCTCCATATAGGGAGCCCAGTACTATGAATAAAGCATTATAGTTGGGGGCCATGTAACAGGTTTTGCATTGGAGCCCAGAAACTTCAAGTTATGCCTCTCTGCAGCATGGTTTAGGTATGGGTACGGGTACAGATACAGATAGAGGGGGGCCCCAGCTCACGTTTTGCATCAGGGCCCCTGAGCCTTTAGTTACGCCCCTGTCTTGACCTTTTGGTTAAGATCAAGTGTATTTTCTGCTTTTGGCCTACTTGGGGTACTTGGCGCTTTGGACTTGTGAGACCATCCGTCCTATTTGGAGAGACATTGTCCTCACTTTTTTTCTACAGCTGAGCTGACAAAGACCCAGAAGTGATCATCCGGCTTTCAGTGGATGGGGGATTCTTTCCAGTATTCGAAATCTACACACAAGTGTGAATGATTGCAGTCTATAATTTGGTGGGTCATATGAAACCCTATCTTGCACCATGTTGGAGTTCATATAGTTTCATTTGCATATACTGAATAATTCCCTGTAGTCAAAGAGCTTCAATGGAGGAATGTAATGGGGGTGCGATGGCTCCCTTATCAGAACGTATGGCCCTGCAGCTTTGGATGTAGACATGCCCCATTTTATGACACAGCTGACTTCATCAAAGAGTAGAATGGGCCTGAATAAGTTTGGGCATTATTTCCTGCAGTTAGAGTGGCATATGCTACGTGGCAGGCACTCACCCCCCCTTACTGGAGGTGAGCACAAGAGCAGATGCCCAGTGACCACTATAATCGCCAAGAAGCATCAGCAGTTCATTTGTGTGATGTGCCAAAGGTGTAAACATCTCCATAGAATAACATTAGCTTTGTATAATGCTCCTACTCCATATGCACAGGGTAAGGAGGCAAAATGCACAAGAGAGAATGACGCCTTATGGGGTACAATTGGTTCAGACTGCAAAGTTTGAATGGATCCTATTATGCATTTTTTGTCATTTTTTTTTTCTTTTTGATGGGAAACATGTTCTTGGGTTACAGATATTTTAAAGTCTACTTAGTTTTTTTGTACTTGGATTCTTATACACTACCCTATTAAAGGTATTTGGACACCGCTATCAGTAGAATGGATTGTGTCTTATTAGCATGTCTTCTATGCAGTGATGAATTACATTACTCCATCTTCACATCAGATGGAGGTACCGGGGTGTGGAGGATCCTGGGCAACACCTTCTGCCCAAGTGTGTTGTGCCAACAGGTAAGTACGGCAGGGGCTCCACTATGGTTTGGGATGTGTTACGTGGCATGATCTCAGTACATTGGTTGTAGTGACAAGACCCATGAACACGGAGGTGTACCCTGACATTCTAGACAATAATGTGCTGTTAAGAATGTGACAATACTCTGGGAATGGTCGGCCATACTTCCAACAAGACAACGCGCCTTGTCACACATCCAATTCTGTTTTATGTATGTTTGAGGATATAGATGTCCCACGATTGGACCGGCCTGTAGAGTCCCAACCTGAACCCTACTGAACATCTATGGGACAAACTGGAACGTGAGGTCAGGGAATATGAACAGCGTCGATCTCCTTTGAGACAACTTACCAGATATTTGCAGGATGAATGGAGGGAAATACCAGCTGAAGTGTATCAAACATTAGTAAAACGTATGCCAAAGAGATTATCTAATGTCATTAGGGTCAAAGGAGCCCCACTAAGTAGTAACATATGAAAATAGATACAACTTCTGATTCTTGCTCGGGTGTCCAATTGCTTTTGGTAGGATAGTGTAGTCTCTAATGAATGTGAATTACCCCAATGGAAGGTTTATGATGTGACCTTTGTGGAAGAAATGGTCTATTTGTTTTCTGAATTCATTGCTACTGAAGAAAAATTATAGTGACATCACATCACATTTCTTGTATAAGGACGAATTAATTGCCGCCAACATGTATTTGCCGATTGGACCGAAATTTGATGTTGTGATCCTTTCAAATTATTGTGAGGTCGTTGTGCCGACAGATAGAGTAAAGAGTGAATTTGATTTCTGGATGAGACTGTAGGCGACGATGTCTCTGCTGAACAGACACTGCATGCTGTTATTGTATGGGTCACAGGAGTCCATGGCTCTGGCCAGTGGTATACATAGAAGAGAAGGGGCCCCATAGTAAAAATTTAATTGAGTCCCCATTAGGTTTTCTTGTCATCTCCCCCCAACCCTTCCCCCAGGACAGGCGAGTCTGATGTTTGTTTCCCATTTCATGCCTATTAAAATGACCATGGGGCAAATTTTCTACCCTTGCCAACAATGTGGTAACTCTGTGGAAGGGAATGCTGCATACAAGTAGCAAAAGGGATGGTGTAATCAGAGCTGGGACTCCCTCTCTCTAAGGGCCCCATGGCGGACATATTATCTGCTTCTGTAGTTTGTAAGCCCTTGCCTCTAGCAGTGGATTATCTCCTGTGAGAGCAAAGTATTGGGGAGAGTTGGCGCACCCCCTTACACAATACATAGTTGGCCAGTCCCAACTAAATTGGCAGTTTTGGCCAACTTTGCTCTTGCTTGCATGAGCACCTTAACAACTGTTCTGTATGTTCCTTTGTAGACTGTATGTCCGTACACCATATGGGAGGAGGAGAGCCAAAGATAAGTCAGGGTGGGTTTACATGGGACACGTTTTGTCCAAATAGTCACTCGGTAGAGCAACAGCTGCTCCATATGAACAAGGCCACTAACTGGGTGATGAGCAAGAATTCATTTACTAGTCGCTTCATTTCCGTTCACCTAAAGGTAGTCGCTGGTTGATTCATTATCACCTGGTGCAAACAGGTAATGGTTGATATCAATGGTTCATTTTCATTCCCCTTTTTTCTTTTGCGCACAAAATAATAGAACATGTTCTACTTTATGTGTGCCAAAGAGCCCCATAGAAGTCTATGGGGTGAAGGGGGTTTGCAAATGTGCAAACAGTGGGCAACGGGATGCGTGAAATACAGCAAAAAAACGCAGGGAGAAGAACACATCTGGACCTCATAGCCCTTTATATCAGAACAGGGGTATTTTGTATGCATTATGGAAATAAGTTGCACTGAAGTGTGCACAATTGTGCATGGGTCATATGAAGCCGCCCTAACTTGGCCCTGAGCAGAGGAACCGGAGAAGATAAGTGGAAGAACTCCTTAAAGAGGTCCCAAAGAAAGAAAGAGAAGAACTAGAACTGTCGCACATGGAAGAAGAGGACATAAGTGTTTAAGTCAATTCAGTCTAGCGTGCCTGCAGGTAAGAGGGTTTTGGGGGTCCTTCTATTTCTTGAGGGGTCTTATGGTACATTTTATCCCACAATCACTTTTTGTGAAATTCATGCAACATTTTTATGCATAAAATGTAATAGCCGACATGATTTCAGGCTTTCAAACAAGTTGGTGTGATGGTTGAACGTTTCACAGATCAAAGCATAATATTGATGTAGCAGTGGTGACTCTGAACTATCCAGAACAAAGCCAGAGACCTACAAACTTCCAGAAGAATTACACATCCTACCGTTTTATATCTACAGCTCTTCTTAAGACCTATCTATCTCCATGGCAACAGACAAACAAAGACAAACACATTGTGCTCCTGGGACCTGTTATTCTATGGGTGTAGGATGATTGAGCTGGTTGGGTGTGCAGTTTTCCAGCCAGCCAATGACCACCAGTCTGCTGCATATAAATACCAGCTCCTCTCTTTAGAGGACGCTGGTCATTTATTCCTTTTGCTATTTTCCGCATTCCCTCTCAGTTCCCTGTTTTTTGCGATGCAACACAAAGGAAGGCTCCATAGGGAAACGTGGGCTACAAAACATAGAAAATCGCAGCTGTATAGAGCATGCCGCGATTTTGTATTATCACAATGAAGCAGTCAACAAAACATCGCTCATGTGAAAGAACCCATTGGAAAGCATGGGCTTCACATACATGCGATTTATAGCCCTGTTGCATCGCGAGAAAATCGCTCAATTTCCTCGCCCATATGGAAGCGGCCTTAAGTTAACAAGCCTGATGGAAGCGGTGCCCCTTTGCAGGATTTGGATTTTTTAACTCTCTCTTTTCCAGAAAGCAGCATATATCAGTGTGAACAGTCCGTGTTAACCCCTAATACCATCTTTCCAGTCCAGCGATCAGGAGCTCACTACCTGCCCTCGCTGGCACCATATACATCATGCATACATGTTTTCCCGGGGTCCCGGAGGTGAATGTCTGGTTCCTATATTCATCTCATATCCCGACACTGTGCAGTAGGGTGAGATTTAGTGCTCTGCGGTGTTTGTGGTCTTGTGTTTTAAGTTAATATGGGTTCCTGGATGACTGCCAAGAGAAACGCTTGGATAAAAGCAAAAGAACCCTCTTAGAAGTGTCTATAATTTATTTATTTTAAGCCTGTGTTAAGTGATGTATATAGCACTATATGGCTCTGTTCACACCATAAATGCTGGAGAAAAATACTGCATTTTACTCGTAAAATGATGGCACCATGACATAAACCCTGCAGAACCTATTAAAGTCAATAAGGTCTCTTGGGCCCATTGCTGTCCGTCAATGTGTTATTTTCGGTTTCTGTTCCTATGACAGAACAGCATAATAGGGATTTTAAAGAGTGATATTTTTATTCCGTCATCATGTAGTTATCTCCTTAGTATATATAAGTTAGCTAGTGTTACCATGGTTATTTCTTTCTTTCAGTCTTAAACTCCTTGCATCTGTCTTCTCAGTTGCTCATGTGACCTTAGTTCTGAGCAGCTCAGGTCTACTTGGGGTTATGTATTCAGGTGCTAGTCAATTTCTCAGTCTGCGTGATGCTGTTACATGGATCTAGCATAGAAACTGTGTTGAGAGGCAGATAGACACTCCTGTCCCAGTTACTGATGAGGATCATACAGCTCCTGTCACACAGGTATAATAGAGGAGATCACAGCTCATCCTCCTGACTGTATACTTATGGCCTATAGCTTATTTAGGTGAATATAGAAGCTAATTAGAATTAAAGTGCCCCATGGGATTGCAGCATGGGATGGATGTGAAAGTGAAACCAAAAAAATCACAGCCTCAAGATGGTGGCTGACAGGGGGGTGCAGTGCATGGAAGTGACTGGGATACATAGAAGAGACCTTCAGAGTGTGACAGTGGGAGCAGGCTGTCACATCTTCTTTCTATTACACCAGACCAGCAGCAGTTCAGCAGTTGTTGCTGGTGGCAAGACATGGTGCAGACACAGCCCGGAGACATTGTGGTTCACATGCTGAGAAAATGCCAGTCTGTAGACAAGGAGAGAACAGTGTCTGGTGTTCCAGCCAGTAGAAGTGCATCTAAGGGACACAAGTGCCTAAATGTAGCTTAAAGTTGCCACTCAACTGGTAAGCTACCGACTCGGCTGGTAATTTACTTTAGAGCTTGGTACCAGTATTTATTTTTTACCAGCCATATTAATAGTCAGGAAAATATAATTACCTGGTATGTGCACCTCTGGCTGAGCAGCAGCCATATCATCAAGCGCTATAACTGACTTTGAAGATCTGGGCGGAAGGCATCACTCAGAGATCCTCATTCCTTCCTCGCTGTTGGTCCTTATCGGAACTTCAGAGTGAGTTATGATATGATTGCTGACAGTAGTAACAAGGCTGTGTTACTATTGGGCCTCTAAAGGGGGCCCTATTAATACAAGGGCCACTAAAAGGGGGCACTAACACTACTGAGGGTACTAAAGAGGGCCCTATTACTACTTGGGCCACTAAAGGAGATCCTATTACTACTGGGGCCTTTAAAGGGGACACTAATAGTACTGGAGCTACTAAAGGAGGTCCTGTTACTACTTGGACCACTAAAGAGGGGCTTATTATTACTTGGACAACTAAAGGGGGCACTAATACTACTGGGGCCACTAAAAGGGGCCCTGTTAGTATTGGAGCCACTGAGAGAGAGCACTATTACTACTTGGGCCACTGGAATAACAGAGGTAAAAACATATGTTGTGATAAGCCACACCACACCTGCAATTTACAATTTGGTGACTCCGTATTGTTGTGTTGCTTCCTGAGATAACTAGCTTGGTAATGTCATATAATGGGATAGGCCACCATCTTGACATGTGTGTACAATCACAGGTACATGAAACATGTTCAATCTCTTGTGGAAGCCTATGAACTTAGTCTAAGCTTGTCCCACCGGTATTACGGACCTGTGTAGCCCGGTAATGGCCCTACATAACTTAAAGATAAGCTGATATCTCAGTAAAACTAACAATCACAGTTCAAAGAAAATATAAAAGCAAAGCTCCCCGGCTCGTAATATTCTTCATTTGGCAGATTACCAATGCATGCTCATGAATAGAACGTGCTAGAGGTTGTGGTTGATGCTGGGCTAGGGTGAATGCCACAATGAGCTGGCACAGGCTTTACTCCTTCAGTAATTGGATCTTGTTAAGTTTTGGTGACTCGACTGTAAAAAGACCATATGTTATATCCTGAACTTTTGACAGATTAATAACAATCCCCTGAAGGCAAAGTTGAAATTCACCGATAAACCAAGGTGTCGGGGTAAAGGTTAAGACACTGGGTGTAATTTAGGGCATGTGGATATCCTTAAAGGTGAAATCCAGATCTTCTGTGATCCTGGGCTGTTTTTATAGAAAACGAGGCCTTGTGCAACTGTAGTGAGACTGAGGTAGTACGTAAGGGCTCGGAATACAAGGCACGAAGACACAGTTTGCAATATTTCTTCTGCAGTGAAAAATAGATTCAGAACAACAAGATTCTTACAGGGTATAAATAATGCGATTTAACACTGAGTCATCAAACCTGATGGTCATCACCACCAAAATATGTTCTAAACGTGGGCACACTGCCCTCTAGTAATTATAATAACAGTCCACTGCTCGATCAGGACGGTCCATTTATATAATCGATAATAATGTGGACAAATCCGAGACTCCATACTTTTTAGAGTCTAACAATGTAGCCTCTCTTAGTAGCTCAGGTGCCCCACATGGCTTGGGGAGCACTCTCCAATATACGGCAGGACAAATGAAGACAGTAGAGTTCTAAGCTCAAAAATGGCAGTGGTCGACCACATGGAAGTTATAGTTCCATCTTAGTTGTTTTTAAGTGTGCACACTATAGTCCTACCCTGAAGACCGGTCTCTACTTACACTTATTGTTCAAGTTCAGCCTTTGTTTAACTATCATTGTCATTTTCTGTAACGTGTGCAGGTTTATGTTAGTGATATATGGAATCACTGCTTCTTTTCTCTCCAGCAACACTGACCCGTCCTCACCAGACACACTAGTGACGCCATGCTCTAAGCTCTCTTTCTGAGCGTTTCTTCCCCGCTCTCAGCAGCTTCCTCTCAGCTTAGGTAGCTGTGTTTCTCTACCAGCAGGGTAAACTTGGGAGACCCGCACTTACTCCTCCTGAGCTACTCTAAAACTAACTGTGTCACCATATACAACTCGCATCAGACATCCATGTAGTGCCCAAATAATATGTAGTATTCAACTAATACACAAAAGGTCCACATGATACTACCATATACACTGATTGGCTGCCTTATTAGAAACACCAACCCAGATTAGAGTTTCACTGTGTGGAAATTAGAGCCATGACCCTGGAGTGCTGCATAAAATTATGTGACAAGTTTTCCGTGGATCAGTTTCAGTGAATCCACATTAGATGGGAAATTCCAGCGATCCGAGCGATTTCCAAAGAGGCCCAATCATCGGTGTTAACTAGCAGGGCCAGGATTTCACTGCGAACCTTGTTGGGTTTTCTTGTGCAGTGGTGTGGAAAGTATACCGAGAATGGTGTGAACGAGAAAAAGCATCCAGCAGAAGGGCATCTTGTGGATGAAAGGTGTCAGAGGAGGATGTCAAGAATCATTCTGATGAACACGCACTGTACAGTCAAGCATATTGATACTTGATTGGAATACAAGGCTTGAAGGATACAGACCTAAAAAAATGGAGGAGGTGTTGCATTGTATGTTAAGTAAACATTGATCTCCCCGAGATTTAAGCTTCAGAGCTGGGAGTTCTGTAGAAACTGTTTGGGTAAGAATACAAGGAGAGAACAACAGAAAGGACACCATTGTAGGCATTTACTATAGGCCGCCTGGACAAGCAGAAGATATGGATGAACTCTTTCTACATCAGATGGCCAAGCTCTCAAAGAAGCCCAACAAAGAGATCATGGGAGATTTTACCCATCCAGACATTTGTTGGGATTCTCTCGCAGGTAAAATTAATGGATTCAACAAATTCTTATCCGCTCTTGCTGACAACTTTATCTTCCAAAAGGTCAAAGAGAAAACAAGGGGATCTGCTATCTTGGACCTAATTCTTACCAACAGGAAGGAAATGGTTGAGGAAGTAGGGGTGGCTGGGACCTTAGGAGGCAGTAATCATGCTATCCTTGAATTTTGCATAAAAAGGGGAGGAAGACCTGAGAAAACTCAGACCTCAAGGTTGGATTTCAGAAAGGCAGATTTTAATGAACTCATAAAGAGGTTAGGAAGAATCCAATGGCTGGATGTTCTTAAGGACAGAAATGTCCAAAAAGGTTGGGAAATATTGTGAAATGAGATTCTCAAAGCACAATCGTTAACAATCCCTAAAAGAAGGAAGAATGGGAAGCATTTAAAGAGACCAGGATAGATGAACACAGAACTTGCACACAAGGAAAAAAAATATGTTTATCAAATGGAAAGAAGGGGAGAATATCTAAAGAAGAATATAATGCGGTCTGCAGAAACTGTAGGGCAAGTGTCAGAAAGGCTAAAGCTAATAATGAATTGAGGCTTGCAACAGAGGCCAAAAGCAATAAAAAAGGATTTTGGGGGTATGTCAAAAACAAATGAAAAGTCAAAGATGCTATTGGATGCTTACAGGATGAAAATTGTGAATTGGTTAAGAATGATGTTGAGAAGGTCGAACTTTTAAATTCCTATTTTGTATCTGTTTTTTCTCAGAAAGTAGATGGAACATCAACTGATCTTCCCTGTGCTATTGGGGGAATAAAAGAATGCAGGCTATCTGTAAGCAGAGAGATGGTGAGGGAACACTTAGCTAACTTAAATGAATTCAAATGTCAAGGTCCAGATGAATTACATTTTAGGATACTAAAGGAAGCAGCAGAGGTGATTGCTGAACCAGTAACCATAGTCTTTGAAAATTCCTGGAGAACAGGAGACGTCCCAGAAGGGCAAATGTTGTCCCTATCTTCAAAAAAAGGAAGAAGGTAGATCCAGAAAACTACAGGCCTGTTGGCCTGACTTCTATATCGGGGAAGCTTTTTGAGCAAATTATAAAACAGCATGTATGCAAGTACTAGGGGGAGAATAGAGTAATTAACCAGAGCCAGCATGGGTTTGTAATAAACAAGTCATGCCAGACTAATCTAATTTCCTTCTATGACATAATCACCGACTGGGTTGATCAGGAAAATGTGGTGGATGTAGTATATCTTGACTTTAGTATAGCATTTGACAAAGTATCCCATACCATACTTATTGAAAAAATGACCCAATATGGGATTGACAAGGTAAAATTAGGTGGATTCACAACTGGCTGAGTGATCGTACTCAAAGAGTGGTCATAAATGGCTGCACATCCAAGTGGAAGAATGTATCAAGTGGGGTACCACAAGACTCTGTCCTAGGCCCAGTGTTGTTTAACATTTTTATAAATGATCGGGAGAAGGGAATTGCTGGGAAACTGATCAAATTTGCCGATGACACAAAGCTAGGAGGGATAGCTAACACTAGGAAAAAGAGAGTATTCAAAAAGATCCAGAAAAGCTTGAACAGTGGGCAGCAACTAACAGAATGGTATTTAGCAAGGAGAAATGCAAAGTCCTACATCTGGGCAAGAAAAATGAAAAAAGCACATACAGAATGGGAGGATTTGGGCTAAGCAGCAGCACATGTAAAATTGACTTTGGTATACTAATAGATCATAGACTGAACATGAATCAACAATGTGATGCAGTAACCAAAAAGGCAAACACAATTTTGGGATGTATTAAGAGAAGCATAGAGTCTAGATCACGGGAGGCAATTATCCCCCTCTACTCTTCCTTAGTCAGACCTCAGCTGGAATACTGTGTCCAGTTCTGGGCACCCCTCTTTAAAAAGGACATAGACAAACTGGAGCAAGTTCAGAGAAGAGTTACCAAGATGGTGAGCGGTCTGCAAATCATGTCCTATGAGGAACGGTTAAAGGATCTGGGAATGTTTAGCTTGCAAAAAAGAAGGCTGAGAGGAGACTTAATAGCTGTCTACAAATATCTGAAGGGCTGTCACAGTGCAGATGGATCAGCCCTATTCTCATTTGCACAAGGAAAGACTAGAAGCAATGGGATGAAACTAAATGGGAGGAGACACAAATTAGATAATTGAAAAAACTTTCTGACAGTGAGGGTGATCAATGAGTGGAACAGGTTACCACGGGAGGTGATGAGTTCTCCTTCAATGGAAGTGTTTAAACAAAGGCTGGATAAATATCTGTCTGGGATGATTTAGTGATCCTGCCCTAAGCAGGGGGTTGGACCCGATAACCCTGGAGGTCCCTTCCAACTCTACCATTCTAGGATTCTATGAAATTGCAGCTGAATACAACAGTGGTGCTCCAATTAACATTGCCGAATGCATTACCTGTCCTTCCTTAACACGGATGAGCTACAACAGCAGATGACTGGTTTCAGCACAATTGCTGTCTAAGAAAAGTGGAAAAATGAGAGCGCAAAAACTGTAACATTGAGCAGTGCAGAAAACATCGGCTGGTCAAATGAATTTAGATTTATACTGATGAGATGGTCAGAATTTGGTACAAGCAGCATGAATTGATGACCCATTCCTGTCATGTGATCAAAACGTATCACTACTTAAAATTTGCGACAACTGAAAGAAACGTTCCTGTCCATATAGGCCAATATTTCTGTAGTATGATTCTCCATGATGAATTGCTGCAGTTCTAAAGGCCAAAGGAGGCCAACATTCTGCTAGATAGGGGTCTCCAATAAAGTGGCCATTTAGTGTAGTGTCTCACGAAAGTTTAGTGAAGTTTCACAAAAAACTTCTATCAGTTTTCATTAAACATGTAGAGAAAAAAAACCAGGCTGTCCCTTTAAATCTAGGGCAGCAGCCACTTACTGGTACTGATCTAATATAAAGAGTAAACTATGTAATGTTAGTGTATAGGAGGGATCGAACAAGAAAGGAAAGGTGACGGTGCTAAGCGTATTGTAAAAGGGTCATTTATGGAAGTAATTGCTTCCACTCGTTCAGTAGATTTACGGGCAGGCTTGCAGAAATCCGCACAGTAAATAAATCTGCTCGATTTGACAGCTAATATTTGTATTAATTACAGTAAATGACACCATGTGAGTCACAATAAGACACAGAGGTCAATTTCATGTACGGAAGGGAAAATAACCGTGCAATAAACTGTCAGTGGGAGAAAATATTCAGAATATGAGATTAAGGGGGTTTTCCAGGGTTTTTACGATTGATGGAGCTTTGTGTGGTGCAAAGTGTTAAAAGTGCAGAAATGCAGTCCTAAGCTCTCGCTCATGACCTGAAGGTTGCGAATTCAATCCCTGCGTGGTTCAGATAGCCGGTTCAAAGTTGACTCAGCCTTCCATCCTTCCGAGGTCCCAGCTTGCTGGGGGGAGAGAGACTGGGCAAACCACCCCACAAAAATAGTCTGCCAAGAAAATATCACGATTAGAGATGAGCGAGCATACTCGCTAAGGGCAATTGCTCGATCGAGCATTGTCCTTAGCGAGTACCTGCCTGCTCGGCAGAGAAGGTTCGGCTGCCGGTGGCGGGCGGGAAGCGGCAGGGGGAGAGCAGGGAGGAACGGAGGAGAGATCTCTCTCTCCCTCTCTCCCCCGGCGCCCCCCGCTCACTGCCGCAACTCACCTGTCACCCGCGCCGGCAGCCGAACCTTCTCTGCCGAGCGGGGAGATACTCGCTAAGGACAATGCTCGATCGAGTAATTGTCCTTAGCAAGTATGCTCGCTCATCTCTAATCACGATGTGATGTCACCCTAGGAGTCAGCCATGAGTCTCTGCTTGCACCAGAGGACTTTACCTATTATTGATGACCTCACCTTAGAATAGGCCATCAATAGTTGATTGGAGGAGAACTTCCGCTCAGGATCTCTGCCAATCAACTGTTCTCTGAGCCAGCTGTCAGTGTGGACAATGAGGGTCCCTGTCTTATTGTCAATGCGAGTATGCTTCTCCCATCCGCAGTGACTTCTTATTGAATGGCGCACTGGCTGAGCCTGTCGGACTATTAAGTGCTGGACCAATGATGGGGCTTGCTGGCTTAGACTTTGCCATCACAGCTCCCTATTGGCTCTTCTCTCCATAGTCACTTCATTCTGCTACAACTTGGAGAAGAAACAGCAGCGGCTGAACTGTAAGTGCCCACCCCCGAGGATTCTCTGCCATGGTGCCAGTGTCTCCGTACTTAGTAACTTCACAGTCACACACAGTTGGGCAGGCAGGGCACTGCGGTTCTTATAAACAGGGTCGGTCGCATGCAGTCAAGTTGCCACTAACAACAAGCCTGAGTATAATGAAGCGCAGCAGCCGACTCACAGAATGGTCAGCCCACTGGGAATCTTCCTGGTGCAATAAAAAGCCAATCGGCCCTGTTGGCCATATTCATAGCTATTGTGGGCTGCATGTGGCCCTTGGGCCATAGGTTGGACACCCCTGCTTTACATGAACGGCAGAGTGATTTCAATAGAAGGTGGGTAATACTTAATTATCCCTGTGGTGGCGCTGTAGGGGAAATAACCACTTCAGACTGTCAAATATTTCATATCATTACAGCGGATTGCTAAGATTCCTAGCAATATATACTTCAAGATCACCTTATCCTCATGGTAGGACTCGATGGAGAAAAAAAGTTTCGCAACAATTGCAGAAAGTTTGGATATTAAACGATAGATAAAATGCTACAGAAGTGGCGGTCTGCATCTGCCACTGGGGGGAGCACTCTGCATACAGATTTATACAGCTCCCACTGACTCCTATATAAGGAAAAAGAGACTCTGACCCAACATAAAGTTATAGGATGAAATTTTCAGGTGAAAGACTATGGACCCCTGATCTCTGGGCCAGGACAATGTTGTTTAGTGCCCCAGGCAGGTTAGGCAAATTGTGCCTCACACCTACAACCCCCTCACCCCCACAGAAGCAATTAAAAACCACTTTACTGTCTAATTAAAGAGTTTTAATCACATTTTAAAAGAAACAGATCCAGGCAAAATAAATATTTAATATGGTGACTCAATTTACATTTCTTCTCCATTCGGCCCAGATCGTCCATGCAATTTCTCCCAAAGACTATAGAGCTTGCTGTAGCAGTAGCTGGATGGGGCTGAAAGGTTTCTCTGTCACAATAGATACACCAGTAATATAAATGACAAATGGCAGCTAGGGAACCCTGTTGCAGATTTTGCACTAGCCCCCAGATCTGATCCCATAATTAATACAGACCGCCAGGTCAGACCACATTATTAATATATACCTAGATCAGTTTTCTACCCTAGCTTACCCCTCATACCTGTCCTCTATAGTCTGACGTACTTAATGGTTCTTTACATTATCGGTCATTCTTCCTAAAAATACAATTATATGGCAGGCCAGAGCAAAAGAGAACTGGTCCTGCGAAAACCCAGCACAACCCTTATCACACATCAGAGGAGCAGGTGACAATTTTCGCAGTCAGCTGACATATTACACACCAGACTCATTTGGTAGAATAGGTCATTGTCTGACACTTGTAGGGTGACAAAAGGTCGGGCTCAGACACAGAGTGGTGACACAGGTCGCATGCAGACAGAGGAACCTGTGTTTGCGTCCAGATCACTCCTCCTCCTCCTCCATCTTCCAGCTCACAGGAAGATGCAGATCAGTCAAACCACAAAGTACCATGGAGCTCGCTGTGATTCACGATGGGACGTCAATGAGCCTTTTGTGTCACTTGTCCCCAGAGAGGCGGCCATCCTGCTAACTTGGACACAAGTTCCCTTCCTCTGGCATGTGGGAGTCTTTCAAGCACAATGCAGACCCATAACCCGAATGTCTTGAATGATGTGTTGGATCCTGACTTTAATGTAGTTAAACTTGAGATCAACCATCCATCTATCTATCTCATATCTATCTATCTATCTATCTATCTATCTATCTATCTATCTATCTATCTATCTATCTATCTCTCTATCTATCTATCTATCTATCTATCTCATATCTATCTATCTATCTATCTATCTATCTATCTCATATCTATCTATCTATCTATCTCATATCTATCTATCTATCTATCTATCTATCTCATATCTATCTATCTATCTATCTATCTCATATCTATCTATCTATCTATCTCATATCTACCTATCTATCTATCTCATATCTATCTATCCATCTCACATCTATCATCTTCTTCTATCTATCCATCCACCTCTCATATCCATTTATGTATCTAATATCTATCTCCTATCTATCTATCTATCTATCTCATATCTGTCTATCTCATATCTATCTATCTATCTATCTCATATCTGTCTATCTCATATCTATCTATCTATCTATCTATCTCATATCTGTCTATCTCATATCTATCTATCTATCTATCTATCTATCTCATATCTATCTATCTATCTATCTATCTATCTATCTATCTATCTATCTATCTATCTATCTCATATCTATCTATCTATCTATCTGTCTATCTATCTATCTCATATCTGTCTATCTCATATCTATCTATCTATCTATCTATCTATCTATCTCATATCTATCTATCTCCTATCTATCTATCTATCTATCTATCTATCTATCTATCTATCTATCGTATATCTATCTCTCATATCCATTTATGTATCTTATATGTATCTCATATCTAACAGAGAAGGTTCTGGTGCAGTCAGTCTGTACGGCTGTGAAAACAGCGCAGTAACCCAGACAAATCTAGATTGCAGAGATAGCCATCTTCCCCTGTGCGGATGGTGACTACAAAGCACCTGCTACAGAGAGACACCCTGTGCCGTATACCTGCACCTACCACTGTCTGCTATGTTGACAAGTTCTCCAGTTTCCTGTATTAAGCAAATTTGAGCTGCCAACATTGTCCTGGTTACGTGCAGTGAACCCCGTATCGTGGAATGTGTGATCAGGCACATCACAGCTGCCAAGTGCCCCCTGACTACACTGTCTATGGAAAGCCGGTACTGGCAGAGCCCCCGAGTTGACCCACGGCCTGATACCAGTAAGCGGAGCCCTGAACAAGCGTCAAATCCTCCTGTGATTATTCCCGAACCAGTAGAGCCATGGAAGACAGCCAGCATGGGCATTTTACCTCCGCAGTGACCCAAAACCAATATTAACACTATATAAGGGCCAAATAATACTGCCACACCATAATCACATATAACCACCACATATTGGTGGAATAATACTTCCATACTGCTACTGAAAAAAAACAGTATACTAAGACCAATATTACCCCCTACTGTGACCATATAGTGGTAGATACCATCCCTACACAGACGTTCTGCAGATAGTGTAAGGGATTACAGTAACATTACATCTAGTGATCACAGATGACATCCTTTCTCACTGTTCACTTTCCCTTCTCTTCTCCATCTGTCCAAGACCGCCATGATGACTTCTCCTGGCCCTAACTTGTCTCTACAGAATTTGACATAGGAAAATCTTTGGCTCCTTGATCTTCCAGCAGCTTCCCTACATTTTTCATACCTTTACACAATCTCCAATCCATGGCGCTCCAGATAGTAACTAGGACCCACACAGTAAGTGACACTTTTATTGCTTTCCACTCAATAAAAGTGCCTTCACACAGTAATAATGTCCACTTTTATGCCCCAATGAGTAAAAATGACCCCTTTTCCACCCTCACAATAATACTGCTCCCCTTTTCTCCATCAGTAATCATGCCCCCTTATGCCCATCAGTATTAATGTCCCCTTATGATGAGGCCAGTAAGCGGCTGCAACGGTTACATGTGTATACAGAATGACACAACTGCAGCCAATGTATACAGAGACAGGCAGCGAAGACGGAAGCGGCGGAGTTGGACCGGAGTAGGGAAGATGACCTACTTTCTTATTTTTAACCATTGCCCGCACCACATCATTTTTTCCAACAATACAGAAAAAAACCCTTTAACTAAAGCCTCACCTGAAATTTTTAGTTTTCAGTAGAGTTGATCTTTTACCCCTCTTCACTTTCCTCTTTATCCCCCTTCATCTTCTTGTCCTTTTGCAGCTTTTTCTCTATACAACATATCATCTCCTTTTACTGTAGCTTCTCCAATGGAACATTTGGCAGTTACCTTTTCATTATCAGTGATTACACAGCAGCTCTGTAGTGCACAGCGTATGAAAATGCTGCTGATCCTTAGAGATCAGCGGTGTCAGTGTACTCTTTATCATTCCAGGACTGTATCAGTCTCATCTGTACTTCTTCCCTCTACCCTCATTTATGCTCTGCTCACTTCTGCATCGGAGCCTCAGTTGGGATCCTCCATCACAGATTCACACCTCAGCAGACCTCAATGAATCCCATTATGTCAATGGGGTCTGCCAGGCACTAGTTATGTCCGTTGTGCAAAGCTAGTTGAGTATTCTAGCTTTTGCTAGAAATGGCGGCAGATGATAAGGCGATGAGAAGAGAGCCTTACACTGTGAGCCCCCTTCATAGTGACATTATAATTGCCTTTTTGGAGGAATGGCCCTGCTTATCTCAGCACTGCTTGCCCTTTTGGACATGCAGCATAACATGATAGCCTCCCACAAAGATTAATGGTGGCTGCCACTAGAGGGCATTTGCTGCAAATGTCTTCTATTTCTATTTACTTCAGTAGGAGCTGTATAAAAATCTGTATTCAGTGAGCTCCCCCTAGTGGTGGCTACAGGTAACCAAAATTTTAACTTTTAATTCTATATTTTATCACATAGTATAATATAGACACCATAATATGTTATTGTAGCCATGGCGGCTGTGTGGTAGTTTTTGGTGATGTAGCTTATTTTAGAGAAATTATAACTTTAACATAATATTGGAAATTTGCTATTCAAGCACTGCGCCACTAGGGCAACCCCTCTTCAAAATGTAGACATGGTGGCAGTCAGCATTGGCTGCTTTAGGGGAAATGTAATATTACATGACATACATTCAAATGTATAGGTGACTATGCAATACATAGGTGGTCCTTGCAGCAGCTCTCTGTCCTGGTTAAGAGGAGGGTCCACCCCAATAAGAAATCCTTATCCCAAGTATGGCATACTGTATAAAAAAGGTATTTTCCTGATGAAGCATTCCCATTAAGCTGACCCTTTTAAGATTGCCAAAATATTGTATTGCCCATTTAACAACCAGTATCCTGTTAAAGGGGTTGTCCCGCGGCAGCAAGTGGGTCTATACACTTCTGTATGGCCATATTAATGCACTTTGTAATGTACATTGTGCATTAATTATGAGCCATAGAGAAGTTATAAAAAGTTTTATACTTACCTGCTCCGTTGCTGGCGTCCTCGTCTCCATGGTGCCGACTAATTTTCGGCCTCCGATGGCCAAATTAGCCGCGCTTGCGCAGTCCGGGTCTTCTGCTGTCTTCTATGGGGCCGCTCGTGCAGAATGCCGGCTCCGTGTAGCTCCGCCCCGTCACGTGCCGATTCCAGCCAATCAGGAGGCTGGAATCGGCAATGGACCGCACAGAAGAGCTGCGGTCCACGGAGGGAGCGGACCCCGGCGGCCATCTTCAGCAGGTGAGTATGAAGACGCCGGACCGCCGGGATTCAGGTAAGCGCTGTGCGGTTTGTTTTTTTAACCCCTGCATCGGGGTTGTCTCGCGCCGAACGGGGGGGGGGGGGGGGGTTAAAAAAAAAAAAAACCGTTTCGGCGCGGGACAACCCCTTTAAATCACACATTGTTTGTGTGTTATGTAAAGTTTTGCCTGCAACTGCCACTAGGTGGAGCTCACTGCATATGGATTCATTGAAGTCATTGGAAGGCCGCATAAATAAATACACAATGAGCTCCCCCTAGTGGTTGCTGCAGGCAAACAGAATGTTATCATTTTACTTACTGTGATTCTCAAAATTGATACAAAACAGATGGAAATCGCATGTGAAAAATCCCAAAACCATGAAAACTGCAGAAAACCACACAAACAATTGCCCAATTTTTTACAGATCGCGATATTTGCACCTTAGTACCACAGATTCCCACCCATTGGCCGCCACATCCACGCTCTAAGGCTTATTTCACACAAGTGTCATTTTGGCGCAAAGTAGGCTTTTCAAAAAATCGTGTGTATTAGAACCAATGATTTCCTATGGGTTCCTTCAGATGAACGATTTTTTGACGCGCCTAAAAACTTGAACCGCAAACGCCAAAATCTTTTACCATCAAAAGATAGGTCTTGTCCTATCTTTTGATGGCGCAAGGCAGGAGACTCGATAGATTTCTATGGGAGTCTATGGGAGCTGTCCGAAAAAGGGAGGGGGGGGAGGAGTTTAGCAGCAGCTAGCGCTGTTAAACAGTGAACATTGGCTCTAGTGCGGCTTTTTAAGTCATGTAAGCAGTTCTGCTGTTATTTCACTGCAGCCAGCCGTTGAATTGACGACAAAATTGCGAGGAATAGCTGCCACTTATTCGCGACTATTTTTCCCCATGTGATTTTTCGCCCGAGTTAATCGCGATTTTTTAGCGCGGCTAACTCAGCATAAAAATAGCGCTGGTGCTAAAGAGGCAAGGTTTTGCAGAAGTACTTGAGCGCCCTGTGTAATGCTGTTTCCAGAACTCCCATAGAAGTGAATGGGAGTTGTGTAAGGCACAGTAAGCTCATCTGTTTCCGTAATCCCAGCCACTACTGGTCGCCGCAAACAGATGGGAATTTCAATCTCAGCCATAATTTTCAGAGATGGAAATAACCTTTTAATGACTGTTAGGGGAAGCAACTAAGCAGCTACATTTACATGATGTTAAGAACCCTGGATGACCAAAAATGGAGTCCAGACGGAACCGCAGTCTGCTATTAATAAAGAGGAAACCAAAGCTACACACTTTGGCGTGGTTTTAGTAAGTTTCCATTTGATTTTTAAATTTTGGTGGGACAGAATAACATAGTTGACTGAAAAATGCTGGAATTGAGCAGAAACCTGCTAAGACTGCGCCAAAGCTTGCAGTTTGGGTTTCTGCTTTACCATTAGCAGACTATGGTTCCATCTGAATGCCATCTTCGGCCATCCGCACAGAAAACGAAATGTGATTCTGAACGGTGTGTATGTGTAGCCTAAAGCAGCTCAGTGCTGCAACGCCTCTGACCGTACGCCTCATAGTATCAGTAGGGTTTGTCTCTATGTTACAGATGCAGCAAACGTTAACTTGATACTTTGTTGCAGCAAATCACCTTCGTAGTACTTTCCCCTGAGCACATTTCTACTTGCATGGTCTGATCTCATCCAAATCCCTCTAGCTCAGCAGGATCTCCTATTACACTAACATCTTTCATCATCACTCCATTTGCACCCTACTAATGTAGCAGAGCTGAGTTTGTTGGTGAATTATTTGGGGCTGCACTACCTTTCTATCAATATCATAATACAATCCTATGTAGAACCAATCAGGAACAAATAGTAAGTAACCTCAGCTCTGCTACATTTGACATTGGCTCTCTGAGTTTGTCCTTTAAGGTTAAACATTAATTGTTGAGAATATGATTGCTGAAGACGATTATTAATGATTGGGCTGCGCATGGAAATTTGTAGCAGCCTGAGCGCCCGCTTTACATTTTTCACTGTTATTATAGATTTGACCCTTCAAAAGTGGCATATAATCAGTTATCGTATAGGAAAATGCAAAGCAAGAATGATTTCCCCCTAAATATGCGCATATCTTGTATTACACATCACGGTCCGATAATGACAGCATTCCAGCAGTTATATAGGAACATTAGTAATATTTGATGGCAAATTGACAGACTCTATGGCCAGTTTAACCGTCTGGAGCTGAATCACCTCTGCTTTATCATCCATTTACGTTCAGGCCTATATAAAATCATAGGAAAGACACTGTGATTGGACAAACTCAGCTCTACTACATTGCCTACTCAGCTGCATACCTAGACCTTATTTTCTGTTTGTGGGCTTCTCAGCACTTTTTTTTCCATCTCATGACTCTTCTATTCTTTTCCCCCTCCTCTCACTTCTTGCACGCTCCTCTCCAGTGATCAGCACCTCTTGAACTTGTATCACACACTCAGCTCTGCTGTACTGATTAGTTCAAATCAGCTACATCTACAGACCCAGCACTGTTCTCCCATCTTATTTCCCCTTCTCTCCAGTGATCAGCGCATCTTGGACTTCTTCCCCATCACACACTCAGCACTGCTGTACTGACTAGCTCAGCTCAGCTACATCTGCAGACCCTGCTGTACTGTATGTGGTCTCCCCTCTCATGACTCCCATCCTCTTTGCCCTCCAGTGATCAGGACCTCTTGCACTTCCTCCCCATTGCACTCATCTGCACTGAATAGCTCAGCTCTACTGCACTGACTCACTCAGCTCTACTGCACTGACTCACTCAGCTCTACTGCACTGACTAGCTCAGCTTTACTGCACTGACCCACTCAGCTCTACTGCACTGACTAGCTCAGCTCTACTGCACTGACTAGCTCAGCTCTACTGCACTGACTAGCTCAGCTCTGCTGCACTGATTAGCTCAGCTCTACTGCACTGACTAGCTCAGCTCTACTGCACTGACTAGCTCAGCTCTACTGCACTGACTCACTCAGCTTTACTGTACTGACTAGCTCAGCTGTACTGCATTGACTAGCTCAGCTCTGCTGCACTGACTAGCTCAGCTCTGCTGCACTGACTAGCTCAGCTCTGCTGCACTGACTAGCTCAGCTGTACTGCACTGACTCACTCAGCTCTGCTGCACTGACTAGCTCAGCTCTGCTGCACTGACTCACTCAGCTCTACTGCACTGACTCACTCAGCTCTGCTACACTGACTCACTCAGCTCTGCTGCGCTGACTAGCTCAGCTCAGCTGCCTCTGCAGCCCCTGTTGTGTGTCTGTGGTCTCCTCAGCACTTTTCTCCCATCCTCTTTCCCCTCCTCTCAGCACCTCTCGGACTTCCTCCCATCACACAGAAGTCTTCCCTGCTCCTCTCCTTCCTGCACTCATCATCTCCTCTCCGGGGTCTCCTGCCATCAGCTCTTCCCTGTAGAGGATGTGTGACATCGGCTCCAGCACATAGAGGACCCCCGGAGCCGCAGGAGGATTTGGGGTATTAAGGGTCCGGTGACTAGGAGCTGCTGGGCCAGGGGGGATATGAAGATGCTGCTGACCAACCACTTCCCCTACAGCCTCCTCTTTTTGGGTGAGTGACTGCAGGATGAAGAAAGTTTTTTTAATGGGGAACATAGAAAACTAATACCGTATCCAGTCATCCAATCACAGTGCCAGCTAATTATCTGCCATCTATCTCATATCATCTATCTATCTATCAATCTATCCATCCATCTATCTATCTCTCTATTATCTATCCATCCACCTAATATCTTCTATCTATCTCACATCTATGTATCTTAGATAGATATTAGATCGTTATAAGATACATAGATATGAGATAGATAGAAGATAGATAGAAAGAATATATTAGATAGACGGATAGATAGATATGAGATAGATACAATATATGAGATAGATAGATATGAGATAGATAGAAGATATTAGATAGATGGATGGATAGATAGATAGATAGATAGATATTAGATCGTTATAAGATACATAGATATGAGATAGATAGAAGATAGATAGAATATATTAGATAGACGGATAGATAGATGGATAGATAGATATGAGATAGATACAATATATGAGATAGATAGATATGAGATAGATAGATATTAGATCGTTATATCTATCTATCTCATATCTATGTATCTTATAACGATCTAATATCTATCTATCTATCCATCCATCTATCTAATATCCTCTATCTATCTCATATCTATCTATCTATCTTCTATCTATCTATCTAATATCTATGTATCTTATAACGATCTAATATCTATCTATCTATCTATCTAATATCTTCTATCTATCTCATATCTATCTATCTATTTATCTATCTAATATCTAACTATCTCATATCTATCTATCTCATATCTATCTATCTATCTATCTATCTCATATCTATCTATCTATTTATCCATCCATCCATCTATCTAATATCTTCTATCTATCTCATATCTATCTATCTATCTCTCTATCTCATATCTATCTATCTATCTATCTATCTATCTATCTATCTATCTATCTATCTATCTATCTATCTATCTATCTCATATCTATCTATCTATCTATCTAATATCTAACTATCTCATATCTATCTATCTATCTCCTATCTATGTATCTATCTATCTCCTATCTATGTATCTATCATTTTCCTTATGATTTTCCCTCTTCTTCCATCCATTTATCTGATATATATTTGACTATCTATGTAGAACTCATGTATGAAGTGTATATATGAGGTGTACGGAACTTGCTACATGTTGTATACAGTGTAATATAATACGGTATGATATAATATTGTATGCTATAGTGTGACCTTTGTATAATTGTGCAACCAACAATTTCAAGCTTTTAGCCCAAGAGTGGGTGGATAAAACTAGTGCGAGTAAGGGACTGTGGAAATGTACCTTATCTTATGTTCGCTGTGTATATATATATATGGGGCAAAATACTCGTGATTGTAAGCAGTCCAACTTCAGGTCCATCTAGACTTACAGACAGTAGTACTGCGCTGTACTGGAGAATGATTGAATTAAACCAGTTGTATATGAGGTGCAGTAGGAAGGTGTTATATTCATATACAGTGTAGTATGTTGTGTGTATCTGTGTGCCGCTCCTCTACTAGATCTGTTCCATTATGCCTGAGGAAGGACCCTGAGAGGTCCAAAAGCTTGCTGTAACATCATGTATTTTTGTTAGTCATTAAAAGGTGTCATATCTATAAGATTACATGGTTTCTCTTACTGAGAACAATCACACTGCTGCTCTACTATACATACAGAAGTCCATGTGTAAGTGTGCACTATAGGTGCTGGATAACATCAAACCCGTCCTGACTCCACAATGTCTAATGAATCAATGATGGTATAGCTGAAGTTCATTTACTTAACTATTTTAAAGTTTCTGCCCTTAAAATTAATAATGCCCTAGAAAATCTATCTATATACTGTAACCACCCAATCCTTATATATCACATCTATCTATCATCTATCTATCTATTTATCATCTATCTATCTATCTCATATCTATGTATCTTATAGCTATCTCATATCTATTTATTTTTCTATCTGTATGTATCTATCTATCTATCTATCTATCTATCTATCTATCACATATCTATCTAGCTATCTATCTAACTCATATTTATCTATCTATCTATCTCATATCTGTCTCGAATCTATCTATCTCGAATCTATCTATCTATCTATCTATCTCATATCTATCTATCTATCTCATATCTATCTCGAATCTATCTATCTCATATCTATCTATCTTATAACTATCTCATATCTATCTATCCAATAATTTAATCTATCTAATTCTTTTGTCCTTTCTCTCTTTAAATCATCTATCTATCTATCTATCTCATATCTATCTATCTATCACATATCTATCTATCTATCTATCTCCTATCTATCTATCTATCTATCTCCTATCTATCTATCTATCTATCTATCTATCTATCTATCTATCACATATCTATCTATCTATCTATCTATCTCATATCTATCTTGAATCTATCTATCTCATATCTATCCATCCCATATCTATCTATGTATCTGTCTATCTCATATCTATGTATCTTATAACTATCTCTTATCTATCTATCCAATAATTTAATCTATCTAATCTCTTTTGTCCTTTCTCTCTTTAAATCATCTATCTGTCTATCTATCTATCTATCTATCTATCTCATATCTATCTATCTATCTATCACATATCTATCTATCTATCTATCTATCTATCTATCTATCTATCTATCTATCACATATCTATCTATCTATCTCATATCTATCTTGACTCTATCTATCTCATATCTATCCATCCTATATCTATCTATGTATCTATCTATCTCATATCTATGTATCTTATAACTATCTCATATCTATCTATCCAATAATTTAATCTATCTAATCTCTTTTGTCCTTTCTCTCTTTAAATCATATATCTATGATTTAAAGAGAGAAAGGACAAGATAGATTAGACAGAATATATTATTAGATAGATAGATAGATATGAGACGGAGAGATATGGGATAGATATAACAGGCATATATATATACATACACATATATATGCTCCTATATGTCTCATGAGCACACACTTCCTCTCATTTACACATATATAAAGCACCTGATACAGTAATGTATATGACTTAAATATACTGTGCTATGCAAATGTTTTAGGCAGATATCGAAAAAATGCTATAAAGTAAGAATGCTTTCAGAAATAGTAGTGCTAACAGTTTATTTTTGTTCAATTGACAAAATACAAAGTGACTGAACAACATGTAAATCACATCATTATTTGCTGTGACCTCCACTTCTACACAGTTTTTGAAATAACTCGGCAGGGAGTTTGTTCCAGACATCTTGGAGAAGTAACTGCACATCTTCTGTGGATGCCGGCTTGTCCAATCCTCCGATCTCCTCATGTTATCCCAGACACTCTTGATGATCTGTCAGGGCCATATCACACTTCCAGGACTCCTTGTTCTTCCTTACACTGATTGTTGATGACATTGGTCGGGTGTTTGGGGTCCTACTGAAATTCTATTCTTCAAAAAAGAAAATCTTTCCTGCATTTTTTCCACACCTGAAGAATTTCAGGAACACTCAAGGCTCCCAGTACAACCCCAAGTCACTTCCATTTCAGGAATGTCAATCTGTCCAGTGAAGAGGCAGAAGTGATAGTGAATTAATTTCCCCTGCTTTGGTACAAATGAAAGTGATAACAGGAGTCCCAAAAAGGAAACCGCAAGACACCTCCAAAAAGGGTCTGGAGACAATTCCTCTCTCCTCTCTGACCAATTTTCTATAGTTTTGCTGGTGTCTTTGTCACTACTGGTACATGAGGAGATACCTGCAGCTCAATCAGGTTGTACAGGTAGTCCTGCTCCTCCAGGATGGCACATTCATTCGTGCTGTCACAAGTAGGTTTGCCGTGTCTCCCAGCACAGTCTCAAGAGCAGATCCCAGGACATGGTCCGTTACATGAGGACAACAGAGCAGGGCCATAGAAGGGCACCAACCGGAGGAACAGAAGGAGCGCTGCCAGAACCTTACAGAATGACCTCCAGCGGCTGCTGATCTACATGTTACTGACCAAACTGTCATACACAGACTCCATGATGGCGGTATGACAGCTGGACGTCCTGCAGAGGGACCTATGCTTACAGCCAAGCACCGTGCATTCACCAGAGAACACCAGAATTGGCAGGTCTGCCATTGACACCCCATTCTCTTGACAGATGAGAGCAGGTTCACACTGAACACATGTGATAGACGTGGAAGAGTCTGGAGATGATGAAGATCATCGAGATCTGACGTGTGATTTAAGGGATCCCTTCATTTTTTGAGCGGTGTACAGTATGTTGGCTGCAGCAACCAACAATATAGCGGAGGTATGGCTGCAGCAACCAACAATATAGCGGAGGTATGGCTGCAGCAACCAACAATATAGTGGAGGTATAGCTGCAGCAACCAACAATATAGTGGAGGTATGGCCACAACAACCAACAATATAGTGGAGGTATGGCCGCAACAACCAACAATATAGTGGAGGTATGGCTGCAGCAACCAACAATATAGTGGAGGTATGGCTGCAGCAACCAACAATATAGTGGAGGTATGGCCGCAACAACCAACAATAAAGTGGAGGTATGGCCGCAACAACCAACAATATAGTGGAGGTATGGCTGCAGCAACCAACAATATAGTGGAGGTATGGCTGCAGCAACCAACAATATGGTGGAGGTATGGCCGCAACAACCAACAATAAAGTGAAGGTATGGCCGCAACAACCAACAATATAGTGGAGGTATGGCTGCAGCAACCAACAATATAGTGGAGGTATGGCTGCAGCAACCAACAATATAGTGGAGGTATGGCTGCAGCAACCAACAATATAGTGGAGGTATGGCTGCAGCAACCAACAATATGGTGGAGGTATGGCCGCAACAACCAACAATAAAGTGAAGGTATGGCCGCAACAACCAACAATATAGTGGAGGTATGGCTGCAGCAACCAACAATATAGTGGAGGTATGGCTGCAGCAACCAACAATATTGTGGAGGTATGGCTGCAGCAACCAACAATATAGTGGAGGTATGGCCGCAACAACCAACAATATAGTGGAGGTATGGCCGCAACAACCAACAATACAGTGGAGGTATGGCTGCAGCAACCAACAATATAGTGGAGGTATGGCCGCAACAACCAACAATAAAGTGGAGGTATGGCTGCAGCAACCAACAATATAGTGGAGGTATGGCCGCAACAACCAACAATAAAGTGGAGGTATGGCTGCAGCAACCAACAATATAGTGGAGGTATGGCCGCAACAACCAACAATATAGTGGAGGTATGGCCGCAACAACCAACAATACAGTGGAGGTATAGCCACAGCAACCAACAATATAGCGGAGGTATGGCCGCAGCAACCAACAATATAGCGGAGGTATGGCCGGAACACCTAACAATATAGCTGAGGTATAGCTGCAGCAACCCACAATATAGTGGAGGTATGGCTGCAGCAACCAACAATATAGCGGAGGTATGGCTGCAGCAACCAACAATATAGCGGAGGTATGGCCGCAACAACCAACAATATAGTGGAGGTATAGCCACAGCAACCAACAATATAGCTGAGGTATGGCCGCAACAACCAACAATATAGTGGAGGTATGGCCGCAACAACCAACAATATAGTGGAGGTATAGCTGCAACAACCAACAATATAGTGGAGGTATGGCTGCAGCAACCAACAATATAGTGGAGGTATAGCCACAGCAACCAACAATAGAGTGGATGTATGGCCGCAGCAACCAACAATATCATAGCATTAGAGGCCCAAAATCCTGGATGATCCAGCGAGAATCTAAATCATCTTCGTTCTTTGTAAAAGTGCCCCAAGTTTGCAGCATTGTTGCACCTATTGTTGGGGCACCAGCTCAATGAACAGGTGACCGGTGGAGGTCTAACATTGCTGATGTACTATTGATGGCCAATCCATTCCAGATATTGAGGAATTTGTTAATCAGCGCCATAAGGGGAACCCATGTTAATCATTCCTATGGCGGCCCTACACCTCTATGTATGCACCTCGCTCCCTTTTAAATGTTTTCTGAAAAAGCTCTCATACACAAAGTGCCGTATCCCCTGCCGAACTGAGAATTTATGCTTTGTGATATAATGTTACATTTCCCGCGGTGCTGTCCATTGCCGTATGGTATAATGTAATCATCCCCACTAGAGTCCAGAAATAAATTATTCATCCCTTCGCTGTGATCTGCTTGTTTTATGTCTTTTTATGAGCAGTCTACTGTATATATGATTGTAATATCCTTTCTTTAGGTCTGCGGTGGATGTAATATCTGCGCCTTGTATAATATGGGATCTCTTGCTTCTTTTATTAGCCTATTCTTTTCTATGAGGCTCATCGGATGATAATGCTAATCTACCACAGTTTATGACTACATATAGGAATTTCTTAAAGTGTACCCGCACTTTTAGATGACTTTTCAGAATAAGTTACAATGTGTGTGCATGAGGTATTACACTTTTTCTGGCCATTATGACTCCTGTCCTGCATTTATCACCAGTTTTCTTCTTTGCCTGCAGTCTGCATATACAATTTTCAGTCTTCTCTTAGCTAGTGGGTGGAGACTAGCTGCTGTTATGGCTCCCATACACTTCACATGGTGGAAACAGCAGGCTCTGCTCTCCTTGGATTATACAACAATACTGAGCAGTGTAGATGTGATTTCAGTAAGGGCTTATTCAGATGAGTGTATTTAGCATGCTTATTACCCACATAGTTATTGACGCATTATGCAGCAAATACGCATATATGAGTTATTATTGCATATTTTATGTACCACACTATGATAATGGAGCGTAATATGCACCAAAATAGGACATGTGGTGTCTTTTAACACAGCATGCAAAAAATATGCCCCTCTTGACCTACGTCCCAGGCCACTCACCAGCCAAGCCAGAACCCTACTGCACACTGATGAGGGGCAAACACCCTGAAACAGCTGTCTGTGTATGATTTTTTGGCTTGGTTTCCTATTCCCAATCATTGTTTTACAGACTTGTTAAAAAGCCGTACATTACTTTAAAGGAATGCTGCCATCCAATAGGTGGCGCTGCAGAGGTATTGTTCCATCTTCCTTATTTGCAAAAATATGCATGTAATACGCAGGCTAAATACACCCCTGTGTGTGAGTCCTAACTGTAACACCGTAAATCACTTACTGTTTGCTCTAGCAACCACGTCTCTGTGAGTCTCTCCCAATCTTCAGCAACTTTCTCTTCCCTCACCCCTTTGCTGTTCATAGACTTCTATGGACAGCATGAGTCATCACTCTTTTCCATTTGCTGTTCTCCATGTTGTTATTACTGTTGCTAAAGAAGAACTTCACATCAACAGCACAAAAATGTCATTCTAGGTTTTAGGTGATTTGCACTTTTGTTGGTTATCACATTGGCTGTCACATTAACACAGTACGGTGACTATTTAATTCTTTGTCTTGTATCATTATAAGATATTTAGGCCATAATTCTGTGCTAATTAATTTCTTAATAGTGTATATCAGGGGGGTGCAATCCAAGGCCCATGGAGGCATGCAGCCCAAGGTGGCCATGAATGCGGTCCAAATGGGAGGGAGTCCACGCAGGCCGAATCTGGAGGAGGCGAGGCCACGGGTAGCACCTGGCTGCAGCAGGCAGTACCTTCCGCTGACAGACAGGCTCATAAGATGACGAGGCAGCGGGCGGCACTTGCAGCTTTGTGACCGAGTGCTGCAATACCTTCGAGAGCGTGACCCATCGGGGTCCAAAGAGGTGGAATCCCTAGGGATAGGCCACCCATAATGGAGTCCCCAAAAACCCCTTTAAACATAGATAACTGATTGGTGGAGGTCTGAGCACCCCCGCTGATCATCACTTTGAAGAGGTCCCAGCTCTCCGTGTGAGTGTTTGCATCAGCTTGCAGTCTGGTTTGTTCCCCGATTGCTGTACTTCTTGCTGTGACTTTTCTAAGCATTGCAGCATTATTCACCTGAACAGCACAACACTGCAATACTCAGAAGAGCTGCCCGAATAGCACGGCACTTTGAGCACGAACCAGACCGCAAGCCAATGTAAGCATTCAAGAGGTTGCAGCACTCGTACAAGCGACGCTGCCCCTTCATACGGCTGATTGGAGTTGGACCACATCCTAAGGACGGGCCATCAATTTTTAACACATGGATAACCCCTTTAAAATTTGATTGTTGAAGTCCGTCCTCAGGGACCTCTGCCCAGTATTCCTTCTAAGCTGTGCACTTTGGAAAGGGATTAATAGGCCAAGACAGTTGTATTTGTCTGCAGGTTTGGATTTTTTTTAACTCCATCATTACCAGTGCACACCACTTGGAACAATGCCCCTGCCCATTAGAACAATGAGGAGACCATGGGATACATTGCAGTGCAAGCCACAGCCTCATGTATGGACTGAAGGAACACCTGAAGGCTCGGAGGTCAGACGCCAATGGATCAAATATTAATTTACATATCATAAGTTCCCCTAAGGGTGCGAGAAATAATGTGAGTTCTGTGCATTGCCAGATGCACAAAACTTGCACCAGAATCCAACCATTACTTTGCATCGAGTATACTTACGTGGGTGATTTTTCTCTCCCAGCTTTGGAAAAATAGCAGCATGTTCTATTTCTGTGCAAGTCTCGCACGAGAATAGAACAAGCAGATGCTTGGTCTCCCGCAGATTGCATAGCACACGGATGGGGTGTCTGTGTGCTGTGTGATGCGAGTCACGCCCGAAAATGTTGGGTGAAACTCTCCGTCGCCCATGTGAACACACCACAGGTTGGCTTCGTTCACACTAAAAAAATTGTGCCAAAATTTTGCTGCAATTTGCCACAATTTTGTGTACTTTTTGGCACAATTTAGGCCACTTCCCCTTTTTGTGAAGGAACGCCCTTTTTTGGACATGGCAAAAAAAAAAAGTGTCTAAGTCATTTGGTAAATATGTTGCAAACATGTTTGACAGTTTACTGGCTCACCACATTGAGTTTTCAATAGTAAGTAAGGCCCAGTGTCTACTAAAGGGGTTGTTTTAGGATTTCAAATTCTCCCCTTTCCACGGGTGCAGTAGCCCTGCAGTATGGAGGAGGGGGGACACGGGATCCATTGAAATGAATGACCGCACATGCTTGGCCAGTGCTCCATTCACAGCGACATCACTGCTGGGGAAGAAGCAATCCCCATATTGACAGGCAGAGGGAGACACAGGAGCCCTATTCTTGATATTGGTGGGAGTCTCAGGGGTCAGACCCTTACCGAGTACCAAGTTATCCTCTATGCTGTGCACTAACGAGGGGCAAACAGTATGAAACAGCCTGTCTGTAGATGGTTGTCTTTTCATTCTGGAGAAGTCTCTGGTTTGGCCTATATCCATAATTATGTAGCATGACCTGTTGAAAGGTCAAATATGACTTAGGCCTCATGCCCACGGCCGTGACGGACTCCACCAGCGTAATATCACAGCGGAGTCTGCCACGGCGCCCCCCAAACCCCTATACCACTCCGGATCTGCTGTACGCGCCCCGACTAGCGGGCCAGCGCTCATGCACAGCACGTGATGCGCCGGCAGTGCGGGGTTGCACAGCCGGCGGTGGGAGGGCACGCGTATTCACGTGATACTTCCGCTGTGCTACAGCGGAAGTATAACGTGACGGCCGGCTTCCATTGACTACAGTGGAAGCAGGCCGCGTGTATTCTGGCGGCAAACAGAGCATGTTGTGAACATTTAACTATTAGGTTCAATAGCACCTAATAGCTGCGGGACAACGCTGCAGATTTCCGCTGCGTAAAACGCGACAGAAATCTATCTGTGGGCATTAGCCCCTACACAGTCATATATAGGTGGCACTGTGGAGGTACTCTTGCATGATCTATTTGCATATTTTTTTACCCAGTGAGCATTGCGTGGCTTATGTAAGACTCCCTAAGCCAACTTGGCACTCTCTTTAAGGAGAAACAGGCATCATAGAAGCTGTGGGGACTTTAAAGGGTTTTCCAGTTGTAAACCTAATCAAGGTAGGCCAACAGTTGTAGGGATCTGTCATTTGGCACCCGTGACAATCACTTGTTCACCAGGCTGGTGCATGTGTGTACTGAGCTGATTTCTGCAGGACGAAGGCAGCTCTGTTCCTACTGTAGTGCTCAGGCTCGATATTGCAGGCAAAGTTCTAATTGAAGTGAATGAGAATTTGGCCTGTAATACTGAGCCTGGCCACTACAGTAAGAACAGGGCTGTCTGCTTCCTGCAGAAATAAGCTCAGTACACAAGAACACGGGCCATGTGATCTACTGATCGTCAGGAGTCCTGGGCAACATCTACTATAGGCCATCAATCGTTTACAACTGGACAACCCCTTTAATGTCCTTGCAGTTTCTATGCTGTATTATCAGAAACCTCCCATTTATAAAGTAAGCGGTTCCCATAATAGAAGTTATTAGACATTTGTTGTACGTGCAATTCTCTAATCTCCATGCCCAAGTTCAAACCTGCGTTGTATATCTAGTTGAATGAAGAATAGTAATTGGTGTAGTAAAGCGCTTGATAAGTGATGCATTCAGTAAAGCCTCTATGGCTGTGACCTTACTAATGGCTCTGACCCGCTGACCCATTATTTGTCTATGTAAAGCTGATAATGCGCCTAATGTAGACACTAACCGAAGATCGCGGACAAAGAGAAGAGCTGTCCATGAAATGCGGTACAGACATGATAATTCAAGCCCTGTTAGTAATGGACTCCTCTGTCCACAGTGGATACTGTATACTCACATACTGCATAATATATTACCAGCCATCCAACATACTGTATGTTCTGTAGAGCGCGATTACATGACGTCTATAGATATGGAATGCTGTTTCTTTTGGTCCTTCTTAATCAGAGTATTATCTGAAACCTTTCTGTTACATAATATAGTTTCACGGCGTCACTTTAAACATTGTATCATTTTGCATGAATCTTTAGGCTGGGTTCACACGGCTCATAAATCCTGCAGAAACCTCGCGGAATGACCGCATGGAAATACTGCGAGATTTCCGCGGCAGAAATGCAACTTCAAAACTCAAGCCGCGTTTTTGCAAATCTCGTCCACTTTGTGAACCCAGCCTTATAGCACACTCATGTGGTCCTGGCAGCTGATATATGAAGAGCTGTTTGCCAGATTCTCACATTGTTGAGGAGTCCCTGTGATCACTAGTATGTTCTCTTTTCTACTACCGTATTTCCCCGAAAGTAAGACAGTGTTCAAAGGTTTAACTTTTTTTACATGTATAGCTGCCTGGACACTATTTAAATTGACTTTTTTAATTAACTGTTAGCAGGGCTTAATTTTGGAGGAGGGCTTATATTTCAAGCATCCTCAAAAAGCCTGAAAAATCATTTTGTATCCTCAAAAATTCTGGTAAATCATGCTATGTCTTATTTTCAGAGTGTGTCTTATTTTCAGGAAAACTGGGTATATATCCGTTACTTAAATTCAGATTTCCTGCAGGTTTCCAGTAGTCACTATTATCAGAATAAAGTACAGAAAGCATACAACCTATGAATATACTAGAGCCCACACAAATATATCAACAGGAGTGCATAAAAAAATCAATACTGCACACCTACAAATAAATACACACCAACACACACACACACAAAAAAAATATATATACTTTATTAGGAAAACTCGTAAAATGCATTCAAAATGTCAAATAAAATCATATGTAGCCACATCACAGGTGAAACGCGCTTTAGGGCGTAGCCGTCATCCGGGTCTTTGTTCTTATTTATATCCTTTTACAAGTCATCATAAGGTAGTTTTCCTGTATCAGATCACTAGATCTTTATTTGCCCTTGCACTTCGTTATTTAGTCCCCTTTGATCATGTTCTGTGAATACCTGTGATGTGGCTTCATATGAGTTAGTATGTCATCTTTTATGTATTTTATGAGTTTTCAAAATATAGTATGTATATTTTCACTCTTGTGTTGAAGTATACTTGTTTGTAGCTCTACTGTACAGAAAGCAGTAAGAACAGCTCAGTGAATAAGTACTGAACCAGAATCAAGAACATAACATAAGTACAGCACAAGAACCAAGCTCATAATATAAATACAGCACGAGAACCAAGTTCAAAGCATAAATACAACAGGAACCATCCTCAGGACATAGTTACAAAACTAGAATCAACCTCATAAAATACATACAGCACAAGAACCAAGCTCATACCATAAATGCAGTACTGGAACCAAGCTCATACCATAAATACAGCACCAGAACTACGTTCAGTACATAAATACAGCACAAGCCATCCTCAGGACATAGTTACAATACTAGAATCAACCTCATAAATTGAATACAGCACCATAACCAAGCTCATACTATAAATACAGCATCAGAATCAAGCTCATACCATAAATATAGCACTAGAACTAATTTCATTGCATAAATACAGCACAAACCATCCTCAGTACATATTTACAATGCTAGAACCAAGCTCATAACATAAATACATCACCAGAACCAAACTCAGTACATAAATACAACATGAACCATCCTCAGTACATAGTTACAATACTAGAACAAAGCTCATGAAATAAATACAGCATCAGAACCGAGCTCAATACATAAATACAGCACAAATCATCCACAGTACATAGTTACAATACTAGAACCAATCTCATAATAAATACAGTACCAGAACCAAGCTCAGTACCTAAATACAGCACAAACCATCCTTAGTACATAATTGCAATACTAGAACCAGGCTTAGAACATACATATAACACCAGAACCAAGCTCTTAATATAAATACAGCAGCAGAACTAAGCAATCATGATGTGGAGTGCCAATGAGTTGACAACGACTCCTCGGAACATAAGGGGGAGGAGACAGAGCCAGGAGGATGACTCATGTAGCATCACAAGACACTTCTGCACAGAGGAAGAAAATCATCTAGCTGGGCAAACCTAAAGGGTTGATCGCCCCCTGCCTAGATCTACACTGTCTCTGTTCAATCCTGAGACTCACACTGTGTCTGTCATAGGAATACATAGAGAAAAAGACTTCCAGTCCGCACAGCAGATGTTGTAAGAGTCGTCCAGCCAGAGTGGAGGTCACGCGGGCAACAGGGATCGGACAGAATATCCCATATCTGAGACCTATACCTGGTCCCTTAAGACTAAAAGCCTACATTCCCATTTTCATTCTACCTCTATAGAAATCATGTAGCACAGACAGGAATTTATCTTGGAACACATCTTAAAAAAAAGGTCCGTAAAAAAAAACCAAGGCTAACAATTTTTACGTCCTGCCACTACACCCAATGCTTTTCTTAGTACCGGTACTCCTATAAAGTACTATTTTCCTCTCTGCGGGCCCACAAAGTACTAGTGCCTCCACTGTGACCCCTGAAACTTTATGCAATCTCTCCTTTGTGGGCCCCAAAAATTATTTAATGTCCCCTCTGTGGCACCTAAAACTTACTCAGTGCCTCCTCTATGGCCCAGAAACGTATACAGTGCTACCTCTGAAACTTATAGGCTTATAATGCCCTGGTGCCCTTTAATAGCCTCTGAAGGTCATATAGTACACCCTCTGTGGTCCTTGAAGCTTATAAGTGTATAGCACCCCAGTGCCCTTTCTGTAGCCCCTGGAACCTATATAGTGCCCCTCCATAGCTCCTGAAACTTATATAGTGCCCTCTCTGTGTCTCCACTCAGACAGCACAAGTCTCTCTATAATGAGTCTTGCTGGTCCAGATGCTGTTTCTCTCATTGGATAGGCAACCTCATAAACCTCTCTCTTACTCTCAGTTTAGTACTGCTGGAGAGAGGGGAAGAAGTCAGCTTCTGTACTGAGGGAAGCAGCTTCCGGACCAGTAAAAATGTTACAAAGAGACTGCTAGGCAGACTTTTCAGGAAGGCCCAGCAAGACAGCGATGGGGCAGGAAGAGGGGCTATTAGGGCTTTGTAGCAGCCACGTGGTCTGTCTAAGTTCCTATATTGGGGACACACCACTGCTCACAATGCCAACTCATCTCTAGCAAGTATTTTACTGAAAAGCAAGGGATTTGTGTGTAATCCAAATGTTTGCCACGTTGTGCAGGACTCTGACCTATAAAAACTTGATTTCATGTACAGTACATTCTTAGCCTTTATTTTCATAAACAACAGCGCCACATTTGGCCACAGGTTGTGTGTGGCATTGCAGTTCAGCCCCATTAAGATCATATGGAACAGAACTTCACTGGAGTAAAAGAGAAGGGTTTGATTAGAACCTCCTTTAATGTCTAATTGTATTGGCTACTTTAACCTGTGACTCGTGTGTAGAAGGTACAGAACATTACTCATAATGTCCAAAGTATATAGAAAAGCATGTATAATCCTCCAATACCCCATTCATTAGGAATGAGCATTCAATATTAGAATAATATACTAATTATCAATAACCTAAATCTTCGAACAATTTAGACTACGTGCTTTCCTTCTTCATCAATGGTTGTACTGCTTGGAGAGCTGACATACAAAGAAGGCCAAGATATTGAGAATGATATACCACTACAGTAGGGTGCTAAAATATCAGTCTATTACATGACAAACAAGAGATTTATTAAATATTGTGTCATGCCCCAAGCATTGTCCATAGAGTGGGATTGTAAATAAGGATATTATGGTGACAAGACTGTGATCTTGTGTGGTGAACAGTGGTGGCGAAAATTAATGTAAAGACGGACTCTTTTAGATTAGAACTATCAAGTCAATAAATAATGGTCCAAACATGGTAGATCTAAGTTAAGTGGCAGAGGCCATGACTGGACATTACGGAGATACAAGGGCTAGTTGTGGGTTTTAGAGTGCCACTAGAACTTCTGGTACCATTTGTCAAAGAGAAGAAGATGGAGACCAGAGACCAAGATGGTCTCATCTGTCAGGGAAAGGAAAATGATGACCAGAAACCAAAATTGTTCCATCTCACATAGAGAGAAAGACAGTAACGAGGAACTAAGACTGTCTCATCTGCCAGGGAGAGGAAGATGGTGACTAAGAATCATGATGATCTTCTACTTCCTGGCAGATGAGATGTTGACTAAGGACCAAAACTGTCTGATCTGCCAGGGAGCAGAAATGGTGATGAGGAACCAAGGATGATCTCATCTGCCAGGAAGAGAACCAAGGTGGTATCATCTGTCTGGGAGGGAAAGATGTTGACCAGAGACAAAAATTATCCCACTAGCCAGGGTGCAGAAGATTTTGACCAGGAACAAAGATGGTCTTATCTATCAGGAAGAGGAAGATATTGACCAGGAACCAAGATGGCCTCATCTGTCAGGGAGAGGAAGCTGTTGACTAGGAAAAAAAATTGCTACATATGCCAGGGAGAGGAAGATGTTTGCTAGGGCCAAAATTGTCCCATCTGTCAGGGCACAGAAGATGTTGACCAGGAACTAAGATGGTTCCATCTGCCAGGAAGAGGATCATGTTGATCATGAACCAAGAATGTCCCAGCTGCCACAGAGAGGAAAATGTTGACCAGGAACCAAGACGGTCCCATCTGCCAGGGTAAGGAAAATGTTGACCCAAGACTAGTATTATCCCATTTGCCTGGAAGAGGAAGATGTTGACCAGGGATCAAGAGGGTACAATCTGAAAGGGAGGGGAGCTGTACTTTAGAATATTAACATACCAAAAAACTTTGGAAGTTCTTGCCTCTCTGTCCTATTACTGGCCTAAAAAGATCACTTCACATATCCTTCTTGGTACTATTTTCTATATAGACTTTCTTGTCTTGTTCATTGCTTCATTTGTCCTACAAAAATCAGCCCAGGATTTATTAGTGTAAAGATGTGTTTGTATTTGCTTTTGTCTCATAAATTTAGATAGTTTGCACAAGACCAAGTGCCTGTTATGATACCCTGAAGCACCTAAACCAACAACATGTCTGAAATGACGCACTGACACGAAGAGTTCTGTGGTTTACGTATTTCCTGTTTATATTGCTGAACACTGAAGCCAAACAAATTTATGGCAGAATTAAGAGATTAGATGTTGTGCCTTAAGTAAAGGTCCCTTCCAGGGGCGTAACTATAGAGGGTGCAGGGGATGCGGTTGCACCCGGGCCCAGGAGTCTTAGGGGGCCCATAAGGCCTCTCTTCTCCATATAGGGAGCCCAGTACTATGAATAAAGCCTTATAGTTGGGGGCCCTGTTACAGGGTTTGCATTGGGGCCCAGGAGCTTCAATTTATGTCTCTGTGCAGCATGGTTTAGGTATGGGTACGGGTACAGATACAGATAGAGGGGGGGCCCAGCTCACGTTTTGCATCAGGGCCCCTTAGCCTTTCGTTACGCCCCTGGTCCCTTCACATGGGACGCCCCAACAGCTGTCTCAGCCGCTATCCCTCCTTTGATTTTACAAGTGATAGTCGTCTTGTAAATGGAGGTGGAGCGGGCCAGGGATTGTTCCGGCCACCCTCCTGCATTCAGAGAAAACAGGCAGACACTGGAAGATTGAGCGACTCCTGTTTACACGGCCCGACAGTCGGATGGTTCTCAGGTGAGCTACAAAGCCAGCGACTCTGACAAATGAGCGATGTGTTGCTCAGTGCCCTGTCGGAGCACACTTGTACACAGGACGACTATAGCCTGGATTCACTGTAATAATTTGCATGATAATTGCCCCGTGTGAAGGTACTTTAACTGAGGGATTATATAACCATGATAAACACAAGGGAATAGCTATAAGAGGTGCAGAGGTGGCACTCATGCCCAGACCCTGGTGCCTACAGGTGGAAAGTCCCTTTGCCAACTAAGACACCACTTTTCTAAACACATATACACTCTTTGTAAAAAAAAAAATAATAGCCCCGCCCCTAGATGAAGTTTCATTTTGCTGCAAAACTTGGCATGCGGTTTCATCTCGGGCAGATATACAAATGATTAGAGTTGTGGTGATTAGATGAACAGTCTTGTCAACGGAGGCCTTAAAAGTGGTTCCCCCCTTGTCCTATAAGAGGCTCCTTGTGTGTAGTGACCTCTTCTTCCTCTTGTGTAGAGCTTGTTGACCACTAGGGATTGTTTTTACAATCAATGTAGCATTGTGATCCTGAAGCTTTTATGTTACATTGCTGGATATGCAATTAATTGCTTGCAGTGTGTTACTGATCTCAAGGTCTAACTGGGGGACCTTAGAGAAAATGATTCTGGGGTCCAATAATCTATACAGTACTGGTGCATGGCCAATTTTATCAGTATCCTTAATAAAGCCATTGTCTTTGGATACACAGGTTATAGCATTATATTATAAATTATAATACGTTATTTGCAAATCCCCTCTGCAGGAATTGTCTTTGGCGCCATATCAGCTTGAAGTAGGGTTGTCTTCTCCTAGACCTTAAGGGCCCAGTACAGGGTCGGGACCTGAGCACACCAGATGAACCACTGGGCAGTGGACTGTATATTTCACCTGTTTCCTGGCCTTATCCCTCCTTAACTTCTATGTTCTTCTTACATCCTTGAGCTTTGCCATTGCCATCAACGCACAATGGACCATTGGTAAAAAGCCATCCCTTCCATTTTTCTGGGATTGACCCGTGAAATGGACAGCAAACTGAGCGGAACATATACAAGTTTGCTTAAAGTGGGTATTCTTGGCATGTTTCGTGGGTGCTCCCAGGTGGATTGGGGTGGGGCTTAAAAGTGTACCTCAACTTTTCTCCCTTAAATGGGAAAAATTGGCTTCTACCTCATTGGGGTTTTTTTTTGCCTTTCGCTGGATCAACATTGGAGGGTAATATCTATGCTGAACTGGATGGACATATGTCTTTTTTTGGCCTAACATGCTATGTTTCTATGTAAATGTTGGGAAATAGGATAAAAGCAGCCCCATCAGATTATTCTGTTTAGATAATCTAATCTGGACTGAGGGATGTGATTACACATCTTTAAGTGGGGGGGACTTGTCATTTTGATCATGATAGTAAACTCACATTTGAAATGGGGACCAATTTAAAACATTGGTAGATAAAATGGTAATTAAAATAACGACTAATTAAGTTATTGTAGTATATAGCACAATTAATAGTGACTTATTGGTCACTAACTTTTCAAACAAGTTGTGCTTATGTGATAGCAGTGTGATAACTAGCAAAATGGCAATTAATGTTTTTTATCTAAATGCTGAAAAAGGCGCTGACTACCAGGGTCTCCATTCCTCCTATCTTGCTGTTCACTGCCTGTGTAAGGGGCTCAGATGATGTGTCCATGGATAGCATGAGGGTGACCTCTACTGGCAGTCATACATTACTGCATTTTGTGTATCTCTCTATTATTCAGAGATGAGGTGGGATGTCTGGAGGATGGAGAATGGTAGAGAGGTGCATGGACTCAATGTGCTCGGTTAGGTTCTGTAAGAGCTGGACACAAGGCTGAGAGAGCAATAAGCTGTAAAGCAATCCCAATGGTACTCAGCCACGAGAGACTGCATTGCAGGGAGAGAGTTGCAAGAGGAGTGAGGAATTGACTGACGGAGCCATAGGAGTCACTTCCTGGAGATTCTGTGCCTGCAACAGAGAGCCAGTGGCACGAGAAAGGAGGGAGCTTGTAGCTGAAAAGTGCAGCCCCATAACCCCCCAGAACTGACATCGCTGAGAGAGCAAAGCTGCATGGACTACAGATAGAGCAACTACTACAGAGAGTCCACCTCATCCTGCAGCTCTGTGCATCGAGGTACCCTCAACAGACGTCCAAAGACACTTCACATACACTACAGTACCAAACACGCTAGAGATACGTAAGTGAGGTAGGTCCTCAGGAAAAGGCCCAACCTGTGCACATGGATAGTGACTTAAGCACGGGCCTGCCAGTTAAAAATATGCAAGCTCAAACTAATGCTAGGAAAAAACATATTTATCCATGGACAAGATATTGGACAACATTTGGGTCACTTTTGGACTGTTTGCAGGCAACTGCCGCTGCTGGGTTGAACCGTCCGGTGGGCTGTTTTATAATTGAAGTGTATTGCTGATTTTTGTGATTTATAAAAGATTTTTTATAATATTCTGCCCATGTTAGATTTGCACATATCCTTAGTTAGATTATAGAATCCTTCTGTAATAACTTTATATCGCTTATCTATTAATCATGTCCCCACCTCGACACCCGCTGTCAAGTGATTTTATTTCTGTGATGGTAGATGGCAAGAATAGGAATGAAGGAGGGAGATGAGTCATCCTGCTTACTGAAGTCTATGAGAGCAGAGAGGATGGGGAAGAGAAAAAGTAGGAGAAGGAGAGAGTCACACAGACGTGCTGTTAGTGCTAATTATGAGTTATTTGCTGCTATTTATTCATCTCTCCACTGTTCCATCCTGCAATACACTGTCCTACATGCTAGTGTTTAGCTTTTTATGTGTGTGTGTGTTATAGCCAGCTAGACAGTAGAATCTGCAGTTCTTTTTTCCCTATTGTATAGAACACAGCACAGCAGCTAGGCTCCCCCTACCAGTTCTGTGTATATAGAAAATGGGAAAAAATACAAGATACAAGTCATATAATGGCCAGAAATAGAGTTATTCCTCATGTACACACATGGCAGCCTATTCTGAAGATTCCATCTGAAAGGTCAGGCACACTTTAAAGGTTTATTTATGAGACTTGACAACGCAATGTAATGCATCCTAGTCCCTGTGGAGGTACTGCAGGGAAAATGACCTCTTGCTGTAGATTAATAGGACTGCATCTTTCTTGGGATCAGTGAGGGACCTAATTAACAGCGCACTTTGTGAAGCTGAGCTGCTGCTATTTAGTTTCAGTTTTCCGTCAAGGTTTTCCTCACTTTTGACAGTATGAATAATACAGCACGTGGCGCTATTCTTGCTGCGAAAATGACAAGTCAATGAATTTCTGACACAATGATATGACACTGCGTTGTGCTGTGCTAGCGATATGCCATGTCAATTGCAAGTGATTGGGCCCTTACCCAGGCATCCAGTTTGCATATTTCTATGGCATCTCTCTTGCCATTGGGGCACAATGATATTAGCATGTCACATGGAGGTGTCCTAGAGCCACAGGTAACTCCTATGTAGTGTTCTAGTCATACCATGAGATTTTATGTAATTACCATCGTAACAGGAAATGACTACTACTAATAATCTTGGCCTATATATTCCAAGTCGTTCTGTACATAGTGACAGCTCCAGAGTCACAGTGTTGCCCCTGGAAAGACATGTCCCTGACTATATCATTATAGTACTGTGGCGTAGCTGCAAGGGGTGCAGAGGTTGCATTTGCCACTGGGCCCTGGTGCCTAAGGGAGCCCGAAGGCTTCTCTGCAACATAAAAGAAGAGCAATGCTATGAATAGTAATCAACGGTTTGGGGACCTTAGTTATGCAATGGAGCCCGCGAGCTTTACTTTACACCCTTAAAATAAGTTCATATTAAAAAGGAATATCGAATTTTACAGATGAAAAGTAACTTTTTGCACCTTTACTAATATGAAGAAACAGCCAGTAATGGGATTCCATACAAATGCAGAAGACAGCTAAGTCAATACAGAGCTTTAGGAGAGTTTCCAGGCAGAGGTGTAACATGAAGCTCCTGAGTCCCAATGTAAAGTTTTAATAGAACCCTTTCTGCCATGTGCCATTCCTAATACTTTAGTCTGCTTTCTTCCGGGAAATGCCACATCAGTCTATATGTTCTATTTGGTATTGAACTCAAAAGTATGACAAAAGCACTGTTGAATTCCCAAAATGCCAGATCCGGGGATTATTCTAATTGCCAGATTATAGTCGGGAAGGAATTTTTCCCTTTAAATAGGGAAAATCGGCTTCTTTCTCATTTTTTTTTTACCTTCTTCTGGATCCACATTGGGAGGGGGGGGGGGGCTGAATGGACATATGCCTTTTTTCGGCCTTACATACTATGTTACTGTGTATTAAAAAGTCCTTGATTATTACCAACCAGTTGTGATAAAAATACATGTAGAATCTGGGGATGCTGCATTTTGCCCCATCCCTTGAAGAAGCTGGGTCACCAGTGAAACATGTTGGGGGTGAATCTTTTTGATTTTTAGTCGCTGGTAGCGATCTCCCTGGGTCTTCCACTGCGGATAGCAAGGCATGAGTTCTATGTTCTTCTACTCAACTGGATCGCTACCTTTATATAATTATTGGGGATTCTATTTCTCCTGTCTATGATATTTTTTACCTTATTGCCACTATGTGTTATTATCACAACTGGTTGGTAATAAACTTTGAAATAAACTTTTTTTAATGCATCTGTAAGGAGATGGTTAGAAGGCTGGGTTGGTGAAGCAAGTACTTCCCATGTTGATATTTATAGTGTCATTTATGCTATCAGTAATGACGGGTGTTGTGGCAAGATTCTTTGTACATTGCTGACCACTAGTGTCATTGTTTTCTTTTCAAGTTTTTTATATGTAGTGTAAATGATCTGCTCTGCCATTGGCTGTGGTGGGTGACAAGGGTCAAGTCATCATAACGTGTTTAAGTCACTGGCATAACTATAGAGGATGCAGGGGATGCGGTCAAACCCGGGCCCAGGAGCCTTAGGGGGCCCATAAGGCCTCTCTTCTCCATATAGGGAGCCCAGTACTAGGAATAAAGCATTATAGTTGGGGGCCCTGTTACAGGTTTTGCATTGGGGTCCAAGAGCTTCAAGTTACACCTCTGGTTTAAGTTAATTGGCTTTTAGCTGGTACTCTAGGGAGAGTCGACTCATGGCTCTGCCATATGGGTGCTGTCTCATGCCCTCTGGCACAGACTTCAGTTGGTCAGTCTTGTGCCTGAAGAAAGAAGCCAAGAAACATGCGAGTTTCCAAGTTCTGGGGAAATCTCTGTACCGTTGAGACTGATGGGTTTTGGTGCCTTCGATGACTGTAGTAACCCGCGAGACTCACCACTGTGATTTGTGACTGAAGTATTGCTACAAGGACTTTGCAGTGAGTTGTTCATAGACTGGTAATGTTATTAGCATCGGTTCGCTGAGAGGCCGCGGCCTTAGGCCAGAGAGACCGTCCTTCCTCGATATTGAGGGTAACACACATAACTGTTATTAATGGACTGCATGAAAAGCTGTTCATGCTGTTTATGGACTTGCACCTCCGATAACGCCTTTGGTTAAATAAACCGTTAAAGCATTCTGGCCAAGCCTGCCACTGCTCTATGCCACAAGTCTCTGCCCATCCTGCAGGCATGTCACATTGGTATGGGCCAGTGTGAGAGAACTGGGAGGTGATTCCAAATCCTGCCGTTCTCCAACGTGGGCGGATACTCAGGAAAAGGCACAAGTTAGAGAAAAGCCCCTATCCTCGAACCTCAATGAAGGCCAGCGGGCAGGAACGATTATCGCTGGGATGACCTGTTGGAGATCTGTTGCCCCGTGTAAAAGCCCCTTAAGGTCGGCATCACACGGGCGTATTTGCGCGCATATTTGCACATGCAATATGCAGAGAATAGAACCCATTGATTTCAATTGGCTCATTCACATGCACATATTTTTCCTGCGCGTTTTGGTCATGCAAAAAAAAAACCCAACACCCTCTAATTTCCTGCGCATTTGTGCAGCTAAACTCTCCATAGGAGTCAATGGTAACGCTAGAAGATTCGTGAAACACTGCATAATTATGCAGGAAAAAGAACACATCTGGAACTCATTAGACTAATTAGTCATTTCAATCGGTGCATATTTTTTCGCCGCGCACAAATGAACACGCCTTTACGTTTGCAAGGAGTATAGTAAAATACACCAATGCGCGCATAAAAAAGCATCATTCATTCTGCAAAAACGCTACCTTCATGTGCGTGCAAAGTCGCAAATATCAATATTTGCAGATGACACTAAATTATACAATATAATTAATGCAACGGAGGACAACGTGCGGCTACAAACGGACCTGGATAAGCTGGGGGGTTGGGCAGGAAAATGGCAAATGAAGTTCAATGTTGAAAAATGTAAGACTATGCACATGGGCAGGAGAAACGGATGTCACCAATATTTACTTAATGGGGTACCGCTAGGGAAAAGTGATATGGAAAAGGATCTGGGGGTATTAGTGGATAATAGACTAAACTGGAGTAACCAATGCCAGTCAGCTGCTGCAAAGGCAAATAAAGTCTTGGGGTGCATTAAAAGAGGTATAGGGGCGAAGGACAAGAACATTATCCTCCCCCTATATAAGGCACTTGTCAGGCCCCACATGGAATACTGCGTACAATTCTGGTCACCGGTGCTCAGGAAAGATGTCACAGTGCTTGAGGGGGTTCAAAGAAGGGCAACTAAACTAATACATGGAATGACGGGACTGGAATACCCACAGAGGCACCAAAATTGGGATTATTTACTATAGAAAAAAGAAGGTTAAGAGGCGATCAAATAACCATGTATAAGTACATGAGGGGACAATACAAGGATCTCTCCCATGATCTGTTTACACCCAGGACCGCGAAGGTAACAAGAGGACATCCGCTACGATTGGAGGAAAGCAGGTTTCATCACCAACATAGAAAGGGATTCTTTACTGTAGGAGCAGTGAGACTGTGGAACTCTCTGCCTGAGGAAGTGGTGATGGCAAAATCCATAGAGGAGTTTAAGAGGGGACTTGATGTCTTTCTGGAGAAGGACATTATAGGATATAAATCTTAGGTTAATTGTCAATCCGGGTATACAGGCAGGTAGGAACTATTAGGGGTTGATCCAAGGAACAGTCTGATTGCCATTAGGGAGTCCGGAAGGAATTTTTCCCCAAAAGGGCTAATTGGCTTCTGGCCTTGGGGTTTTTTGCCTTCCTCTGGATCAACTCAGTAGGATAGACAAGCTGGACTAGATGGACATTGTCTTCATTCAGCCTTACATACTATGTTACTATGTTACTATGTATACACTGGTGTGAAGCCAGTCTAAGTGTACAGAAGCCTCTTGAACATTTGCAACCACTGGAATCCGCCCTTCCTTATTTTTCTTCATCGGCCTGCAGGAGGCGCCCTTGCCAAGGTGGGGAATTGGAAGGTTAATTGCTTGCCTACCGCTTGGCATCGGGAGTATTGTTCACTGAAGTTTCAATGTCCTAGTCAGCAAAGAAAGACCTTTGTTACTATTCTACAAAGGTTGTCACTGACCCCGGCGTCCAAGTAGCCTGCCGTCCGCGGGGTCATTCCTCTGGGAGGCTCATTGTCCGCCTCTCCAGGGTCCTGACTTCTGCAGTCTCAGGCTGCGGGTAATTATATTGCCTCTACAACCTGACATGGAGAAGTAATAGAGTAAGAAGAGACTTATTTGCTGCCGTGATGTTGGAGTAAGTAGCTGTAATTGCCACTAAATCATCTGACTAATAAATAAACAGCCGGATTATACAAGTTTTGGAAGATCTGCAGAAAACCGAGCCAGAACTCCACAGAGTGCCGTACGTCAGTGAAAAGGAAATCAGCGCTGCCAGCCTGGAGAGAGTCCAGAAAGTCCGGAAAAAAGTTCATTACTTTTCGCACGCTAGGCTGTATTTATACAGGCAACTGCAATGGCGGTCAGAAAAAAATCAGACCCATACCGCACGCGTAAATCTGCGTTTTTTCAGTAATTGCAATACATTTTGACAACATATCGTATCGCTGTCCATGCGATTTTCATGTGCGTTTTTCTCACGCATGAAAAAAGCGCATTATAAAAAATCTAATGTTGTTCTAATAGTTAAAACAAAAAAAAAACACATCATACGCGTACCCGTTGCGATGCAGTTTTTTCATGCTTTTTTTCATTCTTGTACAAGAATCGCCGATTTGAAAAAAAATGCTGTAATTTTTCGATCTCGGACTCAAGAGAAAAGTTGTCCGTGTTTATAAACTCATTAAAAATAATGGGTTTTATTTCCATGCGAGTTCCGTCCATGTAACTTGCGCAAGGAAATCACCTGTCTAAATACACCCTTAGAGGGGTTATGTTCTTCAAATATGGACTTGATACTGTAAATGCATTGTGTGTGATTGCAGCTCAGTCCCATTCAGTTCAATGGAAGTGAACTGTAATACCGGACATAACCTGTAAACAGATGTGGCGCTGTTTGTGGAAGAAAGACACCATGTTTTTCTACTGCTGTACAGCTCCTTTAAGGGCTTGTGCACACAGGGACAAATGCAAGGTTTTAATACGGGTTTTCCAAGTATGGCGGTGCTCAAAATGGAGACGGCAGAATGCCTCCAATACTCACTTTGCCAAATATTTAGCATGTATTTTTTACAGAGGGCAGTTTGGGGATTAGTCAGAATATAATACCTAATATCTCTATGGATCGTGGGTGATGAAGGGGTTAAAGCAAGCATGTAATTCCTGGACAAAATTCTTTCCTGGGACAGGAGGGTAGTTAGGTATATTATCTGCAGTATTCTTCTCTGTCACCACTCTAAGCCACAAGTTCCAGGCCCCATTTTTGGTGACTGAAAAAGACCTGCCGCAAGATTTAGTGGTAGTAGGCACTGAGGTTTCTGTTTGTATGGTAAGGCGCATACTCTACTGACCCAAACGCACAAGAAAAGTTGGCTACAATATGCTCAAAACCATATTAATAAAACTATAGAAATTTGGGGATTTTGTTCTGTGGAGCGATAAAGCAAAACTTTTTTAGGGCTGTGGATCTGCGATACATCTGGAGGAGGAAGAAGGAAGCAAAGTTGCAAAAGAACACCTGCCTACAGTGAAGCATGGCGGTGGCTCGGTGATGCCCGGGGGCTGCTTTGCATCCTCTGGCACTGGAAACCTGCAGCGTGTGGGGAACAACATGGATTCAATCAAGCATCAGGAAATCCTAGGAGAAGACATCATGCCTTCTGAGAAAGCTGAAGTTTGGGCATCATTGGGCATCAAGAGACTTGTGTGGTGCAGAGTGCTAAGCTCTTGCTCAATCCCCGCATGGTTCAGGTAGCTGGCTCAAGGTCGATTCAGCCTTCAATCCATTCTGAGGTCTGTAAAATTGGTACCCATTTTGGTGGGGGGTAATAAATAAATTACCTGAAAGCACTGTGGAATAAGTTGGCGCTACACTAATAACAAGATGTATTTATTTAAGATTTATTGGACCTTCCAACAAGACAATCATCCCAATCAAAACTCAAAGTCCACCAAGGCTTGGCTTCAGAAAAAGTCCTGGAAGATCCTGGAATAGCCGTCACAGTCACCTGGCTGAAACTCCTTATGAAATCTCTAGTAGGATGTGAAGACGACAGTTGCAGCAGACAAACCCAAGATTAGTGACCTGGAAGCCATTGTCCATGAGGAATGGGTAAGATTCCTCAGGAACGTCATCAGAAGCTGCGGTCTGGAGGTGCCTCACGTTTGCAGCAGGTCCTAACAGCAAAAGATGCTCCACTGAGTACTAAAGATACTTGTCATGGGGGGTGGGGGGGATAATTCTGAGACTGCAGGAGTCAGTAAATGTGGCATTTTGTTGGTAAGTTTCTAGAAGCCACTTGTTACATTAGTTGCGTTGAGCTCTTTAACACTTTCCAGTCCACTGTCTGACGTCTGAAGACATTTTATTTGAAGGCTGTACAGCTCTGATGTCAGAAGACGTCAGGCAAGGTATTCTTACTGTATATTACTGGCCGCTCTGTTGTCGGGGGCCTCTTCAGCATGTCCGATACCACATTATTGGCTCTAGCCAGCAGATGGCGCCATTGTATAATGGCAGAAAGAGAAAGTCCCTTAGGAAACCTTGAATCCAAAATTGGATTGCGAAGGGTTAAATTGTTCTTGCTTGATTGTTCTTTTTGAAAACAGCTGAAAGTTTGTAAATTTGGCAAACAAATGTGATTTGCAATGGGAGGGTGCGTGTGAATAACTTTGATTGTAACCGTACAATTACATCGCTATATTAGGGAACTGCCGAGTCAGCAGTTTCTAAAGGAAGTTATTATTATTGCTCATTTTGGGGTAAATGTGAACAATGGATAATTCCCTGCAGCCCTGTTTATGTTACTGGAATCCCCATATTGTTAATGAGAATGATTCTTATATTCAGCAACTGCTATTTAGTCAACTTTATAACTTATTAGAGAAGGTTCGCCAAATATGACCCCACGATTTAATTTTTGAGTTACGTGATATTTTCATTAAATCTTATTTATGTGACTTACAGTTGTACATTATGAATGATTATGCAGCAAATCATTTTAATTTTTAATATTTTAATCTTCCCTCGAACAAGTATTTTCTGCAGCTCTCAACATAAAGACGGCCAATATATCCCGAGCTGTCTTCTGCAGGCGGTTAGACGAGATTTCGCTCACAACCATAGTTAGTCAATGTCACCTCTAGAGTCCCAATCATCTCTTCCCCATCTAATTCCATGGACTATCCCACATCTGTCCGGACGCTGCCCCTATTCTCTCTATCAGAGCTCGGAGTCCCCACAGGACTTCATTAGAAGCCAGAGCGGAGCACAGGGGCCACGCTCTGCATAGCATTAATGAGAGGTTGGCGTGCTCGGCGGGGAGGCGTAATGTTCTGCCAGAATGAGAAGAAGGGGATGCTATAAACAATGCCTACAGAATAATGCAGCTGAGTGCAATAGCCATCCAACCCGTGAAAGGTAGATGTAATTGGTACTAGTGTTTAGAATTTAACCCCCTCTCTCCCAGGCGTCTTGCTGGCCATAGACGAAATATTACATCAAAGCCGGACGCCAAAAAAACCCCTAGTCTGGATCAGGCGTAATAGTTGTCCAAAAGGACGGATATACACATTAGTTATAAACTTGGAAAACAAAAGGATCAATAACGAAACTAAACAACGGAGAACAGGGAAATCTCACTTTGTCATACTAATACGGGAAAACCTTGCCTAAAAGTGGGGCGATTGCCCTTAAGGGACAGCCCCACATCTGGAACCTAAAGGGCTACCTACACTATCCCTAGATGGTAGAGGAGGTTACAACTGACAGCTGTAAATATCAATAGCACTAAGTAGCAAAAGTACAATATTGGATAATAAGTGTTAATACCAGGGGGTGGACAAAAATATGGAAACACTGTACAAAATGCATGCCTTAAAATTGGTCTCTACATTGAAATATGATTAATACTCCCATGTAACGTAAGTGGAAGTCATATGACACAGATGTGAACATCTGTCTGAGTAACAAGGTTCCATTGGTCAGGGGTTTGAGCCACTTAGCTGCTGCTACCAACTGGCTCCCAAAAACACCCAGAGCAGGGCAAGAGGTAAAGTAAACACAAATTTGGTGAGAAAGCTCTCAGCCAAGCAGGGTTCAAAGGGGCAGCTCAGTGCTAATGGTTAAAATTCCATGCATTTTGAATGGTGTTTCCATATTTTTGTTCACCTGCTGTATCTGAGTCAGAGAGGACTCAGAGGACATGGACCACACTAGAACTCCACTATGAAGAGAAATAAGTGGCGCCTCTGGGAGGAGGGGCTGGAATATATATACTATTAAAATGGTTGATTGGCCGGCTCGGGAAACCCTCTTCCCGCAGACCAATCAAATCCCACACTGACAGATGCATGCTTACACGCTGGTGCCCAGCTCTGAATGACAGGCCACACACGCTGATGCTGTGGTCACATGCCCTCGGCTAACATCGTAACCTCAACCAAGAACCTCATCTGTGTTGCGGTCGGCGCGCTGCAACACTGTTACTGCCGGCGTGTCCCGACATCAAAGACATGACCAGAATTCAAAGGGCCCCATAACCAGGTCAGGGTTTGGCCTCTAAAACTTTCTTGCCAGCCACATGACTATTGTTTATTGATAGATAGTGTTATGGCAGAAATCCACAAAAGTCATCACACTGTGAATGGATGTGAGTGACCCCATTTGTCTTTGAGACCCATTATAGCGGTTGAGCGCCACAACCTCTACTCAGGCATGTGACATCACGTTCATCGGTCATGCGGCCTGAGAGAAGCTCAGTCCCATTCAAGTCAATGGGATTGCTCTGCTATACAATGTACAGCTGCTGCGCTTGGTAAGCAATGAAGTGGCCACAGTGCTCGCTCAAGCGCTGCTGTCATTTCAACAGCTGATCGTGGGGGTCCTGAGCAATGTATCCCTACTGATATAATATTGATGACCTACCCTGAGGATAGGTCAACATCTTACCCTTGGGAAGCCCCTTTAAGAGGTTAAAGGGCTTGCCTGGGACTTTTATGAACTTTTACTATTGATGACCTATCCTCATGATAGTGGGAATGAAAGCAGGTGGCTGAAAGAGATCTCTGGTGTACTCTGCCTTCATTCACTAAATGAATATGGAAGCACAGGAGTGATAGTCGTTCCATGTAAAAGTACCCTAACTAGAAATGGATGAATAGGGAACACTCACTAATAGACTAAAATGGCCACCTTTTGCCGGGCTGGGGCAATCCTAGATTCTTGCCTGGACTCTCCTCCAGTCTATTCATGGGTAGAGCTAAATACAATCCACTCAATTTCTTCCATTTTTTGGGAACTGGTTCCAGTAAGCTCTCTTTCCCCAGCGGGAGGCGAGCTGCCTAGAGCTTCTTATGAATATTTACAGCTTTCGCACTTTTTTCCTTGCTTAAAAAAAGTAATCTCAGCAGGCATCTAAGTAGAGCTTTCTGAGTTTGAAAAGTTGTGTGTCCCATCCTCCCCTCCTGCTCACTCCATATCACATCACAGCTGTATACATTGTAAACCCACTTCTCTACTCGGGCCCTTCCTTGTTTTGTACTGCCTGGGAGAGGGAGTTGGGGAGGTCATGTGAGGACCTTCAGTGGTTCAGTTGTTTTCAATTTGCTCACAAGATCCTTATCGCCAATAAATGTCAAGAAACCTCCTTTAAAATAATCTCCCGTTTGTATAGGGAGTCCTCCCTCCTCCCTGCTCCATCGCTGGTTCCCAACGGTTTTGGAGATGTGCTGGAGGTGTGGAGCACTGGGAGGGTCTATGACCCACATTTGGTGGAGATGTCCACCGGTCTATAGGCTCTGCAGCTAATCGCAGAGATAACAAGGATTGCTATTTCTAATACTCCCGAGACTATTCTTCTGTTTTTGATCCCCATAAGTCACCCCCGATAGAAAAGATCCTTAGCGAGTTACCTAATCCAATTAGCCAAGAATGTCCTTCCACATTCCTGGAAAAGTAGTAATCCTCCGACGTTGGAGAAATGGTTCGCATTGGTATCTGTTTTCAACAGAATGAAAGTTTTAATATCTTCCACCCCTACAGGATGGAATTCCAACAAAATGACTTACCGCCATAATCAGAATTAAGGATTACACGTTGTCCTATCGGGGTGTTCGTTCACCCTGATTTATCCCCCAATGGGGTTGGTCTGCGCTGCTGCACCAAGGTCGAAAGTAATGAATTTGCTTAAGCCATTTACTCATTCTACTGCCTCTGAATTGTTCTTTCAGTCCTCCACCCCGCTGGGTCACATGCAAAATTGTATATGCCCACATGAAGGCGCTCTAAAGCCACAGAATCAATGTATATGCTGCGGGTTTATAATCTACACCGCAGGGTAATTATACTGCGGATGTTTTCTGCTACGTGTGGATAAGATTTCTGTTAATCTCATCCAAATTGCTTGTACTGTCAAAAACTGCATATTTTAGTGGTTGAATATTCCACAGGAGGACATATTCCATAAAGCTGTTCCGGAATATTCGTCCTGTGAAAAGGTCCCTGTAGTGGGATTTACCGCCTCCCTCCGAATCCCTTCGAACTACAGTATTAAAGGTTCCTTTAAACAGGTGTATTTGCGTGCCAAACGTGGAGAATAGAACCCATTGCTTTAAATGAGTGTGTTCACATTTTTTGCACTATACCCACCGCATGCTCTACTTTTCTGTGCATTTGCACACCAAAGATCCCCATACAAGTCATTGAGGGTGCGCAAATGCACAAAGGGATACATAATACGCTGCGTAATTCTAAAGAACACATCTGGAACTCATTAGACTAACAAGCCATTGCAAGCGGGGTGATTCTAAAGTTTGCCTCGCGCTACTAAACATGCGGTGCATGCGGGAAAAGTACAGTGAAATGCGCCGATGCGCGCTCAAAAAAGCAAAGTTCATTCCGCAAAATCTCAGCGCTCAGGCACATGCAAATGCGCGTTCGCTCGTGTGAAGGAGCCCTAAAGGAAATCTTACATATATTCTCTATGTCCCTGGAATGCTGTCCTAGGTTAGGAAAACCCGGATCGCCTACATTGCTATGTGAAGGAAGAGAAGTGACAACCGCTGCGAGCACTTTTCTTGCTCGGAGCTATAGTGTCATATTTTTTAACCCCCCATCCCTTTCCAGGTCACTTCCCCTGGGGTTCTGCTCAGCAGTTCACATTCCAGTATCATTCAGACCTTAACCAGCTTGTCTGTGATAGTAAGAATCAAAATCCCATCTCTACGCGTTTCGCTGCCCTTACAGCCTCAGCACTATGGTAATTCCCAACATGAACTGTTCTTCCTCCTCCCACCTCCCACCTTCTTTCTGATGCCGCACAACTCTCCCCTGATGCTGCGCTTCTCTTCTTCCCTAGGTAACTGATAAAGCAGTTTCTTAAATGCTGGATTAGCAAAGTTATCAAATTGAATTTCGTCCCCTCGCTGACTAAATAGCAAAAAACAGATTCCATCGAGGGAAAGCGGTAAAAGGCGGAAAGCCACAGGCATTTACAGGAGAGGAAAAATGCAACGGAGAAGAAAGGGAAACCATGAAATGGCAAAGAAAAAAATAGGCCAGGGACACAAGAGAGGATGGGGGAGTTATGAAGCCATCCGAAAGTGCAGCAATTACCTTGTATCGGACTGGTGTAGAGCCGGCTACGCTCCTAGATGTAACCATAATCATTAACAAGCCAACCGGAAACAATAATCGTTAATGATAATCATTATGTCCATGGTACTAAAACCATTGGTCCACACTGATGGAAATTTTTTACTTCAATGCGGACAAGTATCCAACCTAGTACAAAATGCTTTTTGGTTCACTACTAATTAACCTCTTAACAACCACCGATACATGTTATTTTAAAGGGCTGTATTCTGCAGTGCCGTAAAAACAGCGACAGTCAATAGAGAAGGCAGAAGAAGCCATTATTATTACTGCTTTTTCCCTCTCGATTTTCATGTATACAGCAATTAATGTTATGTCGGAACAGTTGATGTGTGACATCATGTGGTCAGTAACTGGGTATCACATGATGGCTGCATCGCGACCTGTTCTCAGATAATGTGCTTATCTCTCCTCCATGCAGCAGAAGGCAATATTTGGCAGTCATAGATAAGTGTGGTGACTTGAGTCACTTTGGCCATGGGCAAATTGTTGGTGCTTAGAGGTGTGGTATTTCTGAAACAGTTGGCTGTTCCCGAACCATGGTATCTAGAGTGAACCAAGACTGGTTGAACCATGGATAGATATCAAGTGGAAGATTGCAGACTGTGGTTGATCCTAAAGGGGAGCATTGTATGACATGTCTGGTATCTCAGCAACGACGTACCGCAGTGGACCAACTGACCCAGCAGAACAACAGCGGGGAAGTTTGACAAATTTCCACAATGACCATGTGGTGTACCTTGCATCAACTCAGGTTCAACAGCCACAGACTGACAAGGATTCCCTTGATGACCCCACGTCATTGTCAACAATGTCTTACGTAGGCTCAGAAAAGATATCAGTGAACCTTGGACACATGGCAGAAGGTCATCTGGAGTAATGAGTCCTGTTTCCTGCTACATCGTATGGATGCTGGGTCTGCGTCTGGCAGAAATAGCATGAAGTCTTATTCCATGGGTGGACCATTGAGGTTCAACAGGTCGGAGCTGGTGGTGTTGTAGTGGCCCAGAGTTAGTAGGGCCCCTCCATAATGTTTTATTTCAGTCTTATGTCGCTGTCTTGTCAGTGTCTGATGTGTAGTATGCATTTGAGTTATGTGTATTGCACCTTTGTAGCCCTGAATGGGTTAATGTCTGAGAAATGTATCATGTTGTGTGTCATGTGACTGTGTCCTATATATGTGTTTGCAAGGATACAAGGTTAGGGAGCGGGGCTTTTTAGTCTGTGGATGCAGGTCAGTCTGGAGTTGTGGCAGGAGTTTGCAAGACAGAGAGAAGTTTTCCTGAGTGAGCCACACAGCCACTAATCGGTTCATGTGTGAAGAGAATGGAGGAAGCTAAGCGATTCCGTTCAGCTTGGCCTGGGATCTGACTGCCCAGGATATGCCGTTGCTACCACTATGGACCGAGTGAGAGAGAAGGACCGTTGCTTAGAGAAAGAAAGGTACTGGAAGAGTGAGTGTTGACCTGTAGAGAGTAGGAGAGAGAGAGAGAGAGTCGGCGGGATCGGAATCACACAGATAACTAGGACTGTGGATTGTCTGGAGCACCCCAAGAATCCTCCCTGTCACACCACTTCCTCTTGATGTACCTGTGCCAAAACTGTTGTTGTAAAGTGGACTGTTGCTAAAATCAAAGTAAACGGACACTACTGACCGTTACCGGTTTTGTCCAGAACGCTATCCCCATGTGTGGACTACTCTGTTCTATCGTCAAGATTCACCGCAGAGGACGGAATGGTGGCGTCACGCGTGACAAACAAGTCTACAGGTAACCCCCGGTTACTTTTCCCCTGTGATCTCCCCCATCAGTAACTTGGCCAGGTCCTGAGCTACCCCCAGGGGAGGAGATGGTAGAGCCCCATGACAAAGCCTTTCTCTACCCCTCTGTCTCCTCGGCTGTGGGCCCACTCCTCGGATGCTGCAGTGTCATGGTTTGGGAAAAGTTTTCCTGGCATGGCCTAGGACCATTGGTCATCTTACCACAATTCTTGAATGTGAACGCTAGTGAACCTGTTAGCTGATCATCTACACCCATATCTTCAGGAAGTCTTCTCTAACCACAATGCCATCTTTCAACAGGACAACTCTCTGTGTCATACAGCTCGGATCACTAGGCAGTGGTTGGAGGAACACGACAATGAATTCTCCATATTGCCTTGGCCTTCAAACTCACATGACTGTAACCCCATTGAACATGTTAGGGATATGCATGAAAGGGCTATGAGATTTGCTCCCACTTTTCCACAAAATCTGCACCAGCTGACGAGCTGCAGGGGGCATGGGATGAGTTGAGTATGTAGGATAATCGCCACCTTGTGTAATCTGGTCCCCAACATCTGAAAACCGTGATTGCCCAAAAATTTAGACCAATCCATTACTCAGTAGGTGTTTCTAGTACAGTGATTGTTCAGTGTAATAATGGTAGCATGAGAAGACAATGCCGCAATCTCCCAGAGCCGGTGTAAGGTTGACGAGGACACGCTTGCGGCCCTTGTGAGAATAATCAGGAAGAGACAGACACACCAGAGACAGAGATAAGGCTTTCTTGTTAATGTTACTGGAAATGTATTAACAATGTAAATTAGCCACACTGGGAAAAGTCCCCAGTCCCAATTCTGCCTTAATATGGTTGAGTTTCTCTTTAGCTCTGCAAAACTCTTCCTTAAGAGTAAAGTCACCTTATGCAAACAAATTCAATGCAATATAATTGCTTTTTATCTGGATGGAGAAGTACTGTACTTGTTACAGACGGCACAGTCCAGGGGTCCTCGGGGTGAAAGCTTTATAGAAATCAAGGTTCACTTTCAGTCGGAAATTTACTTCGTCCCTACCATCTCAGACCCTCTGAGGTTATAGCCTCAAGGTCTTTCAGATCTTTTGCAACGGAGAAGCACTTCCCAGCACTCCTCCCTTCCAATATGAAGTGTTCCGGCTGCCACAGCTAACCCCCACACCCAGTGACTGCGTACCTTCTAAGCCCTGTCCTATGATGTCACCACTGAGCTCTGTTCCAAAAATGGCCGAGATTCAGCCCAAACCTTCTAGGTACCCAAGACATCAGATAAATGGCACAGTACTGTACCACAGTGTGTTGGAGTAGCTGCAAGGTAAGAGAAAGAGTGTAGAGACTGAATGCTTGAGCAGAGGAGCTACCTCCAAGTTGTATTGGGAGCGATAGCCTGTAGAAGAACAGAGAAAGTTCTGCAGGATGAACAAGAACTCCCAAAATGCAATAAGAGAGAGTGGCGGCACCACTGGTGACTGCTGCATTACTGAAGAGATCACTGGAGAAGCTAGGCAGCAGATTGTTTAGAAGACCGCGGAAGCATGTGACTGTGAAACAGGATTACTGGATCGTAATCAGAGTAGGATTTTGGGGAGTGCGTCTACATTGCGTTGTAAGTGAGGCCAGCCTCATTATAAGCCAGATGTTGTACACACGATTAGGATTTGTCTGTTAGTCAACAGGCCTGCTGCACGATAGAGAGTATTCGGACACTAGGTGTACGGAAATAACCCAGAGCTCAACCAGCTTACAGTGAACTTTACTTGGAACTGTGATTGGGGTAGAGCCTGGCTGCAGATATACAAATACAGTTTGCGTGACTTGTTTCTGGATACTGCAAGACATGGAGGGACTAATTTGTTATGAATGAATGGGATAGATTTAAGTGGGATTTATCATTTCTAGTAGCCTTATGGGAAGTTTGTTGTTGTATTAATACCATCTGTTGTGATATTGTAATTATACCATATGGAATGGGGAATATTGTTATTTTCTAGTACACATAATAACAGTAATCATGCTCAGTTAGCCATAGCTAGCATTCCATCACAGTACCGTGAAAGTTATTTGATTCCTAAATTGTTATTTAAGCCATTTAACATTGTTCTTCTAGACTCATTTTTTTAAAATAAGTTTTCTATTTTTTTGTAACTCCGTCGTGTGCACCGTATTCTGTAACCGATGTTGTATTCCACCACCCATAACAGTCTCAGGGTAGTTTCACATCTACATCGGGGGTCCAGGTTTCCTGCTCTGTTTTGAAATCAGGAAAGAGCAATCCCCTGGCGGAATGGCTCCATATTATGATGGAACAAACAACACTGAATGGACCCCATTGACTATAACGGGGGTCGTTTGGTTTCCGCTCAGCTGCCCACAATTTACCAGGAAGAGAAAGTGCTGCATGCAGCGCTCTTTCTTCCATTTTTCTGTGCTGTATCTGCGACAGAACCTCCAAACGGAGGTTCTAACGCAGATTTGAAGCCACCCTTACTGTGTTAGGACTTCTTCAGATGGGCGGGATGTAGTCCAATGGTTTCTTTTTCATTAGCGGTAATCTCAGCCATTAATAGTACGGGCAAGAAAAGATAGGACCTATCTTCCTGCTGTGTTTTGAAACACGCATGCTATGGCGGGGAGTTTGAGTGGTCCAAATCCACCCCCCAACCCCCGGTTAATGCGCAACTACGCTCCGTGGCGGCAAGTGTAGTTGAACATACGCCCATGTGTTTTTGCCCTTAGACCTGTATTGAGTCACAGCACAGTCCTTATTATGACAACTGTCACATTATCAAGGCTGTTTACCCCTCTGACTGGGACTGCTATAATAACTCCAGTTATAAGAGAAATTTGAAGCAAGCTACATGAAAAAAACTGAGGCAAAAAAATTGCAAAGCAAGAAATCCATAAAAATAATAAAATATAAGAAACCCCTATTGACTATGACAATGGTGCTGCAGAAAGCTGAGCATTTCCTGTTTCACCATCCAGCACCTTTTCTGTGAAATGGGTTGCAGGTGCAAAATATACGTAAATTATGGAGAGGCTTTACACCAGTTCAGTTGAACAAACAATGTGTTTGGTTGTGCGTCTGGGTAGCTGGAATTGTCAATCGGAACCAATGAGGTTGCTGGAATTGCTCCATAGTACTGAGCTGGAGAGTAAAATTGGCCTTTTACTTCCCAGCTCGGTCCTAACAACCAATCAGGTTGAATCAGCAAACCCAAACAACCAATCACTTTAAATCAAACAACCCAAACAACCAATCAGGTTGCTGGAATTGTCAATCAGAACCAATGAGGTTGCTGGAATTGCTCCATAGTAGTGAGCTGGAGAGTAAAAGGTTAATATGCGTCTGGGACCTGTGGTTCTATAGGTTTGTGAGCACAGCTTCACAGGTGAGGGTTAAATGAGCTGGCTGGGTGTGGTGTTTCTCCAGCCAATTGCCTCTGGTCTGCTGCAGATAAATACCAGCATCTCTTGGTAGTTGATGCTGGTCATTTTAGTGCTTTACTCTGTTGTAATCCCACTCAGAGCTGGTGTTCGCATGCTTGTCTGAGGTGCCTCTCTCTCCTTCCCTGAGGATTGTCTGGACACCTGCTGTCCCTCCCCTCCTTGCATTCTGGGGTGTGTGCATTGAGTAGTATGTGGTACGGTGACTGCGCAGGTGCATGTGCCCGCAGGTTTCTCCTTATGCCTTGGCAGGTGCGGTCTCCAGATGTCTGATGTCTTCAGTATAGTGCTCACTGTGGTCTCAGTCATTGCTTGGTCCTGGATCTATCACCTGCTGAATCTCAAAGCTAAGTTTGTGTTTGCTTTCTATTGTGTTTCTTACGTTATTCCTCTGTCCCACATAGGGTTAAGGCCCTAGGCATGGAGTCGGGTACGTCCCTGTTAGGGTGAATTGTCTGCATTTAGGCACGTCCCCATCCTTGAGGTTTTTTAAATAGGAAAAGAGTTCCAAGGTTTTGGTGTACAATTGTTTTGACACAGTTTGTGTGTTTTTGTGTGAGATCTGTGGGTTACCGATCCAGCGCATCCTGGGTGGACGTGACACAATGCTTTACAGAATGTACGATATAGAATTATATATAATTATTTATATAACTGTCAGGTGGATTCACAACTGGCTGAGTGATCGCACTCAAAGAGTGGTCATAAATGGCTGCACATCCAAGTGAAAGAATGTGTCAAGTGGGGTACCACAAGGCTCTGTCCTAGGCCCAGTGTTGTTCAACATTTTTATAAATGATTTGGAGGAAGGAATTGAGGGGAAACTGATCAAATATTCTGATGACGCAAAGCTAGAAGAGATAGCTAACACTAGGGAAGAGAGAGTATTCAAAAAGATCTAAAAAAGTTTGAACACTGGGTGGCGACTAACAGAATGGTATTTAACAAGGAGAAATGCAAAGTCCTACATCTGGTCAAGAAAAATGAAAAAGCACATAAGAATAATAGATCATAGACTGAACATGAGTCAACAATGTGATGCAGCAGCCTAAAAGGCAAACACAATTTCACTTCTACTCTTCCTTGGTCAGATCTCATCTGGAATATTGTATCCAGTTCTGGGCACCCCATTTTAAAAAATACATAGACAAACTGGAGCAAGTTAAGAAAAGAGCTACCAGGATGGTGAGGAGTTTGCAAATCATGTCCTATGAGGAACAGTTAAAGGATGTGGGAATGTTTAACTTGCAAAATAAATAGGGCTGAGAGGAGACTTAATAGCTGTCTACAAATATCTGAAGGGCTGTCACAGTGCAGAGGGATCAGCCCTATTCTCATTTAACTAGGAAAGACTAGAAGCAATGAGATGAAACTGAAAGCCAGGAGACACAAATTAGATATTAGAAAAAACTTTCTGACAGGGTGATCAATAAGTGGAACAGGTTGTCACGAGAGGTGGTAAGTTCTCCTTCATTGGAACTGTTCAAACAGAGGCTGGACAGACATCTGTCTGGGATGATTTAGTGATCCTGGATTGAGCAGAGATTTGGACCTGATAACCCTGGAAGTCCCTTCCAACTCTACCACTCTATGATTCTTTAACTACGAATAGGGTGTCCTTAAAAGGGGTTTTCCCGCTCACTTCTATAGGATTCTGCCTGCAGTACCAACATTGACACTGTGCAATGTATAGAGGTGATGAAAACAGTTAGAGTGGGAGAACCCCTTTAAAGAGGTTGTGTGGTTTCAATATAAAAACTTTTTTGGGCTGTGCATGAGTTAAAAAAAAAAAATTGGTACTACTATTCATATAGTAGCTGATGGTTTATCTGCTCTCGCTGATGGTCATTCTCCTGGTGTTGGTTCGGCATTTGCGGTTGGTTAATATGACTGATATTTCCTTAGACGATCGTCAGATCTCTCTCTGGCACTCACAGTGCAACAGCTAGGGGGCGCCACTTTCTCTCTGCTACAAGAAAATCCATCTCTCCAGTAGTGCTGGGGCAGCTCATTCCTCACAAGACTCTCTACAAAAAATTGTTCCACATGTAAGCAGAATCTCACTACTTTCACTAGCAGTCTCTTTTCTCTGCACTCTCTGAAACCGCTTAGTCACACCAGAGCCTGCCCTTTATAACTAGTCCATAAACTAATCAGCAGGCAGAACAGTCTCTGTTAGCCCACAGAAGCAAAATTAGAGTCATGTGACCTCTCTCTTTAGGTCCTGGCAAGAACATAAATAAAGTACAGCAATAATATTCCTAGATATACACATGGGCATTTTACCCCTTACATTTGTAAGGCAGGTAGTGTGATTATGTCTTGAAACCATTTTACACCATCCTGGCCAGAAGAGGCACAGAAGGGGTACAGTGAGGCCTATAAATGACTAAGGAAGCACAACAGGAATTATAAATGACTAAGGGGTTCTAATTTGACTATGTCTCCCAATGTACTATGGGTCTATGTGAACTTGGGTCGACTCTGACCACCATGTCCAAAGAATAATCCTTGTGCAGTTCCCCTAATTAGCCATACTGTATCTCAAACTCTTTAGACAGTACTACATACAGATATAAATCTTATTTTAGAGAAGTTAGACGTACCGGCCTATAGTTTCCAAGTTAACCTTTTCACCCCTTTCTGAATATGGGCACCACATTAGCTATGAGCCAATCCAATGGAATGGTATAGAGTCCTCACATTACTTAATTCCCTTAGAACCCAGAGGTGTATGCCATCGGGACCTGGCGATTTGTCAATTTTAATATTTTTAAGGTCGCTCTGCACTTCTTCCTGGGTTAAACTGCTGAGATTTAATGGAGAGTTTACTTTATCACTTTGCATTTCACCCGATATTTTATATTCCTCTAAATGCACTGGCGAAAAACTATTTAACAGATTTGCTTTCTCCTCATCACCCTGTACTATTTTTCCCTCATTACTTGTTATAGGGCCAAAACCTTGCGTTTTAATCTTTTTACTATTTATATAGATGAAGAAAAGTTTAGAGTTAGTTTTACTGTCTTTGGCAATAAGTCTCTCTGTCACCAGATTTGCTGCTTTTATTTGCTTTTTGCATAATTTATTGTTTCGTTTATAGGTTTTCAGTGCTTCCTCGCTGCCTTCTTGTTTTATTAATCTAAATGTTTTCTTTTTGTTGTTTATCGCCCCCTTTACATCTTTATTGAGCCACATTGGTTTCCTTCTTTTCCTAACCCTTTTATTCCTGTAGGATATGAACCTCTCACAGTAAGTATTTAAGTTATTTTTAAAAAATTCCTATTTATTGTCTGTACTCTTATTTCTGAGGACATTGTCCCAGTCAAAAATAAAAGCACAGACAATAGATGGGGAATTTTTGGGATTGCTGGGGGGGGGGGGGGGGGGTGTCCGAGTGGGTGAAATCACAGCAATCAGACACTTATTCCCTATCCTATGGATAGGGTATACTGTAAATGTCTTTGGTGGTAAAACCCCCTTAAGATGGCTAATGACAGCTTATGGTTCAGTTGGGGTTACAGACAGAATCTGAGGAGGTAGAGAGAACTGTGGTGTGAATGTCTCCTGAGTGATTGAAGGTATTTTCAAATATTATATAAAGTTTAATCTCTGTATAAGCGAAAACGTTCTACAACTGAAGTCACCCCTATAGTTCCCCCATATTGATGTATTCTTATCTCTTTCCAGCTCAGACCAGCCTCACTCTCTCCGGGTCGGCATCAGCTTCCTGGCCTCATACAGACTGCATCCAGGCTAATGAGCAATGCATTAGTGACCAGATCTGCAGCTCTAGACTCCGGACATTAAGGCAATGTCTAGCAGGAAGGGACCGTGATGTCCTCCTATCCAGCCAGGAATGCAAAACTGCTCTGGAGGTACTTCAGGAGAGCGCCCTCTATATGTGCCGTTGTCGGAGGGGAATGAAGAAGGAGCTTCAATGTCTACAAGTATATTGGGGGATCCATGCGGGTCTGACAGATGGTGAGAAGAAAGTCATCACCCATGAAAATGAAGAATACACAATGTTTGATTTAAAGGGGTTTTCTGGGCTATTTGTATTGATGATGTATCCTCAGAATAGGTCATGGATAGTTGATTGGAGTGGAAGCAGATAGGTCAAACCACTATGTAATGGCCAGCACTGGTAATTGCCATTAAAATCAACGACAGCTGCACCTGCAATTACCAGTGCCGACCACTGCATAGTGGTCAAAGCTATTTGCATCCACTCCGTACCCAACAGTGGGCACCTGAACAGCTGATCGGCCGGGGTCCCTAGCGTCAAGCAACTATCGATGACCTGAGGATAAGTCATCAATAAAGATAACCTGGAAACCCCATTTAACCCTGTTGCTTATGTCAGTATGCGGTCCTGAGTTTTAGTCCTACCAAGTGTACCATCTGTATGGTGTTTGCATGTTCTTCTTGTGTTTGTATGGCTTTCCTCCAAGTATAGCACTCCTTAAAGGGATATTGTAGCTAAAAATATTTATTACCTGGGTAGCTGAAAAATGTTATATTGATAAAGGTCTGACCACTGGACCCCCAAGGATCGCTACAATCGAGACACCATCCCCTGTCCTGCTCTCCCTTCTCCAAACTGTACAGTCTTGTAAATCCCCTGTGTTTCAATCATTACCATAGAGTTTGAATGGAACCTTATTGTACATGCTCCTCCTTACTGTAGTTGTGCTGATGGGGGTGGGTGAAGAATGAAGTTCCCCACTTTTACCGTCAGTTGGAGCCCCACCAATTTAATATTTAAAACCTATCTAGTGGATCATAAGATAGGTGATAAAAGTCTAATCGGTGAGGGTCTCACCACTGAAACCCCCACCATTCCCAAAAACGGGTTTCCTCTGTTCCCCCTTCTTGATACTGCGTTTCACTGCACCCACCCATAGTGACGTGTAGATTGAATGTAGCAGCAGTCGCCACTCTATTCTTTATTTAATGGGGCTGATGGAAATAGCTGAGTATAGGCGCTTGACTATCTCCGACAGCCCCATCGAAGATGAATGGAGCAGCACCGTCCACGGGCGACCATTCAATCTCCTCCTCACTGAGGAGGTGTAGTGAGCCAGTAGTGAGTGAGGAGGAGAAGGGGACAAGGGACCCCTGTTGTTGAGATCCATTGGGATCTCAGTGGTGATACCCCCACCCATTAGACTTTTATCACCCATCCTGTGGATAGGTGATAAGTCTATTTTAATATAACCCCTGGAAACATCGGAATGGTGGCGGTCTCACCGCAGAATGAGGATTCGCATTGTGCTGCCTTTGAGCGCCACAAAGGAGAAATAGCTATGGAAACCAGGAAGATCAAATCAAGGATGAAAAAAAAAGACTAAAATTGTGATTTCTAGAGGGACGGGAGGTTGTTCGGAAATGTACAGCGGTTTTCAGAGAAGAGGTCATCACATATTGTACATTGGGCATTGTAAACAGCCGCAATAATTCTAATTTGTCTTCCCAGGGGATGAGTTTTATGAATCGTCGCCATATGAACCGGTGACCTCACGGTTATCAGACGTCTTTCGCCTGGCATCAATTAACTCTGGTGAGTGAGAGTAAAGGGGCCCCTTATAATTACTACATTACATTACTCAGAAGCTTTCCAGTGTCATGTCAGGAATGATGCAAGAATCACAGTAGTAAAATACAGTGACCTTAAAGGGAATTAAAGCAGTTGTCTGGTTACAAAACAAGAATGTGAGTGCTGATGCCGGGAGAACGGGCGGTGATACCACGGCCTCTGGCTGCAGCGGTCATGTGGAGTCCACAACAAGAATCGGGAAGACCACGGGGTTTCAGCGCTGGATCGCTGGGTTATGATGGGTAAGTACCTCTTCTTTTTTTATTTTAACACTGTTGGACTTATTTTTAAAAACTTTTTTTATAACCGGACAACCCCTTTAAGTCGCCATCAGGCCCTGGAGCCTGATAGCGCCCCTCTGCCACAAGAGAAGACACCAGTATTATAAATGATCCATGGTATCTGGGGGGCCTTGTTGCAGATTTTTCACTGGCCCCCATAATTAATGCAGAACCCCTATCAGACCACATAATTAAAACAGTTGTGGGCGGTATTGGAATCCAGTGCAGTGCTGGTGCCCAGGGCAGAGAAGAGCAGACGGGAGCAAGGAGTGGTAAGCAATACAAAAGATGCTCAATGCTCCCACGGACGGATGGAAGCACGCATTGAATTAAAGCTAAAGTGTAGGAAAAAATGTCTTTACCAATAAAATTGTGCCCTCTCTGACACGTGGCAATGTGGTGCCCTAGATGATCGCCTACCTCTTGTCCGCGCTCTGGATCAAACCCTTATAATGCGTGAGCCACAATATTTCGTATGGCGAAATGGGGCTGCTATAGCGTGAGAGCAAGGTTGGGTTGCCAGAGCATCCTCTAGTGGAGACAGTCTCCGACCCAACAAAGAGCGCCTCATATAATAGGACCAGAAGAAGACAACTCCATTTGGAGGTGACTTTGGAGCCAATCACTAGGGTCTATTTCTTATGGGATAATTCACAAGTAACCTACTAGACCTTAGTGATGATGAAATCAAGTGGAGGTGCACATTTTTTGTGTAGATGGAGGAACTATTCTCTCCAGTAGGTTCAAGGAACCTCAATCCATTGATTGGATGTAACCAGTTGAGATTTTGAGAGCCGAGTGGTATATGAACAATGAATCCCCTATCTCATACTCTCACAATGGTGGCACAAGGAGAGAAAAAGGAAACCAACCTAAGGCATGGTGGTTTGTATGTGCTTGTTTGGAGGCCAGCCCAACCAATCACTGTATTCCCATAGGGTTGAGTTATTTCTCAGTTGAGGAAATGGCACCCACCTTGATGACCATAGTATCTTTGTATGCCAAATAATAAGATGCTTTATCTTTCTGTATTTCCTGTAATGAATATATGAAGACTCTCACCCACATTATATTCCACAGGCACAGAGGCGGCCAACAGTAAGCAAAACGCCTGCTTGGACGCAGCCAAGTTCTGCAATGTGAATGATGTATGCAAGAAATCACGCTCCACCTTCATCTCAGTGTGCAACACGGGAGATGATGCACTGTGTGCCCGACGCAAGTGCCACAGGAGCTTGCGTACCTTCATTGAGCGTATGCCCTCAAATCTGACCTTCCCACTTCTCTTCTGTCCCTGTGCGGACAAGCCGTGTGCGGAGAGACGCCGCCAAACTATAGTGCCGAGCTGCTCCTTTAACCGCCCTGAAGTCCCGAACTGCTTGGAAGTGTGGGCTACCTGCAGACAGGACCCAATGTGCAGGTAATATGACTTGTTGTACACTTGCGGCCATTGCAATATTATTATTTGAACCTCTTTCCATCTTTTTAAGAAACTGATAAGTTGGAAGGCACATAAAACTTCATCCAAGCTACTGATATCACTCATATAGTATGTAATGCATATGGAGCTTGTGATTGGGTATGGAGTAGTGACCATAGGGATGGGGATTTTTGTTGACTTCTTGTCAGTTGTTTCATTAAAGAAGTATTTCTGCCCAATAATTAACTTCTTGGTGTTATCCAGAGTAGAGATGGGAGGGGCTGGAAAAAAACAGAAAAATTGGGAGAAAAAACTTTTTTCCCCCGTTTTTTTTTCCAAAGCCATTTTTTATATAGTTGTATAGTTTGAATACCATGCCAAAGATATAATATTTATCATTGGAAACGTACATATTCTACAACCTTTTTTTTTTTCATTTTCGGAAAAAAATGGCTTTGGAAAAAAAAAATTTCTCCCAATTTTTCCATTTTTTTTCCAGGCCTTCCCATCTTTAATCTAGAATCATAATTTGAGGTTGATGGGTTCCAAATGCAAAATCTGTAACCAGGGCCTCCAACTATAATATTTAATTTATAGCACTAGTCTTCTTACATGGAGAAGAGGAACCTCATGGGCCACATAAGGTTGCAGGGCCCAGGTATAATAACACACCAGATGGTATCATGGCCGATCTGGGCCTTTGACCTGTACACAGGGTGCATCACTTGTCTCTAATGAAAGGGGCAGCACTGTGCCTGATGACTTAGGGAAATGAAACCTGCACCCTCCAATGCCAGACTTGGTGCCAAAGCCAATGGAAAGGCAGTTGTGCTGGATTCAGCTATATTCCCTTGTTTATTGATTAGAGAGTGCTATTTAGGAAACTGTCTGGCACTTATTTTTGGCACTACATGGTACACTATAAGGGGTGGGCCTAAATAGAAGATACTGCACATGGCACCATTCAACCTTAGTCCACCCCTGGGTGGTACCAGTACAGTACTATAGTAGACCATGGAGAAACATGCAGAGGTGTGAACATTTTCTATATCTATGAAGTAGGGCTCTCCATGATCAGAAATACACTACCCTACCAAAAGTAAATGGACACCTTAGCAAGAATCAAAAGTAGCATTTATTTCTATATGCTAATATTAGTGGGGCTCCTTTGGCCCTAATGTCATCAGATACACTCTGTGGCATACTTTCTACACCTCAGCTGGTATTTCCCTCCATTAATCCTGCAAACGTCTGCGAGTTCTCACAAAGAAGAGGCATGCAAGGAGCGTCATCATTAGACAGTTCACTAATAGAAGAACATTCTATGGTGTGACGAATCGCACGACTCCATCTTCACATCAGATGGATGTACCTCAGTGTGGAGGATCCTGGGGAACACCTACTGCCTCAGTGTGTTGTGCAAACAGTTAAGTACGGCGAAGGTTCTGTTACGGTCTGGGGATGTCTTACATAGCAGGGTGTCAGTCCATTGGTTGTAGTGGCAAGAACACGGAGGTCTAACCTGACATTCTAGACAATAATGTGCTGCTGACAATGTGGTAACACTCTGGGAATGGTCGGCCATACATTCGAAAAGACAACGCGCCTTGTCACACATCCAACGCTGTTTTATGTTGGTCTGAGGATATGGATGTTCCACGATTGGACTGGCTGGACAGAGCCCGACCTGAACCTACTGATCATCTATGGGATGAGCTGGAACATCGGGTCAGGAAATATGAACAGCGTACATCTTCTTTGTGAGAAGTTGCCATATATTTGCAGGATGAATGGCGGGAAATACCAGCTAAAGTGTATCAGACGTTAGTAGAAAGTATGCCACGGAGAGTATCCAATGTCATTAGGGCCAAAGGAGCCCTAACTAAGTAGTAACATATGGAAATAAATACTACTTTTGATTCTTGCTTCGGGTATCCAAGTACTCTTGGCAAGATAGTGTACTGTAGGTAGTATTACCATAGGTCTTCCACCCTTAGAAGCACTAACATATCACAAGGATATACCAACCCTTCCTTATTGGTGGGGGTATGACTCCCAGGACTTCCACTATCCGCTTACAATTGTTTTCCTGCATAGCAGCCGAACTCAGTCCTTGTTGAACCATTTTAAAGAATGTTGTTCTGTTCCATTAATTCCCGTTAGAAAGTCCTCTGGAAGGCTGCTACTGCTTGTTCTATAAACCCAGACAACGTGGTGCGACAGTGAAGTCAAGCAGTGAGTTATACAATATTTCCATAAACAATATGCCGTTTGGCATCCTATGACTCTATGTCAAATTCTTATTATTAGAAACCGTCCTCAAAACAGGTCATATCTACAACTGGCGAGGTGAGATTAGGCAATATGTCCCTATGCTTCATAGCGTGCTATTAACTCTTAGGTAGTTATTAGGGGTGTAGAGGTAGCAGTTGTGCATGAGCTCCAGTGCTTGGTGTTATAGAATCCCCTACTCTGCACAGGGTATATTACATAACAGTAATGCAGTCCGTATTTTTTGTAGGTCCAGGTTGGCGGATTTTATAACTAACTGTCAGAGTTCCTCCCAGTCTGCGAGTGGCTGTGTACGGGATAACTATGTAGCCTGTCTGGGGGCCTATGCCGGGATGATTGGTAAGTATTAGAGATGAGCGAGTATACTCGCTAAGGCACATTACTCGAGCGAGTAGTGCCTTAGCCGAGTATCTCCCCGCTCATCTCTAAAGATTCGGGGGCCGGCGGGGGGCGGGGAGCGGCGGGGGAGAGCGGGGTGTAACGGAGGGGAGATCTCTCTCTCCCTCTCTCCCCCCGCTCCCCGCCACAACTCACCTGTCACCCGCGCCGGCCCCCGAATCTTTAGAGACGAGCGGGGAGATACTCGGCTAAGGCACTACTCGCTCGAGTAATGTGCCTTAGCGAGTATATTCGCTCATCTCTAGTAAGTATCTGGCTTCTTGTTTTTGCTCCACTGGGCATTACTAATTTTTGTGATCCATCATTGACTATCAATGTCCTTTTTTTCCTTAGGATACGATGTCGCCCTGAACTTCCTGGACTCAGATCCTCAATCACTTGCCATAGGACCTTGGTGCTCTTGTAGTGGCAGTGGTGATCAGGAATCTAAGTGCGAACTGTACCTGAAGGAGTTCACGCAGAACCGCTGCCTACGTGAGTGTGAGGGATATGGGTAAACCACGGGAAAGATAGAGATTGAGATATGGCATTATTACTTGGGTTATGTTCACACTGGCATCATGACTTTTGCTTAGAACAGATGCTGTGCGTTTAATGCAGGCCTTCCTGGCCATGTCCAGCCCCATTACTGTAAAAGGGTGTTTTTAAATGGGTGGGTGCGATATCACTCCAAGAAACGTGAACCGATACCATCCTTGCAAACATGCAATTTTTCCTGTGATGCGTTTTGCAAGAAAAACACATCGCATTGTGGTACATTCATCTTTCACCCATGTATTTCATGCGCATGTCACCTGTGTAAATACGGCCACAGGGAAACAGAATGGAGAAAAACATCTCCTGGACAGATGGATCCAGATTTCTGTTGCTCCGTGCTGATGGGAGGTCAGAATTTGGCACAAGCAGCATGAACCGATGACCCCTTCCTATCAGCTGGTTAGAATATGTCAGTACCTCCATCTAATTTGTGACAACTACCAGAAGCTTCCTGTCCGCAGGGGCCAATATTCTTGTGGGATGATAACACTTAATGGAATCTATACCATGAAGAACTGCTGCTGTACTGAAGGCCAAAGAAGGTCCAACACACTTCTAGATGGGGGTCTCTAATGAAATGGCTTTCTAATATATACATGGGCTAGTGCATCTATATGGCATTTAAGTTTTCTCTTGAAGAGTAGATACAGAATCTTCTGATATGTCAGAGATACACAGGAGATCTCAGCCCAACAGTTACTGATTTCCCCTTAAAATGCAGACTATCCATTTATCTCAGATACAAGACCACTGACTATAACCTGCACACCAGCTCACTCTACTTGTAGGCTTCGTTACACAAAACGTTTTATACCCATGTCTCAGATGCATTGCTATTGATCTAAATGACATTGACCCTCATGATAATTCAATTGTGTGTACACAGCAGCATTAGAAATGCATGAAAGAGCATGGCCCGATAAAGTGTGTTTGGGAATACATTGTCTCTAGACCTGCTTTAAGTAGATGATTAATATACTATGGGGAAAAGATGGATGGATGCTATAAAGGAGAAAGATGAGACTGATTGTTGGGGGTTGATAACTCAGCTTGGACATTCCTTTGCAATACAAAGTATACACATTTTTTACAATGATAGATAGATAGCTAGATTGATTGATTTGAGATAAGTAGATAGATCGATAGATAGATATGAGATATGAGATAGATAGATTTGAGATAAGTAGATAAAAGGTATTAAATAGATAGAAGACAGATAGAAAGAAAGATAGTAGATAGATAGAAAGATATATAGATAGATATGAGATAGATAGATATGAGATAGATAGATAGATAGATAGATATGAGATAGATAGATATGAGATAGATAGATATGAGATAGATAGATAGATAGATAGATAGATAGATATGAGATAGATAGATAGATATGAGATAGATAGAAAATAGATAGGAGATAGATAGATAGATAAGAGAGAGATGGATAGATGTGAGATATTCTATAGATATGAGAGAGAGATAGATATGAGAGAGATGGATAGATATGAGATAAGTAGATAGATAGAAAATATTAGATAGATAAATACATATGAGATAGATAGATTTGAGATAAGTAGATAAAAGGTATTAAATAGATAGAAGACAGATCGAAAGAAAGAAGATAGTAGATAGATAGAAAGATATATAGATAGATGATATTGATAGATAGATAGATAGATAGATAGATAGAAGATAGATATGAGATAGATAGATAGATAGATAGATAGGAGAGAGATTAATAGATGTGAGATATTCTATAGATATGAGAGAAAGATAGATATGAGAGAGATGGATAGATATGAGATAAGTAGATAGATAGAAGATATTAGATAGATAAATACATATGAGATAGATAGATTTGAGATAAGTAGAAAGATATGAGATAGATAATAGATAGATATGAGATAGATAGATTTGAGATAAGTAGATACCGGTAGATAGAAAATATTAGATAGATAGAAGATATTAGATAGATAGAAGATATTAGATAGATATATTTGAGATAAGCAGATAGATAAATAGTTGGATAGATAGATAGATAGATTCATAGATACATTGTAGATATAATATAGAGAGATAGATATGAGATAGATAGATAGATAGATAGATAGATAGATATGAGATAGATAGAAGATAGATAGGAGATAGATAGATAGATAGATAGATAGATAGATAGATAGATAGATAGATAGATAGGAGAGAGATGGATAGATGTGAGATATTCTATAGATATGAGAGAGAGATAGATATGAGAGAGATGGATAGATATGAGATAAGTAGATAGATAGAAAATATTAGATAGATAAATACATATGAGATAGATAGATTTGAGATAAGTAGATAAAAGGTATTAAATAGATAGAAGACAGATCGAAAGAAAGAAGATAGTAGATAGATAGAAAGATATATAGATAGATGATATTGATAGATAGATAGATAGATAGATAGAAGATAGATATGAGATAGATAGATAGATAGGAGAGAGATGAATAGATGTGAGATATTCTATAGATATGAGAGAAAGATAGATATGAGAGAGGTGGATAGATATGAGATAAGTAGATAGATAGAAGATATTAGATAGATAAATACATATGAGATAGATAGATTTGAGATAAGTAGAAAGATATGAGATAGATAATAGATAGATATGAGATAGATAGATTTGAGATAAGTAGATACCGGTAGATAGAAAATATTAGATAGATAGAAGATATTAGATAGATAGGAGATATTAGATAGATAGAAGATATTAGATAGATATATTTGAGATAAGCAGATAGATAAATAGTTGGATAGATAGATAGATAGATTCATAGATACATTGTAGATATAATATAGAGAGATAGATATGAGATAGATAGATAGATAGATAGATATGAGATAGATAGAAGATAGATAGGAGATAGATAGATAGATAGGAGAGAGATGGATAGATGTGAGATATTCTATAGATATGAGAGAGAGATAGATATGAGAGAGATGGATAGATATGAGATAAGTAGATAGATAGAAAATATTAGATAGATAAATACATATGAGATAGATAGATTTGAGATAAGTACTAGAGATGAGCGAACGCGTTCGTCCGAGCTTGATATTCGTGCGAATATTAGGGTGTTCGGGATGTTCGTTATTCGTAACGAACACCATGCGGTGTTCTGGTTACTTTCACTTCCTTCCCTGAGACGTTAGCGCGCTTTTCTGGCCAATTGAAAGACAGGGAAGGCATTACAACTTCCCCCTGCAACGTTTAAGCCCTATACCACCCCCCTGCTGTGAGTGGCTGGCGAGATCAGGTGTTCGCCTAATATAAAAGTCGGCCCCTCCCGCGGCTCGCCTCAGATGCGGTGTGAGTTAGATGAGGGACAGTGCTGTTTATACCGGAGCTGCTGTAGGGAAAGAATTGGTAGTTAGTGTAGGCTTCAAGACCCCCCAAAGGTCCTTATTAGGGCCACTGATAGCTGTGTGTTGGCTGCTGTTAGCAGTGGCATTTTTTTTTCTCAAAATCGGCTCTGCAGAGCGTTGCACCTGGCATTAGGGACAGAAGTGCTGCATAGGCAGGGAGAGTGTTAGGAGTGAGTGTAGCCTTCAAGAACCTCAACGGTCCTTTCTAGGGCCATATTTATCCGTGTGCAGTACTGTTCAGGCTGCTGTTAGCTGTGCTGCATTTTTTTTGGGCTTCTCAAAATCGCCTCTGCAGAGCATTCCACCCTCCATTGATACTGCAGGGAAAGAATTGTATAGGCAGGGCCACAACACAGTTATTATTCATAGAATATACGCAGTGCTGCCTTTTGGTGGAAAAACAAGTGGAAACAAATCTATTTGTCCAGCCTCTGTCCGTCCTTACGGGCGGTGGACACGTGTGAGCTGCGTGAAAAACATTGCTAAATCATACGCACCCAGCTACGCTTTACTGCTGGCTTCGCCATTTGCTTTCCTTAATTGGGAAAAAAAATACCTGCTCTGCCAGAGTTATAATAACTCTGCTACCCTCACGTTCTGTGACACATAAGCAGGGACACAGCACAGTTATTAAACTTCTCATGTTCATTGAATATACGCAGTGCTGCCTTTTGGTGGGAAAAAACTGAAAACAAATCTATTTGTCCAGCCTCTGTCCGTCCTAACGCCTGTGGACACGTGTGAGCTGCGTGAAAAACATTGCTAAATCATACGCACCCAGCTACGCTTTACTGCTGGCTTCGCCATTTGCTTTCCTTAATTGGGAAAAAAATACCTGCTCTGCCAGAGTTATAATAACTCTGCTACCCTCACGTTCTGTGACACATAAGCAGGGACACAGCACAGTTATTAAACTTCTCATGTTCATTGAATATACGCAGTGCTGCCTTTTGGTGGAAAAAAACTGAAAACAAATCTATTTGTCCAGCCTCTGTTCGTCCTAACGCCTGTGGACACGTGTGAGCTGCGTGAAAAACATTGCTAAATCATACGCACCCAGCTACGCTTTACTGCTGGCTTCGCCATTTGCTTTCCTTAATTGGGAAAAAAATACCTGCTCTGCCAGAGTTATAATAACTCTGCTACCCTCACGTTCTGTGACACATAAGCAGGGACACAGCACAGTTATTAAACTTCTCATGTTCATTGAATATACGCAGTGCTGCCTTTTGGTGGAAAAAAACTGAAAACAAATCTATTTGTCCAGCCTCTGTCCGTCCTAACGCCTGTGGACACGTGTGAGCTGCGTGAACAACATTGCTAAATCAGACGCACCCAGCTACGCTTTACTGCTGGCTTCGCCATTTGCTTTCCTTAATTGGGAAAAAAATACCTGCTCTGCCAGAGTTATAATAACTCTGCTACCCTCACGTTCTGTGACACATAAGCAGGGACACAGCACAGTTATTAAACTTCTCATGTTCATAGAATATACGCAGTGCTGCCTTTTGGTGGAAAAAAACTGAAAACAAATCTATTTGTCCAGCCTCTGTCCGTCCTAACGCCTGTGGACACGTGTGAGCTGCGTGAACAACATTGCTAAATCAGACGCACCCAGCTACGCTTTACTGCTGGCTTCGCCATTTGCTTTCCTTAATTGGGAAAAAAATACCTGCTCTGCCACAGTTAATAACTCTGCTACCCTCACGTTCAGTGACACATTAGCAGGGACACAGCACAGTTATTAAACTTAGATTATTCATTCACTAGAGGCAGTGGGGCCTTTCGTTTTCCAAAAAGGGAAAAAATTATATTTGGCCTGCAGTCTTGCGCCAATTTATTTCCTGCCTGTGAAATCAAATCACTGGTAATACAGCATGCTGAGGGGTAGGGGTAAGCCTAGAGGACGTGGACGCGGCCGAGGACGCGGAGGGCCAAGTCAGGGTGTGGGCACAGGCCGAGCTCCTGATCCCGGTGTGTCGCAGCCGACTGCTGCGCGATTAGGAGAGAGGCACGTTTCTGGCGTCCCCACATTCATCGCCCAATTAATGGGTCCACGCGGGAGACGGTTATTAGAAAATGAGCAGTGTGAGCAGGTCCTGTCCTGGATGGCAGAAAGTGCTTCGAGCAACCTATCGTCAACACGCAGTTCTGCGCCGTCCACTGCTGCAAATCCGAATCCTCTGTCTGCTGCTCCTCCTTCCTCCCAGCCTCCTCACTCCACTACAATGACACCTGCTCAGGAGCGGGAACACTCCCAGGAACTGTTCTCGGGCCCCTGCTCAGATTGGGCAGCAGCGGTTCCTCTCCCACCAGAGGAGTTTATAGTCACTGATGCCCAACCATTCGAAAGTTCCCGGGGTCCGGGGGATGAGGCTGGGGACTTCCGCCAACTGTCTCAACAACTTTCTGTGGGTGAGGAGGACGATGACGATCAGACACAGTTGTCTTGCAGTGAGGTAGTAGTAAGGGCAGTAAGTCCGAGGGAGCAGCGCACAGAGGATTCGGAGGAAGAGCAGCAGGACGATGAGGTGACTGACCCCACCTGGTGTGCAACGCTTACTCAGGAGGACAGGTCTTCAGAGGGGGAGTCAAGGGCATCAGCAGGGCAGGTTGCAAGAGGCAGTGCGGTGGCCAGGGCCAGGGGTAGAGGCAGGGCCAGACCGAATAATCCACCAAGTGTTTCCCAAAGCGCCCCCTCGCGCCATGCCACCCTGCAGAGGCCAAGGTGCTCTAAGGTCTGGCAGTTTTTCACAGAGACGCCTGACGACCGACGAACAGTGGTGTGCAACCTTTGTTGCGCAAAGCTCAGCCGGGGAGCCAACACCAACAGCCTCACCACCACCACCATGCGCAGGCATATGATGGCCAAGCACCCCACAAGGTGGGACGAAGGCCGTTCAGCGCCTCCGGTTTGCACCCCTGCCTCTCCCCCTGTGCCCCAACCTGCCACTGAGATGCAACCCCCCTCTCAGGACACAGGCACTACCGCCTCATGGCCTGCACCCACACCCTCATCTCCGCTGTCCTCGGCCCCATCCAGCAGTGTAGTTCAGCGCACCGTCCAGCCGTCGCTTGCGCAAGTGTTCGAGCGCAAGCGCAAGTACGCCGCCACGCACCCGCACGCTCAAACGTTAACCATCCGCATCGCAAAATTCATCAGCCTTGAGATGCTGCCGTATAGGGTTGTGGAAACGGAGTCCTTCAAAAGTATCATGGAGGCGGCGGCCCCGCGCTACTCAGTTCCCAGTCGCCACTACTTTTCCCGATGTGCCGTCCCAGCCCTGCACGACCACGTCTCCCGCAACATTGTACGCGCCCTCACCAACGCGGTTACTGCCACGGTCCACTTAACTACGGACACGTGGACAAGCACAGGCGGGCAGGGCCACTACATCTCCCTGACGGCACATTGGGTGAATTTAGTGGAGGCTGGGACAGAGTCAGAGCCTGGGACCGCTCACGTCCTACCCACCCCCAGAATTGCGGGCCACAGCTCGGTGCTGGTATCTGCGGAGGTGTATGCTTCCTCCACTAAAGCACCCTCCTCCTCCTCCTCCTCCTCTGTCTCGCAATCAAGATGTGTTAGCAGCAGCATGTCGCCAGCAGTCGGTGTCGCGCGGTGTGGCAGCACAGCGGTGGGCAAGCGTCAGCAGGCCGTGCTGAAACTACTCAGCTTAGGCGATAAGAGGCACACGGCCCACGAACTGCTGCAGGGTCTGACACAGCAGACCGACCGCTGGCTTGCGCCGCTGAGCCTCCAACCGGGCATGGTCGTGTGTGACAACGGGCGTAACCTGGTGGCGGCTCTGCAGCTCGGCAGCCTCACGCACGTGCCATGCCTGGCCCACGTCTTTAATTTGGTGGTTCAGCGCTTTCTGAAAAGCTACCCACGCTTGTCAGACCTGCTCGTAAAGGCGCGCCGGCTCTGCGCACATTTCCGCAAGTCCCACACGGACACTGCCACCCTGCGCACCCTGCAACATCACTTTAAGCTGCCAGTGCACCGACTGCTGTGCGACGTGCCCACACGGTGGAACTCTACGCTCCACATGTTGGCCAGGCTCTATGAACAACGGAGAGCTATAGTCGAATACCAACTCCAACATGGGCGGCGCAGTGGGAGTCAGCCTCCTCAATTCCTTTCAGAAGAGTGGGCCTGGTTGGCAGACATCTGCCATGTCCTTGGTAATTTTGAGGAGTCTACCCAGGTGGTGAGCGGCGATGCTACAATCATTAGCGTCACCATTCCTCTGCTATGCATCTTGAGAAATTCCCTGCAAACCATAAAGGCAGCTGCTTTGCGCTCGGAAACGGGGGCGGGGGAAGACAGTATGCCGCTGGATAGTCAGGGCACCCTCCTGTCTATTTCTCAGCGCGTACAGGAGGAGGAGGAGGAGCATGAGGAGGATGAGGAGGAGGGGGAAGAGACAGCTTGGGCCGCTGCTGACGGTACACCGGCTGATTGCCTGTCATCCTTTCAGCGTGTATGGCCTGAGGAGGAGGAGGAGGAGGATCCTGAAAGTGATCTTCCTAGTGAAGACAGCCATGTGTTGCGTACAGGTACCCTGGCACACATGGCTGACTTCATGTTAGGATGCCTTTCTCGTGACCCTCGCGTTGCACGCATTCTGGCCACGACGGATTACTGGGTGTACACACTGCTCGATCCACGGTATAAGGAGAACCTGCCCACTCTGATTCCCGAAGAGGAAAGGGGTTCGAGAGTGTTGCTATACCACAGGACCCTTGCGGACAAGCTGATGGTAAAATTCCCAGCCGACAGCGCTAGTGGCAGAAGGCGCAGTACCGAGGGCAAGGTAGCAGGGGATGTGCGTAGATCGAGCAGCATGTACATCCCAGGCAGTGCAACAGTCTTTAAGGGCCTGGCCAGCTTTATGGCTCCCCACCAAGACTGTGTCACCGCTCCCCAGTCACGGCTGAGTCGGCGGGAGCACTGTAAAAGGATGGTGAGGGAGTACGTAGCGGATCGCACGACCATCCTTGGTGACGCCTCTGCCCCCTACAACTACTGGGTGTCGAAGCTGGACACGTGGCCTGAACTAGCCCTGTATGCCCTTGAGGTGCTTGCTTGTCCTGCGGCTAGCGTCTTGTCGGAAAGGGTGTTTAGTGCGGCTGGGGGAATCATCACAGATAAGCGTAGCCGCTTGTCAACCGACAGTGCCGACAGGCTAACACTCATCAAGATGAACAAAGGCTGGATTTCCCCAGACTTCTGTTCTCCACCAGCGGACAGCAGCGATACGTAAGCAATACGTAGGCTGCACCCACGGATGGAAGCTACGTTCTCTCTCACCATCCAAAACGGGGACATTTCTGCTTCATCAATCTGTGTATAATATTCCTCCTCCTCCTCCTCCTGCTCCTCCTCCTGAAACCTCACGTAATCACGCTGAACGGGCAATTTTTCTTAGGGCCACAAGGCTCACTCAAATAATTTTTCAGAACAATTTTTATAAGTTTCAATGCGCTTAAAAGCGTTGGAACTTTAACTTGAACCAATTTTTCGTTACACTGGGCTGCCTCCAGGCCTAGTTACCACTTAAGCCACATTAACCATTGCTTACATGGAACGAAGACTGCGCTCCCGCTATACTGCTGCTTCAGAATTGTTACTGGGGCCTGTCTTGAGTGCTACTATTGCTTACATGGAACGAAGACTGCGCTCCCGCTATACTGCTGCTTCAGAATTGTTACTGGGGCCTGTCTTGAGTGCTACTATTGCTTACATGGAACGAAGACTGCGCTCCCGCTATACTGCTGCTTCAGAATTGTTACTGGGGCCTGTCTTGAGTGCTACTATTGCTTACATGGAACGAAGACTGCGCTCCCGCTATACTGCTGCTTCAGAATTGTTACTGGGGCCTGTCTTGAGTGCTACTATTGCTGACATGGAACGGACACGTGGAGAGGACACGTAGTGCCTCAAAAACATCCCCCTCCTCCTCCAACAGGGAAAACATTGTTGGCAAATGCCTTTGCATTGGTTCGTCTGGTGGCAGTCCAAGAATTTCACCTTTACCGACACTACAAGAGAGCCCCCCCACCATCCCCCCGCCACGGCCTACTTAATCCTGGCCACATTCCGAAAACCAACAAAATACAACCGTGCTACTAGGTCCGCAGTCACCACCACATTACCACCAACGCGGTTACTGTTAAGGTGCATATAACCACGGACACGTGGAGAGGACACGTAGTGCCTCAAAAACATCCCCCTCCTCCTCCAACAGGGAAAACATTGTTGGCAAATGCCTTTGCATTGGTTCGTCTGGTGGCAGTCCAAGAATTTCACCTTTACCGACACTACAAGAGAGCCCCCCCACCATCCCCCCGCCACGGCCTACTTAATCCTGGCCACATTCCGAAAACCAACAAAATACAACCGTGCTACTAGGTCCGCAGTCACCACCACATTACCACCAACGCGGTTACTGTTAAGGTGCATATTACCAGTCTGACTGGGGCATGCAGACACCTTGACAGAATGAATAGTGTGTGGCACATAGGTTCCCCATTGCTATGCCCACGTGTGCAGCTCCTGATGGCGGTGGCACAGGATTCTATTTCTCATTGCTTCTGTACAGCATTGTGGGCTATCGCTCCGCCACTTTTAAAGAGGGTCGCTGCCTAGCCGTGCCAACCTCTGCAGTGTGTGCCTGCGGTCCCTCGTCATGGCAGACGCAATTCTAAATAGACATGAGCGTGGTGTGGCATGAGGGCAGCTGAAGGCTGCCCAGGGACACTTTGGTGTGCGCTGTGGGGGGGAGGGGGGGGGGCGGTTGGGCAGCATGTAACCCAGGAGAAGTGTCAGTGGAGTGTCATGCAGGCAGTGATTGTGCTTTGTTGGAGGTAGTGTGGTGCTTAGCAAAGGTATGCCATGCTAATGAGGGCTTTTCAGAAGTAAAAGTTGTTGGGAGGGGGGGGGGCCGACTCTTGCCGGTATTGTGGCTTAATAGTGGGACCTGTGAACTTGAGATGCAGCCCAACATGTAGCCCCTCGCCTGCCCTATCCGTCACTGTGTCATTCCCATCACTTTCCTGAATTGCCCAGATTTTCACACATGAAAACCTTAGCGAGCATCGGCGAAATACAAAAATGTTCTGGTCGCCCATTGACTTCAATGGGGTTCGTTGTTCGAAACGAACCCTCGAGCATCACGGGAAGTTCGTTCCGAATAACGAACACCCGAACATTTTGGTGTTCGCTCATCTCTAATAAGTACATAAAAGGTATTAAATAGATAGAAGACAGATCGAAAGAAAGAAGATAGTAGATAGATAGAAAGATATATAGATAGATGATATTGATAGATAGATAGATAGATAGATAGATAGATAGATAGATAGATAGATAGATAGATAGATAGATAGAAGATAGATATGAGATAGATAGATAGGAGAGAGATGAATAGATGTGAGATATTCTATAGATATGAGAGAAAGATAGATATGAGAGAGATGGATAGATATGAGATAAGTAGATAGATAGAAGATATTAGATAGATAAATACATATGAGATAGATAGATTTGAGATAAGTAGAAAGATATGAGATAGATAATAGATAGATATGAGATAGATAGATTTGAGATAAGTAGATACCGGTAGATAGAAAATATTAGATAGATAGAAGATATTAGATAGATAGAAGATATTAGATAGATATATTTGAGATAAGCAGATAGATAAATAGTTGGATAGATAGATAGATAGATTCATAGATACATTGTAGATATAATATAGAGAGATAGATATGAGATAGATAGATAGATAGATAGATAGATTTGAGATAAATAGATATATAGATAGAATATATTAGACAGATATGTAGATAGATAGAAGATATTAGAATGATAGATATAGATAGATATATAGATAGAATATATTAGAAAAATAGGTATGAGATAGTTTAGAGATAAGTAGGTAGATAGACGATATTAGATAGATATATAGATAGAAGATATTAGGTAGATAGATAGATATGAGATAAGTTGATAGATAGATAGATAGATAGATAGATAGATAGATAGATAGATAGATAGATAGATAGATAGATATGAGAGATAGCTAGATAGATAAATAGATAGACCCATATGAGATGGATACATACAGAATGGGATGGATAGATTCAATTTTGTACTTATATCTTTAGGAAACGCTATTTATGCCTATGGAAATGGTACAGATATTGTACACAAGCAGAGCGTCCCTCGGCCTCTGTTCACCACCATCTCTCCACGGACTGAGAAGAGGCACGTTCTCCCAGACAATCAGAGTGACAGTAACACACTGTACGAGGTGAATCCAGACATCTGTGATACAATCCAGGTTAGAGCTATAAACTGTGATTACAGTATTCGATCCACCACTCTGTTTTGGTGGTGACATTAGTCGCCCGGCCTGTGAGTCTGCCGGCTCTTTAATACATGATGGGAGCATCATGACCTGCTGGTGATATGTGCAATTTCTCATTGCAGGGCAAGAAGAATGACAGTTCACCCCACATTAGGATCTGTGTTTCCGAGGTATTATGTCTTCTTCTTTACTATCTTTTGATCTACAGTCTCTTTACTTGTTGTCGTCTATTTTACTATATTCCATGACATATGAACATTTTGTCCACTCTCTCCATTGCTCTATGCAAAGATCTAGGAGGTTGTCAGATTTCTTTGCTCTGTTCTATTGGCCCATATTCTATAAACCATGCAGTTACGCTTCAATGAAGTGAATGCAGCTGGGCTGTAATACCGCATACAACCTGCGGACGGGTGTGGTGCCATTTTTAAAAGATAGCAGCCATGTTTTTCTAATCGTAGGCAACTCTTAAGTGTTCTCAGCACTCATTCTACTGTATATTCCCTATAGAGGTAGTGATAGAGCGCAAAAGGCCCCTGTGCAAGAAACAGCACCTGGGCCTCGCCAAGCATGCACCTGTATAGGGGGTCAGAGTAATAAATATGTGTTCATCCAACAGCTATCTAAGGTGTACGGCTGCCGTAAAATGCCTAACTATAGTATTCTCGTCCCCTATATCTGTAGCCACCAGATTTCTATAAATACCTCCTGACTTCTTGGCCATGTCCTGACCATCCAACATTTTGCCAAACTATTCTATTTAATGCCATCTCAAAAACACTCTTGAAGTAATTAAATCAGGCCACTCCAATCTATTTTCCTTTACTCTTTGGTTGGGGGTCAGCCACAGCTTCTATTGATAAAGCTTCAGAGAAAATCGCCACAGTCAAGCTACATCCAGCGCTGGTTAGCCGATGGCCAATTGATGCCACTTGACCACAAATCAACAAACTTTTTGCAGATGATAGATAGATCATGGTGGATTCCATTAAAAACGCACCTACCAACTGGTAATATAATCAATAAAGGGCAAGTAAGTTGGCCACAATACAATATCTGGGATAAGCTGGCCATATACGTGTATGTTGCCCAATTCAGCTGATTTACGCATTACCAGATGACTATCTAATAGGTATTTGTATCCCGTGGGTTCGGGCCATTGAGATGAGGCAGAAGACACGACCCCCACCAATGGTATAAATGGTGGGTAGGGCACATTTTTAGATCTAGTGCAACAACTTGGCAGTTGGGTCGAAGATTCGGGTGTTCCATCATCCCATGTCTGACCTCCTCCCGAGGTGACGTGAATAAGCTGCTTCTTGCCAAATTGCCATGATGCAGAATGTGAACTTTAATTCGAGCAAGAGGAATTTGGCAATACAAGGTTCACAATACTTGCAATTTAGCAGTTCTTTGTATTTCCCATCTTTGTATTTCTTGTGACTCTTAAGCAGTAAAACACTCTTGAGTATCTGCAATCTTTCAGGCTTTGATGCACAACTGGAGCTTAGTTGCACTCTTAAAATGACCCTCCGGTCCTGGGACAAAACTCTGTCCTGAAACAGGAAGGAGGGAGTATAATATCTGCTGTTGATCTTCTCAGCTGATGTCTCTCCTATCTGCTGGTTTGGGATCCCAAGATAACTATCATAATTTTTTAGCTACCTAATGAACCCTGTGCCCTGTACTCTTCTTGGCCAGAACTAATCACGTGAGCAGCCTTGACCAATCAGAGAGAAAATACAATGCATTGTACACTGTACACTGTACAATGCAAGTACACTGCTAGGTAGTCTAAAGATTGCGTCGGCCATCTTGAAAACAGGACCAGAAAATGGCAAATCCAAGGGGCATCAGCACAGAAGACCAACAGTAGATAATATAACTGCCCCCTCTGGTCCCAGGATGAAATTTTGTCTCAAAACCGGAGGGTTGCTTTAACTCAGAAGCAGAACCGGCTTCTACTGATGCCCATAGGGCTATTTCTTATTGCTCCACATAGGGAGAGCTGGAGACCAGAACACAGAGACCTTCTGTCCTACTGGGCAACCAGTTCCACTTTCGTGAGACGTTCCCACACAACCTCTAATGTTTAAAAAACTATTTTCCATACTATCAGGAAGGAAGGAGAAGGAGAGAAAAATGACAATAAAATAATTGCGAACGATCCCCCCTTATATATGGAGGCCTTCTGGTTTTATCCAATGGCATATGTCAAGGGACATAAGGATCAGGCAGTTGGTTTTCAATATGCCCGATCCTTTTCTTTTTGGTGGGAGGTGTCTGGCAGCATGTATGCTCTTTTACATTAAAGGTGTTGTACCAAGATTGACTTGTATCACCTTTACTCCACTGATCCTGAGAATGGTGGTCCCATGTGCCCCTCGTCTCTTTGCTGCAGGCTCACTACACCCCCTGTAGTGAGGAGGGGACTGAATGGAGTAGTGGTCATGCATACATGGCGCCACTTCATTCATCTTTACAGCACTGCTGGAGATAATGAACGCTTGTATTCGGCTAGTTCTGTCCATTGAAATGAATGGAGTGGCATTGCTTATGCACAACCGCTGCTTAATTCACTCTCAACATCACTGCAATGGGTGCCGAGAGCCTGTAATGAAAAGAAGAGGGGAATCGGGTCTCCTGTTCTCAGCTTAATGGGTGAGACCCTAACTGATCAGACTTTTATTCCTATCCCGTGAACAGATGATTAGTAATAGTGTCCTCCACAGTGGCCTTAAAAGTAATAGCGTCCCCCACAGTTGCCCCAGTAGTTATAGTGACCCCCACAGCAGCCTCAGCAGTAATAGTGACCCCCCATAGTGGCCCCAGTAGTAATAGTGTTCCCCACTGTGGTCTCCATAGTAATAGTGACCCCACTGTGGTCTCCATAGTAATAGTGATCCCCTGAGTAGTAATAGTGACCTCCACAGTAGCCTTAGTAGTAATAGTGACCCCCACAGTAGTTTCAGTAGTAATAGTGACCCCCACAGTGGCCCCAGTAGTAATAGTGACCCCCACAGTACCCCCAGTAGTAATAGTGACCCCCACAGTAGCCCCAGTAGTAATGGTGATCTACCACAGTAGCCCTAGTAGTAATAATGATCCCCCACAGTAGCCCTAGTAGTAATAGTGACCCACCACAGTAGCCCCAGCAGTAATAGTGACCCCCACAGTGGCTCCAGTAGTAATAGTGGCTCCCACAGAGGCCCCATTAGCAATAGTGACCCCCCACAGCAGCCCCAGTAGTAATGCTATTACTACTTGGGCCGATATAGGGAACTCTATTACAATAGTATCCCCTTTATTCTCCTATATTAGCCCCAGTAGTAATAGCACCCCCCTGAGACCTGTATCCTCTCCCTCCCAACAAAGCATCACTGCTCCTCTGCTCAGTGCTGCTAGTGGCTCTGATCCCAGGTGCACACTGTGACGTCAGTGTGTGCGTCTGGATGCCTCCTCCCCTCTGCTCTCGCGGAACCAAGGAGGAAGCATCAGAATAGGAGGATCCTGGGTGCACACTGACGTCACAGTATGCTCCTGGGATCAGCGCCGCTGATTAAATACCGGCAGGGGACAGTATTCACTACTGTAGTGAGCAGCCGTCGGTGCGCGTGTCAACAGGGAGGGTTCTACGTGCCATTGGTTCTCCACCACTACCCTATAGTCATGCAGCAACCTACATGTAGTGCATTACCCATCAGGATCACTTGCACAGCAATCCATATAACTCATTTATGAAACTGCGACTCCTGGATCTTGAACGTGACACCATGTGCCGGTGTCCTTGTCATTTCTTGATTACACTGACACTTCCATGCCTGAACTTTAGTCACGTTACTTATAACCGGGGAGACAAACTAAATGTGATGAGTTGTTGTGTCATCTTACAGCTCTAGACGTTGAAGTGGTCAATTCTGGTCTGATTTGCAAAGTATAACTTCTGCACCTTCCATTTGCTCTGTTTTGCAGTCACAGCTCAATGCAGACCTTACACCAGACTTAAGGATAGATGAAAAGCGCTCCGGAATACCTCGGCACCGCGCCAGCATGTTGTCCACCCTCGTTGCACTGTGCCTCACCACCCTGTTCTGAAAGGCCCAAGGATAACAAGGACTTGTATATAATGACCCAACCAAACTTTCCGTAAAGAGGTGCAAGCCAGCAAACTTGTGACAACCAATTAAAGAAGTGTGGTGCTGGACTTCACTGTGTACAGTCACCGGCCGGACAACACAGCCGCCTCTAGATACATAAATTATTGATGGGTTAGACACAAATATGTGAGTTAAAGGGAACTTGTCATCAACTATAATAAGTTATGATGCTTATAGTTTAGGTGATGTGAAGCCTGGGGAGCCTCTTTTCATATTCTTTTCATGGTTTTTCATGCGCTGACTTTGCCGTTGGACATTGCAGAAACGGGGAACCTGGTGAGTATAAAAATTCCACATTACCTAAATTATAAGCACCAAAAAAATTAGTATATACTGCTTATAGTTGATGACAAATTCCAGTTAAATATACAGGAGGTGGACAAAATTATGGAAACACTGCACGAAATGCACGGGATTTTAATTATTAGCACTGATCTGCCCTTTTGACCCCTGCTTGGCTGAGAATTTTCCTGCCAAATTTGTGTTTACTTCACCTCTTGCCCTGCTCAGGGTGGTTTTGGGAGCCAGCTGGTAACAGCAGCTGAGTAGCTCAAGCCCCTGACCAATGGAATCTTGTTGCTCAGGCAGATTTTCATTTCTGTCCAGCAGCATCTATATCATATCACCTCCACTTAGAATCGGTCTCTACATGTCTTATTGAAATATGATTAAAATCCCATGTAGCTTAAGGCATGCATTTCATACCATGTTTCCATATTTTTGTCCACCCCTTGTATGTACAAAGAAAATACAAAACTTATAGGGTGAGATAACATTGGAGAGACGATCTGCAGGTTCCTATCGGATGATGCTCTGCAACTTCCTATTGGGATAAATCCATCCGAAAGACTCTTACTGAGCAGCTTTTCTGTCACCCGAAGAAATATTATCCTGGTATTGACTTGTGCTGACCAAAGCCAGACAAAAGCGAAGAAATAAAATATAATGGAGGAAACCTGCAAAGTAGAAAATAAAAACCGCCTCTCCGGTGAAGATGACAGGTGATGAGTTAGCAGCGGGAAGATCTGTAGCTCTAGCTCCCTGTATATAAGTATCTTTATACTCTTTCTGCAATTCTGCATTTTTCTTCATTTAACGAATTAAAATGTATTGACCCCAAAGTCTCATTCGTTTTATTATCGAACTAGTAAAAAAGCGGTTAGACATTGCCAAGGGAAGGAGGGGGAAGAGTTACGGAAAGAGACTGCAGAGAGGCGCATATCTTCGGTTGTAATTCACGACACTGAGCATTGCAGCCTATAGTAGAACCTTGATTGACCTGCGGTGATGTACGTACCGTAGAGATAGACCAGGCAGCCGTAAGACGCTGCGCCTTTAAGAGGAGGCATAAACTGGGGTGCGGCAACGGAGAAGAGTTTTAGGCGCTCGTAGAGTAGAAGTTGTGGTTGGCAAAGGAGAGTACCTCACCATCACCGCCTGGTGTAGGGTATGTGCCAAATCCTCTAGGTTTGCAAGCAGGAAACGAGTAAGGGATGGTGGAACAGACAGGAATAGACACTATGCTATTGACCCGAGTTTTTCCGGGGGTTTCGCCCATAGGCGTCCGTGAACCGGACGACATGTTATGGTTGGAAAACAAATTGTTCATGTTTGCCATTAAACAGTTAAAGTTGCTGCATCATGGTGTCCTGTTTTGAATACAAACTATGACCCACACACTATAGTGTTCCATACAGCATGGCCAACTTCCTAACAGGGCCACCGGCTTACCCCATCAGGCCAGATTCGGAACCTGAGCTCTACAAGTCTATAGTTCCCACCGGAGAGCAAGAGAACCCGGCAGCGCCTCACAGGTGACTCAACTGGACCATGTGCTTCAGCCCTATTATACAGCTGCTATGGGCCCTTAGACTGAGGGGCTTAGCCATAGTTGGTCCAATCTGCTTTGCTACTGTACAGGACTCCCCTGCTAATGCAGTTCTTTGGAGAGGGAATGGACACAAGAGTCATTGAAAGGAGGGGAAGACAAACATCAGGTACTTCTGTCCTGGATGGCAAAACTGGCATCATAATGGATGGCCCATTATAAGTTTTGCTATGGGGCCTTCTTTCCTCTATGTATGCCACTGTTGATCAGCATATTCAGGGCCTTAGCCAAACGGGATGCATTATTAAAAAGCGCATAATAGGTAGTGGCTATATTACCAGAGACTAGGATTTGCACGTGAAACTTTTCGTTATATACCATCTGCATGAACACATTAAGAAAAGTGTTATGTGTGTCTCCTGGGATCTGTGGTACTACAGATGATCTGCAGCTTTCCTGCTCTGGTGTGGGGGATTGTGCTGGCTGGGAGTCTGTGTATCTCCAGTCAGCCAATCACTCCAGGTCAGGACACATAAAGCTGTCTTCCCAGGTGGAAGTGTGTTTAGCTGTCTTCCCAGGTGTGGGTGTGGTCAGCTGCCTTCTCAGGTGTGGGTGTGGTCAGCTGCCTTCCCAGGTGTGGATGTGGTCAGCTGCCTTCCCAGGTGTGGGTGTGGTCAGCTGCCTTCCCAGGTGTGGGTGTAGCCAGCTGTCTTCCCAGGTGAGGGTGTGGTCAGCTGTCTTCCCAGGTGAGGGTGTGGTCAGCTGTCTCTGTTCTCATTCTCTCTCTCTGTGTGGTGTGAGCAGGTTCTATGTGTGGTGGCTGCAAGAAAGGTTTGTGCCTTGTGGTTTTGTTTGGTTATATTGCTGGACTCCTAGTTAGTGTAGGGACTAGCAGTATTGCGAGGAGCTGTGACATGGCCCACTAGCTTTCATATTTTGGCCAAAATGTCAACAGATACCTGGCATTTATAGCATTAACATCTGCCTTTAGTGTTTGTATAATGGCTGCTGTATGGTGTGATTATGGCTCTGTGTATCTTCTTATCCTGTCCAGTTGTCCCTGTCAGTGATGGCATGTGTATGTGTCCTAGTCTGGGTGCGTGAGTTTCTAGGAGCAGCAAGGGCCCAGATCCGAAAACCGCTAGGCCGCCCTTTATAGGGGCGATGTCCCTGCTCAGGTAGATCTGTGTCACTAACCCTAGTACAAGATAGGGAGAGATGCTAGTCTGTTGTGGTTTCACCTGGTGTTCCTTATCCTTCTGGGTCACATTCGTGTGGGCCCGGTGCTTATTTTCTCACGCAAACATAATAAAAAGTATATATTGTCAGTTATGGCTCAATGAACTATCTTTCAGAGTAGGTTTACCTGCAGTCCCATGTAAACCTCCCTAAAGCATAGGTGCAACTGACCGAAATATAAAGTTACACTATGCACATACTAACAGCTAACATAAGGTGCATCCCCAACTATATCTGAGGAAGGGGTGTTGCCCCAAAATGCGTGTTTTTATGCTGGTATAAAATAAAATGGAGAAGCTGAGCTTACTTCTTGGTTGCACCCGAACAACTAGGTCTTTTCCACAACCCACTATCTTAATGAGAGAGAAGAAGAATCACATCTTCTGCACGTTCCTCTTCCTATATTTCTCCAAATCACTCACTCATTCAGGTAGCTCCACCCCAATTTTTTCCCCTACCTAACTATTATGTTATGGCAGGTCACTAGGATATGCCATAATATTATGATCAACGGGGTTCCAACCTCTGGGATTCCCCGCCAATCACCAAAATGAAGAGACTTTAGTTAGTTATTCCTTGCAAGATGGCACTCCCAATCACCCTCTCTACAGCCAACTGAAACATATCTCCATTCAAATGAATAGGACTATGTTGTAGTCCATGGAAGGCCTATGGCGTAGAAGGAATGATTAAAGGCCCTTTTACACGGAATGATTATTGTTCTGTAAATCGTTGTGAATTTGAAGGATAATCATGCAGTGAAAACAAAGCCAGTGATTGAGCGTGGATTCTCATTCATCGCTGATTTTATGGAGGTCGGAAAATAATGGTTGGCTTGTCATTGCGTGTTAAAAACTCTTAGTTGTTCACATCCACTGGTACAACCGAACGATTGAACAATGTATCTGCCTGTGTAAACACGCTGCACGAGCAAATGAGTTAACTCTGTCAGTGTTCCCTCATGCGAACGATAAATGTCTCCGTGTAGAAGGAGGATCAAGGGGATCCAAACAGTGATGACATATCTCAACTATACGCCAATATAGTGGGAAAAGCCCTTTAACATTTTGATCGTGGCCCGCCTCAGCTACCTGCGAACTGTGCAGTTGCATATGGCGCAAGCCACCAGCTTGTTGGAGGACACCAGGCGGATGCAGGCTCGGGGCGATCTTCCTCCCAGGGTGATGATCTTCCTCCATGAAGCAGCATCTTGTTGAGCTACATGAGTCATTCTCCTCTCAGCTCAGTCTCCTCTTCTCTGATGTTTCAAGTTGCTGTTGCCAGCCCATCGACGCCCCTGCAACACAGTCGCTTATTTCTTGTACTGTATGTATGTATTGCGGTTGGTTCTGGTGCTATATTTATGTTATGAGCTTTGTTCTGGTGCTGTATTTATGTACTATGTTTGGTTGTTCTGATGTATCGATGATATGAGTTTGGTTCTGGTGCTGTATTCATGATATGAATTTGGTTCTGGTGCTGTATTTATGGTATGAGCTTTGTTCTGGTGCTGTATTTATGGTATGAGCTTTGTTCTGGCACTGTAATTATGTACAGAGGTATTTTACTGTGTCTATGTACTGAGGTTGCTTCATGTTCTATTTATGTACTGAGCTTGGTTCTAGTGCTGTATTTATGTACTATGTTTTGTTGTGCTGATGCATTCATGATATCAGTTGGGTTCTGCTGCTGTATTTATTATATGAGTTTGGTTCTGTTGCTGTATTCATGATATGAATTTGGTTCTGGTGCTGTATTTATGGTATGGGCTTTGTTCTGGTGCTGTATTTATTATATAAGTTTGGTTCTGGTGCTGTATTTATGGTATGGGCTTTGTTCTGGTGCTGTATTTATTATATGAGTTTGGTTCTGGTGCTGTATTTATTGTGTGAGCTTTGTTCTGGTGCTGTATTTATGATATGAGTTTGGTTCTGGTGCTGTATTTATGGTATGAGCTTTGTTCTGGCACTGTAATTATATACATTGGTATTTTACTGTGTCTATGTACTGAGGTTGCTTCATGTTATATTTATGTACTGAGCTTGGTTCTAGTGCTGTATTTATGTACTATGTTTGGTTGTGCTGATGCATTCATGATATCAGTTTGGCTCTGGTGCTGTATTTATGGTATGAGTTTGGTTCTGGTGCTGTATTTATGGTATGAGCTTTGTTCTGGCACTGTAATTATGTACAGAGGTATTTTACTGTGTCTATGTACTGAGGTTGCTTCATGTTATATTTATGTACTGAGCTTGGTTCTAGTGCTGTATTTATGTTCTAAGTTTGGTTGTGCTGATGCATTCATGATATCAGTTTGGCTCTGGTGCTGTATTTATGGTATGAGCTTGGTTCTGGTGCTGTATTTATGTTATGATCTTCGTTTTGGTACTGTATTTATTCACTAAACTGTGCTTTCTGCACAAGCAGATTTAAGGCAGACTGTCCATCAGTACAATAGATATTGTATTTTTCCTATGATGGGGAGGGGCACCAAAAAATCTAACCCCAGGCTGGCACTGAATGTGATATTGTAAAGTCTGCTGCGAACACAAATTGGGCCGGTGGATTATCAGGCTGCGGACCGGGTTGGGAAATAAGATTGGCCAAGAGACACAATAAACATGTGGAGGCGGGTTCTGCTTGAACCGCTTGACTTTACAGTGGATGGTTTCAGCAAACAGATAACAATTGATGGTTCAGCTCTACAGCGCCAGGCAAGTAGCGTTCCCTGATGGCGGAGGAGACGTGCGGCTTCCAAGTGCCGTGTCTCTACAGACCTCCTTCACGTTGAACTGAGTTCTCTGCTAACATTGTTTCTGCCGCAGTTTCCCCTCAGCGCTACTTGGTCAGCTGTATCTTCAAACGGACATAATGTGTGCACACAATATGCAGGGAATAGAACCCATTGCTTTTAATGGGCTCGTCCCCATTTTGCTTTTTGTGCACTCATTCCGCGTGTACGTAAAAACATGCAGCATGCTTTATTTTTATGCGTATTTGCGCATCAAGAAGTCTATGGGAGCTATGCAAACGCGCATCCAATACGCGGGCAAATAAGAGCATTAGCCTGATTAACCTTTTAATTCACGGCGCATACCGTCGTCTGAATAAGCCCTAAGATGTTACATTACCACAAGTAGTGCCAATTGACTAACTGAGCTCTGCTACCTCGGAGACACTCAGCTCTACTGCATCTACATTTTTGGAGAAAAGAAGCAATTAACTCAGAATTAACTTGCTCCGAATCCATCTCTTTCTATTTTAATCTTATCGTAATTAACCGTGGATTCTTATCAGGCTTTCAGTCATTAGTCATGATAATTGAGTTTCCAGTGCATTATTAGGTCAGATGCACAAGACATGGAAAAAAAATGGAAAATATTTGTGGCGATATATAATCTGTCTTCCAAGTACAGAGCTAACGTGGGCAGCCTGGGCGTGGAAGGGTTAACAGTTGGGCCCTGCCCGCACCAGTCCCTAGGCTGGTATCTGCAGTGCACTGGCACTAGGACAGCTGGGAGCCAATGAGTGCTGTGGGGGTATTTAACAGCCGAAGGGGGGTCTGCAAATGTTTCTGTGCCTGAAGGCGAATTCTATGTGTGTTTGTAGTTATTGTGAAAACACTCTGAAGTACATAAAAATGTAAATAGATACCAATAAAACACGGTAAAGTGTAATTTCATGCAGAAAACCACAGATAACCCTTTCTACTTATTACCATACAATGCTAATTAGAAGGACCATATAGAGAACATATAGTAGTGCCAGAATACACTCATTATCAAAACAATCCCTCCCCTAGAAGTTGTTGGATGGAAGGAAACTTTCTCTGTGTGATTTGTAATGTTGATGCAAGTGATTACAATAGGCAAGCTTTAGTATTCTGTTGTACTGCCTCTAGCTTGGATACAAGATGGGATACAGGTGGGTATGGAGGCTACATGGCCCTGTTGGGCCGCCTCTAGCTTGGATGGCTCTAGTATCCTGTTGGGCTGCCTCCAGTTGTGGAGGAATTAATGTGAGTCCCTTGTGTGTGCAGCCGAGCATTTTACTGCTACCTCTTGGAAGCCCACCAGACCATCACACCAGCAGGGGGCCGTGTGCAGCTCCATAGGAAAGGCAGGATTGAGGCGCTCACCTTGAGGTCTCCAGACACGAACATGGCCATCATCAGCGCTCAAACTTAACTGGATTTGTCACCAAAGACAACCCAGTTCTTCTTCATAGCAGTCCAGTTTCATCATTCATGACACCACTGCAAATGGAGGAGATGGTTGTCAAAGGCTGTACATGTAATGGGTGCTGTGAAATTAAATGTTCTTCAGTCAAGTGCCTAGAAATGGTTCTGACAGACACAGAGGTGTAACAATGTTGCCCCCTGTCTCTAGATGATGGACAACGAAACAGTTGGAGCTGCTGGTGCTTGTCGGACGATTAGAAGCTCCTCTCTATGGGTGGTCTGTCGGGTGGTCCTGAGCGTGGTCACCTTGTGTGCCCTCACACATCCACTGGTCCAACACCTCCTATCAGTGTGGTCAGATGCTCCTCTCTACTGGTGGTCTGTAGGGGGTCCTGAGCCCGGTCACCTTGTGTGCCCTCACACATCCACTGGTCCCAACACCTCCTAACAGTCTGGTCAGATGTTCCTCTCTACTGGTGGTCTGTAGGGGGCGTCCTGAGCCCGGTCACCTTGTGTGCCCTCACACATCCATTGGTACCATCACCTCCTAACAGTGTGATCAGATGCTCCTCCCTACTGGTGGTCTGTTGGGGGTCCTCAGCTGGTCACCTTGTGTGCCCTCACAAATCCACTGGTACCAACACCTCCTAACAGTGTGATCAGATGCTCCTCCCTACAGGTCACAGTCTTTATAACCTGTACACCCTTATCTAATACACAACAAATACACATAAGGTAGCCAAATGCTCTCTTACTTGACACCGTATTACACATGCATGCCCAGCTCGGTGGAGTGTGCAAGTGTCCTGAATGCAGAGAAGGGAGAACGCTGCTGCCGACACTTCTGGCAACGGCTTATCTCCCCAAGAACAAAAGGATTGGACTGCTGAAATCCAACTGCTCCATCCTTGTCTCCTCCAACATCTGCTATCAAATCAAGGAAGCTTTGGGAGAGGCAATTGTATCTAAGAAACAGAAGGGGCCAGATACGTAGACTTATCTACTCCCGTGCCTTTCGGCGCATCGGGTGTCAAAAGAATGCTATTCTTGATGGTCAAAGACAACAGTTTCAGCATTCATCAAATGAAAGGTTGACAGTGCACAAGTCGTCGATAAATGTATGTTGCTAGGGGCTTCCCATTTTTGGGGTCCATGATACGGTGATTCTTGCCAGTCTTTTTCAGGGAGTTGTAGAATTCGCCCAGCAAAACAGAGTCATCATTCAATTACTTGGGAGCGGAGAAGCCATGTAGCAGAGCGGCGATAAATTTCTTAAATCGTAACCCAATCATGATAAGTGACCTTGAGCAGCTGACGAAGGCAACATTGTTGGATCACAATAGTCTTCGGACCTTGTATATTTATTTGTATTGGAAGTGAGGCAGTAGCCCATATAGGGCGTAGACGTTGGACAGTTGCCCATACCTCCCCGATACGATGGTGGACATCATGTTCGGCATTCCTTTCATTGCTAACTGTAGTGCCTAAGTAGACAAACCGGTCATTGAAGGGGCCTGATAGCAAAGATCAAAATGCCCCCCCAACACAATGTTACGGTATGCCGCCCAAGACAGAAGGGTTTGGTGTTTATGTCCTCCTTCATTCCCTTTCCGCGACTCCTGGGCCAATTACCTCTTGCTTGTAACAATGCAACTTCTCTAGAAAGAGGAGACTTGCACAGCTTCTCGCCATTTAGTAAAAAAGAGCTTGAGACCAAACAAGGCTGGACCTTCTCCTTCCGACGCCCCATCACCAACACAGGTTCTTCCTTAAAGGGGTTGTCCCGCGCCGAAACGGGGTTTTTTTTTTTCAACCCCCCCCCCCCCCCCCCCCCGTTCGGCGCGAGACAACCCCGATGCAGGGACTTAAAAAAAAAACAGCACAGCGCTTACCTGAATCCCTGCGCTCCGGTGACTTCTATACTTACCGGTGAAGATGGCCGCCGGGATCTTCTTCCTCCGTGGACCGCAGCTCTTCTGTGCGGTCCATTGCCGATTCCAGCCTCCTGATTGGCTGGAATCGGCACGTGACGGGGCGGAGCTACACGGAGCCGGCATCCTGCACGAGAGGCTCCATTGAAGAAAGCAGAAGACCCGGACTGCGCAAGCGCGGCTAATTTGGCCATCGGGGGCCGAAAATTAGTCGGCACCATGGAGACGAGGACGCCAGCAACGGAGCAGGTAAGTATAAAACTTTTTATAACTTCTGTATGGCTCATAATTAATGCACAATGTACATTACAAAGTGCATTAATATGGCCATACAGAAGTGTATAGACCCACTTGCTGCCGCGGGACAACCCCTTTAATAGTATGTATACTATTGACTTGGAGGATACTTAGGTAGAGACACAAATAGGGAAGGTGGAACAATACTTCTGCAGCGCCACCTATTGGAAGGTGGCATTCCTGCAGGTCAATGTTAGACTCTTTAAACAAGCCTTGTAACAATGACTGGGAATTGAAAGCCAAAACTCATACACAGACGCAGAAGTGTTTGCCCTTCATTAGTGTGCAGTAGGTTTCTAGCTTGGCTAGCAAGAGGCCTGTGATGTGGGTCAGGAACGCTATCTTTTCTACTTAGGGAAAGCACCTAGAAGGCGAGTGAGTGAGGAGACTTAAAAGCCATTCATGATCCTTTGGATAATATGCAAATAAGGGAGATGGAACAATACCTCTGCAGCACCACCTATTGGAAGGCAGCATTCCTGCAAGTCAATGTTAAACTCTTTATACAAGCCTTGTAACAATGACTGGGAATCAAAATCCGTACACAGATAGCTGTTTCGGGGCATTTGCCCCTCATCAGTGTACAGTAGGTTTCTGGCTTGGCTAGCGAGAGACAAAAAGAACATGCAAAATTTGGTCTTTGGCTGTCAAAGCATGCTGGGAGTTGCAGTTTTGAAACAGCTGGAGAACCATAGATCGAAGACCACTGCTGTAGAATAGCAGGGGGCTAGCAGTGGGAGCACATTACACATTAAAGGTCTGCTAGATGTACGAAGTCTCCCAATGCCATGCATGCGGTGCTGTTTTGGCAGAGAAGGTGGGGACTTATCTATATACCTGCCAAGAAGGCATTTGCACTTCTTACACATCTACAGGAGAGAGAAAGCAAACGGCGAATAGAATTATGCACATAACTTTGTCCTGTCATTCAGAGTCTGCAGGAGAATCTCCAGACTTCTGTGCGCATTTGTTACTACTACCTTTGGAAGTACAGTGTTAGATAATGTACACACGCCAGTTTTATGGCGCACTCCATAATTTGTGACTCTTTGACTTTCTTAACCCGGCCCTTATCACTTTTCTTAAAGTGGGCAAGGCTGGAAAAAAGGGGGAAGGACCGTTTGAAGTTGGTATAAACTATACCGTAGCGGAAACTCCCTCCATGTCGAAGATGCTGTAGGTTATCATGTGGTGCTTCTGGTTGTTCTAAGGGTCCTTCAAGGGGAGTATTTGTGTCCGTTTTTACGTGCAAAATGCAGAGAATAGAACCCATTGATTTCAATGGGTTCATTCTCATTGCCTTCTTTTGCCCACACATTTTGCGTGCATGAAGCAAAACGCAGCATGCTCTACTTTTGTGCACATTTATGCACCAAAGATCCCAATGGAAGTCTATGGGGGGTAAGCAGATACGTGCGCAACTCCACAGGAAAAACAACACAGCTGGAACTCATTAGGCTAAATAGCCATTTAAATTGGCGCATATGCTTGTGTGTAGGAGCTCTTAGGGGGCATTCACAGAAGCGTAATGCGGGTTTTGGTGGCGTATATGTACTGCGTGAAAATGCAGCGTTATACGCAAGTGCGTGAGTTTTTACGCAGCACATTTATGCGCTCCATAGACTAAAGGCTTCTTCCCATGACCGTATTTGCGTGTGTTTTTGCATGTTTAAAACATTAGTGCACAAAACACACAGAATAGAACCCATTGATTCTGCTTTATTTTCCTGCATATTGCGCACCAAGGGCCACATAGAAGTCTATGGGAGGTGTGCAAATGTGCAGTCAATACACACACAAATGCGCAATACGCTAAGCAAAACCACGGGGACAAGAATACATCTGGACCTCATTAGGCTAAAATGCCTTTTAAATCAGGGAGGGGTTGTTTTGCGCACATGTGAACATTCCATGTGGTAAATAAGCTCGTCCGTATTCGCCCTTAGCCTGGCGCATCCTTTACTTGGACCGGATGAAAATAATTCAAAACTTGCTATGTGCAATAACTGTCAGGAGGACAATGCGAAGACATATACAGCTAGCGACATTTCGGAGGATACCATCCCCTTTTAGAAGCCAAAACCCGTGACCCCGGAGGGCAGCATAAAATCATGTGACAAGTTTTCTCATATAATACCGCCACTCCCCACTAAATGATGCCGGGTGGTTTTAGTTTGCCTCTGAGGTTTGCATTCATGGCGGCCCTGGATGATGTCCATTTTGCCACAAAAAAAGCGGTCTTTGCGTTGGTCGCAGGCAGAAAAGAGGGTTGTAAGCATGAGGAAGACCCCCAAGTATGGAGTGAGGTGGTAGCAGTGGTGGTGTTGGTGAACCTCACGCTCACCCATTTTACAGTATATTATGCAATATGGGTATTTTTGTGTACAGGGGTATTCCCAATATCGACTTTTATCACCTATAAGGGTGGGTGATAAAAGTCTGATCACAGGGAGGCCTGAGTCTAAGACTCCAACTGAATCTGAAAACAAGGGTCCTGTGCTACCCTCTCCTCTCTACTGCACCCCTGCAGTGCGGAGGGGCTGGAATGGAACAGCAGCTGAGCATGTGCAGTGCCGCTCCATTCATTTTCAACAGGAGCCAAGGACAAGCGCTCAGCGGCAGCCCCACAGAGATTAATTAGGTGGTACGGTGCATGCTCAGCCGAGGCTCCATTACTCCTGACGCTGCAGTAAAGAAAAGAAAAGGACATGGGACCTCCTTTTCGGGATTGATGGGGGTCTCAGGATTGAGAACCCCACTGATCAGACTTTTATCATCTATCTTGCAGATAGATGATGAATTGATCTTGGGAATACCTCTTTAAAGGGTTTTTCCAAGCAAAAGCTATTTATCTTCAAAATAGGTCATCGATAGTTAATTGCCAGGGACCTGCAGCTCAAGATCCCCAGCGACCAGCTGATCGTCTGGGCTGGAAGTATTCATCAGGGATAGGAGTGGAAGTGCATTCCTAGCTTCACTCTTAGGCTAGGGTCCCACGAGACGTATTCCCGGCAGAAATCTCGCGATTTTGCTGATTTCTGCTGGGAAAGTGCTGCTACAAAACCCGCAGCACTTAGCCATGGGTTTTGGAGTGGCTTGGCCGCATGCTTTTCCATTGGCGCTCCCATTGAGGAGAGCGTGGCCGCACTGGAAAAAAAAAACAATAGACATGCTGTGGCCGGGGAATCCGCGCCGGCTTTTTGACAAATCTCGTCCACGTGGCTGGCCAATCCCAGGATTAGCGGCTGCAGGCGGATTTGCCGCAGAGAAATTCCGGGTGGAATTTCCACGGCAAATCCGCCCTGTGTGAACCCAACCTTACGCTTCAAGCACTTCTACCTCCGACACACGGGTCGGACATGGAAGTGTAATAGGAGGCAGCACTCCCATTGAGTGAAGCCTGCTTTGGCACTTCCACTCCCTTCCCCGATGACGACGTCTGGTCCTGCGGCACTGGCAGCAGGCCAGACAACCAGCTGATTGCTGGGGATCACATGTGGCTATTCTAAGGATAGGTCATCAATAGATTTTGCCTAGAAAAATCCTTTAAGTGTGGACCTACGGAGAGTGACTGTTATGGAGTGGCCAGACCTCTACATACAGCTAGTTATGTAAAAGTTTAATAGATGGGGACTTTCTAAACTTTTAGTCTAGAAGGGAAAGAATGTGAAGTGGGGGTAACATCAACAAAATATTGGCACAGCTTCCTCTTCCCATATAAAAAACATTGCAGGGTTTACTTACGTTTTTGCTTATTCAATTCCATCAGTGGTTCTAATGAAATTGTTTAATAAACTTGTAATTTATTACATCTACTATGACCAAGAAAGTCCACACTGACCTCACACGTGGATCATGCACCCTACTGTGAGTGATGAGGTAATTTGGAGAAGACCATTCCTTGTCCCTAGGGTGACCATGCCCTATTTGTTGTGTACAATTCGCGACGTTCTGTACCGAGCAGAGGAAGATAATTTCCGTTACGAGAACACCAGGCTAAAGAAGAGCAGACCGTCTCCACATAGGCCATGTGTTTTATCTTGGAGGAACCTTGGCAGAAACCCAGAGCCACTTATCCCTCAAGCTTATTTTTACACCCTTGGGGGCTAGCCAATCTTCGTCCCCTTTAGCCACCCTTATGGAATCTCTCCTGGACCTGGTCCACTTACATCTGGGAGAGATGCCAGGAGATGGTCTCCACAGATAATAGATCACGTTATGCACAGTGTATTCCTAAGCAGATGTTTCATTTAAAATGCAGCATTATTCAATTAATTTTCGACGATACAGTCACTTACTGCTCTCAGTGGTAGCTAACCAAGCCCTTGACGATAATTACAAAAACAGACAAGTAATGAAGAGTTACAGATTGCTCAGGTGTGAGCCGAGCCAACTTAATGCCATACATATTCAGCCGGCAGAAGGCCCACAGGGAGCAAGTATAACTAGCTGAATGCTTTATGCAACTAGTACAGATGATCAAAAACTGCCTAGCAAGGAAGATTAAGGATAATATTTTTCTACTGTGCATACCCACCGTGGGTAATTTGAAAATACCATGATACTCTTAGGGGATCAAGCTTAGTGATTGTTAAAGGCACCTAATTCCTAGTGCAGTGACCCAGTACTTCATCCTGGTCCCCTATATAAATGTCATACACGTTTGTCTTATGTGGATGCACTGTGCAAACCTGTCTTATTTCCAGTATGTGTGTTGCACAGCTGCAGCGATAGAAGGGTTAAGTGTTTAATAAAATCATGTCATGTGGTATAAGAAAGTTTTAAAAAATGAGTGATGGAGAGCCGTAAAAGGAGTTGGGAGCTGGTCCATGTATTCAGGAGTTTGATGTACGGGAGGTCCGGGGACATGGGGGCACCTTTGGCCCTCATGTATGGAGGAGAAGGAGAGGTTACTCATGCTGCTATGAATGAATGCTGGATGGAGTGAGCCCCAAAGAGGAAAAGGAGAGCGTCAGTAAGTCTGTTGTGTTGTGCAAGGCCCAGTGCAGAGATACTATTTGCTTATCTGCTTTTCCTACGCGTCCGTCTGAAGTCTGGATCACTGTGTAGAGGTACACCCTTTAATTCTGTCACACCCATGCATCTCCAGGGCTGGGTGGAAGTCAATAATCTACTAGTTAATAATCTCAGAAGTTTACTTAATTGCCTGCAGTCTTTTATTGAACTGCCTTGTATTGTTACACTCAGTTATCTATTCCGGGCTCTGACCATTCCCAGAGACCCATGGTACTGAAGAACTGTCTGTGGCTGCATTCTTTTACTCGCCGAGGGTCATGCCGGCATATGCAGGAACGGTGGTGTCACGAGTGACAAGTGTATCCCCATCATACAGGTTGCTGGGCATCCCTATCCAAGGGTTGTCCGGGGTAGGCCACGGCGCTACCCTGGCCTTGGTTGCGTGTGTCCCTTTGGGATGGAGCATGGTTAGCGCCACCGTGACAAGCCAGCACTATACCCTCCCAGCTCCCCATGTATGTCAGGTGCCCTATGGGATGCCGTGGGCCACTGCACTAGCTTCCCAAGGAGAGGAGCCCCAAAGCCAACCTATAACTAGACAGTATTATTAAACAGTGTATCAATTAGCGTATTTGTAAATTAAACTCCAGTATTATGTGCTTGCTGTTGTAAGAGGGTGATACTGATTTACATGTACATCCACAGGGTTTGTATGGGTTAGAAGCCAATCCTGCTCCATACACAGCGGGTGTCAGCTGCCCCTGACAGCTGACAACTGCTCACATCAGCTTTGATCAGCCCATATCGGCGTTCACGGTTCCCGAATGACCCCTTCGTGTTGAGATCCTGAGGTGCCATTCAGTTGTCATGGCGGTCCAAGGTCTTCTGAAGACCGAAGGGATGCCATGAATGAATGCCTATCAAGGCATGCCTGTGGCACATCTTGATAGACTGCCAGTCAGAATACAGTATAATGCAATACTATAGTATTGCATTATACTGTATAAGCAATCAAATGATCACTGCAATCAAATTCCCTTAGGGCTCATTCACAAGAACATAATTTCACTGTGTATTACCTTTGCGATGAACGCGCACGTAATACATGGCGAATGGAGTCAATAAAAGTGACCCGGCGTTCTGCAAGTACCTGCATTGCGGATGGCTGCAGAGGCTAGCAGGCGGTCATGCGCAGTACATGCTTTTTTCCCCTTTGTTTGGATTTCCCACGCCATCGCTTAGTGATGACGCGGGTACCCGCAGCCCATAGGCAATGTTAATTGCCTAATGGCTACGGGTCGGGCGCCTCCATTGACTTCAATTGAGGCCGTCCAAGTGGATTCCACGGCAAAATAGGGCATGCTGCGATTTTTCTTCTGCTCGCGGAATATACAATTCATGTCCGCGAGTGTGAAGTAAAAATGGAAAGTACATGCCATTCAATGCCCGCGTTTTACCGCAGATCGTCCACATGGATGGCGAGTGCAGAATCCGCAATTCAAAAATCAGTCATGAGGGAAAAAAAGTTTTATTATTGTAAAAAATAACGGACATTCAAAGTTTAAAACAAACATTTTCTCATATTTAAAATGAAAAAAAATCAAAACATAAAAACCCAAAAGCATATGTTGTATGGTAGCATTCGTAAGTCTGAACGCATTAGTTATCCTGCACACTGAACATCGTCAGAAAAAATAAAAACAAAATGCCAGAAATACGCTTTTTTGGTCACTCTGTCTCTACAAAAAAGAATAATAAAAAGCCATCAAAAAAATCTTACGCACTCCAAATGGAAACCAGAGTTCATCGTGTAACAAAACGAGACCTCAGACGGCACCATCCACGAAAAGATTAAAAAAAGTTATGGTGGTCAGAAGAGAAAACCTGTATTATTGTATCTTGACGCCACCGGAAGCTAGTGGTTTGACAGGAGGAACGCCCCTCTCACACCCCTGGCTCCCGATTTGCTCAAGCCTGTAAGGTCCTTTCTTTTCAGTCTCACAGCTGGCCTTCATCCTCCTGTCAGCCCCACAGGTCCCCCACTCCCTGTGTGTCCGCAGCCGCTGCGCAGTGCAGGGAGGGCGACGGGGAAGCGGCTCTGGCCCCCCCCCCCCACCGCTCCCTCACTGTCCGCCGCTGTCCTCCAGCCTCCGCGTCCCCCTGCCTCCCTCCCTCCCTCAGTGACAGTCAGGGCCGCAGGTCTCGCACTCCCTCTGTGTCGGCGGCCGCTGCAGAGTGAAGGGAGGCTGAAGCAGAAGCGGCTCTGCCATCCCTGCCATTCCTTCACTGTCCGCTGCTGGCCTCCAGCCTCTGCGTCCCCTTCTCCCTCCTTTTCTCACTGTGAGGCATCGCAGTACGCATCTGTCGTTGGTCCCCCAAAATCCAGCGCCGCTGCTGAGTGCAGGGAGCCCGACACGGAAGCGGCTCTGCCGCCGCTCACTCTGTCTCCCCCACCGCTGCACAATGGAGGCAGGCAGCCGAGAAAGCCACTGTGCCACGGCTCCCTCACTGTCCGGGTACGCAGCCCACTCCAATTCCGGCTAAGGTGCTGTTAGTGAGTGCCAGGACCTGACAGGGGGGAGTGGCCGGCCTGTCAAGAAGACTGTATCTTGTCACTACCCACACTTCCGGTGGCGTCAAGATACACTAATACCGATAAAACCTATATAAATTTGGCACTGTCGTGATTGTACTGAGCCACAGAATAAGATTATCATGTCATTTTTGTTGCAGTGTGTCGGTCGTAAAAACAACACCCCCTCAAAAATAGCGAAATTGCATTTTTTTCTATTTCCACTTTTTAAAGGTTTTTCAGTGCATTAAATACTACCACTGAAAAATGCAATTGTTGCTGCAAAATTCTCGCCCAAAAATAAAAGTTTTTGGAAATTAAGAGGAGAAACCAAAAATCTAAAAAAAAATGTCCGTGTCCCTAATGGATAGGTTTTGTACCCTCAGATGCTAGGGATTCACAGCAGAGGTTTTGTGAAAGGTGGGGTTAATATACAGAGGAGCAAAATTTGTGTTGGTAGTTGTTGCCAGTGGACATCGCCTTGGAGCAGACTGGTGGCTACTGAGTGCTGCCAGTAGGCTATGATGACCAAAAGTCTGAAGGAGCGGTGCCACCAGAGCATACCTTAATAGCTGCACTTCAGGGCAGTATACAGGGAGGAAGTTAGATCGCCTCTGAAGGTTGAGTTACAAGTCATTATTATACTGAACGCTACTGCTCGCATCCCCGATTCCTGCGAACCACGCCTGAGCTTGAAGACTTAATAAATACATTTTCGGCAAAGAAACTGGCTGACTGTGAGATATTTTGTTGCAGAGCGCCTACGCTGGGTCATGTCACTGGGCCCATTTTGCAAGCCAGAGAGGTTGCCCAGTGTGATTGTCAGAAGATGTCAAGAAAGAGGTGGGCAGCGATTACTATGCGGTCAACCGATCTGCGCCGAATCCTGAACCCTGGTTCTCTCTTCTTGATACCCAGGGGTCCCACACTGTTACGTAGTGAGCATGGGTCTATTGTGTCACTGATTGATTTGACTGAAGGCTACTCCCAAGGGAAGCTTCAAGTGGTCCCTGGTCTGCACCCTTTAATCTGCTTATTAGAGGGATCAGGTTATTGCTGCAGGGAACCTCTTGGGTGTTACCTTAGGAGTATTGTCAGCAGGTTAAAAAAGGTAGCAGAGTGTGAGGGATCAGGCTTGGTTGGAGTGAGAGAACAAGATAAGATCAGGACAGGTAGAGTTCATGCAATATGGTAAACAGATAGGAAACCAAGGGTAGGCAGTGTTCAGGTAGGACAAAGCCAATATACAGGTCAAGGTCAGGATAGGCAGAGTTCAAGAAAGCTGGATATTCATGCATAGAGCAAGGCCTTATGGGTCTGGCCATTGGCAGGAGGAACAATTCGTCTCTGGCCACATAGCTGATGAGAAGGTTGAGGATGCTGTCTATGGCAACCAGCAGAGAAGAGGTCTAGGAGGAGGCACCTCTGGTCTTGGCTCACTGCCATCACATGGACTATTATGCGAGCTCTTTTAGAGTGTATTGCTTGGATACTGCACATTATTTGGACACTATGGTATGTCAGATTACACCATGAATAACAATTATCACAGTGAGAACTGGTTTTATTCTTACTTCTCTGGTAGATCCTTGCAGTTTTTACATCCATTTCTATGCTGCACAATTCTCCATCCAGGATAAACCGCATAAGAGTTTTTGCACTGGTCACGCCATCTTGATTCTCTGCTTTCAACCCTGCTTTTGCCAGCACCTTTGAGTATGCCCTGTCGGGTGTGCTCCAGTAATAATGAAGAGCTGGAGAATGTGCTCAAGAGATGCTCCAGGCATCGATGAACAGCCAGAGCATGTGTTCTGCATTCTGAGCATGCTCAAAATGTAACAATGTGTATGCCTTAAACTTTATGGTCACTGAGACAGGAAGTGACATAATTTAACAGACAGATGCAGACAAGAGGACATCATCACCACAAAATGTGGCTCTGTCACTGAGACAGGAAGTGACATCATTTAACAGACAGATGCAGACAAGAGGACAACATCCCCACCACAAAATGTGGCTCTGTCACTGAGACAGGAAGTGACATCATTTAACAGACAGATGCAGACAAGAGGACATCATCACCACAAAATGTGGCTCTGTCACTGAGACAGGAAGTGACATCATTTAACAGACAGATGCAGACAAGAGGACATCATCACCACCACAAAATGTGGCTCTGTCACTGAAACAGGAAGTTACATCATTTAACAGACAGATGCAGACAGGAGGACATCATCACCACAAAATGTGGCTCTGAAATTACAATTTCCAATGGGATCTCTTTGTTTAGCAGTATTAAGATCTTGGCTGTAGTTAGTAATTGACAATTTGATTTTGATTGTGTGAGTTCAGCTAAATATTGTGATTTTGTTCCTCTAATTACGGCGGCTCAATCTCTCCGGGTGCGATAATTAATTGAATCATCGGCTAATATTTAAGTAATATAACATCATTCCTGCAGCATCTGTTCCTTCATAATCTGTGCAATAACATTGTATGATCTAATTTTCTTTTCTCTTCATCTAATTGGGAAGCAGTTGTGATAAAAATTACCAGAAAGAAAGAAATACTTTCTATAAAACTCTGCAAAAAACAAAAACGCTTCGACAAAGAACGTAGATTTTAGCAAATTATAAGGTTTGACAATTCCAGACACCCCTTTTATATATCCTGTAAGAACGATTATGTCTACAGATATACTATAGAGACAAATCATGGGTTGCTTATGGGGCTTTTAGAAAGAGGAGGCACGGGCCAAGTTGGCTGTATAATGATAATATTCTTTTGTGACTGAACAAAAGAGAAATGTAAATCACATCAATATTTGGCTTGACCAACATTTGCCTTCAAAACAACATCAGTTTTACTAGGTACACTTGCACGCAGTTTTTGAAGGAACTCAGCAGGAAGGTTGTTCCAGACATCTTGAAGAACTTACAACAGATCCTCTGTGGATGTAGAATCAGGGGCGTAACTATAGAGGGTGCAGGGGATGCGGTTGCACAAGGGCCCAGGAGCCTTAAAGGGCCCATAAGGCCTCTCTTCTCCATATATGGAGCCCAATATGATGCATAAAGCATTATAGTTGGGGGCTCTGTTACAGGTTTTTTTGTATTAGGGCCCAGAAGCTTCAAGTTATGCTTCTGAGTAGAATCATAGGGTTTAAAGGGTCATTGGGTCCAACCCCCTGCTCAGTGCAGGATCACTAAATCACTCCAGACAGATATTTGTCCAGCCTTTGAACACTTCCATTGAAGGAGAACTAACCCCCTCCCGTTGTAACCTGTTCCACTTATTGATCACCCTCACAAAAGTTTTTTTCTAATATCTAATCTGTGTCTCCTCCCTTTCAGTTTCATTCCATTGCTTCTAGTATTTCCTTGTGCAGATGAGAATAGGGCTGATCCCTCTGCACTGACAGCCCTTCAGATATTTGTAGACAGCTATTAAGTCTCCTCTCAGCATTCTCTTCTGCAAGCTAAACATTCCCAGATTCTTTAACTGTTCCTCATAGGACATGATTTGCATTTTTGCTACTGCATCGCACTGTTGACTCATGTTCAGTCTGTGATCTATTAGTATACCCAGGTCTTTTTTCACATGTACCGTTTGGCCCAATTCCTCCCATTCTGTATGTGCTTTTTCTATTCTTCTTGCCCAGATGTAGGACTTTGCATTTCTCCTTGTTAAATAACATTCCGTTAGTTGCCCCCCACTGTTCAAGCTTGTCCAGACCTTTTTGAATCCCTCTCTCTCTCTTCTCTAGTGTTAGCTATCCCTCCTAGATTTGTGTTGTGGGCAAACTTGATCAGTTTTCCCTCAACTCCCTTATCTAGATCATTTATACATATGTTGAACAATACTGGGTCCAATTCTTCTATCTCTTCAGGTAATTCCAGAGAGACTGTATGGTAAGATCAGGGCTCTATGGGGCCATGCCATCACTTCCAGTACTCCCTGTTCTTCCTTTCTCTGAAGTTAGTTCTTAATGACATTGGCTCTAAGTTCGGGATCTGTTGTCCTGCTGCAGAATGAATTTGGAGACAATCAGACGCCTTCTGTTTTTGAAAAAAAAATTCTTACTTTGAAGCATTTTTTCCACACTTGACTAAAACTTTTGCGCAGTACATTAAAGCACTATATCGAACAACTGCAATAAAAATAATCTAAAACTAAAGCTGGAATGAACTGGTCTCCTCTGCACACACTGGGAGAGACACCTCTGCAATCACCTTCCTGTCCCTATATAATTAAACCCTTTCACTTCTGTTATTCCGCGCCTCCCCCCCTCCCCGATAACTGTGTTAGCACTGATCGTCTGTCAGCTCCTCTCCACTGCTGGGAACTGCTGACATCTGATCTGCGGAGCGTCACTCATGCTGTCCCCCATTGTGCCGCACAGCCGCCATGTCACCGCTAACACCCAGGAATACGGCTATTTCTGGCAATGTTTAGACTCCACATAACACAGTTAGTGACACGGCTCGTATCTGGTGACGCTTAGAGTGTTTATACTCCCGGGATGTGTTGGGTCTCATCAGAATTATGTTTAATGGACGGAGAGTTCAATACGAAGAGCAAAGTCAAATAGTGCCGGAACGAGAGCCAAGATGACCACCAGTGATGGCCGCAGCGATGGGGAGTGGGGGGACTGTAAGTAGGGGGTTAGTACAGATGATCCTCCCGATCTGAACCCCTCATCACTCCCACTTAATGACACTCAGAGACAGAAACTTCATATGAATAGAAGCAAAAATTGAAACATTCTCATTTTTACTACAGACAGCATACGGACAGAAAATACGCCCGTGTGAATGGGCTCTTAGGGCGACTGCAAAATCTGCACGCCTAGTGCGCACCAAAGTCATGTTAGGGCTTATTACATGAGCGGCTTTGCTGCCCGCATTGCACAGAGAATAGAACCCATACATACTTTCACTTGCAGCATTGGAGTCTATGGGGGGCACAAATTCACACCTAATCCCTATGAAATTGCGCAATGGCCTGCGCAAATTTCGCAGGGATATCTAATACACCAGGAACTCATTAGGCTACACAGCCTTGTCAATATGAAGGGTCCCCGGCAGTGCAGAAGGCACAGTTATAAGCCACGATACGCACACAATAGCGCGGCCTTCATGGCTTAAGCTTGGGTTGTTTTAGTTATGCAGCTGTGAAAGGGCGGCCTCACACGAGCGTAAGCACATATACGCTCGATATCGCATGATGTATATGCACTATACATGGCGCACGATTGCGGGCTATTTCTGTACTTTTTGCACTGCTCACATTGGGTGGTCCTAGCAGCGCCGTGTTTGAGTAGGCGGGACTGCCTACTTAGTAAGCTAACTCACTAGGCGGGTCAGCTGACCTTCTAGACGGAGGTGTTTTCATTCAAGCCCGCAAAATTGCGCAGTTCACTACGCGATTTCGGACAGAGGCGGGCCTTCCATGCGCAACTACTCAGGAAAACTTAACATGTTGCATGTTTTTCCCCGTGCTCGAAATGCGTACGGAAAAATGTGACATGCGAAGGAACTCATTAAAGTCAATAGATTTAATTTGCTGCAGATGGAAGGCTCGAAATCACGGACACCTAACGGGACGCAGCAAAACCATTGATTTTAATGGTTTCGTTTTTTACGATTCTCACCTGGTAATAGTACTACAGAAAAGATAAGGCAGGACCTATCTTCCTGCTATGGCGCGGAATTTGAACGGCTGACGAAAAAAACCCCAACTTGTTCAAGCGCAACTATGCTCCGTACCGGCAAGCGTAGTTGTGCATACGGCCGTATGATACCGCCCTAAAGAAGAAAAACTTTCTTCACTAAGTCGTCTTTGCACGTGTGCGCTATTTAAAAACAGACTATTGCACCCCTAGCAGTGCAGACTCGTGGCTATGTGGAGACGGGATACAGGAGGCTCCAGACATGTTAGTTGGCCCCTGTCAGCACATCGCAGGCTGATCACATTAGGATTCTAATGAGCCGCATCATAAAGGCATCTGGAGCAAGATAATCAGGTTAGGGCGCAGCAGAGAGGAGCAGCGAGACACCCAGACCCTAATCATTGTGTGTATTTATATAAGTGTGCGGCGAGCAGCATCAGCCCATCAGCCCTTATTATCTATCTTCGTCTTTCCGAGAGGACAATGCGTGGAGACCATTACGTCGGAGACCCCACAGTGATGGTCCTGACGTATACCATAATGGTATTTTTGGACACAGGTCCCATCAGACTACCTAATTCGTAACTGGAGACTTGAGTGATACAGTCCATAGACAGGAGGAGATCTGGGGGATTGGGCACCCATCATGGGGTATGGGTTGACCAGGGTCATGTAAGGTGGGCAGAGAGAGGTAGAGGAGATGAGGGGAGAAGGGAACCATCTCTCTTCTGCTTTCCTGTCCAACTCATTTCTTATGTCTGCATGAGTGTTTCTATTTAATAAGCTGCCTGGGGCCACATCTGAACACCTCGGAGACTGCAGAATATGGGAGATGTGCTTTTTGCCACATTTGCATCTGGATCATCTTTTGAATCTAACTTGAAATGTTCTATATTTTTACTCTAATTATGCTCGGGCGAAGACAGATCCTGGAGACCGGGCGGCAAGAACATGACAATCCGAATTCTAGATAATGACTTTCCTTCTCCGGACTGTTCACATTAATGACCCGGGGAGGTTCTGTCTCTTATGTAATTGTACTGTAATTACATGTTACATGCTACTAGTGCTGGTGTAGGCTACCGTACCTTACTGTTACATCTACTGTGCCTTCATTCTTCTCCAGGTCTCCAGTTTTTACAGGATGCTTTTTTTTGGGTTTTTTGGATTTAATATATTTCAGAATAGGTTCATAGTAACTTAATATTATGTGGCATAACATCCCAATTCTGGGAAGTATTAAGAGAAGCATAGAGTCCAGATCACGTGAGGTAATTATCCCACTCTGCTCTTCCTTGGTCAGACCTTACCTGGAATACCGTGTCCAATTCTGGGCACACCAATTTAACCCCTTAAGGACCAAGCACGGTAAATATATGGCGCTTGGTTCTGGGCTTTAACCCCAGCTGATAGCAGAAGTACGACGCAGGATTAAAGCCTCTGCTCCTGCAATCAAGCAGGAGGAAGTTGGGTTCTCGGCTGGCAGGTACAGCCAAGGATCCGAAGGAAAAGGGAGAAGTGGTTTTGAATTGCTTCTCCTTTTCAGGCTATATAGCAATATGCACTGAAGAGTGTAAGTGGAATAGTTCCGCTATGGTATAAGGCAATCCCATGATTGCTGGGTGCCCCTTTGGTACAGCAGAGCTGCAGGGTCCTAGCAGACCCCGATCAGCTCTGTTAGTGACTACTGTCACATTGGGGCAAAGTTTCCTCTGTAACTGGGGCTGCTATGGATGCGGCTCCTATGGAAGCCCCAGCTACATTGGAAAAGTGTCAAATAAAAAAAGGCAATGTGAATGACTCCCAGAGATCTTATATGATGTCATGGGGGACATAGCTGTTAAAAAAAAGAAAAAGTTACAAAAATAAGTAAAGACGAATTACAGAAAGAAATAAATTTATGAAAAAAAAATGTTGGACTGCCGATGCACCCTGTAATTTGAGACTATACAAATTACATATCAAAATGTCCTAAACAAAATGAGGAACTCATTCCCATACTTTATTTTAGTGAAATATACTAATTTTAAAAATAAAAAACTAAATTAAAAAAACTTTTTTTATTTTAGCTTTCTATCCCTAATAATACTAAGGGATAAAAAAGTCAGTGAAAAAAATATGGAAATAGCGCCATATCTCACAGAAAAAAAAATGCAGCAAAAATAATTTTGTTAGCTGAAGGAAAAACATTATGGCAGTAAAACCACCACATGGGTAACATCCCTAAAAAGTGTCTGGTTCTTAAGGACCAAAATACCCTGGTCCTCAAGGGGTTAAAAAAGATAACGTCAAACTGGAGCAAGTTCAGAGAAGAGTTATCAAGATGGTGAGCGGTCTGCAAATCATGTCCTATGAGGAATGGTTAAAGGATCTGGGAATGTTTAGCTTGTTAAAAAGAAGGCTGAGAGGAGACTTAATAGCGGTCTACAAATATCTGAAGGGCTGTCACAGTGCAGAGGGATCAGCCCTATTGTCATCTGTACAAGGAAAGACTAGAAGCAATAGGATGAAACTGAAAGGGAGGGGACACAAATTAGATATTAGACAGTGAGGGTGATCAATGAGTGGAACATGTTGCCACGGGAGGTGGTGAGTTCTCCTTCAATGGAAGTGTTCAAACAAAGGCTGGACAAATATCTGCCTGGGATGACTTAGTGAATCCTGCACTGAGCAGGGGGTTGGACCCGATGACCCTGGAGGTCCCCTCCAACTCTACCATTCTAGGATTCTATTATGTCACTTTTTCATGCTTTTGTTTATCAAATAGATCATAATAACTCACTTGATCACTAAGTAGCTGCTTGCTGTGTCCTATTGTTCCCTATATCCATTCTATATAGAGAGTCGGGAGGAATTTTTCCCCCCAAAAGGGGTAATTGGCTCCTGCCTCTTGGGGGTTTTTGCCTTCCTCTGGATCAACAACATAGGAGGATGGACAGGCTGGACTAGATGGACACTGTCTTCATTCGGCCTTACAAACTATGTTACTATGTTGTGCTACTCCATATAACACTCTACAGTTGCAATCAAAATTATTCACCACCAATTGTAAATTAGGATTTGTCAAATTTACCATCTTTCAGCTGTTTAAAAACAAACAATCAGACAAGAACAATTTAAATATTTCAAAACAACTAATGCCACTTCCAATAACTAATGCAGTCTCAGAATTAGGCCTCATGCCCATGGCCGTGGTGGACTCCGCTAACCGAACATTGCAGCGGAGTCTGCCACGGTGCCCACCAAAACCATCATACTCACCTCCCGGATCTGCCGTGTTATTCCCGTCTCTCGAGCACAGCACATGACGCGCCAGCAGTGCATGATGAAGCGGCCCGCAGTGACGCGTATTCATGCGATACTTCCGCTGTGCTACAGTACAAGTATAGCTTGACATCTGGCTTCCATTGACTACAATGGAAGCCAGCTGCGTGTATTCCCACTGCAATTAGAGCATGCCGCTGTTTCTTTCATGCTGTGAAATTCCGCAGCATGAACATTGAGCTATTAGGTTCAATAGAACCTAATAGCTGCGGCATAATGCCGTGGCATTAGCCCTTATTCAACTCTCTGAATAGAATCCCTCGGTATTATTGTACCTTGACACCACCGGAACTGATGTGTGTGCGAAAGGGGAAGTTTGACAGCCGGGTGACGTCCTCTGTTTTTTATTGGCTGCACGGCACGCTCCCTTGCATCGGGCTCACAGGTCTTGGCAGTCACCAATCACAGCCTTATTACTTCTGCCTGCCATCCTGGGCCTCTCAGCTGCGGCCACAGAGCGATGGGCTCTTGGCTGACCACCAGCCTTTACACTGCAGAATGTGGCTGCGCCAGGGACTGTGACACAGGTGTCAGTAGGGGGAACATGCCGTGCAGTGATACACAGGCTGCGGTACAGTCACAGTGTGAGAAGCAGCAGTAAGCAGCTGGGCCACCAGCAGGAGCTGTGAGGGCGAGAAAGGGCCGACAGGGAGAGTCACAGCGGGGCTACTAGGACATCGAAAGGTTGGGACATCAAAAACCGATATATCGCTAATGCTTTGGCGACACTTTTCATTGATATTGTTATGTGCGATATATCGGTAACACTGATAGTTTAAGGCGATATAATATCGATTTCTGTAAAGAAGTAACGTGTCTTGTGGTCCGGTGACCATGTTTTCTTTCTTTACATCCTTTGTGATGGTACAAGATGTAGTTTTCCTCGAGGCACTAATGAACCTATAAACAAGTTCTAGAAACTTTTGGAAAGTGTGAGGTCACCAATAAGGTTTGCTCCAGGCAAAACGACTCTCAGAAGAAGGACCTTGCTTCAATGTGTTTAGCTCCAATCAGCTTCTTGGCTCATTCGATAGCAATTATTGGGGTCAATGATAAAAAAACTTCTTTTCATATACCTAATCTTATGTTTCATCTGTAATGTTTTATTTTCATTTGTAACTTTAAAGGAGATGTCCCGAGGCAGCAAGTGGGGTTATACACTTCTGTATGGCCATAATAATGCACTTTGTAATATACATTGTGCATTAATTATGAGCCATACAGAAGTTATAAAAAGTTTTTTACTTACCTGCTCCGTTGCTAGCGTCCTGGTCTCCATGGTGCCGACTAATTTTTGGCCTCCGATGGCCAAATTAGCCGCGCTTGCGCAGTCCGGGTCTTCTGCTGTTCTCTATGGGGCTCCGTGTAGCTCCGTGTAGCTCCGCCCCGTCACGTGCCGATTCCAGCCAATCAGGAGGCTGGAATCGGCAGTGGACCGCACAGAAGAGCTGCGGTCCACGAAGATAGAGGATCCCGGCGGCCATCTTCAGCGGTAAGTATTGAAGTCACCGGACCGCCGGGATTCAGGTAAGCGCTGTGCGGGTGGTTTTTTTAACCCCTGCATCGGGGTTGTCTCGCGCCGAACGGGGGGGGGGTTTAAAAAAAAAAAAACCCGTTTCGGCGCGGGACATCTCCTTTAATATATTTTCATGGTATTAATAGTTATAAGTTGATAATAAACTCAACAGTTTAAAGTTTTAACATTTTTTTTGTTGATTGTTGCTTTATTAAAGGGGTTGTCCCGCGCCGAAACGGGTTTTTTTTTTCCAACCCCCCCCGTTCGGCGCGAGACAACCCCGATGCAGGGACTTAAAAAAAAACCCGCACAGCGCTTACCTGAATCCCCGCGCTCCGGTGACTTCTTACTTACCGGTTGAAGATGGCCGCCGGGATCTTCTCCCTCGGTGGACCGCAGGGCTTCTGTGCGGTCCATTGCCGATTCCAGCCTCCTGATTGGCTGGAATCGGCACGGGGCGGAGCTACACGGAGCTGATCTCCAGCACGAGCGGCCCCATTGAGAAAAGAAGAAGACCCGGACTGCGCAAGCGCGTCTAATTTGGAGCTTAGACGCTGAAAATTAGGCGGGCTCCATGGAAACGAGGACGCTAGCAACGGAGCAGGTAAGTGAAAAATTTCTTATAACTTCTGTATGGCTCATAATTAATGCACAATGTACATTACAAAGTGCATTAATATGGCCATACAGAAGTGTATAGACCCACTTGCTGCCGCGGGACAACCCCTTTAACCCTAGGCCTGTTTTATTTTTATACAGCATTTAAAAAAGTCGATATATTGAAATATCGATAGTTTTCCACCGATATTTTACAATAATCGATAGTTTGTTCAGCGATAGTCGACTATCGATATTTTTGTATCGATGTCCCAGCCTTAACACCGCCAACACTCACTGCAAGGTACCCAAGGACCAGAGGAGCACTCATACACATGGTCTATAGTGATGGAGGGCTTCTGTCAGCAGCGCAGGGCAGCGCTTCTAGGACCGGAGGAGCGCTGCAACTGGTCACCAACAGCAGGGGGTGGGAGTGTGGACAGGTAGGTAGAGATCAGGGAGGGAGGGGCGAGTGTGAAAGATCACTGAGCACACTGCTGGGACCGGCGAACACAGGAGCACTGAGAGCATTATACTGACCTGGTAAGACCTTGAGGGGAGGCATGTCAGCAGCCAATCTGAAACAGGGGGTGTCACCCCCCCTGTCACTCTTGAATCACCAGTAGTTCCTGGTGGCGTCAAGATACAATAATACCGAATCCCTCATTGGAGCACACATTTGCAAATCAGGTCATACCTCAAGCACACCTAATGTAACTAATTAATAGCTTCATTAGTTGCATCAAGTGTGCTTGAGATAAAACACATCAGACACCTGGACTGGCTAGGGCTTTGCTGACTGTGATGTTTAATTGCATGTTAGAAAAATGGCTAAGTCAAGAGAGTGGTCCAAAAAGTTAACAGAAGAGATCATTGCCTTGTACAAAGAAAGAAAATGATACAGATGTTAGAAGCATAGTTTGCAGGTTTAAAATTAAAGAAACACTGGCTACGCTATCTAGATGTGGCAGAAAGAGGAAGCTATCACCGACTGCCACCAGATTCCTGAGGAGGCCGGTGGTTACAGCCCTCAAGTGACTGCAAAGAACCTGCAGCAAGATTTGGAGGCAGCAAGCACTGAGGTTTCCATTTGCACAGTTAGGCTCATACTACACGCTGAAGGTCTTCATAACTAAACCCCAAGACTCGCACCTCTACTGACCCTGAAGCACAAGAAAAGTCGGCTCCAAAATACCTTAAAACCATATAAATAAGCCAGAGATGTTTTGGGATTCCGTTCTGTGGAATGATGAAAAAAAAGAACTATGCTGAAAAGAACCCCCTGCCTACAGTGAAGCATGGTGGTGGCTCGGTAATGCTCCGGGGCTGTTTTGCTTTCCCTGGCACTGGAAACCTGCAGCTTGTGGAGGACAAGATGGATTCAATCAAGTATCTGGAAATCCTGGGAAAAAATGCCATAACTTGAAGCTTGCGTGTCATTGGTCCATCCAACAGAACAATGATGCCAAGCAAACCTCAAAGTCCACCAAGGTTTGGTTTCAGTAGAATTCAGGGAAGATTCTGGAGTGGCCATCACAATCACCTAGATTGAACCCAATTGATATGAAGAAGGTGGCTGTAGCATGCAAACCCACGAATATTAGTGGCCTGGAGGCCATTGCCCATGAAGAATGGTTAAGATTCTACTCTACTAAGTACTAAAAACACTTGTCATGAAGGGGTTGAATTATTCTGAGACTGCAGTGGTCATTAAAAGTGGATTTTGTGGTGAATGTGGAGAAATCGCTTGTTATATTAGTTGTGTTCAGCTATCTAAAGTGTTCTTGTTGGGTTGTTTTTTTTGAACTTTGATGAAGTGAGTTCTGAGTCTCTGGAGATGAAGTATGAGAAGTCACCCACCAGCACCAGAGTTGGGTACAGTGAAGGTCAATAGTGATTTATTCAAAGCTGTTACCCTGAAGACCCCGGCACGGTGTCATCTGTAAGAAGTTAGATGTCTCTCCGGCTAGAGGAGTCTCACAGTATTGCATTGAAGGTTGTTTGCATTGGGTGACTTGAGGCCAAGTGCTGTAGATATTGAGAGATGATTCTTATTAGGGCCAAATCAGACCAAGGACGTCTTTCTGTTGTAGCCAATTTACGTTGCAGTTGAGTTCATCCGTAAAGTTAAAGGAAGGCTGTCAGCTAATTTTTGCCTATTAAACTCAATATACCGACACATGAGTGACTTAATGATGATTAAAACGGTATCATTACCTTTCTGCACTGTGACTCCCATCTCTAGATAAAGCTGCAGTAAGGCTTCCTGCGCCGTATGTTAATTAGACTTGGACCATCGGATGGGCGGATCACCCAGCGGTCCAGGTTTTCTTCCACCTTCTTCTGCTAAAAATGCCTTCTTCTATGTTGATGGACGTCTCCAGCTCCGACTGCTTTTTCTGCCCCACACTGCGACTTCAGCACATGCGCTGTAACTCCTCCTCAATGATAATGGCGTTGCATGCATGCGACATCTTCAGTGCAGTGCAAGTGTGCCATACATGGAACGCATGACATCTGGAGACGTCCATCAACATAGAAGGGGGAGTTTTTAGCAGAAGAGGAAGAGAGAGAGACCAAACCGCTGGTAGATGTGAACCGCCCATCGAACGGTCCTAGATTAATCCCCTTAACAACCACAAATGCGCCTTTTGACAGCCTGTATTAGTGGTCCATGTAAGAAGAGAGATCACGCGGCGGCCTCTCTTCATACATCCCGGGTGTCGGCTGTTACCTACAGCCGACACCCAGCGGCAACAGCTGCGATGAGCCGCATGTCTCATCAGAGCTGTCAACCTTTTAAATGCCGCTGACAACGGTATTTAAATCCCAAGAATGCTGTTCGGAGTCCCTGAGCGGCCACCTGCGATGAGATCACAGGGAGCCGTGCGGGTGTCATGGCAGTCGGGGGCCTTCTGAAAGGCCCTAGGGCAGTCCTGGCACAATGCCTATCAAGCCATCCCTGTGGGGTGGCTTGATAGACTGCCTTCCCAATAGCAGTGTGATGTAATGCTATGACATTACATCATACTGTAGGAGTGATCAAAGCATCGCAAGTTGTTGTCATCTGTGGGGACTTAAAAAAAAAAGTGAAAATAAGAACAATAAAGTTTTACCAATTATTTTTTAAAAAAAAGTAATACAAATTTAAAAAAAAAAAACAACAACATTTTGCTATATTTGTAGTAAAAGAATCTAAATAATAAAACAAAAATACATATGTGGTATCGCTGCGTCCGTAAAAGTCCAATCTATCAAAGTAACGCATTATTTACCGCTCACGATGAACATTGTCAAAAAAAAAAAATAATGAATGCCAGAAATGAACTTTTTTGCTGACCCTGTCTCCAAGAAATAAAAAGTCACATGTATTCCAACATGGTACCAAACTGCAAGACGTCCCACAAAAAATGAGCCCTCGCACAACCATGTCGATGGAAAAATAAATAAGTTATTGCGCGCAGAAGATGGTGGCAGAAAATAATTTTTTTAAATTAAATAGCTTTGAAAAAAAATCGCAGTATTGTGGTATTGTAGTAATCATACCGACCCATAGAATAAAATGATCAGGTCCTTTTTTTTTTCGGTTTGTGCGCCGTTGAAACAAGACACAACAAAAGATGACGGAATTTCATTTTTTTTTTCATTTTACTCCACTTAGAATATTTTTTTTTTACGTTTTTCAGTACATTAAATAGCACCATTGAAAAATACAACTCATCCTGCAAAAAACAAGCCCTCATGCAGCGACGTCGATGGATAAATAAAGGATTTCCAATTTTTTTAAAAGGGGGGAGGAAAACGAAAATTGAAAAACAGAAAAAAGCTCCATTACTAAGGGGTTAATGAACATATGGCATGGGAAGCCTTTGTGCAGCTTCATCTAGAGATGGGTGCCACGGTGTACAGAAGTAATGGTTCTGTTGGAACATCCTTGAGTGGCTCATAAGTTGGCATATTGAATTTAATAGGCAACAATTAGGGCCAGTCTTCCTTTAACCAGAAAGTCATTCTGCTGTCTTCGGGGTGTCTGTCTCTCCTCACTGTAGATGGTGCAGAAGTCATTAGGTCCCCTCATGCTCCGGGGCCCGGGCTCATCTTCTGCCTCCGCACCCCTACTATAACTCATCTTAATAAGCATTTCATGTAACCCTGATGTAAAACTGCTTCCCTTCCATCGGCTGTCTGCGCCTCTCATAGTGATATATGACAATGCGGGCTGTATGCAGCGCTGCAGCGCAGCTTGTCTGATTATGTTGAGTTTATGACTACGCTGCTCTCATCTAATATCCCGATCGATGCCCCAATCACAGATCAATGTCTGGGCTCGGATGCTGGGAACCACCTCACCAAACTCATCTCAATAATTACCTACATTAAAAAGACATTGCTCAGCCTCCCTTCTCTGCAGCACATCGCAGTATTCACTCTGCTTGGTGGATGCAGAGCATTGCTGTTCTACCTGGATCCGTCAGTACTTCTATGATGCTTACTCCACCTTTTATACAAATTTCCATGCGACGATGTTCTAATGTCCTTCATACTGGAAGCTTGCAGAGCATTGCTCCATAGCCACTTAACCCTTATGTCATCTCTCCGTCCACTCCCATTCGGTAGCAGCATTAACTGTAGGGCATCGCACCATTAACCCCCTCAGTACCACAAACCCAGTAAGACATCACTCGAAGGTCACATTTGTCACCTCATCAACATGTCATTTAGCGTAGATGACATTTAAAGGTCAGCAGTCAACTCCAAGCATGAAAAGGAAGTGCAGTGTATGACAAGGTGGGAATGAGATGTGCTGCGTATGGACAATACAATGTAGTGACGGGATAGTGTCACTAACGTATGTGCTCCATGTGATAAGTCATATAGACCTCACATTCTGTTATAGATGTAGCAAAACGTAACCCAACGCTGATACAAGCTGCAACTAGTTATCCTATATTAACACAACAAAAGCCACTGAAAACTAGTGAAAAAGCAAGAAGGTTCTGTGTTGCAGTTTATTTAAAGGGGCCACGCTGGTATTTTTAATATTATCGAATGAAACTTTCTCTCCGTGATTGTAACATTGATATAATTAAGCATCATTTATTGGGGAAAAATGACCCCTTATAGGGAGGCTCTAGTACCCTGTTGTATCGCCTCTAGATTGGATGCAAGATAAGATACGAGTGGGCATAGAGGCTCTAGTACCTTGTTGTACCACCTCTAGCTTGGATACAAGATGTGATACAAGGGGCATGGAGGCTCTAGTACCCTGTTGGGCCGCCACTAGCTTGGATACAAGATGTGATACGGGCAGGCATGCAGGCTCTAGTTCCCTGTTGTCCCAAATCTAGGTTGGATACAAGATGTGATACGGGCGAGCATGGAGGCTCTAGTAACCTGTTGCACCACCTCTAGGTTGCATACAAGATGGCCCCAATTGTCTTCTGCATACTCTGCTCGGAGCACAAAGTGATCGCACAACATTTGAGCGATCACCTTGCCCTATAAATGCACAACACGATTATCGCTCAAAAGTCACTCAAAATATATCTTTTGAGCGATAATCGTTGTGTCTAAGCCAGGCTTTAGGAATGCCGCATGGCGAGACTGCAGTAAAATGTGACACTTCATAATTTTGAGTGCTGCTGGAGTTTATAAAGACTTTTATGAAGTAGGAATATCAAGAATGAGGATCATTCAGAGACGTTCTGCTTCCTGTGGAGGTGGTTTGGCATGACTGATTCTGTGTTACTCAGTATTAGTATAGGGTTGTCCGGTTGGGACCTGGACAAGCTGAATGTGTCCACAGAACAATATCGGGGGATGTTCATACGGTCCGTATTAGCTGTGGATTTCCTGCAGTCACAAAATCCACATTAATAGTGCTGACAATGCAACTAAATTTGGGGTGGATTTGCTTTGACATTGCCCAGGTTGAGGATCCTCCAGTGCCTTGCCGGCACCACAATCCTCTCCAAGACGCATTGTGCCATACACACCCTCCAGCGAGGTCCTCAAGTGTCTGGGATGGTTTCTTTGCCAGAGCTGCTCTAAGCTCAAACATCTTTAGCTTACAGATCCTATAAATTGGTTAAGAAATATTGATAACTACCTCCTGACTTACGGCTACCAAGGTGCAACTTTCCTGAACTCAGGCAGTGCGGTGTTCCTCTATATGCTCTGCCAGGACCTCCTCCCTCCAGAGGTAGACAGCATGGAAGAACTGCAAGCGTCCGTCTTCACCTGCTTCTACATTTCCTGCTGCATCGGCTCTTCAGAAGGTCAGTACTGAAATACAGGACTGCAGGGTGCATTGTATGCTGTATCCACAGCGTTTTCTTACATGCCCTTCTCCGATCTTAGCTCCAAAGTTTTTTTCTGACTGTTGAACTATAGTGCAAAGATATAACTGTTCATACTGAACTCTACAGATGAATGCACCATTTTAACTTTGCTTCAAACATTTCTTTGTAGATGAAAGCTGGAGTTCATCATAAACCACCATGTGTAGTCTTCTCCTCTATCTGCCATCTACTACATGGGCAAATTGAGAAGTAAGAAAAGGAACCAACAGCATCTCCTTCCAGAGGAACCATAAAGGTGCTGGACAAGCTGTCTACTGCTGTCAAAGAGGATGACTTAGCCATGGATAGAAATATGGATCGCCCTGTTTTCCTTTGTGCTCTCAACATCCTTAATATATGATGAAGTAACTGAAAGTCAATCAAATCAGATATTGGACAAAGACATGGAAGGCTGGTGACGATGAATACGTGAGTATTCTTGTATCTTGTCACCACCAGGCTGATGGGTGGAGAGGGGCTGGGGTAAAGGGAATGCCCAGAGCTTCCTATTGGCAGCCACATCCACACCCTCACTGCTGTGCCCAGAGCTCTGTGCTCACTGCTGATTGGCGGCTTTTATACACACCTTCAGCCACCTTCAGGTAGCTGCAGACACCAGCAGCTCGGTGAAGAGGCTTCACAGAGGGAGGATTGGAAAGGCTTCACAGAGGGAGGGAGCTCCCTCTGTGTCACTGGATTGTCATGGCAACAGGACGCCAGATACAGAGGAACGCAGTGAATGCTTTCCATAGACTACTATGGAAAGCGCAGCCCCGCTGTCCATGCGTGGAATTCTGCAGCGTGAACATTAAACTATTAGGCCGGATGCCCACAGCCGTAGCGGGATTCTGCAGTGGTATTATGCCACAATCGCAAGTGGGGATAAACAAAAAAATCCCCGCTGGCGATCACGGACTAACGCGCATTATTCTGCAGCCGCTGGGAGGTTTCCATTAATACTGTATTAATGGAGACTTCACGCCGTGGAATAACGCAGTAAAATAGAACATGCCACAATTTCTTTCCCACGGTTTAAGGCTACCTGTCCACGGGTGATTTTTCTCTGCGTTTCCATGGCGAACGCAGTGAATGCTTTGCATGGACTACTATGAAAAGCGCAGCCCTGCTGTCCACAAGTGGAGGATCAGATAGGCTCAGTGCGGAGAGCCGTCAGCCCTCCCCTCCTCCCCGGTGGCTGCTCTCAGGGCGGAGATCTGCGTAGGGTTATCGCTACGCCCGTGGACAGGAGTCCTAAATCCGCAGCAGAATCACGCTTGTGATCACTGAGCTATTAAGTTCAATAGGACCTAATAGCAGCGTTTTTTTCGCCGCGGCAAAAATCCGGCCGTGGGCATTAGCCCTTAGGTTCAATAGAACCTAATAGCTGCAGGATAACCCGGCATGAAACACGGCAGAAATCCATCTGTGGGCATTATAAGGCACAGGACAAGGGGGGAGAACTGAGAGGTCTCCGCTGTGAGATAGGTTCACCTCGGAAAATCGCGGCAAATCGTAGAATGCCGCGATGTGAATCCCACGAGTGGAGAATTACTATGATTCTCCACTTGTGGACAGTGGGCTGTGCTTTCCATAGTTAAGTCAATGGAAAGCGGTCACTGCGTTACCCGCAGTCGGGGAGCAGGGGAGGGGTTGACAGCTCTCCACGCTGAGCCTATCTGACAGATAGTCTCACCACGGGGAATCGCGGCAAATCGCAGCATGCTGCGATTTAAATCCCACGAGCAGTGAATCGCTATGATTCTCCGCCTGTACACAGCGGGGCAGCAATTTCCATAGTAGTCTATGTAAAGCGTTCACTGCGTTCCCCTGTATCTGGCATCCTGTTGCCATAACAACCCAGCAACACAAAGGGAGCATAAATCCGCTGCAGAAAAATGCTGCTATTGGGTTCTATTGAACCTAATAGCTCAGTGCCCACAAGCGTGATTCTGCCGTGGATTTAGGTCTCCTGTCCCTAGGCGTAGCGATATTCTGCGGCAGATCGCTGCCATGGGAGCTGCCGCCGGGGAGCAGGGGAGGGGCTGACGGCTCTCCGCGCTGAGCTTATCTGACAGATAGGCTCACCATGGAGAATCGCGCCAAATCGCAGCATGCTGCGATTTAAATCCCGCGGGCGGAGAATCGCTATGATTCTCCACTCGTGGACAGCAGGGCTGCGCTTTCCATAGTAGTCTATGGAAAGCATTCACTGCGTTCCTCTGTATCTGGTGTACTGTTGCCATGACAACCCAGTGACACAGAGGGAGCTCCGTCCCTCTGTGATGCCTTTCCAATCCTCCCTCTGTGAAGCCTCTTCACGGAGCTCCTGGTCTCTGCAGCTCCCTGAAGGTGGCTGAAGGTGTGTATAAAAGCCGCCAATCAGCAGCTAGCACAGAGCTCTGGACACAGCAGTGAGGGTGTGTATGCGGCTGCCAATAGGAAGCTCTGGGCGTTCTCTTCACCTCAGCCCCTCTCCACCCATCAACCTGGTGGTGACAAGATACAAGAATACCGAATATGTGTTCTACTAGACAGAAGAACAGAGCAGCTCGCAGCGTCCCTTAGGCTTGAACGGTGCCCTACATCCAGCCACTGGACTTGTGTTTCTGTAGATAACTTTGCCTGTACAACCCGCTAAATATTCTGTAATTAAAGGGGTTGTCCCGCGCCGAAACGGGGTTTTTTTTTTTTCAACCCCCCTCCCCCCGTTCGGCGCGAGACAACCCCGATGCAGGGACGTAAAAAAAAAAACGCTCAGCGCTTACCTTAATCCCCGCGCTCCGGTGACTTCTATACTTACCGGCTGAAGATGGCCGCCGGGATCCTCTTCCTCCGTGGACCGCAGCTCTTCTGTGCGGTCCATTGCCGATTCCAGCCTCCTGATTGGCTGGAATCGGCACGTGACGGGGCGGAGCTACACGGAGCCGGCATTCTGCACGAGCGGCCCCATTGAAGACAGGAGAAGACCCGGACTGCGCAAGCGCGGCTAATTTGGCCATCGGAGGGCGAAAATTAGTCGGCTCCATGGGAACGAGGACGCTAGCAACGGAGCAGGTAAGTAAAAAACTTTTTATAACTTCTGTATGGCTCATAATTAATGCACAATGTACATTACAAAGTGCATTATTATGGCCATACAGAAGTGTATAGACCCACTTGCTGCCGCGGGACAACCCCTTTAAACAATACATGTTAAATAAAAGTTCTCCCATTTTAGTTTTATCTGTTTTCAATAATTTTATTGTTTCCAATTTAATAAGATAAAAAAATCAGACCCAAAATAACAGGTAAATCCTGGATATGACGATATGTACTGATGTAGCGCTCCACCGGCAGCTCCAAACACCAGTTCCCAGCAGTATGTAGAAGGGTTCTAGAGCACGACTAGACTCCACTGCAGATGTCTACCACTGTGTGTGAATGAGGTCTGTTCATTACTGTAAGTTCATTGTGGAATTTCAGCCGCTCAGCCTATCACAGCCATCGCTGTGGTGGGGAGGGATTTTTTAACTGGTTGGGCTGTGGCCATCGCTCACCGCCGCTCAGCCAATTCAAAATAAGACATCCCATGAAAATAAGCCCTAGCGCATATTTTGGGGCTTAAATAAATATAAAACACTGTCTTATTTTTGGGGAAACATGGTAAGACCTCCGGCACACTAACGTTTGTTTTGTCTTGTGTAAAAGTACCGTAAATCTGCCCTACAGTCTTAAATTATGCCAGTTTATTAGAGTGACTGCTGGATGATACATCTGGTGCGTCTTCAGACTAAGCATATGCCACCTATTAGTTGGCTTAGTTTAAATCAGTTTTAGCACCAAAATTTAGGCTCATTTTTTGGCATCCGAGGTTACATTTAGGCCATTATCCTTGCCTGCAATTTTAGCGAATGAGGAGAAAAAAAATGACTGAAAGCATCTAGAGGTACTTTTACTTTGGTTCCATACAGGAGTGATAGTCGTTCAGCGAATGGAGACAAAGCGGGTTGGAGATCTCTTCCAGCCGCCCGCCTCCATTCACTGTGAACAGACAGTCGTTCAGAGATGAACAACTTCCTGTATACACTGAGCTGAAACTAAATGACTAGCGACTAATTAGCGATTTGTTGCTCAGTAGCCTTCCAATGACAATCGGATAGATTGCTGCTGATCACAGAACTGTGCATAAATGTGCAAGAAAACGTATCTAGAACTCATTACTCGCCATTTCAATTGCTGCGTCTGTTTGCCACGTGCAAATCAACATGCCTTGTGGGTGCAAAAAGTATAGTAAAACTCCTCTGTGCGCCTTCACTGAAATGTACAGCTAGTGCCGGACAGGCAGACGTTTCTGGGATAATTGAGGATGCCTCTAGCTTGGAAATAAGATGTGATACAGACAGGCATGGAGGCTCTAGTACTCTATTGTACCGCCTCTAGCTTGGATACAAGATGTGATACAGACAGGCATGGAGGCTCTTGTACCCTGTTGTACCGCCTCTAGTATGGATACAAGATGTGATACGAGTGGGCATGGAGGCTCTAGTACCCTGTTGTACCGCCTCCAGCTTAGATACAAGATGTGATATGATTGGGCAGGGAGGCTCTTGTACCCTGTTGTACTGCCTCTAGTATGGATACAGGATGTTATATAGGTGGGTATGTTGGCTCTAGTACCCTATTAGGCTGTCTCTAGCTTGAAAACAAGATGTGATTTGAGTGGGCATGAAGGCTCTAGTACCCTGCTAGCCACCTCTAGCTTGGATACAAGGTGTGATATGGGCGGGCATAGAGGCTCAAGGACCTTGCTTGGCCACCTCTAGCTTGGAAATAAGATGTGATACAGACAAGCATGGAGGCTCTAGTACCTTGCTGTACCGCCTCTAGCTTGGATATAAGATGTAATATTGCCGGGCATGGAGGCTCTAGTACTCTGTTGTACCACCTCTAGCTTGACTACAATATGTGATACGGGCGGGCATGGAGGCTCTAGTAGCCTATTGTACCACCTCTAGCTTGGATATAAGATGTCATATGGGCAGGCATGGAGGCTCTAGTACCCTGTTGTACCACCTCTAGCTTGGATACAAGATGTGATACGGGGGGGGGGGGGCATGGAGGCTCTAATACCCTGTTGTACTGCCTCTAGCTTCAATACAATATGTGATACGAGCGGACATGGAGGCTCTAGTACCTAGTTGTACCACCTCTAGCTTGGATACAAGATGTGATACGAGTGGGCATGGAGGCTCTTGTACCCTGTTGTACTGCCTCTAGTATGGATACAGGATGTTATATAGGTGGGAATGGAGGCTCTAGTACCTTCTTAGGCTGTCTCTAGCTTGAAAACAAGATGTCATTTGAGTGGGCATGAAGGCTCTAGTACCCTGTTGTACCGCCTCTAGCTTCAATACAAGATGTGATATGGGAGGCATGGAGCCTCTAGTACCCTATTGGGCTTCCTCTATCTTCAATGCAAGTGATACCAGATGAGAAGGATGCAACACCATGTTTTAGGTCACCAGTTAACTATGTTAGGTCGTGTTACCGTGTTTGGTATAGTTGGGACGCAATGTGTGGGTAAAATGATGTAACGGGGATAAGGCACTTGAAGTAACAGCACTTTGCACAGACGAAAGCACATTGGAAGCGCTTCCATGACGGAGATGTTGATACCCTGCTAAGGGACGTCTGTGTCAGCAGGGATGCGGAGCTCCAAATTTAGCAAGTACTCTGGCACCTAGGGTGCATTACGCCATGATTTTGCCATGCCATGGGCCTTGGAGATAGTAATATGGAGTATTAGGATGATGAAGCACCATGATGATGCAGTACTGTGATGAAAATGGGTAGTGATGAGACAGCCGAAGTGCCTTATCCCGCTGAGATGACCCTGTGATGTACAATTTTTGTTATATGGAATTTGAGTTTGCAGTGTGTGTGATTTCCAGTTATACTATGCAATGTTTAAGTACAAATACCTTCCTATGGAGTGACAAGACCAACCAAAGTTCAGTAAAGTTATATTTTTTATAGATTGTGCTGCCTCCATCCCAGTTAGTCACCGTCGCGCCATACAGCCCCACCAACCGCCTGCTTCACTACAATCCATTGAAAATCGGTGCACCTACAGTATAGATGAAAGAGGTGCACACCACTATGCACAGTCCCATCCACAGGGTGAGTTGACATACAGCTGATTTGGTGCGGATGGGGTCAAATCTGCTGCAGATCTGCACCAAAAATGTGTGAATTCCCCCTTAGACAGAGAAACTTGGTGCTTGTTCCACCCCTCATTCTTACTCTTTTCAGCAGAGAGGGATAGAGTGAACCTTTACACAAATCGTCCAACAGCTGAATTCAAAACTGTGGGAAATTTCAAGCCCCACCCCTGCCTAGTCCATGACTGCCCTAGAGGAGCTGAGAAGCACCTCTCTTTATACAAATATGCATAAGCCAGTCTCCTTTTGAGGACAAGTTTGTGGGGGAGTCCTACAAAAATTAGGACTATTGACTTGTATGTCTTAGGTTTAGTGCTGTAGGACCATTTGGAGTCAAGAAAGGTCACAAAGCAGCAGTAGGGTCTGCACATAGGTCATATATCCCATCCATCTGAGCCTCCACATTAATGTCTGCATCTTGCTGACCCCATAGTGTCCACTGAATACTTCAATAATGCCCTTTTTGAGGCACAAGCGCAACATTGTATGCTCTTACACATAATGTGACTATTGCAACAGGGAAATCCTATGAATTATTAGAATTAATTTGTATATTGAAAATTCACTTCTTTAATATATTTAGGAATCTGTATTGTCCTGCTTTACTGACAGTAAAGACCTACAAGTAACATGCAGCTAGCATGGCAATTCTTGCTAGTGACAGTCAATTACCAGGTCCCCTGGATCTGGCCACTCTCTGTAAAGGTCAGGTGGCCACATTTCTTCCTGACCACTTTGTAGACTTTAATCGGCTGATGGAAAATAACTGCAATTGCATTTTCATTTCCCATTCATCAGCATGGCTAATAATAATGCAGGGAGTGCGTTTTTAGAGTTAGATTCTGCAATGCATAGTGTAAAAGGCACTACAGAAATGTACGTACTTTATCACCTGTTTGGCATCAGTAAGGTCAGTGCCATTATTTTCCATCGCAGGTCCAATTCTGAGCCATTCCCAACAAAACTTTATCAGCATTATTATAGGTCCCATTGTCATCTGTCACAGTGGCGGAAAAAGTATTGTAGTTTATGGGTTTCTGATGGTTGTCAAAAAACCATATGAGGAAATTCAGGTTGCAGATGCCAAATTTACCATTGGGTGGGTGAGCTTAGTGTGGCATAATGGTATTGGTAAAGTGTCACCCTGCTTTCTCTGTCACTTTCCTCCAATTCTGGACTAGGGAAAGAGTTGGATTGAACTCCTCCATCTTATCTCCCCCTCTCTCACATTTGCAGAGGTCTCTGAACTACATTTGGCCTCAGGAAATCCTTGATTATGATGGCAATAAAGTTAGCCAATGACAAGGGGATGTTAATTACCTTTTGCCAGCGAGGTTTAACATAGTAGCATACATAGTATGTTAGGTTGAAGGGAAACAATGTCCATCTAGTTTAGCCTGTTACCCCCCCCCCCCCCCCCCCCCCGCTCCCCTTCCCTCCTGCCTTGTTGATCCAAAGGAAGGCAAAAAAAAACAATGAGGCAGAAGCCAATTTAGCCCAATTGGGAAAAAAAAATCCTTCCCGACTCCTTAATGGCAGTCAGAATAATCCCTGGATCAATGTTTTGAAAATTCCTAACTGACTCCAAGACCCGGATCAACAACCCCGCTGGTTATTTAATGTCTATATCCTGTAATATCCTTCCGCTCTAGAAAGACATCTAGTCCCCTATTAAACTTCTCTATTGATTTTGCCATCACCACGTCCTCAGGCAGACAGTTCCACAGTCCCACTGCTCTTACAGTAAAGAACCCCCTTTGGGGTTTCTGGCTGCGCAATTGCTAGTATCCTTATCAAAGGAGAATTTTATATTGGGGATTATGGGTCACCCAAAGGCCCCATCCAAACACCAAGGACATTTTCCAAACACTGCGGACCTGGAGTGGTTAGTCCCATCTCTGTGCGACCCCTAGAACCCCCAGAATTGCCTATAAGCATAGTCGATCATCTGTCCCCTATCATGCTTAGTGTCTATGGCTATATAAATTCCTGATATTAGACATATCTTCCCCATTAGAGCGCCTCTCGGGTATATATGACCGAAATATTAAATCAGGTTTTCCTACAGATGACCCAGACATATGCTCAACCCGCCCTTGATGATGTCAGAATATGGTTGGGGGTGTGTGGTTCTGCGGAGGCTTTAAAAACTAAGTGGGTTCGTTACCCAAGTGTCAGATTCATGGGGTGACATCATGTTGTGATGTCACCCCAGCCGCTTGCAGGACTCGTAAATAACACCTGTGTAGGGAACTGCTCGATACCTGGTTGTCTTCGTGACGCCAGTGCCCCTTTCAAATGCTCAACGCAAATAACAGTCCACACTCAAAAGAATAATTTTTCAGAACCGGAGACAAGCGGGTTTTCTCTAATCAAAGGGTGCAGTTCCATTACACTTCATTAACAGTCTTAAGCATAAATATGCAAACACTTGTTTCTAGATTATTCCCCCAACAAGTTTGTATCTAGGAGTTACTTTTTCCTTTGGTATATCCGCTATTTAAGTTATCTGATGGACCTTTGCTAGTGTGCTTCTGTGGCAAGCTAGGCACACACCTCAGAACATTTCTCTTCTTCATTACATCCCTACTAAATCCAGTTGCTCAGTCTCTCTCACGTGCACTCGTTAGTGGAGCAGATGTATGGAGGAACCATGTACACACGCTACCACCAACTCCAGGAGAACAGGATCTGCTCCCCGAACTCTCCTAAGGATTAGCATTCCGTGACAACAGGATTGTGCCTGGGACATGGCACGGGTAAGCTCCAGGCCTCCTGTCTCCTCACACGACTCTCTTCCTCCATCACATCTCCCCTTTCCAACCACCTCCCTTCACGTCCTTCTCCCGACTACCACTCTACAACTCAACACTCCCCCTAATTGCCTGACTCATTCCAAACACGTTAGGACAGACAAGACACATAACCAGACTAGACTGACACAACACCAGACATCAGACATTAACCTCTTGTTGACGTGTCTGGACCAATACACATCACATAACACAGTCTAGAACACTTAACGGTGCCAATATGACAAGCACATATATACTACAGAGACAAGTACCAACGCACTCTCACTCTGGGCCACTACAGTTTGTGCTAGTAACCTGCAAGAGGGATCTACAAGTTACTACAAGAGGGAACCAAAGGACACCCGTAGCAGAAGTTGGCACTGTAATTGGAGAGGCTGTTCCAGGGGAAGGAGTTCCATCCCAGACAGGAAGGGGATGAACCTTGTTTCTAGGAGAGACAAGTGTGCAGAGAAGAAGGGGAAAGATCCAGTTTTGAACTAGCCACTAAGTGTTCCTTGCAGTGTCTGGGAAGAACCAGACAGATGTTACCTGGAAAGGGGCTGCCAGTGCCTGAAGAAGTGGGACGCAGAAGGAAGCAGCTGCAGTGAAGAGCAGTACCACAGACTGTCATCAGGCCTGATATCAGAGGCCTCCTCAGTGACCAGCATAAGCACGAGTACAGCACCACAGCAAAGATAAAGGGCACCTGGTGTATGCTACATGTGATGACAGAGATCACCGAGAGACGAAAAGTGGCAAGAGATGACAGCACTTATTCTGTATGCACAGATGTAGCAAAATTTAACTTGACACTCAGGGCCCCCTGTCCACGGGCGATGCGAAGTCCCGCGGAAGATCTCCGCCGCAGGAGCTGCCGCCGATTCTCCGCCAGTCAGCCCTATCTGATAGATAGGCTGGCCACAGAGAATCGGGGCAATTCGCAGTATAGCTTTTGTTGTGTTAAGATAACTTATTGCAGCAAGTTAACAGCTTTGGGTTACATATTGCTACATCTGTATGTGGGGGAGTCTATGGAGAATGATGGAAAGAGCTAAGTGGGTGTACTTAGCTGTTTCCGTATCTCCCATATGTGTCCATGTGAGCGATATTTCTGACACTCTCTATGGAGATTACCATTTACATACATTGAAGAAATGGCTGTCTCTTCACATTTGGTTTTGGCTCAGAGCCGGAACAAAAAAAATCAGACCCTGATTGCCCCTATGGACATACCATATGTTCAGTACCAAAACTATCCAACATGGCTTTGGAGCCATCTATCAAGGCTTTGGATGAAGATATAATTCGGGAATTGCCCAGGACCCAAATACCTAAGAGCAACCCCCTAGGGATCCAAGCACCAGACTACAAGGTCATTATACGGGCCTCTTGGGGCTTGTGCACACATCGTGGAAAATTTTTCATGTGTAAATCCACCGCAAAATTTGCACATACATGACTTCAATGCAGATTTGATGCGGACTTTCACAGACTTCCCTAATTGCATTGCAATTCTCTGCTGTGTGCACTCACTATTAGGACAGCGTATTTTTACAGTATTTTTTTTAATACAATTGTGCAGTGTTTCATGCATTCCCTTGCGTATTGCGCTCGTATTTGCGCACCTCCCACAGACTACTATGCAGGTCCTATGTTCGTACACAAAAATGCATAATGTGAGCGAACCTATTGAAATCAATTGCTACCATTCTCTGTGTACTGCACGCGCAAATACACCCGTATCGAGCCACCCCTAGGGCTCCCTCACACCAGTGTACACACAAATGTGCATGTTTCAGCGCAACACATTTGCCCTACGAAAGAGGTTGATTTGCATGTGTAGCAGCGCAGTTTACTGTATTTTTTGCGCACTCAGTGCACTCCTGTCGTGATTTAAAAGGCTGTTTAGCGTAATGAGGTCCAGATGTGCTCTTTTTTTATTGAATTGCGCAGCGTATTGCACATTTGTGTCGCATTGCACGTGCATGTGCGCACCTCCCGTAGACTTCAATGGGGACATTTGGTGCACAAATGTGCACAAAGTAAGGCAAGCCCTTTTTTTGAGAATAAACCCATTGACATCAATGGGTTTTATTGTTGGCATATCGCGTGCGCAAATTTTGCCTGTGCAATTCCACCCGTGTGAAGTAGCCCTGACTGACGGGTTCAGAATAGAGCGCTTCTCGCTTGTCTCCTTGACAGAACCTTCGCCGGTGTGAAGAACCCCCTGATGTCTGCTCGTCCCTGGCATACCCTGCCCAAGTCAAAGTAATTTGCTCCCGCCAGATGGTCCTTTCACAGGGAAATCACTCGCCCTCTACTGTCATGGCACCGGCTGCACATGAAGTATGTCAGTCCCTGAGCTCCATTGTAATCAATTCTCCTGCATGAAGATGAAGAAATGAAAAATAAAATGTATGAGAAAATGTCAGACTAGGAAGAAATGTTGGAAGTGAGACAAAACTCAACATAATGATGGAGGGTCAAGTTCTGAACAATCAATTTTAATTGCTAACAATTACACGTCTCCTGCCGACCAATAAACAGGATGATCCGTAAGTTGTGGGGCCACCATGTCGGGCGATATGCTCAACGTGAATGAGTCCTGGCATACAGTCCTGCGGTTATGTTGACCATGTGGTATTGACCATAGTCCATAGGTCATCTTTATTATGAGACTATGGGAGAGCATTCACTCCATATCCAACCATGTCCAACAGATCCTCGAATGGAGAGTGATTTGGGGATTATGCTGCTCAAAAAATGGTCACCTTACAAATTCAATATTAGGGTGTGCCATCAAGGTACCTCTGATACTAGAGGTGATCGACTGTTGATGCTGATGGCACCCCAAACCATGACTCCTTGTTGACGAGATGTGTGACACTCCAAATTGGCAGAAGTATTAGTCTAACTTCCACGTTGCCTCCAGGCTCTCACTCAGCGACTATCATTGCCGAAACAGAATTTCGACTACTCTGCATGTGTCAAGGGGGATGTCATCTCTCCTTAAGGAGAGCACCTGAAAAGTGTGTGGAGACACCTAGGGGGTGAGTGTGTCGGGAGATGGCATCATCTCTCTCCAAGGAGAGCACCCAGAAGGGATGTGAGAAGACACCTAAGAGGTGAGTGAGGAGACTTATACAGCCATACATGCTCCTCTGGGTAATTTATGAAAATAAGGAAGATGGAACAATACCTCTGCAGCGCCACCTACTGGATGGCAAAATTCCTGCAAATCAACGTACGACTTTTTAACAAGTCTGCAAAACAATGATTGGGAATAGGAAATTGATCCAGAAAACTATACACAGACAGCTGTTTCGGGGTGTTTGACTTTATGAACATCACACTGGGCGATTTGTGATGCCAGATAGCTCTAGAGCGATACAACTGCAAGTGTGCACAACGGTGGTGTGCTGTGAGGGGCAATCTTCACAATGGACGGTTTGACCACAATAGTTGATATTGGAGCATTCAAATCTGTCTATACACACTGCAGGATGTCACCAGCTGTGGGCACTGGATGTGCCAATCTGCACATTATGACCTGAGGGCTCCAGTCCCACTATGACAATGTAGATTTCGTTCTGCTGTCCACCGTCTCCAAATTGCATCTACAGTTGTGGCACCTCATTGAGTTTCTGATGCCATATGACACAAAGACCAACCGGCTGTATCTATGAAACCTTTAGGCCTCATGTCCACTAGGAAATTCGGGCCCGCGCGGATTCTCCATGCAGAATCCCGCAGCGGGTCCCTCCTTTCCCGCAGACATGAGGTCTGAAAATTGAATTTTACTTACCTGCCCGGACGCAGCGGATCTTCCCTCCGTCGCAGTCGGATCTTCTTTCTTCGGCCCGGCAGATGTGCTCGGCACGCCGGAAGCTGTGGGTGTGCCGCGAATACGGACGGCTTCCATAGGCTTCTACGGAAGCCTGTGGGAGACCCGCAGAAGATAGAGCATGCTGCGTGTGTTTTCTCGCACGTGCGATCCGCGCGGCAGGGAAAATTGACATCCACAGGTATTTACTTACCTGCGGGTGTCCAATGCATCCCTATGGGTGTGGATCACGCGTGTGGGACACGCGCGCGGATTTGCTAATTCCATTTCTTCAGTGGACATGAGGCCTTAGTAAACCCATCCGTTTGCCGAAATGGCACAAAATTTGCGTGCGCATGCAAAAAAAGTGTCCTGCTCTGTTTTTTTATGCATTTGCGCACCTAAGGCAACCATAGGAGTCTATGGGGTTGCGCACAGCCTTTTCAATCGCGCGCTGATGTGAACAGTCCCCGACACCACAGAAAGTACAGTAAAATACACGCGTGTGATAGCGCGACCTTTGCAGCACAACCTCGTGCTACCGGTAATGACACAAAGTTCCAATGAGCATGACAATGTCTTCCAAGCAGACTCGCTTTCGCCTTTAATCATCTTTCATAACTTGTGTGTTGCAAGTCGCACAGATCGCACACGAATATGAACCCCATTCTTTTGAATAGGGTCATACACGTGACCGGTGTTCTACATGTTCTATCTCCTTGCGTGCTGCAGCATCACAGCGGCGGAGGATCGCTGCATCCCCCAGGTGATGCAAGGAGGTTTTGGCTTAATAACGCCTCGCATCCGCTCACATTGGTGGGGCGGGATTCACCCTATCGCGTTCGACCATGTGAAGTTAGCCTTATGTTGCGACAAAATCTTCATAGTATTGCGTTTTCCGTGTAATGCAGTGTATTAATAACTTTCTATAAAACCGGATGAGAATCTCAAGTATTGCGCAGCGATGTGTCCGGTAACATCAGCCGTCCTTTGGTTTCAGGTGGCAATAGGTTGGCATAAACTAATGCAAAATAACATCATCATTCACGGACAGGTACGTTAAATTGTCCTCCTCATCAGGTCTCCATTGTCTCGGTCACATTGCTGCCCGTGTGTTCCGACTAGATAATATTCATCGCATGTGGAAATCCTGGCTGCAGTCACCAGACCTATCTGTGGCGCGGCTCTGGTGCCAAGTGGGCAATTACCCACTGTATCCTAAGGACAATGAATATATAATAATGCCGTCTTCTGCGCTGATTCCAATGAATGCATCCTAATTACTGATTGCACTCTTGCCCTTTGCATATGCCTGTCCAGCCGGTGACTGGTGTGTACCGCCCTCTAGTGCCTATATGCCAGTATGGCATGTGAGTTCAGGGTACAGTTGCACTGGGTATAAGAAGTGTTAGTAAATGTCTTTCTGCTGGCCTCTGGCTGGGACCCAAGAGCAGTCACATAGCATGTCGCTGGTGGTGACGGATCCCAGATCCACAGGGAGCGTTCAGGAAGTCATAGGAGGGTTTGATTGCCAGAAACATTGCTTCACTCATTTCCTCTGATCTAATTGTGAGAGACCAAACAGATTATTTGTCTCCCCATGTGCAGGACTTCATAGTCCTCTTGTCCACATTCTGCTGGCTGGATGCATCCGTACAATACTCTGCAGACTGGGCAGACTTTGATATAACTCATTCTCAGTAACATCCCTCCCCTAGAAGTTGTCGGATGGAAGGAAACTTTCTCTGTGTGATTATAACGTTGGTACAAGTGATTACAATATCAGAGCAAAAGCATCATTCAGGGCAGAAAACTGACCCCTTGTAGGAAGGCTCTAGTACCCTGTTGTATCGCCTCTAGCTTGGATACAACATGTGATACGGGAGGGCATGGAGGGTCTAGTAACCTATTGTACCGCCTCTAGCTTGGATACAAGATGTGATACGGGCGGGCATGGAGGCTCTAGTACCCTGTTGTACCGCCTCTAGCTTGGATACAAGATGTGATACGGGAGGGCATGGAGGCTGTAATACCCTGTTGTACTGCCTCTAGCTTGGATACAAGATATGATTCACCCGGGCATGGAGGCTCTAGTACGCTGTTGTATCGCCTCTAGCCTGGATACAAGATGTGATACGGGAGGGCATGGAGGCTCTAGTACCCTGTTGTACCGCCTCTAGCTTGGATACAAGATGTGATACGGGAGGGAATGGAGGCTCTAGTACCCTGTTGTACTGCCTCTAGCTTGGATACAAGATATGATTCCCCCGGGCATGGAGGCTCTAGTACGCTGTTGTATCGCCTCTAGCCTGGATACAAGATGTGATACAGGAGGGCATGGAGGCTCTAGTACGCTGTTGTATCGCCTCTAGCCTGGATACAAGATGTGATACGGGAGGGCATGGAGGCTTTAGTACCCTGTTGTACCGCCTCTAGCTTGGATACAAGATGTGATACGGGAGGGAATGGAGGCTCTAGTACCCTGTTGTACCGCCTCTAGCTTGGATACAAGATGTGATACACCCAGGCATGGAGGCTCTAGTACCCTGTTCTACCGCTTCTAGCTTGGATACAGGATGTGATACGGGAGGGCATGGAGGTTCTAGTATCCTGTTGTACCCCCTCTAGCTTGGATACAAGATGTGATACGGGTGGGCATGGATGCTCTAGTACCCAGTTATACTGCCTCTAATTTGGATGCAAGATATGATCCGAGCAGTTATGGAGGCTCTAGTACCCTGTTATACTACCTCTAGCTTGGATACAAGATATGATACTGGTGGGCATGGAGGCTCTAGTACCCTGTTGTACCACCTCTAGCTTGGATACAGGATGTGTTATGGGTGGGCATGGGGGTTCTAGTACCCTGTTGGGTCGCCTTTAGCTTGGATGCAACATGTGATACGGGTGGGCACGGAGGCCTATAGGTTACATATGGTATCCTGTAGCATTTTGGTCAACAGTTGCGGTAACGGAGAGTCTAGATCGTGCAAACTTGTAGGCTGTCGAGGCTGACATCAAAATTGGTCCCATACATGTTCTATCGGTGATAAATCTGTTGACCGGGCAGCCACAGAAGTGTGACAATGTTGTGGAGACATTCCTGTGACCCCCTTGTGTGTGCGGCCGAGCATTATCCTGCTGGAAGCCGCCATGAGAGGAACACATGTGGCTGCAGGATGTCCTGAACATATCGCTGAGCTGTCATTGTCCCTCATACCACTACTAGCGGTCACCGACTGTTGTACTTGATGGCCCCTTAGTGTGCCGCTTCACAGCAGAGGCATGATGGCGGTAGACACCCCGAGGTCTCCAGACATGAAGACTTGGCCATCGTCAGTGCCCAAATTTAACCTGGATTCGTCACTGAAGACAACCCAGTTCCACTCCGTAGCGTCCAGTTTTATCCTTCACAACACCACTGCAAACGGAGGAGATGGTGAGTGTCAGGGGCAGTACATGTAATGGGGGCTGTGAGACCAAATGTCATTCAGCCAAGCACCTGGAAATGGTTCCAACAGATACAGGGGCTTGTAATGATGGTGCCCCCTGTCTCTGGATGGCGGATAACAAGACAGTTGGAGCTGCTGGTGCTTGTCGGACGATCGACACTCCTCTTTACTGGTGGTCTGTCGGGGGTCCTGAGCCTGGTCACCTTGTGTGCCCTCACACATCCACTGGTCCCAACACCTCCTAACAGTCTGGTCAGAATGGCCGGTGGTGGACTATTTATCGATATGACCATTGAGCATCTCCCATCCCTATAATGCGCCCCCCTCAGACTCTGGTAACGGGGCAAAATCTCTTCTCTACCTCATAGAGGCGCCTAGTGGTCAACAAGTGGAAAAAGAGATCCACTACACACAAGTAGGCTCTGAGAGCCTGAGATTTGTTTATCACCAATACTAATTTTTAATGCAGTTTATAAGTTAATTCTATTGTATCATCATCATATGGAAGAATGAAAACAAGATGCAGACACTGATATCGGTCTACTGTGCAAGAAAATTGTAAGTCCCCTCCAGTCCCTAGCAAATCCTCTACAACACTATTTACATATAAGGCAGTAAGTGACCAGACAGTTTTTGAAGTTGAGGTTTTGGAATCAGGAAAAATGGGCCAGTGTAAGGATCTGTGCGACTCTTGACATTGTAGTGACTGGTTTAGAGTATTTCCAAAATGGCAGGTCTTGCAGAGTGCTCCTGGTATGTAGAGCTTAGTACCTACTAAAAGTGGCTGAGGAAGGACAACCCGGTAAACTGGAGACAGGATAATAGGCATGCTTCCCAACCGTCCTGGATTTAGAGGGGCAGTCCCAGATTCTGAGCCATTCTGGGAGATAGGAGACAAGTCCTACAGGAGTGGCTAGGAACGGAGCAAAATAACAAAGGCCTATACTCAGCCCTTTCGCTCCATTCAGCGGCACTGCGGTACCCTGCTCACATCTGGATAGCGCTATCACATGCCGTTTAGCATCACTGCAACTAATCACTGACCTCACACACATAAATGCTGCGGCTGGAATGTGGCAGCAGCAGTCACATGATCGTGCTACGTGGAAGTAAGCGGCAGGGTAAGGAAAGACATAAGTATAGGCTGTTTTTTATTTTACTATATAAAAGGGGGCATTATTCAGCGGCAGCACTATTACTGTGAGGGTGGACACTCACTAGCGTTATTTTCGTTCTTGCGCTGCGAGAGCACGAGAAAGCTCTCGCAGCGCAAGAAAGACACGGTATAGAACCGGCATATTGCTAGTGGTTTCAATGGGGCCAGCGGCAGCAGCGCTAGCCCCATTGGAAGCATAAAGAGAATGCCGCAGACTTCTGCCACAGCTGTGACAGCTGTGGCAGGAGTTTCCTTCATCCCCGCGGGGACTGTGGGGATAAAGGAATCCTATGCCACAGCTGTCGCAGCTGTGGCAGAAGTCTGCGGCATTCTATTCCATTGGTTTCAATGGGATCAGCAATGCTGCCGATCCCATTGAAAGCAATGCTTTCTGCCAAGCCCCGCAGAATGATTATCGGGGAAGGGCTTGAAATATAAGCCCTTCCCCGATAATCATCAATAAGTGGTAAAAAAATTAAAAAATATATTACTCACCTCTCTGGCATTCAGACGCGTCCTCCTGGTGGCTCCCCTGCACTGCTATTAAGCTCTTTCAGCAGTCCGGGATTTAAAAATCCCCGCCTCCTGAAAGGGCTGTGTAGATTGAATAGCTAAGGACTATGTGTGATTGGCTGAGTGCTCAGCCAATAGCTAAGCAGTAGCTGCTATTGGCTGAGCCCTCAGCCAATCTGCACAGCCCTTTCAGGAGGCGGGGATTTTTAAATCCCCGACTGCTGAAGGACCTTAATAGCAGTGCAGGGGAGCCAGCAGGAGAACGCGTCTTAGCGCCGGAGAGGTGAGTAATATTTTTTTTCATTTTTTTAAACACTTATTGATGATTATTGGGGAAGGGCTTAAATTTCAAGCCCTTCCCCAATAATCTTACTGCAGGGCTTGGCCGAAACCATTGCTTTCAATGGGTTCAGCAGCAGTGCCGATCCCATTGAAAGCAATGGAATAGAATGCCGGGGACTTCTGCAACAGCTGTCACAGCTGTGGCAGAAGTCCCGGCATTCTGCTTCTCTTTTCAATGGGGTTAGTGCTGCTGCCGCTGGCCCCATTGAACAGACTGACGATATGCCGGCGTCATGCCGATATCTCGGCGTGATGCTGGCTTTTTTCTCGCACTGCGATGCGAGACTTTAACTTTACTCTCGCATCGCAGTGGAGAAAATAACGCCAGTGGGTGTCCACCCTGATTTGGATATTAAATGGGACAATTAAAGTGAGGGGGACACTAGGACTGTGAGAGGGGCGCTATTACTGTAAGGGGGACACTGAGGGACATTATTACGGTGAGAGGGACACTAAGGGGGACTATTACTGTAAGGTAGACACTAAGGGGCACTACTACTGTCCTGGAGACACTAAGGGGCACTATGAGAGGAATCCTCACAGGGGTGAGAGGGATCCTAAATCGTGGATTGAAAGGGGTTAATAATACTTCCACTCCCTGGGAAAGAAGGCTACAGGTTGAGCACCATTGTTGCATGTGGCCCTTGTAGCACAAGTTGCAGACCAGCAAATAAATCATATATATTTTGCAGACTAGCCAAACGGGGAGGCCCATCTCATGAAGCGCCATCAATGTAATCTTCATGAGAACATTTAAAGGGCAAAAGCACATTTTCCCCTCCTCCCCCCCTCACCTGATTGCCTGCTAATCTTTAGAGGTCTCCTCTGTGTATTGCAGACATTTCCATTCAGTGCAGCCCCCTGTTAGATGCTTATCAAGCAACATCTTGAGAGTGAGATTTTTTACTTTCACTTTCAAATCAATTCCATGATGCATCAGCACAGCATTAGCTAGAGGCTGTATCATTTGTGAATGCTGAGGGGACAGTTCAATTATCAGTACCTTCTATAAACGCCAAATTAAACTACAAACATTAAACTATAAGTATACAGTCAGGAGGATGAGCAGTGATCTCCTCTATTATAACTGTGTGACAAGAGGTGTGTGATCATCATCTGTAACTGTGACAGGAGTGCCTCTGTCCCTCTCCAAACAGTTTCTGTGATCGTGTAATAGCATCACACAGACTTAGAGCTTAACTAGTTTCCAACAGCATAACCCCAAGTAGACTTGAACTGGCCAGGAAGGAGATCACATCTGATGAGAAGGAGGCCAGGAGTTTCAGATAGAAAGAAATAACTAACCAAGGTAACACTAGCCAACTTATATAAAGTGGGGTGAGAACTACATAATGAATGAAAAAAAAATCACTGAAGTGGCCATTTAAAAATACAATTGCATTAAAAGACAAATAATTGATGAACTGAATTCAGGTTGCGAAGGGTATTGTTTCTCCTTAGGGAGAGCACTTAGAAGGTGTGAGGAGACTTATAAGGCCATCCATGCTCCTCTGGGAAATATGCAAATGGAAAGACTGAACAATGCCTCTATAGCACCGCCTATTGGAAGGCAGCATTCCTGCAAGTCAATATCAGACCTTATAACAAGCCAGAAACCTACTGCACTCTGATGATGGTCAGTCACCCCGAAACTTTCTGCCTGTACATGGTTACCTTTTTCTTTGAAGAAGCCTCTGTCTTTGGCTCATAATTTCCAGTCATTGTTACAAGGCTTGTTAAAAGGTCTGATATTGATTTGCAGGAATGCTGCCTTCCAAAAGGTGGCGCCGTAGAGGTATTGTTCCATTTTTTCATTTGCCTAAACTGAATTCAAGAACGTGGGTTCCTCCTGGTGGTCATAGAGAGAAATCCATGCACCGTATTGTTACTCAGAATGTATTACTGTACTAGTATAAATATTGCTGCTATATAGACTGTCACAGGTTTTATGCTTTCTTAATGGAATTGGTGATTACGCCAACAGCCTCTCCTGATGGTTTTTATGCTTTCAGAGAGGATTTTTTTTATATGTTCCTTTCATTTTTATATCCTTTTGAAAAGTTAATGGAATGAATCAGTTACACAGTGAGGACCGGTCAGACATAAGAACTCGGTGATTCATCAAAACTACACGGCATCTGGTGCTTTGTTTGAAATGTCACTGGTAAAGTTACTGAATTGTTTTGTGGAGGCATTCTGTGGCTTTTCTATATATTTGGCATAATGCTACATACAGAATATGAGTCATTAGAAAGAACTTCAGTTGCATCGGGATAAAAAGAGACCCAAATAAACAGCTTATAAAATGAGGGGAGTAATGGGAATTAGGCATAGTAATAGACATCACCGGTTAGGGCAAAATAAACGAGCCAAACCACATTGAATTCTGCTAAGAACTAGCCTATTACAAATGGAAGAAAATACAGACCCCCAGATATATACAGGGGTCTCTCAACATGCAATAGTAATTGGTTCCAGATCGATCCTTGGAAATACTGTGTGCTGAGACATAACTCTATGCAAAGTTGGTTATTGGTTTCCAAACCCCAAAAATATCAACCAACAGTAATGCCAAATGAAAATTACAAAAAAAGTTAAGCAGGTAAGTAATACAGATAAAGCAAGTCCTTACGTATAACAGAAGGAGCTGCTGGAGGTTGTAAATCACTTTCTATGGTGAGGACAGCAGCTTCTTCTGGGTCTGTGCACCAGAAATATAACACAGAGCCGCCCTCACCTAGTACAGGACATGTAGTACCACACTGTTCTGTAGAGAGGCGCTACTAGAAAGCCAATCAGTGCTGAAACTTCAGTAGTACATGGGGTTTTACTAGTGAAATGTCCAGGCTGACTTTTTCAATAAAAATGTACACGTTGCAGATCCGAACTGTCTGTGACATTGTGTGCTGATTCTGGTTGAAGTTACAGTGGTTGCGTGTAAATGTTACCATTGTGCAGTTTTCGTGCCGCATGCTGTGTTCTCAGCGGGAGTCGGGAGATTGCATTGTATTCTGCTGGCAGCCCCTATAAGAACAATGCATGCTGTGTTTACATGCAAATGAAGATGATAAAGTGTTAATGGACATTAGTGTCCGTTAACACTTTATGCAAAATGGTTGCTAAAACTTTCAATCTTTCAAACCTATCTTTGTGTGTAAATGAGCCTTTAGACTAAGGGCCCATTTACACTGACAGATGATCACTCAAAAAATCACTTAAACAACAGTTTGAGTGACAGTTTTGGGCGATCATCTTTGCATAACTCTAAGTAGCTAATTAGCTACTAAAGAGTTAATGCAAGTGGAGCGGAACACTGCCTTGATCACTACGAGACCAATGCAGCTGTTTTGCATATGCAAACAGCTGTATTGTTCTCCGTGGTTTCAGCTGGTGACCCGCTGAGAACTGCCAATGGGGTATCAGCTAAGAGAATCTTATCAGCACTGCCGGCTGAGATATCAGCCTGCGCCACTGATAAGAGTCATCGCTTATTTATAGAAAACTAGAAGTGAGCGATGAACAAACATTGCACGAAAAGTGCACGATGAGCAGGCATTTAATCCCTTCCCGCTGTAGGGCGTAAGTTTACGTCCTGGCAGCCTGGTACTTCCCGCAACAGGACGTAAACTTACATCCTGGAGATAGCGCGGGATCACATATGATCCAGCGCTATCCCGCAGCGGGAGCCGCCTGTCAGTTACAGCCGGCGTCCCACTGCAACAGCGGGGGGGCATCGGAGATGTGCCCCCCGCTGTTAACCCCTTCTCTGCCGCGATCTAAGTAGATCGCGGCAGGGAAAGAGTTCACAGAGGGAGCGCGGCTCCCTCTGTGTCTCCGACCGGAACTCGTGATGTCATCGCAAGAGCCCGGCCTGTCACCATGACAACAGGACGCCAGACACTGGCGTCCTGTATTGCCTATGCCTGAGATCGCTGTATAAGCGATAAGGCATGGCAGAGCAGTAGCTCTGCCATGCCTTATGACAGTGATCATCAGGGCAGTGGTTAAAGTCCCTCAGAGGGACACAAACAGTGTAAAAAAAACAAAGATTAAAAAAATGAATTTAAAAAATGTAAAAAAAGAGTAAAAAAACCCCATTTTTTTATGCTTTTTCTCAGATTAGCATAAAAAAAAGGTAAAAAAAAACCAAAAACCCCACATATTTGGTATTGTTGCGTCCGTAACGACGCGTACAATAAGTTGCACATGCTTTTGACTGTGCACAGAAAAAAACGCCCAAAAAAACGCTAAAAAACTGAGGCAAAATGCTAATTTTTAGCGTTTTGCCTCCCTAAAAACGCAATAAAAGTGATCAAAAAAGCCATATGTACCCCATAATGGTACCAGTAAAACCTACAGCTCGTCTCGCAAAAAATAAGCCCTCATAGAGCGCCGTACATCAAAAAATAAAAAAGTTACAGGACTTTGAATGCAGCGATTTAGAACAGAAAAAAGATTTCCAAAAAAAAGGGTTTTTATTGCAAAAAAGTGGGAAAACCTAAAAAAAAGTAAGAATTTTGGTATCGTTGTAACCGTACCGACCCGCATAAAAAATGGAATGTCTCATTTATGCTGCATGATTAACGCTGTAAAAAAAATCTATGGCAGAATTGATGCGTTTTCTCTCCCTGCTATCATAAAAAAAATTAAAAAAAGTTTTACAATATAGTCTATGTACCCAAAAGTGGCACCGATAAAAACTACAGTTCGCCACGCAAAAAACAAGCCCTCATACGGCCGCGTCAACGGAAAAATAAAAATGTTATGGCTTTTGATAAACGGAGAAGAAAATCCGCCAAAAATTGTTGCGTCCTTAAGCCCAAAATAGGCCATGTCATGAAGGGGTTAAACACAACGGTTATCACTCAAAAGACGGCTTTTGAGCGAAATTTGAGTGATAATCGTTGTGTCTAAATGGGCCTTAAATGTTGACAGTGTTATCTTCTTCCAGGGCAGGCTACATTGTCAGCGGGCCCGGCCACCAGCTGATTGGCAGGGATCTGAAGCAGCAGACCCCACTATCAACTACTGATGAGCTGTCCTGAGGATAGGTCATTAATAATAGTAGTCCTTGACAATCAGTTGAATTTAGGTGACTACAGATCCTTATGTGGCACTAACACTTCAGACAATTTATGGTAATCTACTAGTTTGTGTTAATTTCATCATTTCTGCAATATACTTGCATAAAAAATGTTGTTGATCTACCACTGTAAATCACATTCAAAGTGTCTGCCACTAGGGGCCCCCCTTCCAGCTTCTCTGCAATCCACTCCCTATTAAGTACAGAGCTTCTTTACTAACAAGGACACAGGGGCGTTTCCATAACAACAGGGGAAGGGGCTATCTTCACAGGAGGCTCCCCTGTACTTACAGGCTGCAGGGTGACAGATCTGCAGACACTGTGATAATGATCTACACAATCTCTGCCTCTCCTGCTGTTACAGTGTGTGCGTGTGTGTCTATCCGTGTGCACACAATACATATACACATTACAGTGGGTTTACTAATCATTTTGCCAGCATGTCTGTAAATGCCTGATTGTCCTGGGGAAGCAGGATGGGGGGGGGGGGGGGGTGCAGGTTTTACCTTCCTTTTGATTAAACCCGAGACAGTGCAATGCAGCCTGGGAAAGATAAGGGTAAGAAAATCAGGACAGATAACTACTTGCAGAGTGCTAGGCTTGCTATATGCCCCTCTCTAATAGTGGATTGGAAATAGCAGAACAACAGAAAAATGGGAAAGACCACCTGAAAATCAGAACTCATAGACATGAAACAGGGTGCAAAAAGCTGGAAATGAGAAGGTAAGGAGAACCTGTTTTATTCTAGAAAACCTGTTAAAAACTCAGGTATGTTTTTAGGTGCCCATACATCCAGAGGCGTAACTTGAAGCTCCTGGGCCCCAGTGCAAAACCTTGAACGGGGTCCCCAACTATAATGCTTTATTCATAGTACTGGGCTTCCTATATGGAGAAGAGAGGCCTTATAGGCCCCTAAGGCTCCTGGGCCTGGGGGCAACCACATCCCCTGCATCCTCTATAGTTATGCCCCTGCATACATCTTCAACAGCTGTTGATCGAATGACAGCTGTTTCACCCAGCTTTCCCATAAACATGAAACTTCGGGGCAGCTGTGGCATTCATTTTTTGGGGGAGGTAAACCACAACCAGACAGCTCGGGCACAGAAGTTCAACATCCCCAATCCTTTCTGAAATGGAAAAGTTGAGTTGCCCCCATGCAGATTAGAGAGTCATCCATCCCTGCTGTAATTGGCGGGTTAGTACGACTAGACCCTACTGCGTATGGAGGCCTCTAACATCTACACATGGCCACCATAGCTTACTACCTCCGGCATAAGATGAGTAAAGGTAATGCTGTCCTTACAGAAGTAGGGTTCCACAAGACTTTATTCATAAGAAGCGCTACATAACAACCAGTCGGTCAGACGCTAGACAGGACGCGCGTTTCTACTCCCCAAAGGAGTCTTGATCACCTGATCTTAGGAAGTTGCATCACTTCCTTATATGTCTGAACAAGTTTAAAAACAATGACAAGCAGCTGACCTACAAAACCCCTTCATATAAATCGCATGGACTACATTTAACCCCTTAAGCACTTATATGTAATACTCAATGATAAAGAATCTTATTTTTTTACACATGAGGCAAATATAAACCATATAAACCCATACATAGTATATGTATATATATCATGTATTATCCATTAAATATCCTGCAAATGGAAGATTATGTTCAATATTGCAAAATTGCATAATATATAAATAATCTTCAAATCGTTATGTCTTAGAATGATCTAAATAATGATATAGCAAAAAAAGAAAGTGCATTGGCCAGTCTACAGTGATGGAAGGAGCATCGTCATTGGACGGTTTAGCAATAGGAGACTGTTCTATGGAGTGATGAATTACATTACTCCATCTTCACATCAGATGGATGTACCTGTGTGTGGAGGATTCTGGGGAATGCCTTCTGAGTGTGTTGTGCCAACAGTTAAGTATGGCGGAGGTTCTGTTATGGTCTGGGGATGTGGTAATACTCTGGGAATGGTCGGTCACACTTTCAATAAGGCAACGTGCCTTGTCACATATCCAACACTGTTTTATGTTGGTGTGAAGATATGGATGTTCCACAATTGGACTGGCTGCACAGAATCCGACCTGAACCTACTGAACATCTATGGGATAAACTGGAACATTGGGTCAGGAAATATGACTAGCATCTATCTTCTTTGAGAGAACTTGCCAGACGTTTGCAGGATGAATGGAGGGAAATAGCAGCAGAAGTGTATCAGATGTTAGTAGAAAGTATTCCATGAAGGGTATCCAATGTCATTAAGCCAAAGGAGCCCCACTAAGTAGTAGCATATGGAAATAAATACTACTTCTGATTCTTGCTCAGGTGTCCGATCACTTTTGATAAGATAATGTATCTGGGAAAAAGTACAGTACTTTGTAGGATTCATCATATCTGGGCAATGCATGGCACTAAGTGGGCATTCTATATCGAAAAAGCCAAGATAAAGTTTGCCGCAACTGTGAATTCAACCTGTTAAGTTAAAGTTTGCTAGATCTGAGGAACTCAATGGGTGTTGAATGGCACTTTCTGAGCAGTTTGTGCACTATTTATCCATATGGCACTATGAAAGTCTATTCTTGTGCGGTATTAAGGTGGAAAAAACTTTTTATGTAGTATGAAAGTCAACGGGGAAGCTACAAAGTAGTTAACAACAAATCAGGTAAAACAATGGTTGCCAGATCCTTAGAATGTGGTTAGTGTAGCCGTAATAACCTATAATGTACAGTTTCTAATGACTCCTAATCCTGTTCATTTTCTTCTAACATTGTAACATTCGCTATGGCTGCGGGCCAGGATGTCATTATGACTCGGTTAGCCGCAAGGAAATGAAAGGAAATAAGCTTGAGAACTACCGCAGGGAGATCTGTGGATGTTTATGAAGGACGACCTCCCGCAGGGACTCAACTCATTTCATTTCACTGCTAGAATAAACTAGGCAATTCTGAGTTTCAATCTCCAAATCTGTCTGATCTTTGGCTGTGGCAACAATACCAGGCAATGAGCCTATAGCCCTGGTAGGGAGACGGCTAGGGAAATGCTCCGTATTCTTGTCCATAGTAGTTAAAACGATGGTTTTGGCTCATATAGAGAAAAAAGCGCCACGCTGGGTGACTAGAGACTTCAAAGAAGAGGAGAATCCAGCGTCCCATAAACCTTCACTTTCATTAGAGCTGATAATATCCCTCCAAGTACGATACAAAAGGTCCCATTTAGCACTATGACTTAGGGCTCGGTCACACAAGCGTTTTTTGGTCCGATCTGCAGACGCGCTTGCGATCTGCATATCTATAGACCCAATGCATCCCAATGGGAGAAAGCACATGTCCGTTTTTTTATGCGGATGTGCGATAAATTATAGGACATAACAATTCGCAGAACGCACCCATCTGCGTTCTGCGAATCGTTGTGTTCTATATATGCGCTCAATGGGGCCGGCGGCAGCAGCGCCGACCCCATTGAGAACATATACTATAAAGATCGTTCTCCTCTGCCCCAGCTGTAACAGCTGTGGCAGAGAAGAACGATGTTCACCCATTGAATTCAATGGAGCCGGCAATACAGCCGCCTCCATTGAAAGCAATGGGCTGCCGGCGAGCGCGGCATGAATTTTCGGGAAGGGCTTAAAAATATAAGCCCTTCCCTGAAAATCATCCTAAAATGTGTAGAAATAAAAAAAAAAATGTATACTCACCTTTTCCCAGCAGCCGGAGTTCAGCCGCGGCCGGCCGGCAGTTCTCCTGAACTGCTCTCTGTACTATTCAGCAGGCGGGGATTTAAAATCCCCGCCTGGTGAATGGGCTGCCTCTGATTGGTCACAGCCCTCACCAATCAGAGGCAGCTCTCACTCACCCATTCATGGGTTATGCGATCCGCAAATCACGCGAAAAAACGCCCGTGTGACTGAGGCCTAAGGCCGCATGCACACGGGCGGGGCTGATTCCGTACGCGGGAACCCACAGCGGAACCCGACCCTGCCGGCATCTACGTGTACCTGACATCTTACTTCCTTTTCTGTACTGCGCATGCTCTTCACGGCTTGCCATTGGACATGTGCAGTACAGATATTCTTTTTTAAACTCCTGCTTTTCCCACGGAATCTGCGGCCTGACCGCAATGTCAATTTCAATGGAAGCCATCTGTGCGGGAACTGCAGTAATATGGAGCATGCTGCGATTTTTCACTTGCGAGCAGAAACCACAATTGGTTTCTGCTCATGTGCATGAAGAATCATTTTTCCATAGCATGATATGGAGGGTTATTGCTGCGGAATCCGAAGGCGGAAGCAAAAATCAGCCCGTGAACATGAGGCCTAAATGTTCCATGTTACCTGCATACTGTCACTGAATGAAACCCACTATACCAAGATCAACATAACCAATACTAACACTTTATAAGAGCCAATTAATACCGCCACACCATGATCATGTATTACCACCACATATTGACCAATACCACCATACTGTTACTGAATAAAGACCACTACAAAGATTAATGTTACCAATAACACTGCATGAGGGCCAAAACACATCACCAGATTGTGACCATATAATACCACCATACTATTACGGAATAAAGAGCACCACACAGAGATCAATATTATCAATGATAACACTATATGAGGATCTAATTAGTACTCCTGGATCGTGACCACATATTACCACCATATGGTTACTGAGAAAACCACTAAACAACGAATGTATTACCACCATATAATAGTAGATACCAGGTCTACACAAGCTCTCTGTAAGGACTGGCGGTTCGCGGGTCCGTCGTGCCCGCACCGCCGGTCCTGTCACACGTGCGGCTGCTGTGCGGCGCAGGGGGGCCCCAGTCCTCGTCACCTCCCCTGGCCGCCGGGCTCCGCCTTGCCACCAGGTTGCCAGGGACGCGGTGGGTGTTGCACCGCGTCGCGTCCTAGGTATCTTGGCAACCAAACATGTGTCTCCTGTCCTGCCTCCTGCAGGGCTGGGGGCGGGTTCCCCAGAGCTGCTGGGTGCACTCAGCTGCTGTCAGGCTCCCCGCCCCAATCAGCTGCTGGGGCGGGAGCTCTGACAGCATTTAAACCTGCTGGTGTCTGCAGACCAGTGCCAGTGTTAGTTTTGGATTTCCTGCTACACCAGCGTACCTTGTATTTCTGACTCCTGATACTGACTCTCTGCCTTTTGACCCGACGTTGCTTTTGCCTGACCCTCTTGTACCGCGTACCCTCTCGTTGCTGACCCGGATTGTCTGACTCCCCTTGCTGTTGTTTGTTCCAGTGTCTGTCTGTTTGTTAGTCCCAGTGTTCCCCTTCCTTAGTGAGTGTAGGGACCGTCGCCCAGTTGTCACCCTGGGGCTTAGCCCAGGGGGGCAAGTAGGAAGGGACAGGGGTTGCGGGTATTTTCAGGGACCTCCAGTTTCCCGGACTCCGAGTCCTGACAGTAACACTGTCCGAACGGAAGTCGGATCCCTACATCCGATCAGCAACCTTGAACCCCGCTATGGAGGCTGTGGCGGCCTTAGCCAACCAGGTACAGGTTCTGACGGACCTGGTCCAGGACCTGACTGCTCGCCTGCATCATCAGGAGCAGCGAGGGGCTTCTAATATGATGCAGCTCCCTGCCACTCCTGGTACGGTTTCTGAACCCCGAGCAACACCTCCTGACTTCTTTTCCGGGGAGAGAAGTCAGTTTTTTTGCGTTCAGAGAAGGCTGCAAGCTTTATTTTGACCTCCGACCCCACACCTCTGGCACAGAATACCAGAAGGTGGGTTTCGTGATAACTCGCCTGAGGGGAGAACCCCAAAATTGGGCCTTCTCCTTATCAGCTGACTCCCCCACCCGACAGTCACTAGACGCCTTTTTTTCTGCTTTGGGCCAGCTGTATGACGAACCTGACCGTGCTGCCCACGCAGTCTCTAAACTCCTGGCCTTGCGACAGGGGCTGAAGGTGGCTGAGGACTATTGTTCACAATTTCGTCAACACTGCACGGAGTCTGGGTGGAATGACGCGGCCTTGAAGGATCTGTTTTTGGCCGGTCTGTCGGAGGGCCTCAAGGACCTCTTGGTGGCGCACCCGGAGCCTAGAACTTTGGAGCAAGCCATGTCTCTGGCCATCCGGGCTGACCGACGCTTGAGGGCCAGACGCTCGACTCGGACCAGCAGCCCTGTCCGCATGTCTACATCCTCGGTGGTTCCGACCTTAACCCCTCCCTCCACAGAACCCATGGAGCTGGGAACCATGACCCCGAAGCAACGTCAGGAATATCGTCTCAGGATGAACCTCTGTCTCTACTGTGGGGAGCCAGGTCATCGTATTGGGACCGGCGAGAAAAAGCCGCGGTCAGGAAAACGTCCGCTCCTAGGCAGTTGTCGGGAGGACTGTCTAGGAGCTAAGGTACTCCCTGTAAGGTCTAAAATGTTGCTGCCCTGCGCTTTAGAATTCCGGTCTTTCTACCGTGCTGGGCAAGCGTTTCTTGATTCTGGAGCTGCTGCTAATTTTGTTAATTTCGATTTTGTTGCTAAACTGTCTGAGTATTTTTTCCGTGTAGACCCCCCTATCCTGGTCTCTGGTGTCGACTCTACTCCCTTGCAGGCTGGTCTTGTAAATCTGGTTACCCCGGAGTTACAGTTCACTATTGGGGCCTTACATACGGAGTTCTGTACATTTTTGGTTATGAAGAACCTGTCTGTGGATGTTGTGCTGGGGCTACCCTGGCTAAGGGAGCACAACCCTGTAATTAACTGGGACACGTTGGAACTGGTCAATTGGGGTTCTCGCTGTGACAGCCACGTGTGCCCAGTGGGGGTGGGTGTCTCCACCTGCGAGGGAGTTGAACTACCTGACTACCTCTCCGAGTTTGCGGACGTCTTTTCTAAACAGCTATCAGAAGCCTTACCTCCCCATAGAGCAGGGGTGTCAAACTCATTTTCACCGAGGGCCACATCAGGTTTTTGGTGAACTTCAAAGGGCCGATTGTAAGACAGTCTGGTAAGGGCTCGTTCACACCAGCGTATTTGCATACATAATATGCAGAGAATAGAAGCCATTGATGTCACATGATGTATATTTTCACACAGCATGACCTATTTTGTTGCGTACTACGCACCCCGATAGGCCATTAAAGTGAATGGGCCGCGCAAATACCTGGTGAATGTGCAGGAAACCTATGTATTCACTGCATATTTGCACACCATCTCAGTCGGCCAATCTGCGTTCTTTTCTGCGTGCCCAAATACGCAGGCATAAGCGGTTTTCGATTGCGCAAATACGTAGCGTATTTGTGCGACCGAAATGCAATTACGCCCGTGTAAACGAGCCCTAATAGTGACCCCCATAGTGGTCGCAGTAGTAATAGTGACTCTGATAGTGGCCCCAGTAAAAATATTGACCCCCACAGTAGACCAGTTAGTAATAGCGATCCCCACAGTGGCCCCAGTAGTAACAGGGTACCCCACAGTGGCCCCAGTAGTAATAGCGACCCCTACAGTAATATTACCCCCTCCCAGCAGCAATATTACCCCCTCCCAGCAACATTAACCCCACCAGCAATATTAACCCCTCCCCCCTGCACCAATATTAACCCCCTCCCAGCAACAGTATTAACCCCCACCCACCCAGCAGCAATATTAACCCTCCCCCCCCTCCCCTTCCCAACCCGGCAGCAATATTAACCCCCTGCCAGCAACAATATTCACCCCCACCAGCAATATTACCACCCCACCCGACCCCCGCAGCAATATTAACCCCCTACCAGCAACAATATTAACACCTCCCCCCCCCCCCCCCCCCCCCCCAACACACCAGCAATATTAACTCCCTCAGCCCCGGCAGCAATCAGAATTATTAACCTCCTCCCAGCAACAACAATATTAACCCTCACCCCCCAGCAGCAATATTAACTTCCCCCTTCCCCAGCCATATGCTTACCTCCTCCTTGCTGTCAGCGCCGTTCCTCCTCGGATCGTGCTGAGCCCGGGTGGCATATGAACTTTTTCCACAAGACTTGTGCACTATTGAGCAATTCCAGCAACCTGATTGGTTGTTTGGGGAATCAGCCAAATCAGCCTGCTGACTAGTGCAGAAGTCTTGTGGAAAAAGTTCATATGCGTCCGGGTGTGCACTGACATCAGTGAGCAGCAGGGCACGCTTCCTCCCTGAGTCCTCTCCTGCGGAACTGAAGAGCAGGGGACTCAGGGGAGAAGGGATCAGCGCTGTCAGTGTGATTACCAGCGGGGAGCTGCGGCACCCCAGCTGGTAATCACTACAGTGGTGTGCGGCCGTCGGCACGCCGCGGGCCACATAACACAAGGCAGCGGGCCGGATTCGGCCCGCGGGCCTTGTGTTTGACACATGTGCCATAGAGAATGGGATTGTAAGATAGAGTTAATTCCAGGGGCCAAACTTCCTAAAGGTCGCATCTATAATGTTACGGTTCCGGAGAGGGAGTCTATGAAGGAGTATATCCAGGATAGTTTGTCCCGGGGGCACATCCGGCCCTCCGAGTCTCCAGTAGGGGCTGGACTCTTCTTTGTGGAGAAGAAGGACGGGGGTCTCAGACCCTGTATTGATTACAGGGAGCTAAACAAAATCACTGTCAGGAACCAGTACGCCCCTCCGCTCATCCCTGACCTCCTCAACCAGGTCACCGGTGCCCAGTGGTTCTCTAAACTCGACCTAAGGGGAGCTTACAACCTCATTCGTATTCAGGAGGGGGATGAGTGGAAGACAGCATTCAATACGCCCCTCGGTCACTTTAAGTACCTGGTCATGCCTTTTGGGTTGTGTAACGCCCCTGCTATATTTCAAGGGTTCATGAACTCAGTTTTTCAGGACATCATGGGGGTGTTCGTCGTAGTGTATCTAGATGATATTCTGATTATTTTCCTCCGACTGGGAGACACACCAGGTACATGTTCAAACGGTCCTGACTCGACTCTGGGCTAACCAGCTGTTTGCTAAGCTTAAAAAATGTGTTTTTGGGGTGCAGAAGATAACCTTTTTAGGGTATATCATTACTCCATGGGATATCCAGATGGATCCAGGGAAGGTGAAAGCCATCACAGAGTGGGCCAAACCAGTCACTCTAAAGGCCCTTCAGCGCTTCTTGGGCTTCGCTAATTATTACCGGAAGTTCATTAAGAACTTTTCTGTGGTGGCTAAACCCTTAACGGATCTCACCAGGAAAGGGGCAGAGGTTAGTACCTGGTCTCCAGATGCGCTGGCGGCCTTTGCTACCCTGAAAGCTGCCTTTTCCTCCGCACCCGTGCTTGTCCAACCAGACCTGTCGTGCCCGTTTGTGGTGGAGATGGATGCCTCTGAGTTTGGAGTAGGGGCGGTACTTTCTCAGGGACCGTCTACACTCACAAATCTTAGACCGTGCGCTTACTTTTCTAGAAAATTTTCCCCTACTGAACAAAATTATGATATAGGCAATCGTGAGTTACTTGCTATTAAATGGGCGTTCGAGGAGTGGAGGCATTTTTTGGAGGGAGCACGCCATCAGATCATGGTACTCACAGACCATAAGAACCTTATATATTTAGATTCTGCTAAAAGGTTGAATGCTCAACAAGCTCGTTGAGCTCTTTTCTTTTCTCGTTTTAATTTTCTGGTTACTTACCGACCCGGTTCAAAGAATGTTAAGGCAGATGCCCTATCTAGGAGTTTTGGTATTCCGGAACCTCCCGAGTCGGAGCCTGAGACTATCCTTTCCCCTGGGGTGGTTCTCGCAGCTGTCTCCTCTGACCTCTCGACGCTAATTCAGGCTGCGCAGCAATCAGCTCCTGAAGCAATTCCAGAAGGCAAACTCTATGTTCCCTTACCATTAAGGTTGAAGGTGCTAGAAGAGACGCATGCCTCGGTCCTTGCTGGGCACCCCAGTATCCGGGGAACTCAGGAATTACTTTCCAGAACTTATTGGTGGCCTCATATGAGTAGGGATGCTCGGGCGTTTGTCACTGCTTGTCCGGTATGCTCCAGGGGGAAGAGTGTCAGGAGACGTCCTGAGGGGCCTCTTCTTCCCTTGCCCATTCCGTCCAGGCCCTGGACACACCTGTCCATGGACTTCATCACAGATTTGCCGCCGTCACAGGGGAATACGGTCATTTGGGTCATTGTAGATAGGTTCTCCAAAATGGCACATTTCGTTCCTCTGAGCAAGTTACCAAACGCCAAACTGTTATCTGACATGTTTATTAAGGAGGTGGTGCGGTTGCATGGGGTTCCTGAGGACGTGGTCTCAGATAGAGGTGTACAGTTTGTCGCTCGCTTTTGGCGAGCTTTCTGCAAGAAATTGAATATTGGTTTGTCCTTTTCGTCTGCTTTTCATCCCGAGTCGAATGGGCAAACAGAGGATGAATCAAGAATTAATCCAATACCTGCGACTGTTCGTTTCTGACAATCAACATCTGTGGGTTAACTTCCTACCTCTCGCCGAGTTTGCCATTAACAACCATGTAAATTCGTCTTCTCATGTGTCGCCGTTCTTTTGTAATTATGGTTTCCATCCTCTATTTCCTTTTTTTGCGCCCTCAGTTTCTGACACGCCGTCTGTGCAGAGTTTGGGCCCAGGTTCGTAAGAACCTTCAGGGTTCCCAGGATAAACTTCTTGGTCAAGCTAATAAAAGACGCACGATCTCTGCACCATTCGTGGTTGGGGAGCAGGTATTGCTGGCCTCAAAAAATTTGAGACTCAAGGTTCCATCCCTAAAGCTGGCTCCCCGCTTTGTTGGTCCGTTCACCATCTCCCAGGTGATCAATCCTGTTGCGTACAGACTATCTCTTCCGCAGTCGTGGAAGATTCATGACGTCTTCCACAAGGGGCTGCTGAAGAAATATGTAACCCCAGTTCTGCCCGCCCAGAGCCCGCCCTCTCCTACTCTTGGACAGGGGGAACTGGAGTATGAGGTAGAGCGTTTGATTGATGCTCGGCGCGTGAGAGGTATTTTGCAATATCTTGTACATTGGAAGGGTTTTGGCACTGAGGACCGTACATGGATTCCTGGCCGGGATGTACATGCACCCCTATTGGTTCGACGGTTCCACAGAGCCTTTCCCCTCAAGCCTGCTCCGGGCCGTGGGGGTCCAGTGTCCCCCTGTAGAAGGGGGGGGGTACTGTAAGGACTGGCGGTTCGCGGGTCCGTTGTGCCAGCACCGCCGGTCCTGTCACACGTGCGGCTGCTGTGCGGCGCAGGGGGGCCCCGGTCCTCGTCACCTCCCCTGGCCGCCGGGCTCCGCCTCGCCACCGGGTTGCCAGGGACGCGGTGGGTGTTGCCCCGCGTCGCGTCCTAGGTATCTTGGCAACCAAACATGTGTCTCCTCTCCTGCCTCCTGCAGGGCTGGGGTCGGGTTCTCCAGTGCTGCTGGGTGCACTCAGCTGCTGTCAGGCTCCCCGCCCCAATCAGCTGCTGGGGCGGGAGCTCTGACAGCATTTAAACCTGCTGGTGTCTGCAGACCAGTGCCAGTGTTAGTTTTGGATTTCCTGCTACACCAGCGTACCTTGTATTTCTGACTCCTGATACTGACCCTCTGCCTTTTGACCTGACGTTGCTTTTGCCTGACCCTCTTGTACCGCGTACCCTCTCGTTGCTGACCCGGATTGTCTGACTCTCCTTGCTGTTGTTTGTTCCAGTGTCTGTCTGTTTGTTAGTCCCAGTGTTCCCCTTCCTTAGTGAGTGTAGGGACCGTCGCCCAGTTGTCGCCCTGGGGCTTAGCCCAGGGGGGCAAGTAGGAAGGGACAGGGGTTGCGGGTATTTTCAGGGACCTCCAGTTTCCCGGACCCCGAGTCCTGACACTCTCTGCAGAACGTAAAAGTTATATTTAGTGGCTCACAGGTGACAGCTTCTCTGCCTTTCACTTTTCCATCTTTTCCATCCAGCCCAGATTACCATGAGGACTTGTCTTCACTTGTGCCCCCTATATGCCCCACAAAGTAAGTGCCACTCTTAGTGCTCCTTACACACAGTAAAAATGCCTCCTTATACCACCACTTACAGAAAATGCCCCTCTATGCCCCATCAGAGCTGGTGTTTCCATTTGTTATTTTCTCTTTCTAACATCAGTTCACCATCAGGACTGATGTCTGAGCAGCTTCCGAGGAGTGGTCCCACAGCCGAGGAGACAGCGGGGTAGAGAAAAGTCTTGTCATGGGGCTCCTCCCCTCCACCATCTCCTCCCCTGGGGGTAGCTCGGGACCTGACGACATTACCGCTGGGGGAGATCACAGGGGTTGTAACTGGGGGTTACCTTAAGTCCAGTTTTCACTCGTGATGCCACCATTCCAGTCTCTGCGGCGGATCTCCTAGATGTAATAAAGTAGTCCGCACACAGGGCAGCTTTCTGAACAAGAACCGGAAACAGTTGGTTCCATCCGTTTACTGCAAACTATTGAATTCAAATCCAAACAAACAGTCTTGGTACAGATACAACAAGCCAGAGTGGTGCATCAAGGAGGATTCTCGGGGTATTCCGATAATCCACAGTCCAGGTTATCTGTGTAATTCCACACCCAGCAACTCTCTCTACTGGTCAAAACTCACTCTCATTTCTTCTTATCGCTGTGTAGCGGCTTGTCCTTCTCTCAGCGCTAAGTAGCAGCATCGAGGTCTCCTGGATAACATAGGCCCAGCCTGAGCGCAAAAGAGTCACTTGGCTTCCTCCATATTTCTCCACACAGCAGCCGATCTCATGGACTCTCTTACCGGACTGACCTAGCCTAGACTGACTTACTGGTCTCCCTTACTGTACTCACTTGCATTGCATTCTTGCAAACAAATATACATAGCATGATCACCTGATCACAAACAATACACACAAACGATACATGAAAAGTGCTATTCTAGTCATGGACACAACATAGAACATATGAGAGTTATGATACTGAAGGGCGGTTTCAAGTCACAAAGCCATTGAAGAATTTGGGAATATAAATTTATAACAACTTTTGACACTTTAAATAGTGGGTTAAACCCTACAGGAGGATTCATGCTTGACTGGGAGGTATGAGACATCTATAGCACAAATAACACTGCTGGCCTGGTGACCTCCCAAACAGTAATTCAGGGACCATAAAACTTTTACTCCCTAATCAGTGTCTTGTTAAAAATGCTTGTGTTTCTGTTGCAGTATTCCTTTAAGTGCAAACCAATCACATCCATGTCTCTGCCTTGTCATGAGTATGTGTGTATGTATATGCATGCCTCTTCGGATCTGTTTCATTTAAGCCTAAAGAAGAGCCCTGCGTTGGTTCAGAAACTCGCACTAACATCATGTATTTCTGTTAGCCATTAAAAGGTATCATATCTACAGGATTACTTGGTTATTCTAACTGGCTAACATGATACCAAACTTTTTTTTTCATTATACCAATTGTGAGTTAACACAACTGAGGTTTGGTTCCACCTGGAACCAAATACCACATCATTAACTCCCGAGTGGTTCCATGATATTTTCAGCCCATTAAGCTCCTGATGTTATGTCCGTATGGCCGGAGAAACACGTCGAGAATTCTAAATATCTGTAGTTTTTAAAATTGGATTATTGAGAGCTCTGTCATTTTTAACAGAGCATCCCGATACTTTGGAGCATTAAAGGTCTTTTTGGGTACCCAATATATCTACATACTGTTGGAATATCAATCCAATAGTTTTGTAATGTACTGCTCAGTCTGTACCCCTCTGTGGGTCTGGTATACCCGTCCTCGCTATCCCACTGAGGGTCTTTTGCTGGACACCGCTAAGGGTGCTATGTGGCTGCGAAACACATCAACAGCCTCTTTAGCATTTATCATCAAGCGTTTTCTACATCTTTGGCTCCTTGCTTTTGTCCCAGACCAATTGCAGCCAGGGTCTTCTAACTGCTCACTAGAGGGGATACAGCTTTACCCCGTAAAATCCAGGGGATGGAATGGATTTTGGTGTGGATTTGCCATAAATTGACATGCTGCAGATTTAGAATTTGCAGCATATTTCAAATATCGTACAGAAATTTTCTGCTCCAAGTAGTTTTGAAACTATGAAACAATACTTCAATGCTTGACCAGTCGCCCCCTGTAGATGGCAGCATAAAACAACTGTAAGTGCTTGCATATAAAGCATAGGTGCAACCAATGAGCAGAAAACAAATCAGGTTGGTAGAAGGAATATTGCCTGTGGCGAGAAGCTAAAAATGGGAATTCATAAGGCCAGAGGGCTCCCTCCTGGTTGAAAAACAGATAACGCTCATACATTTTGCTTCTAAACATAAGTACATACTTGAAGCACTTAAAACAAAAAAACTTAAAGGGGTTCTGACATGAGAAAAAATTTTTTTACTCCCCTTGCCTGGCCAGGACCGATCGCCAGACATGTCCCCTCCAGCCAGCATCTTCTTCTGTGGCTTCTAGAAGCAGAGCAGGAGCGGTCAAAATGACCGCTTCCTGCTCTGCTCCGTCCGTCAGCCACTTCCGAGGTGAACGGATGGGCCGCCCACAGCAAGCACATCACAAGCAGTGCTTGCTGTGGGTGGCCTGTACGTCCTGGCTGAACTCACGAATGCTGCGCATGCGCAGTGGAGAGGCGGCCCATCCTGACTTCTGTCAGGGGGCACCTGTCTTCTGGGCATGCGCGAATTCCCGGAGGGGGGCGGCTCGTCGGAGGAAGAAGAAGAGCCTGCTGGTAAATCACCCCGCAGCACAACAACAGGAAAAAACTTAAGTGTAAGATTTTTATGCTTTAGCAGCCATTAATTATGGGTTCCCTGTGTCCATTAGGCAGACCAGGGAACAATGGCTGCTAAAGCATAAAAATCTAATTCGTGTCAGAACCCCTTTAAGATTAAACTTTCCCAAGTGAAGGAGGGCCAGAGTAGATCAAGAGCTGCCCACACATAACACTGAAATAAATAATAATAATCTTGTTATTTGTATAGCGCCAACTTATTCCGCAGCGCTTTCAGGTAATTTATTTATTACCCCCACCAAGCTGGGTACTCATTTTACCGACCTCGGAAGGATGGAAGGCAACTTTAATACCTAAACCAAGCGGGGATTGAACTTGCAACCTTCAGGTCGTGAGGGAGAGCTTAGGACTGCATTTCTGCTGCCTTAACACTGAGCATTCTCTATGTACTACTCCCCCCAGCATCCAAAACCCAATGCTAGTTAGTGATAAAGGTTCACATCCTGCCGGCTACCATACTTCTATCTTTTGTACTTGTACTCTCTGCAGTTGCCTACTCTCTTTTAACAACCAGAAAACTCCATAAGAAATGGAGGCGTCTCCAACTTTTTGCATAGTGAATAAGTCTCCCGCATAGAAGGGTTCACAATTAAATGGTAGCATACATAAGGGTGGGTATCATTCTCTTTTCTTTTTCCCAACTTTTTAGGCCCTGGGGAAGTTCTGAAAAAATGTTTCTCTTGGGAAACTTCTATTAATTTAGACCGCTGCATTTTACCCCGTTTAGGAGCAACGTTTTTGAACACGTCATAGCGTTTGACAGCGCTTTTTAACGCACCCCATCATTGAGATGGGTGAAGAGGTGCGTTAAAAAAACGCACAAAAATAGATCAGACAGCGCATGAAAATCATGGTGTTAGAAATGCTGCCTTCAAGCGCATATCTGCGAGGCCCCATTGAAATCAATGGAAGCATTGTATCGCGATTACCGTAGCACTCAGGACGCTGGTAAAAAGTGGCATGTGTGAGAGTGGCCTCAGTCACATCCGAGGACCCAGAGGAGAAGGCAGAAGCAGTTTGTAACCTTCTCTCTCGCAGACTCAATAAGCGCTATGTAGAGAAAGCGGAAGTGAAACTTCCACTATTCAACCCGACGATCACGTGACCAACGACTGCTCCCTGTCATGGCAGAGTTGTAGGGTCCTTGCAGATCCTGATCAGCTCTGTTAGTGACTGTTGCCACTACATTGAGATGTTTTCCCCTGTAACTGGGACTCCTATGGATGCCCCAGCTATAGTGGGAAAGTGTGACATTTAATCAAAAAAAGACAATGTGAATGACAACTATAAATTTAAAAAATCTTTTGTTCTAAAAAATAGCCATTTATGTCACAGAAAAAATAACGCAGAAAAAAATAATGTTGGTAGGTGAAGACAAAAAAAAATGGGTCAGTAAAACGACCACATGGGTAAAATCCCTAAAACGTGTCTGGGCCTTAAGGGGTTAAATGCTACATGTTTTAACCAGAATTTCATATTTACATATATACTTAAATAAGAGTTGCAAAGCACTAGACTTTACTTGTCATTCACCATTGTAACTAATCATCGCTGTCCTGTATACACTTGAAGGTCCGCTGCCTAAAGCGCCATAGGTGCAAATGTCTGCACAGAATACAGACTGCTGTATTCTGGGCTTACTGGAATTTCGTAGTTCCAAGGCATCACAAACTCAATGCAAAGTGAGTTTGACAGTACATCTTCACTGTGTGCACCTTCATTAGCGCACTACCACAAAGTGCCTTGTCTTCTTGTTGCAACATAGTGATGTAGCATAAAGTTCTTTGCAGAGTTTTTTTGGCAGCCATGAAGGAAAGTTGGGAGGGGGGGTCCCAAGCTGAACTTTTGCAACCGGGCCTATGAGCCATGCCATGACTTATTACTACTTAAAGGGGTGGTACCAAGATTACAAGTTAACCCCATCCACAGGATCATGAATAACTTGCTGATCGTGGTGGTGTTACCGTGGAGACCCACGCTGATCTCGAGAGGGGGACTCTTGTGTCCGTTCAGCCTGTCACTGCGGGGGTCCCTTTTTTCCACGCAGTTGACGTCACTCTGAATGGAGTGCCAGCTGCACATGCACGATCAACGCTCCAGTCATTTTAATGGGGCTGAGGGAAATACCCAAGCAGGTGTCGCTAAGGTATCTCCGCAGTTCCACTAAAAGTGAATGGAGTGCTAGTACACTTGAGCGACCAGCGCTCCATTCAATCTCCTCACTGCTGGGGGAGCAGTAACTCCACAGAGGGGAGGATGGTGGATATGGGACCCTTGTTCTGGAGATTGGTGAGGGTCTCAATGGTAAGACCCCCACCAATCAGCAAATTATCCCCTAACTTGTAATTTTGGTGTAACACCTTTAACTCTTTAATTAGGGAGTTTCTCCACATTCATCCGTCATATTACATCTAGTGTGAGCACACTAAAATGTCAAAGACTGGTCTGAGAGCTTTCTCTTTTTCCAAGTCCATGGCACATTTCTTGTAGCTTAACCCAGCTGTTTCCCACACATGGAGTCTCTCTCTCTCTGATTCCAATTCTCAAGAAGAATTGAAGCTCCTAACACAGGAAGAGAAATATGATGTCATAGGCATCACGGAAACTTGGTGGGATGATACACATGATTGGAACACAAGACTTGAAGGATACAACTTATTTATAAGAAACAGACCTTAAAAAAGGGGAGGAGGTGTTGTGTTGTATGTTAGGAAAACATTCATCTCCACAGAGGTTCACGCTTCAGAGCATGGGAGTTCTGTAGAAACTGGGTGAGAATACAAGGAGAGAACAACAGAAAGGACACTATTGTAGGCATTTACTATAGGCCGCCTGGACAAGCAGAAGATATGGATGAACTCTTTCTACATCAGATGGCCAAGCTCTCAAAGAAGGACAACATAGTGATCATGGGAGATTTTACCCATCCAGACATTTGTTGGGAATCTCTCAGGTAAAAGTAATGGATCCAACAAATTCTTATCCGCTCTTGCTGACAACTCTATCTTACAAAAGGTAGAAGAGAAAACAAGGGGATCTACTATCTTGGACCTAATTCTTACCAACAGGGAGGAAATGGTTGAGGAAGTAAGGGTGGCTGGGTCCTTAGGAGGCAGTAATCATGCTATCCTTGAATTTTGGATAAAAAGAGGAGAAAGACCTGAGAGGACTCAGACCTCAAGGTTGGATTTCAGAAAGGCAGATTTTAATGAACTCAGAAAGAGGAAAGGAAGAATCCAATGGGTGGATGTTATTAAGGACAGAAATGTCCAAGAAGGTTGGGAAATATTGCAAAATGAGATTCTCAACGGACAATCATTAATCCCTAAAAGAAGGAAGAATGGGAAGCATTTAAAGAGACCAGGATGGATGAACACAGAACTTGCACACATGTTAAAAACAAAGACAAATATGTTTATCAAATGGAAAGAGGGGGGAATATCTAAAGAAGAATATAATGCGGTCTGCAGAAACTGTAGAGCAAGTGTCAGAAAAACTAAAGCTAATAATGAATTGAGGCTTGCAACAGAGGCCAAAAGCAATAAAAAAGGATTTTGGGAAAAGTCAAAGATGCTATTGGATGCTTACAAGATGAAAATGGTGAATTGGTTAAGAATGATGTTGAGAAGGCCAAAATTTTAAATTCCTATTTTGTATGTGTTTTCTCTCAGAAAGTAGATGGAATATCAACTGATCTTCCGTGTGCTATTGGGGGAATAAAAGAAGGCAGGCTATCTATAAGCAGAGAGATGGTGAGGGAACACTTAGCTGACTTAAATGAATTCAAGTCCCAAGGTCCAGATGAATTACATCTTAGGATACTAAAGGAAGCAGCAGAGGTAATTGCTGAGCCACCTGCCATAATCTTTGAAAATTCCTGAAGAACAGGAGAAGTCCCAGAAGATTGGAGAAGGGCAAATGTTGTTCCTATCTTCAAAAAAGGGAAGAAGGTGTATCCAGGAAACTACAGGCCTGTAAGGCTGACTTCTATACCAGGAAAGATATTTGAACAAATTATTAAACAGCATGTATGCAAGTACTTGGATAAAAATAGAGTAATTAACCAGAGCCAGCATAGCTTTGTAACAAACAAGTCATGCCAAATCTAATTTTTTTCTATGACAGAATCACCGACTGGGTGGATATAGTATATTTTGACTTTAGTAAAGCATTTGACAAAGAATCTCATACCATACCTATTGAAAAAAATTACCAAATCTGGGATTGACAAGGCAACTGTTGGGTGGATTCACAACTGGCTGAGTGATCGTACTCAAAGAGTGGTCATAAATGGCTGCACATCCAAGTGGAAGAATGTATCAAGTGGGGTACCATAAGGCTCTGTCCTAGGCCCAGTGTTGTTCAACATTTTTATAAATGATCTGGAGGAGGGAATTGATGGGAAACTGATCAAATTTGCTGACGACACAAAGCTAGAAGGGATAGCTAACACTAGGGAAGAGAGAGAATATTCAAAAAGTTCTAGAAACAGTGGGTGGCGACTAACAGAATGGTATTTAACAAGGAAAAATGCAAAGTCCTACATGTGAGCAAGAAAAATGAAAAAAGCACATACAGAATGGGAGGAATTGAGCTAAGCAGCAGCACATGTGAAAAAGACTTGGGTATACTAATAGATCATAGACTGAACATGAGTCAACAATGTGATGCAGCAGCCAAAAAGGCAAACACAATTCTGGGATGTATTAAGAGAAGCACAGAGTCTAGATCACGTGAGGTAATTATTCCCCTCTACTCTTCCCTAGTCAGACCTCTTCTGGAATACTGTGTTCAGTTCTGGGCCCCTCAGTTTAATAAAGACATAGACAAACTGGAGCAAGTTCAAAGAAGAGTTACCAAGATGGTGAGCGGTCTGCAAATCATGTCCGATGAGGAACGGTTAAAAAATCTGGGAATGTTAAGCTTGCAAAAAAGAAGGCTGAGAGGAGACTTAATAGCTGTCTACAAATATCTGAAGGGCTGTCACAGTGCAGGGGAATGGGCCCTATTCTCACTTGCACAAGGAAAGCCTAGAAGCAATGGAATGAACTGAAAGGGAGGAGACACAAATTAGATATTAGAAAACACTTTCTGATGGTGAGGGTGATCAATGCGTGGAGCAGGTTACCACGGGTGGTGGTGATTTCTCCTTCAATAGAAGTGTTCAAACAAAGGCTGGACAAATATCTGTCTGGGATGATTTAGTGATCCTGCACTGAGCAGGGGGTTGGACCCGATGACCCTGGAGGTCCCTTCCAACTCCACCATTCTACGATTTGTGGTCACTCCCAGGAGGAGATGTAGCCCTCTATGACTGACAATGCCTCTCCGCACTTCCTAAACAGCTTTGTCTCTTCTGCTGTCTGGATCCAGTGCTATCCTCTTATGCTGTTGTTTACACTGTACAGGGCTATCTCACAGTCTCAAAATGCCTACTGTCCCTTCCTCCACTCAGTCACATGGGGCTACACAGCTAATCAGAGTTCTTTTCTGGAAGTTTCCCAATGTGTTCTGTAATAGCTCCATTGACTTTTATTAGCAATATTGTTTGTGGCCAAACTTGATAGTACAGTCAGTAACTTAACTAGAGCACCATCCAGAATGCCACAGAGTAACAAACAGTAGCCAAGCCATGATCATAAGAATGAGGAGGGGCATTGCTCACCCCTCTTAGGCCAAAACCGCTCAACAGCGTTTTTAACGCATCTACAATTGCAATGGGTAATTTTAGAGCGTTAAAAATTGATGAAACGCACTTAAATAGCACAGACAGCGTTTGAAAAGCAAGGTGTTAGAAACAACGCGCTAAAAAGCTTGCGTTAGAAGCCCTATTGAAATGGAGGCTCAGTATAGCGTTTTTCGCAAGTGTTTCAAACGCCGCTCTAAACACTGTAAAAACGCCTGTGTGAGAGTGGCCTTACACTGCAGATTTGCAATAACTCTATTGTGCCCGAATCCAGCCTAAGGGCTTCTTCCCACGGACGGATTTCCACCGCGTAATACGTGGCGGAAATCCGCTGCGTTACCCGCAGCTATTAGGTTCTATTCAACCTAATAGCTCAATGCTCACGGTGCGGAATTCCGCACCATGAAATCACCCGACCTCACCCGTGGCATGTTCTATTTGCCACGGGTGTACGCACGGACGGCTTCCATTGCGTGAAACTGCTTCCCCGCCTACCACCGCCGCGTCATATGACACGGCTGGCATGTCATGTGACACTGTGGGCGTGTCATGTGACGTGGCTGGCGCGTCACGCCGAAGCGTCATGCGGGACGTAGGACGCCGGATCCGGAGGTAAGTATTAGGGTCTCTGGGGGGAAGGGGCGCCGTGAAGGGCTCCGCCGTGGAATTCCCTTGGTTATGCCATGCTCTCCCATTTATCTCTAGTGGCAGAAGAGAGACAGCAGTGCTGATGTAGTGGCCCAGAACACCACCCTCGTCCCCTCCATAAATGTCATATATGTTTGCCCTATGTAGATGCACTGTGCAAAGCTTGTCCTGCCATATCCAGTGTATGTGTTGCACAGCTGCAGCGCTTGAGAGGTTAACAGTAATAAAATCACTGCCTGCATGTAGATGTATCAGTTTGTCTTGTCATGTGGTACAAGTGAGGTTATAAATATGAGTGCTTGTGAGCGGGAAAGAGAAATCCATCTTGCCTGCTACAGAGTGCTAACACAGAGCCACATAGAAGCACCTTCAGCTTCCATGTAGGTGAAGATGGAGGAAGAGAAGCGACATCCCATAGCGTTTGGAGTGTGGATGTGAGAGGAGTGAGTCCCATCATCAGAGAAAGAGAGAGACCTACAAAATGTTCTAAACAAGGTACTAACTAGTTCACATTACGGGCTTTTCCTGTGCGGCCATCCATGGTTAGGATTACCGCACGGAGGTACTTTATTGTGACACCCACGTGCCTGCCATGCGGGGTGTTTATTGGCTAAGCCTTCCCGAACAACTGCCTGCCAGAGAGTGTGCGGAGTGACCCTCTACCCCCTTCCTCCTCTGGAGTGCTCCAAATCCAGGAACGGTGACATACAGACAACGTGGACTGTAGGGCCTTATTTATCCTGTGTACCCTCCCTACCTCTGAGCTATAGCCTGCTAACCTTTAAAGCGCTGCGGAATAAGTTGGCGCTATACAAATAAAGATTATTATATTATTATTATTATTAAAGTGAATTGTACCTGCATTACCTGTTGTAAAGTTTATTACTAAGTAAAAGTTATACCGGGCCCTAACCGTTCCTGGGGACCCGAGGTAGTTTAGACAAGTCTCTGTGTTCATTTCTCCGCCACGTAGAACAGTGGCGTCACGAGTGATAAGTACTACTACTTCCCCCATCTCATTTATTACCATTTCCTATCCTAGGGACGTCGAAGCCGTCCTGTAATCCAGCTCTGGCCTTGGCTGCGTGTCATCCCTCCAGGACCAGAGCCTGGTAAGTGCTGCTGTGACAAGCCAGCACTTATCCCTCCCAGCTCTTCATGTTAGCCAGTTGCCCAGGGTCATCCCTCTGGGGTGTTGCACTGACAGTGAGATTCCCTTGGTTATGGCCTTGCTCTCCCATTCATCTCTGGTGGCTCCTTTCTGGCGGACAGCTTCAGGAGCAGATACGCTACAAGCTAGGCATATCTGCTGAGTGTAGATAAGAAGTCTTTCCTCAACAAAACACTATAGCATCACAGCAGCACTGGTGGGTTTTCACAGCCCTGTTAGGCATCCTGTGTCCACAGATACCCTTATGGACTGCTCTTCTTACCCCATAGGCCTCCGTTTGGAACACCTGCCCTTTCCCCAGCAACACTTCAGGGACCCCTTTAGTAGCTCCTCGCTCCTCATCAAAGATGGCCTTTGCCACTTTAAGGACCTGATCGCTCTGTTTTTTCTCTGCTACATCGCTGTGTTTTATATACATGATGCCAGGCATCCAGAGGTTTCCTGGCTAGTTTAAGGGGATGAACATAGCCTCTCACTGTCCCTACTACCGCTACTGTTCTTCTGGGCAGTGACAGTATATGTAACATCAGCTGATCTTCACTGTGCTAGTGTGAAGGCTGTAGACCTAAAAGACTCCATGATGTCCCCTTTTTGCTTATGTAATATACACACACAGTTATACACATATATAAGTATATGGTTTTCAACTTTCGCCTAGATATATGTTAACCGTCACCTTGAATATCCAGCTGCAAGTACTAATTGGGCCAAGCAACCCACCTCAAAGTTTCCTCTCCTGTGTTATCTTAACCCTTTGCAATCCAAATTTGGATTTGGGGTTTCCTACGGGGCTTTGTCTTTCTGCTATTATACAATGGCACCATCTGCTGGCTAGAGCCAGTACTGCGGTATGGGACATGCTGGAGAGGCCCCCCGACAACAGAGCGACCAGTAATCTACAGTAAGAATACCCTGCCGAACATCTTCCGACATCAGAGCTGTACAGCCTTCAATCAGAATGTCTTTAGACGTCAGACAGTGGATTGGAAAGGGTTAAGATATTTCTTGCCAAAACGTACTAATGAGATGTACAGGAATATCTCAAGGACCAATATTTCTAGAGAGGAAGACAACTGATAAGAAAATGCTATGTATTAGGAAATTGCTATGTATGTATATTAAAGGGGTTGTCTCGCGAAATCAAGTGGGGTTATACACTTCTGTATGGCCATATTAATGCACTTTGTAATATACATCGTGCATTAAATATGAGCCATACAGAAGTTATTCACTTACCTGCTCCGTTGCTAGCGTCCCCGTCGCCATGGTTCCGTCTAATTTCGGTGTCTTCTTGCCTTTTTAGACGCGCTTGCGCAGATCCGTCTTCTCCCTTCTTCTCCCTTCGGCTGGTCTTGGAAGCATCGGCATTTTGGCTCCGCCCCCTTGTACGCATCATCGCGTAGCTCCGCCCCCGTCACGTGCCGATTCCAGCCAATCAGGAGGCTGGAACCGGCACACATCATGGGGCGGAGCTACGCAATGATGCGTACAAGGGGGCGGAGCCAAAATGCCGATGCTGCCGAGCGGAGCCGAAGGGAGAAGAAGGGAGAAGACGGATCTGCGCAAGCGCGTCTAAAAAGGCAAGAAGACACCGAAATTAGACGGAACCATGGCGACGGGGACGCTAGCAACGGAGCAGGTAAGTGAATAACTTCTGTATGGCTCATATTTAATGCACGATGTATATTACAAAGTGCATTAATATGGCCATACAGAAGTGTATAACCCCACTTGCTGCCGCGAGACAACCCCTTTAATTGTATTTGGCATAAAGCCACTCGCTTTTCAGAATACTATAAAATTCAGCACATAGCGTAATAACTTTAGAATGCGTTACATATAGCATGGTCTCTGTGTGTGTCGGCATCCTCCTGACCGGTCAGTTACCTCTTTAAGTTTGAGCCAAACAGCATATGAATGAAACTGTTGAATTTCCCTAACACTAGTGAAGGAACACATTAATGCAGGCTTCCTGTAAGCAGAGAGATGGTGAGGAAACACTTAACTAACTTCAATGAATTCAAGTCTCCAGGTCCAGACGAATTACTTCCCAGGGTACTGAAGGAAGCAGCGGAGGTAATTGCTGAAACACTTGCTGGAATCTTTGAAAATTCCTGGAGAACAAGTGAAATTTTAGAAGATTGGAAAAGGGCAAGTGCAGTAGCCCAGTGGGTCCTACAGAACACTCACAGCAACACTTGTCCTGTCACACCTGTCAATGTGTCATCCTTGGACATAGAAGATGCCGTCTGTAGGAGAGACACTGTTTCTCCCTTTCCTCCACTAAGCGTAGAGCTTTGCCCTGATGTCAGCTGGTGCCCTATTGGCTGACAGTCAGCTTCAAACTCAGTGGTGAAAAGTCTAATGCCTCATGTCCACGGGCAAAAGAAGAATTAAAATCCGCAGCGGATTTTAACTCTTCTCCTGCCCGCGGATCCGCATCCGATAGGAATGCATTGACCACCCGCGGGTAGATAAATACCCGCGGATGGTCAATAAAAGTGATTTTTTTAAAAATGGAGCATGAAAAAATCTGGACCATGCTCCATTTTTGTGCGGGTCTCCCGCGGGGACGGCTCCCGCAGGCTTCTATTGAAACCTATGGAAGCCATCCGGATCCGCGGGAGACCAAAATCGGAATTTACTCACCTGCTCCGGATCTTGCCTTCACCGCGGCTTCATCTTCTCTCCGTCGCGGCCGGATCTTTTTTCTTCGGGATGGCGCATGCGTGGGGCATGCAACCGACGTGCCCTGCGCATCCGCCGGGCTGCGGTGAAGGCAAGATCCGGAGCAGGCGAGAGGTGAGTTAATTCTTATTTTTATGCCTCATGTCCGCGGGGCAGGAGGGACCCGCTACGGATTCTCCATGGAGAATCCGGAGCGGGCCTGATTTTCCCCGTGGACATGAGACCTAAGGGCAGGAAAGCAGCAACACAGGTTCCTATGCAGAGTGGGAGGAGTAGAGAAAGTGCGGGAAGGAGAAGAGGAGATAAAAGGAGGAGTCAGTGAGCAGTTAGGCAGATACAGCCAGGAGTGAGAGAGTGGTGGTTCTAGTCAGGCGTTGGAGGAGAGAGGTCGTGTCGGAGAGGAGCAAGTACTTGTGCAAGAGAGAAAACAGTTATCAACACGTTCTTCCCAAGGTTGAGCGAAGTCTCATTCCACTCCCATGGTGATCCCCAGCAGAGAGGAGGAGGATCTTTCTGAGGTCGGTCTTCCACTAAAACAGTGAGTCTAAAACTACCCAGTGAACTAAAAACCAGGATTAGTCTAGTGACGACCCTTCACTCTGCTTCATCTACACTTTGTTAAACCTTAATCACACCTTCAGCTATAGCAACTAGTGGGGAAATTGTCTTACAAATCAGTTTCAGAGAAAGGAAAGGAGAGAGCATTGAAGTCAGTTCTTATTCAAGTCATCGTGTTCAATTCACTGCATTCTGCTATATCTACGTGTACCATTACAAAGTGCTGCATTGGAGATTCTGTATTGTCAACTGTTACAAACATCTGTTTAGTAAATCTGAGTACGCCAAGATTACTACCACAAGCTACCAGACTCGTCTTAATTATTTCATCAGCATTCCATCCTAAGGGTCGCGGCTGGAGTGCTGGCGTCACGTGTGACAAAACAGGCCTTCCTGTTAAGCGTACCATGGTACATTCTTTGGGCCACTGCACAACCCCCGAGCAAAGCATCCTTAGTGCCACTGTCGGGGAGGGACCACAGAGTCACCCGTGACAACCCTTCTGCAAACCCTGTGGCCTCCCTCACTTTGGCGTGCTCGGCTCAGCCGTTGCAGCAAATGTTGTTCCTATCTTCAAAAAAGGAAGGAAGGTGGACCCAGGAAACTACAGGCCTGTGAGCCTGACTTCTGTACTGGGAAAGATCTTTGAAAAAGTTATTAAACAGCATGTATGCAAGTAGTTGGATGAGAATTGAATAATTAACCAGAGCCAGCATGGGTTTGTAACAAACAAGTCATGCCAGGCATATCTAATTTCCTTCTATGACAGAATCATTGACTGCGTTGATCAAGTAAATACAGTGGATATAGTATATCTTGACTTCAGGAAAGCATTTGAGAAAGTATCTCACACCATACTTATTGAAAAAATAACCAAATATGTGATTGACAAGGCAACTATTAGGTGGATTCACAACTGGCTGAGTGATCGTGCTTAAAGAGTGGTTATAAATGGCTTCACATCCCATTGGAAGAATGTCTCAAATTGGGTACCACAAGGCTCTGTCCTAGGCCCAGTGTTGTTCAACATTTTTGTAAATGATCTGGGGGAGGAAATTAATGAGAAACTGATCAAATTTGCAGACGACACAAAGCATGGAGGGAAAGCTAACACTAGGGAAGAGGGAGTATTCAAAAGATCTAGAAAAGCTTGAACAGTGGGCAGCGACTAACAGAATTGTAGTTAACAAGAAGTCCTACATCTGGACAAGAAAAATGAAAAAAAAAAAAACTGAATTAGAGGATTTGAGCTAAGCAGGAGCACATATGAGAAAGACTTGGTTATACTAATAGTTCACAGACTGAATATGAGTCCATAGTGTGATGCAGCAGCAAAAAAGGCAAACCCAATTCTGGGATGTATCAAGAGAAGTACGTGAGGTAATAATCCCCTCTAATCTTCCTTAGGGTGGACACCCACTTGCTATTCGATAGCTTTGCGATGCGAGAGTGAGTGAAAACGCATGATAATGAAACCAATGATTTTCAATGGTTTGATTCCCATTTGCGATGTTTTCACTGTAATCTCGCATCACAAAGTAGAATGGATGATTTCGACCATTTTTTTCAATGGGGCCAGTGGCGCTAACCCCATTGAAAACTTAGGGAGAACATTACGCTCCTCTGCCACAGCTGTGACAGCTGTGGCAGAAGTTCATGATGCTTTCCCATTTCTTTCAATGGGGCCAGCACTGCTTCGGCCCCATTGAAAGCAGTGGGTTTGCAGTGATGATTTTCAGGGAAGGGCTTGGATTATAAGCCCTTCTCTGAAATTCATAGCAAGCTGTAAAAAAAAAAAAAAAAAGATTAACACCTAGAAGAGCCGTCCGGGTCTTCTTCCTGGCCCTGGCAGTCTTCTCTGTTCTGGAGGCCGGGGATTGGAAAATCCCCACCTCCAGAAAGCGCTACCTTTGATTGGCTGAGCGCTGTGGCCAATCAGAGGCAGTACTCAGCTTACATTCAATGTTCTCCCTATGCTCTTGATGGGCCTAGCATTGCTGCTGCTGCCCCATTGAAAACAATGGGAGATTTTGACCAGTCTTCTTTGCGATGCGAGATTACAGTGAAAACATCACAAATGAGAATCAAACCTTGAAAATCATTGGTTTCATTATCATGCGTTTTCACTTACTCTCACATCGCAAAGCTATTGCATAGCAAGTGGGTGTCCACCCTTTGTCAGAACTCATCTGGAATATTGCTTCCAGTTCTGGGCACCCCTATTCTCATTTGCACAAGGGAAGACTGGAAGCAATGGGATGAAACTGAAAGGGATGTGACACAAATTACATATTAGAAACAACTTTCTGACAGTGAGGGTGATCAATGAGTGGAACAGGTGGCCATGGGAGGTGGTGAGTTCTCCTTCAATGGAAGTCTTCAAACAGAGGCTGGGCAAATATCTGTCTGCGATGATTTACTGATGTTGCATTGAGCAGGGGGTTGGACCAGATGACCCCAGAGGTCCATTCCAACTCTACCATTCTATGATTCTATGCTGGTTGCATCAACAGCCGCGTCATAGAGGGAGCAGGGCCTCCTTTGCCCCCAGCGCTTGAAGCACCTGTAATCTTTTTACCTCTTCCGCATCACTAGCAGAAAGTGATAGTTAATGCAGAGGCGGATGCCCCATCTTTGTAGAGTGGATAAGAAGCAGTCCCCCTACTACCTTACAGATATACACAGAGCTATCCCCATTTTAATCATGATAGGCGGAGACGAGAATGCCCATTTAACCCCTTCAGTGGCAGGTTTAGGTAATCTTCAGCACATTTCAACACTGATTTTTAGGAGATTTTCTGGGCGTGCCACTAAAGGGGTTAAGGCACATCCTGTGGATTTTCCATAAATGTCTAACATTAAAAAGACCATATAAATATAATGTTAAAATCTACCATTTTGTGTGAATGTGTATACAGACCTATGTGTCTTCATGGTAGCAGAATAGAAGCCAGCTGGCAGTGTACCTATTTATTGCCCCTGTGAAAGTACTGAATAATAGTTTATGCAGCAGTGTCATGTGCATAGCAAGAAGATGCATTGTAGTAAAATTTTGCTAATAGGGCCTAAAACACTGAGCATGCAGCTTTGTCATAATTAACCTTTGGGAAGTATCACACATGCTTTGAATTATTGACTCTGAGGTTGTCACACTATACAACCTTTTGAATTGCAACAATAAAACAAAAGAGCTTGGAAACATCACTCAGTGTTTCTCATTATACTCTTCTCTGATGCATCGACTAATAATTAGCATACCGATTGGTAAGGCTGTGATACCCCTTGAGTGATTACTTTAACACCACAGTGCTTCAAAGATAATAGCAATTTTACAAATTTGCTGGATTAAAATATTTCTATTGTTACGTTCACAGCTACTACTCAGACCTATGTGTTTATATGGTTACAGATTACACACATACAATGTAGTCGGACATGATAAATCCTTCCTGTGAGACAACACAACCACAATTCATGAGCTGACACTCCATACCCTGACTCAGGTTGAGTCACAGCCTCATTTTTCTCTCCTTCTTGCGCTCACGCCTACCACATACATTCAATCAGGTATAATCCGGCCTCCGTTATAATACACCGTACATAAGGCAGCTCAGTGCCCGCTGAGTCACGTTTTGCCTATCCTCTTACAATTGTGCGTTTGTTACTTGTTTTGTACTATACTTTATGATTGTACCGGCTATATTCTATATTCCCAGGAATAACATAATGGCCTGTGTACTCGTAATGTGTGAGATCTGAGCTGAGTAGCATTAGCAAAATCGTAAGCCATTTAATTGCAAAATAACCAATCAGTGAACCTTGTTGGAAACCTCTAGTCGTCGCACAGCGGTAATTCTCTATACAGAGATATTCTGGCAGCTGAAAGCAAGCAGTGCAGATCTTTCACACAGTGGAACAGTTATGCAACGCAGCCTAATGCATCATTGTCCCAAACACAATGCAGAGGTTTTCACGCAGCACGTCGCCCACCTGCCGGAACTGGGATTTCAAAAGCGACTTTCCCTAGAAATCCAAGTGCTGTGACATGTGAAGATGGCGGCATTATTTACATGTACCAACGGCAATTACTTGGAAGTAAAGAACATTGTGTGAAAACTGATTAATGCCGCATAAATGGTAGACATGTGCATATTGGGCTGCAGGGGCGTAACTATAGAGGATGCAGGGGATGCGGTGGCACCCGGGCCCAGGAGCCTTGGGGGGTCCATAAGGCCTCTCTTCTCCATATAGGAAGCCCAGTACTATGAATAAAGCATTATAGTTGGGGCCCCTTTCAATGTTTTGCATTGGGGCCCGGGAGCTTCAAGTTACGCCTCTGTTGGGCTGTCCCTCTAAAGCACACATGTCGGCCCGTCGCCCGACTCTAGGCCCGCCACATCATTTTATGTGGCTCACCAGCGGTGCATCAAAAAAACAAGAATATACTCACCCCGCGTGCAGCTCTACTCAGGTGCCTGCAGCAGACGATGCTGAGTCTGTGATCGTTGACCTCTCACCTCGGCGCAGACGTTGCAGAGTCTGTGATCACTGACCTCTCCTGACCACCAGGTGAGAGACCAGCGGTCAATGACTCAGCAGTGGTTGCCGACACCGTTGATGAACCGGAGCTGCGGGCGGGGTGCGTGTAAAGCCTGTAGGAATGCTGCTATTGGCCAATAAGCTGCTTTTGGTTTTGGCCGGGCAGAATTCCTGGGACTACTAAGGGGTCACTATTACTACTGGGGCCACTATGGGGGTCACTATTACTACTGGGGCCACTATGGGGGTCACTATTACTACTGGGGCCACTATGGAGGTCACTATTACTAGTGGGGCCACTATGGGGGTCACTATTACTACTAGGGCCACTATGGGGGTCACTATTACTACTGGGATCACTATGGTGTTCACTATTACTACTAGGATCACTATGGCTCTGGCTCACCCGCCTCCATTCACAGTAATAAGGCCATCGTTCATAGATGACTGACTGCTTGTTTACACGGGCCAATCGTCGTTCAGATTTTATGCATGCCTAAACTGAACAACAAAGGTTACGCGAACATATTATTATTTGTCATTCAGTCATTGGCAGCATTTAACCTGAACGATTATCGTTCAGATACTCGCGGTCCAACAAGGATCTAAACGATAATTATTTTGTGTAAAAGCCCTGAGGCACAGTTCACATTTCACTTTCAGCTCCGTAACGGATTTTTGTCTCAAGGTTCCATCTCAAATGCTGAAAATGACATTGAGGTGGAATTATAAGCTATAATATGTAACATAGTAGTAACATAGTATGCTAGGCTGAAAAAAGACAAATGTCCATCCAGTTCAGCCTGTTTCCATCCCCCATGTTGAGCCAGATGAAGGCTGAAAAAAACAACAATGAGGTAGAAGACAATTTACCCCATTTTGGGGGGAAAAAAATCCTTCCTGATTCCATAATGGCAGTCAGAGTAATCCCTGGATGAATATTTGAGATCAAAAACCCCGCTGGTCACCTAATGTCTATATCCTGTAATATCACAGCGCTCTAGAAAGATGACTAGTCCCCTCTTAAACTCCTCTATCGATTTTGTTATCACCACGTCCTCAGGCAGAGAGTTCCACAGTCTCACTGCTCTTACAGTAAAGAACCCCCTTCTGTGTTGGTGATTAAACCTACTTTCCTCTATTCGTAGCGGATGCCCTCTTGTTACCGTCGCAGTCCTGGGTATAAACAGATCATGGGAGAGATCCTTGTATTGTCCCCTCATGTATTTATACATAGTTATTTGATTGCCCCTTAGCCGTCTTTTTTCCAGGGTGAATAATCCCAATTTTTCCAGTCGTCCTATTCCGTTTATTAATTTAGTTGTACAAGATCTGACGCATTCCACTTTTTTGGAGGATAGAAAAGTTGGAAAGGAACGGAAACCCTTTCATGTGACAAAACAAAACTAAACTTGGACTGCACAAATGTAACCTTTACATTTTTATACCATACCTATATAGTAAATTTAATTCTGGTATTACATCTACTGTATGTATCTATCTTCAACTGCTAACAGGAGCCCACAGGCAGCAAAGACAGATGAAGAGACACAACGCCATGTTGAAAGTTTTTTAAAAGTGTAGTTAGTTACTCTTCAAAGGAAAAACTGGCTATGATATATGGCATTACAAGTGCGATGCACAATGCTATTGTCACGTCTGTGTGGCTCACAAGCACCACGCTCAGCATGGACGCAGGGTGACGTTCACAACTACTGCAGTTGATACTACCATGCACTGTAGAACAGTGTGCAACCCAACAGGAGTACATAAACCAGTAAGAAAAGACTGTGCGACACAACAAGTACTACGCCCAGCATGGCATCAGAAAACGTAACACCACTCCAGGGAGAAGGAATTCTGGCCATATCTTAGCAGGGGTGTGAAGGGTCCCTGTCTAGATGCGAAGTAATTGCCTCGATAGAGGCGGCCCAACGGTCTTCATCCTGTATTTGTTTGCTGTTCGGTTCATCTATAGAGGCCCCCCGGAAAGATGAACCGAACAGCAAAGAAATACAGAAATGAAAACAGAAATATAATTGAAAAGGAATCCGTAGCGATTTATCTGCAAGTAGCAGTAAACCCAGCAGAGAAGAGCTCCAAACTCCAAGTACTCCATTATGGAACAGAATAAGCAGCACTGAGCACAATGAGGGGTGAGAATATACAACTACTCCACACCTGAGGACTAGCACAGCAATTAGAGAAGCACAACTCCACTCTTCTCCCAGACATGACTAATCCAGCTTGCAGCAAAGCAAGACAGCACCAGCAGTCTCTGCACATGGTGCATTAACCCTTGTCCTGCATAACAAGGCGACAGGTCTTGGCCTGCGTCGAGGCCACAACGCTGTCGCTACCGATAAGCTTTGACAGCTATGTGGCATAATATGTATGTAACTCTAGGGTCAGCCCCCAGAGTCAATTCTACTGGTGGGCCCTAGGTACCCCAGCGTGCCACTGTAGCTATACATGGACTGGTATTATCAGTATGGCTCTTATATAACACCTTGCATTTTACCCAGCCTTGTAGATGGTATTACATTAATATAACTTTATGTTATACTGATAATAAAGTATAGAAAGGGTCTGTGAAGCAGGGTTTATTCAAAGACATTGATATTTTTTGTTCTAGTTTTTTTTTTACGCAGTTTTGATAGATACAATTTTTTTTGTATCATTCAGTCCACAAATAGGTTGCCAAAACATACCAAGGTAGCACGTATCTAGAACAGATGTGTTCCAGCTGTTCTGATATCTTTGCCTTGCTATCAGGCCAGACCAGGTTTTAGCAGTATCTCTGCCATTCCTGGGGCTGAAGGGCATGGTGTCTGGTGAATGATGTCAGGTGTCAGGTGAGTGATGGTGATTGATGAGAAACTGATCAAATTTGCAGACGACACAAAGCTAGGAGGGATAGCTAACACTAGGGAAGAGAGTGGCAGTATTCAAAAAGATCTAGAAAAGCTTGAACAGTGGGCAGCAACTAACAGAATGGTATTTAACAAGGAGAAATGCAAAGTCCTACATCTGGGCTATAAAAATGAAAAAAGCACATACAGAATGGGAGGAATTGGGCTAAGCAGCAGCACATGTGAAAAATGTGATGCAGCTGCCAAAAAGGCAAACACAATTCTGGGATGTATTAAGAGAGGCATAGAGTCTGGATCATGTGATGTAATTATCCCCCTCTACTTTTCCTTAGTCAGACCTGATCTGGAATACTGTGTCCAGTTCTGGGCACCCTGATCTAAAAAAGACATAGACAAACTGGAGCACGTTCAGAGAAGTGTTACCAAGATGGTGAGCGGTCTACAAATCATATCCTGTGAGGAACGGTTGAAGGATCTGGGAATGTTTAGCTTGCAAAAAAGAAGGCTGTGAGGAAACTTAATAGCGGTCTACAAATATCTGAAGGGCTGTCACAATGCAGATGGATTAGCCCATTCTCATTTGTACAAGGAAAGACTAGAAGCAATGGGATGAAACTGAAAGGGAGGAGACACAGATTAGATATTAGAAAAAACTTTCTGACAGTGAGGGTGATCAATGAGTGGAACAGGTTGCCACGGGAGGGGGTGAGTTCTGCTTTAATGGAAGTGTTCAAAAAAAGGCTGGATAAATATCTGTCTGGGATGATTTAGTGATCCTACACTGAGCAGGGGGTTGGACCCGATGACCCTGGGGAGTCACTCCTAGCTTTGTGTCGTCTACAAATTGAATCAGTTCTCCCTCAATTCCCTCCTCCAGATCATTTATAAAAATGCTAAACTCCCTGGCTTGAAGACATTGGACAGGTATGTGTTAACACTATGTCAGTGATCATCCAGGAAGGCCAGTTTATTTTATATGAGGAGCCTCACCTTCCTGTAGGGCACTCATTTAAGTAAAGAGCTTGCCTCCTGATAGAGGTCGCTAATAAATGAAGCTGTTTGTGTAAATGTTGAAAACCCCTGCATTACAAAGAGCTTCCCTTCTTATATACTGATAACATTATCAACTTGAGGCAAGAAACATAGGAGCCTCCATCATGCACCATATGCTTCATGGACAATGGACCTGGAGGGCAAATTACTCACCTGGACTGCTCACGCAATTTTCATGCTGCGTGTTTTGCCAGATTGATGGAGGAACATCATGCCTCTCCTCTGCGCAGGCATGCTATGGAAGCATTAGCACCAGCCTGACTAGAAGATGGACACCCAATTAACTAATGAAGGATCAAGTACGGTAAACTTACGGCGCTTGGTCCTGGGCTTTTTTTATCTCAGCTGACAGTAAAAATACGGCATGGGATTTAAGCTCCTGCACAGTAGCAGGCGTAAGTTGGGCCGACCGGAGGAGATGCCTGCAACAGTTTTAAACCACTTCTGCCTTCTCTCTTGCAGGCTACACAGCGCTCATTGAGTGCTATGTAGTGAATTGAGAAAGCGGAAATGTCACTTCTGCTATTTGACCTAGCGATCATGAGACTGCTGGTACCGCCTGCCAAGGCAGAGCTGCAGGGTCCTAGCAGACACAGATCAGCTCTGCGAATGGCTACTGTCAGTACAAGGGGATATTTTCCCCTCTAACTGGGGCTCCTTATGGATGCGGCTCCTATGGATGCCCCAGCAACAGTGGGAAAGTGTGAAATTTGAAAAAATAGAGTTACAAAAATAAGTAATAAAAATACAGAATAAGATTTTAAAAAATTAAACAAACAAATATATATATAAATAACCCATCACCAATGCCAACCAGGAAGGTCACCATATGCACTCCATAACCTGAAACTATACAAACGTCCAATACAAAGTGAGGAACTCATGAACCCATTCCTATATTTTATTTTAGCGCAAGTATACTAATTTTAAAACTAACCTAGAAATTTTAAAAATACCATTTTTTAGCTTTCTACCCCTAATTAAAAAAAACTGAAAAAAAGTTTAGTGAAAAAAATAGGGCAGTAAAACCAACACATGGGTAAAATCTCTAAAACGTGTCTGGTCCTCTTGTACTGAAACACCCAAGTCCTTCAGGGGTTATTTAAAGCAGTTGTCTCCAGACTAATGGTGGCTGCAAATAAAGGAGGCGGTTGTTTAAATCTTGAAAACCCCCGTGTTGCAAATTACTCCCCCTCGTATACACTAATAATAAAACGCCATCGGTCCATGCCTGCCACTTGTGCATCGCAGTGTCTGCTCATTTTTACTGCACCCTGAGCAGAGTTATGATGCTATAATGTTATATCCCCGTGTAATCACAGTTTTCATAAATGCATATTGCTCTCCATAGTACAAAGACCGCCATTACTTCTAGAGCGCTCCAACCTGGGAACACTACACAGTATATTATAGAGAACAGTACGTAAGAAGGATTAGGGGGAGAGCTGGACAAATGAGCAGCTCCTCCTTCACCATCATCCTTCAAAGTGTCACTTGTCACCAACCAGCCAGGACAATGTAGCATCACCGATACGCCTAAAGAAATATGAAGCTCAATGGTATAAACTGGTACAGAAAAAATTACGTCCGACCAATGTGCAAAGGAACCATTCTTGTACAAGTCCCAACCTGGCACAATGGCACTGGGCATTCCTACATGCCAACGTAATGCACCAAAGGTCCAGTTTAATGTTAAGAAAATGACAGAAAACACCTCATGTTTCTAGACAACATGCAGTCATCGTGTATTGAGCTAAAAAATAGTCAATTTTATACAATGGTACAGTTTATACTAAAAGATTGTTTCATGTACTGTATATAAATTAGATCAAGTGAAGATTATGTCCCCCTGACTGAAAAAGTGAAGATTGTATCCCTAACCTTGAATCCTAAGCCCCTTGTGAACGTATTGAATTATACTTTATGCAGTAGTGTCATGTGCGTAATATTTGTGCCGTGTGCATAGCAAAAACTAAGTGTGCAAAAGACACACATTAGAGTGAATTTATTTTACTAACAGGGTATCACACGCTGAGCATGCAGCTTTGTCATAATTAACCTTTGTAATCACACATGCTGTAGACTTTGAATTGTTAACCTTGTAGGGAATTGCTGCATTCTATAAACTCTTGCATTAGAAAAAATAAAGTAGAAGAAATGCTAGAAACACACAAGTGTTGTTTCTCATTGTACTCTTCTCTGATACATCTTGTATATAATTAGGCATACCTGATGGATAAGGCTATGATACCCTTTTTGTATCACCTAAATTAAGTGATTATTTCAACAACAGCTAACACACGGCTCTGTTCTTTCCATGACTGCGCATGCACATGACGTTGGAAGGGAGAGTTCATTTGCACTGAGGTAAAACAGGTATGCAACTGACAGGTGGTATAAGTGACATTATCGGGCATCTCTACAGCAGTGTTGCCACTATTAAAGTTCTAACCCTCATAAATTGTCAAACAGCGCTAATTACTAAGGCCCCCTGTCCATGGCAGTGTATTCGCCGCCGGTAAACCACCGGCGATTCACGCCGGCCGACGCTTCCCATAGCATTGCTATGGAAAGTGCCAGCACCTATCCACGAGCGGAGAATCATTGCAAAGCTGTGAATTGCCCCGATTCTCCATGGTCAGCCTATCTATTAGATAGGGCTGTCCGGGGGAGATTCGGCGGAGGCTCCTGCTCCCAGGCGGTGGCTCCCGCGTCGGAGCTTCACCGCGGGATACTGCATTGCCCGTGGACAGCCGGTCTAGCAAACAATCTGGACTGAGAAAACTTCCATCAACCTCTTCTGCGTTGGTTCGCTAGTTGCCAATATTCTGATGGAATTTCTTGGAACAAGGATGGTGCGCCATCCTGGCCATCCATCAGAAGTGGCTCCACATTGCTGACCTCTCATGTTTGGAAACCTCTGAGAAAAAAGCTGCACAACTGCCTGGAGTATCGGCACGCACCATAGTTGACGTTTATAATATTTATCATGAAGTATGTAGTGTGTATTTTCGTACTGACCCCGTTTTGATCGATGGCCTCGGTCATTATGGTCAAGTTGACGAGTCTTGTTGCAGTCATGAAATAAAGTATCATCGCAGTCGTGCCCCAGAATCGAGAAATATGGGTCTTTGGGTTTGTGGACAAGCTAACAACACCAGCTGTTGGTTATACGGAGGTTGTTTCTGATAGAAGTGCTGGAACCCTCCTTCCTATTATTTGACATGTGGAGCGCGTAGGTTCGACGGTGCACAGTGATTCCTGGGCCGCCTACAGCAATATTCAAGCGGCACTAAATTTGAGTCATGAACATGTCAATCACTGTGATCCAAAAATTAAAATCTGTTACTCTGACTGGTGCCCACACGCAACATACAGAGTCATACTGGAATAGACGTAAGGCTCGCATCAAAATAAAAAGGGGCGTTCTTCGTGAAGTGCCTCCAACGTATCTTGCAGAATTCATGTGGAGAGATCGGTTGGGCAAGGAAGCATTTAACGCTCAGCTTCGGCAGATTGCAGGGGAGTTTCCTGTATTTTCATTTATTTCACTAAATTTATTAACAAAATATAAAACAAGCAATCAACTTCATTTACATCAATTAATTAAGTTAGCACTAAAAATGGACTTCAATTGTATCGAGTGAAATTTGTGTCCTAGGGGGATAGAAATTCCACTTGATTCTATAAATTTATTTGTTTAGAATTAGCTTTAATCAATTAGGTTTTATCTTATGTTTAATCAATTTTCTATAACAAATTTGAAAAAAATACATAGTTTCCTACATGCTATACTGTATATACTCGAGTATAAGCTGAATTTTTCAGCACAAAAAATGTGCTGAAAAAGCCCCCCTCGGCTTATGAGGTAAAACAAAACAAAAAACTCAATACTTACCTCTTAGCCGGTGCCTGCGTCCTGGGCGCGATGCTGTCCCCCGCAGTGGGGCAAGCTGCTTTAGTCTTCCCCCCGCTGTCATCTCTTTGGCTTGATTTTAAAATCCCTGCCGTCAGTGCTGTGTGAGGAAGTGCTGAGATTGGATCAAGTGCAGGCCAATCATAGCTGGCGCTCGATAAACCAATCACAGCCATTCAGTGATGTCATTCTGAATGGCTGTGATTGGCCGGCACTCAGTCCAATCACAGCGCTTTCTCACACAGCACTGATGGCAGCAATTTCAAAACCAAGCCAGCGAGATGACAGCGGGAAGAAGACTGAAGTACCTTTACGCACTGCCGGGAAGAGCATTGTGCCGGGGACAGCACTGCACCAGGGACACAGACGCTGGCTGAGAGGTGAGTATTGCTTTTTTTTTTTTACCTAGTATATACTGGAGTATAGCTAGGCTCATACTTGAGTCAATAAGTTTTACCAATTTTTTGTGGTAAAACTTATTGACTCGGCTTATACTCGGGTCGGATAATACTCAAGTATATACGGTATGTGTTATTACGTTTTTGCACTGCATGCTGCGCTATTTTTTCAGGCAAATTTGACAGACTCCGCGATGGAGCTACTGAAGCAGATGTAAACCTGGCCTGAGCATCTCTGTAACAGGATCTTATGCAAAACAATGGGGCAGAAATAGGAAACTGCCTATAGTAGCCAATCACAACGCGGCTCTCATTGTTTAAGAGCAGGATATAAATGAAAGCTGTGCTTTGATTGGTGCACACAGGCAACAGAGACAATTTTTTTGTTCAGGTGCATTAGGACAGAACGATTATCAAAAGTGAACGATAATCGTTCAGTTCAAAAGTGAGCCAACATCTAAAATAAGCGCCGGCTTGTTCACTTTTCGGGCAGTTTAAACACTTTACATAGGAATGTGAAACACTGAATGAGAAGTGAATGAGTTGAACAAGTTAACGATGAATTTGCCTGTCTAAACAGACTGCACGAATGTGAATGAGCTGGTGACGACGTCACTAGCGCATTCGCTCGTGCAAACAATTCTGATTCAGCATAAAAGGGGCATTACGTATATCTGCCCTGCTGTCTTTTTGTGTTTGTCACACTCAGCCTGGACAGATACTTCATACCTACATGTTCTTTAGGCCACATATATTTTTGGCCAAATCTACATCATGAAGAGGGATCAAATAAATGATCATTCAGATGGAAGGGCAAATTGGTTTTTAACCTATCACCCACCATATATGAAGTCAATTGTCCTGGTTAGAAGGAAGGATGACTCCAATACAATGCCGTAATGGAAGGAACTCATGAAATGAAGACGGAGGCCCTTTCATCGGGATTAATGAAGGCCTCATTTCTTCCACTAGTGAAAATGGAATCACTACAGACATGGTTCCCTCCATCATGGACCAGAACACAGAAACTTGTATCCTGCTTAATATGTTTAGAAGACCATACCTCAGGGGAGCAAATATCCAATTTCTACATGGTACATCATAGGATGGAAGAAAGAAACTCCTCTTCTATGTGTAGAGCAATTGCCTAGATATTAGCTCTTCTACACATAGGTTTTATTACAGGCCACAACATGCATCCCAGTTATATGTCATTGATATATTAATAATATGTGTATTCTATTATAAATTATATCTTTTCATATGTTTCTCAAATCAGCCTATGCAAACACTCATATATATATATATATATATATATATATATATATATACCTTCTAAGTAAATAACTAGCAGTTAAATGGTTAACTTGTTCAATATTGTATTCTGGTGTGTGTTGGATTCTTGTGCGGTATCTCCCACACACGGTTCCCAGGACATAGCATTACAGGGATATTAATGTCTATTCCAGTTGTGTTTCCTAGAAATCATGTGTTTAGTAGTAACATACACCTTAAAGCATTAACATTAGAGATGAGCCAGCACCAAAATTCTCGGGTGCTTGTTGCTCGAGTCAAACTTTTCGTAATGCTCGAGAGCTCGTTTCGAGTAACGAGCCCCATTGAAGTCAATGGGAGACTCGAGCATTTTTCAAGGTGACCTATGCTCCACATAGGGGAGGTTTTGTGAATCACCTGAAAACATCAGAAAGTCTTGGAAACACCACAGAAACGGATAGGGAATGGCAGGGGCATCATGCATTGGTGCATATGAGGCTCCCAGGCCCCACTATTAAGCCAAATTGTGGGCAAGAGCCTGGCGGTCACCCCCCTAACAATTTACTTGGGCCAGACCATAATCAGCAAGGCGCACGCGCTGGCACATCTTAACTAAGCACCACACTAGGTGCAACGAAGGCCAATCACCACCTGCAGGTGACACATCTGCCTCTTCTCCTGTGTTACATGCTGGCATTGCTGTCCAATTCCCCGCACAAGGCTGCATCCACAGCATACTCAAATTTTTCCCTGCGCAGCATTCAGCTGCCCTCATGCCACACGCTCGCTTGATATCCAAACCACCCTCATGTCTATTTATAAGAGCGTCTTGGATGAGAAGGAACCGGAGATACACAGTGCATATGTTAGTCATTACAAGCTAAGCGAATCATGAGTGTCGCGGCTTGTCCGTAACGACAGCTTCGTGGCATGGTGGCCTCGACACAGGCTCAGACCTGTTGCCTTGTCATTCAGGAAATGGGTTAATGCACATTCTGCAGAGACTACTGGTTGCTGTCTCTCTATACTGCATGGGTGAATGCTGACTATTAGTCATTCTTGGGAGAATGTTGGGGGTGTGGTTCTCTAATTGCTCTTTCAATCTACAGGTATGGAGAGCTTTATATTCTTACCCCTCCCTTTACTTTCCACTGCTTATTCAGTTCTCTAGAGGAGCGGTTGGTTTGCAGATCCTCTATGCTGAGTGAATTGATCCTGATTCAGATAAGCGCTACTAAATCCTTTCAGTTGTTTTTGGTTACCTTTATTGTTTTGCTTTGCTGTGTCAGTTCATCTCTCCAGGGGTTCCTATAGGGATTGTCAGGACCAAGGAAGAAGACAGTGGGGCTGTCCTTATCAGGACAAGGAATCCGCTTTCAGGCAGGGACCCTTCACCCCCTTGATAGGTTAGGGACAGGCTTCAATCTTCCTGGAGTGGTGCTCACTGTCCTGCATTGCATGGTGTACAACTATTACCATCAGTGTGTACGTCACCCTACGGTCGAGTTAGCGTTGTGCTCCTGTGCCACACAGACGAGTCATACAGGCTTTCATCTTCCTGGAGTGGTGCTCACTGTTCAACAGTGCATGGTGCACTACTATTGCATTTAATGTGATCGTCACCCTGCACCCGTATTAAGCGTGGCTCTTGTGCCACACGGATGTGACATGAGTTGTTATGGTGTTGGGGGGCATGTATTTGTATTGCTGCATCATTTGGGGTATATTTTTACTGTGATGATGTTATTAAACCTGAAGCGTACTAATGCTGATGAACATTGTGTCACTGTCTGTTACTGGCATGCATGCTCTTCTCAATAATCAATTTGGAGCAGGACAGTGAAATTAGAGAGAATCCATTTGGTTCCCATAACGCCATCCTCCCAGATTACATCACATGTATACCTAGACTGGCATGATTAGGGAGCATGTACATAGTCGCTCAAATAGAAGCCTCCCAATGCCACTTCATAGGAAACATCTGAGTATTTTTAGGATGACCCATCCATCGCCCATCGTACAAGGACTTGATTGTCCCACCTGGGAAGCAGGTATAATTTAATATATGAAAACGAGATTGCAAGAAGTGAAAGGAATAGACAAAATGAGTATAGGAGCCTCTCCCTGTTGGAACAAGTCATATCCTATTCATCACTAGCCTGAAGAAGTCATTCCTTCCATCAGTGACAATAAACAGAAGTAAGGTCCTGTGTCGCGAGCCAACTGTACCTATATTGATATTTCTGTTCTTCTGTATGTTTTTATCCACATTATGCTATATTGTAGAATGTTTCTTTAAAGTAGGATAGAGGCGTAATATTAATGGAAAGGTTTAGCAGTAGGGGAGTGTATGTTTGGATATGAGAAGCTGTGTGAAAGAGCATTGTTCCCAGGGCTACAAAAAGGACTGACAAAAGTAGTGTCCATTCTGCTTAAAACATTTGGAGAGTAGACGACACAATGTGCAATCAGCGTGGTTATCTCTCCGCCACGCTGAGGGAGAAGCGGCAACCTTGTGATCAGACATTCTTTCAAAACCTCCCAATGCCCATGGGTCTGTATGACATGTGACACAGTACCTAAATGACTGGAGGGTCGGATAAGCCCCTCTAGTCAGGCTCCCCAATGGCCTATTGCTGAGTTTGGAAGGGTAGCAGGTGGCCCCAAACTTGCTTCATGACCCAAAATGTAGAGATGCTCAATAAAATGGTGCAAGTTCTGGCGAATCTTTTGCCATCCTGGTGTTACAGGATAGCTATTCGTGTGAATGGCTCTTGTTGGCTCAATGTGTGTCTGACTACGAATTGCCTTAGAAAAGTTAGTTCATTGCTAGGGATGCCAGGAACAAGGGAGATCAACTATTCACCCTGATCAGAATTATGTATGTTGGAACAATCTGTTTAATAGTTTGGCAGCAAAGATATATGCCTAGCAGTCTACCACAATTTCAGGAGGCAGTGTCCAAGAAAAAATATGCATTGCTGGTACACCTAAAGGGCAGACTCCAAATTCTGCAGTATCTGAGCAATAAAAGAGTCCGATGTGGCATGAAAATGTATAAATTCTGCAAAAGTGATTTCGAAGACACTCACTACTTTCGCATATGTGAAGGGAACGGCTCACAAATCAATCTTTTGGAAGGGGCTTCCTGAGAACAAATGACTAAATAGTGTGGGACCTCTTGCACCCACTCCTAGATCAAGGGTACCTTGACAACTATTATACTTGCGTCCCACTTCTAAAATGCTTCTATACAAAAAAATACAGTGGCATGAGAAACAATTCACGGAAACTAGAGAGGTCTTCTAAAGACATTAAATGCGGGAAAATAGAGAGGTGGTGAATGTAGAGCACTCAAGGGTGACTATATCCTGCTAATGAGATAAAAAGGATATATTCATGCTGATGTCTGTTCATGGGGAAAACATCAGCCCCGTCCCCATATGTGACTAAGCCTGTATGTGCACAGGAGTATGATAGAAACATGGAGGATGTCAGATGCCACTGTGGCCCCTTAGTGCCACAAGCTGCAGATCTTTCTGTTAGTTCAGAGTGTCCCATCAATGCCACCAGTTATATTTGGTATCATCACAACCATGCTGACCTGCAGAAGATAGTCAACAAGTCATTTATGGCACACTTGTGTTTTCTTCCATTTAACCCCAATTCATAGAGTCAAGGCCGAAAAAAGCATTTAAAGGGTTACCAGCTCTGATGAGCGGCACGGCTCATCGGTGCTGTTGCGAGTGCGTGTAGGCTGTAAGAAACTGCCAGCACCCATATTGTATGGAGCGAGATCGCCCACAGATGAAACGAATGCAGAATCCACAATTTCTATGTGGTCATGTGAGACCAGCCTAAGGTAGTTGCTACCTTTTTATCATGTGACCGGGGACCGTTCATCGAGGCCACGGGTCTCTGCTGTTGGTCGCCGGGAGCAAGGAGATTTAAAATTTCCCAGGCTCCCTGGTTCCTGCACATGTGTCCGGCCTCCAGGAAGATCTTTCATCTCTTCTCACCAATCGCATCGGTGAGGGAAGATGAAACTTCAACTTTTTAAAAAACTTTTATGTGATCGCCATTATCCATTGGATAACGGCGATCATGTGACCAGTAAGGACATACCTTCAGGATTCAGGAGCCAGGAGATTTAAAATTTTCCACGGCTCCGGGCCTTCTGCACATGCGGCTGACGTAATGCCACCTAGCGCACATGCGTAGGAGGCCGGCGTCTTGTCCTGGAGGACCAGATTGGCGGGGAGCAGCACGGAGGACGAGGGTGAGTACGTTCAGCTGCCCCCATAGATCCGATCCATGAGGGCAGCTGAATCTTTAACTTTTTAAAAACTTTTTTGCACTTTAATGCAATCAGCGCTATCCATTGGATAGCGTCGATCGCATTGCCGGGGGACTCCCCGCAGCTCGGGATGACAGCTCCGTGTTGTCAGCTGACTCTGGGCACCGACAGCATGGAGCTGTCACGTCCACAGCCCATGTGGCTTTAATCCCTGCAAGAAGCATGTTTCTATGTCCTCAGTGATTAAAGCCCACTTTGCTAAGACGTAAAAACACTATGGGCTGGTCACTTTAAATATAGGCTATTTAATATAGCAGCAGAGTCCTGGATGAGGTACTCAACCTAAACATTGGACATTATACAAAAATGACACAAATAGCAAAAAACCCTGCATGCTTTACCACATTGAATCCTGTATTAATAGAGATGTACTACATTTACCGGGAAAGATCTCTGGACAAATTATTAAACAGCATGAATGCAAGTACTTGGATGAGAATGGAGTAATTAACCAGAGCCAGCATGGGTTTGTTACAAACAAGTCATGCCAGACGAATCTAATTTCCTTCTATGACAGTATCACTGACTGGGTTGATCACGGAAATGCGGTGGATATAGTATATCTGGACTTTAGTAAAGCATCTTACAAAGTATGTCACACCATACTTATTGGAAACCATGACCAAATATGGGATTGACAAGGCAACTGTTAGGTGGATTCACAACTGGCTGAGTGATTGTACTCAAAGAGTGGTCATAAATGGCTGCACATCCAAGTGGAAGAATGTATCAAGTGGGGTACCACAAGGTTCTGTCCTAGGCCCAGTGTTGTTCAACATTTTTATAAAAGATTTGGAGGAGGGAATTGAGAAAATGAAAAAAAGCACATAAAAATGGGAGGAATTGAGCTAAGCAGCAGCACATGTGCAAAAGACTTTGGTATACTAATGGATCACAGACTGAACGTGAGTCAACAATATGATGCAGCAGCAAAAAAGGCAAACACAATTCGGAGATGTATTAAGAGAAGCATAGAGTCTAGATCACGTGAAGTAATTATCCCCCTCTATTCTTTCTTAGTCAGACCTCATCTGGAATCCTGTGTCCAGTTCTGGGCACCCTAATTAAAAAAAAAACATTGACAAACTGGAGCAAGTTCAGAGAAGAGTTACTGAGATGGTGAGCAGTGTGCAAATCATGTCCTATGAGGAACGGTTAATGGATCTGGGATTGTTTAGCTTGCAAAAAAGAAGGCTGAGAGGAGACTTAATAGCTGTCTACAAATATCTGAAGGGCTGTCACAATGCAGAGGGATCAGCCCTATTCTCATTTGCACAAGGAAAGACTAGAAGCAATGGGATGAAACTGAAAGGGAAGAGACACAAATTAGATATTAGACAATGAGGGTGGTCAATGAGTGGAACAGGTTGCCACGGGAGGTGGTGAGGTTTCTTTCAATGGAAGTCTTCAAACAAAGGCTGGACAGACATCTGTCTGGGATGATTTAGAGATCCTGCATTGAGCAGGGGGTTGGACCTGATGACCCTGGACGTCCTTTCCAACTCTACCACTCTATGATATTCCATGTGCATGCAGGGTTGTGGCATGAAGAATGACAAGAGGCCGGCAACTTGCAAAATATTTTTTAACTGGACACAAAAACTGGCCATGGGACAACGCAGTACATCACAGCTTTAAATGTTATCAGCTGATACGGTCAAACCTAGCACCAGTGGTATCTTTCCTGGGCATAGTTGCGCAATGGTCATGTGACTTTGGCAACCTAGATTAATATAGCATAGGCAGGCTCAGACTGGCCCACGGGGAAACAAGTGGATCCTGAGCCAGAGTTAGCCTCCAATCCCCCTACTCTCTGTATGGGAACAAGATCTGTATGCAGTGGGTAAATGGTAATCCATCAGTGGAAACAGAGCCAATCACAAATGTTGCTAGCTTGCTACTAGTAATAGTGACCCCCATAGTAGCCCCAGAGATGCTGTTCAGCCTGAAGCCAATAGCAACCTACTGGCCTTTGGCCAGGCAGCATCTCTTCAAACTTTACACTCACCCCACATGCAGCTCCGGTCTGGCAATGGCCGATGCAGAGTCCATGACCGCTGACCTCTCACCTCGGTGCAGACACCAGTGAGGAGAAGTCAGCAGTCACAGACTTAGCGGCAGCTGCTGCCGGACCGGAGCCTCAGGCAGGGGTGAGTATAATTGCTGTTATTTTGATGCATGGCCAACGGGCCACATGAAATGAGGCGGTGGGTCAGATTCAGCTGGCGAGCCTTGTGTTTGACATGGGTGTTCCTGAGGATATTATCCTATAGGATACCACTGTGCCATACAATGTTAATTGCAGCTGAACACTGCATTTTTTAATGCTTGTGTAAGGCCGGCTGTTATGTGCTGTTATTTGGTACAGTTGTGTATTGATGATTTAGATATTTAGGCCGTATCTTTAATGGGGCAGATATAGAGTAGCTGAGCAAGGCACAAAGAAAATGTGAAGTGAGTCACTAGAGCGGAAGTTAGACAGGTGCAGCAAGAGGAGACTCTCCTAGAGACATTGCCTTGAGCAATCAAAACTCTGATTCCGAACTTTGCACTATTATCCTCTCCTAATGAGCCAAGGACTAAGTCATCCTCTATTGATGACTCAAGGACTATGTCATCATGTATTGATGGTTCAAGGACTAAGTCATCCTGTATTGACAGGTCAAAGACTAAGTTATCCCGTGATAACAGGTCAAGGACTATGTCATCCTGTATTAACATGTCAAGAACAAGGTCATCCCATATAGATGTGCCAAGGGCTAAGTCATCCCACATTAACAGGTCAAGGACTAAGTCATGTCGTATTAATGGGTCAAGGACTAGGCTATACCATATTTATGTGCCAAGGGCTAAGTCATCCCACATTAATAGGTCAAGGACTAAGTCATCCTGTATTGATAGGTCAAGGACTAAGTCATGTCGTATTAATGGGTCAAGGACTAGGTTATCCCATATTTATGTGCCATGGGCTAAGTCATCTTACATTAATAGGTCAAGGACTAAGTCATCCTGTATTGATAGGTCAAGGACTAAGTCATCTAGTATTGAAGGGTCAAGGACTAAGTCATCCCATAATGATGGGTCAAGGACTAAGTCATCCTACGTTTATGTGCCAGGGGCTAAGTCATCCCACATTAACGGGTCAATGACTAACTCATCCTGTATTGACAGGTCAAAGAATTAAGTCATCTTATATTGATGGGTCAGGGACTACGTCTTCCTATATTGACAGGTCAGGGACTAAATCCTCCTATATTGACAGGTCAAGGACTAAGTCATCCCGTATTGATGGGTCAAGGACTAAGTCCTCCTGTATTGCTGGCTCAAGGACTAAGTCATCTTGCATGGATGGGCCACGGACTAAGTAATTTCGTATGGACGGGTCAAGGACTAAGTCATCCCATATAATGGGCTAAGAACTCAGTTTACTCCATTTACTGTTGGAAATAAAACTGTTTTTGTTCAGTGGCTGTGGTGGTCATTCTTTGACTTATCTCTTGTCCACGGACCCTCTGGTGCCCCGCAAACAACCAGGCCTACTTCCAAATACGGCCATCATCAGAACTACTATGGCCAGAGTCTATTGCCGCTGAGAAAACATAAGGGAACCATGACTAGCCGAATTTATGCTCCTGTAGGGAACAACCAGGATGACCAGGATGGCACCAAACCGGTCCCGTTACACACATACCAAATAAGATCAGCAGTACCCCAGGGGAGGTGTTACATACATAAGATATGTACATGCTTCCTACAAGAATACCAGATGAGGTTGTTTGTGTATATTTGTGTGTAGGGGAGGGGGCGGTTATATAACAGCAATTGTGACTAATTATTATTTCTAATGAATCATCGTCACATCTGATTGTGTAGAAGATAATGCAGAGCGTGCTCTGGGAACAGCGTGACATGCAGCCATGTTCTGCGGGTGACAAACATCAGTTATGACAGGAGACGTGTGAGGTCTTCATTGATAGCTGTCAGAGAATCAGCGCTTTTTCCCTGTCTAGCAACATGAATGCCTTATGTCGAATCGAGAGCAGAAGAATTGAGTGTTTGGTTGTGGCAGAACCGAATTTGTCACTTGCCACAACCCATTACCATATCACACAATCCATGTGTTTAAAGTGAAGGTAAACCTATTGTGTCTTTATCACTGCGTTTGTTTCACGCACACTGGTGCGGCTTTCAGGCGCATTCGAGGATCGGCGAGTGTTTCCCATTGTTCCCATCACACGCCATGCAATGTGTTTTCCGGCCCCATTGACAACAATTGGCGATGTTTTCCAAGGGAACACCCAAAGATAGGACATGCCGTGATTGTTCCCGCACCACGGGGCCATGCAGGAAACGATCACCCATGTCTATGACCCCATTCAAAAGAATGGGATTGATATTTGTGCGCTCACAACACGCAAATCTTGCACGAATTTCTCAGCCGTGTGATAGTGGCTTAAAAACACAACACATAATAGATATTGTAACAATCCCAAATATTTTGTTATTTATTGCGCACAGTGAACACCAAAAAAAAATTTGTTTAAAAATAATAGCAGAATTCCTATTTTTGTTTTGTTCCCCACCCAAAAAGCACAGTAAAAAGCAATCCAAAAATCACATGTGCCTTAAAGGGGTGGTCTCGCGAAACCAAGTGGGGTTATACACTTCCGTATGGCCATATTAATGCACTTTGTAATGTACATTGTGCATTAAATATGAGCCATACAGAAGTTATTCACTTACCTGCTCCGTTGCTAGCGTCCTCGTCTCCATGGTTCCGTCTAAATTCGCTGGCAGCTTGCTTTTTTAGACGCGCTTGCGCAGTCCGGTCTTCTCCATTCAGCACGAGCCGCTTCAGTGTGCTCCCCGCTACAGCTCTTCTGCGCATGCGCAGACGAGCTGTCACTGCTCGGGAGCGCGCTGAAGCGGCCATTCTGCACCATCCTCTGTTAGAGGAAGGTGCAGAAACTGGAGCTGCCCAGCGGAGAAGACCAGCCCAGCCCAGCCGCCCCGAGAAGCCTCCCAGGTAAGTGATGGGTCGGGGGGGCTGTCGCTAGGCCGGGGGGGCTGTCGCTAGGCCGGGGGGGCTGTCGCTAGGCCGGGGGAGCTAGCGCTAGGCCGGGGGGGCTGTCGCTAGGCCGGGGGGGCTGTCGCTAGGCCGGGGGAGCTAGCGCTAGGCCGGGGGGGCTGTCGCTAGGCCGGGGGAGCTAGCGCTAGGCCGGGGGGGGCTGTCGCTGCGCCGGGGGAGCTAGCGCTGGGGAGCCGGGGGCTAGCGCCGGTTACCTGCTGTCTGGTCGGCGGCTGCGGGGCGTCTGGTCGGCGGCTGCGATGCGTCCGGTTGCCATGGAGACACAGCTGGCGGCGTCTCGGGAGCGCGCACGTCGGGCTGCAGCGAGCGACTGGGAAAGAGCCGGCGGCCATCTTGAGGAAACTTTTATAACTTGCTGAAACGCTGGAACGGTAAGTACGAACCAGCTAGAAATGTCATTTACAGGGGGGCTTTGTAATGTGTGTTTAATGGGGGGGACTGGGCAAAAAAAAAAATTAACTGCTTCCTCGAGACATCTCCTTTAATGTAGTACCAATCAAAGTCTTTCCGCAAAAAGCAAATCCTCTCAGAGCTTCGCTGCTGGAAAAATAGAAGTGCTCTGGGTCTTAAGGCCCATTTAGACACAACGATTATCGCTCAAAATTTGCTCAAAAGCCGTCTTTTGAGCGATAATCGTGCAGTTTTCGTTATGCCATCGCTCATCCTTGTCTTTCAGCATGCTGAAGGACAATGATGACCCTTATCAGGGATTCACAGCAGGATACAGCTGATACTATTGTTTCAATGGGAGGGCGTGGGCGGAGCTAAGCTCCTGCCCCCTTCCTGCAGCCAGCAATGGGAGGGGCTGGACTTAGCTCCGCCCCCACATGATGCCTCCCATTGCAAACAGCCAAAGAGGAGGAGAGAGGAGGAGAGAAGAGGGAGGGAGTTTAGCAGTCACTCTGCTAAACTCCCTCCCACCTCCCTTCTCCGGCCGCTGTCATTGGCACCCACAGGAGCCCATGCAGCGGCCGACGTATTCTGTCCCAAAAGATAGTTCCAGGACTATCTTTGTCGTCCGGCGCTATATTGGCCCAGCCTTTCATGCCACGGGAATACGGCCATGTGATCTGATGCATTGGAATCCAATGCATCAGATCGTAGTGTATATCGGCCGGGCGTAAAAATTACCCCATTTTAAAAATACACATCTTAATATATTCACTGAGGGGGGGTCTGGAATATTTTGACCACAGCGTTTTTTTCAGGAGTTAATGCAATTTAAAAGGAGAAAACACAACGGGGCCCAAACCGAAAAGGGCAGCCGGTTGTTTTCAGAACAGACATTTTGCTTGAAGGCGTTTTAGGCCCCATTGCCCACTTGTAGAGCCCTTGAGCAACCAAAACGATGGAAAACTCCCACAAATGACGCCATTTTGATAACTAGATCCCTTAACGAATTCATTGTGGGGTGCACTGTGTAATGGGATCATTGGTGGGGGTTCTCCATTGTTTTGGATGCTCAAGGGCTCTACAAGTGGGCAATGGGGCCTGAAACACCTTCAAGCAAAAGGAAAAAATTACGATTTTCATTTTTTTGGCAATTGTGTCATTTTAAAACAGGTCTTCTTTGTACAGCACATATATTAATGAAGATTTGCGCCCCAAAATGGATCCCCTTGTTTGTCCCGTGTTCAGAAACATACCCATTGTGGCCCTAATCTACTTACTGGACACATGGATAGGCCTATAATGGAGGGAACACCCGTTGAATTTTAGGGCACAGCTGAATAAATTCCAGGCCCCATTGCTCACTTACACAGTACACCATTTTTGCTTATATTTCCCATGCCGTCGCATTAGCGTTGACACGAGTACCCGCAGTCCGTACACAATGTAGATGCGTATGGGCTGCGGGTATATCTGTGACCATAGAGTACAATGGGCTTTATGTTACGGATATCCACAGCAAAATAGAACCTGCTGCGTTCTGTTTGCTGCGAGTGGATTACGTAATTCCGACCATTGATTAATCCACGTATTACTGCGGATCAGACGCTTGCGGAATCCACAATTCCTATCTGGATGTGTAAGACTGGCCTAAGGTAGATCTAAATCCCTACCTTTTTATCATGTGACTGGGGACCTCAGTAAGTGCTCCAGGATCTCGGTGACCTTTAGTAGCCAGGAGCAAGGAGCTTTTAAGTCTCCCGGGCCCTCCCCAGCTTCTTCGATTGCGTCCGCCATTTTGCCAATGACCCCATGCGTTGAAGCTGGGTTAAGGTCCGTGGATGAAGATCCCATCGGGGAACATCGCTGGAGGCCTTAGGTAAGTAATTTCACCTCCCCTCACGGATTGGATCTGTTAAAAGAGGTGAAAATTTAACTTCTTTACTTTTACATGATCGTCGTCATCCATTGGATAAAGACCTTCACGTGACCAGGGACTGCATACCGCGGCCCCCTGTGAAATCTCCGGGCTCTTGCCTATGTTTGGTAGCCAGGAGCAGGGAGATTTTTATTTACCCCGGCAATCTGCGGCTTTTGCGCATGCGTACGTGATGCTGGCGACGGGTGTGTGCGCAGAAGCCAGGGTAAGGCCCCCTGATAAATTTGGGAGCCTTAGGTACGTAATTTCATCTTCCCTCATGGATCATGATCGCTGTTATCCATTGGATAAGAGCATACAGCATCTCACTGCTCTCGGCTACTCATGCTGGCCAGGAGCAGGACGGAGGTGAGTACATTCAAGTCTCCTCATGGATCGGATGAGCTGAAACTTTAAGGCTTCATGTCCACGGGAAAAATAAGAATTAAAATCCGCAGCGTTTTTTCCGCACGCGGATCTGCGCCCCATAGGAATGCATTGACCACCCGCGGGTAGATAATACTCGCGGATGGTAATTAAAAAATTTCTGGAGCATGAAAAAAAATGGACATGCTCCATTTAAGGCTGCCTGCAGATGAGCGGGTCAGATCCGGCGGCGAGAATTCTCGCCGCGGGACCCAACCCGAGCGCCTGCAGGGACGAGCGCGTACTCACCCGCGCCCGGCGGCCCCGGCTCTTCCATGCGCAGACCGGAGCCGGCGGCCGGGTGAGTGACGTATCTGTGCAAGGCTCTGCGAGCCCCGCACAAAAAAAGGACATGCCGCGGTTTGTTTGCCGCACGACATTTCTTGCGGGCAAACCGCAGCCGTCTGCATAGGAGTGCGTATTGTAATGCACTCCTATGCAGGCTTTGAGCGGCGGAAATCCCGCGGGAAATCCCGGCGCGGGATTTCCGCCCATGTGCAGGCGGCCTTAGTGCGGATCACGCGTGCGGGAGCTCATAGAGCACATAGCTCAATTGATCTCTCGCATGAAAAATAAAAGACAATTACAGTGCATCCGCAGCCCACATCCGCGTTACAAATCTGCAGCGGATCTGATTTTCCCCTAAGGCCTCATGTCCACGGGCAAAATATGATTTTAAATCCGCAGCGGATCACCCGCATGCGGATCCGCATCCCACAGGGATGCATTGACCACCCGCGGGTAGATAAATACCCGCGGATGGTCAATAAAAGTGAATAAAGAAAAAATGGAGCATGAAAAAAAACGTGACATGCTCCATTTTCGTGCGGGTCTCCCGCAGGCTTCTATTGAAGCCTATGGAAGCCGTCCGGATCCGCGGGAGACCTAAAATAAGAATAACTTACCCACAGCGGACCAGGCAGGTCTTCTCTTCTTCACGGCCGGATCTTCTTGCTTCAGCCCGGCGGGATGTGCCCGGCGCATGCGCGTGGCACGCAGCCGGCGTGCCGAGTACATCCGCCGGCCGAAGAAAGAAGATCCGGCCGTGAAGAAGAGAAGACCTGCCCGGTCCGCTGCGGGTAAGTTAATTCTTATTTATTCCTATTTTCAGCGCTCATGTCCGCGGGGCAGGAGGGACCCGCTGCAGATTCTCCATGGAGAATCCGTAGCGGGCCTGATTTTTCCCGTGGACATGGGGCCTAAAGGGGTTGTCCGGCCACGCAGGGTGAATTTTTGTTATAATAATAATGCTTTCTTTCCACTAAGCATGGTAGCACACAGCATACAGGGCTCCAAACCGGCAGGGCATATCAGCTAGAATGTCTGTTTCTTACTTTGTAAACTGATGTTGCAAGCAGATTTCAAAGATGGCGCCATTGTGCTACAGTCCTACAATGCCCTGTTCTTCCCTCCTTTGTGTACATGCTCCCGATGACGGCAGGACGCATTGAACTCAAAAGCAGTCCCTCCTGCCCCCTCTAATTTCACTGACATTCTCCTGCTCCCGCCCATTCTAGTTTAGCTGTGTATCTAAACACTCAGGTGAGATACTGTCTGCTGAGATGATGTATCGATACAGCATCTCTGCAGATAGTATCACACCTGACAGGCATAGATACAATGCCCCCCAACCCCCACACTGGAATTAGAAACACTACCCCCCATCTCCCCACTGGGATTAAATACGCTACCCCCCCCCCCCCACACACACACACACACACTTGGGTTAGATACACTACCCCTCACTCGGATTAGATACACTACCTGTCTCCTCAAACACACAGATTAGATACACTATCCCTTACTCGGATTAGATACACTACCCCTCCCCCACACACATGGATTAGATACACTACCCCTCACTCCGATTAGATACACTACCCCTCCCCCACCACACATGGGTTAGATACAGTAACCCCCCCACACACATACATAGATTAGATACACTACTCCTCACTCGGATTAGATACACTACCCCCCTACTCGGATTAGATACACTACCTCCCCCCACTCTGATTAGACACGCTACTACCCCCCCATATGGCTTAGATACACTACCCCCCATACACAAACACAGATTACCCAAGGGCTCAGTCTTCAGTCCCCTTCTCTTCTCTCTCTACAGAGCCCCAATTGGACAAACCATCCTCACATTCGGCCTTTAATACCATATTTACACGGACAACACCCAACTATACACCTCCTCTGGTGACATCTCTAAACCATTCCTCTAAAACATCACCAACTGTCTGTCCGCTGTCTCTAACACTATGTCCTCCCTTTTTCTCAAACTTAACCCCTCTAAAACTGCCTCGTCCTTCTGCCTTCCAACCGACCTCCCCTCAACATCTCCATTCCAGTGCCTGGCACTATCATAACCCCCAGACAGCATGTTGGCTACCTCAGGGTCACACTGGACTCTGACCTCTCCTTTACCCCCCATATCCAATCTCTGGCCCAAACATGCCACATGCACCTCAGAAATATTGCTAAAATATGTCTGTTCCTCACCACGGACACTCTAAAGACACTCGTGGTCGCCCTCATCCACTCCCGACTCGACTATTGCAACTCTCTACTCGCTCCCCTCCAATCCATACTAAATGCGGCAGCTAGGCTTTTTCTATCCAGTTGTTACTCAGACGCCTCTGCATTATGCCAGTCGCTGCATTAGCTGCCCATCCACTGCAGAACTACATTTAAACTCCTCACCCACAAAGCTCTGCCTCCTGTCCATACACCACCCAGCCCGCACACTCCGATCCACTAACACACTCAGACTAAACACCCCTGTAATATGAACCTCACATGCTCGCCTACAGGACTTCACCAGAGCAGCACCCATCCTCTGGAACGCTCTACCCCAAGGCATAAAGACAATCCCCGATGCACAAAATTTCGGATGCGCCTTAAAAACTCACCTCTTCAGAAAGGCATACCAAATCTCCTGACCTAGTCCCCTGCCCCTCCCTATGGCTCCCCACACCTTCCACCCTGTCTATCGCATATGACCTCTACCTCTTCACATCCTTACCGCCCCCGCCCAGTTTACTTTCTAATAACTGATTTCCACATGTAATTCCCGTACTGCCTGTGTTCCCCCATGCCTCATCCCCCCTCCCCGTCCTTGTACCTCCTGTATCACCCCCACCCCGTTTTGCTTCAAACTAATTGTATATCACATGTAATTGTTGTATTGTCTGCGTTCTTCTGTGCTTAAAAAGCGCTGTGGAATAAGTTGGTGCTATACAAATAAAGATTATTATTATTATGGTTACCCCTCACCTAGATTAGATACACTACCCCTCCCCCCACTCATGTTAAATATACTCCACCCCCCACTGCCCCACAGATTAAATACACTACCCCTAATTCCTATCTGCTCATGTGAGACCAGCCTAAGGTAGATTGCTACCTTTTTATCAAAATGACCGGGGACCGCTCTGCTGTCACATTGCAGAGAAACCATGGTAGTACTACAGACCCCCAATAGTTGCCCCAGTAGTAATAGTGACCCCACAATAGTTGCCCCAGTATCATTAGTGACCCCCCAGTCGTTGCCCCAGTAGTACTACAGACCCCCAATCCTTGCTCCCGTAGTAATACAGACCCCCCAATAGTTGCCCAGTAGTAATACAAAAACCCAATATTTGCCCCAGTAGTAATACAGACCCCCAATAGTTGCCCCAATAGTAATACAGACCCCCGATAGTTGCCCCAGTAGTGATAGTGACCCCCAATAGTTGCCCCAGTAGTAATAGTGACCCTCAACAGTTGCTCCAGTGGTAATACAGACCCCCAACAGGTGCCCCAGTAGTAATAGCAACCCCCAACAATTGCCCCTGTAGTAATAGTGACCCCAAATAGTTGCCTCAGTAGTAATAGAGACCCGAATAGTTGCCCCAGTAGTAATACAGACCCCCAACAGTTGCCCCAGTAGTAATACAGAACCCCAATAGTTGCCCCAGTAGTAATAGTGACCCCCAATAGTTGCCCTATTAGTCATAGTGACCCCCAATAGTTTCCCCAGTAGTAAAAGTGACCCTCAACAGTTGCTCCAGTGGTAGTACAGACCCCCCAACAGTTGCCCCAGTAGTAATAGCAACCCACAATAGTGGCCCCAGTAGTAATAGTGACCCGCAATATATCTTCTGTATGGCTCATTTACAAAGTACACACTATATTACAAAGTGCTTTGTAATGGCCTTACAGAAGTGTATAGATGAGTATGTCATGGCTGGACAACCCCTTTAACTTTATTTTACTTTTTCTTCACTTTTAAGGAAGATGGAACAATACCTCTGCAGAGCGACCTACTGGATGGCAACATTTCTTTTTAACAAGTCTGTAAAACAATAATTATAATAATAGTCTTTATTCATATAGCGCCAACATGTTCCGCAGCGCTTACAAAACAGGGGGAACAGATACAAAACCACGGTTATATGTAGTAATTAGTTGATGGAAACAATAGGGGTGAGTGTCCTGCTCCAACGAGCTTACATACTACAGATAATGGGCTGATACAGAAGGTAAAGGGGCTGGAGATGTATGGTGAGGTGGAGAGTGAGGGATACTATACACATAGACAATGGTCAGACTTGAGCCGTATAGTGACTGAATAGGTGTGACTGGGGCGGTTGATGGTGGCTAGCAGGGGTTGCAGTCAGTAGGTCAGGAAGCATGTTATCAGGCGGAGCACAGAAGAGTTTGGTTTAGGGAATATCGTATTCCTCCCTGAAAAGGTGCGTTTTTAGAGCACGCCTGAAGTTTAGTGTGTCAGTGATTGCCTGGATAGCTTTTGGTAGCGTGTTCCAGAGGATTGGTGCTGCTCTGGAGAAGTCTTGGAGGCGGGAATGAGAGGTTCGAGTTAAAGGGGCGCTTAATCTGATTTCGTTGGTGGAGCGGAGGGCGAGGGCTGGGTGGTGGATTGAGATGAGGGAAGCAATGTAGGGCTGTGCGCTGCTGTTGAGAGCTTTATGGATGAAGGTAGTGAGTTTAAATTGAATTCTGTACTTGACGGGCAGACAATGCAGTGACTGGCACAGGGCAGAGGCGTCTGACTAGCGGCTGGACAGGAAGATGAGTCTGACTGCCACATTCAGGATAGATTGGAGTGGGGAGAGTCTGGTGCAGGGGGAGGCCGATCAGCAATGAGTTGCAATAATTGAACTGATAGTGGATGAGAAGAAAGTTTTGTGAGAGATGGCTTGTAAGGTGAGAGTAAACCAGGCATTCTAATAGTTTAGCGATGAAGGGGAGGTTGGAGATAAGTCAGTAGTTGGCAGAATTGGTCGAGTCAAGAGTCGGTTTCTTTAGCAGTGGGGATATGATAGCATATTTGAATGAGGAGGGGAAGATGTCAGAGGTCAGAGAGAGGTTGAATATAGTGGTGAGGTGAGAGATGACCACAAGGGAGAGGGACGGAGGAGGTGTGAGGGGAGAGGGTCGCTAGCGGAGGTGATGGGGCGAGCGGAGGAGAGCAGTATGGAGACTTCTTCCTCTGTCGTTGGTCTAAGTACAGAGGGTGAGCTGGAGCTAGATGCAGTACTGAAAAGATTAGGGTCAGGGCTAGTCTGGGATTGGGAGGTTATTTCCTGCCGGATGTCATTGATTTCCTTTTTGAAGTAGGCAGCCAGCTCTTCAGCACTGAGATCCGTCACCTAGGGCTGCAGTATAGGGCTGAGAAGGGAATGAAAAGTGTCAAGTAGTCACTTGGGAATAGGAATAGGGGATTGGTAATAGAAAACCAATCCAGAATCCATACGCAAATAAGGGAGATTAAAATAACACCTCTAGGTTTTATTCCATCTCCCTTATTTGCATATTACCCAAAGGAGCGTGCATGGCCATTTGGGTCTCCTCACTCACCGTCTAGGTGCTCTCCCTAAGGAGAAAAGATAGTGTTTGAGAATCCATACACAGACAGCTGTTTCAGGGTGTTTGCCCCTTATCAGTGTGCAGTAGGTTTCTGGCTCGACTGGTGAGAAACCTGTGATGTGGGTCAAGAGGGATGTTGTCTCTCCTTAAGGAGAGCACCCAAAGAGTGTGTGGAGACACCTTTATACAGGCAAAAACATCGTTGGCTTGTTCAAACCAGAAATCGTTCAGTCTTTCACAGTATTCGCTGTATAAGAAGGAATGACCGAGCGCTGGTGAGTGGTGACATATGGCTTCTTTTTATCACTTTATGTGCGCTTTTATGGGAGACAAAATGAACAAAAAAAGCATTTTGGTTCTGTTTTTTACATTTTTTTTCAGCATTTGCTGCGCAGGATAAAAGTGTGTTCAGTTTATTACACTGGTCATTACCAATGTGACAATACCTAACATATGTTTTTTTTAAGAAAGGGAAAGTGCACAAAAAGCTTTTAAGAGTTTTTTTTTATTTTCCATTTTTTTAAGTCCCTGTGGTCTCATTTACATGGACGATGTTACACGCACACTGAAAATCATGACTAATAGAACCAATGGTTTCCTATGGAAAGGTTCAGATGAGCGATTTTAGGCCGCGCTCCTGCTGTGGATGGCACGGGCTCAGCTTCTTAGCCTGCACCATCCATGCAACATTAATGTATGTCCATTCGTGGGAACGCCTTCGGAGCCTGGATGGAAACATATGTGCTGGGATGGGAAGGGGTTAAGGCCTCATGTCCACGAGCAAAAGAAGAATTAAAATCCGCAGCGGATTTTAACTCTTCTCCTGCCCGCGGATCCGCACCCCATAGGGATGCATTGACCACCCGCGGGTAGATAAATACCCGCGGATGGTCAATAAAAGTGATTTTTTTTTTAAATGGAGCATGAAAAAATCCGGACCATGCTCCATTTTCGTGCGGGTCTCCCGCGGGGACGGCCCCCGCAGGATTCTATTAAAGCCTATGGAAGCCGTCTGGATCCGCGAGAAACCTAAAATAAGAATATACTCACCTGCTCCGGATCTTCCCTTCGCCGTGGCTTCATCTTCTCTCCGTCGCGACCGGATCTTTTTTCTTCGGGCCGGCGCATGCGCGGGGCACGTCACCGAAGTGCCCTGCACATCCGCCGGGCCGAAGAAAGAAAATCAGGCCGCGACGGAGAGAAGATGAAGCCACGGTGAAGGGAAGATCCGGAGCGTGCGAGAGGTAAGTTTATTCTTCTTTTCAGCCCTCTTGTCCGCGGGGCAGGAGGGACCCGCTGCAGATTCTCCATGGAGAATCCGTAGCGGGCCTGATTTTCCCCGTGGACATGAGGCCTAATAGTACCGCTAGGTCAGCATCTCATTAACCATCTCTTGTACTGCCGTTCATCTCCTTTATGTGAGCAGAACTGTGAGCGCAGCACTAAGGGCAGCCTTATACAAGCGTATGGTGCAGGAGACACCCGCACTGCAATTTAAAAGGCTGTGCAGACTAAGGGCTCGGTCACACGAGCAAAGATCGCGCGGACGAAAATCCGCACCTGCCAAAGAAAGAACATTTGGGTGGCAATGGACGTGGTCATGCCGATTTTCATCTGCACGGGCTGCAGACGTTTTTCCACGCGGAAATACGCGCGGATCACCGCTCGTCTGACTGAGCCCTAATTAGTGCCAGAAAGTTTGATCTTCTGCCAAATTGCATAGTGTAATACGGAATTACGCAGATATCACGTGCGCATTTGTCCACACCCCATAGACTCCTATGCATGCTCCCTATGATTTCAATAGTCAATTAAGTTTAGTGTGGGGTAATTGCTGCGTAATCTGCAACAAAAAACTCATGTGTGAGCGAACCTATTGAAATCAATGGGTTCTATTCAATGCGTTTTGCGTGCACGAATTTTGCATGTGTAGTACTAATGCGTTCATGTGAATAAGCCCCAAGGTGTGTCTCGCTAGTCCGTCTACTTCTTTCATCTTGCTCGTTAGCATGTGGCGGCGATTCTCTCATTAGGAAACCCGCACATTCCTCGCTAACTTTATAATTTTCGTCTGGTTCCCTTTGAAAATTGGTCTGTATTTCGCCTGCATGTTACACAACAAGCTCTGCCTGGAGCACATGCTGAAAATGGCGCCTCCAGCATCCGAGCGCTTCTGTATGCGAGTCTGCATATCAGTGAGGACATCTGCTAATGTGACTTCGGTAATGGCAGCAACATCCCGCCGTATCGCGCCGTTAAGAGTGAGAAGTGCTTGCTGTATAGATGGCTGTTCAGCAAACCCCACGAGAAGAAATCCGCTTTTTGCACGTGCACAAAATTAGGACCTGCTCTATTTTCCTGCATATTTGCGCACTGAGGGCCCAATAGAAGTCTATGGGAGGTGTGCAAATACGCAGGCAATACGCACGCAAATGCATCTGGACCTCATTAGGCTGTATAGTCTTTTAAATCAGGGCGGGGGTGTTTTGCGTGCGCATGTAAACCACCAGAGGTGCGCAAAAAATACAGTACTGTACTCCTGCGAAAATGACTGTTGCGCTGAGATGAGCAGATTTGTGCATACGGTCGTCTGAAGAAAAATACTAATAATCATCATTTGTATAGCGCCAGCTAATTAAGCCCTTACATGCGTAATACAGACAGCTCATTGGTCGGCATTGCGGTATTTAGACAAACATATTTTACGCAAGAAGATCGCAGCATTTCCCATTAAAGTCAATGGGATTGCGATAATACACAGCGAGGGCTTCTTCACGCGACCATTGAAGTAGGCCGAAGCACGCACAATGGGTTTGTAGTTATGAGTACGTTTTGCGCACGCAGAAAAAGTAGGGCCTACTATTTTTTCCTCTGTTTTGCACAGCAAAAGCCCCCATAGGGAGGTGCGCAAATATGCAAGTGGAAGCATGAACCGCCGCGCAAAATACGGGGCAAGGAACACATCTGGACCTCATTAGGTTAAATAGCCTTGTAATCCACGGGAAGGGTGTGTTGCAGAGGCGTGAAAATCACAACCGCAAAACGGGACAAAACCATTGATTTCGTTTTCACTAGCGGGATCCTCGTGCGTTAATACTACGTGTGAGTAAAGATGGTGACACCATACGACCCGGGTCCGACCACCCCCTGTAAACAACCACTGTGACTACTGCCTCCAAAGGAGGGAGCCCTGCTCAGCCTCTTCTGCAGTCGGACTCCGGGACCCGCTCGCCCCCGCTAGATGCTTCAAGTCCAATCCTGATGGAGTTACTGGAGCACGTGATGATTCCAGGACCTTCTCATGGGGAAGGGGGGGGGGGGGGGGTGAAGCCACAGCTGACCTCAGAGACAGGTAAATACCAACCTGCCATCACAGATATGCGCCAGCATCCCCGTTGGCCCTACATTTGACAAAATGAACTAAGTGCCATTATGTATTGGGGCTACATCAGAGGCGCAACTTGATGCTGATGGGTCCCAATGAAAAATCTGTAACAGGGCTCTGAACTATAATGCTTTATTTCTAGTATTCTGGTTCTCATTAGTGACCTTATGGGCCCCCAAAGGCTCCAGGGCCCAGGTACAACTGCATGCTCTGCAGCCAACAATGGTTATGTCCATGGGCTACATTAGGTCAATATATAAGATGGCTAGGAAAAAGTAGGCCGGTACCACACTCTTATGAGAGCTGCCTAAGAGATAAGCTGTCTTTGTTGCCCATAGCAACCAATCACAGCACAGCTTTCATTTCTAATTCTGCTGATGTACAATGAAAGCTGCGCTGTGATTGGTTGCTATGGGCAACAAAGATTTTCTAGACTGCTTTCATAAGAGTGTTGTCCATAGCAACCAATCACAGTGCAGCTTTCATTTCTTATACCGCTGAGATAAAATGAAAGCTGTGCTGTGATTGGTTGCTGTGGGCAGCAAAAACAGTTTTCCTTTTAGACAGCTGTAGAAGTGGCTCCTAATTCCCTCACTCATGTGAATGGATGTTCACACATTCGAACAATCGCAGTTGCAAACTCCGCCCTCTCCCCACCACTAAGCATGGGAGATTCTGGCCTACAGGGGGCATACATTAGGGCTGGAGCTACGTTACAGCTTCAGTCCCAATCCCAAAGGCCAGGAGCAGCAGGCTCCATGCTGGGGGAAGGCAGTGTTCAAGAGGTGACTGGAATTGCCCTGATGACCTGGGGGCCGAGACAGACCATGTGGATTCTCCCTTTCCCCGGGTGACTCAGTCCCTGAAAGCCGCTGACAGCACAGTGGACTTGGAACAGCATAAGCTACAGGGATGGCGTAGGAGCGGGCCCACAGCTGAGGAGACAGCGGGGTAGATTTGGGCCTTGTCACGGGGCTCTACCATCTCCTGCCCTGGGGGTAGCATGGGACCTGTCCATGTTACCGCTGGGGGAACTTTCACGGGGGTAACCCAAAATGTAGATTACTTTACAAGTCCTGTCAGTCGTGACGCCACCGTTCCTTCCTCTGCGGTGAATCCGGGTAGTAGAAATAAGCAGTCCACACTCACAGGGAAACGTTTAAAGAGCAAAGCTGGGAACGGTCGGCAGTGCTAGTTTACTTGTAGAATAACCGGGAACAGTCCAAGAATGGTACAAACTCACGCCAGCAGGAAAATGGTGCAGAACACAAAGTGATGTGACAGGTAGGAAAATAACAGGACAACAGAAGAATCCACAGTCCAAGTTATCTGTGGGGTTCTGTTCCCGGCAATCTCCTCTACTCTTTCCAGCTCTCTACCGGTCAGCACTCACATTTAGAATACAAGCACTCCACTCTGCATGGCGGTTCTTCTCTCTCTCCCCCTCACAGTGTTTAGGGGTAACACTGGAGTCTCCTGGGTAGAGTAGGCCCAGGGAAGGCTGGTGGAAACCTTTCAGCTTCTTCCATTCCAGACCGCAGAGAGCAGATGGTGTCTGTGTGGCTCACTTGCAGAACTCCAATCACACCTTTCTTCTCCCCTGCAAGTCCAGACTGGAACCAAACAGAACGTCCCTCTTGCAAAACACATTGCAATCACATATATACAAAGCACAATCACGTGACACACAACAAGATACATTTTCCAGACATCTCACATACCAGACAGTTTACACACTCAGTGCTGCAGCTATGCAATACGCATCATAATCATGCAACATGAAAGTCACTAACAACACACAGGCACAAGACAAATGCATGCATACATTATGGAGGGGCCCTGTTAACTACGGGCCACTACACCGGTCCAACACGACAGTTAGGGTGCGCACATTACAGAGACGGATGCTTACGGATTGGGGCTTATAACCATGCTGGTACTGTCATGATGGGAGTTATATTAGCTCCACTCGATGAGCGTTATGAAGATCGTTGATGAGATGTACAAGACACTGTGGCGGAGGACCGGGCAATTCGGGGTTAACAACGGTATGCACCATTGAGAAATGTGAAACGGAAATGTACAGAAGATGTCTGTTCTCACCTACGGTGCGTGAGTCCGCATTGAAGCAGAGCTCCGAAATTTAGGATGTACTCTAGCACCTGCGGTGCATTATGGTGCCAAGTAGTGATGCCGCGGACCTGGGAGAAATAGCACGGAGTACGACGCTCGAGTACGGAGTATTACTAATAAGATGTGAGTCACTGGATAGTACGAAGAAAACCCTTTTTGTGTGCTGTGTGTCATAGCGGGAGACGCTGAGGAAATGAAGGAGGTCTACCCGGCACTTATGATGCCTCGAGTTCGCATTTCGCGTAGCTTTGCGAACGTGGGACGGAAATTTCTGTTGTTGGCAGTGACTTCCGGTTTAAGTACCCGTGCCTCCTATGGAGCGAAAGCATTAATTAACCCGTTAGTTCAGTAAAATATATTTTTAGAAAATGTTTTGCCTCCACCTCCATCTGTCATCGTCACGCCATCCTGAACCGCTGTCGCACTACCTCCGTCTGTCCCACCACCACCCGCGACCGCTTACGCAGCTTTCATAAAAGTGTAGTGCCGGCCATTTTTCTGTCGCCCCCTCTGTAGACATGTTCAATCTCTGCCCTAAAGTGGGTCTTGTCCTTTGATTGGTACGTAACTGTGAAGAGAATGGCCATCACATTTTAGAAAGGTGCTAGATGTGCCCACTAGATGTGCCCTCCAAGTCTGGGGCACCACAAATTGTACTTTCTACAGAATTCAGCAAGGCAAAGTTGATCGCCCTAACTTTGATCAAGGCCTGTTTTAGCGCCCGTTGCCGCAGCCCCAAAATACCGTTGGGTGGTGCAGGAGCTTAGCAGAGCTAGTTCCTCCTTTTCTACACACCAGCCTATGGGAGCTGCCGCCAAAGGTGAGAGGGCAGGATTTTAGCACACTAGCTCCCGTCCCATGCCTCCCATTGCAGACAGCCGGCAAGAGGCGGAGAGGGGGAGGGAGTTTAGCGGAGAAACTGCTAAACACCCTCCCACGTCCCTTCTCAGGCCGCTGTCATTGGCTCCTATAGGAGTCTATGCAGCCGCCGACGTATTCCATCCAGAAGATAGTTCCAAAACTATCTTTTCTGACCAGCGTAAAAGCGGGCGGCTGTAATGCGCACCGTATGCGCTATATTTTCTGGCCGGCCGCTTTTACATAGTGGAAAATACCCATCTGAACTGATGCATTCGAGTCCAATGCATCAGATGGTTGTCATTTTTGGCTAGCGCTCTATCACGGCAAAATTGCTGCGATAAAACGCTCGTGTGAAACCAGCCTAAGGGCGCCCACCCACTGGCGATTTTTTTTCCCTGCGAAATTCGCAGCATTTTTTTCTCTGCAGGGGTCTATGGGACTTGTAATGTTAAAATCGCGATCGCGCAAAATCGCGATTTCGCGGTAAATTGCGATTTTGCGCGATCGCGATTTTAACATTACAAGTCCCATAGACCCCTGCAGAGAAAAAAATGCTGCGAATTTCGCAGGGAAAAAAATCGCCAGTGGGTGGGCGCCCTAATACGGTACATTTTGCGCACGCAGTTCCATTTTCACATGCATGTACGACACACGCCTTTGCTGTGATTTAAAAGTCTGTTTAGCATAATGAGGTCCATATATCTTCTGTTTTCATGGAATTGCGCAGCTTGTTGCGCATTTGCGAAAATTTTCAAATCTCTCACGCAAAATACGGAAATGAAAATGAACAGTGGGCAAATTTTCTGTGCCTGAATACGGTCATCTGAAGGAGCCCTTAGGAGCTGTGGAGGAGGCCATGCCAGAGAGCGGGTGGGCCTCACAATGGTGCCCGGAGAGTTGGGTGTGGGTGCACAGCTGTTGGTGAGAGTTGAGTGACTAGTGTGACCCAACTAGCCTGGAGGGGGCCGGGTGCAAGGTTGAGGCCTGGGCATTGATTATGCAGCACCGCAATTGGCATGGGATCCACGATGTTTGGTTCGTAATGCACAAAAAGTACATTAAAATCCGCCAACATCCGTGCAAAAAAGACTCGCTCATAGTGCGAATACGTTGTGTTGAGTCGCTTAAAAAAACTCATACGCCCGTGTGAAGCCGTCCTTGGGACCCTTCTAGGCTAGTTTCCCTGAGCGATTCTTGTGTAGAAGCACAAGCACGATCATTACTGGGAAGACGCATCGGGCATCTGCGCCCGACAGGTCATTCCACGTAAAAGAGCCCTTAGTGAAGGATGGTGTAAAGCTATCTCACGAATCCGCAGTTCCCGCTTTGATGTCGGCCCCCATGAAGCTTACCCTCCACCACCTCACCGGCTACGGATGGCTGTACAAACATAGCATTTATTTTTCTTGAAATGGTGCCACTCTTGTCCATGGCTGTGTCTGGTATTGCAGTTGAGTGGAATTCAACTGCAATACCAGACACAGCCATGGAGACTAGTGGCGCTGTTTCCAGCAGATCCTGCTTTTATGGAACGTATAACTTATATGGAAAGGGTAAGAATTTGGCAGTAGGGGTATTTGTGCCCTATTTGGTGCCCGTCCATCTCTTTGGGGGGACTATATATGGGGGTGCAGTTGTGTGCCTGTCACTTTATGAACTAAAACAGAGGAAGATTTTCTGCTGTTTTCTTGAGTGCTCGGATATTAAAAAAAGGGGGAAAATAAGGATCTTGCAGTGAGTATGTGAGGGAGGATAGAAAAATCAAAGTGTGTGGGAGTCAGATGGAGTTTTATGTAAATGCTGTTTTTTTTTCCGGCAGCCAATGAGAGAAAAGACGGGAAATTATCCCGGCCCCTCATCACTTGCCAATTTGGCTAGCAGACCCTGCTGTCAGTGGATAATCGAATGCTGTAAGCTACAGGTCGGACTGGTGGACTATAAATGGGAGCAGGTGAGTGCAGAGGGCAAGGGGGGCATTAATCCAAGGGCAGGGGGCAATGGTGGGCTTCAATGGAAAAAGGAGCGATAGTCTGCAGTCTATTCCTATTCTATATAGGGGCTTGGAATAAAGCAGGTACAGGTAGATTCGGACAAGTTAGACGACTATTACCTGGAGTGGGTCCGATAAAGTATCATCTGGGGCAGTGATATTTTAGAGAACATATGAACCAATGAGGAAAAAAAGGATTCTAGATGGAAAAGCTGATACTCTGCATAAATGAGGGGGAGTTGGTAATGATCTGCGAGCGTGATGAAGGATTGGGGCATACTATTTAAAGAAGAAGGTGGAGGCACTCATTTCCAGCGAGGATCGAGAAGCAGGAGCAATGTTCTGCTGGTAAGAAGCAGAAGCTGTATGATTGGTGCAATGCTCTGCATGCCTTGGGAGAGGAATTTGACAACTTAAGTAAGAGCCTGTCTATAGATCATACAGGTTGGTGCATTCAGGTAAGGGCGATGCTTTTGCAAGTCACGGTGTGATCATCTGCAAGTGTGGTGATAATGGAGCAATGTTCTGCATGTCTGTTCCTACATCCCAAAAGAGCGATGCTCTGCAGATGACACAGTTCTGCACCTACGTTCTCGGCATGTCTTATTTTGATGATGAGCGATGCTCTGCAGATATTCACGACAATTTCTGTTCTTCTGTCAAATGCTTTTATAGGGTGATAGTCTGCAGTCGCATCAATAGGATGATACTTTGTGGTCATTTCAATAGGATGATGCTCTGCAGTCATTTGAAAAGGATGATAGTCTGCGGTCGCATCAATAGAGTGATACTCTGCAGTCATTTCAACAGGATGATACTCTGCTTCCATATAAATAGGATGATAGTCTGCGGTTGCAATAGGATGATGCTCTGCAGTCGCATCGATAGAGTGGTACTCTGCGGTCATATCAATAGAGTGATACTCTGCGGTCGCATCAATAGAGTGATACTCTGCGGTCGCATCAACAGAGTGATACTCTGCGGTCATTTCAACAGGATGATACTCTGCAGTCCCTAATTCTTAGGTCTCTTCAAGGTAGAGTTTTCCCATTGAAGAAAACCATTTAGTAAGTACAGATGTAGCAGAGCTGAGACGGTCATATATCATCATGATGCTCCTGTTGTCAGTAGTTTCACAAAGGACGCCAATGAATCTAACACTTCACGTAGAAGTCCTTTCCAAGGAGCCGAATGACACCTTCAGCTCTGCTACGCCTGAATCACTAGTGTATGGCTGTGTAAGGGTTAATAGTAGGCTGGTCCATAGGTTATCGGTGGGGAGGGATTAACGCTGCGAGGTATTGTAGAGGAATCCTTGTGCGGATTTGGAGAGGTGAGACGTTATCCTGTGTGCCTATGTGATGTATTGTCCGTGGCATGGGAAGGGTTAATCCAAAAAAAAAAAAAATCCCTTCCGTTGCTTTGGAGCGATTGATTCTGTTTGGCATCTATAACAAGGGGTGTCTCGGGGCGATGCGTTGGGCTCTTGGGGTTAGAATGAAATGCGTAATACGGGAAAGGGGGAATTAAAATTTTTACGCCACTAAGTAAACTAAAAACGGGTTGAAAGAACGCGAGGGAAATTCGACTTCCCGTTTGTGTTACCGATTCCGCTTTCTGGGAAGTTTAAAGATGTAGTAGAGCTGAGTTTGTCATGAAGCAGATCCAGGTTCTTGCCTTCTATTCCCCCACGGTTGGTTGTCATGTATGATGGGTCGCCTATTGCCGGGTGATTTCTGGGGTGTGACGCGAGCGGGCGTTCGTGTAGATGGCGGGCTGTGTGGGTCTGTTGCCATAGGATGCTGTCAGCGTCTGACATGATCTGGTAGAGGCTGTTGTCCCTGACGGCTGCTCCAGCTTGACTCATGCAGCACAGCGTGTGCGTGGGCGGCTCTGCTACCTCCAAGACCTTGCACTTGAAAAATCAAAGACTGGAAGACTTTCTTAGGGCTTATTCACATGAAGAAGAAACTCACGCGAGTTTTGGGTAATGTGCGGCGCAAAACATTTGCACGGATATGAAATCCATTCTTTTGAATAAATCGCCCGTTGTTTTCTATGGGTCCTTGGAAAAAAAAAATCGCATGGCGCTCCTATGGTAATGCGCTGTGCATGCGAGGGCGAAGCCATTGAAGTTAATGGGAAACATTTGCGATCCTTTGACGTGCGTAAAAATCGCAACTTTTTACAGACTTTTAATAAAAAAACACATCAGCATGAAAATCATACATCGCGCTCGGCCGTAAATAGCTTTAGGCCGGCTTCACGCGGGAGTGTACATATTTGTACACGCATGAGCGTAGCGTTTTTACTGAACGAACAATATTTTTCTGCCTCGCATTGGCGTATTTTAATGTACTTTTCGCGTCCGTAAGGCATATTCATTTGCACGCGGCAAACAAAGTCGCACTGATTGAAATCACTAATTAGTCATAATGAGTTTCAGATGTGTTTTTTTTATCTTCCAGCAGAATTACGCAGTATTTTGCGCAATCGCCTTGCGTATTTACGCACCCACATTGACTTCTATGGGAACCTTTGGTGCACACATAAGCAGAAAAATAGAGCATGTTCTATTTTTTTGGCGCAACCAAAATACAGAAATGTGAACAAACCGATTAAGATCAATGGATTCTATTCTCTGCGTATTGAAATAATCCCGTATGAAGGGGCCCTAGGGCCCATCGATGGGGAATGTGGGGAGACCTGTTTACCTGGAGGGGATTGGACCTCCCCCAAGATCATTAGTGTTACGGTTCATTCACACGGGTTTGAAACTGACAGAACTTGGACGCACTAATAGGGGAGATTTATCAAACTGTCAAAAAGAAAAACTTTCAACCAATCACAGTCCAGATTTTATTTTGGCATTCTCCTTTGGTACAATGAAGGCTGAGCCCTGATTGGCTGCTAAGAGCACCTAAGACTGTTTTCTCTTTTAGACAGTTTGCCCCAATGTGTGTTTTCATGGTCCATTTTTTTTTTTAAAAGTCAGAGCATGTCCCATTCTGGTGGGATTCCTGGACTACAATTGCCCATTCACCTGCGTTTAAAAAAACAGAATGCACCTACATGGTGTGATTCGTATGCTCCGTTTTTTTTCTACGCACCTATTAACATCAGTGGAAGTTTAACCCTTTCCAATCCACTGTCTGACGTCTAAAGACATTCTGATTGAAAGGCTGTACAGCTCAGATGTCGGAAGACGTCCGGCAGGGTATTCTTACTGTAGATTACTGGCCACTCTGTTGTCTGGGACCTCTCCAGCATGTCCCATACCGCAGTACTGTCTCTAGCCAGCAGATGGTGTCATTGTATAATGGCAGAAAGAGAACGCCCCCTAGGAAACCCTGAATCCAAAATTGGATTGCAAAGGGTTAAAAGGACATAAATTGGGTCATCTTACTTTTTTTTTTTCGTGTGTAAAGAATGGATGACACTCATGCATTATAGGGGTTGTGCCAGAATAGCAAGTCACCCCCTATGCACAGAATAGGGGGTAAATTGCTGATCGGAGGACAGGGGACACAGGACCCCTGTTCTCCAGATCGGTGGGGGTCTCAGTGGTTACAGCCTCTTAACTCTAAACGTGGATGGGACTTAAAGCGTAATGACAAAATCCACCTCCCACCCCCTATGATGTGTCCTGTCCAGGAATTTACGGAAAGTTGGTAGCCGTGGATGATGCCTAATACTCTTGGTGGTCAGGGAGGAATTAAGTAGTTCGTAGTGATCTAGAGCAGGATAAAGTACCTAGGATGTCATTCTAGATCATCAGAAAACGTCCAAAATTCTTTGTAGGGGTCAGAGCTGCTTCCCACACACATATAGAGTTATACGATAAGAATTCGAATACCTCCAGCCAGCACTAGAGGGAGCTCACCACACTCTATTATGAATCCATGCTGAGCTCCTCCTAGTGGTGGCAAAAAGAATGTTTTCATTGCGCGCATTGAGTTGCCCACAGCTTAGTGTACAGTAGTCTGGTACTTGCTGGTACAGCTGAGAATCTGGGTTGCGAGACTTTATCTTGCTCTTGCCGTTCCTTCGTCTATCTAGTGCAATCAAAGTAAAAGCTGACGGGCGGCTTTTTGGTTTTCACAGAAGCAATCATTGGCCGCTCATCATATGATAATGGGAAGTACAAGGAATCAAGATTTGCTCCAGGTTGTTATCACTAAATGAATACAATTCAAAGGAATATTCTGGAGATGGTTTTTTTTTTTCAGTTTTTACCCTTCCAGTGCATAAGAGAAAACTAATAGATCAGTGGGGAATCCGACCGCTGGGACCCCTACTAATTCTGAGAATGGTTGACCTGTGCCCCCCTCCCCCTCCTATTTCACAGTTCATGTTCCATTCTCCCCTTTCTGTAGTGTAATGGAGCTGTGCTCTGTGATTTTCGTCAGCCTATTGAAATGAATGGAGCGACTGGGCACACGTGGGGCCACGGCTTCATTTATTTCAGTGGGGTAGACAGAAATAGCCGATCACAGCTCTTTTCGACAGCCCAATGAAATGAATGGAGTAGCAGCACGCATGTGGACCTCCACTTCTTTTATTCAGGGACCTTTAAGACCCCCTTCTCAGGATCGATGAGGGCCCTAGCGGTCAGATCTCCAACCATTAGAAAGCTATCCACTATCCTTTCTATCTTGGCACAACCCCTTTAAGGGGCCTTTCTACCTGAGACATTTATGACATATTGGCCACCCTGTCTTGTTCTTTCTGGAGTACCAAACACTGATGTTATATCTTGTGCATCGGTAATACGGACGTGTGTTCCAGCCTAACCGTATGCCTCCTGACCTGAACTTCGAGCATTGTGTATTGTTGATGCGTGAAAGTCTGTGGCTGGCTGGATTACTCCTGTAAAGGTTCTGGAAACCTTTGTGCATGAAGAATTAATATACATATATCTTACTAAGTCCATACAGAAAAATCTGACATTTTTTGCATTACGTTTTCCTTCTCATGCATTTGGAAAGCCTCATACTTGGTTTGCAGGCTCTCCTACATTTAAGTTTCTGACTGGGGAACATTCCCTGCACTGATCAGTTGGTCTCTCCCATGAATGCACACAAAGTCAGCTCCCCCTCTCATTTCCTCTTTCAGAGGCTGTGTAGCATGACCACACCCATTCAATCCTACACAGCTATCTCCCATGCTCTTTCTGAGTAGCTGCTGGTCTCATTCTCCCTCACGGCTGATAAGAGCAGAATATTACAGCCCTCTGTAACAGTAAATTCCTTTGCTCTCTGTCCTCCTGATCTGTGCCAAAATCGGCAATCTGCCACAGGTGGTAACCAGCTGATCTTGAGTTTGCTATGATGCTCAGCTGTGTATTCCTACATGGCAAATACCCCAAACCTATTGTCAGCAGTGCTACGAACTCCAGCGAACTCCTGCGCTTTAACCCTTTCTTGCATGGCAGCAGAACCTTTTGTCATGCTCTTTTCAGGAGGCGCCAGACTTCCTGTTGCCACGGAAACAGAATGTGCAGCTCAGAACACGGTGTACGACGTCGTATGTATTTTTACTGTGGCCTTTATGATTGACAAACTATTACATTGTGCTGGATCGCAGGATATTATTATTTTATGACACAAATGACTGCCTGATCGCGGCGTTAGCTGCGTATTACCAAATCAGGATATACCGCGGCTTGTATACCTACTGCAGGTAAACATGTGACTGATCCCCTTCCGTTATATGATATGGATGGCATAGGGATCTCTGCATTATTATATGCTCCATGAGCCTATAGATAGGGATATTAGATGTAGACTGCTAACCACAGATACGTCTATGTGGCGGTATTCACACAGGCGGTTTTAATGCACAAGTCCGACATTAACAGAACTTGCATGGAGAAAGAACCCATTTGTTTAAAGGGCTTATTTCACATGCGTGATTCTTCACCCGGACCCATAAATCACTTCTGCATTATTTTGTATGGGAGGGTTCAAAAAATAGACTGCACTTACATGCCAGGCAAGAGTGCATGCGAGCGCGATCCGTTTTATCATGGGGATCACATGAAAGAAAGAACCTTGCCATCACACTAAAAACGGAACACTGAATACACAAGCCCATATGAATCCAGCCTTACAGTATGTGGGTCATAGATGCTCCATAATAGGATGCCAGCCATAGAGACCCAAAAAAGTGATGCACTCCAAGCAGCGTGCCAGATACAGATGTCCTGGGAATAGATTTCAAGCCTTAGATACCCCCAAAACAGTGTGCCAGCTATAGTTGTACCATAAGGGTTCCTTCACACAGGCATATGCACAACTGCACGTGCCTCAGCACAAAATATTTGCGCCATGAACAAGTCTCTTATGCACGTCTATTGGCATATTTTTTACTGTACTTTTGCGTGAACAGGGCTTTTTTTTTGTGGGCGATGGACTAACACACCCTTATTTCTATGACTAATGTGTCCCAGATGTGTTCTTTTTTTCCCCACGGAATTGCAGTGTATTGCACATTTCCTTGCGTATTGCACACATATTTGTGCAACCCCATAGACTTCTATGGGGAGCTTTGGTGAAATTCTCTGCTTGCTGCGCATGCAAATACTCCCGTGTGCAGCTGCACTAACAGAGGGAAAATCTTACCAGTAGATACCCTTAAGAGAATGGTGCGCATCTACTAAATTAGACATTGCAGATTTATGGCGCTTTTTGAACCTTTCTAAAGCTTTTTTTTTTAAATTAAATGTCTAGAAAAGGGGCGTGGCTTATCGTGTTGCAGTACTCCTTTAAATTTTGATTTAACAGTAATGCTTCAAGGATCTGGCTTCTCTCATGCGTCCAAATTAATTAGCGATGATCATCAGAGAAAGAACAAGAGGCATAAACTGTGTGAAGTCACTGCTGCCCTCTTTCTGAGGAGCCAATTCTGTGTTACCTTTCTTAATAGTGGAAAATACAACAAAAAAAGTTGTCCAATCACAGGGGGCAACACCCGAAAAGTAGCAAATCATTATGAAAGTTGTATGGCTGACAGGTGAATATATAATATGACGTGTATGCATATATTATTTACTTTGGATAAGATTAAGGAATTGTTATACGCCGCTGGTACTAGAACAGGTTATTATGTGTGTAATTATCATCATTTTACAGCTCGCAGTAATGAGATCACATCAGTATCTGATCTATAGATATAATGAAAAAGGTTTGGTACCGTGTTAGCCAGTAGAGCAAAATGTGATTGTTCCCAGCAAGAGAAACCAAGTAATCTTGTAGATATGATACCTTTTATTGGCTGACAAAATTACATGATGTTATAGCAAGCTTTCAAATCTCTCAGGGTCCTTCCTTAGGAATAATGAAATAGATCAGAAGAGGCATGCATATATATATATATACATACTTATGATGAGGCACAGACATGGATGCACTTAAAAGAATACTACAACAGGATGAGTAGAGATATAAATAAATACTTAAATAGTCCAATGATAAAGATGTGAAGGTTTTTCGGGGACCATAAAACCTTCACATCTTTATCAGTGGACTATTTAAATATTTATTTAGTTCTCTAGACATCCTGTTGTGGCTGTTCTGGTGTTCTTTTAAGTGCAAATTAATCACATCCATGTCTGTGCCTTGTTATATATATATATATATATATATATATATATATATATATACGCATGCCTTTTCAGATCTATTTCATTATTCCTGAGGAAGGACCCTGAGAGATTTGAAAGCTCGCACTAACATCATGCATTTTTGTTAGCCATTAGAGATGAGCGAGTATACTCGGTAAAGGCAATTGCTCGAGCGAGCATTGCCTTTAGCGAGTACCTGCCCGCTCGAGACGAAAGGTTCGGGTGCCGGTGCGGGGGAGTGGTGAGTAGCGGCAGTCAGCAGGAGGGAGCGGGGGGGAGAGAGGGAGAGAGAGATCTCCCCTCCGTTCCGCCTCGCTCTCCCCCACAGCTCCCTGCTTGCCGCCGGCACCCAAACCTTTCGTCTCGAGCGGGCAGGTACTCGCTAAAGGCAATGCTCGCTCGAGCAATTGCCTTTAGCGAGTATACTCGCTCATCTCTATTAGCCATTAAAAGGTATCATATCTACATGATTACTTGGTTTCTCTTGCTGGGAACAATCACATCTATAGATATGTATCAATTTTAGCAAATAAGAGATTTTGGTTAACCAATAAAAAAATGTTGGCTGTCTGTCGTTTTTGTATAATTTGTCTAGAAAAAGAAAAAATTCAGGTTGGTAGCCGTGCAAAAGAGGCGATATAAAGAAGGCAAGAGTCCAACAAGCACCAAATTTACTACCTAGTCTAAGTTGTTCTTGCAAGAATAAAAGATTATCTCACCTCCCCGGGGTGCTTGCGGTGCTTGTAGTCTGTATGTGCAGAGAAAATCAACCTTAGATCCGCTTTGCCATTCGGTCCTATGGCTTGTTCACATAACAAAGGATATGTAGGAATCCGGATACATTAGTTGAATTTTCTTTGCTTTATTTTCATCTCAAGCTTGCATAGTCAGGTACATGGTACAACAAGAGTCTAAGTTGCCTAACTATGACACAGCATAAATGAATTTGCCCCAATGTGTCAGCCATAGATGCCCCATAACAATGTGTAACAGAGTGATGCCTCCACATCATTTTTGTTTACCACCATTGTGTCTGCTAAAGATAACCCCATAACAGTGAACAAACTACAGGTTGGGCCACAGAAAGCTAGCCTGGCACCACACTTTTATGACATCTGTCCGTTTAGACGAGCCGATCTATTATTTGAACAACGAACAATGTCAAAGTAAGCTTGTCCACTCAGGCAGATACTTATTGCCATCCCTGACTACACCAAGAGTGACGCTCACTGCCTGTCCTCATCACACTCACTGATGCCCTCAAAATAAAGCTTGCCTGGTACAGATGCCCCAAAGTGTGTGGCACGCCTGTGCTTGGACATCAAGACACGCTGACATGCAAGGAGGCTCTCAGCTTCCAGTATTGCCGAAGCAGAAAATCAAATAAATCATGTACTATTTAACCCCTTCATGACATGGCCTATTTTGGCAATAGGGACGCAACGATTTTTGGTGGATTTTCATCTCCGCTTTTCAAAAGCCATAACTTTTTTATTTTTCTCTCAACATGGCCGTAAGAGGGCTTGTTTTCTGCATGGCGAGCTGCAGTTTTTATTGCTACCATGTGTTTGGGCCATATAATATACTGCCTAACTTTTATTAATATTTTTGGATCACTTTTATTGTATTTTTTGAAATGAACACAAAAAGCATTTTGTAACAGTTTTTTAAAGTTTTTTTTTACAACGTTTGCCATGCTAGATAAACAGTGTGTTTAATTTACTGTATGGGTTGTTATGGATATAATGATACTAAGCATGTGGGTTCTTTTATGCTTTAAAAAAAAATTAAGCAAAGAGGAATAAGTGCTGCAAAAAGGTTTTTTTTGTACAGTTTTTTTTCTTTTACACTTTTGATTTCCCTGATGGACTTTAACCTGCGATGCTATGGTTTTTCTGATAGTACATTGCAATACTTCTGTACTGCAATGCACTATCGCTAATCATCACAGGCCATGGCAGACCTGGACGCCATTGTCTGGTATCCAGTTGCCATGGCAACCCATTGGCCCTCTGCTATTACATGGCAGAGGACTGATGATGTCATACAGGGAGTACCCTCCCTCTTTGAACCCTTTACATGCCATGATCTACATTGATCGCAGCATGTAAGACATTAACAGCGAGGAACGGTGTTCGCACCAATCCCTGTTGTTATAGCTCTCAGTCACAGCCAGCTCCCCCTGTGAATCTGACATATCTGTTATGAATGGAAGCCACAACGTTGATGCGAACATGGCCGGGTGCCTCTACTATTTGCATTGGCCTTCATAAATAAGCTCATCCATGAAATTACACTGTTTTCAGAAGGATAAATAGAGGACACCACCCCTCCTCATTTCGTTATGCTCATTTAAATAAAATAACCAAACGCCCACATTAATAGCAGGTGGAAAATTACCATTCCTATTTATCCTGAAAATTAACATATGTACGTAAAAGAGAGCTTCCAGTACCACCGGTGCTTATAAGATTATTCATATGGTAGAACTCCTCCTTGCTGTTATCATTCTAAATACATCTATCATCTGTAAGGTCTTATAGGTTATTAGTAACCAATCCATTAGAAATAGACCCTAGGGGCAAGTATTGACTTCAAAGTCAACTCTAAATGGGGTCGTCTTCTACTGGACCCTTGGGTCCATTATTGTGTCACAGCCTGTGCCCACTGGATGATCCTCTAACACTGTGGTAGGTTAGTCCAAACTCAAGTCCAAAAGGACATTGCACACAAAGCTTAGTCACTGTATAATGCTGTCTTTAATTACTTATTCTTTTGCCCCTTAGATTACTTATATCAAAAGATGGGTGACCCTGGGATATGACCTTTGTCCCATCAATTTCCTCTCCTGCGCCTTGCATAACTGGCCCCCTTATCTGTCCCTATTGGAGGCACGATGGGCAGCGTTGGTAGCCTACTCTCTGGGCATGGCTTCAACAGCAAGCAAGGAAGGGGTTCTCAGCATCGTGGAAGAAAACCACCCCACCTCAAGAAACTAAGTCGATGTTCAGATGGGATCCTCCGATTTGGTTTTTCCCAGGAATCAGGACATGCCAAAGGAGGGGGATCTAAGATGGGTCGGAGTGAAGACTTCTTCTATATTAAAGTAAGCCAGAAACAACATGTGGGTCCAAGGCAGGATTATCATGAGCGAGTGACCAATACAGAGCCAGAAAGTCAACCCGTCCAGGAATATCCTGTTCCAACAAGCAAACCATGTAACCAACCCACCCTGCTCCACTTTCCCAATCGGCTAGAATTGGTAAGAACATTTATATGTACAGATATTTTATTCGTAGAGGGTTTTACATAAATGTCACTGTATTGGGCTATGGATACAACTAGAATTACAAGCTAAAAAGACTTCTTTTTATGGAAGAATTGTGGAATATAATGATAAATTAGGTTTAATTATGACGCAATTACAAAAGGCATCTAATAACTGCATCTAATAATTAAATTTTTTTTCCAGGAAATGAATGCCCTGCGCCCATCACCTCTTAAGCCTGGAATGCGACGAAACTCAGCGGTGACATGTTATCCAGCCGCAGAAAGTGGGCCTCAACTTTCTCTGTACTACCGGCCTGATCGTTTACGAGAGGCAGAAAGTCGGGGTGGGCACTGCATAGGTGGTATGTCAGAATCCGGTAGAAACTCCATGTCTAGCCTTCCAACACATCCCAGCAAGCTAGGAACAGTATGCCAACTGGATGCATTACTAATGCCAACAGGTCGTTTTGGAGGAAGTGCCCATAATATCACACAGAGTTCCCGAAGCAACATGTTGAGCCTCAGAGCAATGTCTTTGTCAGATGGTGGGAACGCTAATAAAATTCTCAGTGTGCCCACCAAGTCAGGTTTAAGGTCTCCTCCATCTTGTGATGACCTGGCAAGATCAGAACCCGGTGATAACACAGATGACGGTCATAGAGGTCCTTCAAGGTCCAGGCAAAGTTCTCAAAGAGGTCAGAGAGGCCAGCACAAGTTACAGATTCAAGTGACACAGGAACGCGAGTGTTTAGAAAGCAAGGTCCGAGCATATGAAAAGGAGAAGAAGCTCTCCATTAGTCCATCAATGGATGAAACACAGTGGGAGGTAAGACTATAAAGATTTTTTTGAGGAAAGAAAGGATAGTAGGGTATTATAAGGAAGTGTACAAATGGAGGAGGAGAATGTGGGTACTTTTTTTTCCTTGATCTGTATCTTAATTCTGGAATATCCAAAGATAGCTGCTCAGCATTCGGAATCTTATCATTATATAACTGGGTGAATGGACAAAATAGGGTAAAGGTTGTGTTAAGTTGGAAGTCAATGACCTAGTCCAAGGAATATTTCTCCAGGGGGTTTCAAAGGCTTTAAGTACCATACACTGAACAATCACTGCATTAGGAACAGCTGGTATGTGACATCTTGTAACACAGTATTATGTGACAGCCACTTCATGATCTATTCTCAGGTAATGTGCCGACCTTTCCTCTGCACAGTAGAAGACAACATTTGGCAATCATGGGTAAATGTGGTAGATTGTTGGTGCCCAGAGTGTGTTGCCAGTATTTCTGAAACAGTCACACTTGTTGGCTGTTCCCAAACCAAGATATCAAGACTGTACCAAGATTAGTTGAACCATGGACAGACATCTGACAGAAGATCGCACAGTGGCAGGTCACATGTGGTTGATCCCAGAGCAGAGCAACATGTCTCGTATCTCAGCAATGTCATGCCACAATGGACCAAGTGACCCAGCAGTACAACAGCAGGGAGTTCTGACAAATTTCCACAATGACTATGTGGTGTACATTGTGCTGACTAAGATTCAATAGCTGAAGACTGATAAGGGTGACCCTGATGACCCAACGTCATCACTAAAAAAGGTCGTCTGGAGTGACGAGTCTTTTTACCTGCTGAACCATATGAATGACCTGGTCTGCATCTGATGCAAACAGCATGAAGCCGTACTCCATGGGTGCACTATTGGGGTTCAACAGGCTGGTGGCAGTGGGGTCATGGTCTGGGGAGTGTTTTCCTGGCATGGTCTAGGATCATTGGTCATCACACCACAATCCTTCAATGGTGAACACTACAGAAACCTATTAGTTAACCATCTGCTCCCATACCTTTAGAAGGTCTTCTCCAACCACAGTGCCCTCTTTCAACAGGGCAACACCCCATGTCATTGAGCTCGGATCACTAGGCAGTCATTGGAGGAATACAACAATGAATTATCCACACTTCCTTGGCTCCCAACTATTGAACATGTTTGGGATATGCTGGAAAGGGCAGTGAGATCTGCTCCCACTTATCCCCAAAATGTGCACTGACTGACAGAGCTGCTGCAGTGGGCAAGGGTCCAGTTGAGTATGGAGGATGTTCACCACCTTGTGGAATCTTTGTTGTCTGAAAGCCGTAATTGCCACAAAGGTGGCCCAATCTGTTATTGAGTAGATGTTCCTAATGCAATGATTGTTCAGTGTATAATGCCCAATCAATAAACTAGAGACTTTTGCTGTATCCTGAGAAGCTGCTTTTCCATAGGTTTGAGCACCAAGTATGGTATAGTGCAGTGCAAACTATGGATACCCAGGCCATCAGGACCAGTGGTGCCCCCTTCAGTAAAGACAGGTGATATGCCTGTACTTTTTGCTCACCCTAAAGGCCAGCTATGAGTAACATAAGTAGATTAATTTATAAAACGGAGTTAATTTGCTTAGTGATATAATTTTAGACTTCTGATACTTCCTCTAGAAAGCCATCTTCAGTTAAGGAAATGCTTTCACCACTGTTGTTCCGTGTACATTTATTGCCCTTAGCTTCTTATAGGCCCCAAGATTGTTCTTTTAGCGTACTATATATTTCAGTAGTATGCTTTATTGAAAAGTGCAGTTGACATGCTGTTGGGAATCATTGGGCCATGTATGCAGTTGCATAGGTCACCCAATGACTCCCAACATTAAGTCAACTATGTATGGCATAAAGTTGCATATGCCTATGAAGAGAGATTTCCCTGGCATATAAGCCAAAGCTAGACTACAAACTTAGTGTGAACAGTGTTACCTATATTTTACTACTCCCAGCTTAATGTCACCCAACCAATATCATGTGAGCTCTATCGAAGTACCATGTAATGCCTAATTTTCCCTGTGGGGGCAATGTATGGTAACTGAACACTTGTTGTCAGTCTCTCCCATAGATTACAGCTGATCGCTGGTGATGCCCACTGTATATTACCCCTAATTAGCTATTTTCAGGGGACCCTCCTAACAAAACATGATCCAAAGTAGACAACCCCTTAGCAACTTATGCAGATTCAGATTGTGAAAAGTTGAGACAATGTCCTTGAAACAATTTTCTTGAGAATAAAATAAGTTGAGGAATGTTGACCAACTTGATGTTGAAAAATAAAGTTTCTTTTATCTAATTGTCCCACTACTTTCTGCAGGTATGCCAGAAATCATCCGAAATTGCATCGCTCCGCCAACAGCTACGGGATACTCAAGAGGACTCTTCCCTTCGAGCCAGTGAAATTCTTAGTTTGAAAGCTCAACTGCGGGAGACTAAAGGACGAGCGGAGGCCCAGGAACAGCGGGCGAGAGAAGCAGAGGAAAGACTACGTGTAGCAGAAGTCGAAAGGGAAGAGAGAGAAGAGACGGCATCATCGGAGGCTGAGATGGAGACACTCCGCACAGAGCTTGAGGCAGAGAGACAGAACAACGAGCAGATGACGGATGTCTTCCAGAGAGAGAGAAAGACATGGCGAGATGAAAAGGAGAAGGTCATCCGTTATCAGCGCCAGCTGCAGCAAAACTACCTTCATATGTGCCAACGATGTCAGGCCCTAGAGCAAAGGCTGCGGGCCTTGAGTGGAGAGGACCTGGATGATGGGCCCATCATGTCCCTTCCCGATATGGAGCTCTCCTTCCAGGACATATTAGCCACAGAGATATGATTAGAGTAATGGTGTGAGAGAACAGATATGAGTCCGTGTGAGAGTGCTTTGTCAATAGGTGTATGCAAAAAGAGAACTGGTTATGAGGTACCTAAAGTCAATCCGTACACTGTAAAGTATGAAGGAGCGTAGCTAGGGGATGGTTGGCATAGCGTGTTTCCTAAGTGGTAGCCACACTACCTTGGCCGGGAGATTTAAATACAGGGCTTAGGGCAGCTAGGTGAAGGAACCCCTTGTTTCGCTTCTGAGCATTTGTATTAACGATAAGAGAATGCTTAGAAATAAGAACATGGTTTGTGAAAGCAAATACGAGTCCGAAGACCATGTAGGAACATGTTTTGGTAGTTTGAGTCTGAATACGAATGGGCGAATGAATCCGTTGTGTGTGCATTGTACAGTGTGGTTGTACGTTGCCATATGCGCTCACACAGTATATTTTGTGTTTATAAAGAACCCTTCTTATAACACCCTAATGGTTCTCTTTGTTCCTTGATTATTTCTGTGCAAATTACCACAATAACAGAGACGGTCCATGTGTTGTGGAGTTTGTGCCGCACGCAATCTACGTGTGTTCTGTACACTGGTGGAATGAGGAAGAATAGACACTATAAGAGAAGCTGATGAAATGCCATAATCCTATGTAGGTGACCAGCAATGGAAAAACCACTAGAAGAGTCCTCTGCATGAAGAAGAAAGCGATATTGAACATTGACCATTGACCTCCGAAGGAAAGTGGTGCTAAAACACTGGAAAAACACTGTGCCGGTCTCTGGAAGAGGATTGGCATCCTGGACAAAATTCTGGAGGACGGTGGAACAACAAACATCAGTACTATGTTGAGCATTTGTATATGTTGGCACTTATCAATGCAGGACTCCTAAAGCAGGACTAGTGGAACATTGCTGTCGCAATATAAGACGCAAATCAGAGTTAATAGATAATTTCATTAAGCTGGTCAAGCCGAACAATGCACTTCTGGTCATTTGGAGGCCAGACAATCAGATGAAGTCTACACATGCCATAAAGAGATGCACTTTGAGGGAATTGTGATGCTAAGCCTTTGTGAATGTATGGGTGGTGGGGATATCCCACCAACCCCCTTTTGGGGTGGGATAGGGTCACGATACCTGGGTTGGGGGAAGCCATATTACTTTGTGTCTAGTGCAGCCTGGAAGCTGCTTACTGGGTGACAAAATCTCAAATTTGATGTTTACATAATTTAAATAAAGAAATCTCCGAGATGACGTGCTGCTGTATTATGATGACATATAGTGTTATGTATCTCCTTTCGTTGGTCACCATTGATAGTAGTTTTTGGTTTTTCTTTTTCAATTAAGTATTGTATTGCCAGCAATTTCTTGTAGAGATGGGCCTCAGGGTGGACTATTAAAGCATTATATTTTTTACTTAATCATTGCATGTCCTACCATATTTTATACCGTAGTTACTTTCTGTCAGACTTCTCAAGCTATACAAATGAAAGGAAACCCACATTGCTAGGTTCCTCGCTGAAGTTACCCTTGTAGAATCTAAAAGTTTTTTCCAAAGAACTGACCATCTACAACTACATACTGTGGCTAAAAGTGAAGTCCAGGTCGATGTCCATGTAGTCATAGAATAGATGTTGTACAATTGAAAAACCCACCATAGTGAAGTAGGGTGCAGAATGTTAAGGCAGCAGAAATGCAGTTCTAACCTCTTGCTCATGACCTGAAGGTTTCGAGATCAATCCCTGCATGGTTCAGGAAGCCGGCTCAGGGTTGACTCAGCCTTCCATCCTCCCAAGGTCTGTAAAATGAGTGCCCAGCTTGGTGGGTAGGGTGCAGAATGTTAAGGCAGCAGAAATGCAGTTCTAAGCTCTTGCTCATGACCTGAAGGTTTCGAGATCAATCCCTGCTTGGTTCAGGTAGCCGGCTCAGGGTTGACTCAGCCTTCCATCCTTCCAAGGTCTGTAAAATGAGTACCCGGCTTGCTGGGGGGTAATAAATAAATAACCTGAAAGCACTGCAGAATAAGTTGGCGCTATACTAATAACAATATTTTTTATTTATTTATTTACTATAAGCATTGGAGTGCACCAGCAGCAAAAGTCTACTTGCCAGTCTGAAGAGGTTATAATCAAGTAAACATTTGAAACTCCTTCCTTTGCAAAAATGATGTCTATAAGTTGACAACCATAACATTTTTTTCTAGATGTTCAAGCCAACTCACAGCTATAGAGTGCTTGAACTGAAGGAGAACCACCATCTCTGAAGCCACTTTGGATGCAAACTGCACAGAAGTGTAGCTGGAAGAAGTCTTCAATCAGTAGTTTGTGTAGAGAGGGCACTGCTCACCCCAGAGACCCCCACTTCTCAGGACCTAGGGGGACCTTTGATGGCCTATAAAGCTGAGATGAGATGGCCTCATGGTTGTGGCTCTCTCATTTGAAGTTTAAAGTGGTCACTGTCTCTAAAATTACAGGGGAAGCTGTATCCAATCTTTTTTAGTGTACGAAAGTCACATTTTTTGCAAAAAATGTGCAACTTTTTGACAGCTATACTGCTCTATACCAATTTCCCGAAAAAGGGGCATAGTTACTCTGAAGGGGGTGTGACTACCCAGAACTGACACGTTTATGTATAATTTACACCAGAAGTTGGCTTAAATTATTCCAGAACTCTACTCCAGGTACTAGCTGTAGGGACTACTCGAGAAATGTCTAACACATGAAAAAGTAAGCACCTCTTCATTTATTAGGCTCATTGCGTGAAAAAGCTAGAGCAGGGCAGTGCCTAGATCAACAGGGTCGGGATTGGCTCGTAAATGGTATAGTCTCTGGAAGGTCAGGGGCCTACCTGTAACTTGGACATCAGGATTCTGCAGGGGAAAGTTTGTGTCCACATCATCAGCTAAGCTCCAGCTCCTCAGGATTGGGCTACCAGTCACCACTCTATCTCACTCTTACACCAACCAGTTCTCATTCTGGTTCCCAATTTTGGCCTCACTAGCATGGGAATGAATGGGGCTTGTATCCATCTTATAATTAACTGATTTATTCAATACAAACCGTGAGCTTTCTTTCTTCCTGAGTGCTGGGGGAACAATCCGTGGACCTCTGTAGCACGTCCCCGTTCCTCTTGCTCCTGGCCTTGGTCTATATGCTACACAGTCTTACACCAGACTACTACTGTGTTTCCACGAAAATAAGACACTGTCTTATAGTAATTTTTGCCCTAAAAGAGGCACAGTGTCTTATTTTCAGGGTTGAGGGGCTTATACTCACCTGGTCCGCAGCGTCGCGATGGTCTCAGGCGGCGCTGCGGCAAGCTGCAGTGTTCTCTGCGCTGACATCTCAGCTTCTTTCTGGTGACGGGGCTTTGAATACCCTGCCTCCAGCAAAGCGAGCGCTGTGATTGGATCGAGCGCCAGCCAATCACAGTCAGCGCTCGATGATCCAATCACAGTTATTCAGTGATGTCATTCACTGAATGGCTGTGAATGATCGAGATCCGGTAGTGATTGGCTGGTGCACGATCTAACCACAGAGCTTGCTTTGCTGAAGGCAGGGTATTCAAAGCCCTGTCGTCAGAAAGAAACTGAGATGTCAGCGTGGAGGACACTGCAGCTTGCTGCAGCCCATTGCGAGGCATTGGGACGCCGCGGATCAGGTGAGTATTGATTTTTTTATGCAGGTTAGCAAGGGCTTATTTTTGGGGGAGGGCTTATATTTCAAGCCTCCTCCCAAAAACGGGGTAGGGCTTATTATTGGGGTAGGTCTTATTATTGGAGGAAATGTGGCATCTGTCTGGCGATCACCCTCTGATGGGGACAGAATCCACCCTCCATTATATACCACACCCTGGTTACCAGGGTGACGGGGACAATTTGGCACATTGCACCAGGCATGGGTTGACCTTACCAGCACTCCGGAGGCACAGTCTTAAACAATATATAGAAACAAAACAATTGCAATAACAGAAAGAAATAATCTCCAACCATCTTACATCTCCCCCAACCTTTTAGCTGTCCGTTCCTGGACCAGGTATACATGTGAGCTCCAATTAAAACTTTAGTAATAAAAACAGGACACAGCGAATCAGGTTCTCAGTTTAACCAAAATAAACTGTATGGGGTTCTCTCTCTGCTATAGAATACCGATCCTTGCTGCCAGTTATTGATTGCGAGGTTCAGCATCTCTAATGTCCCTGGGCCTAGAACTAGATTCAGGACTGGTGCAACATGCACTTGGACCATGGACCTTTGCTGGAAAGAGACTGGTGGGACAGCAGCTCCTCCTTGAACTCCTTCCTAAGAAGCCATAGCTCGTACCATGTACGGGTAGAGACGCTGGGCAGCCAGGCAGCGGACCTTCTCCCAATCTGGTAGCTGCCGAGGAGAAGGCATTCTGGTTTCTGCATAAGTGGCCTCCTAGTCCCAGTTAGGCCACAACAGATAACCTTCCCATGTTCATCAGGACATCTCATGCCAGCGGCCCAGGCCCCTTGAGCCCCCTTTACCTCCCTCAGCCTCGGCCAGGGGCGTAACTATAGAGGATGCAGGGGATGCGGTTGCACCCGGGCCCACGAGCCTTAGGGGGCCCATAAGGCCTCTCTTCTCCATATAGGAAACCCAGTACTATGAGTAAAGCATTATAGTTGGGGGCCCTGTTACAAGTTTTGCATTGGGGCCCGGGAGCTTCAAGTTACGCCTCTGGCCTCGGCCTAGGTGCTGCAGTCTCATATCAGACTATTTTCTGTTTCACTATCACTTACTTTCTGACGGGGGTGAGAACCACCTTCCCTTATATACCACATACCGATACTATAGTGATGGGGAAAATTTGGTGTATTGCGCCAGGCACAGGTTGCCTTACCAGCACTCAGGGGGCACAGTCTTAAACAATATATAGAGACAGAACAATTTCAATGACAGAAGAAGAAATAATAACCATCAACATGGCACCCTCTTACACATACACTGATGGGGTTTACATTAAGACCGCTGCTTGAAACACCAGTCCTAATAAATCTCTTCCATAGGCTTCGGTAGACAGGCCAAGTGTATGTGTGGTCATCTCTTCCATATATGGCTGTAGTAGGGGGTCAGGTGGCTCCTGGTCCCAAAACTGGGATTGGGAGGCAGTGGAATTTGCCACTGTGGAATTCCTCATCAAAATCTGCAAAGCTAACTGCAGATTTTGGTGCGGAATTGGAGGCTGATTTAAACCATTTTAATTTTTCATCAAAACCCGGATGAAGTGGTATGCAGAAAATTCCGCCCGTGTGAAAAAGCCCTAGTATACTTGGTACACTGACGCTGCATGAGCCCGAACACAGGCGAACCTTCATTCTAAAGTTACAGGTGATCAATTGACTAAATATCACAACATGTGAGATTTGCTACAGGAGTCATTTACATCCACTCTACAACGCTTTTGATGGCCAAGAAAAACTCAACATACCAAATGGATTGCCGTAGGGTGGTTTCCCATACGAGTTGTTATCTTGTTAAGCCAAAAGGTACACAGCCGTATATTGGGGCCATGTAGTGCCTGTGTATTCCTCCATGGCCCCATTACAGTCCATGTGACTATTCACATGCTTGGTTTTTCAGACTAACATGATGGTTCATGTGAAAAAAATCATGGCATGTCCTATTGCCGGCCATTTTCACCCTGCGATGAGCAGGATCTGCGCAGATCGGACTGCACTTGGAGTTCGATGTGAGTTGCACCCAAGTGCTTCTGGCCTTATTAATACAAATAGTATTAAACTGCTCACACAATAAATGAGGAGTCATGTACATCTGAATAATATAAGGCAGAGGAGTGATTTATAGTTGTTGGCTCTAGGGTTGCCACTTTTATCACAAAAAATACAAGGTAAAGGGGGTGTGGTCAGGGGTGTGGCTTTTCACAACTTATGTTTTTACCTCAGTTATTCTAGTGGCCACAACTAGTATCTGTGCCCCAATAATAATAGTGCCCCCAGTAGTGGCCCAATAGTAATAGTGCCCCCCAGTAGTGCCTCAATAGTAATAGTGTCCGCAGTTGCTGCCCCAATAGTAATTGTGCCCCCATCAGTGGCCCCAATATAGTAATAGTGCATGCAATAGCGTCCCCAATAGTAATAATACCCCCAGTAGTCCTAATGCTCCCAGTTGTGACTCCCAGTAATGAGTTAATAAGTGACCTCAACAGAAATAGTATTTTACTCACCCTCTTTTTAGCTCCCATCTGGCCATCGTACTCAGAGCTGACAATTATTTTTTACTGGCCATTAATAAGGCCAAAATTACTTTGGACATAATTACTGTCCAGACTGGTGACTAACCGGCCAAGATGCAACCCTAGTTGGGTCCAAATGAAATACCCCGCAACTATAATTCTTCATTTATAGAACTGGTCTTCTCATATGGGAAAGAGAACTTATGGGCCCCCTAAGGCTCCAGGTCCCAATGTGACCACATCCTCTGCACCCAATATAGTTACGCCCCTAATTTAATGATCCCGTTCCAATTATCTGCAGAGTAGGCAGCATTCCTAGGCAACAAAAAATGCTGAATGTTCACCCAGCCGCAGGTGCCAATGTATACATTGGTTACTGCAGCTCGGCAGGATTTCAGCTGTAAGCGGTTTTGCTGTGTGGGAATCCTGCCTTGGGTCAGGAACGCTATCTTTTCTTCTTAGGGAGAGCACCTAGAAGGTGAGTGAGGGGACTTATAAGGTCATTCATACTCCTCTGGGTAATATGCAAATAAGGGAGATGGAACAGCTGTCTGTGTATGGATTACGTCTTGGCCTTTCAATACACTGACTTGCAAGAATGCTGCTGTCTAATAGGTGGGGCTGCAGAGGTATTGTTCCATCTCCCTTATAATCGGAATTCTGCCTTAACACAAAGTTTGGGTTTACCCAAGAGATACATTCTCATATAAGATATGTTAAGTATCTGATTTCTTATTGGCCTGCATTGGAGCCCCACCAATCGTGAGGCAGGACTTCCCATGTGCCCATTCCCTATCAGTACGTCGGCAAGAAAGGGAAGATGAAGAACTGAGAGGAGGTAATGCATGTGCAGCTATTTTCAGGTCTTCTACATGAGAGATAAGGAAACAGCAGTCAAGTGGAAATGTTCCACTTAGCTGCAGGAATGTTCTGGAAATAACCTACAGCCCCCTCCCCACACATCCATTAGTGGACTACAGACTGCCATTTATAACAAAAAACACCTTTTGTGTGCTGCAGGATGGAGTGCAAAATATGCTGGAAACTAGCAATTCTCTGCAGAACTGCAGGTTATTATTAAAGCAGTTGTCCCCTTTGGACAGTCCCTGTTTGTTTAGGGGCATCCCGAAAATAAGCCAGGTACTGGTGTATCTTGCAGCTACCAGGAAGTCTTGGTGGAGACAACAGTGACAGCTGAGTGATGCCCCCTGTACGTGATTGACTGCTGTAAATGCTCCCCTGCAGGTCCTGGCTGAAGCTCCCCGCTGCTGGTGTAGGTATCTGTGGCTTTCTCCGCTGCTGCTGATCCTGGCTCCCTCCTGCGAAGCGTCCCCTACGCCAGGGGTCCCCAACTCCAGTCCTCAGGGACCACCAACAGGTCATGTTTTCAGGATCTCCTATAATAAGAACCCCTGTGGCAATGTCTGAGGCACCGACAATAATTACATCACCTGTGCAACACTGAGGAAATCCTGAAAACATGACCTGTTGGCGGTCCGTGAGGACTGGAGTTGGGGAACACTGCCCTACGCTGCTGCTGATCCCGGCTCCCTCTTGCGGAGCGTCCCCTACACTGCTGCTGATCCCGGCTCCCTCCTCCGGCGTGTCCCCTCCGCTGCTGCTGATCCCGGCTCCCTCCTCCGGCGTGTCCCCTCCGCTGCTGCTGATCTCGGCTCCCTCCTCCGGCGTGTCCCCTCTGCTGTTGCTGATCCAGGCTCCCTCCTGCGGAGCCTTCCCTCCGCTGCTGCTGATCCCGGCTCCGTCCTGCGGAGCGTCCCCTACGCTGCTGCTGATCCTGGCTCCCTCCTGCGGCGTGTTTCCTACGCTGCAGCTGATGACGGCTTCCTTGTGTGGTGCGTCCTGGGCCGCCGCTGCTACTCCATCGGCCTGACCTTCTCCGCTGCTGATGCAGTTCCCGCTGTGTGCAGCGCTGTTTTGGCTCCCTCCTGTCACAGTTTGCGCTGTCCCGGCTCCCTCCTGTGCCGCGTCCCGGCCCGCCGCTGCAGATGTGACACTCCATGAGGCTTCCCCAGTGTTGCAGCTCCCGGTTTGCGTGTGCTGTCAGGCTCTTTCGCCTGCGGTCGTCTGCATCGATTTTAGGCAGCCATCGTGGGTTAGCGATAGTTTAGGTGGTAGGCTTACATTATTACGTGTACATTATTGCATATTATTTACAACTAATCATGTAAACCAAAATGGAAAATAATCCCTAACCCTAACTGTCCACGGCAGCCTAATCTCTATACACAGTGTGTAGCTAGGACCTTTTACACTTCAGCCTAACAGGAGCTATGGTGTGACAGGGATGTTCCTGCATCCAAGCCCTGTCAAACTCCTAGCTTCCCGTGGCGTTAAGATACACCAGTACCAATAAGCCAATTCTAGGGAGGCCTACTGCTGGAGACTAGAGATCAGCTGTAATCTGTAGGCATATATCTATATTACTCCCCAAATGCACGCCATTCGCAACCTGATTGGTTGTTTGGATTTACTCATTCCCGGTGATTAGTTATTTGGATTGGCTGATTCCCAGTGATTGGTTATTTGAGTTGGCTGATTCACGGTGATTGGTTATTTGGTTTAGGATGGCTCATTAGAAGTGGGGAGTAATAGGCTAATATGCAATCTGTAGGGGAATCTGAAAGCAAGTATTCAATTTCCCTACAGCGCCACCGCAGGGGAAGTTAAGCATTACATGGTGCCCATTGATCCTATCCATATGGACATGCTGGATCCTCCAGAGTGAGAGACACTCTTTGTAATCACTCTCTACTTTTTGAAGGCCCTGAATGATAAATTAACTCATTGTATCCTAAAAGGGTGAGTTTTTGACACTAGATAACCTCTTTTAAATCACTTCGGCAGTGAAAGCAGGGCATTTGATAATAACATCGTTATATAAGTGTCAGGATCTGTGGATGTTGATCCAAGAACGGGTTTGACTTTGGCCCACATTCTGAGGTGACGCCTGAGGTTATCCTGGTCTTCACCTTTTAACCCCACCAATCAGGGTGCGGCTTTGCTGTGGGGTCCCCAAACCATTACTCAGGTAGTGGTCCCGGTAGTGTGGCAGCTGACACTACTAAAAGCTTATATGTGGTACCTGAAGGAGTGAAGAGAAAAGTAGTCAGACAGTCCTGGTCAGAGCAGGCGGCACACTTTAGCATGAGGAACAAAGCCAGTGGTCAGGCCACAGAGAACAGACTCAGTAGCAGAGCCGTAACTTGAAACTTCTGGGCGCCAATGCAAAATCTGTAACAGGGCCCCCAATTATAATGCTTGATTCATACTATTAGGCTTACTATATGGAGAAGATCGGCCTTATGGGCCCTCTAAGGCTCCTGGGCCAGGGAGCAACTGCATCCCCTGCATCCCCAATAGTTACGCTACTGCTCAGTAGGTAATTCAGGCTAGAGGTCAGGGCAGGCAGCAGACATAAGTGTGGTCGAAACCTTAAGTTGGGCTGAGGAGCGAGGACAGGAACATGGTCATAGCCAATGTCAGGAAACCAAGAAGCCAGATGACTGGAAACCACCTTGGGCAGACCAGAAGGACCTCCATACTTAGGCACCTCCTATAGGGAAAGCATATGATACAGCCAGTGACAGAAACTAATAGTCAAGGGAAGACCTTGACTTAGGCTACCTGTCCATGGGCATTGCGGTATCCCGCGGCAGAACTCCGGCGCGCGAGCCACCCCCCGGGAGCAGGAGCCGGCAGACGGATCTCCGCTGTCACTATCTAACAGATAGGCTGACCGCAGAGAATCGCGGCAATTCGTTGCATGCTGCGAATTGCCGTCCACGAGCGGAGAATTGCAATGATTCTTTCCATAGCAACGATTTACCGTGGACAGGGGGCCTTCGGCACAAAGAAAAATGTCCGGGGGTGCATGCACTCTTCGGGCTGCAGACAGTAGCGAGCAGACTCTTGGAGCAGATCTCTGCTATGGGAGGGGGCAGAATGTGAGCTGCTGCAAATTGCAACAGTAAGCACTACAGGACATATGTATCATTTAGCTTGTGCCAGAACTGTGTTGTCAAAAAGTGGCAATTTTGACTCAGATGCCAACTGTGCAACTTTTTTGAAGGTTGGCACTCAAGATTTTTTTTTAAGTGGGTGGGATTTAGAGTTAGAGGGCGTGGCTGTGTATGGCCCATCACATTAGTATAATTTACATCAAAGACTAGTGTAAATTATATCTGAAACCTACGCTATATTCTGGTGTTAACCCCTTAGGGCTCCTTCGTGCTTGTGCTTTTCTTGCGCCTTTTTGTCACGCGATTGTCAATGGGACTTTCTAATGTTAAAAACGTATCGCACAAAAATTGCAGAGCACAAACTTGAGATGCGTTTATTGAACATTAGAAAGTCCCATTGACAATCACGTGAAAAAAAACGCTGCGATATCGCGTGAAAAAAACGCGCAAGAAAAACGCAAGTGTGCAGGAGCCCTTATAATGATGAAATCTACGTTAGCTCGAGTGTATCTGGAGTTCTCCTTTATGAAGAGCGTTGATGCATATAGGCTTCTATTAAAGTGTAATAAGATTCATAGCGGAGCGCAGGGCTCGCCGTGTGCTCTGCTTCTTGCAGCCCACACACAGCAGATGAAGATGCTAATGAGCTATAATTGTTCTTCAGAGAGAAAGTATCACAGAACTCATTACATAAAGAAAAGAGGGGGTTAGAGATAAGAAGACATAACTAACCCCCAGCGATCCTCAGCAGCGGGCCCCAGAGACCTCAGTTTTTCATGACTGTACAATCTGATTAGGAATATCTGTGACCTATTTGTCATCTACACCTGCATCATTATTCCTGGCACTGCTGATAACATATGGCTATACCCCCTGGCATCAGTCACAAATTATTGACTTCATGCTATAACCTCTCCAGCCCCTAGCCTAAAATATACCTGCTGCTGCTCTGCTCTCTACATTGCACAGCCATTGGGAAATATGCCAAAAGTATGTGAACACCTGACCATGCATCTCTAGAAGATTGTTGGACATCCCATAAAAACATTGAGTTTGAGAGTGAGGGTGATGAATGAGTGGAACAGGTTACCACAGGAGGTGGTGAGTTCTCCTTCAATGGAAGTCTTCAGAGGCTGGACAAATATCGGTCTGGGATGATTTAGTGATCCTGCACTGAGCAGAGGGTTGGACCCGATGACCCTGGAGGTCCCTTCCAACTCTACCAGTCTATGACTCCATGAATATGGGTGTTTATAGGGAGCTGGACTCCTTTTGTGGCTCCACTCTTCTGGGAAGGCTTTCCACAAGATTTTGGAGTATGTCTATGGGAATTTGTGTCCATTCAGCCAAAGGAGCATTTTTTTTGGTTAGGACTGATGGTGAGAAGGTCTGGTTCGAAGCGGCAGCCTTTGAAGCAGCCTTTCCGCTGCAGAAATCTCGCAGAATTTGCGTGCGGTCTCGCTGCGGACATTCTGTGAGATTTCTGCGGTATTTCTCTCCCATGGGAACCCAGGCTAATGACTGTACCGCACTAAAACAGTTCACAGTTGCTCCAGAACTAAACAGGGGAAGCAAAAAGTACAGGAGTGGCCGTGTGCAAGAACATAGACACATAACAGCAGTGCTGGATTCTGGGGCATAGAAGCAGGGGCGTAACTATAGGGGATGCGGTTGCACCCGGGCCCAGGAGCCCTAGGGGGCCCATAAGGCCTCTTGTCGCTATATAGGGAGCCCAGTACTATGAATAAAGCATGATAGTTGGGGGCCCCGTTACAGGTTTTGCATTGGGGCCCAGGAGCTTCAGGTTACACCTCTGCATATAAGCACTTAAGTGAGAAGAGGCTTTACCTTGGCAGTGACGTGACTAATGCGACACTGCCCTGAAGACCAGCCCCTGTTAGGAATAGTGTAGACAGTTAAGCCCCCACCAGGAAACAAGCCAGATGGTTCTCGGCGCTGACCAGGCATTGTATGAGAGACTATAAAAAGACATAAATGACAGTGCTGTGCCACAGCAGTTTGTGACGCAGCAGCAATTGAGTGAATAGAGCAAACTGACTAGCTCTTAATGTGGCAGAGGCCACAACAGAAAGCTACAGCAGCAGTAGTCTGGCTGTAGTGGAGAGCGATGGCATGAGCTGCATATATAGCCGTATATTCATGCTCAGGGTAACGGCTAGGGACTAAGTGACTAAAGGCCCAGAGAGAGGGTCAGATGACCCAGAGCTTGAAGATGGCATGCCCCGTGGAAGGAGTGATGGTCTGCATTCTGTTTGATCACTGAGATATATTTTAGACATGTACGGTGCGTGGGTCCATGGTGTTCGAATTATGTTGCAGAGTTAGGGGGTACACCACACAAAGTTACCAGAGAATTCAGTTTCACCAAGTGCCTTGCCGTTCTGAGATAAATTTGATATAAGTGAAGAATCTCTGTTAGATTCCTAATTAAGTAATTCATACCCTCCTACGGAGTGAAGCAAAACATGAGGCAAGTTAGTCAAGTTAGATTGCGAAAAAATATTGCCTCTGTCTGTCAGCTGCTGCGTCATCACCAAACCTGCAACCCTTTCCACGGCCCCAAATTACACTCATTCAATGTCAGTAACAGTCCCTCCCCTAGAAGTTGTTAGATGGAATGAAACTTTCTCTGTGTGATTGTAATGCAGCGTCCGAAGAGCGGGCCCCAGTCTAAGAGACAGCGGGGTAGAGTTTGGGCCTTGTCATGGTGGCTCTACCGTCTCCCACCTGGAGGGTAACCAGGGACACGTCCAAGGGCTGAGGGCAGGCTATTAAATAGGTTAACCCACTGGTGGTTTACCTTAGCCCTTTTGTCACTCGTGACGCCATCGTTCCATCCTCTGCGGTGAATCCTGTTGTTAGCAATAAACTCGTTTACTTGAGATAACTTGGTACAGTTCCGCAATACACGCCAGCAGGATAACAGTGCAAAACACAAAGTGGCGAGACAGGGAGGATTCAAGGGGAAAGCAGGGGAAACCACAGTCCCGTTATCTGTGGGTCCCAGTCCCGGCGACAGTCTCCCTTCTCTCTCCGGCTCTCTACCGGTCATCAATCATATTTGGAAAGTGGGTATGCTGAATGGTGGTTACTCATTCTCTCGCAGTCCTTCCCATCCATCAACACATAGGTCTGGGAACATTGGGCCCAGAGCATTCACAAGGCATCCACTTGGCCTCTTCTATCCTGGTGCTCTTCTAGTGACGGAGTAAAGTCTCTCCCACTCACTTCCCTTGGAGTAACCCAAGCATACGGCTGATAGCAGAGAGCTAAAGCCCCCAAGAGACCAAAACTCATAACCCCACTCATGCACCTTGCAAACACATTTATATCACAAGTTCACATGACATACAAAGGATACATTTCCAGACATAACCCAGACAGTAAGCTATTCAGTGCTGCAAAGGTGTAACACACGTCATATTCATACACATAGAAGACACCGACAATACAGTTAGCATGGGACAAATACATTCATGCTTATGGAGGGGCCCCGGTAATTCTGGGCCACTAAAGTATCATTGATATAAGTAAGTGATTACAATATCAGAGCAAACGGCCTCTAGCCTCTAGCTTGGTTACAAGATGTGATATGGGTGAGCATGGAGGCTCTAGTACCCTGTTGTACCGCCTGTAGCTTGGATGCAAGATGTCATATGGGCGGGGATGGAGGCTCTAGTACCTTGTTGTACCGCCTCTTGCTTGGATACAAGATGTGATATGGCCATGGAGGCTCTAGTACCCAGTTGTACCGCCTCTAGCTTGGATACAAGATGTTATACGGATGGACATGGAGGCTCTAGTACCATATTGTACTGCCTCTAGCTTGGATGGAAGATGTGATATGGGTGGGCATGGAGGCTCTAGTGCCTTGTTGTACCACCTCTTGCTTGGATACAATGTGTGATACAGGTGGGCATGGAGGCTCTAGTGCCTTGTTGTACCACCTCTTGCTTGGATACAAGGTGTAATATGGGTGAGCATGGAGGCTCTAGTACCATGGTGTACTGCCTCCAGCTTGGATACAAGATGTGATACGAGAGGGCATGGAGGTGCTAGTATCCTGTTGTACCGCCTGTAGCTTGGATACAAGATGTTATACGGGTGGGCATGAAGTCATACTGCACACTCTATGTACTGAGACACTGTATCAACTTTGGGTTTGAAGTGGGTTTGTCAGCTTTGCAATTAGAACATTTTTTTTTCGATCCACGTCTAGTTTTCATTCGATTCACAGCTGACAAAATACAAGCCGGCTATTGGTCACAGGAGTTGGATCGCTATGGGGAGTTAGAACAAAATGGAATATTCCTCGTAGACTTACAATCTGAGCTTACATAATACATTAACGACGGAATTTAGGATACAGCCAATATACAATTGGCCAAAAGTAGAGTAAGAACATTATGGAATGTTCCCCTATTCATAATCCAACCAATGGGGGTCTCACCTCTGCAGCCCCCACCGAGCCTAAGAACTGGGGTCCCGAGTCCCCCGTCCTCTCAGAAAGCTGTATTTCTGGAGGGATAGAATTTCCATTAGGCAATGCATTCAAGCAGCCACAGAGCTAAAGCATACAAAAATAAAGGGTAGGTAGGAATTACTCGAGGCGCTGGGATTGGATTCTCAAAGTGAGGAAAACTATAAAAGGAAAGGTTTATAGTTCTCCTCTTGGATTCATTCCCAGTTTTAGCTAAGAAAAACAAATGTAAAATTGCACTGTGTGAATACAGACTTAATTGATAGTCCTTTATGTTAATACCTCACTAACCATAATGGCCCTTTATGTTAATACCTCACTAGCTAAACCTTTTAGCGCATGAGATGATAACACTAATAATAACATGCAGCCTATTTTGGCCTTGACTGACCTCCATAGAGCAGGAGAGGATTTTCACATCAGTGCCTACGGTGATAGGCTTCATGCCATGTGTATGGAGCCTGTATGGCGGCACACAGAGTATTTATGGCTTTCTATTCTGAGATTGTAGGGACGCTATTTGCACGACCGGTATTAGCTACATGCAACCCGTGTAGTTGCACAGGATACTGGTCATTATCTTCCAGGGGGGCACCAGGCAGATGTGGGCTTGGGGTGATCACCCCCTTTAGGTCTGCCTAGCTAGAAAATCTTGCTCTGTTGCAGCGTCTTGTGGACATATATGAATCATTTGTGAAGGGGAGCCCAGCATACCAGGAGCTTATGACTTGGCAGTGGCTGCTGAGTAATGAGGGCGGCATGAGTGGTGCTGTTCCAAGGCTGATGAGTAGCACAGGGGAAGGCCACGAGACAGCCCTGATGACCAAGGGCAAGCAGAGACGCTGATATGTACTGATGATGTGGGGGCCAAAAAGTACAGAAACAAACCGTGTGCAAGGAGAGAGAGGCTGCCTTCCCACAGGGGGTCCTTTCCTGAAGAAGACAATGGCTGTGCTGTGGATCTGGGACAAGGACAGAGCAAGCTGCAGAACACATGAGACCGGTCCAACAAGATGTTAGAGCATGCATATTAGGGACTATGACAGATAAGTATGGACTAACATAGTATGTAAGACCAAAAAAAAGACATCTGTCCATCCAGTATATAAAATATAATATTGTATCATCCAGGCCCCCAGGCAGAGAGTTCCATAGTCTCACTGCTCTTACAGTAAAGAATCCCCTTCTAAATGGGTGTAGAAACCTTCATTCCTCTAGAAGTAGAGGATGCCCCCCTGTTACAGTCACAGTCCTGGGTATAAACAGATAATGGAAGAGATCTCTGTATTGTCCCCTGATAGATTTATACATAGTTATTAGGTCGCCCCTCAGCCATCTTTTTTCTAAACTAAATAACCCCAATGATAGCCTCTCTGGGTATTGTAGTTCGCTCATTCCAGTTATTACTTTAGTTGCCCACCTTTGTACCCGCTCAAGCTCAGATATGTCCTTCTTGAGTATCGGTGCCCAAAACTGTACACAATATTCCACGTGTGGTCTGACCAGTGACTTGTAAAGAGGAAGAACAATGTTCTCATCATGTGCCCCTAGACCTCTTTTGATGCACCCCATGATCCTATTTGCCTTGGCGGCAGCTGCCTGACACTGGTTGCTCCAATTAATCTTACAGTTAACTAAAACCCCCAAGTCCTTTTCCATGTCGGTGTTCCCCAGTGGTTTCCCATTTAGTGTGTAATGGTGACATGTATTTCCTGACCATCTGCAGAACCTTATATTAATCTTTGATTAAGTTCATTTGCCACTTTTCTGCTCCCAATTAAGGCCGGCTGCAGAAGACCTAGTTGGATTCCGGATGCGAGATTCCGCACCAGAATCCGACCCAGAGCCCGGCTGGCGACCCCGGGTACCTGTAGTTTACTTCTTTCTTCTGTACTGCGGATGGTCCAGCCAGTGAGCTGGCGGATATGCACAGTATAGATTTTCCCACAATGTCGTTAGGCGATAACGCAGAATCTGTGACCTTTCCGCAATATTAATTGTGGAAGGGCCGCAGGTCAGACAGCTTCCATTGACTTCAATGGAAGCTGTCCAAGCATTTGGTTTGGTTCTGGTGCTGTATTATTGTATTGCGTTTGGTTCTGGTGCTGTATTTATGCCAAGGTTCTGCTGCTTTATTTGAGTACTCAGTGGCGGTCCCAGCTGTCAGTAAATTTATGACTTATTCATTGGCAGAACCTTTTAAGAAGATAACTTACCATAATTATGTACCAACTGTATTTATAGAGGACATCAATGCTTTGAGGGGGTTAATTTACATTTTTTTATACATTTTTGTGATACTTTTATAGGTTTTGAAAAAAATCCCTTTCTTCTACTTGAGAAGTCGTCTTGTACAGTTACTTGTGCCTCGTTGTCACGCCGCATGAGCCGGGTCCTATTAAGCATCAGCTTATGGTTGGATACCATGACATTCTTCTGTAGAAATTGCTGGTACAATACAGAATTCATTGTTCTCTCGATGGCTGTGAGTCATCCAGGTCCTGTTGTTGTTGCCAAGCAGCTAAAAATCACCCACCAGTGAGCTTCATGTTCGGCGTGAGGGTGGACGACAGCGTTTAAGCTCCCTCGACACAGAATGTATCCTGTGTTTACCAGAAAGAGTTCTCCTTGTCACATCCATCTACATCAGAGGGGGACAGGCCGTAGATGTAGATGGAGACGTAGAGAGAACTGGTGCAAAAAAAAGTGGATTATACCCACCTGATAATCAGGTTTCCAGTAGTCTCCACGACAGCACCAATTGAGATCGCCTCCTCCTGGTAGGACAGGAACATACTGAGAGGTTAAAAGCTCCCCCCCTTCCCCACTTTCCTCAGTGGATTCTAACGAATTGCCGGGGCAGGAGCTAAACTTAAATTTCTTCCCCTAACCGGGTTTTTTTTATTTTTGAATTTATTATATTACTTTTATAGGGGGGGGGGAGGTACGGGTGCTGTCGTGGAGACTACTGGAAACCTGATTATCAGGTGGGTATAATCCACTTTTTCCCCCAGTCGTCTCCACGACAGCACCAATTGAGACGTACCAACTAAAGTTTATTAGGGTGGGATTGCTGCCGAGAGGACTTTGCGGCCGAAGGCCATGTCCTCGTCCTGCTGCACTTTTACCCTATAGTGTTTAGTGAACGTGTGGGGTTTTTTCCAGACTGCGGCCTTGCAAATTTGCTCGACCGAGGCTGAACTGTGTTCGGCCCATGAGGACGCTACTGCCCTTGTGGAATGGGCTTTAAGAGCTAACGGGATCTCCTTCCCGAGGGCCTTATAGGATTCTATGATGGCCAGGCGGATCCACCTGGCTATGGACCTTTTTGCTGCTTTGTTACCCTTATTTGGGCCACTGAACTGGACGAACAAGTTGTCGTCCCGCCTCCAGTGGCTCGTTGTATCTATGTAGGTTAGGACTGCTCTCCTAACGTCCAGACAGCTTAGGGTTCTTTCCTCCTCGTTTTTTGGGTTACTGAAAAATGAGGGGATTATTATATCCTGGGACCTATGAAAATCTGACACTACTTTTGGCATAAAGGCCGGGTCTGTTTTAAATATTAGTTTGGTGTCTGCGATTTTCATGAACGGGTGGCGGATGGACAAGGCCTGTAGTTCGCTAACCCGTCTTGCGGAGGTGATGGCTACTAGGAAGATGGTCTTGATTGTAAGCATTCTTATAGGTAGCGCCTCGATCGGTTCGAATGGTACCGCTGTCATGGCCCCTAGAACCCAATTAAGGTTCCAGTCTGGAAACAGGTTTATGGGCCTAGGGCGTAGTCTAGCTGCCGCTGTTAGGAACCTGTGGACCCATCTGTCGTCTGCGAATTTTGTGTCGCAAATGGCGCTAAGGGCTGAAACTTGGACTTTTAGGGTGCTCGGGGAGAGGCCCATCTCTAAGCCCTCCTGCAGGAATTCTAAGATTAGCGGAGTGTCGGGGATAGAATCCCCGCGATCCCTTCCCTGTCTCCATGAGGAAAACCTTCTCCAGACCTTCTGGTAGATCAGGTGGGTCGTCTTTTTCCTACTGGACATTAGGGTTTTTACTACTTTCTCTGAGAATCCTTTCTTTCTTAGGGAGGATTCCTCAAGAGCCATGCCGTTAAATGGAGTTTGTCTAGGCCGGGGTGGTTCAGTGGCCCCTGCGATAGAAGATCTGTCCAGGTAGGGAAGGTGACTGGGTCCTGGACGCTCAGTGTTGTCAGAAGACCGAACCAGCTTCTTTTCGGCCAGAAGGGGGTCACCAGGATTAGCGTGCATCCCTGGGTTCTGAAGTGCTGTAAAACCCTGGGGATTAGTGGTATGGGAGGAAAGGCGTAAGCCAGCCCTTGTCCCCAGTCCTGGCCTAGGGCGTCTACCGCTATCGGACGATCTCCTGGCCGGAGGGAGAAAAAGTTGCCTACTTTTGTGTTCTCCCTGGTTGCGAAGAGGTCCAACTGTGGGGTCCCCCACCGGTTGGTTAGGATTCTGAATGCCTCTGGGGAGAGGGACCACTCTCCTGGGTCTATTTGCTTCCTGCTGAGGAAGTCTGCTTTTTCGTTTAGTGTCCCCTTCAAGTGGGTTGCCGTGATCGAGAGGATCCGGCCCTCCGCCCAGTGAAAGATTTTCTGTGTGATGCTTTGCAGTGGGGGAGATCTTGTGCCCCCTTGGTGTCGTATATGAGCGACCGCGGTGACATTGTCTGACAATATCTTTATGTGTTGGTTCTGTAGCGAGTTGCCCAACTGCTGTAGAACCTGCCAAACTGCCTGTAGTTCTCTGAAATTTGAGGACTGTTCTTTTATCCTCTGAGGCCAGGGACCCTGGAAGAATTGGTTCCCCACATGCGCTCCCCATCCACAGGCGCTTGCGTCTGTTGTGATGTGGATGGCTGGGTTTTGTAGCCAGTGAACCCCTCTCCGCAGGTTCTCTGGGGATGTCCACCAACACAGGGATGTTTTCGCCCTGTTTGGGATGTACATCCTTGCCCCTAACGAGGACTGCCTTTTGTCCCACGAGGATAGGACTACGGCCTGCAGGGCTCTGGTGTGGGCCTGGGCCCATGCTACTCCTGGAATGCATGATGTCAAGCTCCCCAGGAGAGACATTGCCTCCCGAATTGTGCAGAATCGTCTTCGTAGGAAGGTTTTGACTATTCTGCGGATTTTTTGTATTCTCTCCTCGGGTAGGTAGGAGCATTGCGATTCTGAGTGGAGAGTTATTCCCAGAAACGTCTTCTGCTTGTCGGGATCTAGGCTGGATTTTTCCCAGTTTATGATCCATCCCAACGATTGGAGAAGTTCTAGCACTGTCTCCAGGTGTTTTGTTAGGAGTTTTTTGGACTCTGCTATTAATAGAACATCGTCCAGGTAGGGTACTACTAGGATCGATTTTTCTCTCAAGTGGGCGGCTACCTCCGCCATAATCTTGGTAAAGATTCTGGGGGCTGAGGATATCCCGAAGGGCAGGCATCTGAATTGGTGGTGCTCTATTCTTCTGCCCATTTCCACTGCGAACCGCAGGTATTTCTGAGACTCTTTGTGGATCGGAATGTGAAAATAAGCGTCCTTTAGGTCGATGGACGCCATGTAGGCTCCTCTGGGGATCAACTTTATTGTCGAGGAGATGGTTTCCATTTTGAATCTCCTGTATCGGACGCAGGTGTTCAGGTCTTTCAGATTTATTATCGTCCAGTGTTTCCCGCCGGGTTTTTTTTACTAGAAAGAGCCTGGAATAATAGCCCTGGGTTTCCTCGTTTCGCGATACGGGAGATATTGCGTTTAACAGTTGCAAGTCGCGCACGCTTTGCCTTAGTAAATGTAGCTGTTTTTTTGAGGCTTCCGTGGTAATAAATTTCCTTCTGGGGATGGACACTAGCTCTATCCGGTATCCGTACTGTAGGATCTTTGGGATCCATGGGCCTCCGCAGATTGCGGCCCATTGATCCACAAAGCTCCCCAGCCTTGCCCCTACGGGGATGGCGTCAGGGTCTCTGCTTCGGCTCCCCCTGGTGGGGGTTGAAGAGGATATTCCTTCCTCTGCCCCCCTTGGGGTAACTCCAGCGGCCTGTCTTGCCCTTGCCTCGGTAGGCCTCGGGCTGCTGCATTGGAGCCCGGGAAAAGGTCTTCCCTCTCTGTGGCTTTTCCTCAGGGAACCCTTTTTTCCTGTCGGCCGCCTTTTCTAGAATTTTGTCTAGGTCCGGTCCGAGTAGAAATTGGCCGTAGAATGGGAGGGCACACAATTTATTTTTGAAGGCCAGGTCGCCTGACCATGATCTCAGCCATAACACCCTTCTGGCTGAGTTAGAGCGGGCTGTGGCCTTTGCTGAGAGTTTGACGGTCTCGGCCGCGGCGTCCGCTAGGAAGTTAGTTGCCATGCGCAAGATGGGAAGGGAGTTAAGGATCTGATCCCTCGGTGTTTTGTTGGTCAGGTGTAGTTCCAGCTGCTCTAACCATACCCCCAGGGTCCGCGCCACGCAAGTGGCTGCGATCTCTGGCCTAAGGATGTTTGCCGCTGCCTCCCATGATTTCTTTAGGAGTCCCTCTGCCTTGCGATCCATGGGGTCTTTTAGCTGTGCGGCGTCCTCAAAGGGAAGAGTCGTCCTCTTGGCTACCTTGGCCACCGGGACGTCTACTTTAGGTATTTCATCCCAGCTTGCGCAAACTTCCTCTTCCAAGGGGTATCTCCTTTTTACGCCTCGAGAAGGAACCTGCGTCTGGTTTACTCCACTCTCTCTGAATTATTTTAGAGATGTTTTTGTGGACCGGGAAGGTATGTTTACGCCTCTCCCCAAGTCCACCGAATATTTCATCCTGTTGAGTCCGCGGCTCTCTGGGCTGTTCCATTTTTAATGTAGCCCTGACTGATTTAATTAATTCCGTCAAATCGTCTTGATGGAATAAATATTTCCTGTAGTCCTCCTCCTCTGAGGACTCCTCGGCCGCCTGTTCCTCTTGCTCTGATCCGATGGAATTCTCGGAATCAGAAGGCTCCTCGGGAACATACGCCTTTTTCTGGCGTTTTGCTGGCGGTGCCGGCAGTGACGTTAGAGCTGATCGAACCTCCTCCTTCACCAGCTTCCTAACGTCATCTAGGAATCCCCCCGATTCCTCTCTGACTAGCCTAGCCACGCATGCCTTGCATAGAGGCCTCTGGTACGTGGCTGGCAGTCTCGTCCCGCATTCCATGCATTTTCGCAGTTTTGTTCTGGGGGGGGATGTCTTTTTTATCCCCCTGACAAACAAAGCATTTTTGCGGGTAAACATGCTATTTCTCCATATACAACATACTGGATATTTGCATTGTATTTTTGCCGCACTGGCTACTTACGGCCGCTGAGGCTGAGGTTTCAGCTGTCTCTGGGGCTGGAGCACTCATTTCTATACCAGTGCTGCAGACACCCTGCGACCTGTAGTGCTGGTGTTCTGGCTTCTCTCAGGTTCCTATTTGAATTTTCGCGCTCCTGCGCTAAGCCCCGCCCCCTCCGCTCCTGATGCAGACGTGATGACGTCATCGCGCTGGACGCGTGACGCGGCGCCCCGCTCCCTACCGTCAAAGGGCTTCCTGGAGCGCCGCGCTGTAATTTCTGCCGGAGGACGAGGGGGACTGAGGCTTCCGCTTTGAACCCCCCATGGGCCGCCGCGGGAGGAACCTGGCCCGGGGGTTACCACCCCATGTGGCGTCCCGGGAGTCGTCTGGCTGCGAAGGGATGACAGGGTGAGCCACTGCCTTCCGATCCGCCTGTATGTATACTTTCGCTGGCTTCTCCACCAGCTCCTCTCAGCGATCCTGCCTCCTGGCAGGACAGGAAGACACTGAGGAAAGTGGGGAAGGGGGGGAGCTTTTAACCTCTCAGTATGTTCCTGTCCTACCAGGAGGAGGCGATCTCAATTGGTGCTGTCGTGGAGACGACTGGGGGAAACTGGAGTTACTCTTACAGCACAGGCGTAACTATAGGAGATGCAGAGGATGCGGTTGCACCCGGGCCCACGAGCCTTAGGGGGCCCATAAGGCCTCTCTTCCCCATATAGGGAGCCCACTACTAGGAATAAAGCATTATAAGTTGAGGTCCCTGTTACAGGTTTTGCATTGGGGCCCAGGAACTTCAAGTTACGCCTCTGTCTTACAGTTAATTCCTTTTCCATGAGTACATCATGACAGCACGCATGGAGGTTGCCCCTCTAGAGCTTGTTGGGACAGTAAGAGGAGGGTTCTTAAGGCCAGCTCCATCTCCACTGGCTTCAAATCACCACAATGGATACATGGCCCAATCTTTTATTGTTGCTGAAAAACCCAACATACTGTTATGTTTGCATGCACAATATACAGTCATTTACAAGGGTGGGTAAGTATGTGCGGTCATGATGGACTCATGGAAAATGAATTAATGGTAAGAATATTTCCAGCACACATGAAGGCAATACCAGATCCTCACTGTAACCTTAGGGGAGGGGGAGCACTGCCTGGAGGACCTGCCACCCAAAGGCCAGTTCCCTACCAGAATGGAGATCCAAGCAATAATGCTTAGAACATGTGTGGATGCTACACAAATCTGCTCTGTAGAGCTTCACCACCTTCGACCCATGAGGAAGCGAGAGCTCTTGTAGCATGGGTTCTTAACCCATCAGGGGGAGGCAGATCTCTGGCTTTATATGCTTCCTGAATCAATTTTTTAATCCATCCAGTGATGATATCTTTAGACGCTGGTTTATTCTGACACTGAAACTGAAGGAATAAGTTATCAGATTTTTTTAAAGTTTTGTAAGACCCGTAAATAGTTCCGGACTGAACGTCTGACGTCTGAGCCGTGTAAGCGCCATCATTTTAATATCCTGACAGAAGGAAGGCAGAATTATTCCCTGTTCCATGTGGAATAACAGCACTTTAGGAAAAAGAGCTAGATCTAGACTCATGACCATTCTATCGTCAAGCACCTTTAAGGAGGACTCTCTACAGGGTAATTCCCATATCTCCCCAATCTGTGTAATAGCCATCAGTAAGGCTACTTTGAAGGAAAGGTTTTTAAGTGATACCGAGTGTATGGGTCTCAAAGACGCTACAGGGCTTCCAGGACAATGACGTGTTGTCACAGGAAGAGGAGATAAGGTTACCAATCTCTTAGATATGGTGGTATAAATTAAGGTGACACCTATTTTTAACCTGTTAAGCTACCATACGGTTACAACCCCCCCCCCCCCAAAAAAAAAAAACAGTACAAAGGTCAGTATTACGAATAACACTACATGTGGGCCAAATAATACCACCATAATGTTGGAAAAAAAAAACCTCCACTATACAAAGATCCCTATTACCCCCATTAAGTGACCATATAATGGAAGATGACAGTCTGCAGAGATGCTTTGCAGTCTATATTAGTGATCACAGTACCATTATATCCAGTAATCACAGGTTTACTTTTCCCTTTTCTTCTACATCCGGCCCAGACCGCCAAGACAATGCCTCCCAGCTACAATTTGTTTCTGCAGCATTTGACACACACACCTTTGGCCCCTTGCTTTATCAGCAACCTCACTTCTACACAATCCCCCTCACTTCTATAGGGCTCAAAATAGTTTTATGCTTTACATAAGGTTCTCCTAATGATTGTCAACCATTTAACTTGCTGCTAAGGTTTTCTTATATAGACTACAACAGTCCTAGCGCTCATGAATACAAGTTCTCAGATCTCACCAGCGGATAATTACTCTCACATTTATCTCTGCCGGGGAATCAGTTTGCTAAACGGTTTGAATATTTGTCAAGTGCGAGTTGGGGAAAAAAGCCTAATTAAGATGTCACCTCTCTGAGGTTTATCACGGTGATGAGAATGAACAAGCCTCTTACTGTAGTTCACATAGCGTACTTTTACACGGGCTGATAGTCGCCCAAAGAGCAATTACGAGTAAGTCTAGTCCCTTGTAAACATGGCACCCAAAAGGGCAACTGAGACACTTTGTTTTCAGCTCAACTAAAAACCAACATATCACTGCAAAGGGGAAAATAAACCCAAATATCACGGCCAGCGGCCATATTTACTATGTACTAATACTGCGATATACAAGGGCAGATACAAACACCACTTCCCAGCAGAAGGTAGATTACTATATGGAGGAGCATTGCTCAAAGGCAATATACTAACAACCACTCACACATATTGGGGCGATGGCTGCTTAGTATTATAGTTGCACATACAGAGGCTGGTAAACCAACTGATACGTGTGGTGCACCATGCAGGCGTACAACCTATCAGTGACGCCACATATGATTCAGATAGGTGGATTGCCTTGCATTTCAAGGTGAACCACACCGGAACTGGCACGCCGGGCTCACTGAGCATCATAACACCAGACTGCTTGCTGCAGAAGTAATGATAAATACATGGTATTAGTTAATACTTTAGCTAAAATACAGAAGCCCGTAACCCACGTCAAGGGTCCTGTTACCTTGCGCTTCCTTACACTAAGGTTAAATTCACACAGAGGAGCGCGATATCGGGCTGAGAAACTCAAAAAGGCATTGTGTTTGCCAATGTGCCTTTTCCTTGTTGATGCAAAATGTTTTTGATTCAAAAACGTCTCCCATTACTTCTGCGATACACCGGCGCGTCAAAGGATCATACGTGTTCACCACTGATTTTAATGGGAAACCTATCACACGGCATGCAAATGCCAAGTAGAGTCAAAAATGCAGTATCACGCAAATGCACCATGCCCGACTCACACAACCGCAGCCCAAATACACATGCGCTCGTGAATCCAGCCTTAGGGCGGCTCACCTCCGTGCAACATATGATTTGTGAAATGAATGAGATTTGCCCACGTATCAGCGCATTCTACTATTTATTCTTACTATTTATATGCGTGCATGACACCCACTGCCCTGATTTTAAAAGGTTATTAACCAAATGGTTAATAATTGGACAAACCATCCACAGATTCGGCCTCCAATACCATCTCTATGCTGACGACACCCAACTATACACCTCCTCTCGTGAGATCTCTGGACCATTCCTCCAAAATATCACCGACTGTCTGTCCGCTGTCTCTAACACTATGTCCTCCCTTTTTCTCAAACTAAACCTCTCTAAAACTGACCTCGTCTTTCCACCTTCCAACCGACCTCCCCTCAACATCTCCATTCCAGTGTCTGGCACCATCATAACCCCCAGACGGCATGCCGGATACCTCAGGGTCACACTGGACTCTGACCTCTCCTTTACCCCCCATATCCAATCTCTGGCCCAAACGTGCCACCTGCACCTCAGAAATATTGCTAAAATATGGCCGTTCCTAACCACGGACACGCTAAAGACACTCGTGGTTGCCCTCATTCACTCCCGGCTTGACTATTGCAACTCGCTACTCATCGGCCTCCCCCGCATCAGACTCGCTCCACTGCAATCCATACTAAATGCGGCAGCTAGGCTCATTTTTCTATCCAGTCGTTACTCAGACGCCTCTGCATTATGCCAGTCGCTGTATTGGCTGCCCATCCACTGCAGAACTGAATTTAAACTCCTCTACCTCACTCACAAAGCTCTGCATGGCGCTGTGCCAGCATACATCGCCTCCCTACTGTCAGTATACCACCCAGCCCGCTCACTCCGATCGGCTAACACACTAAGACTAAACACCCCTGTAATACGAACCTCTCATGCTCCTCTACAGGACTTCACCAGAGCAGCACCCATCCTCTGGAACGCTCTACCCAAAGGCATCCGGACAATTCCCGATGCACAAAACTTCAGACGTGCCTTAAAAACGCACCTCTTCAGGGAAGCATACCAAATCTCCTGACCTAGTCCCCTGCCCCTCCCTATGGTGCCCCACCCCGTTTGCCTTCTAATAATTGATCTACACATGAAATTCCCTATTGCCTGTGTTCCCCATGCCTCGTTCCTCTCCACCCCCCCAATCTTGTACCTCCTGTACCACCCCCAACCCATTTGTGTCAAACCCAATGTACCTCACATTGTAATTGTTTTGCATTTATCCATGCCTGAAAGCGCTGCAGAATAAGTTGGCGCTATACAGATAAAGATTATTATATTATAATGAGGTCCAAAGGTGTTCTTTTTCATTGAATTGCGCAGTTGTGCACTTACATATAGACTTCTATGGGAACCTTTGCTGCACAAGTACGCAGAAAGAGCAGGTACAGTTTTTTTGTGAAGAACCATCGACACAAAACAAAAAAATTTAATGAGAACCAACTCCCCAACGGGTTCCATTTTCGGTGTATTGCGTGTGCCAATATGTCCGTGTGAAGCCGCTGTCACACCAGCCACTTTTTACCGCTAATCGCGGTACAACACTCCCATTTTAGTGGGGCCTCGCAGATCCCGGGCTCAAACTTGGCGTTTCTAACACCGCGATTTTCGAGTGCTGCCTCTTCTATTTTTCTGTGTTTTTGCATTTAACGCACCTCATCACATTGATGTCAAATGCTGTGAGGTTCAGAAACGCACCTCGAAATCGCGGTAAAATGTTGCAGTTTCGAGCATTGCTTAACTGAACGCATTTGTGAGAAAGTGACCAGAGACTGAAAAAGATCAGCAAGAGCTGAGGGTTAAATGCGCCTGTAAGACCCTCTAACGGTCTACCGGCTTTCAACTTGACAATTTTTGGGATCTCCCAGTTTCCCTGTTAGAAATGCCAATGTTCTTACAGCCCACATATACTGACAGTATACAACATATACAGCAAGTGACGCTTTTTTTTTTGCCTCCAGGTCTAAATTTGCCATTCGTGTTAATTTCAAGGTGCCGTAAGTATAGCAGCCAGCAAGAAAAGGGCGATGTGGGAGGAACAAGGAACGGTTCACACGGTCCACATTGTGTTGGCAGGTACCGGCACCTTCTGTGCAGATACGCAGAGCTCATTCTGCACACTTGCGTTGTTTACCAGCCCTGACGTCTTGCCAAACACCAATACAAACAGATGGCAAATCAGGGTGAGAGGCGGTGACGCAACGACAAACAGGATCTTCTAAGTACATCTCCCCAGAAAATCCAGGCCTCATCGACAAGTGTCAAACCGCTATGTTGGCCACTGAAAAAAGATGGTCGGCAACCATCCTCCACGATTCCACAACTAACACGTCTCCACGGCTTGGTAAATTATCTCTATGGAGGCTTCAGTTATCACAGGAGGTCTTTGGGCCGTTCCAACAGTATATATACATACACACGTAGAATGGCCACCTTATTGGAGTCCCTCATCTAGTAGCATGTTGAACCTCCATTGCTGCAGTTCTGAAGGCCAACTCGTTGACACATTCCGAAATAGTTCTTCCCGGATATTGGCCCATGCGGACAGGAAATTTCTTGTAGTTCATTTTAGATGGCGGTGCTGACATGTTCTGACCAGCTGACAGGAAGGGGTCATGGATTCATGCTGCTTGTGCCAAATTCTGACCAAGCCGAACCTTTGCTCAGTGATGCAGTTTTGCCCACTGAAGCCTTGCCAGTTTCTCATACACAACATTAAGGCCTGATGTCCACGGCCTGCCCGGATTCCGCATGCTTCTCTATGGGCTACTTGAACTGCAGATCGTCCGCAATTCAATTTTGCCAGTGGACATGAGGCCGAATACTGGAACTGGTCGTCTGCCATTATAGCCCATTGCTGCTCAGGAGCCACAAGTTGTATGTTCAGCTTTACTGTGCATCACTACAAGCAGCACTTACTGTATGTGGCCACAGGGTGCACAAAAATGGGGACAGTACTACTGTGTAGGGTTCCACAGGTGGCATTACTACTAACTGGGCTACTATAGAAGAGGGAATTGTGTAAAGATAGAGAACATTGGGAGAGTCATGGAAAAGTAAATTCCACAGAGATAAATTGGGGCTGGGAGAAGTCATCATGGTGGTCTGGGCCAGATACAGAAAAGGGGAACTGAACAACTCCAGTAAGAGATTATTACCTGTGATCACTGGATATAACAGTACTGCAATCACAAACTGTCTACAATCACATGCATACAATATCTGCTGTTATATGGCCACTGTATGCACTGCTGCAGATTTACTGCCGCATATGCATTATACACTGCAGAGGGGTTCACTGAGACCATCAACCAAGTGCGCCCAGTCTATATGGCATTGTCAACCTCCAAAGCCTCGGCAGAGCACATTAGAGTAATGCATTTTTATAACAGAAGACAGGGTGATGCAGACATTACAATGCACTCCTCCTCATAACTGCTTATATATGATAGAGAATAGGAAATTGATACAAGGGTTCAAGTAGAAGGAATATGCAGCTCTAGACGTGTTGGGTTGAGGTGGCATAAGATTACCAGGTAGCTAATCTTCAGGCCTGATTACTCCAAAGATGCAAGTTTTCCATATTTTGGAGGGTTGGAAAATGTTCGGTCAACTGAGGGTGTAAATTCCAGACGAGAGGGGAAGAACATGAGAAGTCTTGTAGGCAAGAATGTGAGGAGATGAGGGTTATAGTAGGGAGGTTGCGTGTAGGGTGGTACCTGAACTAAGGCAAACAGGACGGAGTAGAACCAAACAGGGCTTTATAGGGTAAAGTGAAGATATTAAATTGGATTGTGTGTGATGGGCACCAGTGGAGGGCATGGCCGAGGGAGTGGCATTAAATGAGAGGAAAAACAGTTGTGCAGCAGAGATAAGGAGAGAGTTTGTTAGGGGTACCAACGTTTTGGTAGCCTTCTATGTGAAGGTAGGTACACGTTAGAGGCAACCCACTGACAATTATTCATCAGCGCCATGGTTTGGGGGAACAGTAACATTCAAAGATTGACATGGCACCCCAGCATTATGCACCATCCTACCCAAAGTAATTGAACACCTGAGCAAGAATCAATAGTATATATTTCCATATGGTAATACTCAGTGGGGCTTCTTTGGCCCTAATGACATCGGACACTCTCCATGGCATACTTTCTACTAACTTCTGATACACTTCAGCTTGTATTTCCCTCTATTCATCCTGTAAATGTCTGACATGTTTTCTAAAAGATGATGCATCGGGCTTGTTTACAATGAGCAACTTCATTGGGCAGTTGAGCAATTGAACATACCATGGAATGCCTAATCGTGCTACTCCATCTTCATATCCGATGGATGTACCTGGGTGTGGAGTATCCTGGGTAACCCCTTTTACAAGTGTGCGGTAAAAGTATGGCGGAGGCTCTGTTATGGTCTGGGGATGTTTTACGTGGCATGGTCTTGGTCCATTGGTTGTAGTGACAAGAACCATGAACACACAGGTGTACCGCGACATCCCAATGTGCTGCTGACAAGGTCGTAATACTCTGGGAATGGTCAGCCATACTTCCAACAAGGCAACGTACCTAGTCACACATCAACGCTGTTTTATGGTGGTTTGAGATTATGTATGGATGTTCCACGATTGGACCGACCTGCAGAATCCTGACCTGAACTATACTGAGCATCTTTGAATGGAATGTTGGGTCGGGAAATATGAACAGCGTCCATCTTCTCTGAAAGAACTTGCTAGACATTTACAGGATGAATGGAGGGAAATACCAGTTGAAGTGCATCAGACGTTCGTAGATTCCTGCTGCGTTCACACCGAGCGTCCCTCACAGCAAAACTCCCAAAAGACAGGATAAAAAAGTCTCACTAGCGGGATTTTTATCATTACATTAATATTTATTCAGATATGATGCTCTTCAACAAATGTATACACCGGTTACAGACAAAAAAAACCAAAATGGACCACAGAACGAAAACTACTGCACCAATATTCACAAACATCAAATAAGCCCCACGGCTAAACAACTTCCAATCTGCGGAGAAGAGAGCTGGCTTTAAAAACAGAAGATAAATTAATATATAGGGCTGGATGATGGGGGATAAAAGCTGACCAGCCAGGAGGATGTAAGGTGCCGAGATACATCTACCTGGTAGTACGGGGAGGGCGCCCTTACCGGGACGGACTAGTACCTGCATAGACTAATACAGAGGTAGGCAACAGGTGGCTGTCACAAACTGCAAGCTGAGGTATGTCCTGCCAGCATATAGGCTGCAGGACATGCTGGGAGTTGTAGTTCAGACTGCTGCCATGTTGCCTAGGCTAATAAAGCGCCACATTCACCTAAGCTACGTTATTTCCAGATGGTAGTGTCTAAGCACATGTAGACCCTCGGGTCACGTAAACCACGTGCACATCACTGCACAATAAATACACACATGCTACAAGCGTGTCGGACCCCGATCGCTGCTTTACCCCGTGTAGCATGACTAAGGGGGTGGGGCTTAGAACAGCAAGATTGTCTAATATGATAATATAATGGCCACATGCGCCTGTCTGACGGCACTCAGCGCTGCGTGGGCAGCCCGGACAGCAGGCGTGGATCTAATCCCTTCGTAAAATGGTAAGCCCAGGGGTGAAGTGCAATTGTATCACTTTGATTTAACACCTCATTTAAGGGACGCTTTTTAATATACAGACACATTGAGGAATAGTAATTTCTGCCCTGCTCCTTCCAAGGGGTCCCTGACAGACTGAGGAGGAGGTGGAGCTGAGGAATGGAGGAGGAGCTCAGTGCTTGGCTGAGGAGTCTCGAGGGTAGAACTCTGCCAGGGTGCTTGCTGGGATTCTCTTCAGCATCTCCTTGGGGAAGATTCGAAGGAGCTGCCAGCCGATATCCAAGGTTTCGAACACATTGCGGTTATCGTACGGACCTAAAGAGAGGAGAGCGGTGTTAGGATGCAGCATGGGGGTCGTATAAGTCAGATATGACAGAATGGTCACATACTAGAAATCAAATATGCACTGACCCCCTAAGGATGCAGCACACCCCCCACCCTTCAGGTTTATCTCCCCACTTTCAAAAAATCCTTATTTATCCATTGCTGTCCGAAAAATACAACTCAGACCACGAAAAGCCCGCCCTCCATGACACCGTGTACAGCTCCACATAACATCCTGAAAACACTTAAAGGGGTTGTCCCGCGGCAGCAAGTGGGTCTATACACTTCTGTATGGCCATAATAATGCACTTTGTAATGTACATTGTGCATTAATTATGAGCCATACAGAAGTTATAAAAAGTTTTATACTTACCTGCTCCGTTGCTGGCGTCCTCGTTCCCATGGAGCCGACTAATTTTCGCCCTCCGATGGCCAAATTAGCCGCGCTTGCGCAGTCCGGGTCTTCTGCAGTCTTCTATGGGGCCGCTCGTGTAGCTCCGCCCCGTCACGTGCCGATTCCAGCCAATCAGGAGGCTGGAATCGGCAATGGACCGCACAGAAGCCCTGCGGTCCACGGAGACAGAGGATCCCGGCGGCCATCTTCAGCAGGTAAGTATGAAGACGCCGGACCGCCGGGATTCAGGTAAGCGCTGTGCAGGTTGTTTTTTTAACCCCTGCATCGGGGTTGTCTCGCGCCGAACGGGGGGGGGGGGGGGGGGGGTGGTTAAAAAAAAAAAAAAACGTTTCGGCGCGGGACAACCCCTTTAAACATTCCTAAGGGGATTTAGGTGAAAAAAACAACAACATACTGAAAAACGTAAACCTTAAGTAAAGTGAAATGGACAAAAAAAAAATAAAATGCAGTTCCGCCTTTTTTTGGGGGGGGGGGGGGGGGCTTGTTCTTACTGCATACAAACTGTGGCAAAAATGACAGCTTTATTGTGTGGGCCGGTACGATTACTTATTCCGACCGCCATAACTACACCCCCATCGACCGTTGTGCGCGGGCCTGCAGTTTCCATTGGTACCATTTTAGAGTACAAACTTTTTGATTGCCTTTTATAAAAATGTTTTCTTGGAGACAGACTAGCAGAAAAAAAAAAAGTGTAGCCCTGGTATGTATTTTTCTGACGACGTTCACCATGCGGTTATGGGTTACTTTGATATATCGGCCTTTTATGGATGCAACAATACCGAGTGCTTAAAATTAAAAAACAAAAAAACAAAAAAGAAAACCTATTTTTATTTCAGTAGTTAATAAAACTTTTACCCCTTCCTACATGTTTACTCCCCATGGGGGACTTAAACTCACGCTTGTTTGATCACTAATGCATTATACCGCTTTCCGATAGGCAGTCTATCCACAGGCATGGCTTAATAGGTAATCAGCCATGGCAACCGAACGGTACCTCTCCGTCTTATTGCAGGGGGCTGTCCGGGACCCCAGAATACCAATTGGGGCATTTAAAGAATTAACAGCTGCAATCAGGTGAGCACTGATGACAGCTGTTGCAAGCAGGTATCAGCTGTCAAAGTCAGCCGCCACCCACTGTTTATGGAGGATTGGCCCCCGATCCTGCTGTACACAAACTCTGCACCCCCCATGACAAACATATGTCATGTGGCGTTAATGTTTAAAGGGGCGGTACCATGATAACAAGTTATTTCCTTATCCACAGGAGAGGGAACAGCGTTCTGATTGGCAGAGATCTCGACACAGACGCCCAACGATCCTGTTCCTTGGCCAGCACTCCATTCATTTTAACATCAATGCAGGGGAAGAAGCCACCCCCCCAGTGACAGGCAGAGGGGGAAACAGGAACCCCATTCTTGATCGGCAGGGGTCCCAGTGGTGAGACCCCCATTGATCAGCAAGCTATCCTGTGGATAGGGGATAACATGTAATTCTAATACAACCCATTTAAGAAAAGGGATCATCATTTGTTGCATAACACTTTATTTACCATGTGCTGCCACCATGTGGTTGCTAGTGAGAACTACATAACCTATTCTGCAAGGGAAAAAAAAAATCCTACCAACCCATGCACCTACCTGGGATAAATGGGGTTAACACTGGGCGACGTCAGACGCCCCTGTTGCCCTCGCTGCTCCCCATCCATGTGTACTGAAAGCTGCTATTATCCCTTAACGAGCCACTAGTTGCTAAGGTAACTGACTGCCACCCACACACATACACATCCCCCATGTGACAGTCCTTTGCAAGCTATTTAAGGAGGGCTGAACAGCGGGATCTGCAGTGATAATGGGTGACGGCTCAGAACCACCCGGGACCACCCTGCTGCCAAAATGCACTTAACTCTTTCACTGCAATCACAGGGACTTTGTGAAGAGTCAGTGTTTTCATTGCAGACCAGCATTATGACGGCTATCACACTGAGCACATGGACTACGAGGTGAGAGCAGCGGAGACTCTGCAGTCATTCAGCATGATGAGACTTGTAGTGCCACTACAGCTGGCATCAGAATGTGTTCTGTAGTCAAGAACGTCCATAAGACATCGCGTTATGATAAACGCTCTGGGATTGAAGTTCGGAGCTAAATGTAGCGATCCCACTGTCCAATCGACATGCTGCACTCCCCCTTCCCCATACACAAGACTACCGGTCGATCACATTGACTCCATAGACATTGCTTGTGACAAGTTTGGCAATTCCCGAGTGCATCCCGGGGAGGTCAATCTGTGCAGTGAGGCTGCGCCGTCACTCCCATCATCATGCTAATTGTCGGGTTGCATCTGTAGATGCAGCCCGGTAATTGTTGGGAAAACACGAGTACTAGTAGCATTTGTAGCAATCATATAATAGCAGCCTAAGGCTATATGCGCTAGCGGCAACCCCTAGCGCCTGCATTTTCCCAACTACAGGACTGAGGCCACACGCATCCTGTGCGTCACGATAAAACGCTCCAACGCGGCGTTTGTGATTTTTGAGCGCAGTTTTATTTTTCAATATTTGTGTGTTTAACGCACCTCATTACAATGAAGGGGGTGTTAAAAAGCACCCCCCCCCCCCCCAAAGCACTGTACAAGGTGTTCAAAAATGACTAAATCGCGGTAAAATGACACCATTTTAAGCGGCATTTTCTGAACACGTGTGGGAGTGGCCTAAACCTGCAAGGGCGGTCCAGCAATTAGCGCTATGACACAAGCGTTGACAGTGCTTATGTAATAGCCCATTAGGAAGCAGAAGTGATTGTGAAGTACCAGAGAGGAAACAGCAAGACCCCCCAAAAAGGAAATGGAGACAATTCTCCTCCTCCTCTTTAGTTTGGTGGTTGCTGGTGTCCTTGTCCCTACGAGGTGCCACCTGCAGATCAGGTTGTACAGGTAGTGCGACTCCTCCAGGATGGCACATCCATACGTGCCATCACAAGAGAATATTTGCTGCGTCTCCCAGCACCGTCTCAGATACCAGGATACGGGCCAATATATGAGGACATTGGGACAGGTTGGAAGGCGGCCATCAACCCCACATCAGGATCGGAGGAGCACTGCCAGAATCTTACAAAGTGGCCTCCAGCGGCTGCTGGTCTGCGTGTTTAATTACTAAACTGTCCTACGCCGACTCAATGAGGTGACCTGAGGGTCCGACGTCCTATAGGGGGACCTGAGCTCACACCGGGCAGCTCTACTGGCATTCACCAGAGAACATCAGAATTAGCAGATCCGCCACAGATGCCCCGTTCTCTTCGCAGATGAGCCCAGGTTCATGCTCAGCGCACCTTTTGACCTTCGAGATGCAAGATGTGATTTAAGGGTTCCCTTAAAATGTTCTTGCAGCCTATAAAGCTCATGTTTCCAGTGAAGCAAATGGATGGAGTCTAAATATAGGAAGACGTAGCGCCACCTGGTGATCCAATCACGAACAGCAAGGGTTTGATCTTCCCTGAAGTACTAGGAACGTTCCTACTCACCCTGGGCGATGAAGTTCTTCTCAAACTTCTGCAGGAACTCCAGGTAGAGGAGATCATCAGATGTCAGCGCTTCTTCACCCACCACAGCTTTCATGGCCTGGACATCTTTTCCAATGGCATAACAGGCGTACTGCGGGGGATGGGGACAACAAATTTGGGTTAATTCTACGATAGCCACCTCAGGGCAGCACAGCGTTTCTACAGCGGCCAATCATGCAGAAGAAACTGACAAGAACCAAAGCACATGAGAAAAAGTTACCACGACCGAGTAGTAAGAACAGTGCACACATTAACCCCTTAGTGTCACGCATGGATTACCCATCAAGTCCTGCCCGTGGCAAGGCTTTATAGGCAATAGTGAAAATAGCTATATACTGCAATACTAAAGTATTACAGTATATAGTACAAGTGATAGAGTGATAGCAAGTTCAAGTCCTCTGTGGAGACTAAATATATATATCTATTTATACATCCTCGAGTATAAGCCTAGTTTTTCAGCACATTTTTTTATGCTGAAAAAGCCCCCCCCCCCCCCCCCCCCGGCTTATACTCGAGTGAGGAAAAAAAAAATAATAAATCAGGCAATACTCACCTCCCAGCCGGCATCTGTGCTCCCAGCGCGATTGTCTCCCTGGTGGTGCAGCAAGCTCCTTGAGAATTCTCCCTGCTGTCATCTTCCTGCTCAGCTTTTAATTCCCCCACCGTCAGTGCTGTCTAGGTAAGCTCTGTGATTGGATAGAGCGCCAGCCAATCACAGCTGGCACTCAATCATTAACAGCCATTCATTGATTGACATCACTGAATGGCTGTGAATGATCGAGCGTCGGCTGTGATTGGCTGGCGCTCAATCCAATCATAGCGCTTACTTACACAGCGCTGACGGCGGGGGAATTCAAAGCCGAGCAGGAAGATGACAGCGGGGAGAATTCTCAAGCAGCTTGCCGCATCACCAGGGAGACCATCACGCCGAGGACACAGAAGCATGCTGGGAGGTGAGTATTGCATCTTTTCTTTACCTAGTATATACTGGAGTATAGCTCGGCTTATACTCGAGTCAATAAGTTTTACCAGTTTTTTGTGGTAAAACTTATTGACTCGGCTAATACTCGGGTCGGCTAATACTCAAGTATATACGGTATATTAAAAACATTCAATAAAGTTTAATAGTAAAAAAAACACTATTGAAAGTTTAGATTTTTAATGGGAAAGTTTTTTTGTTTTTTTTAACATTACAAATCACACATATACGGTATCGCCAAATGTGAAAGTCCAAACTACTAAAATATGATATTTATCCTGCATGGTGAAGGCTGCTAAACAAAAAAACAAAGAAAAAAAAAAAAGGACGGAATGTCAGAATGCAATGTGGTTTAGTATTCTGACTAATTTGAATGAAAAGTGATAAAAAAAGATATATTTTCCCCAGAAGAGCACTAACCGCTGAATCAATAAAAAAAAAATAGATTATGGGTCTTTGAATATGGCGACAAAAAGCAAATCTTTAAGATTTTTATTTTTAAAGAATAGAAAAAACATTTAAAAACTATTTAAATTTGGTAACATTGTAATCACCCCGACTTATAGAACAAAGTCCATAAGTCATTCTTACTGTATTGTGAGAGCTGTAAAAACTAACCCCCCAAAAATGCCACAATTGCATTTTTTTTTTATATCTCCCCATTTAACCCCTTAAGGACCAGGCTGTTTTGTACCTTAAGGACCAGACACTTTTTAGGGATTTTACTGCCCTATTTTTTTCCTTCAGCAACCAAAATTATTTTAGCAGAGTTATTTTTTTCCCCCCGTGACATATAGGGGTATATTTTTATTATCTTTTTTACTGACTTTCCCCCCCTGTTTTTTAGTTTTATTGGGGGTAAAAATCACGGCATGCTCTATTTCTGTGCGGGGCTGGCAGAGCCCCGCACAGAAATGTCACTCCCCGGCCGCCGGAACATCAGAGCCGGAACCGCGGGAGCAGGTGAGTGCCGCGCTGGTCCCTGCAGGGGCTCTGGTCGGGTCCCGCTGCGAGAATTCTCGCAGGGGATCCGACCCGGCCGTGTGCAGGCGGCCTTATAGTTTTTTTTTAAATTAGTATATTTACACTAAGATAAATTGCAGGAACGGGTTCCTCTGTTTTGGACATTTTGATATAAAATATGTATGGTTTTGGCTTACAGGGTGCAGACGGCGATGGTTTTGGTTGGCGTTGGGTTATTTTCCTAATGTATATATTTTTATTTTATTCTGTAATATTTTTTTTCTTATTTGCGTAATAATTTTTTTTGCACTATGTCCCCCATAACGTCATATAAGACCTCTGGGGGACATTCACTTAATATTTTATTTGACACTTTCCCACTGTAGCTGGGGTTCCGTAGGAGCCCCAGTTACAGAGAAAAACATCCCCTGTAGTGACAATAGTCACTGGCAGAGCTGATCAGAGTCTGCTATGACTCTGCAGCTCTGCTGTCCCAGGGAATTCCAGTGGTCACGTGACTGCCGGTTCGCGTAGTGGGAGTTATACTTCCACTTTTTAGTAAATAGCGCTCACTGGGCACTGTGTACCCGGGAAAGGAGAAGGCAGAAAGTGTTAAAATCCCCTCCCGCCTTCTCCTCCAGGTTATCAGCTGTGACTAACGGCTGACAACCCGACCTGCTTCTGATTGCAGAAGCAGGCGCTTTAGTCCCCCGCTGTATTTTTTACTATCGGCTGGGATTAAAGCCCAGGACCAAGCACTGTAAATTTACGGTGCTTGGTCTTTAATGGGTTAAAAATGTTTACGACTGCTCTCTCATAGGCATTTGCAAAAACGCATCCCATCATTGCAGTGGGCGATTAGGAGAGTTTAAAAAAAAACCAAAACACTGAAAACGCACTAAAATAAAGCAGACGCCGTTTGAAAATCGAGGCGTTACAATCGCCACGCTTGAATGCTTGTCTGAGAAGCCCCATTGAAATCAATGAAGTGTTACAGCATTTAGCGCAGCGTTTAAAATGCCGTGCTAAACGCTGAAAAAAACGCTAGTGAGAGCGGCCGGATCGCTTTTCTGTACATCATATGGTAAATTAAATACTATCATTAAAAAAATACAACTCGTCTGCAAAAAACAAGCTCCCAGATGTCAATCGAAAAATTCAAAAGCTGCGGCTCTTTGAAGGCCGCGAAGGAAAAAAAAAAAAAAGTAAAAAAAATAATATTTGGTACTGAAAGGGTTAAAGGGGTTGTATGATGGGGACAAGCTGTGGCCCGGCATCTCTCAGCTGCCGGGGGTCCGCAGTTCTGGTTGGGAGGAGTTGCAGTCACACATTACATCCTTGCATACAGGGGGTCCCCAATAAGGTATATGAGGACAGGGTGGTCCTGATTGGACAAGCCATTTAAGATCCAAACCAGGAGCAGGTCCAAGACGACAGATAAAACCCCTGCAATTGCACCATTTTGGGGGTTTACGGTGTGCTATGAATGACATAACTTTTGCAAAAGGTGTTCTGCCGCTGCATTCAAGGACCAATGACATTTAAATTCTGTTGACGGCTTGTTTATGGGACAACCGGCAACTCGTGGGGATATTACAGTACTGCTGATGGGGTCCAGAGGCAGTGCCTCCCTCCAAGCACCTACATGATTCAGTCAGCATTGGCTACAGCAACTGAGGGGTTAAACAACCAGAACTGGTGTTAGAGTATTCCCATCTTGTCAAGTTGTTCCTAACCATAGGACAGGTGATAACCTGCTGATCGGTGTGGGTCCAACCATTGGGACCCTCCCAATCAATCCAGAGATCTCTCCTCTGCCAGGTCCCTGAGTCCTGCAGCGGTGATTGACCAAGCACAGCTCCACTCACGTCAATGAGAACTGATGGAGATGGAGCTCAAGCGCACAGCCATCTCCGGCAGTTCTCACGGAAGTGAATGGAGCAGAGGCCACTGTTATCAAGATTTAGTGACACATCAGGGAGATCTCTCTGGATTGGTGGGGGTCTTACAGATTTGCTATCTTACAGCAATTTGCCATCACCTGTACTATGGATAGGAGGACTTCACAAGATGGGAATACCCCTTTAACTCTGGTCCCCGCTGTTACAGTTGACACCCTGCTGCATACTATCTTAACGTGATTAGAAACCCGAGCAAGAATCATTAGTATTTATTTTATTATGTTAATACCTAGTGGGGCTCTTTTGGCCCCAATGACATCAGATACTCTCCGTGACATCCTTTCTAACGTCTGATACACTTCAGCTGGTCCTTCCTTCTATTCATCCTGCAAACATCTGGTAAAGTCTCACATGCATCGACCCATCTACAGTGGTGCAATGAGCGTGGTCATTGGACAGTTGAGCAATAGAAGAACGTTTTATGGAGTGTCAAATCACATTCCTCCATCTTCACATCAGATGGACGTACCTCGGTGTGGAGGATCCTGGGGAACACCTTCTGACTGAGTGTGTTGTGCCAACAGTAAGTACGGCGGAGGTTCTGTTATGGTCTGGGGATGTGTTATGTGGCACGGTCTCGGTCCGTTAATTGTAGCGGTAAAAACCATGAACACAGAGGTGTACCATGACACACTAGACAATGTGCTGCCAACAATGTGGTAATACTCTGGGAATGGCCAGCCATACTTCCAACAAGAGAATGCACCTTGTCACAGATCCAACACTGTTTTATGTTGGTTTGAGGATATGGATGTTCCCTGATTGGACTGGCGGCACAGAGTCCGACCTGAACCTACTGAACATCTATGGGATGAACTGGAACGTTGGGTCAGAAAATCTGAACAGCATCCATCTTCCTTGAGAAAGCTCACCAGAAGTTTTCAGGATGAATGTATGGAAATACCAGTTGAAGTGCATCAGACGTTATAGAAAGTATGCCTCAGAGAGTACCGGATGCCAAAGGAGCCCCACTAAGTATCATATGGAAATAAACACAACTTTTGATTCTTGTTCCGGTGTCCAGTTACTTCTGGTAGGGGGGTGTATGCTACAGCTGACAGCCGCTGTGGATGGTGCAGGCACAGCTCCCGCGTCTGTACCATCCCTATGCTGTAATAGTACACTGTGGTACAGGAACTCAACGCTAGGGACCTCATCTACACAGATTGACCTAAGAACACATACCCAAGTTACTTCCTCTCAAACACGTTTTATACTACATTTACACAAGAAGATTTTAGGGCTTTTTGCTGCAATTTTGTGCAAATCATGAATAAAAGTGCTGCAAAACTAGCAAGTGCAAATACCGCCTTAGTCACTTGGGGGCATTACTGAGCTGTAAGCAGTAAGAAACTCACCAGCTGGTTGGACACATCAGAATGATCCTTCCTGGTCATGCCTTCCCCAATGGCAGATTTCATCAGACGGGACAGTGAGGGCAGCACATTAATGGGAGGATAGATCTGAGGAGGACAAGTATGTCATGAGGGCTACAATAGAATGTGGATTGCCAGTTCTAGCCAACGTACCCGGCACCAACCTGTCTGTTATGTAGCTGTCTGTCTACGTAGATCTGCCCCTCTGTGATGTAGCCCGTCAAGTCAGGGATGGGATGAGTGATGTCTGCGAGAAACGAGAATCCGTAAGATCAAACATGCCATCCACACAATGTGCTTCTAGAAGTAGTGCCAACGTGCAGGAAAACACTGACCGTCATTGGGCATAGTGAGGATAGGGATCTGTGTGATGGAGCCATTCCTCCCCTCCACTCTGCCAGCTCGCTCGTAAATGGTGGCCAAATCAGTGTACATGTAACCTGGGAAGCCTCTTCTACCCGGCACCTCTTCTCGGGCTGCTGACACCTGGTGGACAGAACAAGGTTTAGCTTTTCCTCACAGGGTTCCAGGATATTCCCACATCCTAGACAAAACCCTCTAGTCAGACATAATACATGCGCAATAACCCCTGCAATTCTCCATGAGTCCCAGAAGAACAGCCATGTCCCTCCCTTCTTCCTTCTCACTGGCCATAAGACAACTGGCTGCAGCAGGAGCCTCCCCCCCTCTACTATGTCTGCAATAGGAGACCTCTACAAGCCCAACACCTCAATCTGTAGCCAAAAAGGAAGAGACCGGGGGGAAATTAAAAAGTGTTTGAGAAAAAAAAAAGTGCAAGGACCTTCAGTTTCTTAATTTCAAATGCTTGTCTTATTACTTTCCAGGAAAGTCACTAGATTTTTTTTAGGGTTAGTCTAGTTACTCATTGCTTCCTTGTAACCCTTTTTGTTTTCTGTACCCCAAAAAAAAAAAAAAATTGTTAAAAGATTTAAAAAAAAAAAAAGTGCATTTTCCTCCAGGTACCACGCCACCGATGTCCATAGGTTGTGTCTGGTATTGCAGCTCAGCTTAATTGAATGAGTCTGAAGAGTGGAAATAAGTCTGAGCTGCAATGCCGGACATGTAGCCCGTGTGACGCTTTTTTGAAGACATCCACCATATTATTCTAATTCTGCAAAGAACAAAGGGTTAAAGGGCGTTCATACAATTTCTATAAGACTGTTAGTCACATAGAAACATCAGAGACCGACCATATGAGCAAGAGTGGTCAAGTCCCCTGCAGGGGCATAAAGTACAAAAGAACAAAAAAAGGGGAGATGGGAAAAAAAAAACCAAAAAATCATTGCGTTCTTATAACCAAAATAGGCCGTGTCTTTAAGGGGTTAAAAAGGTTTTCCTGAAGTTTTATACTGATTGCTAATCTTTAGGAAACCCCATCAAAATCAGATAGTGGGTTGTCAAAAGTCAGACCCCTATCAATCTATGGAAGGGGCTGCTGTGCGCTGGCATGTACCGCATTTCACTGCTGCTCAGCCCCACTCAAGTGAACGGGACCGAGCTGCAACCACCCGACACCACCGTACCCCGTAAACAAGGCGACCCCTTCAATTAGATGACTGGTAGGGGTCCCAGGAGTCCGACCCCACACCAATCTGATACTGATGGCCTATCCCAAGTATAGTGTAAAGTCAAGGTATAACCTGTTATAAAGCTGATGGATGATTATGTATTTATCAATGTACTCTGATCATGTGAGCAGTACTGGCCAATTAGAGCAGCTGTGGTCACCCAAAACAAAAAACCCAGTAACAGATGCCCCCATACCCAACTGTAGCAGTTTCCACTCGTTCCATGTATGTCCTTGTGTTTAGGGAGCAGCCCTGTGTAGTGGCTGGTGCTGGTTATCGGAATTAATGAGATCTGTGCCTGCAGTTACAAGCGCTGGCCACTACACAAGGTCAGAGCAGCAGCTTCCACTCCGACCCCTCTGTTTAGCTCCTGATCAGCTAGGGTTATGACCACAGTACGCCAGCTGATCTTCCATTGATGACCTATCCTGGGGATAGGACGTGTATTTGTGAATTACATGTACACACGCCAGTAGATGGAACATAGGTGCTGATTGGGGGACAAGAACAGAAGTGCTTCCATAATGGGAAAACTTTGTAACAGACCCAAGCTAAACAATACACCTATTTAAGGGTGGGTTACCATCTTATAAACTGATGGCACGTTGCTGGGATCACAATGTTTGGATGGAGAATGAAGAGGATGCAGAACTGATGTACAGTTGTGTCCTGTTCACCATATCTCTGCACACCAGCGCACCTACCTGTTGCACAGTGGAACTGCAGCCAGCCTCATTTACATAAGTAGGGGGCTGTACTTTAGCTCTTTGCACAGCCAAGTGAACTGAAGCTGCTCTGCAGGGTATCTTGGGGGGCATGCAATACTAAAGCCAACGCAGTGGCCCCTTCATTCTCAGGGTTGGTAGAGGACCCAGAGGGCAGTGCCCACCAATCATAGCGCTGGCATATCTCAGCCATCACTTGATGGGAATACTTGTTTATGTAGACTAGTGCTGGTTCCATAAGCTGTGGAGGGTCTCCTCTCATGCGGAGACTAGCAGCCGGTAACATTGTGCACGTCGTGTATGCACAAATCATACTTCAGTGACCGGAAACCAATGGTTCCTTCAGGCAATTGCTTGTACCGTTCCAGATATTACCTCTCTCAGGGCTTCAGCATAGGAGCTCATGTCCGTCAGGATAACCAGCACGTGCTTCTCACACTGGTAGGCCAGGAACTCTGCGGTGGTGAGGGCAAGACGAGGCGTGATGATACGTTCAATGCTGTGAGGGGGAGAAGTCAGATACCGCCAGTCAGACAGCGGGGGGCAGAGCAGGCTTATCAGAACCAACACGGCAAATATAGCTGACAGGACTCACACCCCACCAGGCAATACCGTCCTCTACTTACGTGGGGTCATTGGCCAAGTTCAGGAAGAGGCACACGTTGTCCATAGACCCATTCTCTTCAAAATCTGACTTGAAGAACCGAGCCGTCTCCATGTTCACCTAACAGGAAGAAGAGTACGGGTGAGGAAGGGCAAAACCAAAATGGAAGATCACTTGTGTTCTGGGCTGTAAGCAATGGGAGAAGCAAACTACAGAATACTTCAAAAGTTGAGGGAATAAAACATGGCCGTTTCCTACTTGTCCCTGCAATTGTTTTTGCAATACTCCTATTGCAGTGTATTATGCCTTTTAGGTGTTATATGACCGGGTTTAATAAACTCATACATGGCAGACCCCTGGTAACTTCCTGGCGCCCTGAATTCATGTCCCAGAGGCTGTTGGGCTTATGATTTGCTCACATGTCTTTAGTGTGTATGTGAAATGCACATGGAAAACAAGCAATTTTCAGCATATGTGTACTTTAGCATATATATACGTTAAAGGGGTTTATCAGAATCATAAGTTATTCCCTGTTCACAGAATAGGGGATAGCTTGCTGATGAGTGGGGATCTCACTGCAGAGACCCCTAATGATCGAGGTCCCACATCCACGGTCCTCTTCACTGCGGGGTGACTGCAACCCCGCAATGAGGAAGAGACTGAAGAGCTGGTCACACAAGAACGTTAGCGCTCCATTCACTTTCAGTGGGACAGCGGAGATACCCAAGGGGTGCATCTTCATAGTGACATCACTGCAGAGGGAGAAATGACCCTGCAGTGACAGGCAGAGCGGGATATGGGAGACCCCCTCTATGGGAATAACTAGTAATTTTGGTACAACCCTTTTAAACATATAGCCATCCGTTTTCCTTGTTGGGGTCTGTTCTTGCATTAACAACGTATACTTTTTTCAACCTAAAGGCTTTAATAAAGTTCTTTATCTGAAGGTTTTTCTTCTCTATCCCATAAAAATACACACACATGTAAGGGAGGTCAAACAGTCAAGTCTCCACTTTCCAACTACGTTTGACCAGTCAGTCTATAGGTACTTTCGTATTAAATTGTACACCCTTAATGATCAGCCAAGATGTGAAGTGATGGAGCTTTCTCCCTCTGTGTAGCTATCATGGTCATAACTGTACAGCTAGTCAATAGAGCAGGTCAGGGCACTTGGACCTTCACTAACTCGACACTGGAGACACATCCTAGCATTAACCCTTTGCAATCCAATATTGGATTCAGGGTTTCCTAGGGGGTTTTCTCTTTCTGCCATTATACAATGGCGCCACCTGCTGGCTAGAGCCAGTACTGCGGTATGGGACCTGCTCAAGAGGCCCCTGACAACAGAGCGGCCAGTAATCTACAATAAGAATACCCTGCCGGACGTCTTCCAACATTGGAAACTGTACAGCCTTCAATCAGAATGTGTTTAAACAGACAGTGGATTGGGAAGGGTTAAGCCTTTTAACGCCCGTGTTTTACTGCAGATTGTCCGCTTGGATGGCGATTGTGAAATCCGCAATATAAATCCGCTTGTGTGAGCCCTGCCTGTGATGCATCGGACTTTTACGGACAGCAATACCAAATATGTTTTTGTTTTTTGTTTATTGTCTTGATTGCTTTTTGTATAATGGGAAAAGGGGGCAGCTACATGGCACATCCCGATCACATGGTGGGAGGCCGTTCAGGACCTCTGAGCTTTGCTCAGGGGATTAAATTCAGCTATTAGAAATGACAGCGGCATTTAACCCCTTAAGGATTTTACCCATGTGGCGGTTTTACTGCAGTATTTTGTTTAGCTACGAAATTATTTTTACTAGGTTTTTTTTCCATGACATACAGGGCAAAAAAATTTTTTGTTTTATTGGGCATAAAATGCTAAAAAAAATGGATTTTAACATAGTTATTTTTTTTTTTTAATTTAGTATATTTTCACTAAAATAAAGTATGGAAATGGATTGCTCTATTTAGTTTTGGACATATATATATATGTGTATGGTTTTGGTTTACAGGGCGCATACAGCGATGGTTTTAGTTGGCGTCGGCTTTGTGTTATTTTCTTTCTTATGTATGTATTGTTGTATTCTGTAATTTTGATTTGTGTATGTAATTTTTTTTTATATTTATGTCCCCCATGACATCTTATAAAATCTCTGGGGGACATTCATTTTTTTTTTTTATTTGACACTGTCCCGCTGTAGCTGGGGCATCCATAGGAGCCCCAGTTAGAGGAAAACAACCCTTGCAGTGACATTAGTCACTGGCAAAGCTGGCCAGGGTCTAATATGACCCTCCAGCTCTGCTGTAGCTGGGAACCCGGCAGTCATGTCCACCCCCCCCCCCTCCCCCCCATTAAGGGCCAGGCGCTGTAAATTTACTGTGCCTGATCCTTAATGGGTTAAAGAGTTGACAGCCACGATCAGTGTTCACGCAGATTGCGGCTGATGCCAGCGGATGTTAGCTGTAAGAAATAGCCGGCACCCAGATTGTATGGAGTGGGATCCGCTCCCTATTCCCCTCCATACAAATGCTGAATGCACAAGACATAACTGTACACGTTCTGTGTTTTTAAGGTGCTAAAGGGGTTCACCAAGTTAGAAACCTCATTTTCATTCGCCAGATAAGGGAAAAAATTGAGTTAAAAGGTTTTCCCGGGTAAGAAAAACATGTCTACTTTCCACCAAACAGTGCCACCCTTGTCCATGTAGTTGTATTAAGGTGAATGGGAGCCGAGCTGCAATACCAGACAACCTGCTATCAAGGGTGGCGCTGTGTTTGGAAGAAAGTAGCCATGCTTTTCTAACCCTGGACAACCCCTTTAATTGGGGAGGATCCTTGGCCAGAGTTTAGAACTACAGTGTGTCTTGCATTACACAGATTACCTATTGATTTAAATAGACACTGCAATGCGTTATCTCCCCTGCGGGGGTGCTGAAGGTGAATGCTTCCGCTTTTCTCCACGGATTATAGCAGATCACCGACCGTCTTAGAATAGGGGCACTAATTCCCTTTAAGAACGTGACAACAAATTGTAAATTGTATTCATAGTTGCTGTAGTCAATCATTACACACTCACCCCCATAGCAGCAAACACGATGGCAAAGTTGTCCTCGGTGTAATCCATAACATCTTTGGATTTCTTTACTAGACCGGCCTGACGACAGATCTGGGCTGCAATCTGACAAGACCAGGTATAAGTTAGCATATAATACACCCCTGACTACGGACACATATCCTATGTATACATTACAATAGCCTCTTACATCCATACACAATGTATTTTGTACAGTATACGGCAACTGGAGAAAAGCGGGGTATAAAGGGAGTTGTGCACCTCATTGCTCCATAATATAGAAGTGCTTCCCAATACACTACTGTATATGACCCAAGGGTTCTGCTCACCTCATTATGGGGAAGCCCAGCAGCAGAGAAGATGGGGATTTTCTGCCCACGAGCAATACTGTTCATGGCATCGATGGCAGATATACCCGTCTGGATCATCTCCTCGGGGTAAATCCTGCACTGAGGATTAATGGGCTGCCCTACAGGGAACATAAATGGGGGAAAGTTTTGGACAAATAACAAAACTAAAGTCTAGATAGGGCAACTTACAACTTTTTCCAGGTTCCTCTGACTTACCCATGATGTCCAGGTAATCTTCGGCCAGCACAGTAGGCCCGCGGTCAATGGGCTTCCCTGAACCGTTAAACACACGACCTGAAAAAGAGCAAAACAATCTGAGCAAATCTGAAAATTCTGTTCCATCCAGATTCTGTAAATAGTTCTATATGTTGTGCGTGTAGGAAAAGAGGTGCTCACATACCCAGCATGTCCTCGGATACAGGGGTCCTCAGGATATCTCCAGAGAACTCACAAGACGTTTTCTTAGCATCTATTCCTGAAGTCCCTTCAAATACCTGCAGGAGGAAAATAGTAAGAAATATCAGAGGACAAGAAGAAACGGTGCAAGGAGCAGAAGCTGATCTCAGATTAACCCTTTCCAATCCACTGTCTGACCTCTGAAGACGTTATGATTTAAGGCTGTACAGCTCCGATGTTGGAAGACGTCCGTTGGGGTTCTCTTACTATATATTGCCAGCCTCTCTGCTGTCAGAGCCTATCCAACGTGTCACCTCATGCAGTACTGGCTTTAGCCAGCATATAGCGCTGTTGTTTAACGGCAGAAAAAGAGTAAGCCCCCTAGGAAAACCAGGATACAAATTGGATTGGAAAGGGTTAAAAGGGAGTCCGTCAACTCCTGAGGCCATAAATTTAATTTATGGGGCCAATATCAGCTGACATACTTAATCTAAGAATGTACTATACACTGACCGATGACTGCATTAGGGACACCTACTCAATAAGAGGTTGGTCCACCTTTATGGAGTGATCACAGCTACCAGACATCAAGGAACAGATTCCACAAGGTACTGAACGTCCTTCATACTCAACAACTCCCCCTATGCCGGCTGCAGCAGCTCCGTCGGTGCAGATTCTGTGGATAAGTGGGAGCAGATCTCACAGCCCTTTCCAGGACATCCCTAACATGTTCAATGGGGTTACAGTCCAGTTCGTTTTGGGACCAAGGTAGTGTGGAAAGTTCATTGTCATGTTCTTCCAACCACTGCCTAGTGATCTGAGACCATTGACACAAAGCTTTGTCCTATTGAAGTATGGCACTGTGGTCGGGGAAGATATTTCAGCTGTTGAACCGCAGTTGACAAAAGGTACGCCGCATGGTTATTGTGAAAGTTTGTCTCAGTCCCCAACTGTTCTGCTGGGTCAGTGGGTCCACTGTGACAAGTCATTGCTGAGATGCCAGACGTGTCACTCATCTCCAAGACCAACGTGTGGCCTGTCGCTGTATGCCCTTCTGTCGGATTTCTCTCCATGGTTCAACCGGTCTTGGTTCACTCTTGATACCGCGGTTCAAGAACAGTCAACAAGTGCGACCGTTCCAGAAATACTGGCACCACACTCTGGGCACCAACAATCTCCTTGTGGTCAAAGTCACCACATTTACCCATGACTGCCAATGGCTGTCTTCTGCTGCGCAGAGGAGAGGTCAGCACATTATCAGAGATGGTGACGCAGCCATCGCATGGTACCGCATTACTGATCCCCAGATGTCACGCTCCAGCTGTTCCTAATACAGTGATCGTTCAGTGTACTTACGCTCCCTGCTATCAAAGTCGCACAGACTACTAAGGGGCATGCTTACAATAAGATGACGCCTCATTCTATGTGCGTCCACGTAGCCCCCTTGGTGCATGCAGCTGTGGCTCGGACAGCGTGAGAATGCTGACGAGCGTTTAAGTAGGATACATTCCCGGATTCAGGGTTTCAGCTCCTACAAGCCCACAAGTTTAGTTTATGGGGCTCATAAAGAGCTGACATGGTCCGAAGCCCCCTTGGCCTAGGATGGCCATATGTTCTCACCTGTACTACAGCCTTGGAGCCGCTGACCTCCAGTACTTGTCCGCTCCTTTTTGTGCCATCGGGAAGAGTCAAATACACAATCTCGGAATACCTGGGGAACTGAAAGACACAGGAGCGACATCAGCCAAGCAAGACCTCAAACTAATGGTGATACAAATAATCTAATGTAGAATGACTTCATGAGAAAGGTTTATTGGCAAGATAAGCAGAGGAGAGGAGAAAGCCATATATGCCAGCAGAGGTGAAGAGGATCACAAATTTTAGGGGCGGCAGATATGCTAATTTAACAAATGTTCTCTGTGCAATTAACTTTTACAACTTTCCAATATACTTTCGGTGTTCATTTAAAGTGAAAATCCCCAGCATGCCTCGCTAGCTCAATGTCTGTACATAACTTATGTGTGATCTGTATTCTGGGAAGGGTCATCTCTACAGCATGTACTGTCCTACTGCATTATGGGACTTCAGCTAAACTGTTCAATGCATCTGACAAGCAGAACAATGAATGCAGCTCTGGAGTAGAATATCAGCTGTGACTCAGGATTAATTCCATGTAACTACTGTAACGAGCTTATAAAGAGATTCATTCTAGATTAGAAATAAACATGTAAATTTCAGCACCACTGCCTCGTCACAATGCTGAAGTCACACGGAAGAACACAACGTATGATACAAAAGCACGCAAAGCAAAATAAATGCAGGCTTCATTTACTAAGCAGCAATGTTTCTGCCCTCAAGTCCTTGGCCAAATCTCTGGAAACCTTTTAAAGGGATTTACCTGGACTTTGATTGTGGTTGGACTCTCGACAGCACAGCGTCCCATTCATGGCCTACCAGGGACAGCTCTGCGCTCCTACTAGTGGCTGTGTCTAGTATTAAAATTAACTACAGCTTCACCTCAATTCAAGTGAAGAGGACTGAGCGTTAATACCAGGCATAGCCACTACTAACTGTATGGCACTGTGCCTGGCAACCAATGAATGGGATGTAGAGTACAGCTGACTGGTGGGGAATAACAAGAGTCAGACCTCCACTGATCTAAAGCGTCAGTCGACCAAACCTGCCAATAATGGGGCAGAGACTGTTCAACTTTTCCCCGTAACAAACAACTTTAGGGGGGGAAAAAAAAAAAAAAAGGATCAGCGACATTGAATTTCAACACTTGATCCGTTTGTTCCTGGGGAGATAAGCCACTGCTTACCTGTCTGCCTGCAGCTTATTTTCCTAAATACACGAACTCTCCGATGAATGAATACCTAAAGGTTCTTTTAGGCATAATGATCATCGATCGAACGTGAATGATAATTATTTGTTCTAAATGCGAGTCAACGACGAACGAGAATTCTACGCTTTTGGTAGGTTGTTATTTACGGAGCATATAAACCATGGTCGGCTCGTTCACTGATCGTTCGGTTTGACCAGCGCTCGTTCAGTCCCTCTCATCACTTATACAGCGAATGGGAAAGACTGAACGATTCTCGTTTGAACGAGGCGACAATGTATCCGCCGTATAAAAAGGCCGCAGGAGAGCCAACGAGCCAGCAGTGACGTCAGCCGCTCAAACGAGAAGTGCCTCGTCTAAAACTACCCTAACAGTTGTTTAAGGTGTATGAGGGTCTTAATATTGACGCCCCCTCCTTTACTAAAGATGCCCATACAGCAACAACTGTCAGATCATTGTCCACCGACAGCAGTTTCCTCCACTGCCTCAGGTGAAGGTCTGTGTGTTCAGAAAGGTAAGCTGCAGCCAGACAGCGGCTTATCTCCTGGAAAACCAGATTGAGTTCTGAAATTCAATGTCCCTGATCCGTCTCTCCCCGATATCTGCTGGAGAAGAGATGAGCTTCTTCTACATCAAAATAAAAGCCGCAGAGCGGATTACCTTGACATTGTCCAAGATAACAAGCGGTCCGTTGACTCCGGATACCGTCCGATAAGCTGCAAAAAAAACAGGAACAGCCAGATTAACGAGGAGAGAAAAAAGGCAATTATACATTATGCTGGTTACACTCGCTCAGTTTAAATAGCGGACGCTCAGTATGATCGGCCGCTATGTTAAGTCAATGGAGAGGGGCAGGGGAGCGAGAGGAGTGAAATCTCCTGCAGCCGCCTCCTGCTGGCCGCTCTGAGCGAGTCACTGCTTCTAGCTCCGGTGCAAGAGCACGGGGGCGAGGACAAACAGGGCTGAGTGTCGGGCATATTTTGCCCGACATTCGTCCCATGTAAATGGACCCTTAGATGTCACATAATGGCCCTTCTAGACGAGCCGATTCTGGTTTGAACAAAGCGATGTCGCCGTTAGCTCGCTCTCATTTAGCCTCTTTAGACACGCAGCGGCATCGGCGGCCCGTTCAAACCAGAGTCGTTCATAATCGCTCAGTCCCTATATAAGTGAATGCGAGGAAGTGAATGACTGCTGTTCAAACCAAATTATAAGTGAATGAACTAACGATGGCTTTCATGCCTGCATAAAGTAGACAAACAAAGTGAATTCTCATTCGCGTGGACCGAATTATAATTATTGCTCCCTTTCACTCGTTTGAATGCCAATTGCGTCATCTAAAAGCAGCCTGACCAATGTGCCTTGGAAGGAGTTACCGCCAACGAACTTTTCGGCTAGGTCTATACAACAGATGTGTCGCACCGCGGTGTCACATCCACGGATGGTCAATGCTACAGACGCAGAACAAAACTCAACCTGCATCCACAATCAGAGCTGGAAGTTGCAAGTGACTTTTCCACCACTGATATCCATCTACGTCCCGTAAGACCGCCAAGTGCCCGCGAGGGGTCCGTGATCTGGCTGCTCCTCTTAACATTCAGCAAGTTGCAAACAAGTGGATTTTAGTTGATGTGAGACGTCTCGCCCCGGGCTAAAGCTCCCAAGCCCAACAGCACCAATGTTCGATTCTTCAAAATGCCTTTGTGAGGAGTCACCCTGACTCCCCGAAGAATGAAGGGCACACAAGAGGGTTTAGGCCAAGTCTATTCATCTAATTACCGAATCGCATCCCAGCCTATCAATTCCTCCCCATGTCACCCCAAAGGAATGGCGATCCCATAAGGCCGTGCTATGGGGTGCGCAGTGCCTGCACTAATTACACAATCTGTATAATAATCGGTCTTTGACCAACGCGGGTTCATGCTCCAGCCAAGTGACATCAGTCCCGGCTGTTGTGGCGGTCACACTACACAATATATAGCATTGTCCCTAATAAGCCCAGAACCCCAGAGAACATTTAAGGAGGGACCGCAAGCAGTAATGACATAGAACAGATGATTGCCACGTTCCTGGTCCGCTGCCGGCCTGCCCATCACCTACCCAACGGCAAACGGACAATGGATTTATTCACAAGGCGATCCTCGCTGCCATCGGAGCCCTGCAGGATATTTGGACGATTGTGGAATAGTGACACCTAGTGGCCAAACGTAAAAATGGTCTTCTGCTACAGCCACAAATGTTCGTTCGAACGCAACGGATCAAACCTGACAATTTCTATAGGGTCAGGCGATGAGCTGATGTGTACGGTAGAAGCGGGACGCTTCCTCAGTAGTGGGGCAGAAATAATGGGCGACTCTTTCCAAGAAATAGTCCAAAAGTGGGGCATGCAGCGATTTTTCAATCTCGCAGCAATAAAAAGAAAAATCGCTCATGTACAATGAAATGAATGGAGCGGCGGTGTGTCTGCTCGACCTCTGCCCCGTTCTCAGGGAGGCCAACTGTACCCCCATACACATGATCGGTGGGGGCCCAGTGGTCAGACCACCAATGAGTTTCAGTTTTCAGCCATCCAGTGAATGGGTGAAGCGTGGAAAAAAAAAACCTCAAGTATCCGGAATACGGCTTATGGCGCGGCAGGAAAACCTGGAGGTGTATTGGCTATCCAATATATTTATGGCATATCAAAAGTATATATTATATGTCTGATAGGTAGGAGACCTAGAGGCAGAAGCTACCCTATCAGAAGACCACCCAACCCCAATTAGGAGATCAGGTGGTCTTCATTTAAGGCTGGATTCAGAGGCACAGAAATAATCTTTGTCTTCAATGCGTCTGCTTCTCTCTTGCAGCATGTTCTATTCTTCTGCGAGTCCACAGAAATCTCGCCAATTGTTTCCAATGGGTGAGAAAATAAACTAAAAATCACATTGCACTCGCGGGTACATGCGCGTTTTATACGAGTGCAATGCGTTTTTAAAAAAAATTTTCCAATTGACAATATGTGCGATTTGCGCGCATGGAAAAAAAAACCCCGCATTTTCAGCGATGCAATTTTCTCGCTAATCACAAAACACTTGCAGTGAACATCGCAATTTTACAAACACGGTATCAGTCCAAGTTTCCCGGTCCAATATCATGCTCGACTACACCGTACGGCGGGGTTACAATCGCTAAAATAGTTTTGCCTGGTTTTGCAGCAGGTACGTGGACACTTTTGCACCAGTACAGGTTGGCAGAAGCTGGCACCTTCCGGGTACGTCCATAGCAGGGCGAGTTTCGGAGAGCGCAGCATACTCTTACACTTTGTGGTTTTGGCATGAACTTGTAGTAGTTCTTCCCCCACTGCCTTGTGCGAATGGCGCGGCTTCTCCTACCGGTAAAGTCCTTTCTGCTGACTAAAGGTGGCCCCACCAAGAGAATGGTTGCCCAAAATGGCCACTTCATGTGACCATTGGCAGCATGACAGCGAACAATCACCCAGGATGGCCACTGGCTGACTATACAGTCAAACAATTTGATCGGGCCGTTTCAATCCCCCCCCTTCCCCCAGCACAAGCCCTTGTGCCACCATGGCAAACCCAGAGGCAGCGGGTGGAGGTACGTGTCATACACTGGACATGTGGCTGCTACTAGCAGCGGGAACAGGGGCTCTTGTACCGTATGGGCGACCTATAAAGAGTCACATATATCATCTTCCACGCCAGAGAATGTGGTTACCTTACGGGATCTGGATTGTAGCTGGTGGAATAGTCTGCAGGAACGATCCGGGGACCATTGATGGGCAGCACTGTGCTCCATCAGCATCTTACATGTAGAGCGGGCATTACATACCTGGCAGCCATCAGAGGAGTCCTCTCTACAGGAAGCTCATGGATTGGCACGGCAGGAATTTTGCACCAACGTGTCACTTGTATCCGGACTACAGCGATCACCGTCCTAAAGGCCTTTGGGACTTCTAGAATGCAGACATGGGGGAGGAGAGAACACTACAGCACTCCGGCACCTTGTTCAGCCGCAGACACAAATCATAAGGAATAGCCTACAACTTAATGAGGTTGTCTAGTTGTAAGTTATTGATGGCTTACCCCTGTGGATAGGCCATCAACAGTAGACCAGTGGGTGCCCTCATGCTCACCAGTCAGCGGGTCGCTGCACTTGTGCACTGAACCAATTTCTGTAGGATAATGCATAAAGCAGACTGCTCCATACCCATTTCACGCCAATGTGAACTTTGCCTGTAATACCAAGCCTGGCCACTGCAGTGAAAACGGAGCTGTCTGCTACTTGCTCAAATACGCTCCATGCACTGGCCCAGCAAACCACCGACCGACTGCAAAGGATCCTGGGTGTCGGACCTCCAGTGATTGGTGGCTTATCCTACAGCTAGGCAAGAATTCTTCGCCCAAAGTAACATGAACACCCCTGCAGGCCGGCTGGTCATACGGGTAGCTGCACCGCCCATCAGCAAGCATTTTAATGTGTTTGCTCGCTTGTTGGCTGACTGTTGGTCTTTTTGCGCAGCCTGACTGTCAGGTGAATGATAACCAGACCTTCATTTAGGTGGCCCCTACACTGTTTGTCAACCAGAACCCGATGCAGGACTCTAAGGAAACCCACATCTGTGCCCGTGCCATCTTCCATGCGTACAGCTTAATGATGTTGTAAGCAGGAACTGACAAGCGCCGGAGGTTCTGCTTTCCAAAGGCGACCAGATGCTCGTCCCCCGCAGCGCCCAGTCATCCCTTCCTCTATGGGACATGTTTTATTTCCTCTTCTCTGACAATTGCGTCACTCATGAAATCCTCATCTTTCCAGGAACCCGGTCACGGGACGGCGACACCGCTGCCCCCCTCCGCCACGGCTGTGATGGCATGCCGCTGCTCACAACCCAATGACTGCTAGCGCGCCACTTGTCTGCGCCAGCAGCCTGCCGCTTGTAGAGGAGGAGACGGTTATTTACTCCATTGTCCGATGGCCTATAAGGTTGATCTGATATTACAATTCTAGATGAAGCGGCCGTACTTAAGCTTTTGCGCTACCATGGTAACCCCAGAGCGAGCACAATCCCAACTCATAAGGACCAAGCACCATGAATAGACGCCACTTGGTCCGAGGCTTTAATCCTGGATGACAGTAAATATACAGGGGATTAAAGCTCGTTCGATCAGGCAGGTCGGGGCCTCAGCCGGAAGATGGAAGCGGGGGTTTGCTGTTTTTCTGCTCAGAAGCTGCTTGAAAATCCGTACGTAAAAATGCAGTTACAATGTAAACTCTGCAATAAAACGCAACAAATTCCGCAAAACTCGTTAACGCCGCCCATCTGCAGAAGCGCAGCAGAAATGCCAAGACGTCCCGCATGAAGGTCGCCTCGGGGTGGATGCCCGCAGCAGAAGAGGTGAATGCCGTAGTGTAAACAGCGATGAGCGAACGTGCTGTGGGTTCCGTGCGGACGGTTCCCGCAGCTTGTGGACGCCATTTTCACAATCCCACCCACTCCGCCGCTGCGTTAACGTCTATGGATTTCCGCACAGAATACGGCCGCACTGTCTTCACATATGCAAGTCTTCGCGCGCCAAAAAAACCGCAAGAAAGACCACCTGATGTAATTTTTTTACACGGTCTCCGGATTCATGTGTACGAGCCTCCGTGAGGACGCGGCACAGGGATCCACTGCAGCGGGGGTTTGTAGCGCTCCAATGGACTCGATTGGGCGATTTTGGTCTGCAATACGGAACGTGCGGCTTTTTTTCCCTCACGAGCGTAAAAACGTAGGATAGAGTACGCCAAAGCTATACAGCGGCGTTCTGCACTGCCCACATTACACACGTAATACGGACCGAGAATACGTCTGAACATTAACCCCAATGCCTCATGTCCACGGGGAAAATCAGGCCGGCCGCGGATTCTCCTGGTAGAATCCATAGCGGGTCCCTCCTGCCCCGCGGTCATGAGGCCAGAAAAATCAGAATAAGCTCACCTGTCCGAACGCTGCAGGTTTTCCCTCTGTCGTGGACGGATCTTCTTTCTTTGGCCCGGCGGATGTGCTCAGCACGCCGGCAGCATGCCGCGCGCATGTGCCGGGCACATCAGCCAGGCCGAAGAAAGAAGATCTGGCCGTGACGGAGAGAAAACCTGCAGCGTTCCGACAGGTAAGTTTTAATTCAGGTATGGGTGCTCCGCGGATCCGGACGGCTTCCATAGGCTTCAATATTTAACTACCTGCAGGTGTCTAATGGATCCCTATGGGGTGCGGATTCGCGTGCAGGAGAAACGCTGCAGATTGAAAATGTTATTTATCCCGTGGACAGGAGGCCTAAAGCAGCCGGATTTGCCCATTACAGTGCCAAAAAAGAGGAGCTGCACCCCCCCCCCTCGGGGACGAGCCGCGCACCCCCCCCCCCTCGGGGACGAGCCGCGCACCCCCCCCCCTCGGGGACGAGCCGCGCACCCACCCCCCCCCCCTCGGGGCCGAGCCGCGCACCCCCCCCCCCTCGGGGACGAGCCGCGCACCCCCCCCCCCCTCGGGGACGAGCCGCGCACCCCCCCCCCCCCTCGGGGACGAGCTGCGCACCCCCCCCCCCCTCGGGGACGAGCCGCGCACCCCCCCCCCCTCGGGGACGAGCCGCGCACCCCCCCCCCCCTCGGGGACGAGCCGCGCACCCCCCCCCCCCCCTCGGGGACGAGCCGCGCACCCCCCCCCCCCCTCGGGGACGAGCCGCGCACCCCCTCCCCCCCTCGGGGACGAGCCGCGCACCCCCCCCCCCCCCCCGGGGACGAGCCGCGCACCCCCCCCCCCCCCCGGGGACGAGCCGCGCACCCCCCCCCCCTCGGGGACGAGCCGCGCACCCCCCCCCCCCCTCGGGGACTCTTCTGTTTGCGCTACGTCTGCGGTGACCCCAAGCTAGAACCCACATGGCGGCCGGTCTGTACCCCAGCTGTGCCACTGAGCGGGGCATGAATGCAGATGTCACCCAATCCTAGTACCCACACGAGGCGTCACTAAGGCCGCGCTCACACGAGCATTTTAAAACCACGCTCCAAAATTGCGGCATTTTACTGTGATTTAAAGCCATGTTGTTAATGCGGTGTTTGACCGCGCTTTATAGCGCACCGCACATTGTGATGGGGGAGGAAGTGCGCAAAAAAAAGAAATCAGACAGCGGTCGAAAATCACCGTGTTGAAATCAATGGCGGCGTGGTACCGAGGCCAGCATGGCGCTTGGTATGCTGCGCTAATTGCGTTAAAAAGCGTGACTGAGCGTTTAGCGGTTCATTCATTCGCTCCGCGCACCACCTGCACATTTTGCATAACGCGTGAATAGAACACAGTCATTTCGATGAACTTATTCACCGGAGCGCATTTTTTCACGTGACGTGCGATCACGTGTGAAGATCCACAACGCGGCCCGTGTTGAGCGCATTTTTACACAAGCCCATTGAAAATCCATGACCTTACGTAAATCCGTACGACATACGGAGTAAACCTGCGCATAACCGCCCAAGATCAGGGAGAAGGTCCATTCTTGTGTGCGCCATCACAACGCATTCGCGCACAACATCACGCCGGAGACGGTGAAAACCACGGACATCGGTAAATGTAAAGCGCACAAACATGCCTGGTGTTGGCACGGCCGAAATGTGCTTAAAGGAGATGTCCCGCGAAAGCAAGTGGGTCTATACACTTCTGTATGGCCATATTAATGCACTTTGTAATGTACATTGTGCATTAATTATGAGCCATACAGAAGTTATAAAAAGTTTTTTACTTACCTGCTCCGTTGTTAGCGTCCTCGTTCCCATGGAGCCGACTAATTTTCGCCCTCCGATGGCCAAATTAGCCGCGCTTGCGCAGTCCGGGTCTTCTGTAGTCTTCTATGGAGCCGCTCGTGCCAGAGAGCGGCTCCGTGTAGCTCCGCCCCGTCACGTGCCGATTCCAGCCAATCAGGAGGCTGGAATCGGCAGTGGACCGCACAGAAGAGCTGCGGTCCACGAAGCAAGAGGTTCCCGGCGGCCATCTTCACAGGTAAGTATAGAAGTCACCGGAGCGCGGGGATCAAGGTAAGCGCTCCGGTAAGCTGTCTGTACGTCCCTGCATCGGGGTTGTCTCGCGCCGAACGGGGGGGGGGGGGTTGAAAAAAAAAAAAACCCGTTTCGGCGCGGGACAACCCCTTTAATTATGAGCCATACAGAAGTTATAAAAAGTTTTTTACTTACCTGCTCCGTTGCTAGCGTCCTCGTCTCCATGGTGCCGACTAATTTTTGGCCTCCGATGGCCAAATTAGCCGCGCTTGCGCAGTCCGGGTCTTCAGCAGTCTTCTATGGAGCCGCTCGTGCCAGAGAGCGGCTCCGTGTAGCTCCGCCCCGTCACGTGCCGATTCCAGCCAATCAGGAGGCTGGAATCGGCAGTGGACCGCACAGAAGAGCTGCGGTCCACGAAGGTAGAAGATCCCGGCGGCCATCTTCAGCGGTAAGTATTGAAGTCACCGGACCGCCGGGATTCAGGTAAGCGCTGTGCGGGTGGTTTTTTTAACCCCTGCATCGGGGTTGTCTCGCGCCGAACGGGGGGGGGTTTTAAAAAAAAAAAAACCCGTTTCGGCGCGGGACATCTCCTTTAAGGTCTGCGTGATCCTCCCTGCAAAACTAGATCAACACGCCGTGCAGGGGGCCAGGAAAGCTGGGTGAGAGGAGGTGTCAGGGTGGGAACAAATGCAGTAAATTCCCCAGGTCAAACAAATATCACATGACAGCTGCAGATATACGGTATGGGGAAGGGGGAGGGGGGCCTGCAGGTCACATGACGGGAGGATCACATGACAATGAATCGCCTGCTTCACTTCATACATTCCGGTCAGCTATAGGTGGCTGCAAGATACCCCATATCTGCCGCCCCTCAAACTATCCCCCATATCTGCCGCCCCGCATGCTATCCCCCATATCTGCGGCTCTGTATACACCTCAAACATCCGCTGTTACTTTCTGTTGTCACCAATAACACTAATAAAGCGGCGCCCATAAAATCTGATTGCTGACAATATTTACACCACAACACACAGGAATCAGCAGCGATCTCCGCAGAGGAGCGGTCCCTGACCAGTGACCAGCACGGAACTACAACTCCCAGCATGCCCTGGGTGATACCAGTCACCAGGTCAGGATGAGCCCCTGCAGGCCCCCCTGTCATCCAGCTGGTCAGAGGAGTTCCAATATATATTAAATCCTATGTTTTAATGTAACTTTATTGACACCCTCTACATACATAACATAACCCCCCTCACGTGACCGCCTCCCCCCACAGGACTCACTGAGCCGGGGCTGGGACAGGTAGTCTCTGCTGACGGCCTGGACGTGCTCCCGGGCGGCGGGCCCTGCGGGGTTCCCCGGTCCTCCCCGGCTGTCTCCTCCGCGCATCACTCGCACCGCCATCTTCTCCGCAGCGTCTCTCTGACACTCGGTTGCCGCCGCCTCCCCGCAGGTTCTTAACAGCTCGGTGACGTCAGCACGTACGCTGCCGGGGAAAGGGGCGGGGCTTATGCGTTCCAACGTCACTCCACCCGGCTAAAGCGGTTGTGTTTGATGAGGGAGCGGGGCCGGGCTGGTGGGGCGGTGAGGACAGGGCGGGACGAGGGTGGCAGACTACAGGGCGCTATGAAGGGTGGCAAAAGCGGCGTGGGAAAGCCACTTCCGGTGGCTGCAGGGTTGGGGTGTACAAAGATGGCGGACTTCCGGTTTAGGGTCTTGTCCTTGGTGCTGAATTTATTTCCCCTTTACTTTAAGTAGCTTCAGAAATGATGAAGTGAAAAGGACAACCTGAAGGACAGCTGCTGAGTAAAAGCATGGCCTAACCCAAGAATGCCGGCCGCTGGAAGTCAGACCTCCACTGAGCTAATATTAAAGGGGAACGCAGTGCGCCATAGTGCAGCGGGGTGATAGGAGGATGGGATGTCGCTGGTTGTGCAGTTATATAACACATGACAATTCGTCAAACAGCGCAGCAGACGCCCCGACCGGAAGCGAAGACTGCTGCAGTAGATGCAAAAAGGATAGCGAAAAACGGGAGCGGGCGCGCTGAGCGGAGACCAGGGATAGAGCAGCGAGACCTTACTGGCAGTAACACGTTTACATGCCGGGGCGGCGCCAGCCGTTCACTGACATACGAGAATAAAAGGGAATTTAAAACTGGCGAGGATATAATACGGAAGGCCGGGCAGACATCTGTGGGGGGACCTCCGGTCAGAGGCGCCATCGCAGATCAGGCTGAAAGGGCTTTGTCTTCTGTCCAAAAGCGGGCGGATCCCATTACAGTCATTAGGGTCCATCTGGCGCAGAGACGGAACCGTACGGCCGCGGGGATTCCACTTCCTGAAACCTGTGCGACATTTGTGCGCTTCAGTGGGGTCACATACAGAAGTGATTGTTTTCGGTGGGGTCACATACAGAAGTGATTGTTTTCAGTGGGGTCACATACAGAAGTGATTGTTTTCAGTGGGGTCACATACAGAAGTGATTGTTTTCAGTGGGGTCACATACAGAAGTGATTTTTTTCCCCACAATGCAGTGCGGAAAAAAAATTGCGTCATGTTTTATCTTTGGGCGTTTCCTCGAAACACATTACCTATTGCTTTCAATTGGGCAGGAAACACATTGTGCGCGCAAGGGCGATGCGAGGTTTCCCAGTGAAAACAGCGGTTCACCCTTCTGCCCCTCCGTAGACGGACCCAACACCAAGAAAAAGGAGAATCTAAAATGAATACATAGTGAAGTTCTTCTGCTGTCACGTCTGCGGCGGAGGAGCCGGCATCCTGCTACATCCCAGAAACAGGGGAGGGGAATCCCACGGTCAAACACCTGACTTATGACAGAACTGACCTGTGCCGTACGGACCCCATTGACTATATTGGGGGCCATTCGGTTACCGCTCAGCTTTTTACCAGAAGAGCTCGGCCACCACCGATGCCGTGACTTTACAAGATGGGAACCCCTCGTTCTTCAGCGTTGTCACGAGGACACAGTTTTGCAGTCGGGGCAGCCCGGGGCGGCTGCAAACAATAGTTCTGACATTCCGGCTAGAAGCCTACAGTTCCAGTACTGAGAAGCTTCATTCTAGTTGTGTCCTATAAACGTGACATCTAGAAAGTCGAATGTCACCAACCCAAAGAATGAGCAGAGTTCACACACTGAATGGTGACCAGAGAGCCCCATCTAGTAGCCCCTTCAGAGCTGCAGCCCTTCGTCATGTCCTGCAGACACCCCAGACACGGCTCATGCACCGCCGCTCCATTCAGTCCGATGGGGCCGCTGCAGATAACTGACTCCATATCTGCAGGGGTCTAGATGGGATGTTTATATACTACAACTAGAATGAAGCTTCTCAGTACTAGAATTGTAGGTTTCTACCAGGAAGGTCTGAAATATTGTTAGCAGACACCCTGCGCCGCCCGGACTGCACCTGCCTGTTGTTGAACGGGGTATTCCCATCTTGTAAAGTGATGATATATCACTCATTTTATAGTCGTGGGGGTCCGACCTCTGGGAACCCAACAATCCAGGGAATGAAGGGGCTGCACACTGATGTGCCCTTCTGTAATTCTCCAGCACACTGCTGTGTAGCAAACAAACACTGTGGCCCCCTTGGGGTGGTTTCTGACAACATCCTCCTCTGACCCCTTTCATTGACAAGTTGTTTACATTCACAGGATCCCCTTTTGTTGTAGGAATATCGGCCCCTGTGGACAGGAAACTTCTTGGAATTGCTGCAGATTAGATGGATTAGATGACTAGCTGACAGGAAGGGGTCATCGATTCATGCTGCTTGCGTCAAATTCTAACCTCCAATCAGCACGGAGCAACAGAAGTCTGGATTTATCAGGAGATCTTTTTCCGCTGCTCAGTGATAAACGTTTTACTCTGTTTTGCCCCCTGGAGACTCACCTTTCTGTTTCTCTTAGGCCTCCTTCACACAACTATATGTGTTCATACATTCGCTTGTACGTGCCGTATAATTGCATGACTGAATAATTGCCATAATCGAGTCCCGAACTAAATTGGCGTATTTCATGCCATTCACATGGGCGGCGGCTGCTTTTGATGGTCCACCGCCGGTTCATCAGAACAATTCCTGACATCCTCTTCTGACCCCTTTCGTTGCCGAGTTGTTTACATTCACAGGATCCCCGCTTTCTGGGTGTTTTTCCTTGCTGACACCATTCTCAGTATACTCTCCACACACCATTGTAAGAGTTTGTCTTTTACAGGGGCCCCCACACAAAATTGAAATCCATATCCCAGGGGCCCGTCCGCCATACCATCATGTAGCACATCCATGTTGTCCTGTTGCACTACGCTATAGGACACTAGTAGTGAGATACAGCGGTGGATATGGCTTTGTGTCTACACTCTGTATATGATATATAGGTCTTGAGATTTGGAGGCTGCTTGTAAGTTTGCTGCAGATAACCGGTAACTGACTTCTCAGTTAGAGATCTGTGGGACTGGGATGGTTTCTGTGGGGTCAGACTTACAGCCGGGCATGGAAGGTGACCTGTAGCTGACAGCTCTGTATACAGTGACAACCTTTTTTGAAGATTTAGTGAAAACAGAGAAACTTTGCTAGAAGGCATCTATGACATTGTGTGTCATTATAATGATCTTGTACCAAAATTGCTAATTATCCCACAGAATAGGAGATAACTTGCTGATCAGTGGGGGGTCTCACTGTTGAGACCCTCTGCGATTTTGAGCACAGGGGTCCCATGTTCCCCATTCTCTTTACTGTGGGCTTACTGCACCCCCTGCAGTGAGAAGGAGACTGAATGGAGCCCAGGTAATGCAAGGGCACTAGTGCGCCATTCACTGTCAATGAGACTACTGAGATACCTGAGTGGCACCCACTTGGGTATTTCCATCAGCCCCATAGAAATGAATGGAGCGCCGACTGCGCATGACAGTCAGAGCGGGACACTGTGGATCCTTATGGATAGGGCATAACTTGCTATTGTGGTACAGCCCCTTTAAAGGGTTATTCCAATTCCGGAAAGCAATATGGCTTCCATAACTTTATGATCAGTGGGTCTCCGACATCTGGGACCCCCATGATCATGAAAAGGGGACGCAGTGCTGGTGCAATGCTGCAGCTTCTTCACTTCAAGGAAGTTGGATCAGTAGTAATTCCCTTTACAGCCAGGTGATTTGGCATTCACCCCCCTTCCTTCCTGCAAAAAATGACGTTCTATGTACCCCAATTGGTGCCAATGATAACTCATCACTTAAAGGGGTTGTCCTGCGCCGAAACGGGGTTTTTTTTTTTCAACCCCCCCCCCCGTTCGGCGCGAGACAACCCCGATGCAGGGGTTAAAAAAGAACACCGGACAGCGCTTACCTTAATCCCCGCGCTCCGGTGACTTCTTACTTACCCGGTGAAGATGGCCGCCGGGATCTTCTACCTCCGTGGACCGCAGCTCTTCTGTGCGGTCCATTGCCGATTCCAGCCTCCTGATTGGCTGGAATCGGCACGTGACGGGGCGGAGCTACACGGAGCTACACCGAGCCCCATTGAGAAGAGCAGAAGACCCGGACTGCGCAAGCGCGTCTAATTTGGCCATTAGACGGCGAAAATTAGACGGCAACCATGGAGACGAGGACGCCAGCAACGGAGCAGGTAAGTATAAAACTTTTTATAACTTCTGTATGGCTCATAATTAATGCACAATGTACATTACAAAGTGCATTATTATGGCCATGCAGAAGTGTATAGACCCACTTGCTGCCGCGGGACAACCCCTTTAAGATGTAAGGGACTCACTGGAGAGATGCACCAAAATTGGTGTGTGTACCAAATTTTGGCACCATGGAATTGAGCATGCTCACTGACTGACTGGATAATTCTCTGCTATAAAAGAGGACAAGTTCTGCTTCATAGTAGGCAGCGTAGGGATTGTAAGGACAGCAGAGAGAACAGGATTGAGCTGGCGCAAGACAGAGGCTGGAGAAACAGCACATGCACTGCCCGGAACAGAGATGAGCAGGATCGACCTGTAGAGAGATGCTGAGAGTAGCACTCCGGAACCCAGACAGTGCTTCAAGATCGCTTGGGTCAGTAGAAGCGGCGACTCCCACACATAAAACTGTAAGTGAGGCTGGCCTCAACTGGGACTTTAGGTGTGCACAGAATTGGGGTCAGAAATACTTAGACAGCAGGCTTGCTACAGGGAAAAGAGCCTTCACTCAGGGTTGCCAGACTATTGCCAAGTTTCCATCACTTGATCATCTATACATTGACTCACAGCTCACCTAGAGTAGGGTGCAAACCTTAAATAAAAGAGACATTGCGTTTATTCCTTTATCTGTACTTCTATGAAACTTGATAGGAAAGCATACTGGAAGTGGCCTCCTTCTGCTACGATAGGGCAGATCATCCAGGAAGTTGTCCACCATCATCTGCAGGAGATTCAGGTACGTTAAGAGTCCCTGGAATGGACACCGGTCCAACGACGGCTCTGTGCATGTATCATAGTAGAAGGAGCCACTTCCAGTACGCTTCCTCTAAATCAGTCATAGCAGCGGTCCCACGAGACGTAGAGAGTGGATTTCTGCCTCTCACATGCTACTCTTCAGCTTTGCAATTGGGTTTTATGTTATGTCTTCTACAGGGGCCACAAGACAAAATTAAAATCCATGTCCCGGGGCCCTCAGGGGTCCGTGCCCCATACCATCATGTAACGCATCCATGCCTTCCTATTCAAGTACGTGACTGTTATTTCACCGTAGCACACCAGTTGGGAGATTTATCGCCAAATCTGTCTTTTTGTCTACACCCTGTATCTATATATATAAAGCTGAAAGCCCTCACTGACTCACTGACTGACTCACTGACTCACTGACTGACTGACTCACTGACTCACTGACTCACTCACTGACTCACTGACTGACTCACTGACTCACTGACTGACTGACTCACTGACTGACTGACTGACTCACTGACTCACTGACTGACTCACTGACTCACTGACTCACTGACTGACTCACTGACTGACTCACTGACTCACTGACTGACTCACTGACTCACTGACTGACTCACTGACTGACTCACTGACTGACTCGCCAAAAGTTCTCCAACTTCCCGATATAGTAGAAACATGAATTTTGGCGCAAGCATAGATTATCTCCAAAATAGGAAAAGTAATTGGGTCCCAACTCGATTATTCAATTCTAGCGCAAAAGAATTGGCGTCGAAATTTTACGTACATAATCTAAATCTCTCACTTCCCAATGCCTTAGAAACAGGAAATTTGGCACGGGCATTGATTATGACATAAATAGGAAAAGCTAATGGGTCCCAACTCGATTATTCAATTCTATGCGCAAAATAATTGGCGTCAAAATTTTACGTACAGAATGTAATTTCTTCCCTTTCCGGTGTCATAGAAACAGGAAATTTGTCACGAGCATTGATTATGTCATAAATAGGAAAAGCTAATGGGTCCCAACTCCATTATTCATTTCTATGCGCAAAAGAATTAGCGTCCAAATTTTACGTACGGAATGTAATTTTTTCACTTTCCGGTGTCATAGAAATGGGAAATTTGGCACGAGCATTAATTATGTCATACATAGGAAAAGCTAATGGGTCCCAACTCGATTATTCAATTCTAGCGCAAAAGAATTGGCGTCGAAATTTTAAGTGCGGAAGGTAATTTTTTCACTTTCCGGTGTCATAGAAACGGGAAATTTGGCACGAGCATTGATTATGTCATACATAGGAAAAGTTAATGGGTCCCAACTCGATTATTCAATTCTAAGCGCAAAAGAATTAGTGTCCAAATTTTACGTATGTAATCTAATTCTCTCACTTCCTGATGTCATTTTATATGAAGGAAATGTCGCATGGTTGCCTCCACGTGGTGTTTTCTGGGTAACGCAGAGAACTATGCAAAATGGTGAACATATGTTTTTCCTCAGTATCTCTAAAGTAACCACGACTTCATAAGATTTTCCGTGTGAACACCAGATAAACACCAGTACCAAATTAACTCGGGCGAAGCCGGGTATATCAGCTAGTATGATATATAGGTCTTGAGATTTGGAGGCTGCTTGTGAACTTGTTACAGATAACCAGTAACCGACTCCTCAGTTAGAGATCTGTTGGATTGGGATGGTTTCTGTGGGCTCAGACCTACAGCCGGGCATGGAAGGTGACCTGTAGCTGACAGCTCTGTATACAGTGACAACCTTTTTTGAAGCTTTAGTGAAAACAGAGAAACTTTGCTAGAAGGCATCTATGACATTGTGTGTCATTATCAATGATCTTGTACTAAAATTGCAAATTGTCTACACGATGATCAGTGGGGGTCTCACTGTTGAGGACCTCACCGATCTCGAGAACGGGGGTTCCGTGCCCCCCATCCTACCTACTGAAGGATACTGCGCCCCTTGCAGTGTTCCATTTATAGTGACGTCAATGTAGGGGGAGAACCGACCCCCGCAGTGACAGCCAGAGTGGTAAACTGTGAGGCTAATTGCAAATGTCTTACAAGGCCTTTAAGGGGTTATTCCAGTTTCCTAAAACGATATGTCTTCCATTAGTTTATGATGAGTGGGGCTCCGACATCTGGGACCCCTATGATAATGAGAAGGAGACGCAGTGCTGGTGTAATGCTGCAGCTTCTTCACTTCTAGGGAGTTGGAAAGGGCAGCAATACCATGTACAGCGGGACGATTGGGCATCAGGCAGGGAAAACAGAGTTGGACCCCCACTGATCCTAGCAATGACATATCTTAATGATAGAAGATAAGAATACCCCTCTAACATCTCAGTTACAAGTGACCATGCTGGCTATATTACAGCACAAGGTTTGCTTCATGCATGTTTGCTCTTCATTTCTTCTTCTTGCTCATATTTTTGTTTGCTGGGCCTCATGCACATGACATGCCCGGATTCCAGCTGCGGAATCCTGCATGAAATCCATCCCTGACTTCGGCTAGCGATGCTGTGTACCTGTCATTCTCCTGCCGCTCTGTACTGCGGAAGGTCCGCATGGCTCGCCGTTGGACATGTACTGTACAGATATATTTTAAACTCATTCTTTTCCCCGGAATCCGCGGCCCATCCGCAATGTCAATTCCAGGCGGGCCGCAGGTCAGACGGTCTCCATTGACATTACTTTTATATAAGACTAGCTGAGTTAATTTGGTACTGGTGTTTATCTGGTGTTCACACAGAAAATCTTATAAAGTCGTGCTTACTTTAGAGATACCGAGGAAAAAAAATATGTTCACCATTTTGCATAGTTCTCTGCGTTACCCAGGAAACACCACGTGGAGGTAACCATGCAACGTTTCCTTTATATAAAATGACATCAGGAAGTGAGAGAATTAGATTCTGTACATAAAATTTGGACGCTAATTCTTTTGTGCTTAGAATTGAATAATCAAGCTGGGACCCATTAACTTTTCCTATTTATGACATAATCTATGCTCGTGCCAAATTTCATGTTTCTATGACATTGGGAAGTGAGAGAATTAGAGTCTGTACGTAAAATTTGGACGCTGATTCTTTTGCGCTAGAATTGAATAATCGAGTTGGCACCCATTAGCTTTTTCTATTTTGGACATAATCTATGCTTGTGCCAAAATTCCTGTTTCTACGACAGAGGGAAGTTGGAGAAATAGTGGCGAGTCAGTCAGTCAGTCAGTCAGTCAGTCAGTCAGTCAGTGAGGGCTTTCGTCTTTATATATATAGATTTAGGGAATGCCAAAGGGGGGAGGAAATCTTTTTAGGGAGCCAATTTATGTGTCCTGTAAGCAGATTAGGACTACAGTGCGGGTATTGTTGAACACAGAAAAACCAGTGGATACAATATGAGGGGCGTCTCCTCAGTTTCCCCTGCTTTATACAAAGTCTTGTACATGTTTGTGAAAAAAAAAAGAAATTATACATGTTTTTACCTGTAATTTGTGCAAAAAACTGTGCGCTCAAAATGCTCAGTACACCCCTAGAAAAATTTGTTAAGGGGTCTAGTTTTCCAAATGGGGGTCATTTGTGGGGTGTTCTATCGTTTTGGCAGCTCGAGTGCTGAAAAGATGTACAATGTGGCCCAAAATTTCTGTTCTGAAAACCACTGGGTGCTCCTTTCTTTTTGGGCCCCATTATGCGTCCAGGTTAGAGATGAGCGAGCGTACTCGGTAAGGGCAGATACTCGAGCGAGTATCGTCCTTAGGGCACATTCAGACGACCGTATATCGGCCAGGTATTCACTCCCAGCCGATATACGGCGTCTCTCTCTGCAGGGGGAGGAGGCTGGAAGAGCCGGGAGCAGTGCTCTGAGCTCCCGCCCCCTCTCCACCTCCTCTCCACCCCCTCTCCGCCCCTCTGCACTATTTACAATGACAGAAGGCAGGACTAAGTGTCAGGAATTAGCTCCGCCCCATCCCACCTCTCCTCATTGAAAATAGTGCAGGGGGGTGGAGATGAGGCAGAGAGAGGGCGGGAGATCAGAGCACTGCTGCTGGCTCTTCCAGCCTCCTCCCCCTGCAGAGAGAGACAACGTATATTGGCCGGTGTGAATACCCGGCCGATATACGGTCGTCTGAATGCACCCCTACCGAGTATCTGCCTGCTCGCCTGCAAAGATTCCAGTGCCGGGGGAGAGCGCGGGGGGGGGGGACTTTAGAGAGTTCTCTCTCTCCCCCCCCCCCCCACTCCCTCCTGCTCACCCAAATCTTTGCGGGCGAGTAGGCAGGTACTTGGTAAGGACGATACTCGCTCAAGTATCTGTCCTTACCGAGTACGCTTGCTCATCTCTAGTCCAGACATAAGAATAGAGTCATGACGGGTACGTTTCTGAACACAGGACAAACGGGCATCCATTTTGGGGCCGGCCTGCGATGAGGTGACCCGGGGACTGCAGGAGACAGGAGAAGATCGGTGAGGAGAAGATGTGGTAAGACTGCCGCAGAAGAATAGGTTAGTATTGATTTTTTATTGCTAATGACAGAACCTCTTTAACTCTTGTAAAGAAAACTGTAGGGTCAAAATACTCCTGACCCCCCCTTAGTGAATACATTAAGGGGTGTAGTTTTTAAAATGGGGTCATCTGTGGGGGTATCTACTATTCTGACACCTATGAGCCTTTGCAATCTTTGCTTGGTGCAGGAAAACAAAGTGTTCCTCAAAATTTGAACAATCAATGTCAAATTTGTACGTCTCCTAAATTGCTCAAAAAAGTAAAAAGTTTTTCAAATGTGCTTCCAGAATAAATGAAACAGATGGAAATATATATCGCATTCAAAATTTGTATAAAAAGTTGGCCCATATTTAATCTACTGCAGTGGAAAATATGGGGAAAAAAATCACAATTTGTAAAACATTATCCACAATTTTGGCATTTTTAATAAATATACACAAATTCTATTGGTCTATTTTCACCACATAAAAGAAGTACAAAATGTGGCGAGAAAACAATGTCAGAATCACTTGGATATGCAAAACCTTTATGGAGTTATTCTATGTTAAAGTGACACATGTCAGATTTCCAAAGTTTGTCATGGTCATTAAGGTCCAAACAGGCTTCGTATATGGTACAAAGTACAAGCTGATTCAAAAGTCAGGGCCACCAGAAATGTCTTCTGAATGAAAAAAGATACAAGTAGAAAGCTTTGTCAAATACTCAGATGTTTGGAGAAACGTGTTTTGGCTCTATGGTGATGTCTACCTTGGTGGCAGTCATCTTAGATTCAGCCCAAAAAGCTCCATCAGGAATGGGGTCATGGAATACATGATTTAGAGTTTCATCAGATATTGATAGCTGTAGTCCTTTTTTCACTACCTGCAACCATTTTCGAGTTATGGGTGATGTCATGTTGATGATCAATAAAGTTGCTATGTTGAATTTTATGGTATGGAACGCAGTAATTGCATGTCTTTACAGATACCAGAAGATGCCATTAACCCTTTCCAATCCACTGTCTGATGTCTTCCAACATTCTGATTGAAGCCTGTGCAGCTCTGATGTCAGAAGACGCCCAACAGGGTATTCTTACTGTCTATTAATGGCCGCTCTGTTGTCGGGGGCCTCTCCATCATGTCACATACTGCAGTACTGGCAGAAACAGAAAGCCCCCTAGGAAACCCCGAATCCAAAATTGGATTGCAAAGGGTTAACAGAACTGAAATCATCCTGGTTGTCAGTAACAGAAGTTGACGTGAGTCGGTCGAGGCTTTCATTCAAGAACCTCCAGGAAGAAGGCAGTTAGGGCATGAACTTTCAGCAAACTGATTGAGAAGTTCAGAGAAACTGGTAGTTTCCTGGACAAACCGAGAACTGGTCATCCAAGTAGTGTTTCAGATCGCCAGGTGTCGACAGCCATTCTAGCCGTTTCCACGAAGAATCCACAGAAGAGCACCAGGAGACTAAGCACTGGAGCCCGGTGTGAGTCAACCAACTGCTAGGATCCTCAAGACACACAAGTGGCCCCCAGAGAGCCGCAGCAGAAGTTGTGTGAAGATGAAGGGTGTGTACGACAGTTGGTTGACCAGTTCTCGGTTTCTCCTGGCACTCCCAGTTTCCCTGAACTTCGTGATCAGTTTCCTGACAGCTGGTGCACTTACTGGCTGTCTCATACTCATCATGTGTCGGCTGCTACTTAAATCTATTATTTCACCCGTTGCATGTTTCCACCATGTGCCCTTCTCATTACGTCCATTTGTAAGCACTAGTCAGGGAAGCAGTTGCCTGCAGCTCTCTGGCTCATGAATTAATTGGATCTGTAGCGGTGAGATAGAGCGGTGGCTTCGGGCGTTGTTCAGTGCTTGCTGCAGCTATTCATCCTCTGCTTTATGTCTTCTGTGGGCTCAGAATGAGCTTCCATCATCTGCCCAGATCCCACTAATGCCCTACAACGTGAGTGCAGGAGGACGGCTGCAGAATCAAAGGTTGCAGTCAACTGTTACTTTACTGTAGTTTAGGCAGCGACAAGTGCAGCAGTGCAACATGCAGGAATATATATATATGTATATGGTTGATGTTTAGTGGTCTCTGAATGTTGTCAGCAAGATCAGCAAAACACTTAACCCTTCCCAATCCACTGTCTGACATCTTCCCACATTCTGATTGAAGCTTGTACAGCTACAATGTCAGAAGACGTCCGACAGGGTATTCTTACCGTCTATTGCCAGCCACTCCGCTGCCGGGCTTGTCTGGCGCACACACACTGGCTTTAGCCAGCAGATGGCACTGTTGTATAACAGCAAAAAGAGAAAGCCTTTTAGGAAACCCTGAATCCAAAATTGGATTGGAAAGGGTTAAAGGAATTGTACCAGAATTGCAAGTTTTCCCCTATCCACAGTAGTAGGGCAGATTCAGGCAAGTGTAGGTGCAACTATATTCGCCGGTACGGAGCATAGTCGCACCTGAACGAGGGGAATTTCTTCCCTTTGCCAGCTTTACAAATTCCACGCCAGAGCGCAGGAGTTTGAAAATAACCGCGGGAAGATAGGTGCCGCCCGATCTTTCCTGCATTAGGTACGGGAAAAATAGGGCAGGTCCTATTTTTTCTCGGCCGTACAATTAACGCCCGAGAAAACACATAACGGGAGAGAGCAGCGCTGTCAGAATCTGCCCTGACGGCGTATTTGAAAGGCGTTTCCGCACATGAATATTTTACCCGCATAGCACGGCAAAGCGATGCCTTTGATTTCAATAGATTTGTTCGCATAAACACGTTTTTTTCTGCGCAATGACAGGTCCTGCTCTATCTTTGTCCGTGTTACACAGAAAGCTGCCGTAGACTTCCATGGCAGTCTAAAAAAGGGAGGGGATAGAGTTACCCTGCGCACAACAGAGAGAAAAGAAGACAGCTGGCCCTGATTAGGCATTTACTAGCCATTCTAATCCACAGGAAGGGTGGAACTCACGAGCGCGTGAACAGGCAATTTGATCGCAAAAAAACGATCGCACTGTTAGCACGGACATATCAGCCGGCTTCTTGCCATCTCACAACTTGGTTCATGCGAAAATATGTTTCATACCGGCAAACGTATTTATGCATACGCTTGTCTGAATAAGGACTTAGGGCGCATTCAGACGATCATATATCGGCTCGGTTTTCACGCCCAGCCGATATACGTCGTCCCTCTCTGCAGGGGGAGGAGGCTGGAAGAGCCGGGAGCAGGAACTGAGCTCCTGCCTCCTCTCCACCCACTCTCCGCCCCTCTGCACTATTTGCAATGGGAAGGGCGGAACGGGGGCGGAGCTATGTCCCGTAACTTTATTTTTTGTGGAAGTGTGAAAAGAACACATCACTCGCATAACATGCGATCTGCATGCGAGTGCAATGTGTTTTTCAAGCATTTTATTATTGGTACCGCATGCCATTTTTTCACACGCATGAAAAACGCAGAATAAAAATATAAATCAAATAAATGTTTTTATTTAAAAAATGCATCGTACGTGCAGGAGAATCGCTGTGAAATCGCAGGTGAAACGGTCAGTCTCTGAGCCCAGTGATTGGCTGCTCAGGTCACATGGATCACTGTATGTCATCAGTGCTGCAAAGTAAAGAAAGCCTGGCAGGGACTCCTGGGGTAGCAGTTTTGAAATGGCTGGGGATTGACTAAATGAGTTACGGTTAGATATTCCCTGCTGTTAGAGAATGTTTTAAAAAAAAATTCTGGACATCCCCTGTAACCCCTTAACACCACAGAATGTAAACAGAAGTGAACCTGCGCAGCGGGAGCCAGCGGGGACTGCCATCCCACTGCAACAGCAGAGATCAGCGAGAACATCGATTCTCGCTCCTAACCCTTTACATGCCACGATCAATATACATTGTGGCATAGGAAGGGCTGACAGAAGGAGATGAAGGCCAATGGGTTGCCCAGACACCTGGACGCCATACACTGGTGTTTGGGACTGCCATGGCCTGTGATTGCTGTTGTGACTGATAATGGATTGCAGTACAGAAGTAGTGCAATGCATTATCATAGAGATCAGGGCTTTTATGAACCTACAGGGACAGAAAAAATGTGAAAAAAATTAAAACACCCCTTTTTTGTGCAGTTTTCCTTTTTGTATATATAAGAAAAAAATAACAAAATCCCACATATTTGGTATCATCGTATCTGTAACGACCTGTACAATAAATTGTACACACTATTTACTTATCCTGCATGGCAAAAAAACGTAAAAAATACCCTTAAAATGAGGCAAAATACTTAGTTTGTTTATTTTGTATCCCAAAAATCACAATAAAAGTGATAAAAAAAAAACTTTAATTCCCCCAAAATGGTACCAATAAAAACTACAGCTCACCGTGCAAAAAACAAGCCCTCACAGAGCTCCGTCCGTGGAAAAATAAAAAAGTTATAGACCTTTGAATGCAGCAATGTAAAAAAAAAAAAAGCCAAAAAGGGTTGTTATTGTGTATACGGCCGTGTCAGCGGAAAAATAATATAGTTACGGCTTTTGAAAAGTGGAGATGAAAATCCCCCAAAAAACTCCACATATACACGGACTGACGCTCTTTTGCCCCCTGTAGTCTCTCCTTTGTGCTTCTCAGTAATGTCGCTGTAACTGGTCGCCTTCTGTTATAGCCCATCTGTGCTCAGGAACAACGAGTTAGTTGGAGCGCAGCGTTGTATTCAGCAGCAATCTCTGTGCAGAGCCTATTCATCAGAAGGATTCTTGCCATCCTCCTCTGACCCCTTTTGATGATGAGTCTTTTACATCCACAGGATCCCCTCCATGATATTTTAGGTAAATGGTCCCCATTCGTTTTGGAAATATGTGCCATCTATATAATGACCAGTAGAGGGTGTTGTCATACAGTTTTCCTCTTTCTTGCTTCGGTAAATTTCCTAAGTTCTACAAGACTGGATATGTAATAGTGAATGTTGCAGAAAAGTCCAATAAAACATTTGCAACGTCAGAGAAGCGGGTCTCGGCCTAAGAGACGGCTGGGATTAGAATCGGCCCTTGTCACCCTACCGTCTCCCAACCGGAGGGTTACTGGAGAGCACATCCCAGGGGCTAAGGGCAGACTATTAAAAATTGGGAGTTTTTGCTAACTTGATTTGTCACGTGTGTCACCACCGTTCCTTCCTCCGCGGTGGAGATGAAGATGGAATAAAGTCCACACACACAGAGAGTAGTTGAACCAACAGTTGCCGGGAGCAGATGACAGCTGTAATTTTACTTGAATAATTACAGTTCCCGGTAGATTGAAGTAAGCTCAGCAAAACACACCGATGCAGGCAAAAATTAGCAATGAGGATCGGGAGGCAGACACAGAATGACACCGGGCCCACAGTCCAAGTTATCTGTGCAGCACTGCTCTTGAAAAATACTCCTTAGAAAATGGATAGCTTTCTGAGCTAACCGGGAATAGTCGGTAATGCCCGTTTACTTAATTCCCACAAATAACAGTAACAGTCCAGAAAAGAACACTTCACACTCTCAGAAGGTGGTGTGACAGGGAGGACACTCGGGGTAATCCAGACACTCCACAGTCTCAGTTATCTGTGACATCCTGCTCCCAGCAAACTCTCTCTTCCTTTCTTACTCTCTACCGGTCATCACATACTCCTCTGGTGTCCTTCTCCTTTTCTCTCAGTGCGGATAGAGGCACTGGCAAATCCTGGGTAGCATAGGCCCAGGCTAAGCTGATGGGTATCTTTCAGTTTCTTCCATTCTGGACCATACAGACCAGACAGTGTCTGTGTGGCTCCCTTGCAAACCTCAAGAACCCACTCTCTCTCTCTGACTTCCTTAGCAACATATATAAAAAACATAGTCACATGACATACAACAAGATACATTTCTCAGACATATCCCAGACGTTAACCAATTCAGTGTTGCAGAGGTGCAATACACAACAAATGCACACAGCACAGAAGACACTGACAATACGATTGCACAGGACAAACACTTAACATTATGGAGGGGCCCCGTTAACTCTGGGGCACTACATATGCACTCATCTAGGACTCGTTCACACCAGCATTGGAGGTTCCTTTTGTTCCTGTCTGTAATATTTCATCCTATCAATTCTAGGAAAATGCTGGCCGGAAATAGAAGGCACCCGATTATAATCAATGGGGTCTATTCAATGCCGTTCGTTCCATCATAAGTCAGATCTATTTGGCCAAGGGGTACGGAGCAGGAAAACGGAGCCCCCGAACACTGATGTGAGCGCGCCCTAATACTGTATGCCCTGCTATAACGCATTATACAGTCTTATCACTCTATTGTTTTATTGTCAACCACCAATTTTCTGCTTCACACACGGCTCTAAAAATCTCTATGGCTTCCTTTACCAAAGACTCATTCGCAGAAGCCAGTAATTGTCACAATTAACTTGATTAACTTGTCTGTGAGGGACCAGAACAATATTTGTCACAGTTTCTTAGTGTTATTCTCATGTGTCAGTGCAAGCTATCATTTTACCAGTACGATCCATTAATGCTGTGTGGAGCAAGTGTTGTGTTGTAACAGGCCATGTGACTATAGTCATATATAGACTCTATAAGAAACAACATTTGCCATATGATTAATCAGTGCCGGCCCTGGGTTTGATGACACCCTGCAGTGTAAGACTGGGGTGCAAAGGGCTCACTAGTAAAATATATTCTGGGGGCCCACTGATTATCTGTATGGGTGTGCTATGATGTCCACCATTTATGTGGGGGGCTGAGGGCCGACTCCTGGCTCAGGGCCTACCGGTGGAATTTATTTGTTCTCCTGTGGGCCAGTTGGAACCTGGCAACCTGGAATTGTTTTTGGTGGCCTCTCCTGCATAAGAACAAAATTATATATATTATATTGAAAGGCACCTCCTTGTGCAGAAAGCAGCATAATAGCAGTATACCTACACCAGAATATGTGAATAATGATATAAATACAGCAAAGAACCAACCTCAGTAACAGTACCACAACCAAGCTCATAACATAAATACAGCTTGGAACCAACTTCAGTACATAGATACAATACCAGAGCCAAGCTCATAACATAACTACAGCATAAAACCCAGCTCAGTACATAGATACAATACCAGAAGCAAGGTCATAACATTAAATACAGCCCCCAAACTAAGCTCACAGCATAAATATAGTCCCCCAACCAACCTCATCACGTAAATACAGCACCAGGAAAACCTCAGTATAAAAATAAAGCACAAGAACCAAGCTCAATAGATAAATAGCCGCAAAACCAAGCTATAACGTAAATGTGGTACTCATAACATAAATACGGCATCACAAAAAAGCTCAATACGTAAATACAGTACCAGAAAAAAAGCTCAATATGTAAATATAGCACCAGATGCCACCTCAGTACATAAATAGAGCACTAAACAACCTCAGTACATAGATGCAATACCAGAACCAAGTTGATAACATAAATACAGCACCAAAGCTAAGCTCAATGAAATACTGTAGCCGAACTAAGCAATTGCATTGCGGGGTTGCCAGTGGCCAATGCAGGGACAGAATTGATATCAATGCTCCTGCCAAATTTCCCGTTTCTATGACACCGGAATGTGTATATATCTATATATATAAAGCTGAAAGCCCTCACTGACTCACTGACTCACTGACTGACTGACTGTTCTCCAACTTCCCGATGTCGTAGAAACATGAAATTTGGCACAAGCATAGATTATCTCCAAAATAGGAAAAGTAATTGGGTCCCAACTCGATGATTCAATTCTAGCGCAAAATAATTGGCGTCAAAATTTAACGTACATAATCTAAATCACTCACTTCCCAATGTCATAGAAACGGGAAATTTGGCACGGGCATTGATTATGTCATAAATAGGAAAAGCTAATGGGTCCCAACTCCATTATTCAATTCTAGCGCAAAAGAATTGGCATCGAAATTTTACGTGCGGAATGTAATTTTCTCACTTTCCGGTGTCATAGAAACGGGAAATTTGGCACGAGCATTGATTATGTCATAAGTAGGAAAAGCTAATGGATCCCACCTCGATTATTCAATTCTATGCGCAAAAGAATTAGCGTCCAAATTTTACATACGGAATCTAATTTTCTCACTTTCTGGTGTCATAGAAACATGAAATTTGGCGTGAGCATTGATTATGTCATCAATAGGAAAAGCTAATGGGTCCCAACTCCATTATTCAATTCTAGCGCAAAAGAGTTAGCGTTGAAATTTTACGTGCGGAATGTAATTTCTTTACTTTCCAGTGTCATAGAAACAGGAAATTTGGCACGAGCATTGATTATGTCATAAATAGGAAAAGCTAATGGGTCCCAACTCGATTATTCAATTCTAGCGCAAAAGAATTGGCGTCGAAATTTTACGTGCGGAATGTAATTTTCTCACTTTCCGGTGTCATAGAAACGGGAAAATTGGCACGAGCATTGATTATGTCCTAAATAGGAAAAGCTAATGGGTCCCAATTCCATTATTCAATTGTAGCACAAAAGAATTGGCGTTGAAATTTTACGTGCGGAATGTAATTTTTTCACTTTCCGGTGTCATAGAAACGGGAGATTTGGCACGAGCATTGATTATGTCATAAATAGGAAAAGCTAATGGGTCCCAACTCAATTATTCAATTCTATGCGCAAAAGAATTAGCGTCCAAATTTTACGTACGGAATGTAATTTCTTCACTTTCCGGTGTCATAGAAACAGGAAATTTGGCACGAGCATTGATTATGTCATAAGTAGGAAAAGTTAATGGGTCCCAACTTGATTATTCAATTCTAGCGCAAAAGAATTGGCGTCGAAATTTTACGTGCGGAAGGTAATTTTTTCACTTTCCGGTGTCATAGAAACGTGAAATTTGGCACGAGCATTGATTATGTCATAAGTAGGAAAAGTTAATGGGTCCCAACTCGATTATTCAATTCTAGCGCAAAAGAATTGGCATCGAAATTTTACGTGCGGAAGGTAAGTTTTTCACTTTCCGGTGTCATAGAAACAGGAAATTTGCCCCAAGCATTGATTATGTCATTAATAGGAAAAGCTAATGGGTCCCAACTCCATTATTCAATTTTATGCGCAAAAGAATTAGCGTCCAAATTTTACGTGCAGAATGTAATTTTTTCACTTTCCGGTGTCATAGAAACGTGAAATTTGGCACGAGCATTGATTATGTCATAAATAGGAAAAGTTCATAGGTCCCAACTCGATTATTCAATTCTAGCGCAAAAGAATTGGCGTCGAAATTTTACGTACGGAATGTAATTTTTTCACTTTCCGGTGTCATAGAAACGGGAAATTTGGCACGAGCATTGATTATGTCAGCTAATATATATATAATGTATATTATGTCTCCTTGTGGCATATGGACAGTGTGACGTCTAGCATTACCTGCACCGCACATTGCCCTACCACTTTGGCATTCCTACGGCAACCTGGTCATATTCTCCCCTGAGCCTAGAAATACTACTGCTTCACAAAGGTTTATTTGCACATAAAACTGTATTTAAATATCATACAAAATCATGCAATACAAATAAGGCAGTTTTTCCCCACTCCCTCATACCTCCCTCTTTATTTTCAGTTGCCGTGCCCAGAAACTAAACCCATATACTTATATAGTATCAAGGACGTGGAATAATGCTATATCAAATTAGCATAGTGTCCAAACAAATAGGCCATATGGCCAATGGTGGAATGGAATAAGATAACAATGTATAGAGTCTATGGGTTACCCTACTGGGTTGAGTTTTCTGCTTTTGAAGAACTCCATAGTCTGCATTTCCTTCTCACTAAGTCACCTGCAAGGACATCAGAGGAGACCAATGTTTCACTAATGACCGCACAACATTGTCATGGGGGGTTTGTATCAGAGGTTAGCACCTATAAAGGGGTGCATCTTCTCTGGCTATGGAGGTGAAGAAGGTTCAGCAACTAGCAGGAACCAGCAGTCCCTTCTACCCTCCTCCCCATGGTTCCACAGTGGAAGAGGCCTCCTCTCAAGAACAGGCAAGGGTGCTGGTCCAACAACCGTAATAGGATCAAGCACATCTGTGGCAGCAGCAGTCAACTCCTTCTCCCAGGGTCCAGGTTTTGATTTGTGCCATCGGGTCTCATAAGGCAGGGTTATTCTTGCAGCCCACCATCCTCACACAATTTGGTATATTCAACCTGTTCTCCAGACTGTAGGCTATGGAATTGCATTGGCACCCCTTTTATTCAAATTTAACCTCAGACTGGAGGTTGCAGCCCTTTCTTAGCCTTAAAGGCCTGCTCCATCGCTGCAGTTCATGTCCACTTCCTTATGTACTTTACAGCCTTTTAGTATATACACAGAGGTCAATTATATTTTCCGCAGTATATACACATAGAGGTGAGGTAGATTCTCCTCAGTATATACACATAGAGGTGAGGTAGATTCCCCTCAGTATATACACATAGAGGTGAGGTAGATTCTCCTCAGTATATACACATAGAGGTGAGGTAGATTCTCCTCAGTATATACACATAAAGGTGAGGTAGATTCTCCTCAGTATATGCACACACAGAGGTCAGTTAGATTGTTGTGCCAAATTTCACGCTTGTACAATACCGGGAAGTTACATTACATAGGGGTGCACTTACTTTTGCAATTAGCATTGAACAATCAAGTTGTGACCCCTCTAATTTTCCTTTTTAGGACCTAAAGAATGCTCCTGCCAAATTTCATGTTTGTACGACACCGGAAAGCTATATTACACAGGGGTGCTAATACTTTTGCAATTAGCATTGAATAATTGAGTTTTGACCCCTTTGCTTTTCCTATTTAGGACCTAAAGAATGCTCCTGCCAAATTTCATGTTTGTATGACACCGCGAAGTTAGAGAATTAGTGGCGAGTCAGTCAGTGAGTTAGTTAGTCAGTGAGGGTCCATTGTCCTCTTCTACAAAACCATATTCATGGAGGACTTCTAACCACGTGACCCTACTGGTATGCATGTGTCCCCTCTTTCACCCAGACATGCACCTGAGGACCACCCTATCCAGGCAAATTTACTTGGCCGCCGACTCTACCATTACTCTACCAATCCTCCTAGTGTTGAGCCAACAGCCAATCACACCTACCTCTTGACTGCCAGAGCCAGAACCTCTTTTCCAGCTGGACCCTCTCTCTGGTCCAATGTTCACCATAACCAAGGTCGCCATCTCTTCCATGAGGTCCTGCTTGCACTCGAGTACTGTCAGTCTACTATAATGTCCCTCAAGTTAATGCAACAATTTAGCCAGACTACTGCAAAACTATTGTGACCTGGTGGTTCCCTGGCTGGACTGCATGGTTGCACAAGTGTAGAGGTGTTCATTGTTCAACACTTGTTTATTATTGAGGACTCTAGTCCTTTAAGGAAAGTTGTACATACTCTGTCATGATGTAATGTCACACAGCAGGGTGCCGTAGCAATGTAAAGGGAAGGGCCAACAGAAGTTGAAAAAACTCTGAAGTGTGTAAAGAGGAGGAGAGAGCGAGGAATCGCTCAAAGGAGCTACGTGTTAGTCAAAGGTGCAGCGACTGAGAGATGCTCTTGTGTGTTCCTGTTACAGAGAGAGGCCAAGTACAAAAAAGAGAGTACGACTGCGGCGGGGAGGTGTCTGGAGCTGCAGCCATTGAGAAACACCAGAGGCAGGTTCGGTGACCAAAGTGAGTGAGCCTTTACGCTGACAAGAGTACGCTGGGATATCAGTTTGAGTAGGGGTGTCCAACCCGTGGGCTGCATGTGGGCCAGGGTGGCTATGGATGTGGGCCACGAGTGGGGGGGGCAAACCGATAGGCTGCATGTGGGCCAGGGTGCCTATGGATGTTTTCCAGGGGGTGTCCAACCTGTGGGCCAGGGTGGCTATGGATGTGCCAATTGGGTGTCCAACCTGTGGGCTGCATGTGGGCCAGGGTGGCCATGGATGTGGTCCACAGGGGTCATTAGCTGTTCACTGCATTGTGAAAATTACTGGTGGGACGGCTGCTGTGCCTCATTATATTCAGGCCTGGCAGCTGTTGTAGTAGCCCAGAACACCATCCTGGTTTCCTCCATAAATGTCATACATGTTTGACCTATGTAGATGCACTGTGCAAAGCTTGTCCTGTCATATCCAGTGTGTGTGGTGCACAGCTGCGACGCTTGAGAGGTTAACAGTAATAAAATCATTGCCTGCATGTAAATGTATCAGTCTGTCATGTCATGGGTGAAGGTATAAATAAAAGTGCTTGAGAGCAGGAAAGGAGTTCCATCTTGTCCACCGGAGAGGGTGCTAACACAGAGCCACATGGAAGCACCTTCAGCTTTCATGTAGGTGAAGATGGAGGGAGAGGAGCACTAGCCTGTGGCGATTGGGGTTTGGATGTGAATGGATTGAGTCCCAAGATCCTAGAGAGAGAAAGCAATTCCAAATAATTCTCTATAGAGGGACCTATCGTACAGGTACCAATTCACACTACAGGCTTTTCCTGTGCGACCGTCCAGAGTCAGGATTACCGCACAGAGGTACACTACTGAGTCACACCCACGCAACTGCCATGCAGGGTGTTATTGTTTAAGCCTTCATGTAAATAATTGTCTGCCAGAGAGTCTGCGGAGTGACCCCTACCTTCTTCCTCCTCTGGACTGCTCCCAGTCCAGGAGCTGTACCGTACAGATAACGTGGACTGTAGGATCAGTTTTCATCCTGTGTTTCCTCCCTGACCTCTGAGCTGTAGTCTACTTTCACTAAAGAGAATTGTACCTAAATTTGCCTTAAATACCTGCTTGTCAAAGTTTATTCTTCAAGTAAAGTTATACCGGGCCCTAACCGTTCCTGGGGACCTGCTGGGTACTATACACAAGTCTCTGTGTTATTTTCTCTGCCGCATAGCATACCGGTGAGTGGGAACGGTGGTGTCACAAGTGATGAGTACCACTACTCCCCCTATCGCCATGCTTGGTGCCAAAAGGACTACGCCCTGGCCTGGCACAAAGTAGCAGGGGGGGGGACTACCCCACTGAATGGACTTGCTGGTGCCCAAAGTGAGAGGAGTTAACTGTGGCTGCAGACTCCTGGGCTCAGAGCATTTTTGGCCAGGCTGATAGAAAAATGGATCCCACCCGCAGAACCTAGAGGCTGCGCCGAGTTACTGTGGTTCCTCGGAGGCCAGTTCCTCGGAGGCTGCAATTATACAAGGAGGAGGACCCACAGATCACTAGGCTGCTCACCTTTCCAACGCCAGAAGACATGGAGAGCACTACAAGGCCTCCACAGACCCAATGCTTCTTCAGGAAGAATGGTGTGACAGCCTAGGCGGGACAGCCGGTTTGGATCCTGATTCACCAGGGCAATAGAGTTGTCTGAGAATATATCCCAGAATTGCTGTGTCCATTTGTGCTCACTTATGGGGACGCTAACTTCAGCTTTCATTTCAGGGGAGAGCGACAGACCCAGGCCCGTTTCCTCCCGCAGACACCGCTGAGCAGACCCATTGTGTCCCCTCTGCTCAGCATGGACACTGCATCTGCTTCTCCTTCTACCAACTCCGCAAGGATGGAGGATGATGAGGAGTCACTGGTAGGTGACGGTGCTGCATCAGCTGCGGCTGACGCAGAGTATAGGGACAATCAGTGGGCAGAGATAGGAAGGCTAATACTACCACAGAATGACTTCCATTTTCCTTGAGACTCTTTGCGTAACAGACAGTTTTCTTTTCCTTCGTTTTCCCTATCATGCCCCAATACAAGAACTGGAAGGTCATTTTCCTCAGTTTTTCACATTGAAGTTATACTAGTTATGCAGTATTGTGTAATGTTTAAGTGTGTGCTGGTTAAAAGTTTATTTGCTCATGCTCTCTAGCGTGATCTTTCATGCTTAAAGTCATTCAGTATTTTCATGCATAATTAACCCCTTCATGACCCGGCCCTTTTTTTTCCCCATTTTCGTTCCCCCCCCCCCCTTCCTTAAAAAAATCATAACTCCTTTATTTATCCATCTACGTCGCTATATGAGGGCTTGTTGTTTTTTGCGGGACGAGTTGCAGTTTTTAATGGTGCTATTTAAAGTACCATATAATGTACTGAAAAACGTAATAAAAATTATAAGTGGGGTAAAATGAAAAAAAAACAACAATATTCTGCCATCTTTCAGTGCGTCTTGTTTTTATGGCGCACAAATTAAAACAAAAGCGACATGATAACTTTATTCCATGGGTCGGTACAATTACTACGATACCAAACTTGTATAGTTTTTTTTTTTACTAAACTACACTTTTTTTTTCAAAGACATTTAATTTTTTTCATTTATTTTCTGCCGTCATCTTATGCGCGCAATAACTTTTTTATTTTTACGTCGACGTAGTTAAGCAAGGGATCATTTTTTGTAGTTTCCGATAGTACCAATTTGGAATATATACGACTTTTTAATTGCTTTTTATTGCATTTTTTCTGGGAGACAGGGCAGCTAAAAAAGTGCATTTCTGGCGTTCTTTATTTTTTTTTCCGGACGACGTTCATCATGCGGAAAAAATAATGCACTACTTTGATAGATCAGACTTTTACGGACGCGACGATACCAAACGTGTATTTTTATTTTATGATTTAGATTTTTTAATAATCGAAATGGCAAAAGGGGGGTGATTCAAACTTTTATAACTTTTTTTTTACAATTAAAAAAACGTTTTTGATTTTTTTTTACTTTACTTTAAAGTCCCCCTGGGGGACTACAACCAGCGATGCTTTGATCGCTCCTGCAGTATGACGTAATGCTTTAGCCTTACGTCATACTGCCATTTGACAGGCAGTCTTTCAAGCCACCCCACGGGGTTGGCTTGATAGGCAGTCTGCTAAGGCAGCCCTGGGGGATTTAAATGCCGCTGTTGATCCTGACAGGTTAATGGCTGTGATCGGATGATCGCGGCTATTGCCCGCGGGTGTCAGCTGTAGTAAACAGCTGACGCCCGCACTGTATGCAGAGAGGTTGCCCCGCGACCTCTCTGCATACATACCCCGACGCTCCAGGACGTAAATGTACGTCCTGGTGCTGGAAAGGGTTAAAGTTTAGTCTTATGTAATCAAGTCATGCTAATTTATGCTAATTTAGTAAGTCACCCTATGTTTGAGACTGCTTGTATGGTATGATTGTTATCTGTGTATGACGGGAGGTCTCTTGTGTACCCCTAGTCCAGTCTTTAGTCTTCAGCAGCCCGTTTCCAGTTTGTTTCAGGGGGCGGGGCCTGTCATTCACCTCATTCTAATCACGGACAGCGGGATTGACTTAAGCTACTGACTGCTCTGATGATATTTTTGTTCTCTTTTTCCTGCCAGTCGCCTTTTCATATTTTTGTGTATGGTACCGTGTGTTTCTCCTCACCGTAAGAAACAGTGATGTTCCTTCCACTGATCTTACTCTACTAGCCTTTGGAGCAAAGTGTTATGTATGACGCTCCATAGCAATACTAGTGCTCTTGGATTCTGTCCAGCCTAGTAGATTTTTCTCTAATGTACTTGCAAGTCATAATCCTTTTCACACTGTCATAAATAGAAGCCACACATAGAAATGACACTTCCTTTAGTCAGAGTACACTGGGGGTGGGTACATCCTTATATATATGTGATATGGCAAGTTGGGGTCACTCGCCTGCAGATCGCTGACCTCTCAGACAGGAAATTGGCGCACCACACGTGTAGAAATGCTTCATGAGACGTGGATTCTCTTTAAGACTAGCACCTGCCAGCATTTATTTCACAGCAAACAGCATACACAAACACAGTCCATGTGCAATCCTGGGTTCACAACCCACAGGGTCCTGTCACTAACCCTTCCTGGGGTGTCTGGAGGGCGTCTTCCTCCATCAGACAGGGTGACAGACCCAACTGGTCCAAAGAAAAGGCCATAAACACCCCATCTGGGTGTGAGGTTAGGGTTGTCGTTCCTCTCAACCTCAGGGCCTTTTCTAATCCTCACTGGACCCCAGCTTGCAGCCTAACCTGCACTGCCAAGCAGTAACTTCCCCTTTGCTTCTGGCAGGAACTGGCTTTTATGCAACCAATTCCTGCTACACCCATCAGGCGTTAACCCTATCTTTTACTTTCCAGGTATCAGACTTGCCTGACTAGCACACTCTGCAGGTCATTCTGATACTGCACCACTACAGTGACCAGAGGTAGGCGTTGTGTTTACAGGTTTTGCCTTGCATACTGTGTGACTGAGCAGTGTGTTCTCCAAGGGGGTGAAAGTCAAACACACAAGATGGCCCGACTCTGGATGTATACACTCTGTTTTAGAGGTGGCCGGAGCAGCTTCATTCTTAAGTAGGGGGGAACTGTAGTGGCCCAATACCCCATCCTGGTGCCCTCCATAAATGTCATACATGTCTGTCCTATGCACTGTGCAAAGCTTGTCCTGTCATATCCAGTGTGTGTGTTGCACAGCTGTGGTGCTTGAGAGGTTAAGAGTAATAAAATCCTTGCCTGCATGTAGATGTAACAGTCTGTCATGTCATGTTGTGTGTCAGAAGGTATAAATGTGAGTGCTTGAGAACGGGAAAAGGTCTTCAATCTGTGTCTTCCATCTTGTCTACTGAGAGCGTTCTAACAGAGCCACATGGAAGCACCTTCAGCTTCCATTTAGGTGAAAATGGAGGAAGAGGAGCGATATGCCATAGTGTGTGAAGTTTGGATGTGAATGGAGTGAGTCCCAAGATCCTAGAGAGAGAGAGAGAGCAATTCTTAATAATTCTGTATAGAGAAACCCACTGTACAGGTACCAATTCACACTACAGACTTTTCCTGTGTGGCCGTCCAGAGTTAGGATCACCGCACAGAGGTACGCTACTGACACAGCCACATGCCTGCCATGCGGGGTGATATTTTTTAAGCCTTCATGTAAATAATTGTCTGCCAGAGAGTCTGCGGAGTGACCCCTACCCCGCTTCCTCCTCTGGAGTGCTCCCAGTCCAGGAGCAGTACTGTAAACTGTCCACTGTACAGATATGTAGACTGTAGAACCGGTTTCATCCTGTGTATCCCCCCTGACCTCTGAGCTCTAGTCTACTTTCACTTAAGAGAATTGTACCTGCATTGCCTTGAATGGCTTTTTTCCCACAGTTTTTGCTGTGGATTTGCATGTGGCTTTAGTCCTGGCAATGAGCAAAATCCAGATGCAGAATTCCAACACATTTCATTAGTGTTTGTGCATTTACTGTGTGGCCCAAGATAACTCTGCCTCTTCCACTGTGGCCCCAATGATGCCAAAAGCTTGGACACCCCTGGGTTAGAGCAAATACAGCAAGAAAGATGGTCACTGGTGTCATGGAGAGAGAATTAGTAACTGGGACAAAAGTGAGGTATCGGTGAGAGCTTGTCAGAGGGACAGCTGGTGGGCCAGAGTGGAGCCGGTGTGAATGCTAAGGGGCTCACCCTAAATATTGCACCCTGATGCTGTCAGGGACAAGATAAAAATCTGAGGTTTGTTGCATTAAGTTAAAGCAAATAATATGGATTATTTAAGACGTATTTTAATTTTAAGATGATTCCAAGGCAGCCAGATTTCTATTCTGGGCCCAATACTAGTCACTGCAGCTGAGGATGGGCCAAATAAAGCTGTGTGAGCCTGAGTGATCATCATCCACTGGTGCGGAGTCTAGTGCCAAAATTGGCCAACTGGGTGAGGACTTGGAGCCGGAGTACATAAGGACTGGATATTTGACGACTTCGACATACTACTCACTTGGCATAGACCACTATCAGCAGCGAAGTAGCTAGGAGATCTCAACACTGTTAAATAGGTGCGAAGCCTAGTGCAGCTCCTGAGATACCAGCCAGCGAAGGCCAGGGAAGTGCCGTTAGTTTGCTTACCCCTGAGCAGTGCCATAATGCCACCCTCGGGTATCACTAAACAATGAAACGAGAAACCTGGGGTTTTCATACATAGTGTGTAAGGCTGAAAAAAAGACTTATGTCCATTCAGTTCAGCCTATTACCCTCCAATGTTGATCCAAAGGAAGGCAAAAAAAACCCCAATGAGGCAGAAGCTAGTTTCCCTCATTTTAGGGGGAAAAATTCCTTCCTGACTCCAATCTTGCAATCAGAATAATCCCCGGATCACCGACCCTTCTGAAGTAATCAGTGATATAACATCTAAAGAAAGATGGCCAGGCTCCTCTTGTACTTTTTTATCAAGTTTGCCATCCCCACGTCCTTAGGCAGAGAGTTCCATAGTCTCACTGCTCTTACAGTAAAGAACCCCCTTCTATGTTGGTGTAGAAACCTTCTTTCTTCTAGACGTAGAGGGCTCCCCCTTCATTTTGAAAAAAAAAACACGGATTTAGAATTTTTGTTGCAGATTTCAGCCCTTGAAATACAAGAGTCAAAATGTGCAGCATTTCTATAAGTAAATCCCCAGTCAGATTGACACTATTTAGGTACGGATTTGGTCACTACATATTTGAGTTTTTCGCTATTGATAGCTGGCAGCAGATATATGTTGTGTGAAGGTGACCTCAGGGTGTATTTAGACCGATATCACACTCTTAAACCTGCAGTTGCGATTTTTATGTGCGTGAAAATCACGTTTTATTCATTAGTAAAAGCGAAGTCGTGCCTATGAGCGCAAAAAAAAGCATGTCTGATACAACCAAAGGTTTCCTAACGTGTGTTCACTTGTTCATCTTTTACAGGTGCACAATACTCGCACCTGCAAAAGATAGGACAGTTGCGCGCCGGGAAGGTCCGTGCTGCACGTAAAAAATCCCAGCCGGGAGTCCCCTCATCACTGAACACTGTGACAGCACTGTCACAGTGTTCAGTGACAAGGGGACTCCCCGCGGGGACAAACGAATCCCCTGCCACAGCTCTCACAGCCGTGACAGCTGTGGCAAAGTAACGCAATGTTCTCCCATTGCTTTTAATGGGGCCAGCGCTGCTGCTGCCGGCCCCTTTGAAAGCAATGGCATGCAGGCAACCTCCGCAGTGCTTTTCGGGGAAGGGCTTTACATATAAGCCCTTCCCTGAAAATCATCCCTAGGTGTAGGAAAAAAAACAAAAAACATTACTCACCTAGCAGCGCTATCCGGGCTCCGGCGCATCTTCTCTCTGCAATCCCCGTCACTGATCTAAAGCACTTTCAAGAGGCGGGGATTTAAAATCCCCACCTTTTGAAAGTGCTGGTCTGATTGGTTGAGCGCTCAGCCAATCACAGGCAGCGCTCAGCCATTCATTGAATGACAACTGAGTGCTGCCTCTGATTGGTCACAGCGCTCAGCCAATCAGAGGCAGCACTCAGCCATTTATTGAATTTTTAAAAAAAATGCTCGTCTGACTGAGCCCAAAAGAGAGAAAAATTGAACTCGCGTGAAAGTTGCATTTACATGTGAGCACATGTGATTTTTTTGCCTGCCAAAGAAAATGGAGGGCTCTTCTTAAACAAGAATTGTGCCAGAATAGGACATGCTGCAACATTTCTATCTCGGATAATGGGTCTGAGAGAAAAATCACTCGTATGAAGAAAGAGATTGAAATATATGTGGTCTTTTCATGTACGAGTTCTGTTCATATTGCAATTGGACATAACTTGTGTGAAAATTGCCTGTTTGTGACACTGGCCTAAGGGTGTATTCATCAGCGTAAATGCATTTCCGCAACTGGCATTGTATATTTGCCCGGGCATAAGCCTGTTTTACTCTACCCTTTGCAACGCAAAACAAACAAGTTCCCATGCTCCAATTTATTGTAAGGAGCAACTAAGTTAGTTCTATAAGTGCTATTTTTGTGCCCAAATACTCAGGAAAATAGAGCATGCTGACCAGACTGTTAGGAGGTGCTGGGACCAGTGGATGTGTGAGGCACACAAGGTGACCGGGCTCAGGACCCCCGACAGACCACCAGTGCAGAGGACAGTCTGATCATCCAACAAGTACCAGCAGCTCCAACTGTTTTGTTATTCGCCATCCAGAGACAGGGGGCACCATCGTTACAGGCCCCTGTGTGTATTGGAACAATTTCCAGATGCTTGGCTGAAGGTCAATAGGTCTCATGTAGCCCATTACGTGCAAGGCCTTCGACACAGTGTTCATGTTTGGATACATCGGGGGAAGCGCCTCAATCCTGCCTTTGCTGTGGAGCGGCACACTGCCCCCTGCTGGTGTGATGGCCTGGGAGGCCATCGCATACAACAGTTGCTCCCCCCAGTAGTGGTACAAGGGACAATGACAACTCAGCGATATGCTCAGGACATCCTGCAGCCACATGTGTTCCTCTCATGGTGGCTTCCAGCAGGATAATGCTCGGCCACACACACAAGGGGGTCATAGGAATGTCTCCACAACATTGTCACACTTTCATGGCTGCCCAGTCACCAGACATATCACCAATAGAACATGTATGGGACCATCTTGTATGCCAACCTCAACAGTGTTAGATCCACTGTTTAGACTAACTTCCCTTCTCCTAGTTCTAACAGACGCAGGCGTTGTATTTCTCTCCTTGTCATCTGAGATTATATTTCCTTTTTCTAGCACTTCTATGGTTAATTGCTCCAGAGTTTCCCAGTTCAGCTGTGGGACCTTTGCCAATCACCGCCATATATAGCTGAGCTGGGACTTCCTTTCAGTGCTTCAGTGTTGTTGTGAGTTCTGCTCTTTGACTTCCTCCCTTGTTTCTGCAGTTATTCTGTTAGTATCCAGTGTCATGCACTTTGTTGTTCGTCCGTTCTTCCATCCTTCTGTCTGTGGTCTTTACCTGTTCCTCTGTGTTGTTCTTGTAATCCTGTTTCTCTCTCTGTTTCTTTACCCCTCCAAGTTCTGTTCTGTCTTTTGTTGTATAGGTGTTTTGTCCTGTCAGGGCCAGCTAGTGCCTAGAGGAAGACTGCGGGGTCGTCCTTATCAGGACGTCAGCCCTGCCTATTGGCAGGGCCTTCTTTCTCCTTTGTACTAGCTCACGGCAAGGTACCTTCCCTAGTTCTCATCCCCGGACTAGGTTTCAGCGGTCTGGTATCTTACCTCAGTACAACAGAGGGACTGGAGCATCGCCTACTCAGTAGATTGACACAGTGGATCCATGTCCGCAGTCCTTACAGACTACGAGTTTGCACAATCTAGAGGCTCAGTTACAGCAAACGTGGAGCAATATTCCACAGGAACCTGTATGCCTCCATACGCACCTGTATCACATCTTACATCCAAGCTAGAGGCAGTACAACAGGGTACTAGAGCCTCTATGCCTGTGCGTGTCTCATCCTGTATCCAAGTTAGTGGCGGTACAACAAAGTAGTAGAGCCTCCATGCCCACCTGTATCACATCTTGTATCCAAGCTAGAGGCGGTACAACAGGGTAGTAGAGCCTCCATGCCCGTCTGTATCACATCATGTGTTCAAGCTAGAGGTGGTACAACAGGGTACTAGAGCCTGCATGCCCACTTGTATCACATCTTGTATCCAAGCTAGAGGCGGTACAAAAGGGTACTAGAGCCTCCCTACAAGGGGTCAATTTTCCACAATCAATGATCGTTTTGCTCTGATATTGTAATCACTTACTTATATCAGCATTACAATCACACAGAAAGTTTCCTTCCATTCTGACAACTTCCTCTAGGGGAGGGATTGTTTTGTGACAATGAGTGCATATACTATATATATTCTACGTAACATACCATCGGTCTGCATTACTTCTAATGACTTCAGGTATGTAGGAGCTTCGGCAAGGACTTCAGCACTGAGTTGTCAGCCAGTCCGGTGCCGGTGCTGGTAATTTTCCAGGTACAACCAGAACGTGACTATTGTTAGTGTGTGCTGCAATACCAGGGGACCATCAGATTAAAGAGATTGCACTGTACTATGAAATCAGCACAAAAGTCCAACTGTTGTATCCTTTCCATAGATTATAAACCGACCACGTACAGGGTCATAGGAAGCGTATGATTTATACTCCCTGCCTTGGACAACAGGAGATACGGCTGGCAAATATATTGGGCCTCTTTATGAGTTTATTTTAGGAGGATGCTGAGCTCGGTCTTATTAATCTCCAGCAAACACTATTAAATAGGGCAGGAAATTGGACTGGAGGGACTTACCCATTAACCCCCGTTCCCCATTAAACAAAGACACCATACAACTATATGCTGGCATATTGTGGGTAGGCCACAGCCTTTATTTAACTGTATAAAACCTTTTAACGAATCCTCTATTTTTCTCCTTCCATGCCAAAAAATAAAATGTCCGATTCTAACGTCGTAAAAAACTGAGGCGTAAGAAGGCCCCTCTCGGCCTGAAAAAGCCCTTCCATTTCTTGCTGGCATGGAAGTCCTCAAATTCCGCCTACCGGCTGTGACAACTTCCTGTAACATGCATCCCCCCAATCCCTCTAATAATTCTCTTCATCCCCCCCCCTCAGCTCAGAGGGCGGGTGGGCGGGCGTCTTCACTCTTCTTCTCCCGGTCCAGAATGATCTTCCTCTTCCTTCTTCTTCCTCTAACCCTGCTAACTCCACCCCTACCACTTGGTCACTTCCTTTCTTCCTGACCCCTCCCCTCCAGTCCTCAGCATCTTCGCCAGTAAGCTTTGCTGCTATCTAGACTGGAGGGACTTACCCATTAACCCCCGTTCCCCATTAAACAAAGACACCATACAACTATATGCTGGCATATTGTGGGTAGGCCACAGCCTTTATTTAACTGTATAAAACCTTTTAACGAATCCTCTATTTTTCTCCTTCCATGCCAAAAAATAAAATGTCCGATTCTAACGTCGTAAAAAACTGAGGCGTAAGAAGGCCCCTCTCGGCCTGAAAAAGCCCTTCCATTTCTTGCTGGCATGGAAGTCCTCAAATTCCGCCACGAAGGATGCAGCATATTACTATGCTGCACTCCGCCCCCCACATGCCAGCAAAAGAGCCGACTCTACCCCATCCTGCAACCTAGATAAAAAGGTATCTAGCCCTATGTCGCTAAGGTGCACTCCGTCACCTCGCATCATCCCGCGCTCTCTTCTCTCCAGCTCCCAATGACGTATTGCTATCCCACCTAAAGCTCGCACATGCTTTGATATCCTAAAATTGACAGTCTTCCTCACTCTCTCGATGGCTTCATTATCTCTTGCCTCTCTCCAAATTCTTCTGGCCACGATGTCTGACCAAACGATTATGACCCTCTTAAAAAATTCCTTGAAACGAAAAATATCCGCTTTCATCAATGCTATCAACTCAGCCACCTTTATCTTCCCAAGATCATTTCCTCCAGCGTGAATAACTAATATCACTCTGTCATTCTTCCAGCTGCTGATTTTTAGAACCTCCTGGAGCAGCCTGGGCCATTGTAATCCTCTAATACCAAGCCAACGCACTTGCACATTAAGGCCTAAATTCACTCCAATGGGCCTATTTCTGGCTCTCTTTTCCGCCCAGTATACATAGGAGTGGCCCACCACCCATACTGTCCAATCCGACACTGTGAATAAAATAAAAGAACAAAACCAAAGCAGAAATCGCAACACCATAAACAATATTTATAGAACTCTCAGATTTGGCCGAACATATGACCGATATGCATCTGATTTCCAACGACCCACCTTCTTAACCCCCTCGATACCCATGCCACACGCAAAAGCGGACGTTGCCGCTCCGATCCTAAACGAATGTGATCCGAATTCCGAGGGGTTAAGGCCTAGCCTTCTAATGCTATTCCGCATGACCGCCGTGAATTGGTATTTAGTTAGGGGAAAACCCGACGCATGGCACAAAAACGGACCAGTCCCACAGTGTCTCTTGGCGAACTCCTTTACCAGTAACACCGGGCACCACTTTGTCCCCAATTTTCCCACTCTAATCCATTCTCCCATCCCGTATATGTCTGTCTTCGATCTTCTGACACCTATCTTAATACAGTCTTCGTCAATTACCACGTCTGAGAAAAACAGCCCCCCGGGCTTTGATTTGCACGACGATACTAACTCCCCGATGCGTAACGCGGCAAAAAAGGCGATGGAAAAAGCCGCGCGAAAAAGCTCTGCTTCGGAAGCATCCGTGCAGACCGACTCCACCACGTTGAGGATAGCGTTTAATAACTCGAACGTGATAGGGCGCCTGCCGTCCTTGGTCACCCTGTCCTTCTTCCACCCTTTTATTATTTGCCCAAAAACGAAGTCCTTCGTCACGTCTCTTGACCCGTGTAAGCGCAACAAAAATGCTATAGCCGATAGTCGTTTTTTCGCCGCATCCGCTGATGACCCGCTTTTACGCATCGCGGACAGGACATCTAATGTTACCGCCCTTGCTCTTTCTTCTGTTGGAAAAATTCCACCCGCCGCTGCTAACCATTCTTTCCATACTTTGTTATATCGGTTCCATGTGGTACTTGTTACTGACGCTTTAACGAGAGCTAACAGCTCTCCTCTATCACTTCCCACAAGAAAGCAGGGCAACATACCCCCTCGACCTCCGCCGTCGGGTGCAGCTCCCTGAAATGTGACATCTGAAAACGAGAAAGAGCATCAGCAGTAGCATTCAAATATCCTGGTACATGTCTCGCTTTAAACTTAACATTGTGCTGTAAACACCGTAAGATCAAATGGCGTAATGCTGCCAGCACCAACGTTGAGGATGACGATTGCTTGTTGACTATTTGCACCACCGATTGATTATCTGACCAAAAACAAATATTACCGTTGGCCAACCTCTGGCCCCATATTTCCATTGCCACCACCAAAGGGAAAATCTCCAATAACGCTGTGTTTTTTATCCATTTTCTTTCAATCCATTTTTTCGGCCATGCAGCACAACACCATTGATCACCCAATATTACTCCGAATCCATATGAACCAGCTGCATCCGATACCAAACCGATCTCTTCATTCTGTTTCTCCTCCTCCAGACATATTACTTGACCGTTAAATGAACTCAGAAAAACTCTCCATATGTGCAGGTCTGACCTCATCCCTTTTGTCACCCTGACAAAATGATGGGGTTCCTTTACCCCTTTCGTTGCTAGTGACAACCGCCGGGAAAAAGCTCGCCCCATCGGAATGACCTTGCACGCGAAATTCAACAACCCTAACAATACTTGAAGTTGGTGCAGTGTTACCTTCCGAGAACTGCCCACCAACTCCACAACTTGGCGCAAACGCGCCACTTTTTCATCCGGCAAGTGGAAAGTCATTTCCTCCGTGTCGATTTCTATACCTAAAAAACCGAGCCTCGATGCGGGGCCAACCGTCTTCTCGTCCGACAAGGGGACCCCGGCTTTTTTCATCAAACTACGAAACGACGAAAGTAAAAACTCGCAGGCCGTCGAATTTGCCTGACCAACAAAAAGAAAATCATCCAAATAATGTGATACCGATGAGATGCCCGTCTCCACTCTTAACATCCATTCCAAGAATGAACTAAAAACCTCAAAATAATAACAGGAGATAGAGCAACCCATCGGTAGGCACATGTCAACAAAAAACTGGTCCTCGATGCTGCATCCCAGCAGATGAAAACACTGCGGATGCACCGGCAGGAGCCGGAAAGCCGATTCAATATCGGCCTTTGCCAACCAAGCGCCTTTACCTGCCTGTCTAACTAATGCAACCGCGCAGTCGAAAGACGCATAAGACACCGCCGCTTGCTCTTTTGATATTCCGTCGTTGACTGATTCACCCGACGGATAGGATAGGTGATGGATAAGTCTGAACTTGCCAGCTTCCTTCTTCGGAACCAGTCCCAAAGGGGAAACCCGCAAGTTCACGAAAGGCGGTTCCCGGAACGGGCCCGCCATTCGACCCAATTCTACCTCCTTCAGCAACTTCTCCATCACCAACTGCTTATTATCGCGAGCGGACTTTAAATTCTGGCAAAAAGACGCCGACGAAACTGGGGAATGCGGGATAAAGAAACCTTCAGCAAACCCCGCTCTAAGCAGGTTTGCTTCCAGTCTCCGTGGGTACCGGTCGAGCCACGGCTCCAGGTACTGGACGCTCACCGGCGTTCGCCCCTGTGCCGGGAACTCCCGTCGCTCGTTGGCGTCGGAAACAACGCAACGCCGTGTGCGAACCTCCGCAGACCGAGCATTCGTGCCGAAATTTGCACGATGCGTAAAAACGGCAGTGGCCTTCGTTGAAGGCCCAGCAAGAACCGGACGGTTTTGGGGCCGCAGCAGCCTGCTGTCCGCTGGCTCCTGCGGCCGATCCTTGAAAGCTATGTTTAACAGGTTTCTGCGCCAGGATCAACTGGATCCAAACGTCTGTCGCCTTTGACGCCCAACTGATCTGCTGTGAACCCGAAATTCTGCGACGAAAATCTTCGTCATATCGCCACCAAGCCGATCCCCCGTGCAACTTATATGCACTGTGGATCGTGTTGATGTACACGAGCAATTCCGGGCCCTTCTGCGGCTGCTGCTTGCACACTACATGTGCCAAAATCAAAAAGGCCTGTAGCCAATTCCCAAATGTTTTGGCTACTTTGGGTTTTTTCTCGCTCCCACGTTCAGTGAACCGTTCCCTGTCAACTGACACGTGTTCGACTGATAACAGCGACCAAATATCCACATAGTTACCATTTATAATTTTTGATACCACTTCGTTCTCCAGCCCCGCATCCAACGGGGCTACTCCACAAAACAGCGAGTCTGCTAATTTTAGACCCTCGCTCACCCCTGCCACCGAGGGCAGGCACCTTTGTCCTTGTGCTGGACCACCAACCTCGGGCGAGGCCGCCCTCCCCGGTTTATCATAGGACACTAGAAGCCCTTTATCCATATCATATTTATCCACCAAGGCTCTGAGAGCCACCATAAATTCATCCTTCCGGCTCGTGCCGGACACATTGTCCCAAACTTTATTTAACTGAAACGACTCACCCGCCTCGTTGACCTCCGGCATAGCCAAGGGAACGTTAGGGGCGGGCAGTGATGTTTGTTGGTACTCCCGTGCGTATCGTGCCGTGCCACTTTCTTGGGGGACACGCCGGCTCCTTGGGCTCCTTGACATTGTAGCCCCGCAGGCTGACATCCTGTTACCCGGTCTGCTCCGCTCTCCTTGTCTGATATCTGCAGAAGAAGCCGGTGACCGTGAAAACAAATTCCTCATGACCTGCATCTCCACCTCTCGGTTGCTCTGCCCTTCCCTCCAAGTCACCGCTTCTGCCTGATCACCCCGTATGAATCTGCTCCTCCTCGTCTCCTCTCGTTCTGCTGAAGATGATGAGCAGCTGCGCTCCTCGTGCGCCCTAGCTGTACGCCTGCTCCTTGCCCCCTCTACCTGCCTGCACCTATCCTGCCCTATAATTCTACCGCTGCTATGATGGGGGCGGCTTAAGCTATTGTGCGCTGCGCAATGCTCCGGGGAGTCCCTCTCTACACTGCTGCTGGTAGAAACCCTGAACTCCCTGCGCCTGGCTGAAAACACAGGTGGAGGCCCCCGGCCCCCCCGCGCTATGGCGCGAAAATTCGCCGCCTCTTCTTCGCTGTCTGCCGGCCTGCTGCGCGCTGGTGAGCGAAAATGCGCTGATTTTCCGCTCCCGGCGCCCGCCCCATACCACGCTGTGGTGCGAACTGTCGCTGTTTTTGAGCGATGAAATGATCGCCCCTTCCGCGCTGTAGCGCGAAATTCGTCCGCCTCCTCTATTCTGGTCGCTGCCCCCCCCCTGTCCCCCCCTAAGTGCTGGTGGCGAATATTCTGCCCTCTGTTTGACTGGCCCTTTTCGGTTCCCCTCCCTCCCCCCCCACTCTCCCCCCCGCTACTCGCGGCGCACGATGAGGGAGATGCACTCTCTGGCATCTCCCTCCTAACGGTCGCTGCATCTCCGCGGCCGGATCTATATCCTGTGCGCGGAACCCTACGCGCGCCTGCTGCTGCACGTGGCGATCGCTCCGGGACCTCGCTCCTTGGGACCTCGCTCCTTGTACTGCCGTCAGCCGCGGGGATACCTCCTCCCGTGCTGGACTTACCCGACCTGGACGCTACCGTACCTCCACGGGTAAGTGTTGTCCTCTCCGCTACCTCTGGCTCACCGACTCCCATGCGTTCCGCTGGTTCCGCCTCCTCCCTACCGCGCTGAGACCGCACGGCGCTGTTCCCTCCGAGTCGCTCCGGTCTTGGGCTGCTGTTCCGTCCGCCTCTCTTCGCCACCGGGCTGGGACTTAGTCGCGCTGGCGGGTTTCTCCTCCGGGTTGGTCTTCCACGTGGCTCCTCGCTGCTGGGCAAAACCGGCTGGCTGGTGCTCGCTCCTTCTTCCACCGCTGTCGTCCCCGAAAGGTCTTCAGCCATCTTCACGAGCCAGCTTGTGCCCTGGCTGGCCACCACGTCCTTGATCATCCGCATTAGCTCCTCCATTCTTCAGCTGTTCTGGGTCCGTCTTCACTCTTCTTCTCCCGGTCCAGAATGATCTTCCTCTTCCTTCTTCTTCCTCTAACCCTGCTAACTCCACCCCTACCACTTGGTCACTTCCTTTCTTCCTGACCCCTCCCCTCCAGTCCTCAGCATCTTCGCCAGTAAGCTTTGCTGCTATCTAGAACAGGCTGTAATCTGTAGTAGCGGTGAATTACCTGGAAAACAGACCGCACTGATAAGAGGTCTCCGTCACCGAATGAAATCCTGCTTATTGTATCTAGCATTGTATAGAGGCGCCACATCATGGTCTACCTCCAAGGAACTAGGGGGACTGGGGTCCTCATATGATGCTTTGTCGCTACGCCAATGTATTTTTGGGGTATTTGTCACCAAGACAGGATATCTCACCACAACAACCCCTTCCACGTGCCCTACTAGAGCGTAAGGATATCATAGAATGGGGTCCGTCGCAATGATTTTCAATGGCTTCATTCTCATTTGCGATGTTTTCACTCCTGCGATGCTGCAAAAAAAAAATCGCAGCATGCCCATTCTTTCTGCGATATCGTCCATTGTTTTCAATGGTGCCGGTGGCAGCAGCGCTGGCTCCATTGAAAGCAATAGGAGAACATTACGATCTCCTGCCACTGCTGTGACAGCTGCAGCAGGGGATTCATCTCTGTGACAGCTGCAGCAGGGGATTCCTTCATCCAGGGGTTTCACCTTGGTTTCAGTGGCGCCGGCAGCAGCGCCTGCCCCATTGAAAACATAGTAAGAACATCATCACTGTGACAGCAGCGGCAGGGTGTTCAGTGATGAAGGAATCTCCTCTGCTGACACAGCTGCAGCAGGAGATTGCGATCTTCTTCCTTTGTTTTCAATGGGGCCAACGCTGCTGCTGCTGAAGGGATTCCCTGCAGTGATGTGAGGCTGTTTTCACATGAAAACGCCTCATATCCACGAGTTTTTAGAAGGTTAGCAAGAGTGATTCAAGGGCCTATATCGCTCTCGCAAGTGTGCGGGAGCACTTATTGCGTTTTTTGGGAGGCGAAATAAGCAAAATAAGCATTTTGCCACCGTTTTTTCAGACACTTTGCTGCGCAAGATAAATAGTGTGTTCAATCTATTATACGGGTCTTTACCGATACGCTCATACCAAATATGTGGGACTTTTTGCATTTTAAATTTTTTTTTCTATAAAGAGTGCACAAAAAAGTTACTTTTTTATCAATGTGGTGTTTTTTACACAAATTCAATTCTCTTTTACATTTTTATGTCCCTGCAGGGGACGTGAACTATAAAAGCTCTGATTACTATGATAATGGGTTGCAGCACTTCTGAACTACAGCGCCTTATTTCTTACAATAGCGATCATAGACCATGGCAGGCCGGTACACCAGCGAACCCTTTGCATGCCGCAATGTACATAGATCGAGGCAAGTAAGGGGTTAACTGTGAGAATCACTGTTCTCATTGATTCCAGGTGTTACAGCGGGAGGCACTGCCATCTCCTCTTGCGGATGGCACAGGTTCACTTTGGGCCTGCACCATCGTCAGGACGCAAGTTTACGTCTTGTTGTGTTAACTACCACCCTGCCAGGACATTAAGTTACGTCCTGTAGCATTAAGGGGTTAAACCGAACAATCTAGCAATTTTTTTTTCCAATGATAGTTGCTGTGTGTAAAAGCACTGTAACTTGTACTGCACAGGAAGACCTATTTAACCCCTTAGTGACCGCCCCATAGTCTTTTTATGTCCTGGGTTTGTGAGCTTTAATCCATAGGGCCATAAAAACACACTCGCTCTGGTGATAAAAGCAGTGGGGGCTGTGAACGTGACAGCTCCTTGCTGCTGGAGGTAGCCAACAACCTGAAGTTGCTATGGGGGGCCGCGAAATGCAACCCCCTGTCACCTGATCGTCATTATCCAATGGGTAACGGCGATCACATAAAAGTAAACAAAAAATAAAATAAAGTTAAAGTTTCAGCTGCCCACACTGATCGGATCCATGAGGGGACCTGAAAGTACTAACCCCCGTCCTCCGCAATGTCCTGTGGCGTTCTGATCCTTCCTTGACATCGTCTTCTGTGCATGCGCGCTAGATGTAAAACGTTAGCCACATGTGAAGAAGGCCGGTGAGCCCTGGAAATTTAAAACCACCCTGCTCCTGGCCAGCATGAGTAGCCTAGAGCAGGGAGATGTCACCAGACACCGCTGTATAAGGTTCCTGGTCACTAAATGTAAATCATGGGATGGGTGTGAACCGCTCCAATGTCAAAGGCCCCAAACAGCGAAAAAGTACAGTAAAATGCACAAAAACGATGCACAAGAGTGATATTCATAGCACAAATACTTGACGCTAATGCGTGAGTCTTTGCACATACAGCCATGTGAATCCTGCCTAAGGCCAAGCTTACACGGCATAAGTTTGCCACCTATTTCATGTGTGACCCTTTCACAGTTTAGACAAATCTAAAATGATAATTCTTTATTAATTATATTTAAAAATTACTTAAACGAACACGGGGCACAACACAGAAGCCACTGGGTTGATGGAGATATGAGAGTCTCTTCAAGGACCTAGGTGCCACATCCTAATACTGCTTCCCTCTGTATACAATCATAGCAGAGAGGAAGAGCATGTTATGGGAAGTTGGCAACGTACAGTGGCTTTAATCAACGAACAATTAAAAAGAACTCGGACCAAATTCTATACTAGTGTCCCTCTCTTGTGCTCTTAGTTCACTATCAAAGTAATGAACAACTCAGCTACCATCACTAGATAGACTCAGCAATGAAGCTTGAATAGATGAGCATAGTACAGTTTTAAACAGAGGGAAAATAAGTTTCTAGAGAGCTGTGTTGTAATAAAGGTTGATTGAAGTATATCATGCAGTAGTGCGGATCTTCATATCATTATTCAGAAACCTATATGCCTCTCTAGAAACCCTCTTATGCTTGAATTCATGCGAGCAAAAGAGAAAGGATATAAGGACAAGTTGTGGGCCCAGTATAGATGTCAGTGAGCACACTTCTTCTCCTTCCAGGGCCTGTTTAGTAGTCCTGGATTCTTAATTCATTCAGATTACTAATATCGGCATTGATGCACTCATAGTTAGCTCTCTCAGTACTGTATAATCTCTTTCCATTTATTCTCAACGCGTTTCTCCGCTAATAATGGCCCTGACCTACCACCAAGGCCAGAGGCGCTGCTCTATTCATGCTATACTCTATACCACTATATCTCAGATAGAGACCTATTTAGGGACATGGAGACTCTGCTACAGTGACCCCACTGTGCATATATCTAGCTACTAGATCAGACTCAGGTTTTGCCTATACCATCTTTATTGGCAAACCTGAGCCTTGCACTACTTGACAGGGGTCACTTTTATTTATTTGTTGGCATAAGAGGGCTTATTCTCTAATTTAAAAAAGAGGCTTCCTCTAATATAACTGCCGCTATAGGCAGTATCTGCTCTACTTCGCCCGTTCACAGGCACAGTTAAAGAATTGCTACTGTGCACGCTTTATCCATGTTGGCATAAGAGGGCTTATTCTCTAAGGAGGGCTTATTCTCTAAAGAGGTCTCCTCTAATACAACTGCCGCTACAGACATTATCTGCTCTATATTGCCCGTTCTCAGGCACAGTCAAAGAGTTGCTACTGTGCATACTGAGATGCTGAATCAGACCTAGCTGTTATGTAGACTTTCTTGGACAACAGTCTCGGTCTGGTCAGGGGGCATCCTTTGGCAAAAAGGTCCTTCAAGACCCACTATTAGCCCACATCTCTAATGCCACTTTCATTCTAATACCTCAAAGAGTCTCCCTCTATCTAAACACGAGATATTACCGTTACTTGGCAGTATATACTTGATATTGGTTTGGAGTAAACTCGGAAATACATTATGAACAAGCACCAATGATTCGTGCTTTGTGTACTAATAAACATATAAAATTGATCCTTTAGTACTAAACTCATTGATCTCCTGATGACCCGCCATTATTAGCGGAGAAACGCGTTGAGAATAAATGGAAAGAGATTATACAGTACTGAGAGAGCTAACTATGAGTGCATCAATGCCGATATTAGTAATCTGAATGAATTAAGAATCCAGGACTACTAAACAGGCCCTGGAAGGAGAAGAAGTGTGCTCAGTGACATTTATACTGGGCCCACAACTTGTCCTTATATCCTTTCTCTTTTGCTCGCATGAATTCAAGCATAAGAGGGTTTCTAGAGAGGCATATAGGTTTCTGAATAATGATATGAAGATCCGCACTACTGCATGATATACTTCAATCAACCTTTATTACAACACAGCTCTCTAGAAACTTATTTTCCCTCTGTTTAAAACTGTACTATGCTCATCATCTATTTAAGCTTCATTGCTGAGTCTATCTAGTGATGGTAGCTGAGTTGTTCATTACTTTGATAGTGAACTAAGAGCACAAGAGAGGGACACTAGTATAGAATTTGGTCCGAGTTCTTTTTAATTGTTCGTTGATTAACCCCTTCCCGCTCCTGGACGTACCTGGTACGTCATGGCAGCCTGGTACTTCCCGCAACATGACGTACCTGGTACGTCCTGGAGATAGCGCGGGATCACATAAGATCCCGCGCTATCCCGCAGCGGGAGCCGGCTGTCAGTCACAGCCGGCGTCCCGCTCCAACAGCGGGGGGGCATCGGAGATGCGCCCGCCGCTGTTAACCCCTTCCCTGCCGCGATCTAAGTAGATCGCGGCAGGGAAAGAGTTCACAGAGGGATCGCGATCCCTGTGTGTCTCCGGCCGGAACTCGCGATGTTATCGCGAGAGCCCGGCCTGTCACCATGGCAACAGGACGCCAGACACCGGCGTCCTGTATTGCCTGTGCCTATAATCGCTGTACAAGCGATAAGGCATGGCAGAGCAGTAGCTCTGCCATGCCTTATGACAGCGATCATAGGCACAGTGATGTAAGTCCCTCAGAGGGACTCAAATAGTATAAAAAAAAGAAAAGAAAAGTGTAAAAAAAAGAAAAATGTAAAAAAAAAAATGTAAAAAACCCCTTTTTTTATGCTTTTTCTAATATTAGCATAAAAAAGGGAAAAAAAACTAAAACCCCACATATTTGGTATTGACGCGTCCGTAACGACGTGTACAAAAAGTTGAACACGCTTTCTATTTTGTACGACAAAAAGCGTAAAAAAAACCGCTAAAAAACAGAGGCAAAATGCTAATTTTTAGCATTTTGCCTCACAAAAAATGCAATAAAAGTGATCAAAAAAGCCGTACATTTCCCAAAATGGTACCAATAAAAACTACAGCTCGTCTCGCAAAAAATAAGCCCTCATAGAGCTCCGTACATAGAAAAATAAAAAAGTTACATGACTTTGAATGCAGCTATAGAGAAAAAAAAAAGATTTCCAAAAAAAGGGGGTTTTATTGCAAAAAAGTGTAAAAACCTAAAAAAAATATAACAATTTTGGTATCGTTGTTACCGTACCGACCCGCAGAAAAAATTTAGTGTGTCATTTATGCTGCATGATTAACGCTGTAAAAAAAAAAAAAAAATCTATGGCAGAATTGATGCGTTTTCTCTCCCTGTTATCATTAAAAAAAAAAAAAAAAAATTTACGATATTGTCTATATACCCAAAAGTGGCACCGATAAAAACTACAGATCGCCACGCAAAAAACGAGCCCTTATACGGCCGCGTCGACGGAAAAATAAAAAAGTTATGGCTTTTGAAAAATGGAGATGGAAAAATACCAAAAAATCGCTTGGTCCTCAACGCCAAAATAGGCCATGTCATTAAGGGGTTAAAGCCACTGTACGTTGCCAACTTCCCATAACATGCTCTTCCTCTCTGATATGATTGTATACAGAGGGAAGCAGTATTAGGATGTGGCACCTAGGTCCTTGAATAGACTCTCATATCTCCATCAACCCAGTGGCTTCTGTGTTGTGCCCCGTGTTCGTTTAAGTAATTTTTAAATATAATTAATAAAGAATTATCATTTTAGATTTGTCTAAACTGTGAAAGGGCTTTATTACTAATAATTTAAACGTTAATCTGCTTCTGTGACGGCTATTTCATGTGTGATATGCGGTGATCCCAGGGCAGTCAAGTACATTGTCTTATGCTGTTTTGCTCACATTTGCGTGTTAGCATTGCGTAATACGCAAGTGCAAAAAAGAACGAAGCATGTTCTATTTTGCCGCGTATTATGTTCGAGAGCCCATTGTTCTCCATAGGTGCTTACCCGATTGTACCGCCTTAAGCTTGGATACAAGATGTGATACAGGTGGCATGGAGGTTCTAGTACCTTATACCGCCTCTAGCTTGGATACAAGATTTGCTACGGGCGAGCATGGTGGCTCTAGTACCCTTTTGTACCTCCTCTAGCTTAGATACAAAGATGAGATATGGGTGGCCATGCAGGCTCTAGAACCCTGTTGTACGCCCTCTAGCTTGGAAACAAGATGTGATACGGGTGGGCATGGAGGCTCTAGTACCCTGTTGTACCCCCTCTAGCTTGGAAACAAGATGTGATACGAGTGGGCATGGAGGCTATAGTACCGTGTTGTACTACTTCTGGCTTGGATATAACGTGATAGAGGTGAGCATGGATGCTCTAGTACAGTGATTTGCAACATTTTGAGCTCGATGTGTCAAAATTCGCCAAAAAACGGAGCATAACTCAGGTGGTGTGTCACTTTGAGAAAAAAATCCATAAATTCGCGATATTTATAGTTTAAATAACAAATATGTATAATTGTAATGTATAACAGGCCCTCGCCTCTCCCAGCCTCCCCCTCCCTTATCTCAGTAATGATGAGCCACTAGCAGTGATAGTGCTCCTCACAGCGGCCCCCAGCAGCGACAGCGCCCCCCACAGCGGCCCCCAGCAGCGACAGCGCCCCCCAGTAGCATCTGCCCCCCACAGCGGCCCCAGCAGTATCTGCCCCCCCACAGAGGCCCCCAGCAGTATCTGCCCTCCACAAAGGGCCCCCAGCATTACCTTCCCCCCACAGCGGCCTCCAGCATTACCTGCCCCCCACAGTGGCCCCCAGCATTACCTGCCCCCCACAGAGGCCCCCCAGCAGTACCTGCCCCACACAGAGGCCCCCCAGCATTACCTGCCCCCTTACAGCGGCCCACGAGCGGTGACTGCCCCCTTACAGTGGGTTCCCCAGCAGTGACTGCCCCCTAACAGCCTGCCCCCCCCCCCCAGTGGTGACTGCCCCCTTACAGCAGGCCCCCCATCGGTGACTGCCCCCTTACAGTGGGCCCCCCCAGCGGTGACTGCCCCCTTACAGTGGGCCCCCCCAGCGGTGACTGCCCCCTTACAGTGGGCCCCCCCAGCAGTGACTGCCCCCTTACAGCGGGCCCCCCCAGCAGTGACTTCCCCCTTACAGCAGGCCCCCCAGCGGTGACTGCCCCCTTACAGCAGGCCTCTAGTGGTGACTGCCCCCCACAAGACCCATGTACTTACCTCGTGGATGCTCTGCTTCTCCTGTGCCCGGCGTGCCGCCAACAGCGATGATCTCCGGCGCACACTGTGACGTCAGTGTGTTGCAGGATGCCTCCTCCCCTGGACGCTCCCGTGGAACCAACAGGTAAGAGACGTCGGGGGATGGGGGGAGGAGGATCCCGGTGCACACTGACATCACAGCGTGCGCCGGGATCAGAACTGCTAGTAGTGCTGGTTAGTGAATACCAGCAGGGGAGTCACGGCCCCTGCCGGTATTCATTAACGGGGTGAGCGGCCGCGTGTCAGCGACTATGGCTACGTGTGTCATAGGTTCCCCATCACAGCTCTAGTACCCTGTTGTACTGCCTCTATCTTGGATGTAAGATGTGATATGGGCGCACATTGAGACTCTAGTACACTGTTGTACAGCCTCTAGCTTGGATACAATATGTGATATGGGCGTACATGCAGGCTCTAGTACCCTGTTGCACCACCTCTAGCTTGGATACAAGATTTGATAAGGTTGGTCATGGATACTCTAGTAACTGTTGTACCACCTCTACCTTGGATACAAGATGTGATATGGGAGGGCATGGATGCTCTAGTACCCTGTTGTACCACCTCTAGCTTGGATACAAGATGTGATACAGGCAGGCATGTAGGCTCTAGTACCCTGTTGTACCACCTCTAGCTTGGACACATGATGTGATACAGACAGGCATGGAGTCTCTATTACCCTGTTGTACCGCCTCTAGCTTGCATACAAGCTGTGATACGGGTGGGCATGGAGATTCTAGTACCTTGTTGTACCGCCTCTAGCTTTGATACATGATGTGATACAGGCAGGCATGGAGGCTCTAGTACCCTGTTGTACTGGCTCTAGCTTGAATACAAGATATGATACGGGTGGGCATGGAGGCTCTGGTACCTTGTAATACCGCATTTAGCTTGGATACAAAGATGTGATACAGGTGGGCATGCAGGCTCTAGTACCCTATTGTACCACCTCTATCTTGGAAACAAGATGTGATACGAGTGGGCATGGAGGCTCTAGTACCCTGTTGTACTGCTTCTAGCTTGGATACTACATGTGATATAGGTGGGCATGGAGGCTCCAGTACCTGTTGTACCGCCTCTAGCTTGCATACAAAATGTTATACGTGTAGGCATGGAGGCTCTAGTACCCTGTTGTACCGCCTCTAGCTTGGATACAAGATGTGATATGGGCAGTCATGGAGGCTCTAGTACCCTGTTGAACCGCCTCTATTGTGGATACAAGATGTGATACAGGCGGGCATGGAGGCTCTAGTATCCTATTGTACCGCCTCTAGCTTGGATACAAGATGTGATACGGGTGAGCATGAAAGCTCTGGTACCCTGTTGTACAACTTCTAGCTTGGATACAAGATGTGATACGGGCAGGCATGGAGGCTTTAGTACCCTGTTGTACCGCCTCTATTGTGGATACAATATGTGATACGGGCGGTTATGGAGTCTTTAGTACCCTATTGTGCTGCCTCTGGCTTGGAAACATATTGTTATGTGGGTGCACATGGAGGCTCTAGTACCCTGTTGTACCACCTTATAGTCAATAGGGTCCATTTGGCACTGTTAGGTCCCAGCCTGTAACTGAGCCGTTTGGTTGTGGGTATTAGTTGCTTAGTTGCTTTCCTTATCCCAGAGCGGAGCTGGAAAGCGGAACCTGGGTGCAGGTGTGAAACTACCTTTAAGCAAATTAGCCACTAGACATCACTATAAGAGCAAGCTCTACATTAACCCATATGAGTTACAGGCAATGGCTATTGTTTGTAAATTTTCACACATTCCAGCAAGGTAGCCCCCTACATCCTATGTGTCTGGAATGAAGCCGGTGGAGAGGGTGGCCCTGACTCAAGTTGGTCTTTTTTCTTTGGTAGCAACCTGCGCAATATTTCTTGCCTCCTTAGGCATTGGACAGGAAGGGGGAGGACTAGTCCGGGGGTCCTGCCTTTAACTTTAGTTAAAATAGAAGCATTGGGCCCTCCTGTCCCCCAGTTTGATTGTTGCTCATAGCCCCATCCCTTACAACGTCTTCTGATGTCCCGTGACATACACCAGGCTCTTTCCATCTGTCCAAATCGAGACTTCTTTTCTTTTGGTCCCCCTCAGGCACAAAAATCTGAGTACGTCAGTCTTGTCCAGGGAATCATAGGGAAGAGCAAACACTGTTGAGTGACTCACATCCCCCTGTATCTTTGTGAGATGCAGTTGATAAAGGGTGACAGGGAACAGGCGAGACGTGCCTTATTAACCCTCTCTTCCCATGACGCACGCGCTGGCTGCAGGGCAAAATCTGGACCGTTTACAATGAAGTGGCGATTGGATGGAGTCTCTCATCTGGACTGACACAAGAGACAGACTAGCATCTCTCCAGCGACAGGACATTACCTCCAAAGGAGTTCACAAGGTAAGGTCACATCCTTATTGCTCTGCAACAGAAGGGTGGCGGTCGTTGGCTTGGGGGTACATAGAGGAAGCCATCCGATTTTTCCATTAAATGTGCATTTTAGTGGAAAAAGTTGTAAAGGGTGGATATATAGAGATAACTGCACCGGGTACAGATGTAGCAGAGCTGAATTTGTCATTTAATGCTTTAGAATTGAAGACTTTGCTATGTCATTTCTATGTATTACGATAGGACAAGATCAGCTCTGCTACATCTGGGTCTTAATTACTTTATAAACTTCAAATATGGTCTATCTAATCTTTTGCACGCTTTTCCTATGATACAGATGTAGCGGTCGTTAACATGACGGCACATGGATTTACTGTATAGCCTTGTAGTGACCGTGACAAGTTAACGTTTGCTTCATCCGTATATTCGGAGGACAGGTGCTCAGTGAATTAGAATATAGTCATATGCCATACATATGTTGTTTGTTATTAAACAGATGTAGCAGAGCTGAATTTATCATTAACTCTTTAAGCTTTGCATTGTTCGTGCCTTGGGATGAGCAAGAAGTTGTTTTACCTGCAGTCCCATGTAAAACCTTGGAAAGCAGGGGAATTCTGATAGGTACAGATCTTAGTGTTAGGGTCTCACTCTTATATTAGGGGGGCATCCTTTTATCATGCCCAATGCAAATGTCTATGGGGACTGCCGGAGAGTCGCTATGTCAGGGGTCACATTCTTGCGGATGATTGTATTTCACCTCTTTGATCTTACTATGTATATGGATATAAGCAGCGCCATAGGATTTTCGCCGCTGATCATGTCCCCTTTCCGAGTGAACATGCATGCTAACAGTGGGTTTAGGGTATACTCACACCGACAATTGCGAATTTGATTGGTAAAAGCGGTCTGATTTTTTGTGTAATTTTCTGGCGTTTTTATATTTGATATTTATCTATTTTGCGCGGCCTTTCAATGTGTGCAAAAAAAATAGTTTTTTTTTTTTTCATTTATGGTTTCTATGGTAACATTCGTGAAAAACAGATCGCACTTGCATAATGCGATTGCAATCCGTTGGGATTTTTTTAAACACACCCATATAATGGAATGCGCAATTCTTATATGAATATTGCGCCAAAATGTTCATCCAAGTAAGAAGCCCATTCAGGTGAATGCGTTCTATTTCTGAACGATTTCGAATCTTTTTTTTTTCATTCCAACAATTGCGCAGTAAAATCATTCCTGTGAATATACTTTCAGGCTGATCCCATATGAAGAGCTGCTTTAGATCTCTTACAAAACCTGGCGCTTATACAGCTCACCGAGCCCCTAAATGTGACATTACTGAAGATCGTCCTGGGATGAAGCCTTAGATTTGTAGTCGAAGAATCAGAAATAATTCAAGGATGGGATTTTCTTTCGGATTTCGCCAGAGTAGCTGCATAATATTCCATAGAAATCATCAATATTACAAAAACAGATGCAGTTGAGCTGAGTTTGTCATTTAGCACAGCTGATTGATACCTGTAGTTATACACAGGCTTCAATCCACTCTGTTGGTTTAATTTAGGGTTGCCTTTATTCAACTTCAAGAACATGACAAACTCGGCTCTGCTACAGCAGTATACAAGACTGAGAGAAGAAAGATACTTCTGCTAAGATGTGATGTTTCTTCGTGTTCTTCAGTCAATATCTTGCTAATGATCTTCAGTTACTCTTATCATAACCAGTAAGGAAGGCGGAAGGAACATCCATGACCCCTGTAAATGACTTTAAAGACATGTAATGTAATTTGGGCATCCGTTGTCCCCCGCACTGCCTCGTCTTCTGAAAGCTGCTTTGTATAAGGTTGCGATTCAAAAAATCCCCTACTGTTTTATATGTACAGCTCCTACGTGGGCCTACAGGTACAATCCAAATTCTACAATCCCCCCCCCCCCCCCATCCCCATTACAAATTAGGGTTATTTTCCAAATTTACAAACTTTCAGCTGTTTGCAAAAAAATGATTAAACAACAATAATTTAAGTTGCTTAGCACAGGTACAGCTTGTGCAACCCCCCCCCCCCCCCCAAAAAAAAACCCAGCTGTCTGTGTATGGTTCCCCCGAAACAGCTGTCTGTGTTTGGTTATCTGGCTTGGTTTCCTATTCCCAGTCATTGTTTTATAGACTTAAAAGTCTTTTAAAGTTGTACATTGATTTGAAGAAATGCTGCTATCCAATAGGTGGCGCTGCAGAGGTATTGTTCCATCTTCCCTATTTGCATAAATTACCCAAAGGAGCATGCATGGCCTTGTAAGTCTCCTCACTCACCTCTTATGTGTCATCTCACACCCGTTCTGGTTGTAAATGTATGAAAGCAGTCCGGACCGTCTCCCAAAGCTGCATTGTCTGCTATAGAGTTCGCCTCTTCAGCCCCTGTGACGTGGAGGACATAGTTGGTGTCATCAACACACTGCTCTGAAATCTCATGCTTGCTCCCTGCGCATGCGCAGAGCCATCCCATTTGTAGGCCGAGTAGTGTGTCTGTGCATGTGTCGCGACTGCAGTTCAACCCAATTTACTATTCCTCCCACCCTTGTCACAAAGACATGGACCCAGAAAGCTTAGATCTGGGGAGATGCTCATTAGGACCTTCAGGCCGGCCTCACATGACCGGATGTAAATTGTGGAATCCGCGATTGTCACCTGCGCCAATTGAAAATATTCTATTTTCGAGCAGAATCCACGCGGACTACCTCCATTGAAGTCAATGGAAGCCGTCCGACCTACAGCCCATCCGCAATTGACATTGCAGAAAGCTCTCGGGTACGTAGGTCATCGCCTAGTGACGGCGGGGAAAAAACAAACATTTCTTTAAAAAATCTATACTGCACATGGCCAGACGGTGTCCTCCACATTACAGACTTGACAGGTACGTGGGGTCACCGCCCGGGGGTTACAGCCTGGTTCCACTGCAGACTTCTGCATGCGTAATCCGACTCATTCATGTGCAGCTGGCCTCACTCTGGAGCGCAGTCTGATCGCTCGCAGCATCTGGTGATTTCTTTACCTTCAAGGTTGCCCAGTTGTACACTATATTTGACCCATTCTTACAACCTGTTGAGGTCATCAATCAGGTCACCAATTGTCGAGGATTTCAGCTGGCTGCTGCACTTGTGCACAGAGGTGATTTCTGCAGGAAGCAGACAGCACTGTTCTTACTACAGTGGCCAGAATTGGTACTGCAGGTATTGAAATGAATAGGACTTGATCTGCATTACCAATTCTGACCACTGCACTAAGAATAGAGCTGTCTGCTATCTGCATAAATCAGTTCCGTGCAGAATGCAGCAGCCCAGAGAACAGCTAATTGCAAATCCTGGTCCTTTTACACAGAGCGAGAAATCGTTGGATTGAGTGATCGATGACAAAGTTGTTGCTGTAAAATGCCTTTCGTTTACTTGCACAGATAATCGTTTACATTTTTTCGTCATTCACTCGATCGTTGGTCTTTCAGGGTCGGTGCCGGAGAATGGGAATGAATGGACAATTACTGTTTCAGCTTACATATTGAGGAATTGACGGGATGCAGTGATTGGACAAGGCTAACGTCATTTAGTGATGGGCATTCTCTATCCTCTTGGCCCACTGGGACAGACGCTTGCACCTAGGGATGATGCAAGCACAGGAGCTGACACTCTAATGCTACAGCAGGGATTGGAGATAAGCTCTATCACCAGTGTTTAATCCTTCAGATGCGTACGTACTACTTACGGACAGTAGTTAACCCCTTAAGAACACAACCTATTTTACCCATAAGGATGCGACCATAAGCTATAAGTTTTTAATTTTTCCGTCGACACGGTCGTATGAATGCCTGTTTTTTTTTTTGTTTTTTTTTTGCGTGGCGAACTTTAGTTTTTATTGGTATCATTTTTGGATACATATAATGTATTGTAAAACTTTTATTAATTTTTTTGGAGGGCAGGTAAAGAAAACAGCTAATGTCTGCCATTATTTAACATTTGTTACAGCATTAATCATGCAGCATAAATGACATGATTTTTTTTCTGCAGATCGTTACGATAGCAAAAATATAATTTTTTTTTTTTTTAGGTTTTTCCACTTTTGCGCAATAAAAACCCTATTTTAAATTTATTTTTTTACATCGTGACATTCAAAGTCCCATAACTTTTTATATTTTTCCATGGATGCAGCTGTGAGGGCTTGTTTTTTGCGTGACGAGTTGTAGTTTTTATTGGTAGTTTTGGGTTACGTACGACTTTAATGATCACTTTTATGGTGTATTTTGGGAGGCAAAATGAACAAAATAAGTTTTTGGGCTGTTTTTTAATTTAATTTTTTTTTTTAACGGATTTTGACGTGCAGGATAAATAGTGTGTTCAATTTATTGTACAGGTAGTTATGGGTACGATGATGCCAAATATGTGGGTTTTTAAAAAAAAAAATATTTTTTTTAATACAAATGGGAAAGTTTGCAAAAAGAGGGGATTTTTTTTTTTCCCCCATTGCAGTGGGAGGCCAACTATCAATTACAGCCAGCTCCTACTGGGATGTAGCAGTCTCACTTTTCAGCCCGCACCATCCACAGGATATAAGTTTGTCGTGTTGCATTAAATGCACCTGTTTTGGTAGAAATGCAGCCGACTGGGAGTTCGAAGCATTTATAGGTTTCCTGTGCTGTATGCAAATCGTCTGCAATCCACCCAATGGGCAAACTTGCAGCTTATTCTTAGTTCTTAAGGCCCTTTTACACGGGCCCACAGTCTTTTAAATGACTGCACGAGTGCTGATGTCACCACTAAGGTCGTCAGTGCTCGTGTAGAGCATTTAAGCTGAAAGACTTGCCCCTGGATCATGGGCTTCTTGCTCAGCACTTCACCTCCTATGGGAAGTGCTGAGCGGGGAGCATTTACACAGGATGAGAAGCCAACAAGGTTTTTCAATCTGACTGAAAAGTCAGCTTAAACAACCATGAACGACAAGTGAGCGATTCTTTTTTCCGCATTCACACTGAACGATAATTATTGATCAAATTCGTTAATTTGAATGAATTTTGAGCAATAATCATTAGGTGTAAATGGGCCTTTAGTCCTCGGACATAACAAACTGTAAGTCCACCCATCGCACAGATTGCGGAACCTGTAAACACTCCTAACTCCCAGTAGGCTGCATTTCTACAGCAGGAGCAGGTTTAATACTACTTATGACCAGAGCGGCAATATACAGTTAGGAGTAGTCGACTTTCTGGTGACAGACTACTTTTAAATTCTACGGACTTCTTTGCGCTGAATTTTTTGCCTGATTTACTTGCGTCTTAAATGCGAAATTCAGCAACTTGCTAAATATTCTTCATGAAACATTTCCTACCAGTTTTCTGCTGTAGAGTCTGTTTAACTCCTTCACATAGCTGGCTGTGCTGTTGCTTTTGGTATACAATGGATTTAAAAAGTCTACAAAGACAATCACATTTAGGGCAAGAACACATCACTTAGGGCAAGGCTCACCACCATAGAGTGTATTTGCGCATAAACAGGGTTTTTTCTTTTGACTATTTAAACTCTGCGCTATTGCTCAAGTTTGAAAAAAAAAAGCAGGAAGATAAGTCCTATCCTATCTTTCTTGCATATGGAAAAAATGTTAGTAATTATTAGGAAATTATAGTACCAGTGAGCCACTGATATAATAAAGTGAAAGGGGTTGGAGTTGTAAGCACACGGCTGCTGGTTTAGGACCTCTAAGGTGTTTGATAGATAATAGATAGCTCTGCTACACGCATGTTACACACACAGCTCTACTACACGCATGTCACACACAGCTCTGTTACATGCACGTCAAGCCCACGCAGCTCTGCTACACGCATGTCAAGCCCACACAGCTCTGCTACACGCACATCACACACACGGCTCTGCTACATGCATGTCAAGCATATACAGCTCTGCTACATGCACGTCACAGACACCACACTGCTCTGCTACACGCTTGTCTCACACACACACACAGCTCTGCTACACGCATATCAAATACGCACAGCGCTGCTACACGCACGTCACACACGGCTCCGCTATGCACGCGTGTCACACTGACGACTCTGCTTCACACACAAGTGGCTCTACTACGCTCATGCATCACGCACACGGCTCTGCTATGCACGCGTCTCATGCACACATGGCTCTGCTACACGCACGTCACACACATCGCTCTGAGACTCGCACGTGTCTCACACACACTTCTGATACGCATGCGCATCACACACATGGCTCTACAACGTGCATGCATCCCACACACACAGCTCTGCTACACACGTGCTTCACACACACATGGCTCTGCAACGCAGGCGTCACACATACATAGCTCTGCTACGCACGCACATCACACACACACGGTTTTGCTACCCGCGCGCGACACACACATGGCTCAGCTACATGCGCGCGTCATATACACACAGCTTTGCTCCTTACATTTTCCTAGTTGGTCTGTAAAGATCTTACAGCAGAACAAAGAGATCTTATTGTTGGAAGGTGTCAGTCAGGAGAAGTGGGCCAAAACATGTCCAAGACATTACATATACCATGGGACACAGTGAAGACGTCATCAAGAAGAGGATTAAATCTGGCACAACAGTGACATTACTAACAACTGGATGTCTCTCAAAAATTGCTGAAAAGGCCAGAAGAAAATTGGTCCGGGAGGCCAAGAGGCCAACAGCAACATTAAAGGAGCTGCAGAAGTTTCTGGCAAGTACTGGTTGTGTAGTCATGTGACAACCATCTCCTGTCTTCTTCATATGTCTGGGTTGTGGGGGAGGGCGGCAAGATGGAAGCCTTCTCTAACAAAGAAGAACATCCAAGCCTGGCTATGTTTTACCAAAACCTCCATCCAGTCTGCCAGCAGTATGTGGGAGAACATGTTCTGTCTGATGAGACCGAGAGGGAACTTGTTGGCAATAATTCCAAAAGGTATGTTTGGTGTAAACCCAACACTGCGGGTCACCAGAAGACCACCAGACCCACAGTGCAGATAGTGGAGGAAACGTTATGGTTTGGGGCTGTTTTTCTGCTGTTGGAACTGCGGCTTTAGTCAAGATGGAGGGAATTATGAACAGTTCGAAATATCAGTCCATTTCGCCCAAAACCTTCAGGCCTCGGCTAAAAAGCTGAAGATGAAGAGAAATTTCACCTTTCAACACGACAACAACCCAAAGCAGACCTCCAAATCACCATAAGAATGGCCCAGCCAGAGTCCAGATCTGAATCCCATTGAAGATCTGTGGGTGACCTGAAGAGGGCGCTACACAGAAGATGTCCTCACAATCTGACAGATTTGGAGAACTATTGCAAGGAAGAGTGGGTAAAGATTGGCAAAGATTGGTCGCTTCATTTCCAAGAATATTTTTTTTATAAAAAGCAGTAAAAGCCATATATACTCCAATATGGTAACAATAGAAACCACAAGTCGTCCTGCAATAAACGAGCCCGAACACAACCCCGTTGACAAATAGATAAAAAAGATGGAGACAGAACATTTAAAAAAATATATATTTTACTTTTTAAAAGTAGTACAGCAAGAAAAAAACTCTAAATAAATATGATACAGTTGTAATCGCACCAACCCACAGAATAAATATATAACGAATCAAATAGCACCATTTAAAAATACAACTTGTCCCACAAAAACCAAGTCCTCAGACAGAGACGTCGATGCAGAAATAAGAGTTGGAGTGGAGAGGAAAATCAAAAAAATCCAATGAGGTAGAAGCCAAGTGACTATAACATATAACATTGTTACACTCAAGAAAGGCATCCAGGCCGCTCTTGTATTCTTAGTGAGTTCCCCATCATCACATCCTCGGACAGAGAGTTCCATAGTCTCACTGCTCTTACAGTAAAGAACCCCCTTCTATTTTGGTGTAGAAACCTTCTTTCCTCTAGACGTAAAGAGCGCCCCCTTGTTACAGTCACAGTCCTGGGTATAAATAGATGACGGAAGAGATCTCTGTACTGACCCTTAATAAATCTATACATAGTTATTAGGTCGCCCCTCAGACGTCTTATTTCTAAAGACTAAATTTCCAAGGCCTTCTCCATGTCAGTGGTTTGCCATTTAGTGTATAATAGTGCCATGTATTTCCTCTGCCCAGAACCGCAGATTTATCAGTGTTAAGCCTCATTTTCTGTCCCCAACTTATCCAGATCCATTTGCAACCACATTCTGTCCTCTCGTGTTAATAAGTTTACATAGTTTTGTATTATCTGCAAATACTGATATTTTTCTGAACAATCCTTCTAGGTCTTTAATAAATATAGTATAAAGAATAGGGCCCAATACTGCCCCCTGTGGTACCCCACTAGTAACGGTGACCCAATCAGAGTATGTACCATTCATAACCCCCTTCTGCTTTCTATCACCCATTTACACATAAAATTATATTTTACCGCCCCGTTAGAAGAACTTTAGATCTAAATCTTACATGATAATAAAAGGTCATTTTTAGAGATGAGCGAACGTACTCGTCCGAGCTTGATACTCGTTCGAGTATTAGCGTGTTCGAGATGCTCGTTACTAGAGGCGAGTACCACGCGATGTTCGAGTTACTTTCACTTTCATCTCTGAGACGTTAGCGCGCTTTTTTTGGCCAATAGAAAGACAGGGAAGGCATTACAACTTCCCCCTGCGACGTTCAAGCCCTATACCACCCCCCTGCAGTGAGTGGCTGGCGAGATCAGGTGTCACCCGAGTATAAAAATCGGCCCCTCCCGCGGCTCGCCACAGATGCATTCTGACATAGTTCAGGGAAAGTGCTGTCTTGCTGGAGTTGCTATAGGGAGAGTGTTAGGAGTTATTTTAGGCTTCAAGAACCCCAACGGTCCTTCTTAGGGCCACATCTGACCGTGTGCAGTACTGTTGAGGCTGCATTTTGCAGTGTTGAACATTTTTTTTTTGTATATCGGCCGTGCAGAGTATTGCGTCCTCAGTCTGCAGTAATTTTACATAGTATAGGGCCAGTAGTGCTGAGGCAGGGACAGTGAAAAAGGTGAAAGACATATACTGTCTATATAGGCAGTGGGCTTTTCCAAAAAAATTTGGGAAAAAACATTCTATTTGGGCTGCCTGTGACCGTCCTGAGTGTACTGCGTCTCTGCTGGGGGTAGTAGTCCTAATTAATACGCAGCCAGCTAAGTGTTACAGCAGGCTTGCGCAAAATTCTTTCCTGCCTCTGCTGTGCGTTCCATAAGTGAAGTCAGCCTCCAACCACAGGCCAATAAGCGGCACATTTAATTACAGCATTCTGTTTCTGCATTACTGGTAATACACCATGCTGAGGGGTAGGGGTAGGCCTAGAGGACGTGGACGCGGGCGAGGACGCAGAGGCCCAAGTCAGGGTGTGGGCACAGGCCGAGCTCCTGATCCAGGTGTATCGCAGCCGACTGCTGCGGGATTAGGAGAGAGGCACGTTTCTGGCGTCCCCACATTCATCTCACAATTAATGGGTCCACGCGGTAGACCTTTATTAGAAAATGAGCAGTGTGAGCAGGTCCTGTCGTGGATGGCAGAAAGTGCATCCAGCAATCTATCGACCACCCAGAGTTCTGCGCCGTCCACTGCTGCAACTCTGAATCCTCTGGCTGCTGCTCCTCCTTCCTCCCAGCCTCCTCACTCCATTACAATGACACATTCTGAGGAGCAGGCAGACTCCCAGGAACTGTTCTCGGGCCCCTGCCCAGAATGGGCAGCAATGGTCCCGAATCCTCTCCCACTGGAGGAGTTTGTCGTGACCGATGCCCAACCTTTGGAAAGTTCCTGGGGTCCGGGGGATGAGGCTGGGGACTTCCGGCAACTGTCTCAAGAGCTTTCAATGGGTGAGGAGGACGATGACGATGAGACACAGTTGTCTATCACTCAGGTAGTAGTAATTGGAGTAAGTCCGAGGGAGGAGCGCACAGAGGATACGGAGGAAGAGCAGCAGGACGATGAGGTGACTGACCCCACCTGGTTTGCTACGCCTACTGAGGACAGGTCTTCAGAGGGGGAGGCAAGTGCAGCAGCAGGGCAGGTTGGAAGAGGCAGTGCGGTGGCCAGGGGTATAGGCAGGGCCAGACCGAATAATCCACCAACTGTTTCCCAAAGCGCCCCCTCGCGCCATGCCACCCTGCAGAGGCCGAGGTGCTCAAAGGTCTGGCAGTTTTTCACTGAGAGTGCAGACGACCGACGAACAGTGGTGTGCAACCTTTGTTGCGTCAAGATCAGCCGGGGAGCCACCACCACCAGCCTCACCACCATCAGCATGCGCAGACATATGATGGCCAAGCACCCCACAAGGTGGGACGAAGGCCGTTCACCGCCTCCGGTTTGCACCGCTGCCTCTCCCCCTGTGCCCCAACCTGCCACTGAGATCCAACCCCCCTCTCAGGACACAGGCACTACCGTCTCCTGGCCTGCACCCACACCCTCACCTCCGCTGTCCTCGGCCCCATCCACCAATGTCTCTCAGCGCACCGTCCAGCCGTCGCTAGCGCAAGTGTTGGAGCGCAAGCGCAAGTACGCCGCCACACACCCGCACGCTCAAGCGTTAAACGTGCACATAGCCAAATTTATCAGCCTGGAGATGCTGCCGTATAGGGTTGTGGAAACGGAGGCTTTCAAAGGTATGATGGCGGCGGCCCCGCGCTACTCAGTTCCCAGTCGCCACTACTTTTCCCGATGTGCCGTCCCAGCCCTGCACGACCACGTCTCCCGCAACATTGTACGCGCCCTCACCAACGCGGTTACTGCCAAGGTCCACTTAACAACGGACACGTGGGCAAGCACAGGCAGGCAGGGCCACTATATCTCCCTGACGGCACATTGGGTGAATTTAGTGGAGGCTGGGACAGAGTCAGAGCCTGGGACCGCTCACATCCTACCCACCCCCAGAATCGGTGGTGGTATCTGCGGCAGTGTATGCTTCCTCCACTAAACCACCCTCCTACTCCTCCTACGCAACCTCTGTCTCGCAATCAAGATGTGTCAGCAGCAGCACGTCGCCAGCAGTCGGTGTCGCGCGGCACGGCAGCACAGCGGTGGGCAAGCGTCAGCAGGCCGTGCTGAAACTACTCAGCTTAGGAGAGAAGAGGCACACAGCCCACGAACTGCTGCAGGGTCTGACAGAGCAGACCGACCGCTGGCTTGCACCGCTGAGCCTCCAACCGGGCATGGTCGTGTGTGACAACGGCCGTAACCTGGTGGCGGCTCTGCAGCTCGGCAGCCTCACGCACGTGCCGTGCCTGGACCACGTCTTTAATTTGGTGGTTCAGCGCTTTCTGAAAAGCTACCCACGCTTGTCAGACCTGCTCGGAAAGGTGCGCCGGCTCAGCGCACATTTCCGCAAGTCCCACACGGACGCTGCCACCCTGCGCACCCTGCAACATCGGTTTAATCTGCCAGTGCACCGACTGCTGTGCGACGTGCCCACACAGTGGAACTCTACGCTCCACATGTTGGCCAGGCTCTATGAGCAGCGTAGAGCTATAGTGGAATACCAACTCCAACATGGGCGGCGCAGTGGGAGTCAGCCTCCTCAATTCTTTACAGAAGAGTGGGCCTGGTTGGCAGACATCTGCCAGGTCCTTGGAAACTTTGAGGAGTCTACCCAGATGGTGAGCGGCGATGCTGCAATCATTAGCGTCACCATTCTTCTGCTATGCCTCTTGAGAAGTTCCCTGCAAAGCATAAAGGCAGACGCTTTGCGCTCGGAAACGGAGGCGGGGGAAGACAGTATGTCGCTGGATAGTCAGAGCACCCTCCTGTCTATATCTCAGCGCGTTGAGGAGGAGGAGGAGGAGCATGAGGAGGATGAGGAGGAGGGGGAAGAGACAGCTTGGCCCACTGCTGAGGGTACCCATGCTGCTTGCCTGTCATCCTTTCAGCGTGTATTGCCTGAGGAGGAGGAGGATCCTGAAAGTGATCTTCCTAGTGAGGACAGCCATGTGTTGCGTACAGGTACCCTGGCACACATGGCTGACTTCATGTTAGGATGCCTTTCTCGTGACCCTCGCGTTACATGCATTCTGGCCACTACGGATTACTGGGTGTACACACTGCTCGACCCACGGTATAAGCAGAACCTTTCCACTCTCATACCCGAAGAGGAAAGGGGTTCGAGAGTGATGCTATACCACAGGACCCTGGCGGACAAACTGATGGTAAAATTCCCATCTGACAGCGCTAGTGGCTGAAGGCGCAGTTCCGAGGGCCAGGTAGCAGGGGTGGCGCGGAGATCAGGCAGCATGTACAGCACAGGCAGGGGAACACTCTCTAAGGCCTTTGACAGCTTTCTGGCTCCCCAGCAAGACTGTGTCACCGCTCCCCAGTCAAGGCTGAGTCGGCGGGAGCACTGTAAAAGGATGGTGAGGGAGTACCTACCCGATCGCACGACCGTCCTCCGTGACGCCTCTGCCACCTACAACTACTGGGTGTCGAAGCTGGACACGTGGCCTGAACCCGCGCTGTATGCCCTGGAGGTGCTTGCTTGTCCTGCGGCTAGCGTCTTGTCAGAGAGGGTGTTTAGTGCGGCTGGGGAAATCATCACGGATAAGCGTACCCGCCTGTCAACCGACAGTGCCGACAGGCTTACACTCATCAAGATGAACAAAGCCTGGATTTCCCCAGACTTCTCTTCTCCACCAGCGGACAGCAGCGATACCTAAACAATACGTAGGCTGCACCCGCGGATGGAAGCTACGTTCTCTCTCACCATCAAAAACGGGGACCTTTTTGCTTCATCAATCTGTGTATTCTATTCATCCTCCTCCTCCTGCTCCTCCTCCTGAAACCTCACGTAATCACGCCGAACGGGCAATTTTTCTTAGGCCCACAAGGCTCAGTCATATAATTTTTGTAAACAATTTTTATACGTTTCAATGCTCATTAAAGCGTTGAAACTTGCGCCTGAACCAATTTTTATTTTAACTGGGCTGCCTCCAGGCCTAGTTACAAATTAAGCCACATTAACCAAAGCGATTAATGGGTTTCACCTGCCCTCTTGGTTGGGCATGGGCAATTTTTCTGAGGTACATTAGTACTGTTGGTACACCAATTTTTGTGGGCCCTCGCCTACAGTGTAATCCAATTAATTTTTTGCCCACCTGCATTAAAGCTGATGTTACATCAGCTGTGCTGGGCACTGCAATGGGATATATTTATGTACCGCCGATGGCTTCCTGGGACCCACCCATGCTGTAGGTCCACATGGACTTCCCATTAGAGAGATGTACGTGCCTGTGTATACTTATAAAAAACTCGAGCCTGACTGGGGCATGCAGTTTGGGCCGAAGCCCACCTGTATTTAATCAGACGTTAGCTTTGCTGTCCAGGGCACTGCAATGGGATATATTTTTGTACCGCCAGTGGGTTTCAGGGAACCACCCATGCTGTCGGTCCACACGGACTTCACATTAGGGAGTTGTACCTGCCTGTGTCTATGTATTAAAAACCCCGGTCTGACTGGGGCATGCAGTGTGGGCTGAAGCCCACCTGCATTAAACCTGACGTTACCTCAGCTGTGATGGGCAATGCAATGGGATATATTTATGTACCGCCGGTGGCTTCCTGGCACCCACCCATGCTGTCGGTCCACACGGAGTTGTAACTGCATGTGTCTACTTCTAAAGAACCCCAGTCTGACTGGGGCATGCAGTGTGGGCCGAAGCCCACCTGCATTAAACATGACATTACCTCAGCTGTGATGGGCAATGCAATGGGATATATTTATGTACCGCCGGTGGGTTCCAGGGAGCCACCCAAGTTGTACCTGCCTGTGACTATTTATAAAAAACCGCGGTCTGACTGGGGCATGCAGACACCTTGACAGAATGAATAGTGTGTGGCACATAGGTTCCCCATTGCTATGCCCACGTGTGCAGCTCCTGACAAAGGTGGCACAGGATTGGATTTCTCATTGCTTCTGTACAGCATTGTGGGCTATCGCCCCGCCCCTTTTAAAGAGGGTCGCTGCCTAGCCGTGCCAACCCTCTGCAGTGTGTGCCTGCGGTTCCTCCTCATGGCATACGCACTTATAAATAGACATGAGGGTGGTGTGGCATGAGGGCAGCTGAAGGCTGCGCAGGGACACTTTGGTGTGTGCTGTGGACACTGGGTCGTGCGGGGGGAGGGGGGGGGTTGGGCAGCGTGTAACCCAGGAGAAGTGGCAGCGGAGTGTCATGCAGGCAGTGATTGTGCTTTGTTGGAGGTAGTGTGGTGCTTAGCTAAGGTATGCATTGCTAATGAGGGCTTTTCAGAAGTAAAAATTGTTGGGAGGGGGGGGGCACTCTTGCCGCTATTGTGGCTTAATAGTGGGACCTGGGAACTTGAGATGCAGCCCAACATGTAGCCCCTCGCCTGCCCTATCCGTTGCTGTGTTGTTCCCATCACTTTCTTGAATTGCCCAGATTTTCACAAATGGAAACCTTAGCGAGCATCGGCGATATACAAAAATGCTCGAGTCGCCCATTGACTTCAATGGGGTTCGTTATTCGAAACGAACCCTCGAGCATCGCGAAATTTTCGTCCCGAGTAACGAGCACCCGAGCATTTTGGTGCTCGCTAGAGATGAGCGAACGTACTCGTCCGAGCTTGATATTCGTGCGAATATTAGGGTGTTCGGGATGCTCGTTACTCTTAACGAGCACCACGCGGTGTTCGGGTTACTTTCACTTTCCTCTGTGAGACGTTAGCGCGCTTTTCTGGCCAATTGAAAGACAGGGAAGGCATTACAACTTCCCCCTGCAACGTTTAAGCCCTATACCACCCCCCTGCTGTGAGTGGCTGGGGAGATAAGGTGTCACCCGAGTATTGAAATCTGCCCTTCCCGCCGCTCGCTACGGATGTATTCTGACATTAGTTCAGGGAAAGTGGTATCGTGTTGGAGCTGCTATAGGGAGAGTGTTAGGTGTATTGTAGGCTTCAAGAACCCCAACGGTCCTTCTAAAGGCCATAAATCGTCTCTATATGCGCTCAGTGGGGCCGGCGGCAGCAGCGCCGACCCCATTGAGAACATATAGAAGACAAATCCTTCTTTTCTGCCACAGCTGTAACAGCTGTAGCAGAGAAGAACGATGTTTGCCCATTGAATTCAATGGAACCAGCAATACAGCAGGTTCCACTGAATGCAATGGGCTTCCGGCGATCGCAGGATGAATGGTCGGGAAGGGGTTAAATATATAACCCCTTCCCTGCAATTCATCCAGAAATGTGATACACTAAAAATATATACCGGCGTATAAGGCGACGGGGCGTATAAGACGACCCCCCAACTGTCATCTTATACGCCGGCAATACAGTGGAGCAAAGAATAAAAAGCATTACTCACTTCTTCAGACGATCTGCGCCGCTCCTGCAGACTGTCACTCCTTCCTGGTGTTCTGCGGTGCTCCTGCAGGCTCTTGCTCCCTCCTGGTTCCCGGCAGAGCATTGCTTTCTCTACGAAAGGCTTTAAATCCACGCCTCCAGAAACACACGTGCCTTCAGCCAATCACAGCCAATGACAGTGATGTCATTGAATTGCTGTGATTGGCTGTGTTTCTGGAGGCGGGGATTTCAAGCCTTTCATAGAGAAAGCTTTAGTCCGTGGACCAGGAAGGAGTGACAGTCTGCAGGAGCGGCGCAGATCGTCTGAAGAAGTAAGTAATGCTTTTTATTCTTTGCTCCACTGTATTGCCGGCATATAAGGTGACAGTTGGGGGGTTGTCTTATACGCCCCGTCGCCTTATACGCCGGTATATATTTTTAGTGTATCACATTTCTGGATGAATTGCAGGGAAGGGGTTATATATTTAACCCCTTTCCGACCATTCATCCTGCGATCGCCGGCAGCCCATTGCATTCAGTGGAACCTGCTGTATTGCTGGTTCCATTGAATTCAATGGGCTAACATCGTTCTTCTCTGCTACAGCTGTTACAGCTGTGCCAGAGGAGAACGATCTTTACGCTGACAGTGCGGGGGGGGGGCACTCTTGCCGCTATTGTGGCTTAATAGTGGGACCTGTGAACTTGAGATGCAGCCCAACATGTAGCCCCTCGCCTGCCCTATCCGTTGCTGTGTCGTTCCCATCACTTTCTTGAATTGCCCAGATTTTCACACATGAAAACCTTAGCGAGCATCGGCGAAATACAAAAATGCTCGGGTCGCCCATTGACTTCAATGGGGTTCGTTACTCGAAAATTTCGTGCCGAGTAACGAGCACCCGAGCATTTTGGTGCTCGCTCATCTCTAGTCATTTTAAAGAATTATTTATAGGGTTTTTTCAACATCAGACGACACGGACCTCCAAGAATCCCAAGAAAAGTGTCCATTGTCATTTATGGAGCAGTGGCAGCACATGTTGTATAAGTCTGAACTAAAGTCTAAGGCAAGTCGCGCATGAGTGTAGTGTTTCTGCGGACCGAACTATGCTTTCTGGCACGTGCATCGGCTTATTTTACTGTATCTTTTTGGCCTGCAAGACATGCTCATTTGTACACAGCAAACAAAGATGCACCGATTGAAATAGTTAACTAGTCTTAATGAGTCCTAGATGTGTTCTTTTTCCTGCGCAATTACGCAGTGATCCATGCATCACATTGTGGATTGCGAACCCCCATTGACTTCTATGGAGATCTTTGGTGCGCAACTACCATTTCCCCCCGAAAATAAGGCACTGTCTTATATTCATTTTTGTTCCAAAAGAAGCAGTGTCTTATTTTCAGGTGTCTTATACTTATATGGCCCGAACTGGTCTCTGGCGCTGCGGCAGGCTGCCGTGTCCTCAGCATTGACACAGCACTCTCTCTCTGGTGACAGGGCTTTGAATACCCCGCCTCCAGCAAGCAAGTGCTGTGATTGGATCATGAGCGCCGTTGCTCAGCCAATCAGAGGCGGTGCTCGATTATTCAGTGAATGACACCACTGAATAGCTGTGATTGGTTCATCGAGTGCCACCTCTGATTGGCATGCGCAAATACGCCCGCGTGAAGTCGGCTTAGCGGGAACATTGTATGGTGCCTATTTATGTTAGTAGACATGCTGGATCTTCTCGAGTCAGAACACAAGAGAAACAAACTCAATTTAGTGGAAGCAACTCTAACAGATTAAGAATGAATTGTTTTCTTCTCAAAGGGTCTTCCCTCTGGTACCATGATGGAGTGCGCCCCCTGCAGATGGCTGAATGAGAAGAGGGGCTCCAGGAAGCTGGTCCTGGTGGTGGTCTCTGTAGCCCTGTTCCTGGATAACATGCTCTTCACAGTGGTCGGTATGTCCGTCTCTCGAGATGTTACTCATCTTCTTTATCTAGGGCATATATCCATAAACAGACTGTCATCACTTCCATTGCACCCTGTCCCCATGGGGGTTCACAATCTATATTTGCCTATTGGTATATTTTTGGGGTGTGGGAGGAAAGCAGAGTACCCAGAAGAAATCCACACAAATACTGGTAGAATATACAAACTCCATGCAGATGTTGCCCTCGGTCAGATTTGAATCCAAGACCCCAATGCTGCAAGGCAGCCGCTAACTGCTTAGTTACCTGCTATCCCATGTTAATTTAAGGTAGTGATTCTCAACGGGGGTGCTGCAGTTACCAGGCTAGCAATCACTCAGTCAACATTAAATTAGTTTTTTGGGATGTTTTGTAGCCAATGTTTTTCTATGGAGCCTCCTTGTTTATTAAATCGCATCTCATGAACTAGCGATTTTCGTGAGATGTTATGCGATTTCCCACCCCTAAAATAAGACCTAGTTGCATTCCCCCCCAAGAAAGAAATACTTAGCAGGTGCGATCCAGTTCCTCCCGCTGCTCCCCAGAATCCTGCCATGCATCCTGCAGTCCTCGTTTAAGCAAAGAAGATCACTTCCTGGTTGTGGGATTCAGAAATCCCGCCTCCAGGAAGCAATGGCTGTGATTGGTTCATCCAGCGCCACTCAGCCAATCAATGTGGTGCTCGATGAACCAATGCAATTGGTTCATCCAGCTCTGCATTGATTGGCTGAGCAGAGTTTGAAGAACAAATCCCACAACCAGAAAGTGTTCTTCTGTGGGTGAACGGGAACCGCAGGCCGCCCAGTGGAGCTCCGGAGAGCAGCCGCAGGACCCAGACCGAGCCTTTTGGGTAAGTGTTCCCTTTTTTTTCAGGGAATTCATCTAGGGCTTATTTTAGGGGGGGGGGGGCTTAACCTTCTCGCAATAAAATGCTTCACTTGGCACCTGGTGGACTCTAATGAGCGCAGCATTGCTGGTCAGGTGATGCAGAATTGGGCAGCAGTGCTGCGCTTACTAGAGGTTGCAGGGTACCCGATATATCAGAGGTAAAATTATATGTTGTAATAAGCCATGCCCCTGCCCACACACCCATTTTGGTAGGGGTGCACCATGGTAAAGATTTTTTTCTAAGGCTGAAATGGTTAGGAAACACTGATTAAAGGCATATATGTATCCTAAAAGGGTTGTCCCACTTCTAGCTATTTTGCTGCAGGAGGGGTAATTTTTCAGGGAGAGAACCTAGTAGGTGTGAGGAGACTTATAAGGACATTCATGCTCCTCTAGGAAATGTATGCAAATGGGCCAATGAAGTATTGTCTCTATACCTTTTAGAAGGTAGCATTCCTGCAAGTGTGTTAGCAAGCCTTGCAACAATGACTGGGAATATGAGCCAAAGCCAGAGTCTTCTCCAGAAGGAAAAGATAACCCTGTACAGACAGACTGTTTCAGACTGACAGTCTGTACATCGTTATCTAATAGGTGGCACTGTAGAAGCATTGTTACGTCTTCTCATTTGCATAAATTTCCCAGGGGAGCTGGCATGGCCTTATAAGTCTTCTCACACTTACTTGCTGTTCTCCCTAAAGAGAAACTTTACCCCTCTCGAGCTTCTGATTCTTGAGAAATGCTAATTTTGAAAGACTTGTTGCATGTAAACGTTACCTTTGTTTACTTTTCAGCTGAACGATGATCTTTAGGTGAGCTTAAAATCCATCCTTCATATGGAGAGTAGATAGCAGGGACCGCACACTGTGTTCTCCATGGGCGCGCTGATTACATTGTATTCAGCTGACAGCCCATGCGAGAACAAAGGAACTGTGTGCAGAGGTCAGACCACATGCTAAGTTCTGCAAACAACTCCTGGAGGCTCATTTACATGCAAATGAAGATTATAAAGTGCTGATGGACATTAGTGTCTATTAGCACTTTATGCGAAACAATCGCTAAAACTGTCAATCTTTCAGTAATTTGAAAGACTGTCTTTGCGTGCAAATGGGCCTTTAGTTAAGATGTTTCTTTATAAGAATTTTCATCTTCATATTGACCACTCATTGCTTATTCACATATCTAGGTCTAATAAATAATCCTCTCTGTTTAGTTCCCATCATTCCAAGTTTCCTGTACCAAAAAGAACACAAGAATGGAAATGCGTCTGTAGCCCTGATGTCTGCATCTTCTGCTTCCAAAAATTCGTTTTCATCAATTTATTCTTTTTATGACAACGCCACAATCTTAAGTGACCATAACAAGACAAAAAATGACAGCTGCAACAAGGAATCGAGTGTCCTACAAGAAGAGAATGTCCAGATTGGTCTTCTGTTTGCATCCAAGGCAATACTACAACTTCTAGTCAACCCTATAGTAGGACTTATTACCAACAGGTAAGTCGTATGGGTGGGCTGGGGATGTAGAAGCTTCACAAGGCTTTGTTATATATCTGCTTAGTCCTTCCCATCTCTTCTTCTAATGCTCTTATTCTCCCAGGTTTGGATTTGATATGCCAATGTTCTGTGGATTTATCATCCTCTTCTTGTCTACTTTACGTGAGTCATATATTTGTCTATTACATGTTCACAAGCCTTTAAGAAAATAGAAAATTTTGTGAATCAGGAAGATAATTAAGATCAGTTATAACTAGAGATGAGCGAGTATACTCGCTAAGGCACATTACTCGAGCGAGTAGTGCCTCAGCCGAGTATCTCCCCGCTCGTCTCTAAAGATTCGGGGGCCGGCGCGGGTGACAGGTGAGTTGCGGCGGGGAGCGGGGGGAGAGAGGGAAAGAGAGATCTCCCCTCCGTTCCTGCCCGCTCTCCCCGGTCCCCCGCCGGCCCCTGAATCTTTATAGACGAGCCGGGAGATACTCGGCTAAGCCACTACTCGCTCGAGTAATGTGCCTTAGCGAGTATACTCGCTCATCTCTAGTTATAACATGATATTCCATTTCAGCACCATGACATATCGAAGTATTAAATATAATACACTTAAAAATGTCCAGCACCACTTTCCGGATTGCTAGTCCTTCAAACTTCTGCTCACTTCCATAGGATTATAACATTTCGCATTGTCTATAGTGGAGAACAGCTACAAAGAACATCTTTGGAGGACCTGCAATGTCTTTGCACAGCATGGATAGCACATTGATCTTAACAGTAATCATGTAATGCATCATTTCACCTGTGGAGGTGCTGTTGGGAAATTGAACACCTGCTGCTACAGTCCCAGTAGTGGGAAACCTGTGATCAGCTTATCTTTCTTATAAAGATAGACTGTCTAAATTGAAAAATCCCTTTAAGGGTGGTTTCACTCAGTAATTTTTGGAAAAATGCCACTGCAGTTTTTGAAGTAGTTTAAAAACTGCAATAGCTGTTTTCCAAAAAAAAACGCTGTGTGTGAAACCACCATAAGAAATAGTATGAAATAGCTGGAGCCAATAGTGCACAATAGTAGCTGTGTGTGTCACATACATGGGTCCTGAGAGTCACATGTAAAGGCCCATTTACATGCAATGATTATCGCTCAAAATTCGCTCAAACAATGGCATATGAGCGATAATCGTTGTGTGTAAATGCTGCCCTTGTTCCCGCTTCAGCTGAGTGATGATTTTAAGATAACAGGGACCGCACGCTGTGTTCTGCTGACAGCTCGTGCGAGAACAAAGGAGCTGTGTGCAGAGCTCAGACTACATGCTGTACTCTGCAAACAGCTCCTGGAGGGCATTTTACATGCAAATGTAGCTAATAAAGTGTTAATGGACATTAGTGTCCATTAACACTTTATGCAAAATAATCGCTGAAACTGTCAATCTTTCGATTGTTAGAAAGATTGCCTTTGTGTGTAAATGGGCCTTAAACCCCAAGTCACTGGTTAGAGAACACTGCTCTGGAACATCTGCTGTTTTGACCCACAGATTGCCATAATCCTTCGGCAGTTAATTCCCTTTTTTGTCTTCTGTCTCTGTCAGTTTTTGCCTTCTCTGGCTCATACACACTTCTGTTAGTGGCAAGATCGCTGCAGGGAGTTGGATCCTCATTTTCCACGGTTGCAGGTGAGAGTTTAGTACTTATGGACTACGAATGATAACCTTCATTGTGTTGACAGAAGTATTGGGACCCCCCACCAATCTTGTGCTGTCAGACGAAGGGGATATGCACATCAGATGTGTGAGCATTAGGTATAAAAGGAGAGGATCACACAGGCAAATCCCAGTACAAAAACCATCAGAATGTCATGAGATGTAGAGTTGACAATGGGGTATGGTGGTGGGATGTCACCTGAGCAACCAATCACATTGCAGTGCTTTGAGACTTTCCCAAGTCCACTGTTGGCAATGTTATTCGGAACTGGAAAATATCCGTGTGTGTGCAGTGCAGCCATGTTTGGGGATAAGTCTTAACGCACAACCTCTGCTGATGCTCAGGAGGTCTCACGGGCCATTGGAAGATCCATTAGCGCCAAAGCCATATGTAGCGAACTGCATGCGAAGGGTTACCACGAACAAGCGGCTACACACAAGCCCGACATCACAGCAGTGAATGCACAGAGGTGCCTGCGATGGCACTTCGAATGTTGTTCTTGGACTGCAAATGAACGGAAGCAAGTGTTGTGGAAGATGAATCACGGTACACCATCTTCCGAGTGGATGACCGCACTTGGGTGTGGCGGTTGCCTGGAGAGTGGTTTTCATGTGACTGTGAAGTATTGAGGAGGTTCTGTTATAGTGTAGGGATGTTTCTAGTGGTAAGGTCTAGGACCATTGATTATAGTGAAGTCTACCCTCAACGCCAATGGGTACAGAGACATGCCGGACAATGTGGCTTTACCTGCCCTGTGGCAATAATTTGGTCCATGTGTCTACCACATGACCTAGCACCATGTCATGTAGCATGCAGTGTTGAGATTTGCTTTGTGGAGTAGAACGTCTGCAAACTTCATTGACTGACCCAAAGTCCAGATCTGAATTTTTTTTTTAGCAACCATCTTTAGGACACACCCATCATCCCTGCGTCAGTATCTGAAGCTCTCCTTGAGGAATGGAGGCAAATCCCACAACACATATATTGGAATTTACTAGGAAGGTTACTGCAGTCATTGAGGCCAAAGGCAGCCCAACAGCAGATTGAAAAATATGAATAAAATTGAATTTTATCACCTTCTATGCGTGTCCCCATACTTTTCTCAATATAATGTATATCCTAATGTCCATCTATTGGTGCCATTGGTACTGGTGAGGGCTTTAGTTTATAATGTTCCTCTCAAGGCCATATTTCCTGTTGTAGCTGGACACTGAATAAATAATATTGGGAAGTTTAGCCTAGACTATTGGCGTAGCACCGCAGTCAATAGAGGACAATAGGCTACACAAGTAGTGTAAGGTGCCAAAGAAATGTTTGGCAAGTTAGGGTGGCTTCACATCTACGCTGGAACCTCCGGTTCCATCACAGATCCGGCACAATATACTAGAAGAAAAAGCGCTGCATGTCGTAATTTTCTTAGCGAACAGTCCAAATTATAGTCATTGGGGTCTGTGTGGCGCTGTTTGGTTCCATCATAAGATGGAGCCATTCGGCCAGGGAATTACCTTTTCCTGCTCCCTTGAAAGGACTAGGAAACCGGAATCCTGACACAGATGTGAAGCCACCCTTAAATAAATAGATGTGGCACATCGAACAATTATTTGGCGCTTGCCCCATCTGTCTTATGTGCAGAAGCATCAGTTATGATGAAATCCAGTATTTCCAATCCTGATGTGTATGAGGACATCCTCCTCATAGAAACATAAAAATAAGGGGGGTTCAGCCGAATTTGATCCAAAGCATATTGTCAGCTTCAAATTGTAGTAGCTCCAGTGATCAACTAATTGCTGTGGTTCCAGCTGATCAAACCCATCCAAGATGGACTATAATTGCCGGGGGAACGCTGTGCATTCGCTCATTCAAATTATTGAGCAACCATGTAATAAATAGTCATGTTGAGTCACTGGGGTCCAAGAGCCTGGGATCTGGGGAGTGTTTTTGGATCCTCACACTAGTGATAACTGCTGAGTAATCACCAGGGACATTGCTAGACTTGGCCCAGTTCTCTTGCTCAGTGCCTTGATCTGATCCATGAGGGGAGCTAAAAGTACTCACCCTCCGCTATGTCCCGCGATGTTCTGGCCCTTCCAGGACCTTACATCGCCTTCTGCACATGCGTACCAGACGTATGCTCAGAAGGGCTCGTTCCCCGTGAAATTTAAAATCTCCTTGCTCCTGGTTACTAAAGGTAGCCGAGAGCCTGGAGCAATGACCGAAGGCCGCGGTGAGCGGTTTCTGGTCTCGTGAACGCCGTTATCCAATGGATAATGGCGATCAAGTAAAAGCTAAAAAAAGTTGAAGTTTTATGTTCCTTTTGGTTTGGGCCTTGTTGTGCATACTGACATAAGATACAAAGAGTAGCGACGTTTCGGCCTTTATGTCCTTCCTCATGCTAAAGGCCGAAACATCGCTACTTTTTGTAATGGGGCAATAAAGAAGCTTTTGTATCTTTGCCCATCCGCTTATGCTGCCGGTCATCATTCTGTACAGACATTTATTTGGAACCTTTCTGGTTTTTGGCTCCGATCTGGCTTGGCATTTATTGGCCTGACCCTAGGGAGGGTTAAATTTGTGCTGCTGGTGGACTATACTTTTGTACTCTAGTTAAGACCCATCACATGGAGCATGTGTGCTCAGGTTTAGTCTCTTTTTAAGAAAGAGCAACAACAAAGTTAAACTACCGATATATAAGTATTCTCTGCCTACAGTGACTTGCATATGTGTATTTTCAGGTTTGGGAATGCTGGCAAGTGTATACACCGATGACTATGAAAGAGGACAGGCCATGGGCTTTGCATTAGGAGGTCTGGCACTGGGTGTGCTCAGTAAGTACTATCAGTCTCTCAGTTTAGGACTTGTGGATTTTGGCTGGTCTTCCTTAAAGTTTTCCTTATTTAAATTCCCTTCTCTCTGCAGCTGGCGCCCCCTTTGGATCGGTCATGTATGAATTTGTTGGGAAAGCTTCGCCATTCTTGGTGCTAGCCGTGCTGTCTCTGCTAGATGGAGGTATTATACTGGTAATAAAATATTAGGTTTTTTAGTAGGAGCCTTAGATCTTGGCATCATACATCACTGCAAGTGTGCAGAAACCAATAATTAGGATACTGTTTATATATAGATATGATCTACATATGTAGTTGAAAGTCCAAAGTTATGCGGTACTTACTCTGGACTGATCCTCAGTTATACCATTACTTATAGTCCAGAGACAGACACCCCCTTACCCGGTAGTCTGGGAAGACCCCATTATATAACCTCAAAATGCCATAATATTAGTACACAAAATAGGGTGATTATTGTGTGTGTACAGAAGACATGCCCTACAGCCCTTATGCTGCTTTAGCTCCCAGGAGACAGACATTTTTTGTTTTTTCATATTTGTTGTCTCTCCCCACATTTTCAAAAAATTATAACCTTTTTATTTTTCCATTGACATAGCCATGAGGGCTTCAATGGTACCATATAATACATCATATAAACTTCCATTAGGAGACTTGACCTTGTGATCATTTGTTCGCTTATACAATCAACTGCAATACTTCAGTATTACGGTATATTGCACCTTAGCAGGCAACCTATTAGGGAAAAATCCACAGCAGGCCTGGGGGCATTCACAATGCTTCAGGCTGCCATTGCAACTGAACTGCACGTAACAATGTAGTCATTGGGTGGGGTGTTCAGGAAACAGAGGCAATTTAAAGAGTTAACAGCAGGGACCTGACTAATTTCCGATACTGGTCACGCAGGCAGGTGTCAGGGTAAAATTCTAAGTACAGCACCAATCAGGCCCACCCCACTTGCCCCGCTGCCGGCGGTAAAGAAGAAAACACCACACGGAGGTCTGGTATAGTTCCTCACACGGGGACATGACTGCGCTGCGCCCCTTTATTACAGATTACATGAGATCTTATACCCTTTGGTCTCATCACTAGAAATGGGTGATGGGCTCATTGGCTAAAATTCACAGCATAACCATATATGGGAAGTCCGGATTTCCGGCCTGAGACAGTGAAAGTTCAGATGCATAGTTGAACGGTCTTCATCTAGATATGGCGCTTCTGGGAAAACGGCCAAGTACACGCGGCCTTCGTGTCTGGTTATTCTTTGTGTTCAAGATACATTTTGTCTTCGCCTTGCAAGGCCTCTTGGCATATCTGATATAAGGCGAAGTATTAAGTTATTCATAGAGTTAGTACATATGAGAATAAAGTTAGTATGCATATAAAAAGAAAGGCACATAACTATATCTATATAAATGTATATATTCCAGTGTTTTCTTTTCTACCTACAAGGATATATATGTATCCTTCTCAAACCCCCCTAAAAACTTAATACGGACATCAAGCGCCAGGCCTCGCACTCTCCCTCGGTCGCCTCTCCCTTGCGTCAGGGTTTCTCCACTGCCCGTAAGTCCCTACTCCTAGGAGGGGGGATCCCTACCTCACCTCAGAAGGAGGCCATGGATTCCCTGGGCTTATTTCCGGGCATCCATACCCTCTATCTGTACAAGTTAACACCCCACAGGGTGTGCCCTCGCCGGAACCTAAGGTCTTCTGCACTATCCCTAGGCAAATGGGAAGTCCACTGACAGTCCATCTTATGAGACCGGGACAGGCGCAGTACTAGTACATTTCTCCATTCTTCTGATAACATACGTGGTTGGCATTATCGGAACTGGCTCTTCATCTTTTTCAAACAAGGGAAACGTTGGTGTCACATTGTCCAGTCCCTTACTCATACTCTTTTTGATCAAAGGGCTAATATACATACAGGAAATTACATACCCCACCTCTTTCTGCTAAAATCATATCCAGGGCCACTCTAGGGCCATGGATGCAGTGGGCCCTAACTGGTCAGCTAACCCTTGTAAAGCATGCCTGGTGTAGTTTACAAACCTCTGCTGATTGGAATAGATATAATTCATCCAATCTACATTATTATTAACAGTGACAAAAGCAAATAAGGACTCAAAACCTGCTTTAACCTGCTTTCTAGAATTAAATTCATCTGGCACCCCCCTTGGCACTCCTATTACATCTATGTGTACATGTGGATCAAAGTTACCACCTGGAGCGTCAACTTCTCTTTTAGCACAATGCGGTGTTGGATTCTTACCCTCAGTGTAGTCTTCATATTGCACATTTGATTGTATTAATTTGTTCTGATCCCTGATACAGGGTGGCTAGTGTACAGTAGTCAAAGGTGTGTGTTAGAGGAATTGTACCACATTATAGCATGTAAAGGATATGCAAGATCATGAGTTCTTTCAGTGCGAAGTGTGGATCCAAGTGGGCTTTCCTTCAAGCTTGACTGCAGTTGGGGTGGTGAGCAACATCTGGTAAGGACATTCAAACAGGGTTTCTCTCTCAAACTTTTTTACATAGACCCTGTCACCTGGTTTCAGATTGTGACACTCATCTGTAGGACCTTGGAGAAAAGCAGAGACTGCAGAATGCATTATTGACAATTCCTTGGAGAGACCTATGACAACATTAACCCCTTCACGACCAAGGACGTACCGGTACGTCCTGTGGCCGCGGGGTATGAATGAAAAGAGGTTGCGATGCAACCTCTCTTCATACAGTGTGGGCGTCAGCTGTTTATAACAGCTGACACCCGCGGGCAATAGCCGCGAGCGGCCGCGCGGCCGATCGCGGCTATTAACCATTTAAATGCCGCTGTCAATTCTGACAGCGGCATTTAAATCCCCTGAACGATGTTCGGGGGTCCCGCACGGCCCCCCCGCGGTGAGATCGGGGGAGCCGTGCAGGTGTCATGGCAGCCGGGGGCCTAATGAAAGGCCCCAGGGCTGCCTTAACAGACTGCCTATGAAGCCATCCACACAGGGTGGCTTGATAGACTGCCTGTCAAAAAGCAGTATGACGTAATGCTATAGCATTACGTCATACTGCAGGAGCGATCAAAGCATCGCATCTTAAAGTCCCCCAGGGGGACTTCAAAGTAATGTAAAAAAAACAATCAATAGTTTTTTTTAATTAAAAAAAAAAAAAAGTTGTAAAAGTTTAAATCACCCCCCTTTTGTCATATCTATTATTAAAAAATCTAAATAATAAATTAAAAATATGTATTTGGTATCGCCGCGTCCGTAAACGTCCGAACTATCAAAGTAGTGCATTATATTTCCCGCACGGTGAACGTCGTCCGAAAAAAAAATAAAAGAACGCCAGAAATGCACTTTTTTAGTTACCCTGTCTCCCAGAAAAAATGCAACAAAAAGCGATCAAAAAGTCGTATGTATTCCAAAATGGTACCAACGTAAACTACAGGACATCCCGCAAAAAATGAGACCTTGCTCAACTACGTCGACGCAAAAATAAAAAAGTTATTGTGCGCACAAAATGACCGCAGGAAATAATTGAAAAAAATTTAATGTCTTTGAAAAAAAAAAAGAGGAGTATAGTGAAAAAAAAACTATACAAGTTTGGTATCCTAGTAATCGTACCGACCCATAGAATAAAGTTATCATGTCGTTTTTGTTGCCGTTTGTGCGCCGTAAAAACAAGACGCACTAAAAGATGGCGAAATGTCGTTTTTTCCCCATTTTACTCCACTTAGAATTTTTTAAAAGTTTTTCAGTACATTATATGGTACTTTAAATAGCACTATTGAAAAATAAAACTCGTCCCGCAAAAAACAAGCCCTCATACAGCGATGTCGATGGATAAATAAAGGAGTTACGATTTTTTTAAAGGGGGGAGGAAAAAACGAAAATGGAAACAGAAAAATTGCCGTGTCATTAAGGGGTTAACAAGAAAATCATTCCCCAAACTCAGCTACTGTGGCATGTACCCTCCGGAGAAAAAGAAAAACTAATGGAAGACACTCAATTCAAGATTTGCCCATTTCCTCCATTGTCTTTTGTATCTACTTTCCCACAACTCCGTGGATGGTAGGGTGTGTGAAAAGCCTGGAATATACCCAAAGCAGACATGATGTGTTACATTATTTCACCTGTGAAGTGTGTACCTTTGTTTGACTCAATCACTTCCGGTACCCCATATCTGCAGATTACCTCATTCATGAGCTTCTGTGTGGTTACCTGCTTATTTACTTTGGTAACAGGGTAGGTCTCCAACCTGAAAAACATCAACAACAACAAGCACATATTCATGCTTCCCAACAAGTGGGAGCTGAGTGTAGCCAATTTGCAATCCCTGAAATGGGTAGAGTGGTCTAGGCAAGTGTGATGTGGCAAATTTACTTCTGCCCTGTTGCTTTACGGCAAAGATCATGCAAAATTGGACAAATGATGCAGCAGCTACAGAAAACCCAGGAGCAACTCGTCCTCGTTCAAGCATCGACATCATTGCTGCTTTAAGAGGTGCGTCTTTCCGTGCATCAGCAGGGCCATCATGGGGCACAGGGACCGTGGTAGGCAAGTGCTGTTGACTGTTCACCATATGCCGTCCCTTTTTAGTCCATTTTTCCTTTTCTTCCTTGCTGGCTTGTAACTGTAAAGTCCTTAGTATATCAAAGTCCAAGTTTTTATCAAAGTCCAAAGTTTTTATCAAAGTCCAAGTTTTTATCAAAGTCCAAAGTTATTGTTAAATTCTTCTTTTCTTCCACGGCTTGAGGGCCGCTGCCTTTGCTGTGTGGCCTGTGATGGCGTTGCCTCTTGTTTCTCCGGTGTAGGAATTGGTGTGAGCTTTCCACCTTGTCAGGTAGAAGTAGGGCCTCCGTGAGACCCTGCCCGCTGCATCATTCTTAATTGGCTGTCCTGCTGAGGTAAAAAAACTGTCTGGCCTTCCATGTTGGGCCGTAATCATGAGCTATGCCAAATGCATACCGGGAGTCAGTGTAAATGTTTGCCGTCTTACCTTCTACCACTCTACACGCCTCAGTGATGGCCTTTTTAGTTCCACTTCTTGTACTGCGACATGCGGAGGCATTCTGCTTTTAGGACATCTTGTTGTGTAACCACTGCATATCCAGTGTGGAGTCGTCAATCACCCTGGGTACCATCTATAAAAAACAACTCAAAATATGCATTATTAACAAGGGCTTTCAGTAACCTTTTTAAAACTTAAATTTTCTTGTTGCATCAATGCTGGACAATCATGCTGATATTCTATTTGAAAAAGATCAGAACCTTGTTGCAAAAAATTTTAAAAATTTAAAAATGGCTTGCAAAAAATGTAAAAATGGCTGATTTGCAATACCTAGATCACCTATGCCTTCTCCTCCCCCCTTTGAACCAGGGTACTCAATTGGAACAAGAGTACCTGAGTTCAAGGTAGTACAACATTGTAAAAAGATTTGATGGATGCAGATAAGGCCTGTAAGATGTTAGCACCAATAACAGAGACATGAGTTACATCAGGGCAGAATAATCTACAAACGCCTATTAATATTGGAAATGTGATATTCCTTTAAGCAAATTCATTATTAATCTGATCCTGCCTGCAATGTCTTATCAAATTTGAGAGAGAGAAAAAAAAAAAAAAAAAACTTTTACTAGCTGCTCAAGATCCTCACCCCCTCCCTTGTGGACAAGAGGGATGAAACATTACGTACTATTACATCATCTAGCTCCACCCCCTCGATATTGGCTGCGTGCGTCTTTTTTCACAGCTTCATTTCATCTGTACAGTCTAAGCATCCACATCACAACCAAGCAAAGTCCCATGCATGGGTGGGACCTCCATCCCTAGTCAATATCTGCATCACACATCCCACATTCACCACAGCCCGAACACGGGTCACTAACTCTCATCCATCCATGCGCTCAAGTTTGCTCCGTCACCCCCTTTGAAGGTGTACCAGAACATACAGATGCACAGACAAAAAGTGTAACAAACAAACATACATCAGTTGAAAAACATTGAGGTGAGTGCTATAATGTTATAAAGTACATGATTCTATTGAGATGAGATTGTGAATGAGCGCTATTTTTGACAAATTATGTGAAAAAAATTTTGCTGAGTGACTGAGACATTCTATCTTTCTTATTTACTGAAGCTATTATATGCTGTATTAAACACTAAAGTATTTTAGAATCTGTGGGTATCTTTCTGCACCCCTTGTCTTTCTTTCTCTGTATTTGACCCTGAGCTGAGAGTCAAGTCTGAATGCCCCCACCTTTGTAAAACCAACTGAACAGAGTTGTTTTAGTTTAACTATTCCCTGCATTTGAACTCATAAATAACACATATCCTGGGACCTTGCAACATTCATTTTCAACCCCTGTATTCTTAAAAGCCCCCACAGGATGTGAGTGGGATAAACTTCCTTACACCTGTCCAAGACGTGTCCATTTGTGACCTCAGAACCCAGTAAGAATATACCTTAGAAATTGCTATATTTCCTGCCTACTAAGACAGTATAATTAATTAAATTCATTTCAAGCTTCCATTCCATTTAAGCAAGCAAAGATATTTTCCAGGGTTATTATTGCATTTTCTCTGCTTTGTTATCGCTTGACCTTGTAAACAAGACACAGACTGCAGCTTTAGGTAAACAATCTTTCTCATCTAAAAGCAAGCTTAGTTAACTATTTGCACATACAGTATATACATATATACACACATATATATCTATATCTATTATCTATCTTGTATTATACACCTTTTCTTCTTTCTCTCTGCCAACAAATCACATGCATTGTAACTTTCCTCTCGACTTTGCTTGTTCCCCATACTTCTCTCCCTACCTAGCTGCCAATATAACCTTCAATAGACACTCTCCCGACACCCTCTTGATCACTTACTGTACTTTCCAACATTTCACTTACGGATACTTTCTTAATACGTGTACATACTTAACTTTCTCTGACTGTCTCTCTCTCCTCCTCACTCCAGCACTTTCTAGCAAACCTTGGTCTTCCAAGGCACGCTTCTTGGTCCTAAAGACCTCCTCCCAGACACCATACTGTAATCTACCGTGCGGGTCCTTGTTACACATTTTCATAAGTTTTCTTACATTTTACAAATTGGGACTCTCCTCCACCAATTGATCCGCACGGCGGCAGCCCTTGAGGGGCTCTGTCTTCTTTAATAAGATCTTACGCATATTAGAACAACAACAACAATAATAATAATAACACGCTCCATAGAGTGCATCCTTCTGACCCGAATTGTCAGCCCCTTATATATGGCAAAACAACCGAAGGCATCTTCTTCTATGGAACCAGTCCCAAAGAGTGCATCCCTCTCCTTAGCTAAACCATTAACAACTAAAACAACCGAGGGTTCCTTCTTCTGTGAGACCAAATGAAAAAGAAAGAGGAAAAAAAATTCTCCAGATACAACAAACAACCTTCACTTTTGCTAGAACGCTACGGACTTCAACAACAAATAGACTACAGACTAGTTTCTGGGTGAGCGATTGGTGCGCATATCACGGTCAGTGGTCCATGACGGCAAACCCGAAGCCCACACGAGTTACCGTGTAGAACTCTTAACCCAACCCGTCCGGTCACAAAACACAGATAGTCCCTCCTGCTGCAAGACTCGCAGTGTAAAACACAACATAAATATATGCCGGTCTTACCTGGAGTTCTGTGAGTTGATCAGGCTCGGTTTGCAGCAGGACGGCTTCCCCGTGGCGTGGATCCGGGTGGAATGCGTTGTACGGCTCCGGTTTTACCGCCCCACGTTGGGCGCCAAATTGTCAGGGTAAAATTCTAAGTACAGCACCAATCAGGCCCACCCCACTTGCCCCGCTGCCGGCGGTAAAGAAGAAAACACCACACGGAGGTCTGGTATAATTCCTCACACGGGGACATGACTGCGCTGCGCCCCTTTATTACAGATTACATGAGATCTTATACCCTTTGGTCTCATCACTAGAAATGGGTGATGGGCTCATTGGCTAAAATTCACAGCATAACCATATATGGGAAGTCCGGATTTCCGGCCTGAGACAGTGAAAGTTCAGATGCATAGTTGAACGGTCTTCATCTAGATATGGCGCTTCTGGGAAAACGGCCAAGTACACGCGGCCTTCGTGTCTGGTTATTCCTTGTGTTCAAGATACATTTTGTCTTCGCCTTGCAAGGCCTCTTGGCATATCTGATATAAGGCGAAGTATTAAGTTTTTCATAGAGTTAGTACATATGAGAATAAAGTTAGTATACATATAAAAAGAAAGGCACATAACTATATCTATATAAATGTATATATTCCAGTGTTTTCTTTTCTACCTACAAGGATATATATGTATCCTTCTCACAGGTGTCGGCTGTCAGAGTTCAAACACAGCTGACACTTGCCGCATATGGAGTTGGCTCAGCTCCCCGAACCTACTTTATACAAACCCCGTGCACATGTAACTTGTGTGCACATTGGATGTTGCCAAGGAGTTAAAGGGAGCCTGCAGATTCGTGTTGCTCTATTCACGACCAGCATGAAATACTGACAGGCTCACACATAGCAAAGAATTACGTTTTATTCTGAAGTACTGCAGAATACCGTCATATGTTATCTGTAAAGGCTTGGCTTAAAGCTCCTGGGCCCCAATGCAAACTCCATAACAGATCTCCACCCGCCAGTCACCTCACAACAATATTCAGTCTGTCTCTTTCTTCTTATCTTTCCCTCCTCCTTTAAACATGCTGTCATATCCCGATTACTAAAGAAACCAACTGTTCCCAACTGCTAACCCGTCTCTAATGTTCTCTTCATCTCCAAACTTGTGGTCTTCTCTTGACTCGTTACAGTTCTAGTTTTCGTCCTCTATATTCTACAAAAACCATTCTTACCATAAATTATCTTCTAGTGGCCAAATCGAGTGGTGACCACTCTCTACTGATCCTTCTGGATCGGTGTTCAATACTGCAGATCACTACATTCTCCTGAATATGCTCCATGTGCTTTCCTGGTTTTCCTCATACCTTCCTGACCACTCCTCCGCTTGCTGTTGGGGTTCCTCAGGGTTCAGGCCTCAGTCCCTTCCTCTTTTCCACCTAAGTAAAGTCCCCTGGTGCAAGCACCGAGTCATGATTGACTCCTAGGATGACATCACATTGTGATGTTTTCTTGGCAGACTGTTTATGCGGGGTGGTTTGTAGAGATGAGCGAGCACCAAAATGCTTGGGTGCTCGTTACTCGAGTCGGACTTCCCGCGATGCTCGAGGGTTCGTTTCGAGTAACGAACCACATTGAAGTCAATGGGCGACCCGAGCATTTTTGTATATCGCCGATGCTCGCTAAGGTTTTCGTTTGTGAAAATCTGGGCAATTCAAGAAAGTGATGGGAACGACACAGAAACGAATAGGGCAGGCGAGGGGCTACATGTTGGGCTGCATCTCAAGTTCCCAGGTCCCACTATTAAGCCACAATAGCAGCAAAAGTGGGCCCCCCCCCAACAATTTTTACTTCTGAAAAACCCTCATTAGCAAGGCACACCTTAGCTAAGCCCCACACTACCTCCAACTAAGCACAAGCACTGCCTGCATGACACTCCGCTGCCACTTCTCCTGGGTTACATGCTGCCTACCCTCCCCCCCCCCGCACGACCCAGTGTCCACAGCACACACCAAAGTGTCCCTGAGCAGCCTTCAGCTGCCCTCATGCCACACGCTGGCCTCACAGTCACACCACCCTCATGTCTATTTATAAGTGCGTCTGCCATGAGGAGGAACCGGAGGCACACACTGCAGAGGGTAGGCAGGGCCAGGCAGCGACCCTCTTTAAAAGGGGCGGGTGATAGCCCACAATGCTGTACAGAAGCAATGAGAACTCCAATCCTGTGCCACCTCCGTCAGGAGCTGCAAACGTGGGCATAGCAATGGGGAATCCATGTGCCACACAGTATTCATTCTGTCAAGGTGTCGCATAGCTCAATCCACACTGCAAGGGGAAAGCCGTCAGCGCTCTGCCCCCTACCCAAGTCAGTCAGTGCCTTTGTGCCAGACAGGTCAAACACCGCAATGGGAACTAAGTTTGCACCAACAGCATAGGGGGGTCCTAGGAAACCCAAGACGTGAATAAAAAATTGATCTGAGCGGCCAAACATGGCATAGGCCTCGGCCCACAGATTCAGCAATCCTAGGCTGGAAGCGGACTTTCACTGCACCCAGGACATAGGCCTCTGCACAAACCCTCAGCAATCGCGGTCCTACAGCGGACTCCAATGCTAGCGTAGCTGTGCACGTCTCATCAGCGCTGTATTGATCCTGTAGTTTGTCCCAATGCAGTACCCCGGATAGTAGAGCTAACGTCAGATTAAATACAGGTGGACTTCGGCCCACACTGCATGCCCCAGTCAGACTGGGGTTCTTTAAAAGTAGACACAGGCAGGTACAACTCCGTGTGGACCGACAGCATGGGTGGGTCCCAGAAAGCCACCGGCGTTACATAAATAAATCCCATTGCATTGCCCAGCACAGCTGAGGTAACGTCAGATTAAACGCAGGTGGGCTTCGGCCCACACTGCATGCCCCAGTCTGACCGGGGTTTTCAATACATAGACACTGGCAGGTACAAATCCGTAATGTGAAGAGGTTGCGTAGGAGAAGGAGGAGGAGGGTGGTTCAGTGGAGGAAGCATACACCGCCGCAGATACCAGCACCGAGCTGGGGCCCGCAATTCTGGGGGTGGGTAGGACGTGAGCGGTCCCAGGCTCTGACTCGGTCCCAGCCTCCACTAAATTCACCCAATGTGCCGTCAGGGAGATATAGTGGCCCTGCCCGCCTGTGCTTGTCCACGTGTCCGTTGTTAAGTGGACCTTGGCAGTAACCGCGTTGGTGAGGGCGCGTACAATGTTGCGGGAGACGTGGTCGTGCAGGGCTGGGATGGCACATCGGGAAAAGTAGTGGCGACTGGGAACCGAGTAGCGCGGGGCCGCCACCGCCATCATGTTTTTGAAAGCCTCCGTTTCCACAAGCCTATACGGCAGCATCTCCAGGCTGATCAATTTGGCTATGTGCACGTTTAATGCTTGAGCGTGCGGGTGCGTGGCGGCGTACTTGCGCTTGTGCTCCAACACTTGCGCTAGCGACGGCTGGATGCTGCGCTGAGAGACATTGCTGGATGGGGCCGAGGACAGCGGAGGTGAGGGTGTGGGTGCAGGCCGGGAGACGGTCGTGCCTGTGTCCTGAGAGGGGGGTTGGATCTCAGTGGCAGGTTGGGGCACAGGGGGAGAGGCAGTGGTGCAAACCGGAGGCGGTGAACGGCCTTCGTCCCACCTTGTGGGGTGCTTGGCCATCATATGCCTGTGCATGCTGGTGGTGGTGAGGCTGGTGGTGGTGGCTCCCTGGCTGATCTTGGCGCGACAAACCTTGCACAACACAGTTCGTCGGTCATCTGCACTCTCAGTGAAAACTGCCACACCTTTGAGCACCTCGGCCTCTGCAGGGTGGCACGGCGCGAGGGGGCGCTTTGGGAAACAGTTGGTGGATTATTCGGTCTGGCCCTGCCTCTTCTAACCTGCCCTGCTGCTGCACTTGCCTCCCCCTCTGAAGACCTGTCCTCAGTAGGCTTAGCAAACCAGGTGGGGTCAGTCACCTCATCGTCCAGCTGCTCTTCCTCCGAATCCTCTGTGCGCTCCTCCCTCGGACTTACTGCCCTTACTACTACCTCACTGATAGACAACTGTGTCTCATCACTCTCCCTATAGCAGCAGCATCAGCAGCACTTTCCCTGATCTCTCTCAGCGTGCATCTGTGGCAAGCCGCGGGCGGGGCAGATTTAAAGGAGATGTCCCGAGGCAGCAAGTGGGTCTATACACTTCTGTATGGCCATAATAATGCACTTTGTAATATACATTGTGCATTAATTATGAGCCATACAGAAGTTATAAAAAGTTTTTTACTTACCTGCTCCGTTGCTAGCGTCCTCGTCTCCATGGTGCCGACTAATTTTTGGCCTCCGATGGCCAAATTAGCCGCGCTTGCGCAGTCCGGGTCTTCAGCAGTCTTCTATGGAGCCGCTCGTGCCAGAGAGCGGCTCCGTGTAGCTCCGCCCCGTCACGTGCCGATTCCAGCCAATCAGGAGGCTGGAATCGGCAGTGGACCGCACAGAAGAGCTGCGGTCCACGAAGATAGAGGATCCCGGCGGCCATCTTCAGCAGGTGAGTATGAAGACGCCGGACCGCCGGGATTCAGGTAAGCGCTGTGCGGGTGGTTTTTTTAACCCCTGCATCGGGGTTGTCTCGCGCCGAACGGGGGGGGGGTTGAAAAAAAAACAAAACCCGTTTCGGCGCGGGACATCTCCTTTAAATACTCGGGTGCTATCTGATCTCCCCAGCCACTCACTGCAGGGGGGTGGGATAGGGCTGGAATGTCACAGGAGGAAGTTGTAATGCCTTCCCTGTGTTTCTATTGGCCAGAAAAGCGCGCAAATTTCTCAGGGAAGGAAATGTAATGGAGTCGAGCACCGCGTGGTGCTCGTCTCGAGTAACGAGCATCTCGAACACCCTAATACTCGAACAAGCATCAAGCTCGGACGAGTACGCTCGCTCATCTCTAGTGGTTTGCCATCTGGTATATTTATTGTCTGCCTCCAAGGACAGAGCCGACAACAGAAATAGACGAAAACTGCAGAGGGAGTTTAAATGTGCCCTTAGAGTTTGTCTTATCCAGTGTAGCGATACAGGTCATGGTCATCATCATTCTCGTTTGTCCACAGCTCTACAGCTCTGTATTCTGCGACCCGCCAAATTTTCCGCCGAGGTGAGTAAAACTTTATTTTCAAGAAAAAAGCAATAAAATGAGCCTAAAAACTAGATCCGGTGTTACAGGAAGTCATTGTGCTGTTCTTTCATAGAGCATTCCCCCGACACCCTACTTAAAACTCCTCAGTGACCCGTACATTATAGTGGCTGCCGGTAAGTTACAGCTGATCTGTTAATGGCTGTTGTGTAGATTTGTGTTCTGATTATTTAAAATATAAAGAGCTTATTAAAGTCATTGTCCGACCAATTAAAATTGTTTCACAATCTTCCTGGTTGCTGTTGACCAGGACATGTGACTGCTGCAGCCAATCACTAGCTGCAGAAGGTCACTGATGTGGCCAGTGATTGGCTGCAGCAGTCACATGTGCTGATCAAGAGCAACCAGGAAGAACAGAGAGGTTGTAAGGCAATTTTAGGTGGTGGGACAACCCTTTTATGTGTATTAGAGACTGGAAAGCTTATTCCTATAAACTGTATTCTGCCCTTTCCTTTCTAGGGGCTCTTAGCATTGCTAATATGGCTATTGGAGTTATGGAACCCACCCTGCCCATATGGATGATGGAAACTATGTGTTCGCCCGACTGGCAATTAGGTATGTGGGAACACTCAGGCAGGTTGGTTAAGAGGTGGAATGCACTTTGTGAGAAACAGTTACAGTCTTTTCTTGGGCAGCAAAGTGGCAACACAGTTGTCAGAACCGGCAACTCTCGGGGCCGCCGTGCCCGCACCACCGGTCCGGCCACCCGGGGTACAGGAGCGCGGCGCAGAGGTACCCCGGTTCTTGTGATCTCCCCGGGCCGCTGTAAGACTGGTCGCCGCCGGGTTGCTAGGGAGGCAGCTGGTGCTTCTAGTCACTTGACTACCAGGCTGGCTTCCCTAGTAACTGTCTGTACAGCTAGACTGGGGGCGTGCCCCCAGCACCGCCCTGATTAGCCCTGCTGCTGTCAGGCTCCCCGCCCCAATCAGCTTCTGGGGCGGGAGCGCTGACAGCATTTAAATAGGTGTGTTTTCCTCTCAGGCCTTGCCAGTGTTAGTTTGGTCTTCCAGCTGCACCCGCGTATTCTTTGACTCCTGTTTGTGACCCCGGCTTTCCTGACCTCTGCTTTTGGACCTTGACTACGTTTTTGCCTGACCCCCCTGTACTGCGCACCCTCCTGTTGCCGACCCGGATTGTCTGACCATTCTACCGTTGTTTGTCTTCAGTGTCTGTTTGTCTTCCCGTGTCCCGCTTCCCTAGTGAGGGTAGGGACCGCCGCCCAGTTGTCGCCCTGGGGGTTAGCCCAGGGGGGCAAGTAGGCAGGGACAGGGGTTGCGGGATATCTCAGGGACCCCCATATCCCGGACACTGTCCTGACAGTAACACTGGCCGAACGAAGGTCAGACCCTTGCATCCGCCCGGCAACTCTGAACCCCTCGATGGAGGCCATGGCAGCTGTAGCGAACCAGGTCCAGTTCCTTACGAACCTTGCCCAGGACCTAACAGCCCGCTTGCAGCGACAGGAACAAGCGGCAGCTGCAGGTCCCATGCAACCCGCTTCCGCTCCAGGAACAATGACAGAACCTCGAGCCACGCTTCCGGATTGTTTCTCCGGAGAGAGAGGTCAGTTTTTCGCATTTAGAGAGAGCTGCAAGCTCTACTTTGATCTCCGCCCCCACTCCTCTGGTACTGAATACCAGAAAGTGGGAATTGTAATTACCCGCCTGAGGGGAGAGCCCCAAAATTGGGCTTTCTCATTACCTGCTGGCTCTCCCGCCCGACTATCCCCTGACGCCTTTTTTTCCGCCTTGGGTCAAATTTATGACGAACCCGACCGTGCCGGCTACGCAGTCTCCAAGCTTCTGGCCCTGCGCCAGGGTTGCAAGATGGCGGAGGACTACTGTTCCCAATTCCGCCAGCACTGTACAGAATCCGGGTGGAATGATGCCGCCCTAAAAGACCTATTTTTGACCGGTCTGTCTGAGGGTCTGAAGGACCTACTCGTGGCCCACCCGGAGCCAAGAACCCTGGAGCAAGCCATGTCGCTGGCTATTCGGGCTGACCGACGTTTGAGGGCCAGACACGCCGCTCGGACCACTCCACTCCCCACGCCCACTTCTTCTACTGACCCGACTTTTCCACCTCCCACCACCGAGGCCATGGAGCTGGGAGCCCTGAACCCTAAGCAACGACGGGAAAATCGCCTGAAGAAGAACCTCTGCTTCTACTGTGGGGAGCCGGGTCACCGCATTGCTACCTGCGCCAAGAAGCCATGGCAGGGAAAACGTCCGCTCCTAGGCAGTTGTCCGGAGGACTGTCTAGGAGCCAAGGTACTCCCTGTGTTATCCAAAATGTTATTGCCTTGCACCCTAGAATTTCATGCTTTCCACCGTACTGGGCAAGCCTTTGTTGATTCTGGGGCTGCGGCAAATTTCGTTAACTTTAATTTCGTTGCTCAACTGTCCGGGGTTTTTTTACGTTTAGAGACCCCGATTCTGGTTTCAGGAGTGGACTCCACCCCATTGCAAGCAGGGGTGGTTAATCTGGTTACCCCTGAAGTAAGGTTTACTATAGGAGCCTTACACGTGGAAACCTGCACCTTTCTAGTGATGAGAGATTTGTCTGTGGACGTCGTCCTAGGCCTCCCCTGGCTCCGGGAGCACAACCCGGTAGTAAATTGGGACACGTTGGAACTGGTAAAGTGGGGTCCCCGCTGTGCCAACCACCTTTGTGCGGTGAAGATGGGAATCTCCACCTGCGAGGGGACCCCCCTACCAGAATACCTCTCCGAGTTTTCTGACGTGTTCTCCAAACAATTATCTGAAGCTCTGCCCCCTCATAGGGAATGGGACTGTAAAATAGACTTGATTCCTGGGGCCAAACTTCCTAAGGGCCGCATTTATAACGTTACGGTTCCTGAGAGAGAATCCATGAGGGACTATATCCAGGACAGCCTGGCCAAGGGGCACATCCGGCCCTCAGAATCCCCGGTGGGTGCCGGGTTTTTCTTCGTTGAGAAGAAGGATGGGGGTCTCCGGCCCTGTATTGACTATAGAGAGCTAAACAAAATCACAGTCCGAAACCAGTATGCTCTTCCACTCATTCCTGACCTCCTCAACCAGGTCGCTGGTGCCCGATGGTTTTCCAAACTTGATCTCAGGGGAGCATACAACCTCATCCGCATTCGGGAGGGGGATGAGTGGAAAACCGCCTTCAATACGTCCCTCGGGCATTTTGAATACCTAGTTATGCCTTTTGGATTGTGTAACGCCCCCGCCATTTTTCAGGGGTACATGAACTCAGTGTTTCAGGATATCATGGGGGTGTTCGTGGTTGTATATCTAGACGACATTTTGATTTTTTCCTCCGACTTGCCGAGTCACCATACTCACGTTCAGACTGTACTAGCTCGACTCAGACATAACAAGCTGTTTGCTAAACTCGAGAAATGTGTCTTCGGGGTACAAAAGATATCATTTTTGGGGTATATCATCACGCCATGCGACTTCCAGATGGATCCTGAAAAGGTGAAAGCCATCACGGAGTGGGCCCAGCCAGGGTCGTTGAAAGCCCTTCAACGCTTCCTCGGCTTCGCCAACTACTATCGCAAATTCATCAAAGACTTCTCCGTGGTGGCCAAACCTCTAACGGACCTCACCAGAAAGGGGGCAGATGTGAGGACCTGGTCTTCTGAGGCTCTGAGGGCCTTCGATACCCTAAAGGCGGCGTTCTCTTCTGCACCTGTCCTAGTACAACCGGATCTGTCCAGCCCTTTTTTGGTGGAGGTAGATGCCTCTGAGTTTGGTGTGGGAGCGGTACTGTCCCAAGGTCCCTCCACTCTCACCAACCTTAGACCGTGTGCCTATTTTTCTAGGAAGTTTTCTTCCACCGAACGGAACTATGATATAGGCAACCGGGAATTGCTGGCGATTAAGTGGGCTTTCGAAGAGTGGAGGCATTTTTTGGAAGGAGCCCATCACCAGATCACGGTACTCACAGACCATAAAAACCTCACCTATCTAGATTCCGCTAAGAGGTTAAATGCTCGGCAAGCCCGCTGGGCCTTGTTCTTCTCTCGGTTCAATTTTGTTGTTACCTATAGACCCGGTTCTAAGAATGTCAAGGCTGATGCCCTGTCTAGGAGCTTTGGTTCTCCGGAACCTGCCGAGCCGGAGCCTGAGAGCATTCTCTCCCCTGGGGTGGTCCTCGCTGCTGTCTCCTCCGACCTTTCACCTCTCATTCACGCCGCTCAACAATCTGCTCCTGAAGCCCTTCCGGAAGGCAAATTATTTGTCCCGTTGTCACTGAGATTGAAAGTGTTAGAGGAGACACATGCTTCAGTCCTAGCTGGACACCCCGGCATCAGGGGTACGCTGGAGTTAGTGTCCAGACTCTATTGGTGGCCGCACATGGCCAAGGAGGTACGGGGATTTGTGTCCGCGTGCCCGGTTTGCGCAAGGGGGAAGAATCTCAGGAGACGTCCTGAGGGTCCTCTTCTTCCCTTGCCCATTCCGTCCAGGCCATGGTCCCATTTGTCCATGGATTTTATTACTGATCTGCCATCCTCGCTGGGGAATACGGTCATCTGGGTAATAGTAGACCGTTTCTCTAAAATGTCACATTTTGTTCCGCTTTGCAAGTTGCCTAACGCCAAACTTCTGTCGGAAATGTTCATCAAGGAGATTGTTCGGTTACATGGGATCCCCGAGGACATTGTGTCAGATAGAGGGGTTCAGTTCGTCGCTCGCTTCTGGCGAGCCTTCTGTAAAAATCTAAACGTAAATTTGTCCTTCTCCTCCGCTTTCCATCCCGAGAGTAACGGACAAACGGAACGAATGAACCAAGAACTTATCCAGTATCTGCGACTGTTTGTCTCTGATAACCAGTATCAGTGGGTCAACTACTTACCTCTCGCCGAATTTGCTATCAACAACCATGTTAACTCGTCGACCCAAGTGTCACCTTTTTTTTGTAACTATGGGTTTCATCCCCGGTTCTCGCTTTCCACTCCTGTGGTCTCGAACAATCCGGCCGCCGACATATCCTCTGAGGAACTGTGCACAGTTTGGGCCCAGGTTCGTAAGAACCTTCAGGGTTCCCAAGAGAAACTGCGTAAATACGCAAATAAAAGATGTACCATCTCTGTACCTTTTGTAGTCGGGGAGCAAGTTTTGTTGTCATCCAAGAATCTGAGACTCAAGGTTCCCTCCCTGAAACTTGCTCCTCGGTTCATTGGCCCATTTACTGTTTCTCAGGTTATCAACCCGGTGTCATATAAGTTGGCACTTCCTGACCCCTGGAAGGTCCACAAGGTTTTTCACAAAAGCTTACTTAAGAAGTATGTGACTCCAGTTCTACCCACCCAGAACCCGCCTCCTCCTTCTCTGGTACAGGGGGAACTAGAGTATGAAGTAGAAAGGCTGGTGGATGCCCGACGGGTTAGAGGTGTGCTGCAGTACCTGGTCCACTGGAGAGGATTTGGCCCGGAGGATAGGACGTGGGTCCCTGCCAGGGACGTTCATGCGCCACGCCTAGTCCAGGCATTCCACAGGGCTTTCCCGCTTAAGCCCGCACCTGGCCATGGGGGTCCGGTGTCCCCCCGTAGAAGGGGGGGTACTGTCAGAACCGGCAACTCTCGGGGCCGCCGTGCCCGCACCACCGGTCCGGCCACCCGGGGTACAGGAGCGCGGCGCAGAGGTACCCCGGTTCTTGTGATCTCCCCGGGCCGCTGTAAGACTGGTCGCCGCCGGGTTGCTAGGGAGGCAGCTGGTGCTTCTAGTCACTTGACTACCAGGCTGGCTTCCCTAGTAACTGTCTGTACAGCTAGACTGGGGGCGTGCCCCCAGCACCGCCCTGATTAGCCCTGCTGCTGTCAGGCTCCCCGCCCCAATCAGCTTCTGGGGCGGGAGCGCTGACAGCATTTAAATAGGTGTGTTTTCCTCTCAGGCCTTGCCAGTGTTAGTTTGGTCTTCCAGCTGCACCCGCGTATTCTTTGACTCCTGTTTGTGACCCCGGCTTTCCTGACCTCTGCTTTTGGACCTTGACTACGTTTTTGCCTGACCCCCCTGTACTGCGCACCCTCCTGTTGCCGACCCGGATTGTCTGACCATTCTACCGTTGTTTGTCTTCAGTGTCTGTTTGTCTTCCCGTGTCCCGCTTCCCTAGTGAGGGTAGGGACCGCCGCCCAGTTGTCGCCCTGGGGGTTAGCCCAGGGGGGCAAGTAGGCAGGGACAGGGGTTGCGGGATATCTCAGGGACCCCCATATCCCGGACACTGTCCTGACAACAGTCTTTAAATGTGGCAACACAGTCATTGCCCAACAGCCTGCAAGGGATCAAGTTACAGTCTTCTCAGACACACAGAAGGTTTTGTGTGGCTACGGGGTTACAATCATCAATACACCCGGATAATCACTCATAGTATTTTTGGGTAATGAGGCTTCCAGTCTCTCAGCAATGCACTGATTCCACCACCAGGAAGGTCCAGGCTTTTCTGTAGCTCACATTGGTTGCACCCAAACTCTCTCTCAAAGAGGTCTTGTACTTGCTACCGCACTCCACAATGGCTTCTCACATGACCACACTAGGGTGCAAGATCTTGCCATTTGTACTACCAATAGGCTCCTCCCTGCGGGGTTAGTCATGACCTACCATTCGTTGACAAATTTGCATGCCTTGCCCAGTACAGTGACCAGTAATACAAACCTTAAAAATGGCCACTAGACTGGGATCAAGACCATGCACACAGTGTCCACGACACCACGAACGGGTCTGTACATAAACCAGATGAAAACAGTGGCACATGAAACATTAGTGGCCACTACACTCCCCATAAATAAAGAAGGCTAATACTGCACATGTTATGCCAAACTGACTGCCGCGATCTTGGTTAATAAAAGACACTTTATAGCATGCAATAGGATACGTGAATAATTAACAATTAAAGGGTTTGTGGGCAATTCTTAGAAATAATCCACTATGATAAGCTGATCATGGCATGCTAATTTGTTGGGACCTCTAATGATCACCTGCAATCTGTATTCAGTTTCCCTACAGCACCGCTAGAGGTGGAATTAAGTATTACACGGTTGACATTAAAATCAATGGGGTGTCCATGTAATACAAGAATGTGCTAAGTCCACTTTGTTGTGGAAAACCACAGCACTTCCAAAAAAGCTTTGCTCTGGAGCTTCCAGGTAATGGAAATCTCAAAGCAGTCAAGAAGGGTTCGGAGCTTTACTACTGGACTGGAGTGTCCATTAACGTGGGGTATTAGTTTAGGTGGATTTCGGTTTACAGACCTCACCAACCTTATTGCAAGACACGTCAAGACAACTAAAGGTGGAACTTGATATCCTCTTCTTTGACCCATAAGAGCTTCTGGACCCACGCAGTCTGTTGAGTTTCCATCTGAACGATGTACGAGAAGAACAGGAAATTGATGTATTTTTGGACGACTGTCGTACAGAGCGGTGACTGCTCAGTATCACATTAAACGTCTCCTGGAAATCAAACCACTTAATCAAGCTCCAGACTCCACAATCTCATTAGAGAAGCATTAACAACTTAAACCAAGATTTCCTAAGGTCTTGCCTATAATTATATCACTGTACACCCTGTTAGCTGAAAGGATTACACAGAGGCTGGAATATTTAACCATTTCTTCAGTGATGGGTCTAATCAAGAAAAGACGAAGTAGTCACCGTAGTTAAAGGCCCATATGGACATACAGTATATAAGGACTGGAGATGGCTCAATGACGTGGAAAGCCAATGCGGGTCCATACCAAAGGGAAGGACCAGTGATTTTGCGTCATCTGAGTATGATATCCAGCACTTATAATCAAGGCCATTTAGTACCACAGGGGCCCAGTGCACAGGTGTCATCCGTGGGTCCCCTGCCTCTGTCCTCTGCTTCATGTTGTCACCCTCCACCCTGAACTTTCCTGTGCCTTCAAAAAATTATAAAAACATACTGCGACCCTCCATTGAAAGCTAAATCGGTCTCATGTGCTCCTGGCAAAAAGCCCTGCCTCCTGACTCCTTCTTGGAGCCCTGCCATCAATCTTCGCTCTTTGGGGTCTTCTGTTTACAGTCATGGGCAAAAGTTTTGAGACTGACATAAATTTTGGCTTTCACAAAGTTTGCTGCTTCGTTCAGATGTTTCTATGGGTACTGAAGTACAATCATAAGCATTTCATACGCTTTTAAACTTTTATTGACAAGTACATCAGGTTTAGGCAAAGACTCAATATTTACAATGTTGACCGTTTTTTTTTCTCAAGACTTCTGCAGTTCACCCTGGCATGCAGGATATCAGCTTCTAGCCCACACCCTGACTCATGAGAACCCATTCCTGGTAAAGGTAAAGTCCCCTGGTGCAAGCTCTGAGTCATCACTGACTCCTAGGGTGAAGTCACACAGTGACGTTTTCTTGGCAGACTGCTTTTGCGGGGTGGTTTGCCATTGCCTTCCCCAGTCATCTTTTTACCCCCCAGCAAGCTGGGTACTCATTTTACCGACCTCAGAAGTATGGAAGGCTGAGTCAACCTTGAGCCGGCTACCTAAACCAAGCAGAGATTGAACTCGCAAACTTCTGAATTTCTGCTGCCAAAATTGTGAGTGAGCCCACACATGAATGTTCTCTCGATACTGTTCCTTTGACAGGGGGCTTCATCAGAGAAAATACTGTACAGTGATTGGACTGCAGAGGACTGGGGTAAAGTTATTTTCTCGAGTCAAGCTCCTTTGAGGTTGTTTGGAACATCTGGAAAAATGATTGCCCAAAGAAGAAAAGGTGAGCGCTCCCATGAGTCCTGAGTCATGCCAACAGTAAAGCATCCGGAGACCATTCATGTGTGGGGTGACTTTTCATCCATGGGAGTGGGATCACTCACAATTTTGCATAAGAACCCTGCCATGAAGAAAGAATGGGACCTAACAATTCTCCCAAAGCCACTTCTCTCGATCATCCAGGAGCAATCTGGTGATGAACAATGCTTTTTCCAGCATGATGCAGCCCATGTCACAAGGCAAAACTGGTAACTAAGTGGGTCAGTGAACAAAACATTAAAATTCTGTGTCAATAGCCAGGAAACGCCCCAGATCTGTGGTCAATCCTCACAAAAGCAGGTGGACAAACAGAAGCACAGAAGTTGTGATAAACGCCAAGCACTGATTAGGAAGAATGGGCTGTTATTGGTCAGGAATTGGCCCAGAAGCGGATATCCAGCATGGCAGGACGAACTGCAGAAATCTTGAGAAAAAAGTGTCAAAATTGTAAATAAACTTAAAACCTTATGAAATGCTTAGAATTATACTTCAGTAACCAAAGAAACAGAAAGGTCTAAAAACAACTGCGGCAGCAAACTTTGTATAAGCCAAAATCTGTGTCAATCTCAAAATTTTTGGAAGCATCTGTACATGATTGCTGAGCCAATAGATGCAGCTGCATTGATCCCCTTTATTCACTGCATAGCTCTTCTGTCTTTTCCTTGATCTCAGCTGGGCACCCGATCTCCTCCTGCTAGATTGCAGGAGCTTTATGCCATACACTGATCTGATTTCTGCAGGAAGCAGACAGCTCCATTTGCACTGCAGTGGCCAGGCTTGGTATTACAGGCAAAGTTCTCATTCACTCCAATTTGAACTTTGCCTGCAGTGGGAACGGAGCGGTCTACTTGCTACAGAAATCAGCTTAGTGTGTAAGCAAACCAGCCCAGTGATTAGCTGATTCCTGGTGGCCTTCTGCTGATCTGCTATTGGTGGCCTATTATGAGAACAGTGGTTTACAACTGGACAGCCCCTTTAATGTCTTCAACGTATGATAGGCCATCAATGTGTAAACAGTGAGGGTCCAACCACTTTTGATCAACCCTCCACCAATTGATAATTTTTCCTTCTTATCACGACCATGCATGGATGGAGAATTGCTCTTGGGAACGATCATTCCTTATGCCATGTTTAACTTCTGATTATGACTCCATGATATGAACTGCACGTTTACTTTAACAGGTATGGCTTTCCTACCTGCTAGCATTTCGTACCTCCTATGCACCAACCTGTTTGGCACTCTGGCACACAAGATGGGGAGGTGGGTCCATTCCTATTCTACTTTTAGATATTCTGTAGGTCATGGACTGAAGAATCAATCAGCATGTTCTTTGTTTCAGGTGGTTGTGCACGCTGGTCGGAATGATTATTGTGGGAGTCAGTCTTCTCTGTGTGAGTATAGGAAGCTGGGTGTATGGTGAACATGCATGTACCAGTGTCATGGGGACTACTACATGATCTAAAATCCACATGGTTGTCCCTATAGATATCGGATCCCCAACTATTAGTACCTCAAAAATACTCCAATATAAAGATGATGTCATTTGAACTGCACCGTGAATGCCATAACCCCTCCACTCAAAAGAAATGTGGTACACTCAACCCCCCAAATCCAAGATTGCTCAACCGGGAGTTTAATAGTAATGCATTTCAGAGGACTTAATCAGCAAATTGCCTCCTTTTTCAAGCCATTACAAATGATCAATATACACTGGTATAAAGAGAATACATTACTAGTGCATTGCAGCCAACAGGAATACTTCCCCCCCCACCTATTCGGGGCCAAGGTGACTGGAAGTGGGTGTTACCAGCCTTGTAGACACTATGGAGACGATGAGCCAGCGTGAGGCATAGCATGTAGTTACATAATGCATACACATGAGGGCAGAGCTGTTTTGATAACAATCCGTGGCACATCCGGCTCAGGGCTCATTCGCAAGGGTGGAAATATACTCCATATTACGCATGGAATTGAGCAGAAGGTCGGACCTGATGACCTTGGACTTCCCTTCCAATTCTATGAATATGGAGTGAATAGAACCCATTCATTTCAATGGGTTCATTCATATCTGCATATTTTTCATGTTTATTTTGGTCACGTGAAAAAATACTTTGGCGCTGATTAAGAACTAAAATAGCCGATCGAAATCAATGGGTTTGCGTAAATACGCCCGATATGTCCTTATTCACTGCATATTTACACAGGCGGGAAGGAGAAATCTCCAGCACCTTCTTGTTTTTTTTTTTTTTGCGTGATCGGTGCTTATTTACACGTGCAAATAAAAACTAAATACTCAGGGAATACACATAGTTCGGTCAAATAAATACACTGCGCAATTCCGTGAAAAAAAGAACACATTAGGAACTCATTAGGCTAAATAGCCATTTAAATTGGAGTGTGTTTGTCTGACGTGCGCAAATGACGACACCTGCGCAAAATAGATTAGTTCATAGTGCTAATATGCTGTGCTGAGTCGCGCGCAAAAATGCATACGTCCGTGTCAAGCCGCTCTTCAACCAATGTCACACAGGTGTAAGTACATTTGGCCCGCATATTTGCTCAATGGGCGTTCACAAGTAGCTGAATTGGTGCAGACCCGCGGCAGAATTCACCCCTTCAATTCAAAGGGTTAAATTTGTGCTGATCCGTATCAAAAACTGCATCAAAATCCGCCCCAATTCTGCACCGTGTGAACGCACCCGACAGCAGGACGTTATTCATGTGTCTATTGTCCGCTGATGCCCCTCTCTTTCTGTCTAGGTCCCATTAGCTGGCAGCATATACGGGCTTATTGGTCCTAACGCCGGCATTGGCATTGCCCTTGGAATGGTCGATGCATCAATCATGCCCATCATGGGACACTTAGTAGATCTGCGTCACACATCTGTTTACGGAGGGATCTACGCCATCTCCGACATCGCTCTGTGCATGGGATATGCAGTGGGTAAGATTTAGGTTTCTACTTTGTCTATGTAATGTTTAAAGGGAACCTGTCCCTTTAATAATGCCATCCGTTCTGCAGACATCATGTTGTAGAGCCGGAGGAGCCGAGCAGATCGATATCTAGCTTTACAGGGAAACATTCAGTATAACTTGTGTTTTATTCATTTAACCCCTTAAAGACACGGCCTATTAAGGACGCAACGATTTTTGGGGCGTTTGCATCTCCACTTTTCGAAAGCCATAACTTTTTTCCTTTTCCACCGACACGGCTGTATGAGGGCTGGTTTTTGCGTGGCGAGCTGTACTAACGTTTAGTAAAAAAGTAGTAAAGGTTTAAAAAATACCTCCTCAAAAAATACCAAATTCTTATTCATTTTTTTTTATCAGTACATCTAAAAAAAGTCCAGGTTATTAAAATATCACATTATTAATCCTGCACGGTGACCACCATCAGAAAACAACTATACGCAATGCCAGAACTGCGCTTGTTTGGGGGGGGGGGGGGGGGGGGTGTCACAAAATTTGAATAAAAAGTGATTCAAAAGTCGTATGTACCTACGAAAGTAATTAACAAAAACTACAGGTCACCGTGCCTAAAACTAACACAATCTGACAAAAATATAAAAAATTTATCGGAATCAAAAGATGATGAAAAATTATATATTTGTTTTTTTATGTCATACTACATTAAAAAACTATATAAATTTGGCAATCATACTTACGAACCCACAGAATAAAGATTACTGCATCGTGAACGTCATAAAAGCAAACGCTTGCCAAAAGTTGCATTTTTTTCCCATTTCAATCCACTTAGAAACTGTTAAAATGTTTTCAGTACATTATATGGTAGTAGAGCACCTTTTGCTGTTATGTCCGGCTGTAGATGTGATACATCGCCAGACCCTAGCTTCTGACGGCGTTCATGAAGAATCTTACCCATTCCTCATGTACAACCAGAGGCGTAACTTGAAGCTCCCGAGCCCCGATGCAAAACCTGTTACAGGGCCCCCAACTATAATGCTTTATTCATAGTACTGGGTTCCCTATATGGATAAGAGAGGCCTTATGGGCCCCCTAAGGCTCCTGGGCCCGGGTGCAACCGCATCCCCTGCATCCTCTTTAGTTACGCCCCTGTGTACAACAGCCTCCAGTTCACTAATATTCTTGAGTTTGCATACTGCTACTGTCTTCTTCACATCCTACTAGAGATTTTCTATGGGTTTCAAGTTAGGCGACTGTGGTGGCCACTTGACGATCTCCCAGGATTTCTTCTGAATACCAGCCATGGTGGGCTTTGAGGTTTGCTTGGCATCAGTGTCCTGTTAGAAGGTCCAATGACACCCAAGCTTCAGCTTCCTCACAGAAGATATGTTTTCTCCTAGGATTTCTGGATGCTTGATTGAATTCCTCTTGCCCTCCACACACCGAAGATTTCTAGGGCCAGATGAAGCAAAGCAGCCCCTTAGGCATGAGCAAACACTGGCCTCTATCCCTCCACCCAGTAGTTATAATGACTAAACCATGCACAGTTTAACCAGAGTAGTATAAGCCCTGTTTGATTATTCCCTTTATGTCGTCCGTAACAGGGTGAACAAAGACGAGCCCTCTTGATACTTAGAGTCTAATAATGCAGCCTCTTTTAATAGGTTGGGTGCCTACACTACTTGGGAAGCACATTCCAGTACACAGCAGGGTGGATGAAGGCAGCAACAGCTCTATCCTTAGAACAATGGTGGTCTACCACTGAGAAATGAAAGATTGGTCTTAACTATTCCTAAATTTGCACACTGTACTCCTGCCTTAGAGACCGGTCTCTACTTACGCCTGTAAGTTTAGCAGCTGCGCAACCACCAAAGACATCTTCTCTAGTATTTGCAGGTTCCTGTGATGTATGGCATCCCTGCTTCTTTTCTCTCTGACGACACCAAGCCGTCTTGTCTAAAAAGAATGGCAACCTGCTGCTATTGGCTCTCTTACTGAGTGTTTCTTCTCTGCCCTCAACAACTACCTCTCGGCTCAGATAGCTGTCTCCTTCAAACAGCAGAGTAGGCTTGGGGGACCTGCACTCTCTCCTTGTGAGCTACTTACTACAAGACTTACTACATCAGAAGTTCTCTCAGAGTGTGCTCAAAAGTCCCCTTCCTCCCCTTTATTTTTACACATCCCAGTATATGTTCCATTCTTTCTCCTCCATACATACCGCAGATCCATACAGAATAGAATCCTAAATCTTCTGCGGCTTATTTATATGGTTTTCAGCATATTGGAGCCACTGTGTATGCCTTGGAGTTTGGGCATGAAGACCGTTAGCGTTTAGTATGCGCCTTACTGTGCAAAAAGGAACCACAGTGCCTGCTGCCACCACATCATGCTGCAGATCTTTTGCAGTTACTTGAGAGTTTTTGATCCTCTGCCTCCTCAGGAATTTGGTGGCAGTCTTTGATAGCTTCCTCTTTCTGCCATGTTTAAGTGGTGTAGACAGTGTCCCTTTAACTTTAAACTTGTGAACTATGCTTCCAATTGTATTTCTAGGAACATTCGGTGCCTTTGCTATCTTTTTGTATCATTTCCCTTGGTTGTGTAAGGCAATAATCTCTTTGAACTTTTTGGACCACTCTTGACTCAGCCATATATCAAACATCCATTAAACGTCAGTCAACAAAGCCTTGGCCAGTTCAGGTATTTGATGTGTTTTACATCAAGCACACCTGATGCAACTAACGAAGCCTTTGGATAGTTGCATCAGGTGTGCTTGAGGCAACACCTAATTTGCAAATATGTGCTCTTATGAGGGATTATATTCAAGGGGTTGAATAATATTTGCATTTCATGGTGAATTTGGAGGAACCACTTGTTATATTAGTTCTATTGAGCTATTTAAATTGTTATTTAATTTTGTGTTTTTTATTTGCAAACAACTGAAAGTTTGCAAATTTGGCAAATAAACCTGATATGCAACGGGGGATGATACAGTTTGATTGCAACTGTATACGATTTATAAAATAAGACTATTCTCCGGTGTATATGTTGTGCTCATATGCTATACAATAAATGCATTCTGTCATTTCAGGACCTTCCATGGGTGGAGGTATTGCAAAGGTCATTGGCTTCCCTTGGTTAATGGTGATCACTGGACTAATGAACATTGTCTATGCTCCTCTCTGCCTCTTTCTTCGAAGCCCGCCAGCCAGAGAAGAGAAAATGGTGAGCTATTAATCATGATGCAAACCATACGACTCGTACATATCACCTTACTAGACACATCTTCTACAATTTCCATAGATTAATTATTTCTATAAAACCAGAATCCACACTACTGCAGTGATCGGTTTGGGTCTCAGCGAGCATGCTCTACATGTAGCATGTGCATCAAAACATATCCATGGTGACTAGTAAATGTGGCATCATTTCTAAAATACCAAAGTCATCTGAGAAATGAAACATATACATATTTGTATGTCTGTATGTGTGTGTTTTCCTAGAAACATTGGTATCTGTAGGTAAGTATGTTCATTGACTACTATGAAGGTCCGTAGAAAAATTTGTTAAGGGGCGCACCCTATTTTTCAGAAAAAGCTTAGAATTATTTTACTACGCCTAATGTACGGGAAAAATGCACTGTCACAGTGTAGGGGTAAACCATACAATAACATCACCGTGCAGGGATAATGTACACAGTGACGCCACAGTGCAGGGATAATGTACACAGTGACGACACAGTGCAGGGATAATGTACGCAGTGACGTCAGTGCAGGGATAATGTACACAGTGACATCACAGTGCAGGGATAATGTACACAGTGATGTAATAGTGCAGGGATAATGTACACAGTGACGTCACAGTGCAGGGATAATGTACACAGTGACGTCACAGTACAGGGATAATGTACACAGTGATGTAATAGTGCAGGGATAATGTACGCAGTGACGTCAAAGTGCAGGGATAATGTACACAGTGACGTCACAGTGCAGGGATAATGTACACAGTGACGTCACAGTGCAGGGATAATGTACACAGTGACATCACAGTGCAGGGATAATGTACACAGTGACGTCACAGTGCAGGGATAATGTACACAATGACGTCACAGTGCAGGGATAATGTACACAGTGACATCACAGTGCAGGGATAATGTACACAATGACGTCACAGTGCAGGGATAATGTACACAGTGACATCACAGTGCAGGGATAATGTACACAGTGACGTCACAGTGCAGGGATAATGTACACAGTGACGTCACAGTGCAGGGATAATGTACACAGTGACGTCACAGTGCAGGGATAATGTACACAGTGACGTCACAGTGCAGGGATAATGTACACAGTGACGTCACAGTGCAGGGATAATGTACACAATGACGTCACAGTGCAGGGATAATACGTTTTGTTATAATACAATCGTGTGATAACTTGCACAGTGAAGTTGCAGCACAGGGATATTGCATATCGTGATGTCACAGCACAGGAATGGTGCTCAGTGAGCTCACAGTACACAAGTAATGCACATAGTGATGTTACAGCGCATGGATAGCGCACATAGTGATGCCACAGTACAAAGATGATACACCAGTGATGTCACAGTACAGGGATCGTGTACACCCTGATTTCATAGTACAGGAATGGTGCATGTAAAGCAGGTCATCATGTACTCTGACATCACAGCATAGGAAGAAAACAGAATGATGTCACATGCAGTTGCAACCCCAATTTTAAAAAAGTTGGGACACTGTGTAAGATCTAAATAAAAGTAGAGGAAAAAAGTATGCAATGATTTGTAAATCTCCTATAACCATATTTTATACACCATAGAACACATCAGAAGGGGAAAGGGAGACATTTCTCCATTTCATTTTTAAGAAATTAACTAATTTATAAATTAATGGCAGCAACACCTCTAACAAAAGTTGGGCCGGGCCGTGTCTACCATTGTGTAGAATCCCCTCTTGTTCAACAGTCTGTAGACGTCTGAGAAGTGAGGAGACAGATTGCTGGGGTTTTTGTGAGGAATGTTGTCCTATTCTGGTCTGATATAGGAATCTAGATGCTCAACAGTCCTGGGTCGTCCTTGCAGGATTTTTCATTTCATAATGCACCAAATGCTTCCTATTGGTGAAAGGTCTGGACTGCAGGCGGCCAGGTTACCATCCGGACTCTTCTTCTGTGAAGCCATGCTGTTGTGATTGATGCAGTATGTGGTTTAGCATTGTCTTACTGAAATATGCAAGGCCTTCCCTGAAAGAGATGTTGTCTGGGTGGAGCATATGTTGTTCTAATGCCTCTATATACTGCTCAGCATTGATAGTGACTTTCAAGATGTGTAAGCTGCCCATGCCATAGGAACTAATGCAACCCAATACCATTAGAGATGCAGGATTTTGAACGGTGCGCTGATAGCCGGATGGTCCCTCTCCTCTTGAGTCCATAGTTTCCAAAAAGAATGTCAAATTTTGATTCATCCGACTACAGAACAGATTTCTATTTTGAGCTTTGGCCCAGTGAAGACGCCGGCATTTTTGGATTGTGTTGATTAATGGCTTCTTCTTTGTATGATACAGCTGTAACGTACATTTGTGGATTGTACGGAGAACTGTGTTCACAGACAATGATTTCTGGAATATTCCTGAGCCCATGCAGTGATTTGTATTACAGAATCATACCTGTTTTTAATGCAGTGCCGCCTGATGGCCCGTAGATCTTGAGTATCCAATACTGACCGTCAGACTTGCCCCTTGTGCACATGAATTTCTCCAAATTTTCTGAATCTTTTGATGCTATTATGTACTGTAGATGGTGGGATCATCAAAGTCTTCACAATTTTGGATGTTGAGGAACATTTTTTAAAAGTGTTTTGTACTTTTTAGATGCAGTTTTTCACAGATTTGTGAACCTTTGACCATATTTGCTTTTAAGAGACTGCGCCTCTCTAACGCGCTCTTTCATGAACAGTCATGTGGAAAATTGACCCTGCAGCTATTTATCATTAGTAGGACTTACTTGTCCAGCCTTTTGTTAATACTGTCCCAACTTTTGTGAGATGTGTTGTGGCCATCAATTTCTAAATTAGTTCATTTTTTTAAAATGCAATGGAAAAATGTTTCCCGATCACCTTCTGATACGTGTTCTGTTGTTCATAAAATATGGTTATATGGGATTTCCAAATTATAGCAATTCTTTTTCTTAACATTTTGCACAGCATCCCAACTTCTTTGGGTTGTATAATGCACACATTGGCGTCCCAGTATTGGAATATAGCAAAAAGTAATGCCAAAGAAGTGAACTTTGGGGGCTCCAAAGTAAAATTTAGATTGGGGCCACATTGCATTTTCCACACCTTCTTCCATCATTCATAGTTATCATTAACTGCATCTTACAGTATGTCTATGAGGGAAAATTGGACCATTTAATAGTTGAGCCCCATGGCAACTGCTATGCCTGCTACACTGCTAGATTCGCCCATGTTGACTAGTTGACCCAATAAAGAGTACCGTAGTCTTTAAAGCAGCTGTCAATGGTTGCAACTTCCAGTCTTCTAAAACACAAAATGCTGCTCTATCAAGTCTACTTAATAGTATTAGGGTAGGTTCATACGTAGCAGATTTTGGTGTGGATCTGACCAAAATGCGGCTTTGTCTACATTTACAGTGGGCCCGATAAATATCGGATTGGTGGAGATCCTGAGTGTCGGACCCTTTTCTCCATTGATCAATTACCTATCTGGATAGGTCATTAGTAATAAAGTCCCAGAAAACCCTGTTAATGTCTTTGTATAACATCACATTTCTTTTGTTTGTAGGCTATTTTAGCCCAAGAATGCCCGATGGAAACCAAGACCTATATGGCTCAGAGTAATTCCCTAGATCTACCACTCTCTGACCACAGTAGTGAAGAAGACATCAGCGTCCCTAAAAACCGGACCAAGAGGATCCCTCACTGACAGATCACATACAGGAACCTGCAGACTGTTATGTGCCCCGATTTATTAGATTTTTGTGAAAAAAACAAAACATGCTTTGGACTGCATCATATACCATCTGCATAACTAACAGATTCTTTAAGTCTCCATCACTGAAACATCTTCATTTCTTCACTGGCAGTTCTACAATAGCGGCCTGTGAACCCATCAAGCCAAAGCTGTCTAAGGGCACACATAGAGTAAAAGGAGCACCATTGTAGGAATGAAGAGTAGTGTGACCCATTGGACTCATCACCCCCTTGGTTTCTAATGTTGACCTGCTAACAGTGGTCAACATCTGCTGGGCACCCTCTCTAGCTGGACCCTACTCAACTGCAAGACTGCCTTTATGATATAAATGCCCGGTGTTGCCAATGTTATCACCCCACGGCCAGTTATTCCCTCCGTTTGCTAACATTTTTGTGCCTCACTATGTTCTCAGGGAACAAAATGAGGCCAACTTGATCTGTGACACTTTACAGGTCCCATGCCAGCCTTGGTGAACCTTGCACACTAAAGGGGATGTCCATGATTAGAAAGACATGGCTGCATTCTTCCAAAAGTAGTCCCTATCTCTATGTGTTGTGTGTGCTATTGCAGCTCGGCTCCACTGAAGTGGAAATACCTAAGCTGCAATACCACAGACAACCAGCGAACAGTTGTGGCGCTCTTTTTCTAGATACCCGTTTAAAGCTGCTCATACTGGGCCAAAAATGAATATTTTGGTCGCTTTGCTTCACGTGCACAAAAAAGCAGCCATATGGTGCTTAGTGTAGCACATCTGATGAAGAATATGTATAGAATTGAAGGCATATAGAAATACTGTAGTGTTGCTTATTAGGGCTTCCTACAACTTGAAGGTTGTACAGAGTATTCATCAAAGTTCATGAAGCCTTAAAGGGGTTTTCTGAGTAAAAACTATTAATGACCTATCCTCAGGATAGCGTTTCCAATGAAACGCTATTTTTTATATACGCTTACTCTCGGTGGCTCTCCTGAAAGATCGGGATACGAACGGGCTTGGAGGATTTCCACCAATACAAAGCAGACCGGGACTCGAAGTGCTAGTGGGGTGTTCCTAACCAGGAACCGCACTAGGCACCGGGTAAGTCCCCCCACATAATTTCCTGCACATCAATATATGCTAACAGCACAAAATTTAAATTATTACGAAACTATTTTATTCTCCATCCTCAGGATAGGTCATCAGTATTTAATTGCCAGGGACTTGCCACTGTGGATCCTCGGGGATTAGTTGATTGCCTGGCTCGTTGCCAGCACAGTTGTCATAAGTGGCATAGCTGGCTTATCTTCCATTGAAATCAATGGGAGCTGAAGCCGGTTATTTCACATCCCCATCTGACACTGGTGTCAGAGGCAGAAGTCCCGGAAGTGTAATAGCCAACTTTAGTACCCAATAATTTCAATGGGAGTAAACCAGTTATGGCACTTCCATTCCCAACCCCGATGATGATGTCTGACCTGCTCTCAGTGCCAGGCGATCAGCTGATCACTAGGTACCCTAGCCGCTGATCCCCAGCAATCAGCTATTGATGATCTTTCCTGACGATAGGTCATCAATAATGTTTGACTAGAAAACCTCTTTACAGGATTGGAAAATCAAAGTGTTAGCATTTAAAGGGGTATTCTGGGACTAAAGTACTGATGAACTATCCTCAGAATAGGTCATCAATAGTTGATCGGCGATGCGCTGACGCTCGGGATCCCTGCCCAATCAGCTGAAAAGGTTGCGGTACTCATGTGAGCACCGTGGCCTCCTCTCAGGCTTGTGACATCTCGTTCATCAGTCACATGGTCTGAGAGCAGCCCAGTCCCATACCAGGCACTGCCTCTATACAATGCCTGGCGCCGTGCCTGATATGGACTGAAGCGGCTGCAGCGCTCACTTGAGTGCTGTTATCAATTTAATCAGCGGGGATTCTGACCGGTGAACATCCACAGATCAGCAATGGATGTCCTATCCTCAGGATAGGTCAACAGTTTAGTCCCAGAAACCCCCTTTAATTACTATGGCCATCACCACTAGTTTTGAGCAGTTTTTATATACAGTATTTATATACAGCATCTGCTTCACAGTCCAGATAGCAAAAAAGAAATCTCAGCTCCACCGTGCTGCTGAAAATCAAACTCCGTCTTTAAGATTACTATGATTTTACTTGTTTAATGACTTTAACTTAATAAAATAATCTGATACTGCCCAAAAGGCTCCTGTGGTTGTGGGTGCGATGACTGAGAATTCTTGTTTTGCGTGTTAACATTTTATCTCCTTCACCCTACTACTCTTGCGATTTCAAGGCTATATTCATATTCATATTAGTATCCGTATTATGTTGCAACAAGGAACTCGGAATGGGAATAGTGGAGTTCCGATTGGCACACAACCGGGCATGCAGGAAGCTAAGTATGAGCTGCTTTATTGTCCAACGCGTTTCGCTATTGCCCAATATCTTCCTCAGGCCACCTTTCACTATTGTTTCAATACCTTGTCTGGTTGTTGTAAAGATTATACTTCCCTACTTCAGTCCCTGGCTGTGCGCTGATTCGAGCTCCGCTACTCCCATTCTGAGGACTAGACTCCAGTGCTTGCAGGATGTAGCCGCCAGTATATCTAGATATACGGTCAGAGCTGTGTGAGTCACTGCTCGTGCAGGTGAGCAACATCGCTTGTGGAATTTTATTGTATGCCAGACGGGAAAACACACGAGGTTCTCTCTTTTATGTAGTCGCAACAAGGACCTGTTATGGTTCAACAGAGCTAAATGTAGGGGCCAACCACACTGCTGTATTTCGCCTCCATTTTAACATACAGAATATGGAAGTGAGTCCCGGCCTGGCCGCAAATCTACAGATCCAACACTTCCATATTCCGTACGTAAAACAGAGGCAAAATACGGCAGCGCAATTATCCCCTTAGATCACTACAGTATTCAATGGTATTCTAAGTCTACTTCAGTTGACATGCTGGAGCCCTGGGGATTGCCGCCGTGATATGGATGCCAACATTCAGCTGTATTATGACCATGTGAAAGCAACCACAATATTGGAAGGTGGTTATTAGGAATGATTGTTTCAGCTATTCCCCACCTCTGATCCATCAAGGCATGGACTCACAAGACCTCGGAAGGTGTCCTGTGGTATCTGGTATCAAGACATTAGCAGCAGATCCTTTAAGTCCTGTGAGGTGTGGCCTTCATAGGTTGGACTTGCTCTTTTAGCACATCCCACAGATGCTCAATCATACTGTGATCTGAAGAATTTGGAGGAAGTCATTACCGTGTACTCTTTGTCACGTTACTGAAACCATTCCTGAGCAATTTCTGCAGAGTGGCCGGGTGCATTATCCTGCCGAAAGAGGGTACTGCCATTAGGAAATACCACATCACTGGGGATACTTGGTCAATACAATGTCCAGGTAGGTGGTACATGTCAAAGTAGCACTAACATGATGCCAGGACCAAAGTACCCAGCAGAACATTGCCCCAAGCGTCACACTGCCTCCTCTGACAAAAGCCCCGAAATAGTCCATTTGTACATTGCTTATTTTTTTCTTGACCTGTTAGAAGGTTGAATATTGACTTGTAGGGAAGCTGCCGTCCAGTAGGTGGTGCTGTAGAGGAATTGCACCATCTCTCATTTGCATACAAAATTTCCCAGAGGCGCATTGCATGGCCTATAAGTCTCCTCATGCCTACTTGTTGCTTTCAACCAGAAGAAAGCCTACCCCTCCTGATATACATATTAGTACATGCCTCGCAGAGTTGTGTGACTTTTTCGAGCTGTGCAGTGAAAGAGTTACAGCCTCCAGCTATGTGCTTGTCTTGACAATGGGCAGACAAATATTAGATTTAGAGCCTTGTGACAGATAGCTGGCTGGCAGGCAGTGTTCATTATCTGTGATACAGCAATATATCATCTGCTGGGGCAGAGAAGGCTCACGAGTGGCACTAGCGGTCATCTATCCGCTACTTGTCTGTAATTATCACCCATTCTTCAATCATTTCTTGCGCTGTCTCTAAAACCAGGATACGATACTGCTAAAAAAACAAGGGAACACTAGGGCATTACACACACGGACAAATGCAGTTTTCGTCAGTGAAAAACTGATGGATTTCTCTGCGAGTGTATGTGGGTTTTACATCAGTTGTTGCGTTTTTAACATGCGAGTGCAATCCGTTCACGCGTTTGGAAAAATAGATGGAAGGCATCCCAACTAAAATCATTTAAAACTCTTATTGAAGTCAATGGGTGCATGAAAAAACAGGGACCGTACTTGCATGCCAAGCAAGTGCATTCTGCTTTTTTCTAACACACCCACTGATTTGACTGGGCGAGTCTGGTCTGAGAATTGCACCAGAATAGGACATGCTGCAATTTTTTTTACATGAATCATAGGGGAAATGTACTAAAACCAGCATTTTTCCCGTTGCATGATGCAGAGGCTCAGTCCATCACTAGTTATGGAATTATGGCATCTTTCATGTCCTCTAAAACCCGATTCTGTTGCTTCTTCCACTTCAAGTCAATGGTGGGAAAGATATATCAGTGCTGATATTGATAATCTATTCTTTTGGCTATGGGCTACAGACTGAGGATTTAAAAAAAAAATTATTCCGCTTTTTGAAAATTCAGACCGCTACAAAGAATTGAGTAGACTTTATCAATTTTGGGCTGAATCTCTAAAATTGTAAACCTGTGTCCTGCCTGACCGTTCTCCTCGAATGGTAACGTTTGAGTCTTGAAGCTCCTTACTGAATGATTTTACAGTGCAGTCACATCTACTTGCACCTTGGCATTTTATCTTCAATGTCAAGGAGTCCAAACAAGATTCGAACAAGAGAAACTTTCAATCTTGGACCACCTCAAGATATTTTTCTAGGATCTCCCCACATAGAAAAGTATTATTCCATCTGAGGTCACAACTTTTACTCAACTCCAAACTGCTCTCACTCGACATTTTCCAGAAATATGTGCGGTCTTGCATGGAAGCTTCAAAATCTCCATCGTGAATCTTAGGATTCCAAAGATCGGAGAAAGAAGACTCATCGGTCTGTACCTTGATGCCTCTGTAGTGACTTGAGGAAGTATTACAAATGAGAGATCAAAGTGAATGTCTTCATTATTGGTCTTCTGTTGAGAAGATGCTCGTAAAGTTGGAGATGTTCTTCTCTTAGGATATGGTCAACATTGTAATATCTCATCTATTAAAGGGCCTCATGTGGTGTAGAGTATTAAGGCAGCAGTATGCAGTCCTAAGCTCTTGCTCACAACCTGAATGTTGCATGTTCAAACCCTGCATGGGTCAGGTAGCCGGCTCAAGGTTGACATCCTTCTGAGGTCACTAAAATGAGTACCCAGCTTCTGGATGTAGAAATCTGCTTACGATGTAGCTGTAAAGTAGTCAGAACAGATCTAGTACATACAAGTATTTCGGCCATTGGGTCTATCTTCACAAGGTTTTGTCCAGTTTGGAGCAGTCAATATTTGATTCTTTCCAGATGCTCCAGTTGGGCATTTTTTACTGAGAGCCCTGTAAAGAGAATATATACATACAATAGACAAAAAAGGCTCTGACATGTCAAAGCTTCTTAAAACTGAAGTTTGGCCATATTTACATGTTTTTCCTCCAAAAAAACGGATGAAAATGTAGTGTTTAATGGGCCCATTAGCAGTAATGGAGTGAATGCAGTTAAACAATACCGACATTTGACCCCATCTTGCAAGGAATACGTCGCTGTACATTTTTACGCTTTTCTGTCCCGCCAAAAAACAAAATGTGCGCCTTGTTAAACGTACAGATTTTTTTTAACACTACAGCCTATGAACAACTTTTTCACTGCGGCAGTATTTGTCTAAGCCCTTCACGGTTATAGACAACTAGAAGATTCAATCTTTATTAAACAAACGTTAACGTGGACAAACTCACACAAACGCATACACAGGATCCTCAATAACTAAGACAGGCCGATCTAAGTCGACTTATGAGGATTCCGAATGTATTTGAGCTCACCCTGTTCAAAAATTGACTCGATAGCCCAGGTGGCGCAGCAATGGGCTCGCTCCGTCAGGGCAAGCAAATCAAAATTGTTTTTCAAAGTTTTGAGGGGAATGGAGCCCCGAAGTATACGATAACCAGGGGTCTAAATGACTTCTATTATACCGATGAAACGATAGAGTCAATGTCACATCTCCCCCTTAGTATGGCAGTGCATGCAACAAAGGTGGGCACAATCTTTTGATTCAAGACCAACAGCAGTACAGGTTCGACGCGCTTCTCTGTTAGTTAGGTTGCCTGTCCACAGGCGTTGCGATATCTCCGGGAAGCAGGAGCCAACTGACGGATCTCCCTGTTTGACGTGTCCAAGGCATACACATCTTTAACTCCCTCCCGCTCCATGACGTATAGGTACGTCATGGAGCGCCGGGGTATGTATGAAGAGAGGTTGTGGGGCGACCTCTCTTCATACAGTGCGGGCGTTAGCTGTTGAGTACAGCTGACACCCGCGGGCAATAGCCGCTATCGTCCGTTCACGGCTATTAACCATTTAAATCCCTGCCCCCCCCCCCCCCCTGCGGTGAGGAGATCGGGGGAGCCGTGCATTGGTATAATAGAAGTCAATTAGACCCCTGGTTATCGTATGCTTCGGAAAGCGCAGCCCCCTGCCTCAGTGAGTCTATCTGTGCGGAGATCTGTCAGCTGTCTCCTGCTCCGCAGCGGCGGAGAACCGTTAGCTGTCTCCTGCTCTGCAGCGGCGGCGAACCGTCAGCTGTCTCCTGCTCCGCAGCGGCGGAGAACCGTTAGCTGTCTCCTGCTCCCCAGCGGCGGCGAACCGTCAGCTGTCTCCTGCTCCCCAGCGGCGGCGAACCGTTAGCTGTCTCCTGCTCCCCAGCGGCGGAGAACCGTTAGCTGTCTCCTGCTCCCCAGCGGCGGCGAACCGTCAGCTGTCTCCTGCTCCGCAGCGGCGGAGAACCGTTAGCTGTCTCCTGCTCCCCAGCGGCGGAGATCAGTTAGCTGTCTCCTGCTCCGCAGCGGCGGCGAACCGTCAGCTGTCTCCTGCTCCGCAGCGGCAGAGAACCATTAGCTGTCTCCTGCTCCCGGGTGGCGGAGATCTGCAGCGGGATACTGCTACGCCCGTGGACAGGCAGCCTTAGATCGGCCTGTCTTAGTTATTGGGGATCCTATGTATGAGTTTATGTGAGTTTGTCCATGTTAACGTTTGTTAATAAAGATTGAATCTTTTAGTGGTCTCGAACCGTGAAGGGCTTCAGTCTATGGAGATGTACGGCTGTACGTTTCTATACACTTAAGGCCGGGGTCACACAGACGAGATTTGCGTGTTGGGAGACGCACATATCTTGCGCAAATATGAACTCCATACTTTTGAATGAGCTCGTAAACATTTCACGCAATACATTGCACAGTGATGCGGTAAAAAAAACCGTGCCATCTTCTATCTTTGGGCGTCCCTCGCATCACATCACCCGATGGGGTCGGCGGTGCAAGGCGCACGCGGTGCGATGCAAGGTTTCCCGGTAAAAACAATGGGATCGCTACTTCCAAGTGATGCGAGACGGTTTTGATTATATGAAATGACTCACATCTGCGAAGAAATCACGTGATGGCGAGCGCCACGATACCACGCTTGCCCGTGTGACGTTAGTCTACTTTTTTTTGCGTCCGAGAAAACGTAAACTACAAAAGTTTTTTAAATAAAGTTTACAGTGAAAAACACGTAAGTTTTTGGAATTTAAAAAAAGGAACAAAACGGATGAAAAAGGATTAAAACGTTCACCGTGCGTCCGACTTCAACTGAACGGATTGATTCGCGTAAAGTCTCCCCCCTCGTCCCACGGACTGAGAAATGGCTTCCCGCCCTGCGGTTATTGCACAGGAGTGCGACAAGAAATCTGCGCGGTCACACACTTCACATAGCGGCGTCCGTGCGTTGTGAGATGTGCGCACAAATCTCGGGCGCGTATCACAGGGGCCTGTAGAAATACAGCTTAAGGGCCCGTTTACGCCGGCGGCACTTTCATGTTCGTTTCAGGAGTGCGAGAAACGTCCGCAAAAAAAACGTGTAAAAATACTTGCATACGCCTACAATTTAAAAAACGTATATATGTTTTGGTGCATTTTCATCCGTTTTGCAGTCTGTGTCACACGAGCGTGTGCGCAGTTGTGCTGCGTTTTTGCAGAAACGGCGTTGACGTATGTGTGCGTAACGGCACACGCAAATTGTGCATATTTACACCCAAAAAACCCCTCTCAGCCTTTGAAATGGCCAATTAGTGTAATGAGTTCAAGACGTGTTCTTTTCCTGCGCAAATATGGAGGAAAATAGACTATACTGCACCCGTGAAATACACGTTTGTACGCGAAACCGCTAAAATCAATCCGGTATTACGACTCCTACTTTTCTAGGTTCTTCAGAGCGTCCCGAAACCTTGCAGGCCATACAGGTATAACCCCCGGCCTCCTCCATACTGACCTCCTCCTGGGTGCAGGCATAGTCGTGCTGCCACCTGCTGGCTGCACTCATTATGTCTCCTCTCAGAGGATGCACCATTACTATAGCTACACCATACATATATATATATATATATATATATATATATATATATATGCACACACACACATCCCGTTCTCCCAGCTGCACGCTTACACAGCACGTCTCCATACGGCTGTGTACAAAGTAACATTCTCCAAATACAAACTTCAACTTCATTTCTGCCAGTAGATAAAATGGCCGCCGTCGCCGCTGCCAGCAGTTAATATGGCCGCCCAGTTATAACAGCAGTATCCGGAGGCGGGGACTTCCCGGCGTTGGCATGGCAGTCGCCGAGCATCCTCTGGGCCGCGCGCTGTCTGATCTCTGTGTCTGCCTCGGCCGCACTCCCACAGTCCCCAGCACCCCCGCTGGCTGCGCCGAGCTCCTGCAGGCGCTGGTTACCTGGGCGGCGCCCGGTCCGCAGGATGAAAGCGAGGAGAAGGTTCCTGCTAGAGCGGCCACGGCGCTCCGGGCGTCTCTACTGCTCTTGGAGGCTCTGAAGGGAGAAGCGTCACGTGGTGCTCCTGTGAGCGCAGCTGGCGCCGCGAGGGCGGAGCGAGTGGTGACGTCAGAGAACGCGGAGGAGGCTGGGAAGACTGAAGATGTAACAGAAGAAAATGTGGCCCCGCAGGAAGAAGGGGGCCCCGGAAGGAGAGAGGATGAACACGTTGCTTCCATCTTACAAGAAATGAAAGGAGGGGCGATTTTGTCATTGGAAAAGGAAGATGGGGCCCTTGAGTCACCTGGTAACAGTGGAGGAGCAGAGAAGAGTGACGTGGCCCCTGAATCAGCAGCACATGAGCACGGGGCCCCTAATTTGCAGGAATCTGAGATGGCGCCCAATCTAATAGACCCTGAGTGTGTTTTACGCTGTGCCGTGGCCCCGTTGCTGCTGCTCTGCGGGGCCCATATTCACGACACGCCGTGGAGCGACGCACAGATCCGCCGTCTGGCCAAACAGCTGCTGCGGACCCTCCTGGAGGCGTCGAGCTGTACATCGGTGGCCGAACTGCTGAAAGGGCGCCAGGAGCCGCCGTACAGAACCTTCTTGGAGGCCCTGAGGCTGCTGGGGCCGCGGCTCCGCAAGTGAGGATGCTACACAGAGCGGCGGTCTACTGACTGGGGGCCAAGGGGGTGTTAGGGTAATATCCCACATGCCACAGGGGGGCGTTGTCACCTCTGAGTGCTGCAACCGCACTTGTTCCCAGCCTGCTTTACGCGCTGCTGCAAAATTGGCGCGCTACTCGTTCCCTTTTGATTTGGGTGTCTGCTTTTAGTGGGTTCAAACAGCAGAGAAAATCCCCCATGACTCCCTGGAATCACCCTGGGACCCCACTGATCGCAAGAGGGGTCCAAGTGCCCCCTTAGCAGCGCGGGGTTGTCTCTCCGGTCATCCCTACAGGGCAGCTGAGGATCGTCGAGCCCTACATTCAGCCGTAGAGATAAATGGCGTGATACCGCACGTGCCAGCCACTGCTTGTTCATACTAGGGGACCCCATTCTCCTGATTGGTGGAGGTCCCAGTGGCTAGACCCCCACGATCCCGAGAACAGGGGTCCCCTGATCTCGCTGCACCTTCCGCAGTAACATGGACATTAATGGAGCAGCACCGTGCATTGCTCCTTATTCCTGCGAGCTGCGCAGTGAGACCGCAGGGAGGAGAAGAGGGTCGTGGGACCCCAATTTTGTGAATAGTTGATAAAAGTTGACTTAGGAACACCCTGGTAAACACTCCTGCACGCAGGCATTAATATCAGTCCCTGCGTGCCCCCCCCCCCCCAAAAAATGTGGTGTGTTGTGATTTTTTTTTTTTCTTTCTGTACGCGTAAAAGAATGCACATCTGATTATACCGACACAAATCAATGGTGTTGTGTGATGTCCATGCTATGCCAAGTGTAAAACTTGGCACAACCTCTTTAAGGGGCACGCCGCACCCGATTGGTTGACTGCCGGGCACGTTGCACCCACTTGGTTGACGGCCGGGCATGCCGCACCCGATTGGTTGACGTTCGGGGGATTATACAGATTATGTTCGGTTTTCCTGTTCGTATTCCGATCAATGATGGGAAATGTATTTCATTGCAGGGACACGTGGGAGTCGCACCCGGATTCCAAGCTGGTCTTCTCCTGGATGCTGTTCCGGGTGCCCCGGCCGTGGCTGTCTGACTTCCTCAGTAGGGTGATGCCCCCCTCGCTCCTCTTCTCTGATGACTACAAGCCAGAGAATAAAGTGCTTGGCATCCGCTGCCTCCACCATATCATCAACAACGTGGTAAGTCCATCGCTGGTAAGGCTCTTGGCTACTGGAGGGCTACTGGTCAACGGATGTGTCTCAGCTCCTCCGTCTGTGTCCACCTAAACGTGAGCTGGTGCGTGGTTACACTAATGGAGACCTGTCACCTTTGGTCACCATATAGGTTAGGAGGCTGAGGGCTCCTGCACACTTTCGTTTTTCTTGCGCCTTTTTTTAACGCGATTGTCAATGGGACTTTCTAATGTTAAAAACACATCACAGGTCGGTGGTTTGCGATTTTGGTGCCATGCATTTTTAACATTAGAAAGTCCCATTGACGATTGTGTGAAAAAAACACGAAGAAAAACGCAAGTGTGCAGGAGCCCTCAAACATGAGGGAACGGGAAGTCTATGGCGCTATTTCATACCCACGAGTGCTCCGTGCCAGCGCTGTGCGTACAGAGCAGGACCCTCTCAGCTGGCTGTGAGCGCTCTCCCATTCATCTCTATAGCAGAGTGTGCGTACCCAGGAAGCTGTAAAGGCTCGCTTTGTGCGCACAGTGAGTATGAAACTGCTTCCCCTCACCCCGTTCCCCTCACCCCGTTCCCCCTCACCCCGTTCCCCCTCACCCCGTTCCCCCTCACCCCGTTCCCCCTCACCCCGTTCCCCCTCACCCCGTTCCCCCTCACCCCATTCCCCCTCACCCCATTCCCCCTCACCCCGTTCCCCTCACCTTTTTAAGTCCCATAAACTATATAATTAGGCTCAAAATGTGAGGACGGGTTCCCTGTAGTGTAAACCTGTCGCCACCAATGAGAGCCGTAAACTGTTTGCTATTCACAGGGCAGGTGTACTTTTATACCTACCGGGCTCCTCATTACAGTTCTGTCACTGAAGGAAGTCGGTGTGTGGATAGTGCAGCGGGCTCAACGGGGGTTTGTCATTTAAAAAAATAAAAATAAAAAAAATTCTACACTTACCTATCAGTCAACTTTCCAGATCTTCACCTCACCGATCTTCTCCTGTCTCCTGCAGTCCAGGGGGGGTCACCTTCCCTCCAACTGGCTAATTCCTTTCCTTCCTGTGAGGTTGCGTACAATGCTGACAGTCTTCTTCTTGCAACCCAATGTACGTTATGGTACAGGCCAGCAGGGGGAGTGCCTATCTACTTCAGAGGCTGCTCATGCGAGCTGTCTCGGCAATAGATCAGCATTCCTTTCTAGGCAGTGAACGGTACGTCACAGGGATGTGACCTCCACTGACCCAGCCGGAAGAGAATGGGAGGAATGTCCTCTCCATAACAAGCCGGCCGGCGTGCGGTGAGGTGACTCAGGGGACTGGAAAAGCTCAGCAAGGAGATGATGTGCCAAGGAGACTGACGGGGAAATAGCGGAGTATGTGTTTTAATGACCAAACCCCTTTAAATCTGCAGACTGTGCATGCACACTTCCATAGAACTCGATGGGAATGCATGCGCAGCCTGCAGAGAACCTGCCCTCTGAGTAGTATAACTTAGTTTATGATGCTCATAGGGGGAGGTAGGTTCTCTTTATGGGTAGGTACATCCACATCGGATGCATTTTCTGCAGTGGAAAATCCACTATGGAATTTGCTGAGATTCCGCAGTAAAATCCTCATGTGATGCGGTTGGATTTACTGAAAATGATGCTGCGGTTTTCACACTATGCATTACAAGGGGTTAAATCTGCAGTATAACGTGTCACACTGCAGATTAACTGCAGCATCTGGTTGAGATTTGGACCGTTACCGCCTACGAGGCTGTTCGCATGCAGGGTTTTTCATATGGACAGTAGCACAGATCTAATCACACTTCCTTTTGCAGGGGGGTGTACATTGTGAGGATTCCCAGACGTGTACCCCAAACCTTACTATTAGGGCTTTATTTGACTGCGGTTACAAATGTGATAATTTGATCAGGCTTTTTTATGCAGAAAAAGGCGTTTTTGTGTTTTTTGTCACCTTAGGGGACTTGAACCTGCAATACTTCAGTATTGCAGTATATTTTATTTTTCATGTTCACATATTAAGCATCATGGGAGAGCTGACAATTTGTGTCCCATGGTCAGGATTGACTGCGCATGTAAGCTGTCCGACATCTGCGGTGAATGTTGGCTATCAAACAGCCAGCAACTGCGGTCTATGCAGCGGGCTCGGCTTCTGAGCTCATTGCATACCCACGCCACATCTCTGTGATGTACATATACGTCGTCGAAGGGGTTAAAAAGGAAACCAAAAAAGTGTGTGTTCTTCTCTTGGCCTCTATTAGATAATTGAGGCCTATGGATACATTCGTTTTATGTGCAGAGAGTTTTCTGCATTGTGAACGTGGCGCCCAATGGCCATCTTGAATACTGCCGCTCCATGAAGTGATTAGACAATGGGGCAGATCTATAAAAATTGGTACATCCAGTTTTTGGGAGTTTAAAAGTACAGATGAAGTTATAACTTCTGGTCACTATCTTCTAAGTGTTCTCCTCATGGGAGGGGCTATGACTTAAAGGGATATTCCAACTGCAAGCATGGATGGCCTGTCGAAAGGGTATGCCATGAATATCTGATGGGGGTCTGGCAGCTTGTGCCCCCAACACTGGTGGGTTCCTGTGGCTCTTCGCTCATCTACCATGTATACTGACCAGATGCGATATCTAGTATTACAATGGTTAGGAGCATTAATAGATGTGGCTGCGATCGCGAGGACTGATCAGCTAGATTGGCGCTATTCTACCTAGCTTTACTAGAAATGGATTCAGAAGCTATGGGGAACAAATAGTTTGTCCCCATAGAGTTTCATTGCTGTTGGCAGCCCCTCCCCCATTTACATGCAGAGATGTCCTGAAATGAGTTTTTTGCCACCGCATGAAAGATGCGATCACCCAACGAACGAGCAGATTGTGCAAACCTTCTCAGGAGTGTCCTCGCCTGTTTATCAGGCCGTATAAAAGACCCTTAAAGGGCCACATTGATGAAAACCTAATTTTCTTCTCCTCAACTGATTGCCATTCACACTCTTGCAGTCATTTTCTTGAACTGCAGCCTCCTTTCTGATGCTTATCAACCACCATCTAGCGAGTGAGCTTTTTTACATTTCACTCTCAATAACCCCAAGTAGATCGGAGCTGCTCAGAATTGAGATCACATGACCATCTGAGGAATACGAGGCTGGAAGTTTAAGACAGAAAAAAATAACTATGGTAATACAAGGCCACTTATATATATGGGGGGATAGCTACATAATGAATGCATTTTTTTAAATTACTGGAGTGGCCCTTTAAGTATCTATGGGAGTCGGACAGTTCTTGTATAATATACCGACCTCAATGTTTTTCATAGAAATATCCCTTTAAAAGGCTTGTCTGGGACTTTATTATTGATCTGTCCTCAGGATAGATCATCAGTAGTTGATTGGCGGGGGTCTACCCCTCCAGACCCTTACTGATCAGCTGTTTCCTGCTGTCATCGCAGACCGAGATGGAAGTAGACCCCTCTGTCCGTGGGGTAGGCGCAGCTCCCGAGTGGCGAACCCCTTGCGACCAACTACTGATAAGAATAGGTTAGTAGTAAAGTCCCCGAGAAGTGTGTTGGGTCTCATCAGTACTATAAAAGTTAGTTTTCTCTGGAGCTCATCTGTGCACTATTGCTGTAGGTAATGTTTCTGTAGTTGGACACTGGAGATCCGTGATCAGTAGGGGGGGCTGTTCATCTATATAATAAGACTAATAGATCATGTTCTTTCCATTGACAGCCAGCGGCAGAGCTGAGGCAGTATAATCGGGCCTTGGTTGTGTTTCACGCACTTCGCAACCACCTCTATAGTACAGATGTGGAAGTCATTGAGGTAAGGAAGGTCTTGGTGACAGAAAGCTGCTGAGAAGTCTGGATTTCCCTATATGTGTCTCTTATTTACACGCATTTACTGTCCTTTTTGGCGCGAAGTCTGTGCTGTAAATCTGCCGTGTGACTGTAATGTGGGACTCCAGCATGACTGTGACCTGGAGGCAAAAGGCTCCACTATGCAGCTCCCATAATGGTTGTCACTTGGCTTCCTAAGGGCCCATTCAGATGGCCAGATTTTCGTGCCAAGCGCTGTTTGAATATCCTACGGTAAATCACAGCAAAAGAATGTCAGACAAAAAAATCAACCCCTTTAGGCGAATGGCACATGGGTACAACTCTCACCATGGACGCCCATCCATGTGCTGTCCAATATACATGGACAATGCACCTTCGTGTGCGTTGCATCATTGCATGCCCTATTTTTCATCCTTGAATCGGACTGGAATAGGAGGTACTATGAAGGTTTTTTTTTTATAATGCGGACTTTGCTTCAGAGTAAAAAACAAACGTTCATGTGTATACCCCCATAGCACTGAGGCATTATCCTGCCAAAAGTAATTGGACACCTAAACAAGAATCAATATTCTTTATTTCCATATGGTAATACTTAGTGGGGCTCCTTTGGCCCTAATGACATCGGATCCTCTGTGGATACTTTCTACTAACGTCTGATACGTCAGCTGGTATTTCCCTCCATTCATCCTGCAAGTGTTTGACGAGTTCTCTCAAAGAAGATGCATCGGCCCGTCTACAAGAAGTATCGTCATTGGACAGTTGAGCAATAGAAGAACCTTCGATGCAGTGATGAGTTGTGCTTCTCCATCCTCACATCAGTTGGATGGACCTGGGTGTGGGGGATCCTGGGGAACACCTTCTGTCTGACACTGTTGTGCCAACAGGTAAGTACGGTGGCGGTTCTGTTCTAGTCTGGGGATGTTACATTACATGGTCTCGGTCCGTTGATTGTAGTGACAAGAACCATGAACACAGAGGTGACCCTGACATTCTAGACAATAATGTGCTGCTGACAATGTGGTAATACTCTGGGAATGGTCGGCCATACTTCCAAGAAGACAACGAGCCTTGTCAGACATCTAACGTTGTTTTACATTGGTCTGAGGATGTGGATGTTCCATGATTGGATCGGCTGTCCGACCTGAACCCTACTGAACATCGGGTCAGGAAATATGAACAGTGTCCAACTTCTTTGATAGAACTCACCAGATGTTTGCAGGATGATTGGAAGGAAATCCCAGCTGAAGTGTATCAGACATTAGAAGAATGTACACCCTGGAGAGTATTTAATGTCATTAGGGCCAAAGGAGCCCCACTAATATTAACATATGGAAATAAGTACAGTTTAATTCTCACTCAGGTGTCCCATCACTCTTGGTAGGACGGCGTATAATGGGGCTGTGTGCTGTCTATAGAACTGCTTGGACATCAGAGGGCAACAAAACACTCTTGTGGCACCGGCCCTATATCCCCACTCAGGTTCTGGACTTTGATGTCTAGTTTCAGTATGGTCTTTAGTACCAGAGGTATTAGTAGTTTTTCTCATAGCGCTGGGATTTGTCCCTTGGAATATGTTCACATGGCGGATTCTGCATCAAATCTGCGTCATCTAAGTGACCCTTCATTTGAATGGAAATCTGCGCCATAGTCCACTTCAAATCTGTTTGTCAATAAAATAGTGACACAGGGCTTGATGTGGAATTCGCAATGGGAAATCTGCATGTGGCTCGCTCATTGAAAACAGCTAAGTCCGCGTTCTGATCCGCTGTAATCTGAATGGGAAGTCGCTGCTCAGCTGCGGATTTGTGTCATGAATACGAAGCGGAATCCGCCATGTGAATGTGGCTTACGGTCATCTGTTATGATGGCGCCTATGATTGAGACGGGTACGAGCTGAGCCTCTTGTAATCCTCCTGGTTTCCCCCATCAGGTGGTCCTGCCCTGCTTGTTGGATCTGTTTCCTGTCCTCCACAAGCCACCGCCTGCATTGGGCACTTACCAAAAAGACGGAGAGAATCCTTCAGACCAAGTGTTGCAGCTGGTTCTTACACACATGGAGATGGAGCACAAGATCGCCCTCCGTAGACTGTACGCCCGCACGCTGCCCGCTCTCCAGGAGAGGTGAAGGATTTACTGCCGGTCTTCTGTGCTTAGCCGCATGTATTGTAGAGTCTATAGTGAGTGCCAATGGACATCCCAATATTCCGGTCAATCACTGGGGAGGATACTGACACCACCTCAAGGGAAACCCTCTAGCATTACACAGCACATAGGGGGAATACACTATATATGTGGTTGGGCTGAGTCCTCCAGACCCGGAGCCGCTGCTTGCATTAGTAACAGTGGGGGTCTTGAGTACCTTCCTGACCATGTTCCCTAATAACACTTGTGGAAATCTTGAGGAATTTAAAGGGGATCTAAAGCTAGACACATAATGTAACTTTACGCCATGGACATATCCACAGCAAGATCTGCACGTCTGACGATACATGAGGATTTTTGATAGAGCTTTCATTACAAATGGTTAAATACGCAGCACATCCACGTTTAAGGGCCTTTTACACGGAGAGATTATCGTTCAGTGTAAACGCTGCCAACGACCGAACAGCAAACGGTAATTTATTCGGTTTATGCAGGCATAAAAACCTGATTACATTCGGCCCGTGTAAACAGGTAGTTGTTCATCTGACTGCCTGTTCACTCTGAATGGAGGTAGGCGGCCAGAAGAGATCTCCAATGCGCTCCGCTTCCGTCCGCTGAGCTATTATCGCTCCTGAGTGGAAGCACAAGAGTGGTGATTGTTGGGACATCTGTGGGGGGCACTTTAAGCGCTTGACAGTCATCCTGTGTAAAAGGGCTTAAGATGTGCAGATTGTGTCGGATCTATCCATATGGTAATATTACGCCACCTGTGAATCCACCATTATGGTTTTAGCAAGTGACTGTGGTTCATTATACAGTGTACTTTCTATTCCTTTTTCCAAGATCTCTGCTTGCTGGTATTTAACAGGAATCTTCCTGATTTACCCCAATTATGTGCTGGTTAGAGGTTCCTATTAAATGACAGCAAGCAGAGGTGTTTAAAAATTGATACCAAAAGTATTTTATAAACTTGTATAACTTCATTATACAATGAATAACCTTGTTTTGCTAAAACCACGCAGTATAATTCACGTGCGTCGCAGCTTTAACCGGTAAGTAAGAAGTCACCGGAGCGCGGGGATTCAGGTAAGCGCTGTGCTGTTTTTTTTTTAAGTCCCTGCATCGGGGTTGTCTCGCGCCGAAACGGGTTCCCCCCCCCCCCGTTCGGCGCGAGACAACCCCGATGCAGGGACTTAAAAAAAAAAACAGCACAGCGCTTACCTGAATCCCCGCGCTCCGGTGACTTCTTACTTACCGGTTGAAGATGGCCGCCGGGATCTTCTCCCTCCGTGGACCGCAGCTCTTCTGTGCGGTCCATTACCGATTCCAGCTTCCTGATTGGCTGGAATCGGCACGTGACGGGGCGGAGCTACACGGAGCCCCATTGAGAAGATAAGAAGACCCGGACTGCACAAGCGCGTCTAATTTGGCCATTAGACGGCGAAAATTAGACGGCAACCATGGAGACGAGGACGCTAGCAACGGAGCAGGTAAGTGAAAAACTTTTTATAACTTCTGTATGGCTCATAATTAATGCACAATGTACATTACAAAGTGCATTAATATGGCCATACAGAAGTGTATAGACCCACTTGCTGCCGCGGGACAACCCCTTTAAGCCAGACGTATCGCCACAAAGTCTGCTGAAAACTAAGGAAAAACTGTGAGCGTCATGGAAAGTAATTCAGGTTTCCAAGAAACTAAGAATAAACTTTATTTGCTGAATACATCTCTATACATCTTACTCACGTGACCGTTTGGGGCACTTTTGCATGTTTTTTAAAGGTTTTCAATCCTCAGTTGAGCGCTGGGGAGGGCGTACTTGTGGCAGGAAGCTGGTGCACAACGCAGGTTTAAGGATATGATGGAGCAATGGAGTTAACATAACTATACAATGTTTTATATAAGAACACAGATTATACCGGTGTGAGCGTAAGTAGCAACGAGAGTAAAGCCCCATTTACACACGACGATTATCGAACGAACGAAAGACTGAACGAATTAACAACTTTTTTTGCATAGAAATGCTGAGCATTATACAGATAATCGTGAAAACCTCCATTTCCCTCATTGGCTAAAGTAAACTCAGTATATGTTGTTTGCTCAGGTTGGCGTGTGTTTATATGGGGAAGCTCTGGCTGTCAGGGTTTTAATTAGTGTGAAGAAAAGCCATTGTCCTCTGCTGCATGAGTAAACAAGTACCATTGTGTTTTAGCAGAACACAGTCCTTTTAAACAAGATTGATGCTGCACTACTAGCAACACACTATAACTAAACACAGCGTCTGTTTTCCCAGGACGCACGGTGGTGTATTGCATTAGGACAGCGTAACCGGGGAGCGCTGTTGTCTCTTTAACTAGAAGTCACTGCGGCGTTTCCCTATACAACAGGTCTTGTAAAAGCTGCACCAGCAATTGATTTCTACTCTGCAGATCGTGGCTCCTTTGTCTCTTTGGGCTTCCAGTTGGTACAAGGGGGCTCCTGGTGTCTCCCCTTCTATATGTGATGCTCTTCTCTGAGGGATGTGTCCCACGGTGTCCTTAATTCTTGGCAGCGCCTTCTCTTCCAAGACCTGCACCCACACACCGTAACCACAGGAGCACTTCCTGCTGAGCTCTAGAAACTGTAGGACTTGTGAAGGGGACCATCTAACACCCATCCACTATCCCCTGTACATAGAGGCTGCCTGTATTAACCCCGTGTGAGTACCCTCTTACATACACTCTGGTCTGGATGTTGCTGCATCAGCCACTGCTGTTCATTGTGCATGCCACTGCTCAGTCAATCTGCTTCAACAGTTTATATAACGTTCATTGTAGAATCGCTGTAATTGGCTGAGTTGTCACATGTGACTGGAGCAGCTGGACATGAGGGCATCTAACTGCCCATTATGCACTATTTTTTATTTATTTTTTACACGCCCTCCACTTTTTTCCATATGCCAGAAAATACCTTTAAGCTCAAGTCAGCAGTGAATCAAAAACCGCCCCGTGTGACCCTGGACTTGTGTGACCTCATGACAAAACTTTAGTCGTTACGTGCAGCCATAATGACGTTCCTAATCTTCTTCTTTAGGCTTGGAGTTAGGATTGTCCGTCACATGAAGCGGCTGCTACGTGTCATAGTGGGGTATCTGGAGGTCTATGATGGGCCAGAAGAAACGGCCCGCCTCAGCATCCTGGAAACCTTACAGGGAACCATCAAATACGCATGGCCAAGGTGGGACTCGTCAGGCTTAGAACTTCTATATTTTCATGGGTAGGATCAATGCGTCTATACGCTTTCATCAACTGTCAGCCGATCGGTTGTTTGAACATTCGGCTATGTCGAATGCTCTTGTTTAGGGTGTTAAAAGGGTATTCTGGCAATGGGACTTTGTTCTGTTTTCACCCACCCAGTGGTCCCGGCAGTTGGATCCCCACCGATCTATCCCATTGCCGGAATACCCCTTTTAAGCTGCAGCCAGACAGCTCTGGTGGTGGCGGCGGCTTATCTCCCTGACACTATAAGGACCAGGTGTTGATATTTAATGTCCCTGACCTTTCTTTTCCTTGATATCCTCTGTCAGGGAAAAGTTGATCCCCGTACACCCCAGAGTTGTCCGTGGCCGCTGTTATCTGTGGGTTTGGATGAGTATATTGTGTACGGGGGCCTTAAGCCACCAATGTGGGTCCAGTCTTCTCTGTCCTGTTGCTTTGTGTTCTGTGTAATTTTAGTCTCTAATCATTAAAGCTATATATATTTGCTCCAGCGCACAGACCTCATAGTTGTCTACTGTTCTCTTTCCTTCCCTAGGATCCCCCCAAGGCTACCTCTACTCTTAAAAGCTCTTGTAAAGTTGATCTATGAGCTTTCTTCTGAGTCCAATCCGAATTCTGCGCCTGTGACCGAAGCATTACTCAAAGGAGCTACCGAGTGCCTACTGCTCCTAGACAAATGCTCCAAAGGACAAGTCAAAGTGAGTAAAAGACTGAAGGGGGTGGAAGCGGATGCTTTCATAGTGTAACACAGTCATACAGTGTAAAGGGCCACGCAAGAGAAACTTAATAGCCTCTCCAGGGGCATATTAGGGCGATAACTTTGTTGTTTGGATTTCGGCTCGGCTCCCATATAACTCCACAGGGATGGAAGAGAGAGAGGGGAGGATGGGCGTTTGGTAACCTGGTATACCAATTGGGGCATTTAAAGGGTTAACAGCTCCAATCAGCTGATTGTCCCTGTTGTGAACAGGTGTTGCTTGATTGAATGAAATGGGACTGGCTCCTGATCCCGCTCTATACAAACCCCTGAGCTCCCATAATGCAACTGTATGTCCTGTAAAGTTTTCTGCAAGTATACTTTCTAATTAAGAGAGCCTGCTGATTGTGGAACACATCTGTGATTGAGTCTTCTGAGATGGGATTTGCTCCTGTTTTGGGCAAGAAATATGGATTTGGCACATTCCATGAACATGACAATGTGAATAGTCTTAAAGGTGTTTTCTTGGTAACTACTATGGATGATTAGGATAGCTCATTAATAGTTGATAGGCCAGGGTCCCGGATTGGGGCCTCCAGCCAATCAGCTGTTTGGATGCCTGCTGTGTATGGAGTGGAAGCAGATGGCGCTGACCACTGTGTAGTGGGTGGTGCTGGTAATTGCAGGCATAGTTCATTAAAAGTAATGGCCGCTGCGCCTGCAATTACCAGTTCTGGCCACTGCATAGATGTCAGAGCTTTCTGCTTCGTACCACCCATCTGTTGTGGTGCTGACATTCACCGCCTGAACAGCTAATCGACTAGTGTCACTTCTTTGGGGTCTAGTTTAAAAAAAAAAAAAAAAAAATAGATACTGGACAATCCCCTAATTTGGTTAATGGAAGGGGAGGGCAGAGCTGTCAAACCGATTGTTACTGGTATACCTCTTAAGGCTTTGTTCATAAAGTTGTGCCCCTATCCATGGGATAGAGGATAACTGATCAGCTGGTGTTCATCTGCCGGGGTCCCCACCGAACATGAGAACAGAGCGGGTCTCTGTTGACCCCACTGCCGGTCACTTCTGCATCTCAGCTCCGACCTGAGTGATGTCAGTTTGAATGGAGAGTGAGCCGTGCGCTGCTGCTTTACGCATTGCAGTAAGCCTGACGGAAAAAGCCGTGCATAACGCTTGGTTGTTTGTGTCCATTTCATTGGCCCCGTGCATGTGCGGTCAGCTCTCCATTCACTCTGGTTGAAGCAGCGATCCTACTGTGACCAGAAGTGGAGCAAATGGGACCCCCATTCTTGGGATCAGTAGTGGTCCCGGCTGTCTTCACCAATCCACTGGATAGGTGGAGACTTCAACAAACAGCCACTTACTGGCATACCCCTTTGAAGGCAAACACTTCAGTCCATATCCATGTATAGCAGCAGTCCTGAATATTTTTATTTCCGTGTCCTGAGACTTTGGCTACCTGTCCCATGTTGGCTTGATGGATGCCGTGGCTGATGCAGGAAGCCTTGCATATGAACTACGCCTACATGGGAAGGGTTGCTACTCAGGTCATTTGCTGCTAAAGAAACGCCCAGCGGTCACTCAGATTAGTTTGCATTCGGCGTAAGTTGTTTAAAGTACTTTTTATAAGATTTGTTAAATGACACACATGGATGTATTCAGCAATGGCTCCCGAACCCTCTATAGCAGTTGGGGTGTAGAAACTGATTTTCCTTAACCCCATATTTTTGCACAATCCAGTAAGGGATGGAAGATGGTGTATGTGTATCCTTAGACCTGTAATGTCTTCCTCTCTTCTGCAGATGGCGCTGCACGGTCTCCCCTTGGTGAGTGCGGAGCCCCTCCTGCTGGAATGTATTGATACAGTGGTGCAGAATATATGAGCTTCAGCAATGGACCCAAATGAAGTCCTAATAAAATGAGTTTTTCTACAACATCTCCTCGTTCTGACTTCATCCCGGTTAATAACACAGCTAAGAAATCTGTAAAGACTATCGGTGGTGAAACCTTCTAATAGTTTATAAAGAGAATGTGTGACAGGGAGGAACCTGATGTGAGAGCGCTCACTGACTGTAAGGGCTTCTATACACGGAGTACCTGCCGTGTCAGACATGCCAAAGTTTGGAACAGTGGGGGGTCCCACTGCTGAAACCCCCATTGCTTGCTAGGAGGGGCTGCACCGCTCACCTGATTGTGGTGCCCTCTCAGCTACTTTCCACCTCCTCCTGGCAGCTGAAGATGGAAGCATAGAGGTGTGTAGCACTTTCTATAAACCTCTAATTGGGCTGTGAGAAGGAACTGAAAAGCAGTGCAGACAGCTGCGGGGACATAGTGCTGCACATCTCTATGGTAGCAATCAGTGGGGTCTCATCAGCAGGACCCTGCCCTGATCAAAAGGTTTGACATGTCAAAAGTTTCTGAAAAGGCCATAAGGCCGCTCAGACATAAGCATTTTACCATGGCGATTTGAACACCATCCTAATCATGGTACAACTCTCCCAATGATTTCAATGGGGCATCGCAGACCTGCTCTCGCACGTGGTGTTTTCTAACACTGATTTCCCCAGTTGTCTCCATGACAGCACCAATTGAGATTGCCTCCTCCTGATAGGACAGGAACACACTGAGAGGTTAAAAGCTCCCCCCCTTCCCCACTTTCCTCAGTGTCTTCCTGTCCTGCCAGGAGGCAGGATCTCTGAGAGGAGCTGGTGGAGAAGCCAGCCAGGATTACTTACAGGCGGATCGGAGGGCAGTGGCTCAGCCTGTCCTCCCTTCCAAGCCAGACGACTCCCGGGACGCCACATGGGGTAGTAACCCCCGGGCCAGGTTCCTCCCGCGGCGGCCCATGGGGGGTACAAAGCGGGAGCCTCAGTCCCCCTCGTCCTCCCTGCAGAAGTTACAGCGCGGTGCTCCAGGAAGCCCTTTGATGGCGGGGCGCCGCGTCACGTGTCCAGCGCGATGACATCATCGCGTCTGCATCAGGAGCGGAGGGGGCGGGACTTAGCGCAGGAGCGCGAAAATTTAAAAAAACATAGGAACCTGGGAGAAGCCAGAACAGACCAGCACTACAGGTCGCAGGTTGTCTGCAGCACCGGTACAGTAATGAGTGCTCCAGCCCCAGAGACAGCTGAAACCTCAGCGGCCGTAAGTAGCCAGTGCAGCAAAAAATACAATGCAAATATCCAGTATGTTGAGTATGGAAAAATTGCATATTTACCCGCAAAAATGCTTTGTTTGTCAGGGGGATAAAAAAGACATCCCCCCCCCAGAACAAAACTCAGAAAATGCGTGGAGTGCGGGACGAGACTGCCAGCTACGTATCAGAGGCCTCTATGCAAGGCATGCGTAGCTAGGCTAGTCAAAGAGGAATCGGGGGGATTCATGGAGGACGTTAGGAAGCTGGTGAAGGTGGATGTTAGATCAGCCCTAACGTCACAGCTGGCACCGCCAGCGAAACGCCAGAAAAGGCGTATGCTCCCGACGAGCTTTCTGACTCCGAGAGTTCTATCGGGTCGGAGCAAGAGGAACAGGCGGCCGAGGAGTCCTCAGATGATGAGGGCCACAAAAGATACTTATTCCATCAGGACGATTTAACGGAATTGATTAAGTCAGTCAGGGCTACACTAAAAATGGAAGAGCCCAGAGAGCCACGTACTTTACAAGACGAGATATTCGGGGGACTAGGGGAGAGGCGCAAGCATACCTTCCCTGTCCACAAGAATATCACCAAAATAATCCAGAAAGAGTGGAGGAAACCAGACGCAGGCTCCTTCTCCGCTAGAGGGGTAAAAAGAAGGTACCCATTCGAGGAGGAAGTACCTAGGGTAGACGTCCCGGTGGCCAAAGTAGCCAGGAGGACGACCCTGCTGTTTGAGGACGCCGCACAGTTAAAAGATCCCATGGATCACAAGGCGGAGGGCCTTCTAAAGAAATCATGGGAGGCAGCGGCAAACATACTTAGGCCAGGGATCGCAGCCACTTGTGTGGCGCGGACTCTGGGGGTGTGGCTAGAGCAGCTGGAGCTACACCTAACCAATAAGACGCCGAGGGAACAGATCCTAAATTCCCTTCCGATCCTGCGTATGGCAACAAATTTCCTAGCGGACGCCGCGGCCGAAACTGTCAAACTCTCAGCGACAGCTACAGCCCGGTCTAACTCAGCCAGAAGAGAGTTATGGCTGAAATCGTGGTCAGGCGACCTAGCCTCAAAAAATAAGCTATGTGCCCTCCCGTTCTACGGCCAGTTTTTGTTCGGACCGGACTTAGACAAGATTCTAGAGAAGGCGGCCGACAAAAAGAAGGGATTCCCGGAAGAAAAGCCACAGAGAGGGAAGACCTTCTTCCGGACCCCAGTGCAACAGCCCGAGGCCTACCGAGGCAAGGGCAAGACAGGCCGCTGGAGTCACCCCAAGGGGGGCAGAGGAAGGAACATCCTTTTTAACCCCCACCAGGGGGAGCCAAAGCAGAGACCCTGACGCCATCCCCGTAGGGGAAAGGCTAGGGAGCTTTGTAGATCAATGGGCCGCGATTTGCGAAGGCCCATGGATCCCAAAGATCTTACAGCAGGGATACTGGATAGAGCTGGTGTCCCTTCCTAGAAGAAAATTCATTATCACGGGAGGCTCCAAACAACAGTTACACCTACTAAGGCAAAGCGTTCGGGACCTGCAACAACTAAATGCAATATCCCCCGTACCGCAAGACGAGGAAACCCAGGGCCATTATTCCAGGCTCTTCCTAGTAAGAAAACCCTGCGGGAAGCAGCGGATGATAGTAAACCTGAAGCCTCTGAACACCTGCATCAAATACAGAAAATTCAAGATGGAGTCCATCGCCTCAACGATAAAGTTGATTGCCAAAGGAGCCTACATGGCATCTATCGATTGAAAGGATGCTTATTTCCACGTACCGATCCACGAGGGGTCCCGGAAATACCTAAGGTTCGCAGTGGATATGGGCAAGGGAATAGAGCACCATCAATTCAGATGCCTGCCCTTCGGGATCTCCTCAGCACCCAGAATCTTCACCAAAATTATGGCAGAGGTAGCCGCCTACCTGAGGAAGAAGTCGGTCCTAATAGTACCCTACCTGGACGATATTTTAATAGCAGAGTCCAGAGAACTCCTAACGGAACACCTGGGGATAGTGCTAGAACTTCTCCAATCCTTAGGATGGATCATAAACTGGGAAAAATCCAGTCTAGATCCCGACAAACAGAAAACGTTTCTGGGTATAACGCTCAACTCAGAATCGCAATGCTCCTGCCTACCCGAGGAAAAAATACAAAAAATCCGACTGTTAGTCAAGACCTTCCTACGGAGACAATTATGCACAATTCGGGAAGCCATGTCTCTCCTGGGAAGCTTGACGTCATGCATTCCAGGAGTGGCATGGGCCCAGGCTCACACCAGAGCCCTGCAAGCCTCAGTCCTATCCACGTGGCACAAAAAGCAGTCCTCTCTAGGGACAAGAATGTACATTCCAAGCGCGGTGAAAACATGCCTGCGTTGGTGGACATCCCCAGAGAACCTGCGGAGAGGGGTTCATTGGCTACAAAACCCAGCCACTCCCATCACAACGGACGCAAGCGCCTGGGGATGGGGAGCACATGTGGGGAACCAGTTCTTTCAGGGCCCCTGGCCTCAAAGGACGAAAGAACAGTCCTCAAATTACAGGGAACTACAGGCCGTATGGCAGGTCCTACAGCAGTTAGGGAACTCGCTACGGAACCGGCATATAAAGATAGTGTCAGACAATATCACCGAGGGGGCACAAGCTCTCTCACCCTGCAAAACATTGTACAGAAAATCCTTCACTGGGCAGAGGGCCGGATCCTTTCGATCACGGCAACCCACTTAAAGGGGACGCGAAACCAAAAAGCGGACTTTCTGAGCAGGAGGCAAATAGACCCAGGAGAATGGTCTCTCTCCCTGGAGGCGTTCAGAATCCTGACCAACCGGTGGGGGACCCCACAATTGGACCTGTTTGCAACCAGGGAAAATGCCAAAGTAAGCAACTTCTTCTCCCTCCGGCCGGGAGATCGGCCGACAGCAGTAGACGCCCTAGGCCCAGACTGGGGAGAGGGGCTGGCGTACGCCTTTCCTCCGATACCGCTGATCCCCAGATTCTTACATTTCAGAACCCAGGTATGCACACTAATCCTGGTGACCCCCTTCTGGCCCAAGAGAAGCTGGTTCGGTCTTCTAGCAACATTGAGCGTCCAGGACCCAGTCACCTTCCCTACCTGGACAGATCTTCTATCGCAGGGGCCACTGAACCATCCGAGCCTAGACAAGCTCCACTTAACAGCATGGCTCTTGAGGAATCCTCACTAAAAGAGAAGGGATTCTCCGAGAGAGTAGTAGAAACGTTAATGTCCAGCAGAAAAAAAGACTACCCACCTTATCTACCAGAAAGTATGGAGAAGGTTTTCCTCATGGAGACAGGGAAGGGATCCTATCCCGGACATCCCTCTAATCTTAGAGTTCTTGCAGGAGGGCCTAGAGATGGGCCTCTCTCAAAGCACCCTCAAGGTCCAGGTCGCAGCCCTTAGCGCCATATGTGACACAAAGTTCGCAGACAACAGATGGGTCAACAGGTTCCTAGCAGCAGCAACTAGATTAGGGCCTAGACCCATAAATCTTTTTCCAGACTGGAACCTTAAATGGGCCCTAAGGGCCATGATAGCGGTACCATACGAGCCGATCGAAGCACTACCCATAAAAATGCTTACTATCAAGACCATTTTCTTAGTAGCCATCACCTCCGCAAGACGGGTTAGCGAGCTGCAGGCCTTGTCCATTCCTGAAAATCTCGGACACCAAATTAGTATTTAAAACGGACCCGGCGTTTAGGCCAAAAGTGGTATCACATTTTCATAGGTCCCAAGACATAATAATCCCCTCATTTTTTAGTAAACCTAAAAACGAGGAAGAAAAAACCCTAAGCTGCCTGGACGTTAGGAGAGCAGTCCTAGGCTACATAGAGGCGACAAGCCACTGGAGGCGGGACGACAACCTGTTCATCCAGTTCAGTGGCCCAAATAAAGGGAGCAAAGCAGCAAAAAGCTCCATAGCCAGGTGGATCCGCCTGGCCATCATAGAGTCCTATAAGGCCCTCGGGAAGGAAATCCCTTTAGCTCTTAAAGCCCATTCTACAAGGGCAGTGGCATCGTCATGGGCCGAACACAGCTCAGCCTCGGTCGAGCAGATATGCAAAGCCGCAGTCTGGAAGAAACCCCACACGTTCGTTAAACACTATAGGGTAAAAGTGCAGCAGGACGAGGACATGGCCTTTGGCCGCAAAGTCCTCTCGGCAGCAATCCCACCCTAGGGAAACTTTAGTTGGTACGTCTCAATTGGTGCTGGCGTTGAGAGGACTGGGGAAAAAATGGATTATACCTACCTGATAATCGGGTTTCCAGTAGTCTCCACGACAGCACCTGTACCTTCCCCCCCTAAATTGATAGAAAAGAAACTATAGAATATAATATAAAAAAATAAATATATAATATAATTTTATAATCAACAAAACCCCCCAGTTAAGGGAAGAAATTTAAGTTGAGCTCCTACCCCGGCAATTCGTTAGAATCCACTGAGGAAAGTGGGGGGGGGGGCTTTTAACTTCGCAGTGTGTTCGTGTGTTCCTGTCCTATCAGGAGGAGGCAATCTCAATTGGTGCTGTCGTGGAGACGACTGAAAACCCGATTATCGGGTAGGTGTCTATTTTTTTTTTCAAGCGTGGTCTGCTCTATTTTCAGAATGATGGAATGTGTTAAATGCTGTCAAACACTGATAAAAATTGCAGTAAAACACTGCATCTGTAAAATGCTGCGATTCTGATTGCAATGGGTGAGAATGGCCTTATAGTGGTGGGGCAGAATCACTGTTTATAGGGGTGGCTCAACAACCCCCACAAAAGAAGTCAGAGGGGAGCGCTGGGAGGTTTCCACATGGAAAATCTGCAGCATTTACATGGAAAACTCAGCACAGGTTTGACTTATTTTCCCCTTTGAAATTTAACCCTTTCCAATCCAGTTTGTATCCTGGTTTTCCTAGGGGGCTTACTCTTTTTCTGTCATTATACAACGGCGCTATCTGCTGGCTAAAGCCAGTACTACATGAGGTGACACGTTGGATAGGCTCCGACAGCAGAGAGGCTGGCAATATACAGTAAGAGAACCCTGACGGACTTCTTCCAACATTGGAGCTGTACAGCCTTAAATCATAATGTCTTAAGACGTCAGACAGTGGATTGGAAAGGGTTAGATGGTGACAACTGCAGTATTAGGGCTTCACAGGGATGTGGAAAAATCAAGTATAATATGCAGATAGAACCCATTGATTGCATTCTTTTTGCACATGTGGCTCTTATGGGCACAAAAAAAAAAAAAGCTGCTCTATTTTGTGTGCAAAGAGCCCCAGAGCTCTATGGGTACATATATTTGCATGAGCAAAATGCTGCACACACTGGCATCTCCTTTGGCTTAATAGCCCTTTAAGCCCAGGGGAACCTGCACAAATACACACAGTATTGTGCACAAAGTACATTGCAGAAGAAAGCTGCAACGTGCCCGTGTGAAGCCACCCGCAGGTGCAAATTCATCTGTGGATAATCTGCAGTGCGTACATACAGATGTAAATGTTCTGCAAGTAAAATCCACAATGAAGGCTGCAGATGGCGGTGATAGGGCGCATTGCAATGAATGAAATCTGCAAGAGAGTAAGCTGCAGTGGATTGCTTCAGCTGTGAGTGAATGAAGTTTACCCCCACTCCCTACCAGCAGACTGGACTTTATTGTAGTTTTTTACAAATCTGATGTCGGCAGCCAGTCAAACGACTCGCAGCCCATGTAGTATAAGATCAGAACAGATGCTTATTAGCGGGGCTCTGATTGCCAGAAGTAGATGAGCACCTCTTCATCCTCTGGCACTTGGTCATTTATTAATACATTTTTCTGAAAGGCGTTCTCCAACACTCATCAGCGATTGGGGCTCGGCCGCACACAGCGTAAAATCTTAATTGGTTGTGGCTTTACCATCAACTTTAGTAATATTAATGAAGATGAAATAAGGGTGATGGCGTCACCCAGGAAATAGGTTTATTTATAAAAGCAGTCCATGAAGTGGTGTCCTCCTCCATCAAGTGGCTTTGGCCTTGCTCTGTGGCTCAGTCTCTTGTTCGTACTCTATCTCCACATACGCTCTCTTTCTTATAGCTGCTCCTTTCAGGGGGGTCTTGCCCTTGGATTTGCCTTTTGAGGTCTTTGCTTTTTCTACTTCTTCCTCCTCTGAAGACTCCTGTTCACTGGATTCTTTCTCCTCATCGCTGCCCAGTTTATCCATATCCTGCAAAGAAAGAAGGCGGGCAACATCAGAACAAGTGCCCGGCCCCAAAACTGGTGTGACATTAGTGATATGGAGACTGTCCGGAGTAAGGAACCCACATCCGGTATACTGGTGCGCTATACACAAAGTAGATGGCAACTGCCCTTCAGCATATCACTGTCCTAATAGACAAAAATCCAAAGTACCGGAGGTAAGAGCCACCTTTATTCATCTCCATCTTAAAGTCCACGCAGACACAAGGTAAATAACAAGCATTGGGGATTTTTACTTTTTGATACCTCTGGTGCCTTGGATTTTTCTCCATATAAGGTTACATTCACATGGGCAAGCGTGATATCTGGCCAAGAAACTCAGCCGGCTATTGCGCTCTCCACCGGCACTTTGCATTGTGAAGCATTTTTGATTCAAAAATTGCATCGCTTCTGTGAAATTTGCGATCCTATCACACACTTAGGATCAGCGTTTCCCATTGGCTTCAGTGGGAAACAACACACTCACCTGCACATCGTCTGGCAGGTAAGTGCCACGGGATGGCTTTTAGGCTCCTATTGAAAACAATGAGAGAGGCGTTCTGAGAGAACACCCAATGATAGACCGGGCACGGGAATGACTCCAGTCTGTTCAAGAGATTTTATATATTCGGGCAATTTTATTGCGCATCGCCTAAAATGTGAGAATATCACTTGAGTGTATAAGCCCTCATTGGGTATTTGCTGTACGGACCACACCAAGTAGCATGAAGGCGCAGGTGGTGCACAGGGAACACATTGCTGACCGCCCGACTAGAGTTCAGGCTTTGTGCACACTGTCATATAAGTAACGGTGAGGACGATTCCTCTGTGTACCCCGCTGTATAAGCATACGTTGCCCATTGTATACTGCGTGGTATAAGCATACGTTGCCCATTGTATACTGCGTGGTATAAGCATACGTTGCCCATTGTATACTGCGTGGTATAAGCATACGTTGCCCATTGTATACTGCGTGGTATAAGCATATGTTGCCCATTGTATACTGCGTGGTATAGGTCATAGGGTGGCGCTGCACTGGACAAGTAAAGAGTTTTCTTTCTAAGAAACTTACTTCAAAATCACTCAGGTCACTTTCTTCAACCTCTTCGTCTTCTACAAACTCTCGCTTGCCGCTCTCCTGAAAACAAAGACAAACGTTACTCTTGTGATCAATCATGTGACCGGTAGTATGTTACAGCGACTGTATTGTCATCCAGAGCTCCCACAGCCTTAAAGGGATTGTCCAGGGCTTTAAGGCCACCTGTGACCCCCACGTATCTGTTCGGATTCTTCATATTCTGTACTTTGGATGTGCGAGCTGATGCACATGCGCATTACAGATTATGTTGCACCGTTGCTAGGCAATAACGCAGATCCAACGGCCTTTCTGCATTGATAACTGTGGAAGGGCCACAGGACAGGCAGCTTCCATTTACTTCACGGAATCCTCCTAGAAATAGAGCATGCTGTGATTTTCCCCCCATTAGACGAACATCGCAATCCATTTCCGCTCGTAGGCAGGACAAAACGCGTTTCCATAGCATGTCACATATGGCATTTGCTGCGGAATCCCACTCTGGATTCCCCAATGCACATCTGTTCGTGTGCAGCCGGCCTAAGTATTATGACCGATCCGGTCAACATTGCAGGGGCCTGGTCTGGTACTACAGGCACAGCTCCCATTGAAATCAATGTGCCTGCAGTACCAAACTGGTTCGCGGCAATGCAAATGGCGCTATCTGCTTTCTGCACAGTCTGCAATGACAGCTGGCCCAGCAATTAGCTGATCGATGTGGGTCACAAGTGACGGACCCCCACAATCAACTATTGTGAGGTCACCAGAAGAAAAAGTCCTAGACAACATCTTTTACCCCTTAAAAGGGGTTTTCCCAGGGAGAATACTACTGATGACCTATCCTCATCAGAGGTCATCAAGAGTTGTTCCACTGAGGTCTGTCGCTCAGGACCCCCGACTGATCAGCTGAGTGGCAGCATGCTGTCAGTGCTGCAAATACACAGAGGTCGGAGCGACGTCTCGGCGCCGCTCTCAAGTGTAGTGGCCGGAGCTTGTAACTGCAGGCACAGCACTTGTTGATTTCAATGCAGCATTTAAACATTACTGCGGTGTTCTTCAATAAATCGGATGGGCCAATACCAGTGAGTAAGGAGGGGTGCAATATTTTTGTGAAACCAATTGTGATGTCATTTTTCTTGGGGTGTGTTAAGTTAAAAATCACAGAATTTAATGGCCCTGGATGGCCTGTGCGATCCTACAGCAGAAAGGATGACAGGCTGAATATGACTGTCACACATAGAGAGTATCCACATGTCCTACGCGTTTCCATTGGACATAGGGGACAGGCTGCGGATGTGAGAAGCTGACCGCTGCTTTACGTGCAGCGTGGAGGACCAGAAACCAGTCTGGATTTAATAACCCGCTTGTACATACTTCATCTTCCTCCTCCTCTTCTTCAGACTCTGATTCGCTTGCTGCTTCCTGCTGCTCCAGGGCTTTGTCAAAGGCTTGAATAGGGAAGTTGTAGATATCGCCATACTGTGGAGGAACAATACAGAGAGATGACATCTCTGGCCGCTATCCAAAATAAATGACGTCAGCGCCTCTTCCCATCACACATCTTACCGCGCCCTGTTTCAGACGCTCCAGCAGTTCTTTCTCTATCGCGTTGTCCAACTGTGCTGCTATCAGGGCTTTTTCCTGTAATTATAAGGGTAATTCCATCAATCGTATTTATACCAAAAAGTCCTAAAATATAGTAATGTGTGGGGTTCTAGCATAAAAATAACATTTTTATCATTTCCTTTTTCCGTTTAGCCCGCCTTGGTACTGCTGGGGGTGGCCCTGGAGAGAATCAGTCTCCTTCCCCCTCTGGCAGCTGACAACATAGTCCCGTCTTCCCCTGTACAAGGCATCTTCTCAGCTACGCTCCATGTACTGCAGAAGCGGTCACTTCCTGACAAGCAGAAAGCTACTTCTTAAGACTATGATCACTATGCAGAGAGCGACTGACGTGTCCTCCAGCATCATTACGTGGACGCGCACATTGCTATACACAGTGAACACTAGGTGGCGACGTACTATGGAAGTAGCCGTTACAACTCTTTAGTGGATCATTTTACAGCATGTAAATGGCAAATTATACGACGATCTATATAATGAATATGGTATTTAAGGTATAACTGCACTTTCAACTTTTGACATGTCACAGGGACATGGCAAAAGTTTTGATCACTGGGGCTCTGGCTGTTGAGACCCCCACCGACTACGAGAATAAGTCAGCTGAAGTGCTCATCCAATTGAGGTCGCTGCTTGTATGCTGTAGATGGGCTCAAAAGAAAGTCAATGGACCAGTCTACAACTAGAAGGTGGCTCGGTCTAGCGATCGGTGGGGGTCTCGGCACCTGGAATCCCAGCGATCAAAAGTTTAGACATGTCAAAAGTTTATAGAAAGCGCAGTTACACGTTCCCCTTTAAACAATAACTCTGAATACAGAGCCGTGTTGATGAAGGTGAATGTGCATAAGGAACAGTCTGTCGGGGCATCAGCTATGGGCGTGCTGTTTGTACACAGCAGAGCACTGACCTCTCTCCTCTTCTCTCTTCTTTCCACCTTCCTGCTCAGGGGGACCAGTTTACGCCTGCGTGGGGAGACAAAATACACGTTACAGCTGGGAACGGAATTCAATGACCAAAAACTGCAACAATTAATGTATCTGGTTGTATCCATAAGACTGGACAAACCGAAGCCCTCAGTGTGTAATAATGCGTTACTTTGATAGATTGGACTTACGGATGAACTGATACCAAATATGGTTTTTGGTTTTATTATTATGTTTCTTTCATTATACGTATGGCAAAATCTTGTTTTTTTGTTTTTTTTAAATAAAAATGTAAACTAATTTTTACATTATCGGAATTAGAACTTGTGATACTTTGATCGCTCCTGCAGTATAATATAATGCCATTGTATTACATTATACTGCGATCTGACAGGCCACGCCACAGACATGATAGGCAATCTGCAATGGCAGAACTAGGGATTTTCAGAAGGCCCCCCAGCTGCCATGGCAACCCACATTCTTATCGCAGGGGGTGGTGCAGGACCCCTGAACATAGATTGGGGCATTTAAATGCTGCTGTCAACATTTAAAGGGTTAACAGCTACAATGCAAGGTGCTGCTTATCAGAGCTGTTGCGGGTGGGTGCCGGCTGCATGAAACAGCTGGCACCGCAATGTTTGGAGAGGGATCGACCCCCGATCCACCTCCGTATATACTCCGAACCTGCAGGACGTAAATGTACGTCCTGTAACGTTAAGGGGTTAAAGCGACACATTACGGTGGCAATAACTTCGCTCTCCTGCCTGAGCCGCTCTCTAAACCACCCGCACCGCGCACGCCTCATGCACCGGGCTATTCTAACAAGACCCATAATCAAGACTTCTTAGGCGCTGCATGGATGCCACCGTACCGAGCAGCGAGCAGCAGTGTCTCCGATACGCGGGAAGAGACTACAGCGCCAATAATAGGGAAAAATTAAATGGGTTTGACACAAAAGTGTATAATATGCAGAATCCTTCATTATACAATAGGTCAACTGAATGTACAAATAAAAGCCCCAAAACCAGAGAATGAATGACGATTCTCACAGCCGCCGCATGAGCTTACTGCCCCGCACCCGGGACTTACTGTCTCTTGAGCGTCAGCTTGCGGATCCGGATGAGGTACTGCGTGATCTTGGTGAACCTCTGCTTGCACTTGTGTCTGATGAACCGCGGCCAGTAGATCAGGTTTCTGTCGATCTGCTCCAGAGCCTGCTCGTAGTTCTTGCTCAGACGTACCTACCAGGAACAACGCTGGAGGTCAGCAGCATTCACATCCGGAGACAATAAGTACGTTCATGGGGTTTCTTGTATAATCAGGAGTGCATTGCCCTCTGACACACAAAGAACTTATCCCTGTAATGTAAGGAGCTGTAAGACCTGCTCACATGTACGAACCGCGGACAGGATACAGATCCCCAACACACAGCAGGACCATAAGATCCCAGGGGCATTCACATGTACGGACCGCGGACGGGATACGGATCCCCAACACACAGCAGGACCATAAGATCCCAGGGGCATTCACATGTTCCACATCCAATGTTCTGTCCCTGGTCCGCTGCAGTAAATGTCCTATTAGGGGGCTTTATATCGGGGAAACAGGACAAAAACTGAGATCCTGGATGAGATCTCATCGCCACACGATTAAGGAGATAAGGACGGGATTCTCTGTGGCCGAGCATTTCTCTAGTCACGGACACAACATGGAACACGTGAAAGTTATTATATTAAAGGCGATTTCAAATCTCAATGTCATAGAAGAACGTAGGAGTACAAGTTTATAACCATCTTTGACGCTCTCAAGACCGGAATCAACATTGAAAATGGCTTCATACTACAGTGGAGCGTATGAGAAATCTACAGCAGAGATAACACGCTGGCCTGGTGACCCCCTAACACTAATTCAGAGATCATAATACTTTTACATACACACCACTTCTGATCTATTCCATTATGCCTGAGGAAGAACCCAAAGTAGATAGGAAAGCTCGCTAGAACATCATGTCGTCTTGTTAGCCCTTACACTGGATCATATCTACAAGATGACTTGGTTTCTCTTCCCGAGAACAATCCCTCTTTGTGACCCTGTTCACCTGCAATGGAAGGCTTCCAAGCTGATTTCCAGTAGGGAAAAAGAAAATTGCCACCTGAGAAATTGCACACTACTGATTTCCATGCCAATGATCAGCCCAACTGAATGACTAATGTAGTATTACATGCCAGCCATTCAGATGAACGGCCTTCCATGTAACACAAGGCTGGCTTGTACAGAGCACGGCTTACCAACAAGATGGAAGGAGGACTCCGTGACACTTCTAGTGGCGATTTTTGGATTTCAATTTTCCTAAAGGGGTTTTTTAACAACGCCCTCACTTCTGTGGCACACAGACGCCACAAACAGGGGGGTCCAAAGCTGGCCTGTGTATTACACATGGAGAACTACTACAGCTTCACTTGATATCAGCTATTTGTCAAGGAATTTGGAAGCCATACCAGCAGTTATCAGTGGATTACTGGGCCGGCTCCATCCAAAAGTCTTGATAAGTCATCCCCTTATAGGGGTTTTCCAGGTTGAACAAGTCAACACTTTCAGTATGCATTCTTCATGATTTTAGGATCTCTGCTTGCTGTCATCCAGTAGGAACCTTCGCTTACCAGGACTATACTATTGATGATGTATCCTCAGGATAGGTCATCAATAGTTGATCGGTAGGGTCTGCTGCTCGGGATCTGCTGATCAGATGACTGAGGAGGCTGCCATGCTTGGGTGAGCCCTGCGACCTCAGCCATGCGATGTCACGTTCATTGGTTGGAAGTGAATGGAACTCACACAAGCATTGCTGTCACTTCATAGAATCATAGAATGGTAGAGTTGGAAGGGACCCCCAGGGTCATCGGGTCCAACCCCCTGCTCAGTGCAGGATCACTAAATCATCCCAGACAGATGCCTGTCCAGCCTTTGTTTGAAGACTTCCATTGAAGGAGAATTCACCACCTCCTGTGGCAACCTGTTCCACTCATTCATCACCCTCCCTGTCTAATACCTAATTTGTGTCTCCTCCCTTTCAGTTTCATCCCATTGCTTCTAGTCTTTCCTTGTGCAGATGAGAATAGGGCTGATCCCTCTGCACTGTGACAGCCCTTCAGATATTTGTAGACTGCTATTAAGTCTCCTCTCACTTTAATCAGCGGAGATCCCAATTGGCAGAGGCCCGCCGTCTTCAGTAGTTGACTTGCTGTCATGGGAGTAAACAATGAAAATGACAGCAAGCAGAGATATTGAAAATTGTAAGGAATGGGTACTGAAAGTATATTGGAAAACTAACACTTTCCATTATACAAAGAAGGACATTTAACGCTAAGAGCGCTTTTATTGCCAGCTTGGCGTTTTCTGTACTTACCCGCTCCCACATGCGTGCTGGAAATGCCGCCCTCTCGATAACCTTCATGTACAAGTAACAGATACCTGCGGGTAACAGAGAGATAGTTTCATGGATCTCCTTCCCCCATAGGCGGGGTGTAACGTCACAGTGTGTCTCACATTTACCTTTCTCTTCTTTAATGGTGGCGTACTGACTGTTGGCGAGCGGGCAGGACGAGCGGGTACACTGCCCGGTTATGTTGTACTCATTCCGACAGAAGTTCTGAGTCTTCGTCCTGGAGAAATAAAAAGTCAGCCATGGTTATAAAGGACAGCAGCCTCTCAGACAGACAGACACCACCCGACCCGTCTATTAACCCCTCACGCCAATGGACGTAATCATACATCCATGTTATGCCCAGTGGATGGCGCCGGCACAGCTCCCCATCAGTGGTGAGAGCTGGCTGTAAGATACAAATAAAACCCCACAGCGACTTAACCCTTTGCAATCCAATTTTTGATTCAGGGATTCCTAGGGTGCTTTCTCTTTCTGCCATTATACAATGGCGCCATCTGCTGGCTAGAGCCAGGACTGCGGTATAGGACATGCTGGAGAGGCCCCCTGACAACAGAGCGGCCAGTAATCTACAGTAAGAATACCCTGCCGGACGTCTTCCGACATCGGAGCTGTACAGCCTTCAGTCAGAATGTCTTTAGACGTCAGACAATGTTACTGAGCTGCATGAAGGTCATGTGATGTCACGGACCACAGGAGACGATGCGGCACTCGCTTGCCACTCCAAACAGCTGATCAGCCCCGATGATCTTATATCAATGACCTATCCTAAAGATGGGACATCAAATTTTTAAAAAGGGGAGGTCCGGGACTTTTACAATCAGTCGCGATTAGTAGTTGATCAGCAAGGTCGACCGCTTGGGATTCCCGCCAATCAGCTGATCGTCGGGCTTGCTGTCAGTGTGGACAGTGCTGGAAGCAGATAGCACTGTCCATATTGTAGTGGTCCAGGCTGGTACTGCAAGCACAGCTGCCATTAAATTGTCTGCTTCTACACTGTCTGCACTGACAGCAAGCCCAGCGATTAGTGGGGATCCCAAGTGGTGGATCAACTACTGTAATTAACTAATTGTAAAAGTCCTGGACAATGATCGGTGAGGATCCCGAGTGGCGGACACTGATGAGTATTGAGGACCCATCCTGAAAATAGGACATCAACAGATAATCCCTATAAAGGTGGTTTACAACCAAAGACATTAACCCCTTATCCACAGAATGGGGAATAAGGGTCTGATCACTGAGGATCCGTCCAGCTCAAAAGCAGCGCCAGATGTACCTTGCAGCCACTTGTCTCTTAGGCCGGTGACCGATAAGCGTCCATAATACAAACGGTGTCCCGGCCGGACTGCGGGTATCGTGACCCGAACCCAGCGCATCACAGGAGTTTATGATGTTCGTAGTCCGGCTCAGGATATAATCAGACCGGGACACCCGACCGTATCACTCATCCGTCACGGACCTTATAGAAATAATGAAGCAGCGCCAAATAGACTTGGCTGAACATTCAGGACTCATCACCGGAGAAGCTGACACTTACTTCATCTTGAAGGAGCAGAACTGCTGATTCCCCACAATATCCCAGATAACCTGGAAGGAGAGAAACGGATCGTAAGAAATGGAGAGGATACAAACCGGCACTCAAAGGGTGTCCAGGATTAGGAAAACATGGCTACTTTCTTCCAGAAACAGCGCCTCTCCTGTCCGTAGGCTGTGTGTGGTATTGCAGTGAATGGAGCTGTAATACCACATACAACCTGTGGACAGGGGTGGCGCTGTTTCTGGCAGCCATGTTTTTCTAATCCCGGACATCCTTTACTCTAAAGCTTTAGGATGGGGCTACACAGCAACTTTGGCCACTATATTTGTTGTACAGCCAAAAACTGAAGTATTGCCGTGCTTCATGGGAACCGCAAGTAGCAACAACTTCTGTAAGCAGCCCGACAAGTTTAGAGGTCTTCTGATTGTTGGGTTACAGGACCTTGCAATGCGAACACGCTCACTTACATTAGAGGGTCCGCACACGTGTGACCTCCACTTCATTCCTCTGGGGACGGTCAGGACCCCCGTTCTCAGGATCAGTGAGGCTCCCAGCAGCTGGAGCACCACTGATCATAAAGCTATCCTGTCCTGTGGATGGGGAATATCGGTACCTCTCCATGGGAGGACTGTCCGGCACGCAAGCATCCGACAGCCATCGCAGTGCCAACCGCTCACTGAATGGAGACGGAGCGCTCTGGAGATCTCTTCCGGCTGCCCTCTCCATTCACAGTAAAGAGGCAGTTGTTCACAGATGAGACTGCCTGGTTACACGGCCGACAGTCGCGCCCGTTTATAGGTGAGTGATTCATTCTCATTCACTTGCCCTGTTGGGTCCCTCGTCTACACTGGGCGACGGTCGCCCATGATAGCTCTTTTAAGCAATCACTCAGGCGATAAGCGGCCCGTGTAAAAGGAACTTTCTAGCTGGAGTTCAGTTGGATGAGGTCACATTTAACCCCTCGCAGCGCCGTTGTTTCCAGCTTAGCAATAATTAAAAAAAATAAAGGTTGTGAACGTATTAAGAGGATTTGTGCTTGTTATTCAGGGGTTAATACAATTAAGTTCGAAGAAGGTCATACGGCATAAACTGGACTGGACTATCCTTGATGCTGGGGGCCTGAGCATTTCCTGGAGACCGTATTTAGTCATTGTATTCGTTATGCTCATCAATGTAGTTAATGTACGCACTCGTCACATGATATATTCATTCATCAGTACTGAACTGTGGTAATAGTTTGTGTAGGGAGTCGTCCCCTGTGATTGGAGCACCACACACGTCTTTGTTCTACTTCGCACTATTAATAAGATAACACTGAGCTTGTACCTCAGCAGGAGGACAGCAGTGACTTCACTCGCCTCGTTCTTTCCCCAATGATCATCGCTAATTAATTTGGACACATGAGGGAACTCAGATTCTGGTAGCCTAGATGTAAAGGAGTACTCCAACAAGGCTCTATTGTTTTGTGTCTACAGCTGCTACGCATCTCCATGGTAACAGACTGCAAACAAACCTGCGTAGTCTGATCTTGTGGCCATATTTTCTTCTATCGGTTGTCTAGGGCAGTGTTCCCCAACTCCAGTCCTCACGGACCCCAACAGGTCATGTTTTCAGGATTTCCTCAGTATCGCACAGGTGATGTAATTATTGTCAGACATTGCCACAGGTGTTCCTACTATAGGGGATCCTGAAAACATGACCCGTTGGTGGTCCCTGAGGACTGGAGTTGGGGACCCCTGGTCTAGGTCTTCCTTGCCACCAAATGAAAGTCAGCACAGGGTAGAGTATAAAGGCAGGATGAGACTATGCAGGGTTTGTTTGTAGTCTGTTGCCATGGAGAAGCATAGCTCTGCAGAGGAGCTGTAAACACAAAATAATAAGGCATTTTTAATTAACACCTTTCGCAAAGTAATGGCCCTTTTACACGGGCCGACGTTTTTTCGAAAAACTGCATGATCGCCAGCGCCCCCACCTATGGTCATTAGCACTCGTGCCGCTGAACAAACCATAAAAGGTCTTCGTGTCTGCTCTTGTGCTGCCATGGGGAGGCGCTGTACAGAGCCTGTGTGGGACATACAGGAAGAGCGGAGGGCACTCACCTGCCTTAGGGCCCTTCCACAGACCAGACCCCGTTCTCTCCCTCCATGTTTTCACCAATTGGCGTGGTTTACAGTCGTGTGTAAGCGCCCTTGTCAGGACGTCTGCACCGTGGCGGTCCATCACTGAAGACCCCCTTTCATACGGGCAGATTTACACACCACGCAGTGAATAGAACACATTGCTTTCAGCGGGTTCATCACATGCATGTACTTCCCTGCGCGACTCGGTCACCCAAAAAACGCAGCGTGCTGCATTGTCCTACACATCTGCCCACCCAAAGCCCATGGGGATGTGAAGACATGCGCAAAATACGCCAGGAGACGCGTGAAGCCCTGCGGAGTTGTGGAGTATGAAGAACACATCCAGAACTAGTTAGCCACTTCAATCCGTGCGTCTTTGTTTTCCGCGTCCGAACAAATATGTCCAGCGGGCGCAAAAAGTAATGAAAAAAACGCCGACATGTGCAAAAAAGGAGTGTTCAGTCCGCAAATACGAAGCGCTCGCAACTACACCTGCGCTGGTGTGAAGTGGCGGAGGGTCCCTGGAGAGTTCATGCGGATGATGTCATCGTTCGCTCGTCTACACACAGATACAGCGTTGGCTCCTACAGAAATCATTCACGTGCCCCCCTCATTAATGTAGTAGAATGGGCCGAAGAAGCACCGGGGCCGTGACGTCACCCCCTGAGAGACCCTCGCTGAATGATAAAGTATGTGCCCCCCTCCCAGCTCTATACTCACATCGTCGTGCTGCATCTTGGCGGCTTCTCGTTAAATCCTCTCCTCCCTGACTCACACGGTGCACGCGTGTAGTTCTCAGCGAGCCGCCATCTGTAAAGACCGAGTCTCGCGAGATTTCACGGAACTCCCGTCTGAAAACCTGTTCCTCAACCAACATGGCGGACAGCGGCCTGCGATTGGTCAATGTGTTTGCATATATTAGCATATGTAATTTTTCACTTTTAACTCCACTGTATCATATTTGAGTATGTAGTTGACGGTTTAGTAAGTAGCACAACCCAACCTCACTGCACGGCCGGTCAGCTGACGGCGGTATGTGGCAGCTAGGCATGTAGTCGCTATAATACTAATGAGGACCGTCCGCCCCCCGGGTTGTACTGCGCCCGGCAAACCGTTGATCCTTCTGGTTCAGAAGTGTGATGAATGGGTGTTCACACGGCTGTGTGAGATGTGCGGCCCTCTGTTACGACGTGGCACATGACCCTTCTGATCCTGAACCAGGGATGGCATTGTCTGGGGCTGGCTGATCGGAGAGCTGCTCTTGTATTAGGAAACGATAGAAGTTCCAAGTTCATAGCTATGGGCAACTCCTCATCTGCTGTATGGCCGTGTCTGAGGTGATGGGGTTGACTGCTTACGGCTTTTTACCCATGTGTTGGTTTTAGTGTCCTATCTTTCCTTTAGCTACCAAAATGATTTTTGCAGTTTTTTTTTTTTTTTGCCTGAGATCTATTTTCTTATATCTTTCTTCACTATTTTTTTTTTTATTTTTTCTTTAAAAAGGTTTTTTTTTGTAGTGTATTTACGCTATAATTAAGTATGGGAACAGGTTCGTCACTCTGTTTTAGATGACGTTTTTATATATAATATGTAGGGTTTTGGATTAGAGGGTGTAGATGGTGACTTTTGTTTGGTGTCTGTTTTGGGTTATTTAATCCTTTAGTGACGGAGCTTTTTTGCTCTTTTTCCATCTTTGTTTTTTTCCTACTCCCTTTAAAAAAAATCGTAACTCCTTTATTTATCTATCGACGTCGCTGTATGAGGGCTTGTTTTGGCGGGACGAGTTGTAGTTTTCAATGGTGCTATTATGCCATATAATGTACTGAAAAACTTAATCTTTTTTTTTTTTTTTAAGTGGAGAGAAATAGAAAAAAAATGACATTCCACCATCTTTCGTTGCGTCCTGTTTCTACGGCACACAAACTGCAACAAAAACGACCCGATAACTTTATTCTATGTTTCAGTATGATTATTACAATACCAAACTTGTGTAGTTTATTTTTGCTGTTCTTGTACTGCAGGATGTAAAGGGTTAAGTAGCAAGTATTGAAGGATTCTCTGGCCCCGGCTGTTTGAGCAGGTGCCAGGCTGTTATCCAGCAGCCGGGCACTTGCTTCCCTGGCACAGGAGACCTGCATCAGGTTCCTGACAACGCATTAGAATAAAGCCCCTTAGCCGCTGCCATCCATCAAAAGGCGTATGGGCTGTCATTAAGGGGTTAATCCCTTAGCCCTTATTCACATGGACGTGAATATGCTATGTATTACCCATGTGACACGCAATGTATAGAAACCATTGATTTCAACAGGTTCATCTACAGCTGCATATTTTTCATGGGACTTTTGGGGGGGAAAAAACCCTCAGCATGTCCCATCTTATGTATTACACACTGTAATATCCGGCTGAAATCCATGGCCGTGCCTAAATACCCAGGACCCCGGTGGGTTCACTTCGTATTTAATAGAGATGAGCGAGCGTACTCACTAAGGCAAACTACTCAAGCAAGTAGTGCCTTATTCGAGTACCTGCCCGCTCGTCTCTAAAGATTCGGGTGCCGGCGGGGAGGAACGGGGGGGGGGGGGGGGGAGGGAGATCTCTCACTCCCTCTCTTCCTCCCCCCCCCCCCCCCCCCATCCCCCGCTCACTCCCACAACTCGCTGCTCTCCCCCGCCGGCACCCAACTCTTTAGAGATGAGCAGGCAGGTACACGCATAAGGCACTGCTCGCTACAGTAGTTTGCCTTATTGAGTACGCTCGCTCAACTCTAGTATTTTTAAGCATATTTTTTTTCTTTTTTGACTCGCAAATACATGGTGTATTCACACGTGCAAACCCCCCCCCCCCCCCCCCAACCTACAGATGGGCGGCGACATGCTGGATACTAGTGTATTTTGGCCCATCAATATACTGTGTGTTCACAGGCTGAAATATACAAGTGGCCGTGTGAACGCACCCTAAATGATGCAACTTTTTTTAAACTTTTTTTTCTCTGCACTTTCAAAAAATCCTAACTTTAATCCTTCGCTCTGTCTCAGCATCGTTTTCAGTGGTTCTGTAAGGCCTCGTTCACATGGAGCAGACTTTCTGTGCAGACGATAATTTGAGAATCTCGGGCCGACTTCACACGGCTAAGTCGTGAGGTTCGTGCGTTTGCAAGACGCATGCGTATGAACCCCATTCTTCTGAACGGAGTCATGTACATGAGCGTGTCCGGTTTTTGTGTTCTTTGGAACGCATCACATTATTTTCAATGGGACAGTAAGACGCACGGCACGCTGCGCGATGTGAGGGTCCCCATTGGAAACACTTGCCGATCCTCCAACGCGGCTGAAAGCTGAACCGGATGATCTCTACTTTACGGAAGTTATGGGAAATGTGTTTGGCATAAAAACATTGGCGTGAAAACGGACGCTAGTGAGCGGGATACCGGGTTGAGTTTCTTAGCCAGATATCTCGCTCGCCTATGTAATTTAATTCCACAGCGTGTCAATTCTATCGCCGTCTACATGGAAATCTTCTCAATGAGGCCATTTTAATTTTTTTTATAATTTAATTACCTTTTATTTTTTCAAAATTTTTTTTTTTTTTACAACTGAACAGCACCTCACAATCTCATTACAGGGGAAAAGTGGGTATTTGAGACCCCTCAACACCGGTCAGGGCATCTAAGGGGTTAACAGCTGCAATTAGTGTGAATGCTGATTGGGGCAATTGCAGGTGGGTGTCACTTGTCAGACAGCCGGCACCTGCTGTCTATGGAGTGGGATTGACTGCCTTTCCCCTTCATACATTCTAGGCACGCTGGGCTTGTAACTGTATGCCAATGGGGTGTGAATGGGTTAATGATCACAACCAGTGGCATCTGCTAGAATTGTCAGGAGGTCCCACATGTAGATGCTGTAGGTCAGTGCTGCATTCTTTAGCCTCCATGAGATATGGGGGTAGAAGACCCACCAGAGCACCTCACCTGGGCTTGTGAGGGTGATTACTGGATCCTAGAGGTCTGAGCCATGGTACGAATTGTCTTGGGGTGATGGTACGGTACATGTGCGGCATGGACCCCAGTTGTGTACAAGGCACTGTGCAGGCTCGTGGTTGTTCCATACTGGTGTGTGCTGTGTTCTCATGGCATGGGTTGGGTACACAGGTTCTCCTAAACACATTAACCAGTGTCCTGCTGCATTTCACTGCTTGGTGACCATTTGCAGCCCATCATGGACTTCATACACCTCCACAATGATGGGATATTCCAGCAGGATCCCCTTGGGACACCTTGCACGTTTTCAATGGGACCTTTAAAAGCCATCACATGCAAAGGCATAACTTGAAGCTCCTGGGCCCCCATGCAAAACCTGTAACAGGGCCCCCAACTATAATGCTTTATTCATAGTACTGGGCTCCCTATATGAAGAAGCTAGGCCTTATGGGCCCCCTAAGGCTCCTTGGCCCGGGTGCAACCGCAACCCCTGCATCTCCTATAGTTACGCCAGTGATCACATGGCACTCATATGTTGTGCGATGTGATGCTTCCCATTAAAATCAATGGGAAACGCTTGTGATCCTTTGATGCAACATCATGTAACTCCCTTATTGATGCACACTTCAACTTGGAGTCAGATCATGACTGACTTGGAGCTAATGTGTCTGACTTGGAAGTCAGGTCACACTGCAACAACGTGAAATCCCAAGGGATTCCAGAAAGTGAGTCCACCTCTAAACAATATCTACAGAGCCTTATGAAAACATTGCTGCTGGAGTGTCCAGTACAGGACTTTATAGTTGGCCGAGCACACAGACCTCCTCACTGTAAACATCTGGAAGATCATATACCCAGAGATGTTTTGGCCCATATCCACTTCTTCCAAAGCAAATCCTCTACTTGCACCATACTAATCTTTGTCTTTGCGCACTTGTCTGCGACAACCCTGGCTCAGAGCTGACAATTACTCCCAGTTACCAAGGCACTCGGATCACAAAACCCTGTACAGGTGGGGGATTTCGTCTAGGTCTTCTCACCACTAAGGATAACTAAGTGCCTCGTGTGGCGTGGAGTGTTAAGGCAGCAGTATGCAGTCCTAAGCTCTCGCTCACAACCTGAAGGTTGCAGGTTCAATACCCCCATGGTAGCTGGCTCAAGGTTGACTCGGCCTTCAATCCTACTGAGATCTGTAAAATAAGTACCCAGCTTCCTGGGGGTTAATAAATAAATTGCCTGAAAGCACTGCGGAATAAGTTGGCGCTATACAAATAAGTCCCTTTGCCCTTTTTCCTCGTTTGTTACCAAGTCTTTGGAGGATGGAATTGGCCTTTGAAAGCAATAGAACCTAAATGTTTCCTTACCTGTCAAAGACCCTAATCGCCTCCTGCAACACCATGAGATCTCACAAGCAATCACAGCGTTAACCATTTCATATACCATGTTTGTTGCTATAAAAACCAGGAAACATCTGAGAACTTCTACCTTTCCTCTTCCCGTTATATTACAGGTACGTCCATTTGGCACATGGCTGCATGGGAGCGTCCACCAACGTTCCACAACTTGGACTGTATGTATCACTACAAAACTTTGCCTTTTTTACCTGCTAATTATGGTGATTAAAGGGGTTGTCCCGCGCCGAAACGTTTTTTTTTTTTTTTAACCCCCCCCCCCCCCCCCCCGTTCGGCGCGAGACAACCCCGATGCAGGGGTTAAAAAAACAAACCGCTCAGCGCTTACCTGAATCCCGGCGGTCCGGCGTCTTCATACTTACCTGCTGAAGATGGCCGCCGGGGTCTGCTCCCTCCGTGGACCGCAGCTCTTCTGTGCGGTCCATTGCTGATTCCAGCCTCCTGATTGGCTGGAATCGGCACGTGACGGGGCGGAGCTACACGGAGCCGGCATTCTGCACGAGCGGCTCCATTGAAGAGAGCAGAAGACCCGGACTGCGCAAGCGTGGCTAATTTGGCCATCGGAGGGCGAAAATTAGTCGGCTCCATGGGAACGAGGACGACAGCAACGGAGCAGGTAAGTAAAAAACTTTTTATAACTTCTGTATGGCTCATAATTAATGCACAATGTACATTACAAAGTGCATTAATATGGCCATACAGAAGTGTATAGACCCACTTGCTGCCGCGGGACAACCCCTTTAAGACTGTTTTGTTAAAGGGGTTGTCCCGCGAAAGCAAGTGGGGTTCAGCACTTCTGTATGGCCATATTAATGCACTTTGTAATGTACATCGTGCATTAATTATGAGCCATACAGAAGTTATTCACTTACCTGTTCCGTTGCTAGCGTCCTCGTCTCCATGGTGCCGTCTAATTTCAGCGTCTAATCGCCCGATTAGACGCGCTTGCGCAATCCAGTCTTCTCTCTTCTGAATGGGGCCGCTCGTGCCGGAGAGCTGGTCCTCGTAGCTCCGCCCCGTCACGTGTGCCGATTCCAGCCAATCAGGAGGCTGGAATCGGCAATGGAACGCACAGAGCCCACGGTGCACCATGGGAGAAGACCTGCGGTCCACCGTGGGTGAAGATCCCGGCGGCCATCTTCGCAAGGTAAGTAAGAAGTCACCGGAGCGTGGGGATTCGGGTAAGTACTATCTGGTTTTTTTTTTTATCCCTGCATCGGGTTTGTCTCACGCCGAACGGGGGGGGGGGGGGGGGGCTATTGAGAAAAAAAAAACATTTCGGCGCGGGACAACCCCTTTAAATGTTGAAGGGCTGTAGAGCCCATGAACAGTCCTATATCTGAGAGCATGTAAAGTCATTATTTCCAGATACTTTTTGTGCACAGAAGACGCTCATGGCCTCAAAGGACGCCTTTCGCGTAAAACACCCAAGCTATCCTAATATAGGCCAACCTCACTACAATCTAGAGGAGTGAATTGTGATACATCCTGTAGCATTTCAGCTGAATAAAGAGGAACTGGACTCTTGGAAGGGCCATAACCCCCACACCTCTACACTAGCTGCCATTGATGCTCCAAACAATAAACAGGACCTTTACCCAAAACTTCTACACATTGTTTCCAAACTAAAACAAAGCAGATTCTCACTTGCAGAGATCTCAGTACAGTATGAGACCATTGGTCCAGTCCCAACCGCTGAACTGTGTAGACGTGTCCAATCCCTGGGGGATAGATGGTGGATAGAAGAACATGATGTCTGGTGAGCCATGCGTAGCTCTAAGGACTATTCCTGTTACTCACATGTTCACAACAGTTACTAGAGGGCTAATATGTCTGTAATTGATAGGCATGTATTCTTGCCATCTCAGAAATTCACAATCGCGATGATTCCTGGGTCCGATCATACTTTAACTATGGAGGAACAATATAATCAAACCCCAACATACTTGTGGCGAAGTAACAACTTCTTGCTGTCGCAGCCAGGACACAACGACCCTCCTGAAAGACCTAAGGGAATGTTTGAATATTAATGGGTCCCCTGAGATAAACGCCCATGTCATGTGGAACGCAACATAATCACACATCAGCGGCTCCTTCGTAAGGTTGGGACAGGATGTAAAAAGAACTACATGCCTACAAGAGATATTAAGGGACACAACAAGCAGAAGAACTATTTCAATACAGACAGACACTCCAAAATCTATTGTTTTAGAGTTGTGAGAGGAAACCAGAAAGAATCCAAACCCAATGTTACTCCCAAAACAACAAATCTGGAAAGGATTGGCTTCTTGTCTTAAGGCCCAACATGTTGAATCCCAGATCTCATGGTGGAGGCTTGATGGCCAGACACATCAGGTACACTTACAAAACTATTTGGTAAATCCTGCTCCTAATCTCTCTGGCACCTACCTACGCCGTCCTATCTCTCGCCATTGATTCGTATCTCTTTAAGGGGTCTTTCCTGCGAGCGTACGTGTTTTTACATGCGCCCGCTGGTGCAGTAAAAAAACGTGTGAGTGCGCACACAAATCTAATGTGTGTGCACCCGTTCAGACAGCACGGGCCCAGAGCATATACATTGAGGCCACAATGCCGTTGCCCCCCCCCCCCCCGTCAGCCCACCTCCTCTCTCCTTCCCTCTGGCTGTTTGCAATTGGAGTGGGCGGGATGGGGGTGGAGGTAAGCACCCTCCCTGCCCCTTGTCTGCAGCCAGCAATGGGAGGGGGGAAGCACCTGTCCCACCCCCTCCCATTGCAAACAGCTGGAGGGGAGGAGAGGAAGGGGAGGGAGTTTAGCAGTCACACTGCTAAACTCCCTCCCTTCTCCAGCCGCTGTCATTGGCTCCCATAGCAATCTATGCCGCGGTCGATGTATTCCGGGCACAAAGATAGTTCCAGGACTATCTTTGCTGCCCGGGTGCTTTTACGCCGTGGGAATACGCCTGTGTGACCTGACGCATTGGAATCCAATGCATCAGATCGTGTATCGGCAAGCGTGGAAACAGTGGCTTATATACGCTCGTGTGAATAAGCCCTAACAACGTAGAAAATATTTCACAACCATTGGAAACACGAGGAGCAGTTGCAGAGTTGCACCAACATGCTATCCTCTTCCTGAACATCTCTAATTGGGTCTCACTAGTCTGGTGCAATTATTGCACCATATGATCAGTTCGTGTCTCACCATAGTGACACATTGGAAAGTATGGATGTCCCTAGTATAGGAGAAACTGTATCCACCATCGGGTGGGCGCAGACCCCATCCCTGGCATAAGACAAGTCCTGGGTGCGAGATGGCAGATGCGTGGAAACTGATCCGACTACTTCTTACAAACCGGGTGATTACTCTTATAGCTATGTGTTTCCTTTTAGTTTTACTGCTTTTCCTTCGTTCTGTTTTATAGATTTCGATTACATCATTGATTACTATACAACTCACTATATGCCACACGACCTACTATGACCTCATGAAACATGATCAGCTCACTTTGTGTTCTGTTTTAAAATTTAATAAAAACATTGAAACAAAAAATGAAGTGCCTTTTTGTTTTTTGTAATTTTCATCTCCACATTTCAGAATCAATAAGTGTTTATTTTTCCATTGACCTTGCCATATGAGGGCTCGTTCACTACGTGATGAGATGTAGCATTTTGGGGGGTTGATATGTATTCTATAACATTTATTTGGGAGGACAAGGTAAAACAATGCATCAATTCTGCATTGACTTTTTTCTTTTATGTCGATCACTATGTGATATAAGACCTGATAACTTTTTTTTTTTCTGTATATCGGCACAATTACAATAAAGTTATATAAAGGGATATATGAATCGCTGCATTCAAAGTCCCATTGTTTTTTTTTGTTTTTTTTGAGAGGCAAAACAAAGTATTTCGGCTCCCTTTCTTGCTTTCTTTAAATGGTGTTTGCTGTGCAGGATAAAGTGTCTTCAATTTATGGTACAGATTGTTAAAGATGTGGTGATAATGAAAAATGCCCCCCCCCCCCCCCCCCCCCCCATTGTTCTTATGTCCTTCTTAAGGAACTTGAACCTCTGATCTCATGATCGTAGAATGGATCTTTAGGTGGTTTTTTACTTTGGATTGCAATTAGTGGAATCCACTTTAAGTCCACCGCTCTTCCACAGTAGATGGTAAGTGCTGTGGATTTCTTCCGCGGTGAGTGGAGTTTGTCGTCTTACTCCTACTTACCGTGTTTCCCCGATAGTAAGACACCCCCGATTGTAAGACGTGTCAGGGGGGTCGGCCAATGTAAGCCGTACCCCGAAAGTAAGACATACCGTAGGAAAAAAAAAATCATTACTCACCTCCCCCGGCGTTCTGTCGCGCTCCGGCAGGATGTCGCTCGCTCCTCGTCCCCGGCGCAGCATTGCTTTCTGAATGCGAGGGCTTGAAATCCCCGCCTCCAGAAAGCTAATACACACGCCGTCAGCCAGTTACAGAATGGCTGTGATTGGCTGAAGGCACACGTGGCTTCAGCCAATCACACTATTCAATGACATCATTGAATGGCTGTGATTGGCTGAAGGCGCACGTGGCTTCAGCCAATCACACCCATTCAATGATGTCAATGAATAGTGTGATTGGCTGAAGCCACGTGCGCCTTCAGCCAATCACAGCCATTTAATGCTGTCATTGAATGGCTGTAGCTGGCTGACGGCGTGTGTATTCGCTTTCTGGAGGTGGGGATTTCAAGCCCCGCATTCAGAAAGCAATGCTGCGCCGGGGACGAGGAGCGAGCGACATCCTGCCGGAGCGTGACAGAACGCTGGGGGAGGTGAGTAATGATTTTTTTTTTTTATTATAAGACATACCCCGAAAGTAAGACATAGTGGGGCTTTTGGGGATAAAAAGAAAGTAAGACACTGTCTTACTTTCGGGGAAACACGGTAGTACTTCCCACAAGGGGGTATCGTACCCTCCGGCCCGCTTTGTCGGCCTCTTCAAGTAGTCAATTGCAAACCTGGTGTGCATGGGTAGGGAAACTGAGATAATAGATGGCAAGTAAAAGCCCCTCTGGTCCATCTAGTCGGCCCTCATATTATTTCTCTTAGGATGGACCTTTGCTTGTCCCAGGCAGCCTTACACTCATTTATTGTTTTTTTTCAAGCACATCTGCTGGAAGTTTGTTCTACGCATCTAAGACTTATTCTGCAGAAATAAGAGAAAACTGCAAAATATTGTAACAAATGCAAATAATTGCTTGTAACCACTAGATGGCAGGTTATGTCAAAAGAAAGCTTGGTCTCAAACATACTCGGGCCGTGGGCCTGTCCTGTTGTTGAGACCTTCTCCCCGATCGGGCTTACCCTGGTCCTAATAGCCACGTGGTTGCGCTGTTTTCTGCTGATGTACGTAAGTACTATATTTTAATGAGACTCTGAACGATTTTGAATGGTCTTGCATCAGACATTGTAACCAAATCTGTCTTTTTTCATGTCTGTACTTGTTGAATAATCAAAAAATTTTCAATAAACACTGATTATAAAAAAAAAAAAGCTTGGTCTACTATAAGATCGCATATCGGCGCATACACCTTTGTTAAAACAAACAAACAAAAAAAAACAATTCTCCCCTAGATGTCATTTTGCTGCAAGATTCGGCATGCGCTTTCATCTCAGGCAGATGTACAAATGAGAGTTGTAATGATTAGATGAACAGTCTTGTCACCTGAGGCCCTAAAAGTGCTTCCCCCCCCCCCTTAGCATATAAAAGCCTCTCGGAGGCTCCTTGTGTGTAGTGACCTCTTCTTGCATGGAGCTTGTTGACCACTAGACACCTCTACAGCACAAAGGTCACCCCGTTACCAGCGGGAGGTGCATTATTGAGATGTGAGTAGCTGGATGGGTGTATCGGTGAATTGTCCCCCACCAGCTGTTCTGACCAGACTGTTAGGAGGTGTTGGACCAGTGGATGTGTGAGGGCACACAAGGTGACCGGGCTCAGGACCCCCTACAGACCACCAGTAGAGAGGAGCGTCTGACCAGACTGTTAGGAGGTGTTGGGACCAGTGGATGTGTGACGGCACACAAGGTGACCGGGCTCAGGGCCCCCAATAAGCCACTAGTAGAGAGGAGCATCTGACCAGACTGGTAGGAGGTGCTGGGATCAGTGGATGTGTGAGGGCACACAAGGTGACCGGGCTCAGCACTCCTCCTACAGACCACCAGTAGAGAGGAGCGTCTGACCAGACTGTTAGGAAGTGTTGGATCCAGTGGATGAGGGCACACCAGGTGACCGAGCTCGGGACGCCCCCTACAGACCACCAGTAGAGAGGAGCGTCTGACCAGACTGTTAGGAGGTGTTGTGACCAGTGGATGTGTGAGGGCACACAAGGTGACCGGGCTCAGGACCCCCTACAGACCACCAGTAGGGAGGAGCGTCTGACCAGACTGTTAGGAGGTGTTGGGACCAGTGGATCGGGACCCACAAGGTGACCAGGCTCAGGACGCCCCCTAAAGACCACCAGTAGAGAGGAGCGTCTGACCAGACTGTTAGGAGGTGTTGGGACTAGTGGATGTGTGAGGGCACACAAGGTGACCGGGCTCAGGATGCCCCTTACAGACCACTAGTAGAGAGGAGCGTCTGACCATAGTGTTAGAGGGTGCTGGGACCAGTGGATATGAGGGTACACAAGGTGACCGGGCTCAGGACCACCAGTAGAGAGGAGCGTCTGACCAGACTGTTAGGAGGTGTTGGGACCAGTAGATGTGTGAGGACACACAAGGTGACCGGGCTCAGGACACTCCTCACAGACGAGTAGAGAGGAGCATCCAACAAGCCCCCGCAGCTCTAACTATTTTGTTGTCCACCATCCAGAGACAGGTGCTGCCATCGTTACACCCTGTGTCTGTCGGAACTATTTCCAAGCATAAGGAGATTTGGTCACATGGCCCCCTTACATGTACGGCCTTTAACATCCCCTTTTGCCTTAGTTTGCAGTGAGGTTGTGATGCTACGGAGTGGACTAGGTTGTCTTCAGCAATGAATCCAGGTTTAGTTTGAGGGCTGACAACGGCCGTGTTCGTGTCTGGAGACCTCAGGGTGAGCGCTTCAATCCTACCTTTGCTGTGGAGCGGCCCACTGCCCCCTGCTGGTGTGATGGTCTGGGGGCTGTTGCGTACAACAGTTGCTCCCCCCAGTAGTGGTACAAGGGACAATGACAGCTCAGCGATATGTTCAGGACATCCTGCAGCCACATGTGTTCCTCTCATGGCGGCTTCCAGCAGAATTAATGCTCGTCCGCACACAAGGGGGTCATAGTAATGTCCCCACATTTTCACACTTCCATGACTGCCAATTGCCAGGTTTATTGCCAATAGAACATGTATGGGACCGTCTGGGATGCCAACTTCCACAGTCTACAGGTTTGCATGATCTAGAGGCTCAATTACAGTGAATGTGGAGTGATATGATGCAGGATACCATACAGAACCTATATGCCTCCATGCTTGCTGGTATTGCATCTTGTATCCAAGCTAGAGGTGGTACAACAGGATACTAGAGCCTTCATGCCCACCCGTATCACATCTTGCACCGCCTCTAGCTTGGATACAGCAGGGTACTCGGTCCCCTATGCCTGCCCGTCTCACATCTTGTATCATACTTTACAATGTTTTATTGAATGGGCTTTACAACATTAAAAGCAGATAATAGTGTAAAACAGAAACAAATCATACACTCCTTCCCAATTGCCAACTCTGCCCAGAACCACCACTCTGGTCCCTGAAAGCAACTGTAGTGATTAGAGATGAGCGAACGTACTCGTCCGAGCTTGATACTCGTTCGAGTATTAGCGTGTTCGAGATGCTCGTTACTAGAGACAAGCACCATGCGATGTTCGAGTTACTTTCACTTTCATCTCTCAGACGTTAGCGCGCTTTTCTGGCCAATAGAAAGACAGGGAAGGCATTACAACTTCCCCCTGTGACGTTCAAGCCCTATACCACCCCCCTGCAGTGAGTGGCTGGCGAGATCAGGTGTCACCCGAGTATATAAATCGGCCCCTCCCACGGCTCGCCACAGATGCGTTCTGACAGAGATCAGGGAAAGTGCTGCTGGTGCCGGAGCTGCTATAGGGAGAGTGTTAGGAGTTAGTGTAGGCTTCAAGAACCCCAACGGTCCTTCTTAGGGCCACATCTGACCGTGTGCAGTACTGTGGAGGCTGCTTTTAGCAGTGTCGCACAATTTTTTTTGGACAGCCATTATCTGCTATTTATTTATTGACTTCTATACTTACCTGTGAAGATGGCCGCCGGAATCCTCTTCTTCCGTGGACCGCAGCTCTTCTGTGCGGTCCATTGCCGATTCCAGCCTCCTGATTGGCTGGAATCGGCACGTGACGGGGCGGAGCTACACGGAGCCGGCATCCTGCACGAAAGGCTCCATAGAAGAAAGCAGAAGACCCGGACTGCGCAAGCGCGGCTAATTTGGCCATCGGAGGGCGAAAATTAGTCGGCACCATGGAGACGAGGACGCCAGCAACGGAGCAGGTAAGTAAAAAACTTTTTATAACTTCTGTATGGCTCATAATTAATGCACAATGTATATTACAAAGTGCATTAATATGGCCATACAGAAGTGTATAGACCCACTTGCTGCCGCGGGACAACCCCTTTAAGTGATCATGTAGGATACTGTATTAAACATTTTCTGCATCTTTCATACAAGTTTTATATCTGCTACTCAGTAATTCTTTGTGATTTGTATTCACTTCTGTATGTACAGCCGGTGGGTTCCAGGGAGCCACCCATGCTGTCGGTCCACACGGAGTTGTAACTGCATGTGTCCACTTCTAAAGAACCCCAGTCTGACTGGGGCATGCAGACACCTTGACAGAATGAATAGTGTGTGGCACATAGGTTCCCCATTGCTATGCCCACGTGTGCAGCTCCTGATGGCGGTGGCACAGGATTATGTTTCTCATTGCTTCTGTACAGCATTGTGGGCTATCGCCCCGCCCCTTTTAAAGAGGGTCGCTGCCTAGCCGTGCCAACCCTCTGCAGTGTGTGCCTGCGGTTCCTCCTCATGGCAGACACACTTATAAATAGACATGAGGGTGGTGTGGCATGAGGGCAGCTGAAGGCTGCGCAGGGACACTTTGGTGTGCACTGTGGACACTGGGTCGTGCGGGGGGGGGGGGGTTGGGCAGCATGTAACCCAGGAGAAGTGGCAGCGGAGTGTCATGCAGGCAGTGATTGTGCTTTGTTGGAGGTAGTGTGGTGCTTAGCTAAGGTATGCATTGCTAATGAGGGCTTTTCAGAAGTAAAAGTTGTTGGGGGGGGGGGGCACTCTTGCCGCTATTGTGGCTTAATAGTGGGACCTGTGAACTTGAGATGCAGCCCAACATGTAGCCCCTCGCCTGCCCTATCCGTTGCTGTGTCGTTCCCATCACTTTCTTGAATGTCCCATACAAAAATGCTCGGGTCGCCCATTGACTTCAGTGGGGTTCGTTACTCGAAACGAACCCTCGAGCATCGCGATAATTTCGTCCCGAGTAACGAGCACCCAAGCATTTTGGTGCTCACTCATCTCTAGTAGTGATCACATGCCATTTACCACCCAGTGCCAATCACTTGCCACAGCAGTCACGTGCCACTCATGCACAAATTCATAACCAAGGTACTTTGGGGATGTTCCTGGGTAATGTGAGGTGTGGCCTTAGAGGTACGGCCCTATTATTGGGAAGATGCTTCATCATAAGTGCTGTTCGGGAGATCTAGAGGTTCGTTTGGAGTCCTTTTTCCAGGCTGATCGATCAGATTTACACTTTCACTTGTTCTGTTTTTGCATGCAGAAACTGAATGATGGACCGGCCCATGTAAACGGACAATAGTTCGTTTATGAATGACTGCCTGCTTACTGTGAATGGAGGCCGGCTGCAATGATCCTTGGTTCACTCCACCTCCATTCACTGCGCGGTGTTTGTTCCTGTGTAAGAGCACAGACTATTATCGCTGGTACGCCCTGTTGGGCATCTGCGCGTGTATTAGGGCCCTTCGGCTCCTTCCACCCCAGATGGAAGGCCGTCGCCCTGTCGCTTGCACTTTTATTCCTCCTAGAAATGGATTTGGATCTTAGAACATGAGTTACTTTTTTGTTCTATAGAACTGCTACTCTATACCGGTATACTGTCACATTTCTACTCTCCACATTATTCAATATGCAGCTCGTGCCATCAGACAAATGATGACTTTTATAATGGTAGCCCTCCGAATTGCATTCGATCTCGCAAGGAGGCTGCAAGAAAATCTTATGTATATATTCAATTATTTGGCCAACCTTACTTCATATGGATTTAATTGAGCTGCATGTTCAGGTTTCACCACTAGGGGGTGATGCGGTTCAATCCTTTTTGTGAGAATAGGCTATACAAATTGGAGATGGTATTACATTTCTGCAGCGCCATCTAATGGTAAGCAGTTTCCCTAGTCTAGTTCCAATATACTACGGTAACAAGCCTTATAACATGATTGAGGTTACAAGCTAAACTAGAATTTTCTCCATAAGGTAAAAGTACCAATCTACAGGACAGCGGTTCCAGGGACTTTACCCCTTAGTACATAGTAGGGTTCTGGTTGGGTTTCGGAGAGGCCTCTGATGTGGGTCTGGAGAACACCAAGTTGGTGTGAAGAAACTTCTAGGCCATTTAAGCTCCTCTGGGATTCTGCTTTGGCTTTTCTCCTATTTTGCAAGGCCTGTTAGGAGGTCGGACATTGACTTATAGGAAATGGGTGGCACCAAAGAGCCTTCGATCCATCTTGTATTTGCATATTTTATTTCCCAGAGGAGCACTGTGTCAGAAAGTCTCTTCACATCAACTTGCCGGCCTCAATAAAGCAAAACAGTACTTTCCCAGATAGTATACATTCCTTAATGGGCTTTCTTAGAGGATGGGGCTGGTAGAAAGGATCTGGGGTCATGCTGCACCACCACTGAGTCGACCAGAGCAGGTTATCCATAGCTGATTGATTAGTTGGGGTCTGACGGCTGGGACCTCCACCAACTATGAGAATGCAGTCCTGGAGTACAGGAATCTTTTCCTCATTTCAGAATATACTAAGGGAAATCTTCCAGAAGAGGATTCGGAAAGGTTCATTAGAGTCACATGGGGTGCAAAATCTGTGAATTTCCTGTGCATAATTTCTGCAGCATTGGTACAAGCCATGTGAAGGAGAGTTAAAAAAAAATCTGCAACTGCACAGGTTGCATAATCTTTGGATGGCTTCCGCTACATACAACCTATGTGGTTGAACAGTGTAGGGGACATCGTGTGGATATAGGCTGGGAGTGATTGCCCTCCTTAGGGGTATCCAGTCAATGATCATCTTCCTGCTTGCAGCAGCATCTTGTGCAGCTACATGAATTATCCTCCTCACCTCTGATGGTGCGAGGTGTCACTGTCAGCCCATCTGCGCCTCAGCACCACAATCACTTAGTTCTGACACTATTTAGGTTGTGAACTTGGTTCTGGGGCTGTATTTATGTTCGGAGCTTGGCTTTGGTATGGATTCTGTGTACGGAGCTTGTTTCTGGGGCTGGATTTATTATGAGCTTGGTCCTGTTACAGTATTTATCCACTGAACTCTTGTGATGTGTGTGTGTGTGTGTGTGTGTGTGTGTGTATATTATGATGGAGTTGGGGGGCGTTAACAACCCAAAAATTCCACACCGGGTGCCATCTAACCTATGGCCGACACTGGCACCATACCTCCGGGGGAAAGGAGATGCTGCTGTTGCCAATATTGCGGCTGCTCATGGCTTCACATATGCTTTCCTGCCCTACATAAATGGCTATCATGTCATAGAAGCACTTTCCTTCCTCTACCCTTATTATATGGCAGCTCCTTGGCCACTCGCACATCCGTTTTTACTGTGATAACCGCAGTGTTTTGAACGCCATGGTAATCGTGGTATAATGCTTCCATTGATTTCAATGGGGTCTCACAAACATTCTAGTGCTGCACTTTTTGAGCGCTGTCTGCTCTATTTTGCCGCGTGCACCATCATCCATCACAATGATGGGGTGATCGAAAACCCGCTGCTAGAGGCAGGAACCTGCGTCTAAAAACGGCGGTAAAATCGAGGCAAACGCCGCTATCGAAATCGCAGTGTTTTGCCAGCGGTATGTGTGAGTGGCCTTGCAGTCCGTGCTGATGGCTTCGCTCTCTAGACAAATAGTGTGGGAGTTGTCAGGACGGTTGGTAAAAGTTGCTGTAAAACAAGTTAAGAAGATATTTGCTTCTGGAAGACAAGAACGGCGGTGTTAGAATACCCCCTAAACAAGGTCGTCCTTGTTGCTACATGAATGGTTCCTTTAAGTGAGCCGATTTGTTTAAGGATAGCAGTGAGTAACAGTAGTCTAGGTGGGAAATCCTCAGGGCCTGAATTAGTAGTTAGTAGGGGGAGATAGAAGATGTTGTTGTAGGTAAGGATGAAAGGATCTTCTGATCCTTACCTGGTGGGCTGGTCATTCCTTATTGCTGCATGACATTAAAGTTTTCCTATGGGGCAGCAAGCATGACTCAATCTGTTATTAAGCAATTTAAGTGTCAGTGTCCCAAGGAGAAGTGTGCTTATACTGCTTTTCCAGACTCAACAGGAGGTCTGATTTCATGTGTTTGTCAATGACTCATGGACCCTGGATATTGTAGACTTACATTACTATTTGGAGAGCGACCAGTCATCTTGGGTCATGAAGAATGCTTTGATGAAGGTCTACTGTTATGGGGACCCCCAGGTTTTTTTAAAGTGAGGTTCTGGCACAACAGGAGATTTGATAAAAACTGAGTTCTCATCAACAAATGACCTAGAATCCTTTTTTGCCTTATGCAGATTCTTTGATGCTGAGATCATGACCATGTCCAATTGTTCCTCCCGCAGGAATGGCCCTCGGTATGAATCACAGGTGAGAAGTCCTGTTGTCTTTCACTTAAGAGAGACTGATGACTGAGCGCTTGTGTGATCACCGCGGTCAGGTGGAAACCCTGGGATACATTCAAACATAGAAAATTGACAGCTGAAATCTTTCCCCTTGTCCATCTAGTCGCCCCTTATTAGATCTATGCTTATCTCCCGCAGCTTGTATACATTTGCTGATTTTTACAGCCACATCTGCTGGGAATTTGTTTCAACTATTTACTACTCTTTTCATAAAATATATATATCCTGACGTCGCTTCTGATTCCCTTCCCCTACTAAACTCAGATTGAGGCCCCTTTTTCCAGTAAATACACTAACCTTCTGAACCTTATTTATACCTGTAAAATGTGTATAGGTTTTTATCATGTCCCTCCTTACATTACTGCTATAACCTATATAAAGACAACCTGTGGGTTTTGATTAGGAATTTAATCCCGTGTGAAAGGTGCCTTTTAAGGTCTCCATCATGTCCTCCTCTCCCTTCTCTACATCTGTAACATATATAAAGGTTTCCATCATGTCCCCTCCTCTCCCTTCTCTCCCCCTGTAACATATATAAAGGTTTCCATCATGTCCTCCTCTCCCTTCTCTACATCTGTAACATATATAAAGGTTTCCATCATGTCCCTCCTCTCCCTTCTCTCCCCCTGTAACATATATAAAGGTTTCCATCATGTCTCCCCTCTCCCTTCTCTCCCCCTGTAACATATATAAAGGTTTCCATCATGTCCCCTCCTCTCCCTTCTCTCCCCCTGTAACATATATAAAGGTTTCCATCATGTCCTCCTCTCCCTTCTCTACATCTGTAACATATATAAAGGTTTCCATCATGTCCCTCCTCTCCCTTCTCTCCCCCTGTAACATATATAAAGGTTTCCATCATGTCTCCCCTCTCCCTTCTCTCCCCCTGTAACATATATAAAGGTTTCCATCATGTCTCCCCTCTCCCTTCTCTCCCCCTGTAACATATATAAAGGTTTCCATCATGTCCCTCCCCTCTCCCTTCTCTCCCCCTGTAACATATATAAAGGTTTCCATCATGTCCCTCCCCTCTCCCTTCTCTCCCCCTGTAACATATATAAAGGTTTCCATCATGTCCCTCCCCCCTCCCTTCTCTCCCCCTGTAACATATATAAAGGTTTCCATCATGTCCCTCCCCCCTCCCTTCTCTCCTCATGTAACATATATAAAGGTTTCCATCATGTCCCCCTCTCCCTTCTCTCCTCCTGTAACATATATACAGGTTTCCATCATGTCCTCCTCGCCCTTCTCTAACATATATAAAGGTTTCCATCATGTCCCCATTTCTGTTCTGTTCATTTGAGGACCAATTGGACTCTCATCCCTTAGATCAGCGGGGGTCCAGCGGTCAAATCCCTACTGATCTAGTTTTCATCTATCCGGTGTGTGGTGGAAGTCCAGTATTCCTATATTATGGATCGGTGGGCTTTGGCAGTAGACAGTTGTCAATTGAACATTCTATATACATATTTCTGTCTTGCTACAAATATAATGTCTTGCTACAAGTTATGCAATAGGTACTTCCGCTTATATGAAATATCTGTTTTATAAAACTCTGCTGACAAAGATTGAATTTAGCAATTTAGCCCGTAACCAACATGTATAAATATATTTGACTGTCCAGCTGCATGCACTAATACGGAACTAGGAATCAGACATGGACAACCGCAGAAATTTCCCCAGCGACTTTACTGGAAACGTATGCAAAGAACATGGGAGGTTTGTGCAATCTATAGTTCATGATGTAACATCCAATCATATCGAAGGAACCCCACGTGGCTCCAAGACAACCCACTCATTTCATCCTGACCCTGATGGCCAATCACAGATGACCGGAGGATGGAAGAATTGCAAGATGCTTATCCAATAATTAAACAATACGTTGTATGCATGTAATTTTTGACCTGCCCAGATGGGCGGATTTGTTAAACTCTTAAAATAGGCTACACGCCGATGATTAAAGTTAGAATTGAGGAAGCTATGCATGCTGAACATCGTGTCAGTGTGGGAACTTCTTATGCGCATTATCAATTCAGAATTAATATGGAGGGCTGTAAACATTCCAAATGGAGTAAGGCGTGGTTCCGCAAAGGAAGGTTCCTCGTCAGGTGGATGAGTGAAAGTTTAAAAAAAGAAAATGACTAGAGATGAGCGAGCACCAAAATGCTTGGGTGCTCGTTACTCGAGACGAACTTTTCGCGATGCTCGAGGGTTCGTTTCGAATAACGAACCCCATTGAAGTCAATGGGCGCCCCGAACATTTTTGTATATCGCCGATGCTCGCTAAGGTTTTCATTTGTGAAAATCTGCAAAACCCAAGAAAGTGATGGAAACGACACAGCAATGGATAGGGCAGGCGAGGGGCTACATGTTGGGCTGCATCTCAAGTTCACAGGTCCCACTATTAAGCCACAATAGCGGCAAGAGTGGGCCCCCCCCCCCCAACAACTTTTACTTCTGAAAAGCCCTCATTAGCAATGGATACCTTAGCTAAGCACCACACTACCTCCAACAAAGCACAATCACTGCCTGCATGACACTCCGCTGCCACTTCTCCTGGGTAACATGCTGCCCAACCACCCCGCACGACCCAGTGTCCACAGCGCACACCAAAGTGTCCCTGCGCAGCCTTCAGCTGCCCTCATGCCACGCCACACTCATGTCTATTTATAAGTGCGTCTGCCAGAGGAACCGCAGGCACACACTGCAGAGGGTTGGCACGGCAAGGCAGCGACCCTCTTTAAAAGGGGCGGGGCGATAGTCCACAATGCTGTACAGAAGCAATGAGAAATCCAATCCTGTGCCACCTCCATCTGGAGCTGCACACGTGGGCATAGCAATGGGGAACCTATGTGCCACACACAATTAATTCTGTCAAGGTGTCTGCATGCCCCAGTCAGACCGCGGTTTTTTATAAATAGTCACAGGCAGGTACAACTCCGCAATGGGAATTCCGTGTGCACCCACAGCATGGGTGGCTCCCTGGAACCCACCCGCTGTACATAAATGTATCCCATTGCAGTGCCCTGGACAGCAGAGCTAACGTCAGATGAAATGCAGGTGGGCTTCGGCCCACACTGCATGCCCCAGTCAGACTGGGGTTCTTTAGAAGTGGACACATGCAGTTACAACTCCCTGTGGACCCACAGCATGGGTGGGTGCCAGGAAGCCACCGGCGGTACATAACAATATCCCATTGCGTTGCTCATCACAGCTGAGGTAGTAATGTCATGTTTAATGCTGGTGGGCTTCGGCCCACACTGCATGCCCAGTCAGACTGGGGTTCTTTAGAAGTGGAAACAGATGCATTTACAACTCCCTGTGGACCCACAGCATGGGTGGCTCCCTGGAACCCACCGGCGGTACATAAATATATCCCATTGCAGTGCCCATCACAGCTTATGTTATGTCAGCTGTAATGCAGGTGGGCCAAAAATTTATTGGATTACACTGTAGGCGAGGGCCCACAAAAATTGGTGTACCAACAGTACTAATGTACCTGAGAAAAATTGCCCATGCCCAACCGAGAGGGCAGGTGAAACCCATTAATGGCTTTGGTTAATGTGGCTTAATTGGTAACTAGGCCTGGAGGCAGCCCAGTAAAAATAAAAATTGGTTGAGGTGAAAGTTTCAACGCTTTAATGAGCATTGAAACGTATAAAAATAGTTTAGAAAAATTATATGACTGAGCCTTGTGGGCCTAAGTAAAATTGCACGTTCGGCGTGATTACGTCAGGTTTCAGGAGGAGGAGCAGGAGGAGGAGGATGAATATTATACACAGATTGATGAAGCAAAAAGCTCCCCGTTTTGGATGGTGATAGAGAACGATGCTTCCATCCGCGGGTGCAGCCTACGTATTGTTTCGGTATCGCTGCTGTCCGCTGGTGGAGAAGAGAAGTCTGGGGAAATCAAGGCTTTGTTCATCTTGATGAGTGTAAGCCTGTTGGCACTGTCGGTTGACAGGTGGGTACGCTTATCCGTGATGATTCCCCCAGCCACACTAAACACACTCTCTGACAAGACGCTAGCCGTAGGACAAGCAAGCACCTCCAGGGCATACAGCGCGAGTTCAGGTCACGTGTCCAGCTTCAACACCCAGTAGTTGTAGGGGGCAGAGGCGTCACGGAGGACGGTGGTGCAATCGGCTACGTACTCCCTCACCATCCTTTTACAGTGCTCCCGCCAACTCAGCCTTGACTGGGGACCGGTGACACAGTCTTGCTGGGGAGCCATAAAGCTGTCAAAGGCCTTAGAGTGTTCCCCTGCCTGCGCTGTACATGCTGCCTGATCTCTGTGCCTCCCCTGCTACCTGGGTGGCGGAAATGCGCCTTCGGCCACTAGCGCTGTCGGATGGGAAGTTTACCATCAGTTTGTCCACCAGCGCCCTGTGGTATAGCATCATTCTCGAACCCCTTTCCTCTTCAGGAATGAGTGGAAAGGCTCTCCTTATACCGTGGATCGAGCAGTGTGTACACCCAGTAATCCGTAGTGGCCAGAATGCGTGTAACGCGAGGGTCACGAGAAAGGCATCCTAACATGAAGTCAGCCATGTGTGCCAGGGTACCTGTACGCAACACATGGCTGTCCTCACTCGGAAGATCACTTTCAGGATCCTCCTCCTCCGGCCATACACGCTGAAAGGATGACAGGCAAGCTGCATCTGTACCCTCAGCAGTGGGCCAAGCTGTCTCTTCCCCCTCCTCCTCATGCTCCTCCCCCTCCTCCTCAACGCGCTGAGATATAGACAGGAGGTTGCTCTGACTATCCAGCGACATACTGTCTTCCCCCGCCTCCGTTTCTGATTCCAAAGCGTCTGCCTTTATGCTTTGCAGGGAACTTCTCAAGAGGCATAGCAGAGGAATGGTGACGCTAATGATTGCAGCATTCCCGCTCACCATCTGGGTAGACTCCTCAAAGTTTCCAAGGACCTGGCAGATGGCTGCCAACCAGGCCCACTCTTCTGTAAATAATTGAGGAGGCTGACTCCCACTGCGCCGCGCAAGTTGGAGTTGGTATTCCACTATAGCTCTACGCTGCTCATAGAGTCTGGCCAACATGTGGAGCGTAGAGTTCCACTGTGTGGGCACGTCGCACAGCAGTCGGTGCACTGGCAGATTAAACCGATGTTGCAGTGTCCGCAGGGTGGCAGCGTGCGTGTGGGACTTGCGGAAATGTGCGCAGAGCTGGCGCACCTTTCCGAGCAGGTATGACAAGTGGGGGTAGCTTTTCAGAAAGCGCTGAACCACCAAATGAAAGACATGGGCCAGGCATGGCACGTGCGTTAGGCTGCCGAGCTGCAGAGCCGCCACCAGCTTACGGCTGTTGTCACACACGACCATGCCCGGTTGGAGGCTCAGCGGCGCAAGCCAGCGGTCGGTCTGCTGTGTCAGACCCTGCAGCAGTTCGTGGGCCGTGTGGCTCTTCTCTCCTAAGCTGAGTAGTTTCAGCACGGTCTGCTGACGCTTGCCCACCGCTGTGCTGCCACGCCGCGTGACACCGACTGCTGGCGACCTGCTGCTGCTGACACATCTTGATTGCGAGACAGAGGTTGCGGAGGAGGAGGAGGGTGCTTTAGTGGAGGAAGCATACACCCCCGCAGATACCACCACCGAGCTGGGGCACGCAATTCGGGGGGTGGGTAGGACGTGAGCGGTCCCAGGCTCTGACTCGGTCCCAGCCTCCACTAAATTCACCCAATGTGCCGTCAGGGAGATATAGTGGCCCTGCCCGCCTGTGCTTGTCCACGTGTTCGTTGTTAAGTGGACCGTGGCAGTAACCGCGTTGGTGAGGGCGCGTACAATGTTGCGGGAGACGTGGTCGTGCAGGCCTGGGACGGCACATCGGGAAAAGTAGTGGCGACTGGGAACCGAGTAGCGCGGGGCCGCCACCGCCATCATGCTTTTGAAAGCCTCCGTTTCCACAAGCCTATACGGCAGCATCTCTAGGCTGATCAATTTTGCAATGTGCACGTTTAACGCTTGAGCGTGCGGGTGCGTGGCGGCGTACTTGCGCTTGTGCTCAAACTGTGGCGCTAGCGACGTCTGGACGCTACACTGAGAGACATTGCTGGATGGGGCCGAGGACAGCGGAGGTGAGGGTGTGGGTTTCGGGCTGGAGACGGTACTGCCTGTGTCCTCAGAGGGGGGTTGGATCTCAGTGGCAGGTTGGGGCACGGGGAGAGGCAGTGGTGCAAAGCGGAGGCGGTGATCGGGCATCATCCCACCTTGTGGGGTGCTTGGCCATCATATGTCTGCGCATGCTGGTGGTGGTGAGGCTGTTGGTGGTGCCTCCCCAGCTGATCTTGGCGCGACAAAGGTTGCACACCACTGTTCGTCGGTCGTCAGGCGTCTCTGTGAAAAACTGCCACACCGTAGAGCACCTTGACCTCTGCATGGTGGCATGGCGCGAGGGGGCGCTTTGGGAACCAGTTAGTGGATTATTCGGTCTGGCCCTGCCTCTACCCCTGGCCACCGCACTGGCTCGGCCTGTGCCCACACCCTGACTTGGGCCTCCGCGTCCTCGCCCGCGTCCACGTCCTCTAGGCCTACCCCTACCCCTCAGCATGGTGTATTAGCAGTAGTGCAGAAACAGAACGCTGTAATTAAATGTGCCACTTATTGGCCTGTGGTTGGAGGCTGACTTCTTTACAGAACCCCAGGAAATAATTTGGCGCACGCCTGCTGTAACACTTAGCTGGCTGCGTATTTATTTGGAGAACCACTACCCCCAGCAGACACGGACCCAGAACACTGAGCACAGTGACAGGCAGGCCAAATAGATTTTTTTTCCAATATTTTTTTGAAAAGGCCCACTGCGTATATTCAATCTATAATATGTCTTCTGACCCTGCCTCCACACTTCTGTCCCTGGAGTATTACTGCAGGGCGCAATGCTCTGCACGGCCGATATACCAAAAAAAAAAAATAGTGCAACACTGCTAAAAGCAGCCTCCACACTACTGCACATGGTTAGATGTGGCCCTAAGAAGGACCGTTGGGGTTCTTGAAGCCTACACTAACTCCTAACATTCTCCCTATAGCAGCTCTGGCACCAACAGCACTGTCCCTCAGCTATCTCACAACGCATCTGAGGCGAGCCGCGGGAGGGGCCGATTTATATACTCAGGTGACACCTGATCTCGCCAGCCACTCACAGCAGGGGGGTGGTATAGGGCTTGAACGTCGCAGGGGGAAGTTGTAATGCCTTCCCTGTCTTTCAATTGGCCAGAAAAGCGCGCTAATGTCTCAGAGATGAAAGTGAAAGTAACCCGAACATCGCGTGGTACTCGTTACGAGTAACGAGCATCCCGAACACGCTAATACTCGAACGAGTATCAAGCTCGGACGAGTACGTTCGCTTATCTCTAAAAATGATGTAATCGGAATACCTCTTTCACTTCTAACAGACTTGCTAGATATTCATTGGTGTATTTACTGTGTATTGTACATGTGGACCCGTCGTGTCCTCTGGCAAGCGGGAAAGGCTCATTTTTTACAGCGACATCCTCCCTGACTTCTCCGGTGTCTTTATTTTGGTTTTAGCTTCTCCTCTTTTTCCATCCACAGTGCCTTTCAATTCATTTGGAACCCGATACTAGTCCACTGTCAAGTGAGGGCTCTTCGCCACCAAGAGTCAATTAAACGCCATGTTAGCCATTGACACTTGACTAGAAATGGGCTCTAAAAGTAACGGTGGCAATTATGTTCAAATGGTGGGGCTAAAACAGAAATAAAACTGAGAGGCATCCTTAAGGACACAGCTGTATAAGTGTGAAGTCTGTCTTGTAGTCGGAGGATGTGGTAGGTCCTTTTAAACTTTACAATGTAAAAATGCTGTGTGCAGCTGCACGTTTCTGTAGGAAGCTGCAGTGACCCCTGTAGGCAAAATGGAGTACTACATGGTGAATATGAAAATTAATAGAAGACCATGCCCTGTAATTCATGGTTGTTCATAGTCTTTCAGATCAGTAACTGTTCTTTAGGTCAGTGCTCTGCTCTGACTAATAGAACTGGAGAACAAGAAACGGCTTACGACATCCATATGAAGCAGAGCCTTCAACAGTAGTGTCTTTGCTTGACTTAGGAAAAGGCATAGGTAGGAGAGAATGCTCGGCGTCCAGCAAAAGCGAAGCCTTGGCAGGCTCTGGCCCACTCCCAGCAGGTGAATTTACAGTCTCACCTTGCATGGCCTTCACCTCTGCATCTGGCACTGCATCCATCTTTTCTGTTATGGCGGCCGAGTCCCGGTGTCGACCTCTCCTCCTTTGGTGTCTTAACTTTTTTGTAGACCTACTTGTTGCATAGTTAGCATGGCACTAAGCAGAATTCTTGCATAGACTCACGCAGACACCACATCGTACTTGCTGATAAACTTTTACTGAAACTGGCACACAGTCTCTAATGGCAATACAGACCGCAAAAAGGAAATCAGCCGGCAAATGGCTTTGAAACTCTCCGAAGTCTATTCTCAGGACAAAGGCCATCTGCTGCTCCTTTAGGCTACTGCGACCCCCTTGGGCCTACTTCTTCAAAAAGAGGCCCTCAAATGAACTAGCATGGCCAGAAATGGACCACAAGGCCTTGGTGGAACCTGCATCCACCACGATGGTGACCTTGCAAAAGTTGGGTCTGGCACTGCTAGCTGTCCCATTTGCCTCCCAACCAGTTGGTTACTCTCCTGGCCTGTCCCCAGTGCCATTTCACATATATGTCTTGAAAGGGTCAATCCCTTAAATTGTAATTTGGGAGTAGCTCATTTTGAGTTTTGCTATAGGGTCCTATGATACTCCTGTTGATTGGGTACCGCCGGTTTGGCCTCCCTACGATGAGAGAGAAGTCACATTCACCATAGCAGTCAGCAATGCCATAATATTCTGATTAGATCGCACAGAAAATGGTATAAATAGTAGTGGGTTGATAAATAGGGAGTTAGAAATGAGACATGGAGGTCGGTGAAAACGTGTCAGATGTAGGCGAGTCAGCGGGGTGTATGATCGATGTGTTTATGCTGTACTGTGTACATCCAGACGTCTGTCATGTACCCAACCTCAAAGGAAAAGCCGGCTGATGGCAATTATGAGTTGGTACAGGAACGGTACGCCCATCGCTCCTAACAATGGCTTTTCCTCTCACTTCCCACTCAGAGGAGTGACAGACAGGCGACGTACGTTATACTGTGACATAACAGCCTCCCTCTTAGAGGACATTGTGTAATTTTACAGTACAAAGTATTATCGTGCCATCTAGGCTGTATACATTAACCCTTCCTGTCTCTTGAGCTCAAGCTTAAAGTATTTCCAGTAGGACTATAGCTCAGAACTCCCCATTTATCAGTGAACCTCTATGATAATGACTTCTCTAAAAGCTAATTAGCAAAAGGTGTTTCAATTAAAGGGGTATTTCAAAAATTTACTTTTATTATCTATACATTAGATAGAAGTCTCATCGGTGGGGGTCTCTTCACTGAAACCCTCACCGAACCCAAGAGCGGTCCCATTTTCCCCCTCACTGCGGGCTCACTCCACCCCCTATAGTGATGGGGACATTGAATTTTGGGTGCGGCCGTGCATGCACTGCCACCATTCCATTCATTTTAATGGGCTGACAGAAATAGTTTAGTACAAGTGCTCAGCTATCTCCGCCAGCCCATTGAAGATAAATGGTGCGGCACCACACATGTGCGACTGCCACTCCATTAAATCAACTCCTCGTTCTAGAGGTGCAGTGCTCCCACAGCGAGGAAGTGGACTCATACAAGACTCCTGTTCTCAGGGTCAGTGGCAGACTTTTATCACATATCCTTTGAATAGGTGATACAAGTTAATTTTGTGACTATGCCTTTAAGAAGATGAGATTGGAAATGTGAGTTTCACGGGTGCTTTGCCCAATAAATAAAGGCACACTGAGCCTGATTACTGAAAATCTGTTATTCTCAAGAAAGATTGGTTAAGTTCCTTTTACACAGCCAGATTATCAGGCAAGAACATTTGTTTGCCTGCTCATTCCATGTAAAATGGTCATCCTACGGTGTGGTCATGGTGTCAATCTATCAGAGAGAAATTGGGTCGTCTCTGGATATGGGGCACTGTGGCTCATGCTTTGTGGGCCTTGTGGATGCATATATGCTGATACACCAAGCTGAATGGTTGCAGGAACTCGTGGATATTACATTTGAGGTATTAAACAGATGTAGCAGCACCAACCTGATGGCTGACAGGCTCGTAGCATATAAAAGTGAAGAATGGAGGATGGGGAAGCACTGGTCACAGAGCAGGCAGAAGCATTCCACTGCAGGCGGTTTAGTTCAAATTAGTTTCATTCAAGAGCAACGCGTTTCAGCATTGGACTGTTACCTTCATGACAGCGTGTCGTTATCCTCCTTTTTTCACTTTTATCTACTGCTAGGTAATATGCTAGGGGCGTTGCCCTGCGATTTTATGAATAGCGGTCCTGGAATATACGAAGTGGGTCACAAAACAGCCCAACATCACACTCATAGATGGAATGCAAAAGAGAGCTTTCCTAAAAGATTGCAGGGAGGTGATATCCCCCATCTGGCCGAAAGGAGACTGCCGCTGCCAATAGCACAACCGCTGCGGGTCAGAACCTCTCATTGGACATATTGCTTTAACTCGAACATTCTACGCATGGATTTTACTTTCAATTAAATGGATGTAGCCAGGTTTGTAGTGCAAAAAGTCTTGTTCCTTTATTAGAAGTTTTTACATAAAAGCTTGAGGCCATGCATTAAATCTTTAAAGTAGCATTTCCATCACGGTAACAATGTGTTTCCACCGACTAGTGTTCTTTTTCAAAGTTGGATACTCATGACAACGGCTCGCATTTAAAATCCCCAACCCCCTTTAAATTGAATCCCATTACTCCCCACACCTTTGGACTAGAATTCCTCTTTCTCACTAACTTGCTGACAAACTGAATAAATTATTTAGTCTGTTCCACTCTATGCAGCGAACTTGTTTTGGCCTTCATATACTGAAGTGCAACACTTGCCCCTCCTCTGTTGGTGTAGCTCAGCTGTTGCCATTCATGGCCATCCATGCTCTACAAGTAGTACAGCCGTCCCTCACTATCTGCGTCGCATGCTAATCGGATATGCGTTATCACCGTTATATCTGTATATCATGGACACGCTCAGACCAGGCTGACTAACCTAGAAGGCACTTGGGACACCGACCACTGTGGGGACCAAGATGTCCTCCACCCCTCCGTTCATATTTGCTTTTCCCAAACAGCAGAGCAAAAGGGCAAGAATATAAAGGCTCCAGTACTGAACCGATGGCGGAGCGTTGTTGTTGCCATAAGAAGTTGGAGACAAGCAGCCGCTAGACGCATCCGGCTCCACGGATCTCCCGAATAGTGAGATAGAATCCAACATGCTAAACCTTGTGTCTCCAACCTGGACGGCGGCTGAACTCACACACATTACATTCTCTTCAGGTAGCCATACATCATATCATGCTGCTATTGTGGAGGGGCTACCATCTTTTATTTTTGCCAACAGTCCTAAAAACTCTCTTAACCTCATAAGAACACGGCCCTTTTTATTTTTATTTTTTTTTGGTCCCTCCCCCCTCCCTCCCACGCACACAATTCTGGCATCTTTGAGGGTGGGGATGGGGGAGGTCTTGTTTTTATGGCGTACACACTGAGGCAAAAAATGACATGATGACTTTTAATGAGTTGGGGTGCCTTAAGACTTGCACCCTTAGTATGATTACCACAATATCAGATGTATGTATTTTTTTTTCTTTCCCCTTTTTGAAAAGTAAAATGTCTTTGGAAAAATTTATTTCCTGCCGTCATCTTCTGACAGCTATAACTTTTAAATTTTTTAGTTGACATGGTTGTATGGGGGTATATGACTTTTTTTTTTTTTTTTTTTTTTTTAGTTGGGGGTGACCAAAAAAGGGCAATTCTGGCATTGTGTATTTTTTCTGTGATGACATTCACCATGTGGAATAAATAACACGTTGCTTTGATAGTTTGGAATTTTACAGACGCAGTGATAAAAGGCATGTTGTGCTTTTTTTTTTTTTTTTTTTTTTTGATATTTCAAATATGGGAAAAGGTTTGTGTTTTTTTTAATAATAAAACTTTTTAAAACTTATGTCTACAATTTTATTTAGTCCCTATAGGGGACTTAAACTTGCAAGCATTTAATCGCTTATAGAGTATAATGCAATACCATAGTAATGTGTTCTGACAGGCAGTCTCTGAAGCCATGCCACAGGCAAGCCTTGATAGGCAATCAGTCATGGCATCCCTGGGGCTGTTGCCACGGGTGTCAGCAGTCAGATAGCTGACACCCACTGTGTATGGGGCAGGATTGGCCCCCACTCTCACTCTACACAAACCCTGCATGTCCAGGACGTAAAGGTACACCCTGGGTCATTAAGGGGTGAAAGAGGTTTTCTGGCCATTTACTATTAATGGTCTATCCTCAGGATAGGTCATCAATAGTTGACCAGCAGAGGTCCACCACTCGGGATCCCCACCTCTCAACTGATCCTCCAGTCCGCGGTCAGCGCTGCGGAACCAGATGTCTACATCAATCAGAAGTGGAAGTGTAATAGAAGGCTTTTCTGCTGTTAATTTCAATGGCTGACGAGCTTTCTATTAAGGCTCATCTAGACACAGCTTTTGCGCGATATCAATCATTATCTTTTGCACAATAACTGTTGCATGTAAACGTGCTGCCATCATGCACTATTCATTCATCACTCATTTCTAGCAAGCTAGAAATCAGTGATGAATGTTATCAGCGCTGCATGCCAATTTTCTCAGCGGGTGGCGCTGATAGCATTTTTTCAGCTGGCATCCCCCTGGGACACCAGCTGAAAGCGCCCAGAACAAAGGAGCTGTCAGCGTTCCTGCTGTTTCTCAGAGCTAACACCGCTGATAACTGTGAGGGTAAAAAAGCAGCTGCGTTGTTCTCGGCGCTATCCCGCTCCACCTGCATAGCTCTTTAAGTAGCTAATTAGTTCCTTAAGAGTTAGGGCTCATTTAGACACAATGATTCTCACTCAAAGCTGTCTTTTGAGCGAGAATCGTTGGGTCTAACTGCTGTGACATTGTGCAGTTTTTCGTTAACAAGTCGCTCATCATTCTTATCTGGAGTTCACAGTGGGATACAGCTGATACTATTGTTTCAGCTGGTATCCCGCACCATGAACACAGCTGGGGTATGAAGAACACAGCGGTCCAGCTGTGTTCTGCATATCCTGGTCGATGTGCTCTGCTGTATAACAGCTGTGCCCTCTGTCAACACAGCAGGAGTATACGGAAGACAGCGCTCCAGCTGTCTTCTGTATACCCTGCTCAGAGTGCAAAGTGCTTGCTCAAAACTGTCACTCAAACTGTCGTTTGAGCAATTTTTGAGCGATCATCTGTCAGTCTAAATGCACCTTACCACTTCCAGCTCAAAGTACGACGCAGACCTCCGCCTCTGCTCAACTAAGAACGGCCTGGAGGATTAGCTGGTGCGGATCCCCGAGAGGTGGACCAATGCTGAAGACATCAACTATTGATGATCCATCCTGAAGATAGACCATTAATAGTAAATGCCCAGAAAACCTATTTAAAGATATGACTGCTATAAAGAGGGGGGGGGGGGCACTTTTTTTGTTGCTCTTTCTAGTCATAATAGCCTCACTCCAAAATGCATCTCACTCGCTGGGTCTGGACGATATGGCTATAAAAGATGATCTTGGAGGTATATACTGCCAGGGCGGGCCCATCAGAGCGTTTGGGTTTTCCAGTTCTATAAGGTAGGTTCATGGGGTTAGGTCAATCTCTACTGAACTGGAGCGCCACTTTAATTTTGCAGAACATCTGTTTCCAAGGCTCAGGCAGTAGAGAAACTTCTTTGACATGTCCTCACGAGTAGTAAATGTCAGTAAATAAGGAAGATTGAAGAGGTCGTAAAGAACTAATGATGGACTCCGCTGAGTACAAATAGACCTCATTCTGCGCTGTCATTTTTATAGCCGTGTTTGTTTTCATAGAACGCTAGCATCAGGTCGGGGCTTGTTCAGGCCTGCCGCAGTATAAATGCATCCAAAGGACCACTATTGGGGGTAACCAAGTGGCTGCTTGAAGCTTCCCTTATAGTCCCTTGTACAACTCCCAAAACTGGAGCTCAGTGGACTTTATTCTGCACCTGGCATCCAGCCAAAAGAATGTTTTGAAGCACGAGCGCTGGGACAAGCTGATTTGCAGCTCAAGTCAAACATGCTAGATTGTGCCATGATCCTACCTAAAACAGTGACCCATAACTGTATCACAGCACCCCTATGAGTACCAGTCCATGAAGTTCAGCCACAATGCTTCCATTTGTGCCAGTCCAAATATCCTGCATGGCCTCTTTATTGTAGCCCTGGCCTCTTCATGATTGGGGTTTCCTTGTATGGAGGTTAGACCCATGCCCCCGGAGTACAGCAGTGAGAAGTTTTCTGTGGATCAGTTTCACTGTTGGGAGAATCCAGAGATTTGAGTGACCTGGACCTGGTCATCAGTGCTAGACTAGCCGGTGCCAGGATGTCACTTTCAACCTTGTGGCGTTATTTCTGTTTTTTCCTCATACAGCAGTGTCCAGAGTATACAGAGAGTGGTGTGATCGAGAAAACATACGCCAAAAGGGGATCCAGTGCATGTAAACAACTTGTTGATGTAAGGAGTCAGAGGAGGATGTCAAGAATCATTCTGATGAGCAGGCGCTGCACAGTCAAATATAACACTGATGCTGCAGTGCTTGTATCCAAGCCCACAACGTGTCAGTCCTTAACATAAATGGGTTATAACTATAGATGACCAATTCCAGCACTGTTGATAAGAGAAATAGAAAGGCGAGACTGCAGCGGGCAAAAGAGCGCAAAAACTATCACTGAGCAGTGGAAAAACATCTCCTGGTCAAGTGAATCCTGATATCTGTTGAACCGTGCGGATGGGAGGTCAGAATTCGGCACCAGCACCATCAATTGATGACCCCTTCCTGTCAGCTGGTCAGAACACCAGTCCTGCCATCTAATTTGCAGCAACTACAAGAAGATTCCTCGGCCAATAGTCCTGCTAAGTGATTTCATCACCACTGTGGAATCTATGCCATGCCCAATTGCTGCAGTTCTGAAGGCCAAAGGAGGTCCCACCTGCTTCTAAATGAGGGTCTCTAATAAAGTGTCCATTCAGTGTACATCAGAATATATCCCAGAACCAATCTCACAACACAAATACAGCACCAGAACCAAGCTCATAACAAATACAGTAGCAGTACTAAGCTATGGGGCAGCAATGGGCTAGCAGTGCCACCTTGGAACATCAGAGGGGTGGGGACAGAGCCAGGAGGAGGATGATGATTCATGCAGCTCTACAAAATGCTGCCACATGAAGGAAGAAGATCACCCAGCCATGAGGACCTAAGGAGTGTAATCCCTTCCAACCTACATGTGCCTGGTGCCCCCCCTACAAGCTGGTGGCTGGCGCCCTGGACAAAGTGTGGGTCGCAATGTAGTTAAAGGGGTTGTCCGGCCATAAACATCATATCTCATTACTTCCGTTTGCATATTTCCATGCACTTTGTAATGTACATTGTGCATTGAAAATGTTGCAAACAGAAGTTATTCACTTACCTTTAGGGTGCCCCCCCCCCCCCCCTGTGTTGCCCCTCGGTCGTCCGTGGTTACGACAAGAAATCGTCTGGTTTTCTTGTCGGGCCGGCAGCAGCTATCGTCGGCGCGGGAACGCGCCTCTTCCCCTCCGCGCATGCGCAGTCCTTCGTTCTTCTGCCGGGACCGCGCTCTTTACCTAATCATTGCAGGGGACGCGCGGCGCCGGTCGGCGCATGCGCAGTACACTCACTTCCTGGTTTCATATACCAGAGCGGAGTGAGTGTCTGCCTGCCGCTGCTGCTTGGAGAAGAGCCAAGGAGACACCATCGGGGCTTGAAAAGTATGTGACCGACGTCATCGGGAGCGCGCACGTCGGAGCATATACTGTGGTGCACCATAGGAGAAGTCCCTCGGTACATCATGGGAGAAGACCCCCGGCGCCATCTTTGAAGAGAATTTTTACAAAGAAGATAAAAAGCTTGTTCAGGTAAGCGGAAAGGGCTACTTAAATGGGGGTTTAGTGTATATTTTATACGCTTGTATTTGCAGGTTGTATCTCCAAAAAAAAAATTAACTTCATCTGCCGGACAACCCCTTTAAGGCCAGCCATGAACATAGTAGTTAAAAGTCACCTCTAAACCATATTTTCTCCAAACTAAACAGTCATTTCCTTTATGAGTCCTATCACCTGCCTCTGAACCCGCTTCAGTGCTGCTATGTATTTCCTCCCCAGACATCCAAACCTGCACACAACATGCCATGTATGGTCTGACTTGTGGTGTGTATAGATGTACAACTTTGTTCTCCTTAGATGCATAGATTCCCTTTTTGAGGCATCCCCTCATTTTATTTGCTTTGGCAGCAGCTGCCTGACGCTGATTGCTAAAGTTCATGTTGAAATATGGAAATTATAGTACATAGCCATCAACAAGGTCATAGTAAATATAATGCCTAGAAGACTGCCCCAATACTGCCCCCTGTGGAAAGCCAATAGTAACCTGCCCAAACCTGAGTATGTTCTACTGCAGAGCAGATTTACTGTAAATATCATTTAGTGTCTTGAAAAGTAGGTGACTTATCACATAGCATGTGTTATCTTTGTAAGATCAGGCTCACACGAACGGATTTGAATTGCGGATTTAATGATCCCCGTCTACGCATATCATACATGTTAATATGCGGACATTAAAATGCATTGACTTTAAACCTGTCCACTCAGACTTGCGGGTAGGAATTGTGGATTCCGCAAGCGGAAGAGAAATCGCAGCACGCTCTATTTTACAGTGGATTCCGCACGTATGGGCTCCATTGATCTCTATGGATGCGTTTGATCCACAGTGCATACGCAATTAACATTGCGTATGGATGCGAATTCATACGCAGGTTACTAGGAGATCATATATAAATTGTATATACCTGGAATTTGTAGGCAAACAATCCAGGACAGAGTCTGGGGAGCAACACACCATCCAAACTGCTGTCTGCAACCTCCGCTTGTTCTTCTGGGTTCTTCTTCTACAAGAATAGGTGTTTTGCTTTTTAAAGTGGTTTATACTACTTTAAAAAGTAGTAGAAACCAGCCAAGCCTGGATAGCAGTATCCCGTTCTGAAAGCTCTCAGAACATTTCAAGCCATGACAGCACAAGAGATTGCTGTCTGGGTGGTCGCCTGAGCAATATGAGGGTATTTCCAGTGGGTTGGGCAACTTTCTGAAGTCATTCCCTGCTTGCGTTCATTCTTTCGTGCGGACGATATGTTGTCTTTAATTGTACATCCACGCAGAAATCCGCATGCGTATGCGACCATACACGACTTCCTTCCATGATCTTCCGCTGGGGATATCCGCTCGCAGAATCCGACCCATGCGTGTGAGCCCGGCCCAAGAAACCATGAGGACTAACAGATGGCTGAAGAGATAACCTGGACACCACACAAGAAGACACATTGGGGACATCTTGTATATTTCCAGCTTTGATGTTTTTTTTTTAGATCTTATTATTGAGGGGCTAACCTAGTATTTTGGCTTAAAGGGGTTGCACACAACTTTTAATTGATTACCTATAGTTATGAACTTTTTAACCCCCTTCTGATCAGTAAAACAAAGGGACCTTGGTGCTTCATTGCCTATCCATGCACAGTGCCGTACATACAGACACAGCAGCTCAGTCCATAACAGTGGATAGGGCTGGCTTGTGCTTGGAAGATTGGTGGATCGCTTACATTACAATTCCTTTATATGGAGCTTATGCCACACTGAGCTCCAAAGCTCCTAGGCTTTCTCCTGAAATCTGTCATCAGCTGCGCCATGGCGCCCATCAGCTTTGAACTGGTATCTCTCCAATCCTGACAAGACTTGAATTCTGGCTCCAGGTCCCTTAGTGTGACTGGCAAATACCACTGTGCCAGCCTGGGCTCCTGGACGAGGCGGCATAAACAGCGAAACCACTTCCTGCCCTCTCATATGTTATCAGCGGCACTTCCACCCCTACTAATTACAGCTAATGATGAAAGGAGCACAGGGCGAAGTAGGAAGGCAAGAAAGAAAGAAAATGCCCGTGGATAATGCCAGGGGCAGCATTACTGATAGATAGATAAATATGCGATACGACATGAATGGGTGGATAGATAGATGGATATGAGATGCAGAAATATGAGATAGATAGATTAGCTACGTGATGGATAAATCTTGTTATTTATGCAGCCCCAACTTATTCCGCAGCACTTACAAGTAATTTTTTTTAAATTTATTAACCCCCACCAAGCTGGGTCCTCATTTTACCGACGTCGGCAGAATGGAAGGCTGAGTCAACCTTGAGCCGGCTACCTGAACCATGCGGGGATTGTAATCACAACCTTCAGGTGGTGAGCGACAGTTTAGGACTGCATTTCTGCTGCGTTAGCACTCTTCTCCACATGAGGCGATATGAGATAGATTAGATATGAGATAGATACATAGATGGATAGATATGAGACAGGTACATAGATAGATATGGGATAGATACATAGATATTGATAGAGAGATATGAGATACATAGATATGAGAGATAGATGTGAGATGGATGGATGGATGGATAGATAGATATTGATAGATTTAAAGGGGTTGTCCCGAGAAAGCAAGTGGGGTTAAGCACTTCTGTATGGCCATATTAATGCACTTTGTAATATACATCGTGCATTAAATATGAGCCATACAGAAGTTATTCACTTACCTACTCCGTTGCTAGTGTCCCCGTCTCCATGGTGCCGTCTAATTTCAGCGTCTAATCTCCTGATTAGACGCGCTTGCGCAGAAGGGTCTTCTCCCTTCTCTTGGGTCTCGGCACGAGCGGCGTTCTGGCTCCGCCCCTTCTAAGCATCATCGCGTAGCTCCGCCCCGTCACGTGTGCCGATTCCAGCCAATCAGGAGGCTGGAATTGGCAACGGACCGCACAGAGCCCACGGTGCACCATGGGAGAAGACCCGCGGTGCATCGTGGGTGAAGATCCCGGTGGCCATCTTGGTAAGGTAAGTAAGAAGTCGCCGCAGAGCGGGGATTCGGGTAAGTACTAAACTTTTTTTTTTTTTTAACCCATCCCTTGTGTTTGTCTCGCGCCGAACGGGGGGCCTATTGAAAAAAAAAAAAAAACGTTTCGGCGCGGGACAACCCCTTTAAGATGGATATATAGGTTGATATGAGATAAATGGATAAATATGAGATGGATGGATAGATACATATGAGATAGATAGAGAGATGGATAGATATTGATAGATATGAGATAGATAGATAGATATGAGATAGATAGAGAGATGGATAGATATTGATAGATATGAGATAGATAGATAGATAGATAGATAGAGAGATGGATAGATATTGATAGGTATTAGATAGATAGATAGATAGATAGATATGAGATAGGTAGAGAGATGGATAGATATTGATAGATATGAGATAGATAGATGGACAGTTATGAAGCACATAGATATGATAGATAGATGTGAGATGGATAGATAGATAGAAGATGATATTTTATCTATCTATCTATCTATCTATCTATCTATCTCATATCTATCTATCTATCTCATATCTATCTATCTATCTATCTATCTCATATCTATCTATCTATCTCATATCTATCTATCCCATATCTATCTGTCTATCCCATATCTATCTGTCTATCCCATATCTATCTATCTATCTATCTGCTGTCTATCTATGTATCTCATATCTATCTATCTGTCTGTCTGTCTGTCTATCTATCTTTCCATCTGCTGTATATCTTGCACTATCTCTCTGTCTAGGACATGGCGTGAGAGAGGCAGTGGTTCTCTGGCAGGATGATATGATTACTAAACGTCTTTTATCTTTGCCAGCGGTTGGCAGGATGAAGCTATTTCTCTCGAGACGTCAGAGCAATCTCATCAGGATATATTGTATGGAGGAATGTAAACCGCAGCACTGACTCATCAGGCTTATATAATCCATGGCTGTATAGTATATATGCTTCTTGCCATGCTGACGTCTATATTAGGCTCCTTTCAGACTGCTCTTTTATCCAGCCCTGATTTCGTCCCCGCTCTCAGAGAACTGCATGGGACCTATGTTCTTGAAATCAGCAGGGGTCTCAGCGGTGAGAATCTCACCAATCAGCAAGTTAACTCGTTTCATTTTTTTCTTTGGAATGATAAAAAAGACTAGCAATTCCCCTGGTTTTTGGGCTTTGCCTTTTAGTTTTATGGAGTTCACCATGCAATATATCTCATATATTAATTTTATTCTCTGGGTAGATATGATCGCTGTGATACCAAATTTATATCGTTTTTACTATTGCTTGATAAAAACGTTTTTGCCAAAAATTTTTATAAAATTTGATAACATTCTGAGGGCCATAACTAACTTTACCGTAGTTTATTTTTCCACTTACCAGGCCGTGTAAGGCTTTTTTTTGAGTAAGTTGATGTTTCTGTTGGTTCTGCTTTGGGGTAAATACAACTTTTTAGTACTTTTTTTTTATTGCATTTTTTCAAAGATTTGCATTAATAATTGGCATTATTATTTTTGTTTAGTTTTTTCACAGTGACCACCGTGTCGGTTAAATAACATGATGATTTCATGGTTCTGTAGTTTTTTCATTTATACCGTAGTTCTGTTTACTGTTTTTCTTTTTCATTTTTTTTGTCAAAAGAATGTTATTTTTTAAAACATTTTACTTCAAATGCATCTAACTTTTCAGGTGACTCTCAGAATAAGCAGCAATGTGTGTACATGAGATATAACAGTGTATCCTGGAGCCTACTTTTATGCTATGTTCTATACACTGTACGTGGAGAAAACGGTAGATAATGCTCCCTAACTCTCTGTAGCACACACAGACAAGTAACACCCTCATGGAGTACAGCAAAGAAGTACTGAGCAGTGCAGATGTGATTCCAGTAGCTTTGGGATTAAAAATAACTCATCATTAGCAGCAGCACATTTCTGTTAGTCTCTTTCGCCAGTAGCTTCCTCCTCCTCCTCCCTTCTGCTTTTCATAGACTTCTATGAGCAGCATCAATCATCACCCTCCTCCACATACTGTTCTCTGTCCCGTTACTTTTTTTTTTTTTACTAGAGATGGGTATTATGTGACATCAATCAATGGATAGCAAATTAGAAGGAAATGAGATCGCCGGTGGCCAGTACTTTACAGGGATTTTTTTCAGCAAAAACATAATTTTAGGTAAATTAAGTGATTTGCACTTTTGCTAGTTATCTCGGTGGCTAGCATAATAGCACAAGTTGTCTCAAAGTCCGATGACCATTTAACAAACCCCAAAAATTAGCAGATGAAGCAAAAGCAGAGAAACCAAATATGATACTAATGATTTGGGACATCTTATTGATATCATAAAGTAAAAAAGTAACATAAATACATAGAATAGAAATTTGAATGTTTTTTTTTTTTTTGCATTTTTGGCTTGGCATTGAAATTACTAATAATCCCCAGAAGAAAACACAACTCATACCAAGTTATACTTGTTTTTCTGTCCTGAAATAGAAGATAATTTGTGTACTTTTTCCAGATTTTTTTTCCTTTCAGGCTCATGAAAGAAAAGAACATTTCTGTCAAAAATAGTTTTTCCTTTTATGGGGCAGGGAAGAGAGTAAAATAGACAAGGAAGCGCAATCATTGGCTTTTCATTTGAAGACCTAATGGGACTTTGAAGAAAACAATTAGAGGTATATTTCTCTCTTCCTCAGGCGAGAGGCCAGATTTCAGCATATGGAGGTCATTTCCTGGGGAGGGAATGTTATGTAAATGGTTGTGGTGAAGCAACTTATTGACTACTTCTTTAAAGGAGTCTTCTGGGACTACAAGATTGATGGCCGTTCCTTGCAAGGAACCTGTTCGCTCCTACGAGCACCATAGATTAAGTTTACAGGCTTATAGGACAGGGACTGCTTTTAACACCCAGCTGCCTCACTGTTCCCTTGGAAGTCGACACTCAGTGCATGCATTGGACTCATCTCTTCATTCCAAGAACTCAATGGCACTCAGTGAAGAGATGAGTCGATCGCTAGCACCGATAGCTAGCTTCACGGGTGGACAACAAGGTAACAAGGAGGCGAGCTATTATAAAAAGCAAATCCACTGACTCAGCAGCTTCTGTCCTATGATCTCATGAACTTATGGTCATAGAACCTAACTGGTTTCCTTTAATTTGCCATACACTTCAATAGATGTTGGTGACCGACCATTTGGCCAGCCGATATTTCTCCCAACTTTTCCATGGTTTGGCCCATTTATTTTCATTAGACAGAGTGGAAAAAGCCCGTGCCGGATAGCTCTGCTGGCAACTTATCTTCAGAGGAACAAAAGGATTAGGTGTTGAAATGAAACATGTCTGAACTTTTTTTCCCCCTGACCTTATCTGCCGTTGGAGAATCGGGAGGCCCTCATAGACATATGATAGTCGGCAGCTCCCACCAAAACTAATTTTAACAAATGTGTATGAGGGCCTTTAGGATGGGCCAATCAGATCATTGGGGATCTGACTCAGCACCCCTAACCAATCAGCTGACTGAAGAGGCCACAGCGCTCTGTAATTTTGGTAGTGGCTTTGGTTGGTACTGCAGCTTACTTTGACAGGACTAAGCTGTAGAGACCAGTAATACCACCCTAGAGTCAGACTGTCACCAATCTAATATTGATGCTCTATTCTAAGGACAGAACATCGATATTGTTGTTCGTACCAGAAAACCCCTTTACAAGCTGTATATTTCATCTGAACTAACAATCTTACACATTTTTACAAAATCGTTGATGACATTTTTTAAGCATAGACATGACACAAAATGTGGACAAAAATGGGAGTTTGGATAGATTTCTCATAAACCATTGGTACCAATGTGATGCCTGACACCCTTAGACCTCAAAAACCGCCTCATCATCTGGGACACTCAGTGACGTTTATGGTCTTATTGATATGATAGAGTAAATAACTGAGAATATTGGATCTAGTGATGGGATCGGTTAGGGCACTCAAGGACACGACAGTCAATATGAATAAAAGTGACATAACACATAAGATAAAGACTAGAATGTTATTTGTGGTTTTTTGGCATTAAAATTGCTAATAATCCCCAGAAGAAATCCCAACTCGTATAGCATTATTCTTTTTATGTCCAGAAACAGATGATAATTTATATGGTGTACTTTTTCCTATTTTTTTTTCCCTTTTGGGCTCATAAAAAGAAAATTAATATTATTCTCATAAAGTACTGCTGTTTTTTTTAATTAAAAAAAGATACTGAAACATTTTCTCTTAAAGCGGGCCTAATAGAGATGAGCGAATCTACTCGTTTCGAGTATTTACTCGATCCAGCACCGCGATTTTCGAGTACTTCCGTAGTCGGGTGAAAAGATTCGGGGGGCGCCGGGGGTGGGGGAGGCGTGGCGGCGCGGGGGTAGCAGCGGGGAACAGGGGGGAGCCCTCTCTCTCTCCTTCTCCCCCTCACTCCCCGCTGCAACCCCCCACTCACCCACGGCGCCCCCGAATCTTTTTGCCCAAGTACGGAAGTAATCGAAAATCGCGGTGCTCTGGCGAAAAAAAGGGCGTGGCAGAGTAGGCTCGCTCATCTCTAGTGCCTAACTTTTCAGAATAAACTGCTATGTATGTGTAGATGTGAAATAACACTATTTCTGGCTATTATATGACTTAAATCCTGCATTTATCACAAGTTTTCCCTTCTACAGGCTCTATCTCTAATTCTCACATTTCACTGAGCTGCTGGGTATAGATTAGCTGATGTGATCTCTTCTATACATGGAGGAAACAGCAGATTTGGCTCCCTAACACTCAATTGAACACACGCAACAGCATCACGGAGGACAGTAGTACTGAGCAGTGTAGATGTGATTTCAGTAATTATTACACAGTAAATGGGATCACTATTAGCTGCTGCAGCACATCTCTGCTAGTCTCTTTCCTCCTCATCCCCCAACCCTTCGTCATAGACTTCTATGCGCAGCATGAAACAACACCCACCTTTCACTCTACATTTTCTTATCTTTGATACTAGAGATGGATTTCACAGGCAACATACAGTGGTCATCAAATTAAAAGGAAGAGAGACCCTAGTGGCCAGCGCTTTAGAGAGATTTGTCAGCACAAAGAAACATCATTCTACGTAAATAACCAGCAAAATTCAGAATTGCCTTGGTGATCACATAAGTACAAGTTTGCGTATAGTATTGTATTTTTTTTGCGCACAGGGCTGTTCGTATGTGTGAAACACCCCCACCCTGATTGTAAAGGCTATTTAGTCTAATGAGGTCCAGATGAATTTTTCTTTTTCAAGGAATTGCAAAAACCCACCCAAATACATCCATATGAAATATCCCTCAGGCCGGTTTACACAAGTGTAAGTATATTTGCACACGTATGAATGCTGCGTGTTTGCGCACGCATCAGCATATTTTACTGTACTTTTTGCAGCTGGGTAGTGCTCCACCCCCTTTTTTTTACTATCATTTACCACACATTTATCAGTGAGGGCCTTGCCAACCTACAGGATATAATTCCTTGCCAAGGCTGCATTAAAGGGGTTTCCAGAGGTTTTCCTAAACCACACAGGGAGTGTGCTAAAATAATAAACTATTCAGCACTGATCTGTTTTCCTGCTTCAATGCAGCTGCTCCAATCCTGGTAGTTCTTGCAGTGCCCCCTCCATCACGTGACTGCTGAAGCTAGTGATTGGATGCAGTAGTCATGTGGGGGGCCAACAGTTAAAGGAGTTGATCGAGTTATAACATCTGTGGGCAAACCCTACCACATACAGTAAAATAACAAATAGTGATACATGATCAATCTCTGAGCTCTGTTATTGGCTGCAACACCTGTGTCATCCCATATACCGTGTGGGATGCAGCTGGAAGTGGAGACCAGACCCGGGGCACGAGCACTGGTGTGGTACACAGCGGGAGTGGGGAGAGGTGAGTATATTACTATTTCTAATTTTACAGCATGGGGAAGGAATTGTCCAGAGATGTTACAACTTGGACAACCCATTTAAGTAGTGTACCCATATAATGAGTAATTAAGGACATAACTAAAACATGCTGGGCCCTATAGAAAACTTTTGATAGAGTTCCTTCCTTCTTCTGCTCTGTGTTGTTCCTTGTGCGTTGCTCTTCCTGCTGGTCCTTCTTCAGACTCATTTTTTATCTGATATCACAAACAGGATGGGTCTGAGCCAGGGAGATGGATACCACTGGATGGAGATGGAAGCAGTGGGGAGGATGCTGCTGTGAAGCCTGAGGAGAGAGACACCATGGCCTTGGACCCTGTCCCAGCAAACCCATCACCATCAACAACTTACTAACAGTGAGTTAGAGAGTGGATGGTGAAAAGCTACAGAATCATACAGCAGAATAGCATACCACCACTATGGTCAGGTCATGCAGTATGATGATTGGGTTGCTGTAGGACTTCAAGACTGGTGACAGCAGTTTCGTACACCACTTATCAGATGCCGGGAAGACCTCCCAATGGATAAGCATGATTTGAAAGTTGGGGAGCAGACTTTTTTTAGAACAGTAATGTGGCTGCCTGAGTATGAAGAGTGTGTGTAAAGGGGGTGCCCCCTATAAAAGAATGGGCGATTGAAATAGACTTGTAAGTGGGCCTCAGACCGCATGCTGCTCCCTGTGTCCTGCCTTTCCTGCCAGCCCAGTCAAAGACTGGTTTTCATGATTGCTTCCTGGGCCATTAAGTGTATTATGAAGGAGAGATACACATAAATATGATATATATAGCAGGTACAGTGGGTGGGACAGGCCCCTTAGGTCTCCAGGATGGTGGGAGCCTCCCTATCACTGGCATAGCTATAGGGGATGCGGTTGCACTCGCGCCCAGGAGCTTTAGGGGGCCCATAAGGCCTCTCTTCTCCATATAGGGAGCCCAGTACTATGAAAAAAGCATTATAGTTGGGGCCCTGTTACAGGTTTTGCATTGGGGCCCAGGAGCTTCAAATTCCGCCACTGTATTAAGGAGTTAAAAGAAGTTGGGGGGCCCCAAGATAAACTTTTGCACCCTGGCCCATGAGCCTTTAGCTATGCTCCTGCTCCCTATAACATGTTCCTGGTCATCGTCCTTGAAATACAGGGCATCAGGTGTGATACACAATGATTTCCAATAAGGCTTCACCTGCTTTGCATACTTTTTTAAAATTAGATTATGGGAATTACGGAATTACGGGGTGTAATCTGCACTAATGCTGTGATTTTTGACATCCAGATTTGTGATCCCCCAATAAATCACCTTCATATCTGCAGAGAATACATTTACTTAAAGGGGTTGTCTCGCGAAATCAAGTGGGGTTCAGCACTTCTGTATGGCCATATTAATGCACTTTGTAATATACATCGTGCATTAAATATGAGCCATACAGAAGTTATTCACTTACCTGCTCCGTTGCTAGCGTCCTCGTCTCCATGGTGCCGTCTAATTTCGCTGGCGGCTTGCTTTTTTAGACGCGCTTGCGCAGTCCGGTCTTCTGCTCTGAGCACGAGCCGCTTCAGTGTGCTCGCCGCTACAGCTCTTCTGCGCATGCGCAGACGAGATGTATCTTCTCGGGAGCGCGCTGGAGCGGCCATTCTGCTACCATCCTCTGTTAGAGGAAGGTGCAGAAAGTTGAGCCGCCCAGCCGAGAAGCCCAGCCCAGCAGCCGAGAAGCCCAGCCCAGCAGCCGAGAAGCCCAGCCCAGCAGCCGCCCAGCAGTGCCTAGAAGCCGCCCAGGTAAGTGATGGGTGACGGACTGACGGGGGTGACGAGTGATGGACTGCTGCTGTGGCCCCGGAGCCTGCCGCTGTGGCCCCGGAGCCTGCCGCTGTGGCCCCGGAGCCTGCCGCTGTGGCCCCGGAGCCTACCGCTGTGGCCCCGGAGCCTACCGCTGTGGCCCCGGGGCCTAGCGCTGTGGCCCCGGGGCCTAGCGCTGGGGAGCCGGGGCCTACCGCTGGGGAGCCGGGGCCTAGCGCGGGGGAGCCGGGGCCTAGCGCGGGGGAGTTGGGGCTTAGCGCCGGTTACCTGCTGCCTGGCGGTGGGTGACTGTGGCCCAAGAGCGTGTGCAGTGGTCGGCGGCTGCGGTGGGTCCGGTCGGCGGCTGCGGGGCGTCTGGTTGTCAGGGAGACACAGCTGGTAGCGTCTCGGGAGCGCGCACGTCGGGCTACAGCAAGCGACGGGAAAAGAGCCAGCGGCCATCTTGGGGAAACTTTTTATAAGTTGCTGAAACGCTGGAACTGTAAGGAGAAACCGGCTAGAAAAGTCATTTACAGGGGGGCTTAGTAATGTATGCTTAATAAGGGGGACTGGGCAAAAAAAATAATTCACTGCTTCCTCGAGACAACCCCTTTAACTCTTCAATTACATGCAAGACTTGCTGGTTTCCCTACAGCACTATTTGCATAAGACATAATCACAATTACATAAGTTTACCGTTGTCTGAGATCGGCCGCCATAACCAGATTTGGAAATTCTAAATAAATGGCCTGCATCTAGTAAATTGAGAAGCCGCGCCACGGGTGTAAATTGATGTAGAAATGATCCGCTGCCTGGGTCATTCTGGCCTAAAAGCCGCTGCTTGTCCCTGTGGTTTTGATAAATACTGTTGATATGAAAAGCCACTGACAGCAATGCAGAAAGGCTAGAAAATGGTCTTTTAATCACCTACTTCCTACCGCGTCTGTCAAACCTACAGGGGATTAGTGATGGGGGCTCACATATTAAGTTACATTCCACTGCCCTTAGCTGGACCAGCTAGTGGTGAATGGATGGATGCACAGAGCTGTGTAATACATAGCGTTCCTGAAAATACACATCCATGGTAATACGCGCTGTGTGAGCTCATTGATGGACGCGGCTCATAGATTTCAGCTTAACCTAATTGGAACTTCTTATATCACATCACCTCCTAGTTAAGTCTATGGAAAGCGTTTACTGCGTTACCCGCGGCCGGATTATCGCCTCAGATAACGCAGTGACATATCGCCCATGGATAGGAGGCCTAAAGGGAAAATCTTTATTGTATCCAAACAACCCTCACCCTGAGAGAAGCAAGAAATCTGACACTGTCAATGTGGATACAATGTAACAGTTGTTGTTATCATTGCTCCCATGTCCACAAGAGTGAACTGTCTCTATGACCTGACATTACATAGTAAACTGCATGCCCACAGTTTACCGGCATCTAATTGGACTGGTCTCATTATTTCGTTACCATAAGTAGGGTTTTTCTTATATAAAGGCACTGGCGTCACATATAGATATCAGCAGTCAGTATCTAAACTACACAAACTCTCACCAACTGCTGCATGAGTCGCCGTATCTGTCAGAGTAGCTGCTGCTGTGACCAAGTGTAAACTGACAGCACCCACTCGAGCTACTTCTGGCTCACTGCAACAGGAGGGTTAACCTTTTCACAATCCACTGTCTGACGTCTTCCTACATTCTGATTGAAGCCTGTGCAGCTCTGATGTTGGAAGATGTTCGGCAGGGTATTCTTACTGTATATTGCTGGCCGCTCTGTTGTCTGGGGCCTCTCTGACATGTCACATACTGCAGTACTGGCTCTAGCCAACAGATGGCGCCATTGTATAATGTCAGAAAGAGAAAGCCCCCTAGGAAACCCTGAATCCAAAATTGTATTGCAAAGGGTTAAACTTGGCGTTACTTGTGAATGTCTGTGGACCCCTTCTGAGGCGGTAAGCCAGCCAATGTTATTGCGGTCGACTCAAGTCATTTTTTTTTTCCCAAAAAGTTGTTCAGTTTTTCACCTACTTTGTGAGGTCTGATGCATATAAACAACCCGCAGCTGGAAAATTGTGTTTCCTTTTGGGAAAAAAAAGCCACCAATATGGTTGTTATGCTTTAAAGAGCCTATAAGGAAGCTGCTATGAGTAAAACACAAATGGTTCTCCCATTTCAAATGAGGTAAAATGTCACCATGTACTGAGCAAATGGCCCAATTTATGACAAAGAGGTAACTGGTTCCTAAAATCATGACAGCGCACCTGCCCACACAGCACTGAGTGTTAAGCAATTTTTGGCGAAAACAGTCATGACCCCCTCGTCTCACCCTCCGCACTCACCTGATCTCACTGCATGCAACTCTTTTTATTTCCTCAGGTTAGAAGACATCTCAAAGGAAAACATTTTGTAGAGGCTGGAATCGGCACACGTCATGGGGCGGAGCTACGCGATGACGCGTACAAGGGGGCGGAGCCAGAACGCCGCTGCTGCCGAGCCGAGCCGAAGGCAGAAGACCCTTCTGCGCAAGCGCGTCTAATCGGGCGATTAGACGCTGAAGTTAGACGGAGCTATGGAGACGGGGACGCCAGCGCAGGGAAGGTAAGTGAATAACTTCTGTATGGCTCATATTTAATGCACGATGTATATTACAAAGTACATTAATATGGCCATACAGAAGTGCTGAACCCCACTTGCTGCCGCGGGACAACCCCTTTAAACGTGAAAAAAGATATAATAAATTAGCTCTATAAGTCACGGAAAAAAGCACAGCAAAAATAATTTTGGTAGCGGGCCGTCCACAGTGACAGCTGCGAGGGGTCAGCGGATCAGACGGCTTCCATTGACCTTAATGAAAAACAGAGCATGCTACGATTTCTTCCCACGTGTGCGATCTGCACGCCGGGAGAAAAATCACATCCGCATGCTTTTTACTGTCTTGCGGATGCTAATGCATCCCTATGGGTGGGTTGATTTGCAAATCTCCCGCATGAGATCCACAAATCAAATCTGCCTGTGGACATTGGGCCTAAGAAGGGGACATTAAGGCCTCTTTCACACAGGCGACAGCGAGAAAATCGCGGCGATATCGCGACTGTGTTCCCGCGATTTTCGTGCGATATTGCTGCGTTTTCTCGTGGCAATACCGCCACTTACTTCCATGTGCGACTTTCGCCCCAATTTTGGGGTAGATCTTATTTTCCCCGAAAATAAGACCTACCCGAACCCTAAACCCTAAAAATAACCCCAAGCTGCATTATTGGCCTGCTGTGATTAGTTTATCAAGTGCTACACTGACTGGCTGAGCCGTGGCGCTCAAGAGCCAATCGGAGCCCTCACTTCCTGCAGGTGGGATTAATGAACCCCGTAACCAGGAAGCGAGCTTGTGTTGGCAAGAGAGGACTGCCAGCACATATCCAAAAGCTCCGGAGACGAGCAGGAGGACCGTGACTGCGTCTGTTAGGTAATGTGTGTATGATATATATATATATATATATATATATATATCCGTCAATATCATTTTTTTTTTAAGTTATGCAGCTAGGGCACATGTGTCAAACACAAGGCCCACGGGCCGAATCCGGCCCGCTGCCTCGTGTTATGTGGCCTGCGGCATGCCGACGCCGCTTACCACTAAAGCGATTACCAGCTGGGGTGTCGCAGCTCCCTGCTGGTAATCGCGCTGTTACCACTGATCCCGGCGCACACTGACGTCAGTGTGCAGCCAGGATCCTCCTCCCCGAGTCCCCTGCTCTTCAGTTCCGCAGGAGAGGACTCGGAGAGGAAGCGTGCCGGGCGCACAGACTCACGCCAGTGTTACCCGGGCTCAGCGTGAGCAGAGGAGGAGCAGCGCTGACAGGAAGGAAGAGGTAAGTATATGGGTTGGGGGAGGGGGGGCTGCTTATTACTGGGGGGAGGGGCTGCTTATTACTGGGGGGGGGAGGGGCTGCTTATTACTGGGGAGGGGGGGCTGCTTATTACTGGGGAGGGGGGGGCTGCTTATTACTGTGAGGGGGAGGGTGCTTATTACTGGAGGGGGTGCTTATTACTGGGAGGGGCTGCTTATTACTGGGGGGGGCTGCTTATTATTATTACTGAGGTGGGGGCTTATTACTGAGGGGGCTTATTATTATTTCTGAGGGGGGGCTTATTACTGGGGGGTGGGCTTATAATTATAACGTTGCTATGGGGGTTAATGTTACTAATTGGGCCACTTTGGGAGTCGTTATTTTTACTGGGACCACTATCAGGGTCACTATTAGGGCTCGTTCACATGGGTGTAATTGTATTTCGGTCGCACAAATACGCTGCGCATTTGCACGATTGAAAATCGCTTATGCCTGTATATTTGCGTACGTAAAAAGGAATGCAGGTGGGCCTACTGAAATGGTGCACAAATATGCAGTGAATACATATTCACCAGGTATTTGCGCGGCCCATTCACTTTGATGGCCTATTGGGGTGCGTCGTACGCAACAAAACAGGTCATGCTGTGTGAAAATATACATCATGTGAATGAACGAATCAATAGCTTCTCTTCACTGCTTATTATGTACGCAAATACTCTTGCGTGAACGAGCCCTTACTGTACTGTCTTAGGCCCCTGCAGGGATTCCCCGCAGAATTTCCGCCCGTGGAAGTTGCCATAGGATTGTGTTAGAAAACGCAATCCTCTGCAGACGGCTGCGATTTGTCTGCGCAAAATCTTGCACAGAAAACAAATCGCAGCATGCTCTATTACTGTGCGGGGCAGCCGGCACATCACAGAGCCGGAGCCGCTCGAGCAGGTGAGTGCCGCACTGGTTCCTGCAGGGGCTCGGGTCGGGACCCGCTGCGAGAATTCTCACAGCGGGATCCGACCCGAGCCGTCTGCCGGGGGCCTTACATTCGGCCCTTTGAAGGTCACCATAAGCCTGATGTGGCCCTCGGTGAAAATGAGTTTGACACCCCTGAGCTAGGGGTTATTTTCGGGGGAAGGCCTATATTTCAAGCCCTCACGAAAATCCTGATACATGATGGCAGGAGTTTCTCATGCTAAAGCAGCAATGCTACTAAAACAAAGGCTCAATAGAGAAACATGGGCAACAAAAGCATTGCTAATGTGAAAGAACCCATAGGAAAGCATGGGCTCCACATATATGCCATTTGTAGCACTGTCTTGCTAGAAAATTGCATGTTTTTTTTCACCCGTGTGAGAGAAGCCTAATTTAAAATTCTCAAATCAGAGAAAACCCTACCTACTAGCGGAACGCCTACCCCGATGAGTGCGACCCCACGTCAGGAGCCTAGCCTGGGACTTTCCTAGATGGTGACAGGGAATTCTTGCAAAGGTTAGATGACACTCAAAGAATAATAAACCACAAGAATACAGAGAATAGGATGTTCAAACACCCCAAATAATAAGTAACTTGCAGACGTAACTGAAACACAAGTCAGGACCAGGAGCTGCCGACCTGACCAGAAACACCTTCAGACAAAGAGTATAACCAAGGTCTTTTGGGAGGAGGAGCAGAAATTAATAAACACAAACTAAGGCTGATTGGCTGTCCGCGATACCCATCTCCCAACCAACCAATCAGGCCATAAATTGGCAGAGAAGTGTACCCGTCAGCATCCAGCAGCCAAATGTCAGTGAGTATGTGCCAGCGTGAGAATCACGGGAGCAGGGGCCGATGCCATGACATCATCATCGCCCCGATCCTCATTCGCAGCCGGTGAGCCGGGACAAGTACAAGAGGAAGATGTCACAATCCAACTTAGATGGCAGAACACAGTCAGTCGAACCCTCAGAAATGTAGATAGCAGCCGCCATAAAGAAAGACTAAGTATCAGACAAATCACCAGCTGCAATGTCCATCAAATAGCATAGATAGCGGTGGCATGATAATTACACATGCACGCTGATGCGCTTCGTCATGATCATGTGACTTCCTCAGAGTATATTAAGCTCTCCTGACATGTCTGTTCTAGCAAATGCTTTGCCATGAAATATCAATTCTTTTTTAATGCCTTAATGCCACAGGAAATTAATTTCCATCCCGACAGGGTGGTAGTTAATGCAACAGGATGTAAACTAAACCTGCCATCCCACATCAGGAGTCAGCTGAGACTGATGGTCAGCCTCCCACTACAACAGCGGGGATCGGTGAGAACACGCCTTATATGCTACGATTAGAGATGAGCGAGCACCAAAATGCTCGGGTGCTCGTTACTCGGGACGAAATTATCGCGATGCTCGAGGGTTCGTTTCGAGTAACGAACCCCATTGAAGTCAATGGGCGACCCGAGCATTTTTGTATATCGCCGATGCTCGCTAAGGTTTCCTTGTGTGAAAATCTGGGCAATTCAAGAAAGTGATGGGAACGACACAGCAACGGATAGGGCAGGCGAGGGGCTACATGTTGGGCTGCATCTCAAGTTCACAGGTCCCACTATTAAGCCACAATAGCGGCAAGAGTGGGGCCTCCCCCCTCCCAAAAACTTTTACTTCTGAAAAGCCCTCATTAGCATGGCATACCTTTGCTAAGCACCACACTACCTCCAACAAAGCACAATCACTGCCTGCATGACACTCCGCTGCCACTTCTCCTGGGTTACATGCTGCCCACCCCCCCCCCCCTCCCCCCCACAGCGCACACCAAAGTGTCCCTGCGCAGCCTTCAGCTGTCCTCATGCCACACCACCCTCATGTCTATTTAGAAGTGCGTCTGCCATGACGAGGAACCGCAGGCACACACTGCAGAGGGTTGGCACGGCTAGGCAGCGACCCTCTTTAAAAGGGGCGGGGCGATAGCCCACAATGCTGTACAGAAGCAATGAGAAATAGAATCCTGTGCCACCGCCATCAGGAGCTGCACATGTGGGCATAGCAATGGGGAACCTATGTGTCACACACTATTCATTCTGTCAAGGTGTCTCTGCATGCCCCAGTCAGACCGGGCTTTTTAATTCATAGACACAGGCAGGTACAACTCCCTATTGTGAAGTCCCTGTCGACCGACTGCATGGGTGGCTCCCTGGAACCCACCGTCGATACACAAAAATATCCCATTGCATTGCCCAACACAGCTGAGGTAGTAATGTCGTGCTTAATGCAGGTGGGCTTCGGCCCACACTGCATGCCCCAGTCAGACTGGGGTTCTTTACAAGTGGAAACAGATGCATTTATAATTCCCTGTGGACCCACAGCATGGGTGGGTGCCAGGAAGCCACCGGCGGTACATAGAAATATCCCATTGCATTGCCCAACACAGCTGAGGTAGTAATGTTGTGCTTAATACAGGTGGGCTTCGGCCCACACTGCATGCCCCAGTCAGACTGGGGTTCTTTACAAGTGGAAACAGATGCATTTATAATTCCCTGTGGACCCACAGCATGGGTGGGTGCCAGGAAGCCACCGGCGGTACACAGAAATATCACATTGCATTGCCCAACACAGCGGATGTAACGTCAGCTGTAATGCAGGTGGGCTAAAAATTCATTTGATTACACTGTAGGCGAGGGCCCACAAAAATTGCTGAATCAACAGTACTAATGTACATCAAAAAAATTGGCCATGGCCAACCAAGAGGGCAGGTGAAACCCATTAATCGCTTTGGTTAATGTGGCTTAAGTGGTAACTAGGCCTGGAGGCAGCCCAGTTTAACTAAAAATTGGTTCAAGTTAAAGTTTCAATGCTTTTAAGAGCATTGAAACATATAAAAATTGTTTAGAAAAATTATGAGTGAGCCTTGTGGCCCTAAGAAAAATTGCCCGTTCAGCGTGATTACGTGAGGTTTCAGGAGGAGGAGCAGGAGGAGGAGGAGGAATATTAGACACAGATTGATAAAGCAGAAATGTCCCCGTTTTGGATGGTGAGAGAGAACGATGCTTCCATCCGTGGGTGCAGCCTACGTATTGCTTACGTATCGCTGCTGTCCGCTGGTGGAGAAGAGAAGTCTGGGGAAATCCAGGCTTTGTTCATCTTGATGAGTGTAAGCCTGTCGGCACTGTCGGTTGACAGGCGGGTACGCTTATCTGTGATGATTCCCCCAGCCGCACTAAACACCCTTTCCGACAAGACGCTAGCCGCAGGACAAGCAAGCACCTCCAGGGCATACAGCGCTAGTTCAGGCCACGTGTCCAGCTTCGACACCCAGTAGTTGTAGGGGGCAGAGGTGTCACCGAGGATGGTCGTGCGATCGGCTACGTACTCCTTCACCATCCTTTTACAGTGCTCCCGCCGACTCAGCCTTGACTGGGGAGCGGTGACACAGTCTTGCTGGGGAGCCATAAAGCTGGCCAGGCCCTTAAAGACTGTTGCACTGCCTGGGCTGTACATGCTGCTCGATCTACGCACCTCCCCTGCTACCTGGCCCTCGGAACTGCGCCTTCTGCCACTAGCGCTGTCGGATGGGAATTTTACCATCAGCTTGTCCGCCAGGGTCCTGTGGTATAGCAACACTCTCGAACCCCTTTCCTCTTCGGGAATGAGACTGGGAAGGTTCTCCTTATACCGTGGGTCGAGCAGTGTGTACACCCAGTAATCCGTAGTGGCCAGAATGCGTTGAATGCGAGGGTCACGAGAAAGGCATCCTAACATGAAGTCAGCCATGTGTGCCAGGGTACCTGTACGCAACACATGGCTGTCCGCACTAGGAAGATCACTTTCAGGATCCTCCTCCTCCTCCTCCTCCTCCTCCTCCTCCTCCTCCTTAGGCCATACACGCTGAAATGATGACAGGCAAGCAGCAGGGGCACCGTCAGCAGTGGGCCAAGCTGTCTCTTCCCCCTCCTCCTCATCCTCCTCATGCTCCTCCTCCTACTCCTGAACGCGCTGAGATATAGACAGGAGGGTGCTCTGACTATCCAGCGACATACTGTCTTCCCCCGGCTCTGTTTCCGAGCGCAAAGCGGCTGCCTTTATGGTTTGCAGGGAAGTTCTCAAGATGCATAGCAGAGGAATGGTGACGCTAATGATTGCAGCATCGCCGCTCACCATCTGGGTAGATTCCTCAAATTTTCCAAGGACCTGGCAGATGTCTGCCAACCAGGCCCACTCTTCTGAAAAGAATTGAGGAGGCTGACTCCCACTGCGCCACCCATGTTGGAGTTGGTATTCCACTATAGCTCTACGCTGCTCATAGAGCCTAGCCAACATGTGGAGCGTAGAGTTCCACCGTGTGGGCACGTCGCACAGCAGTCGGTGCACTGGCAGATTAAACCGATGTTGCAGGGTGCGCAGGGTGGCAGCGTCCGTGTGGGACTTGCGGAAATGTGCGCAGAGCCGGCGCACCTTTACGAGCAGGTCTGACAAGCGTGGGTAGCTTTTCAGAAAGCGCTGAACCACCAAATTAAAGACGTGGGCCAGGCATGGCACGTGTGTGAGGCTGCCGAGCTGCAGAGCCGCCACCAGGTTACGGCCGTTGTCACACACGACCATGCCCGGTTGGAGGCTCAGCGGCGCAAGCCAACGGTCGGTCTGCTCTGTCAGACCCTGCAGCAGTTCGTGGGCCGTGTGCCTCCTATCTCCTAAGCTGAGTAGTTTCAGCACGGCCTGCTGACGCTTGCCCACCGCTGTGCTGCCACGCCGCGCGACACCGACTGCTGGCGACGTCCTGCTGCTGCTGACACATCTAGATTGCGAGACAGAGGTGGAGGAGGAGGAGGAAGGTGCTTTAGTGGAAGAAGCATACACCGCCGCAGATACCACCACCGAGCTGGGTCCCGCAATTCTGGGGGTGGGTAGGACGTGAGCGGTCCCAGGCTCTGACTCTGTCCCAGCCTCCACTAAATTCACCCAATGTGCCGTCAGGGAGAGGTAGTGGCCCTGCCCGCCTGTGCTTGTCCACGTGTCCGTAGTTAAGTGGACCTTGCCACTAACCACATTGGTGAGGGCGCGTACAATGTTGCGGGAGACGTGGTCGTGCAGGGCTGGGACGGCACATCGGGAAAAGTAGTGGCGACTGGGAACTGAGTAGCGCGGGGCCGCCGCCGCCATCATAGCTTTGAAGGACTCCGTTTCCACAACCCTATACGGCAGCATCTCAAGGCTGATAAATTTGGCTATGTGGACGGTTAACGATTGAGCGTGCGGGTGCGTGGCGGCGTACTTGCGCTTGCGCTCCAACACTTGCGCTAGCGACGGCTGGACTGTGCGGTGCGAGACATTGCTGGATGGGGCCGAGGACAGCGGAGGTGAGGGTGTGGGTGCAGGCCATGAGACGGTCGTGCCTGTGTCCTGAGAGGGGGGTTGGATCTCAGTGGCAGGTTGGGGCACAGGGGGAGAGGCAGCGGTGCAAACCGGAGGCGGTGAACGGCCTTCGTCCCACCTTGTGGGGTGCTTGGCCATCATATGTCTGCGCATGCTGGTGGTGGTCAGGCTGTTGGTGGTGGCTCCCCGGCTGATCTTGGCGCGACAAAGGTTGCACACCACTGTTCGTCGGTCGTCAGGCGTCTCTGTGAAAAACTGCCAGACCTTAGAGCACCTCGGCCTCTGCAGGGTGGCATGGCGCGAGGGGGCGCTTTGGGAAACACTTGGTGGATTATTCGGTCTGGCCCTGCCTCTACCCCTGGCCACCGCACTGCCTCTTGCAACCTGCCCTGCTGCTGCCTGTGCCTCCCCCTCTGAAGAGCTGTCCTGTGTAGGCGTTGCACACCAGGTGGGGTCAGTCACCTCATCGTCCTGCTGCTCTTCCTCCGAATCCTCTGTGCGCTGCTCCCTCGGACTTACTGCCCTTACTACTACCTCACTGCAAGACAACTGTGTCTCATCGTCATCGTCCTCCTCACCCACAGAAAGGTCTTGAGACAGTTGCCGGAAGTCCCCAGCCTCATCCCCCGGACCCCGGGAACTTTCCAATGGTTGGGCATCAGTGACGATAAACTCCTCTGGTGGTAGAGGAACTACTGCTGCCCAATCTGAGCAGGGGCCCGAGAAAAGTTCCTGGGAGTGTTCCCGCTCCTGAGCAGGTGTTATTGTAGTGGAGTGAGGAGGCTGGGAGGAAGGAGGAGCAGCAGACAGAGGATTCGGATTTGCAGCAGTGGACGGCGCAGAACTGTGGCTGGACGATAGGTTGCTCGAAGCACTTTCTGCCATCCAGGACAGGACCTGCTCACACTGCTCATTTTCTAATAAAGGTCTCCCGCGTGGACCCATTAATTGGGCGATGAATGTGGGGACGCCAGAAACGTGCCTCTCTCCTAATCGCGCAGCAGTCGGCTGCGACACACCTGGATCAGGAGCTCGGCCTGTGCCCATACCCTCACTTGGCCCTCCGCGTCCTCGGCCGCGTCCACGTCCTCTAGGCCTACCCCTACCCCTCAGCATGCTGTATTACCAGTGATTTGATTTCCCAGGCAGGAAATAAATTGGCGCAAGCCTGCAGGTCAAATATAATTTTTTCGCTTTTTTGCAAAGGGAAGGCCCCACTGCGTATATTCAATGAACAATACGTTTAATAACTGTGGTGTGGCCCTGAAAAAGTGTCACACAACTTTAGTGTAGCAGAGTTATTAACTCTGGCAGAGCAGGTATTTGCCAGTCAGGAAAGACAATGGCGCAAGCCTGCAGTAAACCGTAGCTGGTTGCGTCTGATTTTTGTACGTTCTCCACGCAGCACACACGTACACGGAGACCTTAGGACTGACACAGGCAGGCCAAATATAATTTTTTCGCTTTTTTGCAAAGGGAAGGCCCTACTGCGTATATTCAATGAACAATACGTTTAATAACTGTGGTGTGGCCCTGAAAAAGTGTCACACAACTTTAGTGTAGCAGAGTTATTAACTCTGGCAGAGCAGGTATTTGCCAGTCAGGAAAGACAATGGCGCAAGCCTGCAGTAAACCGTAGCTGGTTGCGTCTGATTTTTGTACGTTCTCCACGCAGCACACACGTACACGGAGACCTTAGGACTGACACAGGCAGGCCAAATATAATTTTTTCGCTTTTTTGCAAAGGGAAGGCCCCACTGCGTATATTCAATGAACAATAACTGTGTTGTGGCCCTGCCTACACAATTCTGTCCCTGTAGTATCAATGGAGGGTGCAATGCTCTGCACAGACGATTTTTAGAAAAAAAAAAAATGCAACACTGCTAACAGCAGCCAGCACAGTACTGCACACGGTTGAATTTGGCCCTAGAAAGGACCGTTGAGGTTCTTGAAGGCTACACTCACTCCTAACACTCTCCCTGCCTAAGCACCACTTCTGTCCCTAATACCGGGTGCAATGCTCTGCACTGCCGATTTTGAGAAAAAAAAATATTTTTTTTCCACTGCTAACAGCAGCCTGCACACACGTAGATGTGGCCCTAAGAAGGACCGTTGGGGTTCTTGAAGCCTACACTCCCTACAAACACTCTCCCTACAGCAACTCCAATAGAACAGCACTTTCCCTCGCTAACTCACACGGCATCTGAGCCGAGCCGCGGGAGGGGCCGACTTTTATACTCGGGTGACATCTGATCACCCCAGCCACTCACAGCAGGGGGGTGGTATAGGGCTTGAACGTCACAGGGGGAAGTTGTAATGCCTTCCCTGTCTTTCAATTGGCCAGAAAAGCGCGCTAACGTCTCAGAGAGGAAACTGAAAGTAACCGGAACACCGCGTGGTACTCGTTACGAGTAACGAGCATCCCGAACACCCTAATATTCGCACGAATATCAAGCTCGGACGAGTACGTTCGCTGATCTCTAGCTACGATCAATATACATCGTGGCGTGTAAAGGGTTCACAGAGAGAGCGCAACCCCTCTGTGACATCATCGGCCCTCCCCAAGTATCTCCAAAATTATATGTAAAAGTTTTACAATATATTGTATGTACCCAAAAATGGAACTAAACTACACCAAAAACAAGCCTTCATACGGCCGCGTTGATGGAAAATTAAAAAGGTTATGGCTTTTAAAAAGTGGAGATGAAAATCCCCCTTAAATTGTTGCATTCTTATGCCCAGAATAGGCTGCATCCTTAAGGGGCCAAAGAATTCTGTGTAGTGTCATTCCTCTGTTATTCCTCCTGGAAAGTACTAATACATGGACAACTGTGGGTTACCATTATTCTTGTCAATAGGGCACAGGTCGGACTAGCTATTGTAAGTGTGGAAGGTCCCGGGGGTGGGAGGGGGGAGGTGGGTGTCACACCGTACTGACAAAAGAAATGGTAATACTCAGTTATAAATTTCTCCCGACATTTCCAGGAGTAACAGAGGAGGGACGCGGCGCTAAATTCTTATAAAATATTCTCCAGCCTTTGTATGTTGTTAGGAATCCAAGTATTTCCTAGAAGGGACGAGTCGGGAGAGGTGACAGCTCCTCTATGATGGTCTTCGCACGCAACCTAATGGGATCTAAATACCTGGAGGGTCCAGTCATCACTGCAGCCCACACTATACCATAAATGGCTTCGGCTACTGTTGACTTAGTGAACAAATAACATTTCCCGTACAGAAATATCCTTCACCCCGGCCGCCGTTCCCACAAATATCGACAGCAGAAAGGATATTTGTCTTGTGACTGCGGTAGATATGGCGGGATCCAGTGGGATCTGGTGAGCAGATCCATGATGTTTGTTCCAGCTCACGAGGGACGTGTGGAAGGCGTGTGTCATACATGCAGAACGTTTCTTCATGTATGTAACGTAATGCTGTAGTGGCCTGAAGTGAATGTAAAGCTCCAGCGTGTGTTTGGATGATTTGTGTCTGTCTGGTGCTTTTGTATGTCCTTGTTTTGCTTGCAGCACGAATCAGTGTTATGTGTATTGCGTGTCTGCAGCCTCTCAGGGGTTAAGTGTCTAGGTCTGTCTGGGAATGTATCTTTTGTGAGTCACGTGATCGTGTTAGATATATGTGTTTGCAAGGTGCATGAGAGAGAATGAGTGAGGGAGAGGAAGAGGAAGGGAGAGTCTGCCCGCGACCATTAGTCTGGGTGTGGAGAAGATGGAGGAGGCAGAGAGATTGCCGGATGTAACCTCCGTGGATGGAACTGCAAGTGTCCTGTGAGTTACTGAGAGCAAGCCAGTGTTGAGAGCCGTTATTCCAGGATAGTAAGACCTCCTGCCCACGATCGTGTGGGACTTCGCCAGTGGACTATCGCAGCACAGTCTGACATGGAGCCTCCCAAAGACCCCATACTCACCTCTCTGGATCCACCATGCAAGTCCCGTTTGGCAACCCGGCACGCATACGTAGTACAGCGCATGGCATGCCGGCAGCGGGCGATTACGTGGCCGGTGGTGGGCGGTGACTCGTACTTACGTAATACCTCCGCTGTGCTCACAGCGGAAGTACCGCGTGACAGACCGCTTCCATTGACTATAATGGAAGCCGTCCGCTGTGTAATTAGAGTATGCCGCGATTTCTTTCACGCTGCAGAATTCCGCAATGGAATTCCACAGCGTGAACATTAACCTTTTCCAATCCACTGTCTGACGTCTAAAGACATTCTGATTGAAGGCTGTACAGCTCGATGTCGGAAAATGTCCGGCAGGGTATTCTTACTGTAGATTACTGGCCGCTCTATTGTCAGGGGCCTCTCCAGCATGCCCCACACCGCAGTACTGGCTCTAGCAAGCAGATGGCGCCATTGTGTAATGGCAGAAAGAGAAAGCCCCCTAGGAACCCCTGAATTCAAAATTGGATTGCAAAGGGTTAAGCTATTGTGTGACTGATAAGGCCTTTCACGTAACTTTGTCCGGTTACCACCCCTGCTCATTTACTTGTGAACTCCCACTGTGAAGACGTAGACGGGTCCCATGTTACCCAGAAATAGGGAGAGGACAGAAGAGCCACTGTGACAAGTGACCAACTCTACCCCGCTGTCTCCTCGTCTGTGGGCCTGCCCTGCGAACACTGCAATGCCACTGAAACAGGTCTGCAGAGTCCATGACGCGACATTACGCCATCGAGATGATGATGTCATGTAAACGCGCCTTCTCACACGACGGAACATTCCGCAGAGCGCTGTCATTATTCGCAGGTCTATGTGCAGATTGTGATGTGGAATTGTCTGCAAAATGTTGCCATACTCAGTTCTGCAGCAGAATACCTATCGTAGCCAGTTTTCCACGAGCGTATATGTATTTGGGAAGGCCTCAGTGCAATGTATTTGCTCTCTGAACAAAGATCATGTGCGTGCATATCGGTGCATTTTACTGTATTTTTTGCGCATTCAGGGCACGTTTATTTGCACAATGGCAAATGATTACACCCTGTTCTTTTTTCACGGAATTGGGCAGCGCATTGTGCGCACATTTGTGCACCTTCCATAGACTTCTATGGGGACCTCTGGTTCACAAATGTGCACAAAATAGAGCAGGTCCTATTTTTTTTTTTATTCACACAAACGAATGCGTATTTGCATGCACATTTGTGCTGCGGAATGGGCGTTGCATATTTGTGCGCACAACAGGTTTTTTAAAATTTTACTTTTTCCGCGCACAAATTGTGCATGCAAAAAAATATGCACAGATGCTCTCTATTGCAATGTCCAATTAGTTTAATGACTTTAAAGGGCTTCCTCCCACGGACGGATTTCCGCCGAGTAATTTGCGTCGGAAATCTGCCGCGTTGCCCGCAGCTATTAGGTTCTATTGAACCTAAGTGCTCACGGTGCGGAATTCCACCACGTCATGCCGAAGCATCATGCGGGAGCGAGGATGCCGGATCCGCAGGTAAGTTTGGGGGTCTCTAGGGCGCGCCGTGACGGGCTCCACCGCAGAATTCCAGGGCGGAGCCCATCACGGCTGTGTGCAGCCGGCCTAAACTGCTCTCTTTCACTGTGTAAATGCACAGGAAAATAGAACACTTTGTCGGAACTGTGCACGCAAAATACATGCTTGTGAACTAACCCATGAAAATCAATGGGTATTGCGCTCACAAGTGTGCAATATGCACGCAATTCACAGTGGATAGAAACCATTCATTTCAATGGGTTCATTCACGAGCATGGATTTTGTGTGCACAATTCTGTCTTGCAAAAAAAATACGTAGTGTGTTCTATTTTCCTGCACATTTGCGCAGTGAGATAGAACATTTTGAAGTCCTGAAACTAAGTGGCCACTTCCATGCCATCGTTGCCTATTTTTATTATAAATATGCAGTCACTATTCCCTGAACAAATCATTAGCACAGGGCCTTTAGGGAGGCTGTACAGTGATGAAGTCACAATAATCAGTTTAACTTGAGGAGCCTGGGGGATGGTACTCATGATTACAGTCAGTCTATCTGCTATTGCTGGTGGTCTCTTTCCCAGTGAAGGCTCAGTGCTTGCGGTCGGTAATTGCAGCTGACATTCCCTTTGATGAATGGCAGATCTCCCTGGATTGCAGTTCCAGGAATCCAAATTCTGCTCTCTCAATCTGGTACAAGAAAACCAAGCTTTGCAAAAGCACTGGGGTAGCTCACTCCTCATAAGGCTCTCTGCACTCAGCACAAATTGTTTCACCATGGTTGGAGAATCTCACAGGTCCAACTGCAGATTATGTAGATAAGGATTAGAGATGAGCGAGCATACTCGCTAAGGGCAATTACTCGATCGAGCATTGCCCTTAGCTAGTACCTGCCTGCTTGGAAGAAAAGTTTCGGCTGCCGGCGGCGGGCGGGGGAGAGCAGGGAGGAACGAAGGGGAGATCTCTCTCTCTCCCTCTCTTCCCCTCGCTCTCCCCTGCTCACTGCCGCAACTTACCTCTTACCCGATCCGGCAGCCGAATCTTTTCTTCCGAGCAGGCAGGTACTCGCTAAGGGCAATGCTCGATCAAGTAATTGTCCTTAGCGAGTACGCTCGCTCATCTCTAATAAGGATCCAACAGCACACAAAATAATTAAATCCACAAATTTGGATAGGGAGGAAAATTTATGCAAAGCCATATGGGGTCAATGAACAAAAATACCCCTAAACAATCCCAATGTCAGGTAAGAATACGGCAGCATCTAGAGGTAGAGAAAAACTTTTTTTTATCAAACCTTTATTCTATAAAATCAGGAAGTACCGGCAATGTTTCGACCTGTGCGGTCTTTGTCAAGCCTAATCCCCCATATACACCTCACCATTAAATACACAAAACACTTTACAAGAAACAAATCAAAAACAAGTACACACCCCTCACCAAATCACATACAAACTTATAATAGGTGTGATAGGTTTATGGCGCTCTTACTGCTTAAAGTTTGCAATCCACGTTCCGTTCATCTCCTTCCCCTATCCGGCGTCCGGTGTCTGACAGTTTGTTCTGGGCATGCTCGGGATCTTGCCAACATATCGTGGGCTCACAGTGAAACGCAACTAGATCCAACAGGAGCATGCGCAGTAGTGGTATTACTGGGACGACATGGACAAACATATAATTCATAATGCGCATGTGCGGGAACGTAGATTCCTGTGAGTGTACGCCATGATAATAAATGGCAAGAAATTCAATTTCAATTGCGCATGCTCAGTACCCATAATGGATACAATTCTTAATGTGCAAGTGCGGGATCATAAATTTCTGCGAATACACGCAATAATAATAAATGGCAAGGAAATCAATATTAATTGCGCATGCTCAATGTCCATAATAAAAATAAGGCTGTTCACAAATATGGAGCATATAAATGGGGAATAATAAGATAAGAATATTAAATTGATAACTGTCGGCTAAAAACTATATTCAATAAATATAAATACGAATATATTATAAATTATTAGGGAAAAAATATAAAATATTGGTGATAAATATGAGAACAAAGAAGTATTTTAATGGTAAAAAACCTAATTAGCTCCATACATCTAATATTGAACTACATATAAAAAGGCCTAAAACCATAAAATTAATTTAGATCATTATTTATTCATAGTTCATAATACTATTATAATGCAGAATACTATTTATGTCCATTGGTTTTACTAACAAATCGGTAATCAATTTTTCTGCATCCTTGATCACCATAACGTCTGTCCGATGAACAATTAAGGCCTCAGTCACACGGGCGTATATATGCGCGTAAAAAAACCGCGTGACCATGCCCATTGCCACCAATATGTTCTATCTTTTGTAGGTGGGTTTTTTAAGCGCGTAAAAACGCCCGTGTGACTGAGGCCTAAGGGTGAATTGCAGTTTCGGGTATATAGCATTAAGGTACCTGTGAAAATCAAAAAGTTCCATAGATGACCCCTCCCACACAAGGAAAATGTCATCTATATAGCGTGTCCAGGGTTTAACTCTGGACCAAAGACTGGAGGAGTATATATAGTCTTCTTCATATTTCCGCGAATATATTCATGCGGATTTATTTGAATTGATGGATTACATAGTAACATAGTTCGTAAGGCTGAATGAAGACAATGTCCATCTAGTTCAGCCTGTTTATCCTCCTATGTTGTTGATGCAGAGGAAGGCAAAAAAAAACAAGAGGCAGGAGCCAATTAGCCCTTTTAGGGGAAAAATTCCTTCCTGACTCCCTAATGGCAATCAGACTAATCGCTGGATCAACCCCTAATATTTCCTACCTGCCTGTATACCCGGATTAACAATTAACCTAAGATTTATATCCTGTAATGTCCTTGCGCTCCAGAAAGACATCAAGTCCCCTTTAAAAACTCCTCTATGGATTTTGCCATCACCACGTCCTCAGGCAGAGAGTTCCACAGTCTAACTGCTCTTACAGTAAAGAACCCTTTTCTGTGTTGGCGATGAAACCTGCCTTCTTCTGGACGTAGCGGATGCCCTCTTGTTACCGTCGCAGTCCTGGGTATAAACAGATCATGGAAGAGATCCTTGTATTGTCCCCTAATATCAGTGCCCCCACTTACTATGTGCCATTTACAATACTAGTCTCTTTTTAGGTCCCAGATGGGCTTCTTGGCCACGTCAAGCACCATAGTCTGGGTGTGAATTCAACCTTTGCACCCCTATGGCTACGTACCTGTCATCACTTGATGGATGCAGACAACTTGGTCTTGGCTTCTTCTGTTTAGTGGCCCCATAAAGCTGCACTGCTATGGTATACACACCCTTGCTCAATCCTACATTCAACAAGACACCTAAAAATTGTTTTTGCCCCAATGAATTTGCTTTGTATAACTGACATTTGTGTCCCCATGAACAGGACAAGGACTGTCTTCCTGAGGTTTTACAATCTTCTCTGTCCCGTAGCTCGTAAAACAACTCCTTCTGTTTTTTGATGAATTCTCCAGGGTCATTAGAGGTTGTGATGTTTTCTAGTAATGAATGTTCCAACAAGTACTAATTGCTTCCTATGATAGAAATATGTTCACACTCCATCAAAGCTGTTAGGTGTTTCCAAATACTTCAGGGCAGGGAAATTTCCTTCTTAGGTAATGTCATTGACATGTAGAGGGCCGTTACAGATGATCTTCCCAATGTGAGCCCCTCATCACTCCCGTTTAATGACACTCAGATACATCAATTTGTTATCAATGGAAACAAACTCAAACTGTCTACCAGTAAGATGTACTTGATGCCCAACCAATCACAGAGCAGCTTCCATTTCTCAAGCTGCTAAGGTAACATAAAAGTTGCATTGTGATTGGCTGTTGTGAGCAACAAGGGCATCTTACTGTACACGGTTTTGCTAAATGAGGCCCAAAAATGTGTTTTCTGCCCTAGTCATCGCTAGTGGGTAGAGATGAGCGAGTATACTCGCTAAGGCACATTACTCGAGCGAGTAGTGCCTTAGCCGAATATCTCCCCGCTCGTCTCTAAAGATTCGGGGGCCGGCGCGGTGACAGGTGAGTTGTGGTGGGGAGCGGGTGGGGGGGGGAAGAGGGGGAGAGAGATCTCCCCTCCATTCCTTCCCGCTCTCCCCTGCCGCTCCCCGCCCCTTGCCGGCCCCCGAATCTTTAGAGACAAGCAGGGAGATACTCGGCTAAGGCACTACTCGCTCGAGTAATGTGCCTTAGCGAGTATACTCGCTCATCTCTACTAGTGGAATATGAGACAAAATGGCTGCCATCGAAGACAGTAGAGCATTTTCTGTCCTTGATTGTCAATTATACCAATCTGTTATTAGCGTGCAATGTCATTTTCAAATAAAGTTTAGTGAAGATCTACCCAGCAGGCCCACAATTCGTAAGTGGTACTCCAATTTTTAGGAAAAATCTTCCGGCAGTCCAGCAGTAACCGTGGAAACAGTAGAGCGCGTCCGTGCAAGTTTCTCTTGAATTCCTCAGAAATCCACCGTCAGAGCGAGCAGAGAATTAGACATCTTGCAGCCGACTGTGTGAGAGATTCTCCGCAAATGTTTGTGATGTTATACCTACTGATTAGAATTGTTACTGGCCCTGAAACCGGATGACAAAGTGAGGTGACGTTCTTTCTGTGAGAGTGTGCAGACTGTAATGGAAGGCGATGGTTTCATGGAGTCTTTAGTATTTAGTAAAGAAGCTGCTTTCCACCTTTTGGGCAACAAAATGTAATGTCAGAATCTGGGGGAGAGAAAACCCACCTGTCTACATGTAGCGTATGTGTGACTGCCCCAAGGTAACTGTGTTTTGCGCCATAGCCTATAGATAAGTGTACAGAGTTTGTACCTGGGCATCCTACAGATATGGCTTCTGCTACAGCTAGAATAGGAAATACCAAGTTTCATCCTCCAACAGGACAGGGCAACCCCCAATGAAGTCAGAAGTGAATGGCGACTATCAAACTGATGGATTGGCCATACAGGTGATGAGGATAGTGAACTTCCTTGGCCTCCATGATTCCTGGACCTTACATATTGTGATGTTTTTGTCAGGGCTTGAACGTTCCCCACTCCAGACATCAACACTCCTTACTGGGCTATCGGATAGTTTCCTTTTTTGGACATTAACCTTTTCTCATAATTCTGATCTTTTCCCCTGTCCTGGCCCCACCTTGCTGCTAATTAGGCTCACTATAAAAGCCTGACCCTGCAACTGCACCAGCGCAGGATTTATGTGCTCCACAGCCTTGATGTAGCTCCTCACTTCCTTCGCCGCTACAATTGACTTGAAGACTTCCTGATAACAACTCCTGGCTTTCCTCCTGACATGCTACTCACGTCCTCCATCTGTACTGCCACCCAAGACTCCCTGTTAATGACTCCTGGCTTCCCTCCCAACAATGTTACCCACCTCTTCTGTCTATTCTGTGATGCAAGACTCCCTGGTAATGACTCCTGGCTTTCCTCCCGACAACCCTACCTGCTTCCTCCATCTGTACTTCGATCCAAGACTTCCTGGTAACGACTCCAGGCTATCCTGACTAATCTCTAGTGATCTGCATGGCTACTACACTCACGGCTCCTATACAATGTCAGAAGATGTTACAGTTTTTCTCTGGGGGAGTGTTAGAGTCTATATGCCACTCTTACCACCCACCCATGCATGATCTGCGAGGACATATCACAGAAACTATTGCATCAGTCAGTCGTGATACACTACAAGGTGTATGGCAGGAACTTGACTACAGGCTAGATGTGTGTTCAGTGACAAATAGTGCTCATACTTATCACCTCTAATGGGGAAAGCATTCTTGATGTTGCGCAAAAAGCTTTTTGAGTTTGTTTCCATTGATATGAATTTGATGTATCTGAGTGTCATTAAACGTGAGTTATGAGGGTTTCAAATCGTGAAGATCATTTGTAATAACCCCGTGTTATAGAAGGAGCTTGTCTCCATCTCTGATGTCCTCGAGCATATCACATACCACGTAAGGAATAGGTAAAATCATGAAAATGTATCAGAGGTGAAAACTTCACAAACTGGCACTTTGTGTCAAACAGAACTCGTGCAATTGTGGGGGTACCTCAGTGCGTTAGGTCCTTTTTTGATCTTTGTAAGGGCATGTTCGGACATGCCTTGTATAGTCTGGCTATACCACGTTCCTGTCATGTTCTTTTTTGTTTATTGCACTGTTTCTTTAATTACAATGAGTAAGCACATTGTTATGGCGTGAAACAGCATGGGCGGGGGAGTAGGGCCTGAGTGATATGTAAAACCTGTTTCCCGCTTAACTCTTGTTGTTGACCACAGTGTGCCACAGAAGACCGATTGTCAAGTAACATAGAGAGGGAGGACAGTTGTGTTTCTAGACAGTACTGTGGGCCCAATGGGCGATGGTGATTGAGTCACTGAAAGAGTTCTAAGAGACCTAAATGTCCTTGTGAAGGACTTCCACAATCCCAGAATGACAAGTGTCACTGCATAATAAAATGGCTAGGCTATCTTCATGCAAAGAAGAAGCCATATATCAACACAATCCAGCTACGTCGATGTCTTCTCTGGGCCAAAGCTCATTTAAAATGGACTGAGGCAAAATGGGACGCTGTTCTGTGGTCTGATAAATCAAAATTTGAAATTCTTTTTGGAAACCACGGATGCTGTGTCCTATGGACTCAAGAGAAGAGGGACCAACGAGCTTCTTATGAGGTCCCAGTTCAAAATCCTGCATCACTGATGGTATGGGGTTGCATTAGTGCCTATGACATGGGGAGCTTCCACATCTTGAAAGGCACTATCAATGCTGAGCAGTATATAGAGATTTTAGAACAACATATGCTCCCACCCAGCCAACATCTCTTTCAAGCAAGGCCTTGCATATTTCAGTAAGACAATGCTAAACCACATACTGCATCCATCACAACAGCATGGCTTCACAGAAGAAGAGTTCGAATGCTGAACTGACCGCCTGCAGTCCAGACCTTCCACCAATAGAAAACATTTGGTATATTATGAAATGAAAAATCCAGCAAAGAAGACCCAGGACTGTTGAGCATCTAGATTCCTACATCAGATGAGAATGAGACAACATTCCTTTCCTAAAACTCCAGCAATTGGTCTCCACTTCCCAGACGCCTGCAGCCTGTTGTAAAAAGAAGAAGGGATGCGACACAATGGTAGACACGGCCCTGCCCAACTTTTGTGAGATGTGTTGCTGCCATCAATTTCTAGGGAAGTTAACTTTTTTGTTCTTTCAACATCGCGTCAGTGAAAACATCGCTAATGGGAAGGAAACCATTAAAAATCATTGGTTTTATAATCTGCTTTTTTTACTTATTCTTAAATCACGCGAGAAGTGCATTGAATGGCTGTGATTGGTTCATCGAGCGCTGCAGTGATTGGCTGAGTTGTGGCGCTCGAGAAGCAATCAGAGCCAGTGCTTCCTAGAGGTGGGGTTTTCAAACCCCTGACCAGGAAGTGCCAGGGACCTGCGAGTAGAAGTGCGGCTACAGGTGATGTATTGTGTTTTATTTTATTTTTTAATGCAGTCAGGGCATATTTTTGGGTAGGGCTTATATTTCATGCTACCCTAATAATCCCGTCGAAAGAGCACTACAAAATTGTGATATCGCTGCTAGAAAACACAGCGATATTGCACAGAACACAGATGCAATATCACTGTGATTTTCTTGCAGCGATATCGCTGTTGCCTGTTTGAAAGAGGCCTATGGCTGACTTGTAATTATCATTTAATTTAGAACCAATAAATCAAACATTACTTTGGTGCTTGACTTCTGGCTCACATTGTATCTTGTGGTAAAATCCAGAGCATAGGTATGCCTCATACTGGCCTTAAATGGGTTCTCCACTTTGGAAAATTCCTACTTTTAAGAAGAGTCCTTTGGCAAAGTGTCTTCTTACCTGAACCACTAGCGATCAACTGATTTTCTTGCAGCACCCCCACAGGAAAAATGATGTATTACAAAGTCCCAATCAAATGAACAGGTTGTTAGTATAATACATGATTAACAGATCCTCCAGAGCTCTTTGTAACTGCTCTCCACTTGGGCCAAGAGATAAGGATCCTGAACAAAAGACCCTTCTCTTTTAACTCAGAATACCCTAATAGGGTGTATGAAATGGGCTTTGATTACCCAGTATAGAAGGGCCCAATGTTCGTTTTCCTCATCATGACTTTTTGGATAATTCCTCATGCCTTATTTGCCAGCAATGCTGTTCTTCTAGAAAGGAAAGTCCTGCACATGTTCCTGCCACCACCCAGCATGTCTCTTTAATAGCTTACCTCTGTGGTACAGTACATAAGCCTTGGGACTTGAACAGTGCCAAATGACGCAACCTTACAATTACAGGATGGATTCCTTAACTATGCGATGGGCTGTTTTTAAGATTTAATGCCAACCCAACTGTCCCGCTGTATTGTAATTGGCACACAACATGTTGCCGCCATGCCAGAGGAGCCTCTTCTGTACATCAACAGGAGCTACACCTTGATATAACAATGCCAGGTCTTGTCGTTAAACTCTTTGTTCCATTGCCAGTGTAGCGTCATCAACTTGCCCTCGAGACCATTCATATCTTTGTCTGCAGGAATGGACACACACAACATGAAAGGTCATTACATAAAGAAAACAAGTAAATATGTGGCAGTTTCCTCTCTTTGGCAAATTCCTCGTGTTTCCTCTTATTTACAGTGCGGTAGACTTCATCCTGGGCATAAACCGAGTGACAATAATGGTCATTGTTACTTATCTGCAGTTCCCTCCGAGGTGGCGGAACATATTCTGAAATCCGTATTGTGTATATGAAGTCACTGGGGCAATGAATCAGATATTTAATAGTGACTGTGTAATAAGCGGCGCCGCTTGCAGCTCTGGCTGTTCCCATTAGCTGGCACCATCGTTTGTTTGCTTGACCGCCTACATGGATGTTGTAGTCCTGCTGTCCCTCACAAGTGCCGAATTCTGGTCTAAATGCATACATTTTCTTACATGTAGAAGGAGTATTCTTATACATTTATGGTATAACCACAGGAGATACCATAAATATCTGACATATATTTGGCGATCCCCCATCATAAAAAAAACATGTATATTGCACTGATAGGAAGACTGACTATATACTGTTTTTGCAGAAAGCAGCAAGACAGCAGCATGCTCACACCAGAACAGCTCAGTGAATAAATACAGTACCCGAACCAAGCTCATAACATAAACAGTACAAGAACCAAGCTCATCAAATCAATACAGCACTAGAACCAACTTCATAATATAAATACAGCCCCAGAACCAAGCTCAGACGTAAATACAGTAACAACACAAAACACATAATATGAATACAGTAGCTGAACCAAGCTTCTAACATAAAAACAACACCAAAACCGACTTCAATATACAAATACAGCACCAGAACCAAACTGATAACATAAATGCAATACCAGAACCAAGCCCATAACATAAATATGTTAGCAGAACCAAGCTTATAACATATATACAGCACCAACTAACTGCAGTACATTGATACAAAGGCAGAATCAAGCTAATAACATAGATACAGTACCAGGACTCAGTGATGGTGTTGCAAGGGCGGTAGTGATCTGACAGCTGCGCCTCGAAACATCAGTTCGGAGAAAGCAGGGACAGGAGGAGAATGATTCTTCTAGCTCCACAAGACGTTTCCAAATGGAGGAATAAGATCATCTGGCCTGAAGGGCCTAAGGGCAGGCGATTGCCATAACCTACATCTATTCGGTGCCCCCATACAAGTTGGTGGTCAGTGCCCTGTGCAACCACTTGCTTTGTATATAGCTAAGGCCAGCCATGATCATGGGCACTTTCTACATCATTCATAGTATGGCATAGGGTTTGTGAATGTGGTTAATTAGATAATAGCAATGAGTGAGGCTCTATCCTCTGTATCATTTAGAGAGGTTTTCCTGTTTGTAATGACAGGCACAGCTCCCATTGATTTCAATGAGAGCTACGACTGCAACTACGAGCGCTGGCCACTATGACCCTGGTGGAGTCCGGCGGTCGCTGCCTGGGAAACCCTATTTAGACTTTTGACCTTAGTTTAGAAATTAGTTCTATTTTTTGCAAGTCAATAGTCATCTAATGAAACTACTTAATCCCTACCATGTGTGGAAGACTTGGACCTGCTGTTGGTAGGGTTCTCTTCCTAATTTAGCATGTGCCTTGCCCTAATTTATACTCAGTGATGTTGAGAATTCCCATCGTTTGATTTCAAGCTGATCTGTATTTTACTATGGGAAATGAACTATACCCTGTGAACGGGCAGTGCCAGAATAAGGAATACTTTCCAGTATGGGTTTCTAATGTTTAGTTGGCATCGTGATGTTGAAAGGATTATTAAAGCCACTGCATATAGTAAGTAGAGTAAAACTAGCCTGTTTCATAGCTGTTGAAAGCCAATTCATTCTCAGCTCCCCATTAGTGAGTCAACAATCCAATATTTCTATATGATCTACATATTCTTTGCAGATCTAAGGAGAAATATATTTCCCACTATGCCACCAAACGTCATTGGGGACTTACTATATTGCCACATTGTCAGCAGCACATTATTGTCTAGAATGTCAGGGTTTACCTCTGTGTTCATGGTTCTTGTCACTACAACCAACGGACCGAGACCATGCCACGTAAACCATCCCCAGACCATAACGGAACCTCCGCCATACTTACCTGTTGGCACAACACACTTAGGCAGATGACGTTCCTCAGACATACTACACATCCTGGTACGTGCATCTGATTTCAGGATGTAGTAGTATGATTCGCCACTCCATAGAATGTTCTTCTATTGCTCAACTGTCCAATGACAATATTCCCTGTAGACGGGCCGATGCATCCTCTTTGAGAGAACTGACCAGATGTTTGCAGGATGAATAGAGGGAAATACAAGCTGAAGTGTATGAGATGTTAATAGAAAGAATGCCACATAGAGTCTCCAATGTCAAAGTAACATTTCAACATATTGAAAGAAATACTACTGATTCTTGCTCAGGTGTCCAATTACTTCAGGTAGGACAGTGTATCTCATCATGATACCTATTAGAGCATGTGGCCATCATAGCTGTGGATTGTCTTGGTTGAGATAGTCCTCTATGAGCCAGAAGGGAGAGGCCCTTTCATGCTGTGGATCCCGCTTTGGTGAATTCAACCCATTCCATATGTGATTCTCCGTAATCTTTGTATGTCCAACAGTAATATCAGGTGATCACTAGGGGTTGGGGAAGCTGGAACTACGACAATCAGTTGATCACCACGCCAGCGTTAACATGAAATTGCACGATTTCCTAGCGTTGCGAGTCTGTCACATGTCACATTCAGGGGCTTAATCTTGTTTTCAATGGGGCCGGCAGCGCCGACCCCATTGAAAACATAGGGAGATCATCGCGATCTCCTGCCTCTGCTCTGACAGCTGTGGCAGGGGATTCCTTCACCCCAGCGAGGAGTCCACTTAATACTGAACACTGTGACAGCAATGGCAGGGTGTTTAGTGATGAGGGGATTCCCCGCGGGGGTGAAGGGATACCCTGTTGCAGCTGTCACAGCAGCGTCAGGAGATCTCCCTATGAGACAGCATCCAGGGGTTTCACATCCAAGGAATTCCCTGTTGCATCTGTGACAGACGCAGCAGGGGATAGTGATCCTCTCCCATTGCTTTCAATGGGGCTGGTGCTGCTGCTGCCCCATTGAAAGCAATGGCAGAACACACAATCTCCTGTAATGACTGTGACAGCCGCAGCAGAGATGAAGGGAACACCTGAAGGGATGCGAGGTGGTTTCCTTGTGAAAAAGCCTTTCCTTGTGAAGAAGCTGATCACTTCTTGTAAATGGTGTATCCTGTGTTGTCTACATCAATTCCGATAGCGGCATTTAAAAGCTTTGATCGGTGTTCGGGGATCCCAAACGGTGCCCCGTGATGAGATTGTGGGGTGCCGTTCGGTCACTAAGGCAGCCAGTAGCCTTCTGAAAACCCTCAGGGCTGCCATTGCAGATTGCCTGCGGCGTGGCTTGATAGTATGCTATGGTATTACATCATACTGCAGGAGCGATCAAACATCGCAAGACTCAAGACTAAAAGAAAAATGTAAAAAATTAGCTTGAAAAAGTTTTTTAAAATTAATTATTACAAGGTAATAACTCCGCCATTATGAAATATTTATAATAAAACGTCTAAAAAAAAAAAGCCAAAAACATGTTTGTCATCAATCTATCGAAGTAATGGCTTATGTACCATGCAAGGTGAATGTTGTCAGGAAAAAAAAAATTGCACTTTTTTGGTCACCCTGTCTCCAAGAAAAAATGTAATTAAAAAGCGATCAAAAAGTCACATGTACTTCAAAATGGTACCAATAGAAACAACAGGACGTCCCTCAAGAATTGAGCCCTCACACAACAATAGTGACAAAAAAATATTTAAAAGTTATGGCTGTCAGAAGATGGCCGCAGAAAATAATTTTATTTGATCCCAAGTATATATTTTTTTTTAAAAGACGTCCAGCTAAAAAAACCAAGAAAATTACAACTCTCCGCGGGAAAACGGCCCTCAGACAGCTAAGTCAATGGAAAAATAAAAACTAGGAATTTTTAGGCCTCATGTCCATGGGCTTAAAATCCCGGCGTTTCTCCTGCACGCGGATCCGCGCCCCATTGGGATGCATTGGACACCTGCAGGTAGTTAAATACCTGCGGATGTCATTTTTCCCGTCAGGCGCGGATCCGCGTGCAGGAAAAAAATGCACATGCTCCATTTTCGTGCGGTTCTTCCCTTCTTCGCGGCCAGATCTTCTTTCTCCGGCCTGGCGGATGTGCCCGGCGCATGCGCTCGGCACGCTGCCGGTGTGCTGAGCACATCCGTCAGGCCGAAGAAAGAAGATCCGGCCGTGAAGGAAGGAAGATCTGCATCGTCCGGAGCAGGTGAGTTTATTCTGATTTTTATGCCTCATATCCACGGGGCAGGAGGGACCCGCTACAGATTCTACATGGAGAATCCGCGGCAGGCCTGATTTTCCCCGTGAACATGAGGCCTTAAAAGTGAGCAGGAAAAAGCGAAAATAAAAAACAACTGCCCATGTCCCTAAGGGGTTAAAGATGCAATTTGTTTTTGACATTAGTTGTGAACTGTTTGTGGGATTGGGCTTTTATCTCCATGATCAGCGCCTTTCCACATAGTTGGGATATCTGCATTGGGGATCTCTGGTCCTTTGATGTAGCTGAAGATGGATTTTCAGTATGTTTCCCTGGACTTAAACAATCTGTAGGCTTTGATTAACTCATTATGTTCTGCACAGGATGTGTTCTATCAACTGACAGATGGTGGGACTATGGCATCATGCATACATTGGCTTCCTGCCAGCCTTGTAATGCCCTGAGAATGTCCGCTCTGATGGTGCCTCATAAGAAATGTTTCGGGCAGTGCTTCAGAAACTGGCAACTTCTATATATGTTATCCAGTACACTCATGAGCTCCCTATGGTGGGAAAGGCAACTTGTAGGGTGGCATCCTAATGCTACTTTTAGGGTATGCTATCAATGTGTGATTGATGAGGGTTCGATTGCTGGGACCCTCAATGACGTGAATGGTTCTTCAAGTTAATGGGTCTGAGCTTCAGCTGAGGGTTCGATTGCTGGGACCCTCAATGACGTGAATGGTTCTTCAAGTTAATGGGTCTGAGCTTCAGCTGAGCATAGTGCTAAAGGGGGTTCAGCTGCTTTGATGGTTGAACCCCCAAAGATCGCCCCTTAAAGGGGATGTGTCATCAGACAGTGACAAGTTGTATAAATCAGATTTTTATGTTAACCCCTTACGGACTCCCCTTTATTTTTCCCTATTTCAGTTTTTACTCCTCACTTTCAAAAAAATCGTAGGTGCCTGAGGGTTGGGTTTTGTGGGACAAGTTATATTTTGCATTAGTACAATTTAATGTACTGAAAAACTTAAAAAAAATTCTAAGTGGAGTGAAATGGAAAATGAATGTAATTCTGTCATCTTTGGGGTGGGGGGTCTTGTTTCTACGATATGACATGATAACTTTATTCTACGGGTCAATACGATGCCAAATTAATATAGTTGTTTGCTGTACTGCTTTAAAGAATAAAATATCTTTGGAAAAACATAAAATTATTTCCTGTCATCTTCTGACCGCCATAACTTTTTAGTTTTTCCCGTCGATATAGCTGTGTGAGGCTTGTTTTTCTTGCAGGATGTCCTGTAGTATCTATTGGTTCCATTTTGGGGTACATATTACTTTTTGATTGCTTTTTATTAATTTTTTTCTTGGAGATGGGGTGACCAAAAAAAGTGCACTTCAGCGCTGAAGTAGCTGCTTGTGGCCAGAACTTGTAATTGCAGGAGCAGCTCTTATTGCTTTTAGTGAAAGCTGCGCCTGCATCTATGAGTGCTGGCCATTACACAGAGGTCAGAGCAGCGACATCCGCTCCGACCCCGATTATATCCCGGCACTGACAGCTGGCACTGGCTGGAATACGCTTTTAATTATACACTTGACATCCGGAGTTCCATTAAAGAGGTTTTTCAATTTTATATGAGTAAGGCAGCTTCCACACCTGCATTGGAGTCAGTTCAGGGTTTCCGACTCTCTTCTCCATTTTTGTAGGAGAGAAACTGAAATAAAATAGAAAAAACTGGATCAGTTTTTTCCCAATTTATTTCAATGTGGTTTAAAAACAAAGGAAAGCAAACTAAAAGGCTTCCATTTGCTTCCATTCCATTAGGTTTCTGTTTTTTTTTTTACAGAAAAATGCTATAGAGTGCGAATAGTTTTGGTGCAGTGTCAGCTGCCAGGCAAGCAGAGATCTAATCAATATCACAAACTGAAGTCAGGGTAGGCAAAGTTCAAGCATAAATAGAGAGACTGGCATAGGATCAGAGGACGTGGTAATCAGGCAAAATGTGGTCAATTAACTAGCCAGGGTCAGGACAGGAGGAGAAGGGAAAGCTGGGTCAAAAGCAGAAATCAGGCAGAAGTAAATGTCACCATTGCAGGACTAAATGTAGTGTACAGAAGTTAATGTGCACATGTGTTCTGGAAGTTTCAAGACAAAGAAGGTAATCCACTTTCAGCGGGAGATGGTGTTAAAAAACAAGTGAAGTGTCCAGATTGATTGGAGATGGGATAGCTAACTGCTTGCTGGCCTTTAAGTCTGTGAGCAGATTATTCCAGAAGAGTATTAAAGCAGGAAGATTCTAGGTCATCCCTGGGGTGTAGACTAAGAATAATCATATCTTCATAATCGGGAGATGATTCTGAGTCAAACACATGTACTTTCATCTCTGTGCAGCCTTTGGATCAGGTCGGAAATGATAATGAACTGAGTTAATAATCCCTCCTATGCCATGTTTGATGTCTGTAGATAGATACAATTGTTTTATGAAATATGGCAGTCACAGCTTCTCCCGGAGTCCCTCCTGGTGAGACATGGCCAAAATATTAAATATTTAAGCCACCCAAATTGCATGGTAATACAGCCACACATCAGGAGAATACTGTGCTCCTCCCAAAAACTGGTCCCAACAGTGTACAGTGGTGTTGAGGTCATTCGTAGCCACCATGGATAGGTGCTGCCTGAGACTATTTAATCCTACCCTGTGCTTTTGTTGGGCTGAAAAAACAATGCCACACCTCCTGTAAGATTTCCCCTGCCACCGCTGGTGTTGCTGTGGCGGTAGCTTCCTGTTCCTCTACGCTGAGCCACAGACCTTCCATCCATTGCGGTTGCATTCCCACAGCCATGGGGAAATCCTCTGCTCAAGCTGCTTAACAGTCTATCCTGATAGTGCTGCATTTTGAATTCTCTTTCCATGAGATTTGCTATTTTAGTCTTGTAGCAGGGAGCAAGGAGGGTGGCCACCCAGTAATGATCTGATGTTTTTCTGTCGGCTATGTGATGGTCCTTCTGCAAGCACTGCAGCATAAAAGAAAAAGTGCCTAATGGTAATGGCCCATATTCCAGGAAGTCAGGCCTGTTTCCTCCAGATAGTCAAGCTATCCACGTAGAATAGTTGGTGTTAGTGATGGATGTAAGGAATGTTGCGTAGCCCCCTTACCTGCCTCTGGTCCTTTATTATCTCCCTCCTTTTTCTCCTCTTCTTCCTCAGCTATACATCTCCAACGGGTGGAGAAACATGTTGAAGAAGATGCCCCCCTTTCTTGCGCAAAGCCACCCTCCTGCGGTGTTGAGTAACTGGCATTACTGACCATTTTGGTTGCTTCCTCAAAGAAGGCTAAAATCTCATACATGTTTTTGAGCTGTAGGCACTCCACAGATTTCAAGTGACCAACCTCCATACAGCATCTGCTAATGGCATACACTAACTGGTACTCTGTGATTGCTCTCTGCTACAGGCCTGGCCCCTGCAACATGTACAACGTGGAATTCTACCGTGTAGGCATGCCACAGATGAGACAGTTGATTCGGACTACCCGATTTGATTTTGCGGAAATCGGAACAAGTTTATCACCTAACTAATGAAGATGAGCAACACTAGTAAAAGTGGGAAGTCAGAGGTGTGGCTGCAGGTGCCCTTAAGACACCAGGGATGCAGAACTCCCTTGGTCAGAACTCCAGAAGACTGTACCAGCTACAGGAACTGACCATCCTCCAGTTCGTCTCCTAGTGCCCAGATTTCTTAAATCGATTTGATCAGTAAGGTCTGGTATACAAGTTTTATTTATGTAAGAGTTGTGTATGTACTGTATGTCCTTCCCTTTTATATTATCCTTTTTATATTGCCTTTTTGTACTTTTATAAGCATTGCTATTTTTTGTAATAAAGTCTTAAGCTTTATGAAGTTCAGTCCTTTTTCCATACAGAAAACCTATAGATTGTGACTTTAACAGTTGGAGCACATTGAATGCCTTACTGAAGTTTATCCAGCTGACCTACCTTACTGTAAAACAGTCAGTGGTGGCAGCGAGTAATTTTTGGGATGCGTAGGACCGTGTTGGGATGTGAGTTATGCTCCATTTTGCAACGAGCACAGGATTAAAAGAGTGAAAGTTGGTCAAACCCTGTGGTCATTTCCATATCAAGTGCTGTGAAGGAATAATAAGGAAGTGGTAAAACAAAAGCAGGGCAAGACTTATGACACAGAGATATTGGGAAACTAAAATGTCTAATTTTATTTTTCTCAGTATTATGCTCTCAGTGGAAATATTAAAAAAATTGATATTTTTTACAGTTGACTGTTTTTCTTGATGGATGATATGTATCAATCCGACACCGACTGAATTTGTAACTACCCTAAGTTCTTCTCTCCTTCTATGAACACTAGACACTAATAAGAAGTATCCAGAGACCTATTCAATATACTTTACAAACAATGAACTGTAGCAACATTTAGCTCTGTAATTCACGAATGGCTTCGGTACTGTGGAACTATAAATCGGCTCTCAGTTGTTGATTACCCGTATATTCCATCGATGAGATCCACTATAAGCTATCCAATTGATGGTGTTGTGGGTGAATTCCATCCAAGCAATTATATTGGGTAAACTTCAGATCAATACTGACCTTAGTCTCCAATTAAACCTTCTGGACAAAATAGTATAGTTATTTGGAGTCTGATAAACAATCTATTCTTTCCTTTTTGGAGATAGTTAGTAACAGTAGAATAAGGGCTGTAAGGGCATCAATTTTTTTATGAGTGGTGTGACAATATTTTGTCTGTTTGAGATCACAGAGTGCTGTTTGGGTATAATGGCAGCCTAGGGCCTTGTGCAGGGCTGCCTTGTTTATCTGCCTATTAAGCCTTGCCAGTGGCATATCTTAATAGAATGCTTGTAGAAATACAATATGCTGCAATACTAAATTACTGCTGTATACTGTACAAGCAAGAATATTAAACATTTAAAAACCCTTTTTTCATATTTATCATAAAAAATGTAAACAAAAAAAATATATATTTGATATCACCGCATCTGTAAAAGTCTGATCTATTAAAATAACACATTATATATAGCACACAGTGAGCATCATATTGTAGTAGAATGATTAATTAGCATAAAATGTCTATTGATTTGTATAAACTAGATGTATTACGCAGCTGTAGTGATTTGACTCTGTAGAGGCTAATGGCCGCATAATTTCATTATGGTAATTGGGAGGGGTGAGGGAGGGGAGAGAATGGCCGCATGTAAAATGGTGGAGGGAGGGAGGGAGGGAGAGAATGGCCGTATGTAAAATGGTGGAGGGACGGAGGGGAGAGAAGGGCCGCATGTAAAATGGTGGAGGGAGGGAGGGGAGAGAATGGCCGCATGTAAAATGGTGGAGGGACGGAGGGGAGAGAAGGGCCGCATGTAAAATGGTGGAGGGAGGGAATAGTTAGCAATGATCATTAAAGGGTTTTAAATGCCTAGATTTTGTATATCGTGTAAACATTTTGGGTAGAGGTGCCCCTGTGAAAAAAAATCACATGTGAAAATTGACATTCAATGCAGAATATATAATATGTCGTGATAGGCAACGCCCCATAACCATGCCCTGGCCACACCCTAACCACACCCCATTTTGGTAGAGGCGCCGCAAAAATTTTTTTCCAGGGGTGCCCCGAGGCTGAAAAGGTTGGGAACCACTGGTCTATGCTCACCTGGTGTAGACCCCAGGGCTCAATAAAGGAACCCTAGGTGTCTCACCTATGATCCTTCTGATGGTGTTCAATTAGCCGTGTCCTGTGCTGGTCGTATTCCTTGGTGGAGGGGAGAGCTGCAAGGATACTGGGGGGTCTCTAGAAAGAGATTCTCCCCAGTATAGGAAATGAACAAAAGAAAAAATAGGTAAACATCCTGCGCTCCTAGGATGGCTGAAAACAGGCAATGACTATATGCCCCAGAAAGATCCCCAGTGGATCTTGCAGACACTTACTTTGGAGGAGGGGGATATGACCAGAAGAAGTCCCCTACCAGTAGTGACATCACATATAAGTGATAGGTTGTCCAGTTATTTCCTGCGGGGTCGGGATATGCATAAAGAGAGATTGCGGGGCGACCTCTCGTCATACAGCGTAGGTTTCGGCTGTTTATTACAGATGACACCCGCTGGCAATAACTGCAATTAGCTGCGCAGCTGATCAGCGCTATTAACCCTTTAAATGCCGCTGTCAATTCTGACAGTGGCAATTAAATCCCCCGACCAGCCCCTCCGCGCAGGTGTCATGGCAGCCAAGGGCCTTCTGAAAGAAGACTGCCTATCAAGCCATCCCAGTGTGGTGACTTGATAGATTGCCCGCCCGATGGCAGTATGATGCAATGCTAGTAAAAATCAGGACAACAAAGTTTTACTAAATATAAAACAAAAAAGTTATAAAAGTTCAGCCCCCCCCCTTTGCCATACTTACAATAAAAGAATCGAAATAATAAAACAAAAATCCATATTTGGTATTTCTGCATCCGATCTATCAAAGTAGCACATTATTTACCCCGCACGGTGACTGGCATCCGGAAAAAAAAAAAAAAGAACGCCAGAAATCCCCTTTCTTGGTCACCCTGTGTCCCCCCCAAAAATGCAATAAAAAGCAATCAAAAAGTCATATGTATTCCAAAATGGTACCAACGTAAACTACAGGGCGTCCCGCAAAAAACCAGCCCTTCTACAACTATATTGATGTAAAAATAAAAAAGTTATTGCGCGCAGAAGATGGCGGCAGAAAATTATTTAAAAAAAATTAAATGTCTTTGAAAAAAAATACAAGTACTACAGCAAAAAAAAAAACCTATACACGTTTGGTGTCGTAGTAATCGTACGGACCCATAGAATAAAGTTATCATGTCTTTTTTTGTTGCAGTTTGTGCGCCGTAGAAACAAGAAGGCCTGAAAGATGGAGGAATGTTGTTTGTTTTTCTATTTTACTCCACTTAGAATTTTTTAAAGTTTTTCGGTACATTATACCGTACATTAAATAGTACTATTGAAAAATGCAACTCGTCCTGCAAAAAACAAGCCCTTGTACAACTACATCAATGGAAGCTTTAAAAAGCTATGATTTTTTATTTTTTGAAAGTGGGGAAGAGAAAACAAAAACAAACGGCAGTGGGGTTAATCATGAACATGAGACGGAGTGTCTCCAGGCAGGGGGAACATAAACAGTCATAGTAACTAGGCTAGATATTAACCCCTTCCCGCTCCAGGACGTACATTTACGTCCTGGAGCGTCGGGGTATGTATGCAGAGAGGTCGCGGCGCGACCTCTCTGCATACAGCACGGGCGTCAGCTGCTTAGTACAGCTGACACCCACGGGCAATAGCCGCATTCGGCCGATTGCAGCTATTAACCCTTTAAATGCTGTTGTCAATCCTGACAGCGGCATAGCATTCGGGGGTCCCGTACGGCCCCCCGCGGTGAGATCAGGGAGCTGTGCAGGTGTCATGGCTACCGGGGGCCTTCTGAAAGGCCCCAGGGCTGCCTTGAGAGACTGCCTATCAAGCTATCCCCGTGGGGTGGCTTGATAGGCCGCCTGTCAGAATGCAGTATGACGTAATGCTATAGCATTACGGCCTACTGCAGGAGCGATCAAAGTATCACATATTGTAGTCCCCCAGGGGGACTTAAAAGTAAAGTGAAAAAAAGAGCAATAAAGTTTTTTGAATTGTAAAAAAAAAAAGTAATAAAAGTTATTTGGTATTGCCGCATCCGTAAAAGTCCAATCTATCAAAGTAGTGCATTATGTACCCCACACGGTGAACGTCGTCCGGAAAAAAAAAAAAAGAACGCCAGAAATGCACTTTTTCAGTCACTCTGTCTCCCAGAAAAAACGCAATTAAAAGCGATCAAAAGGTCAGACATACTCTGAATTAGTACTATCGGAAACTACAGGACATCCCTCAAAAACTGAGCTATCGTTGAACTACGTCGACGGAAAAATAAAAAAGTTATTGCGTACACAAGATGACCGCAGAAAATAATTGAAAAAAATTAAATGTCTTTGAAAAAAGAAAAAGAAGACTAGTATAGTAAAAAAAAAAACTTTTTGTTAGCCATTAAAAGGTATCCTATCTACAAGATGCCTCTACTGAGAGCCAATATATTATGTTCTACTGGCTAACACCGTACCAAACCTTCTTTTTAGCTCCATGCAGATGTTCTTCTGGGTGGACATAGTCCTGTGGCCTTACAGCTGCAGAGGCGGAGTGCTATCTACTGAGCCACAGGAGGCTTTCCCCATATCTGGGGCTTGTGACCTCCCTCGCTCTGGAATCATTTATTTGTTCCATAACGTCATCGTATCATTGAAAAAGTTCAACATTCCAAAATGTTCACGTGATCTTATCCTGCAGTTTTTGGGTCAGCCAGCTGAATGCCTGTGTCAACCTTTGTTTTGACGAGAAAAGTTGAGAAACTTTGCATAAAGAAATTGTAACTTTCGATTTAGACAAGAATTTTGGTTTGTAATGAGGATCCCCTGACCCTGCTCCCCTCTTTATTACCACTAGTGCCTCTCTCTCTGTATCTCATTCGAACTTTGCCCCATCTCCTTTGGCTTCTGCACAATAATGCACCGAATTATCTTGCGGGCTTGAAAAGTGTTAGTGATCTAGTGATAAACTCTGGTAAGCTCGGGGAAGACACTTGACAGCTAAATCCATAATTAAGCACATAATATAAGTTGCCCTACTGTATTTCTGAGTCGATGATTAACATACAGTACTAAGATCAGACTAGCACTTATTCAATGTTTACTGCATATATTTAATTGCAGACATCTGCTTTCACCGTGTAACTGTATACAAACTGCATATACTTATGCCAAGCAGGGCATATCTACAGCGTCCTACCAAAAGTAATTGGACACCTGAGCAAGAATCAGAAGGATTATTTATTTCCATATATTACTACTTAGTGGGGCTCCTTTGGCCCTAATAACATTGGATACACTCTGTGGCATACTTCCTACTAACATCTGATAGACTTCAGCTGGTATTTCCCTCCATTCATCCCGCAAATGTCTGGTGAGTTCTCTCAAAGAAGCTAGATGTTATTCATATTTCCTGACCCAACATTCCAGTTCGTCCCAGGTCGGACTCTGTGCAGCAAGTCCAAACATGGAACTTCCATATCTTCAATTCAATGTAAAACAGTGTTGGATTTGTGACAAGGTGCGTTGTCTTGTTGGAAGTATGGCTGACCATCCCCAGAGTATTGCCATATTGTTGGCAGTGCATTACTGTCTAGAACATCAAGGTACATCTCTGTGTTCATGGTCCTTGGCACTACAACCAATGGAGCGAGACCATGCCACGTAACACATCCCCAGACCATAACAGAACCTCCACTTAAGTGTTGGGACAAGACACACAGGCAAAATATGTTCCCCAGTGTAGCACACCAATCACACATACTTACTGTGCATAAGGCCGGAGGCCTAGTTCTTGTTACGGTGTAACCGAGTGGTAATACAGGGGAAATGCTTAGGGAAGTATATACCGGTATGTATATCACGTCGTGACGCCACTGTTCCCACACAGTTATTCTATGTGGTGGAGTAATAAACACTGGACAAGTGTATCGTACCTCGGGTCCTCAGGAACAGCTGAGGCCCAGTAAAACTTTACTTGAATAAACTTTGCAAACAGGTAATTACAGGTACATTTACGGCAGCAGTTACAGGCAGAAGCTCAGAGGTTGGGAGGAAAAATACACAGGAACAATACGGCACTATAGTCCACGTTATCTATATGTCACCGGTCCTGGAAATTAAGTATACTCTGGAGGAGGTGCAAAGATGAGAATCTCTCCACATACTCTCTGGCAAGAAATCACTTAGAAGAGGGCTTAGCCTAGAACCCCCCCCCCCCCCGTACATTCTCCGCGTGGGTGTCACAATCATGTACCTCTGTGTGGTGATCCTATTGGCGGACAGCCACACAGGAAAAATAAATGCCTGTAGTGTAAACAGGTACCTAGTACAAGGCGTTCGCTTTATACAGAATTACTTGGGAAGGGTAGCTCTAATTCTGGGGGGGATTTTTAGTGACCCACTCGTTCTCTCATGCATTTCACAAGCGGTTAGGCTGTCTCTGGGGAAGCCAGAGATGTCTCCCTGCGCCCCTGCGGTTTCTCCAGCTGATGGGGGAAGAGGGAAGATCGTCAGCTCCCCCATAGGAAGCCTCTCCTTCTCCATTTTCAATGCAGAGAAGCTGAAGGTGCTTCCCTGCATCACTGTGGGTCCTTCAACAGCATGGGTAGATGGAAGATTATCAACAACCACTCTGGCTCTCAGACACTCACTTTTACCAACTCACTTGTACCACATGACACAGTAGGATAAATACATTCAGCAGCAGACCTGGCAGGCAATTATTTTAAGAGCTTTAACCCTTCAGCGTCAATCTACAATAGTCCTCTGTAGGGTGCCTGAACAATAGGTTCTGTTTAGTTTTGCAAAGGTACTATTGACTTCTGCCTGATTCCTGGTTTTGATCTGTGTGTTCACCCAGCTTTCTTGTCTTCTCCTGTCCTGATCTCAGCTAGTTATTTGACCACGTTTTTCCTGATGTCTGCCCTGACTCTCTACCTGTCGCTCTGTTTATGCTTAAACTCTGCCTACCCTGACCTCAGCTTGTGATATCAACTACATATCTGCCTGATTATCTGGTACCGCATTATGGTTCATCTAACCAGTCTGTATCAGCTGTCACTGCACCGAGACTAATGGTAATGGTGCGGAGGCCCCTGCAGCTAAGGCCAGATCCCACTTGGAGAGGGTTAAAGGGTAAAAACCAGGAGACCCTTGGAGCAGTCTAAAGTCAAATTGGTCAGTGGTACATCATGTCTACACCCTGATGTGTTGGGGGTGGCGAGTTACGGACTATAGGTGATGCACAGAAGCAATATTGGAGACGATTATGTGTGGATATTTAAGTCAGTTTACCGAGGAAAGTATTTTCTGGGAAGATCGGATACTTTTACTAATAGAAATAAAAGTTTTGTTAGAGAAGAACCAGATTGACCATAGCAGTTACCGATACATCACCTTGTGTATAGCCAGTCTTATGACCACATTCTATAGTCAGTGAGATCTAGGGCTAGTACGACTGTAAGCGCCACTGAGTCTATATGACGTTATGGCTAGTTAAGGCATCAGAACACTTTTATGCTAATTCCAAGGGGCAATCAAGCAGAACGATAGACACCACAATTGACTTTGATCCAGAGGCCATGTTGAGTACATGCGGATTTTCTTTGAGAAGGAGAAAATTCTTCCCTGACCCCATACTGAAAATTGGACAGTTCCCTGGATCAACAGTCTGTATTGTGTTTTTAAAGCCGCTAACCCTGGATGTGCTTCCAAATCTTCTGGCTTATGACTAATTTTCTTTTAAAGGACCTCTACACCAAGCACAAATGGTAAAATAAGCTGTTAATATGCTTCTCATTGATTTATGTGTCCATGTTTCTGGTGCTTATACAGTATATGCTGTGATTAGGGGTGCATCCATTTATGGATTTTCTGTAGGTAATCCCATTGAAGAACACTACAGTCAGCCTCTTTCCAGGATAAAAGATGGCTGGAACCAGAACAAGCACTGCTACCTCTTATGTTACCCCTATTTTCTCATAGATTGTAAGCTCTTGTGAGCAGGACCCTCACTCCAATTTTTCGAATTATCTATTGGTCTTGTACTTTATGTTATGTCTTATTTTGCCTATGTTCCCTATGATTTGTAAAGTGCTGCAGAATACGTGGCCTCTATAGAAATAAGGATTATTAGCCTCGTGTGGCACAGAGTGTTAGGGCTGCAGAAATGCAGACCTAAGCTCTCGCTCACGACCTGAAGGTTGCAAGTTCAAATCCGTGCACGGTTCAGGTAGACGGCTCAGGGTTGACTCAGCCTTCCATCCTTCCAAGGTCGGTAAAATGAGTACCCAGCTTGGTGGGGGGTAATAAATAAATTACCTGAAAGCGATGCAGAATAAGTTAGCGCCATACAAATAACAAGATTTATCTATTATCATAAATAGCTGATAACGGAACATAGTAGATTTGATTTAACTGCAAATACGATAAAGTAAGATAAACTTTAGCATCAGTGTCCCGTTAAGTCTTTCAGAACCAAAACTGCTTGTCCCTTAAAGGGGTTTTCCGAGTTATTTTATATAGTTTTGGGGCCCCACGTGACCAAAACTATAAAAAAAAAAATTAATATAATCACTGTAACATTTGACAGATTACATAACCAGGCCAGAGGACTCAGTAATGTCCCTGTCGCTTAGGCTTCTAAGATCTCAGCATTTTTATGGGACGTCATCAGTGATGTCACTGTTGGGTCTTCTATTGGATGCAGTGGTCACGTGGATAAACAACCCATGTGACTGCTGCAGACCAAAGTAAAGAAAGTGGCAGTGGGAGGTAAGTAAGTATGTATTTTTATTTTTAACTTTCCCCCACTGCCACCACTAATTCAGAAAAACCCCTTAGTGACCAGGCCAAATTTTGGAAATCTAGGTTTGTGTTACTTTCAGATAGAATGACAACCAAGCAATCCCGTCATTGTTTTTTGTCACGTTGTACTTTATCTGGGCGATAAAAGTAGGCTGATACGATTTACATATATTTATTAAAAAAAAACATCTAAATTGAAGACATTTTTTTAAATAGCCATTTTTACATATTTTCAACTGCAGTAAGTCACATTTGTACTTACATACTGTACACATTTGTATCTGCTATATATTTCCATTACTCTGGAATTTCGTTTGCAAAATGTTTTATGTTTCTGAGCAATCTAGAAGACTTACTAATTTAACATGAATGTTTTTTGCAATTTTGAAGTATATTAAAGTTTAGTTTATATTTCATTTATAATTATTAATTTCTATAAATGGTACCGATGATTAAATTCATTGATGCAATAACTAATTGAAGTAGTAAATTAATGTAAAGGTACTAACCAGAGGCGTAACTTGAAGCTCCTGGGCCCCGGTGCAAAACCTGTAACAGGGCCCCAACTATAATGCTTTATTCATAGTACTGGGCTCCCAATATGGAGAAGAGCGGCCTTATGGGCCCCCTAAGGCTCTTGGGCCTGGGTGCAACCGCATCCCCTGCACCCCCTATAGTTACGCCCCTGGTACTAACATGTAACGGAATTGGTGCAATTTTACTACAGCAGAAAATTCGCAAAAAAATTTGCATCAAATTCTGCATCAAAAACGCAGCAAAATCCTCATTGTTGCAGATTTTGATGTGGATTTATAGCAGACTTCAATGGAAAGCATGAAATCAGCTGTGGATCTGCATCAAAATCTGCACCAAATGGTTCCAGCAAGCAGCGACGTGACTTTACCGTCAGCTGTTGCAACGTGGTTAAAGAAGACCTGTCATGTTCTCTCATTAGCGGGATTGCCTTCATAACTTCACAGTTGCAGCTCCACTGAATCTATCGCACCTCTTCTATTCTTTGCACACCACCCAGTTCCCCTGTATCAGGTGACATCAATGGACAGACACAACCTAACATCCCCCTCATCTTGACAGCGAGAGGGGGAGACTGGCCACTTTACAGATTCAAAGTATGGGGAGCCAAATATAATGGAGGTCGGTGCAGGGAACAGTCGGAGGGGTACAGAGAAAACAAGATGTGGGATAGAGTCAGCGGGACCACACTGTTATAGGTTTTTCTAAACCAGGACAAATCCCCAGTAGTAACATAGTAACATAGTTTGTAATGCCGACTGAAGACAATGTCCATCTACTCCAGCCTGTTGAATGTTTAAAGATGGCAATACACTTTAATGCCTGTTCAGACCTCTGTCCAAAGGTTCCGTCAGAGCTTTTGTCTACAATCCCAAAAAAGTCACCCCTGGATGGGACCTAAATGAAACTTATTTTGGCCATTAGTAAAAACTGCAGAAAGGAGGCCAATAAGCAGGCTTCCATTCATTCCAGCATTTTGTACCAGAAAGAATAGCACGGTGGACTGCTCAAAATGGACTTTCTTGCACAAAACGCACTTAAATCTGCCAAAATGAAGACCTAATGGTCTCTGTTTCAGCAGTTTTCATTAATGGCCAAGATAGGTTCCATTCAGAGGTGCAGTTTTCAGGATCTTAAATGGAAACCCTTATAGGACTCCTGGATGGAGCCAATAACGAGCTCTGAACAAGCCCTTAGACAGTTATTGCCCCGAAGTCCATCACAAATATGCACTCTTGTCTTGGCCAAGTGTGCATGTTTATTTCATTGGGGATAGAAAAATAGGGGGAGGTGATTACGTTCCCCTAGGGGAAAGCATTCTTTTTTGCCATGATATTGTAACGTTTCTACGTGTCTGTTGTGTCACTTACAGAATTACTGGCCAATACTATTAACATGGATTTTACACAGTTGACTGTCAAACTAGTGCAAGATCTGCTTTATCTGACCCAAGACTTGGCTTATATTTGGTGTACATTCAATTACATGAAGAGCAGCAACTTCTGTAAAGGCAACTCCTGCTTGATGATATGAAATTCCTTGAAGTGCAATTGCGTCTCCTTAATCTGCAATTCCCTGGAGAGCTATTGTTGCCCCCTGATCTTCAGTTCCCAAACGTGCAACAAGTGCTGAAAGAGCAGTTCTTGAAGGCACTGGAAAAGCAATTAACAAAAGCACAGCAAGCTCTGGAAGAGCAATTCCTGCTCCCTAATGTAAGATTCCCTGAAGATATTCTCCCGAATGTGCAGTGTTATGGATTTTCATTATTCGGTCTTGAGGGTCCAGTGGCTTCTCTTAGAAGGGCTGGTACTGTAATGTACATATGTGTCCTTTGTGTCAGGCATAGCCACCTTGACCTTGGCAGTAGCGTTAGAGAATCTCTTGTATCCTATGTATTATTTCTGTGTGCATGTCGCTTTAATTATGAGCTGTGTGTTTCCTGGTGCCTCTCACTTGCCAATTAGCTTCTGCCACAACACCAATCTGTACGACCATCTTGCAGCCCATGAGTGTGCTTGGCGCTCTATATGAACCAGCTCAGTCTTTCCCTCCTAGCCAGTAATTGCGGCATTCTCCTGGTGTGTTCCAACACCTGCGGTCACTATGGGGCTGCTAACCAGAGTAGCCAGCGCCAAGCCTGGTTGTGGATGCGTGTTTGCTAGACAGGCTATTCCTCCCTTAACGTAAACTTTACAGGCATCTGCTGTCAGGGAATTGTTAGGAGGCCCCAATACATATTAGATAGTGGCCAAATCCAGCAGGTTCAAAGACTTTAATCTCATGTGTATGGCCACTTTAAAGGGGTTGTGCCAAGATATATGACCCCTTTGAGGATAGGGGAGCTGTGGATAATCAAATAATTGCCTCGAGCAGTCTCGGCACATCCAGCAAACAGCTGATTTTGCAGGGGAAGTCATGGCCACTGAAGGTCTGCCAGGGTGGGAGCTGTTCTTACTGAGTGGCTCCCCATTCTGGGATATAGAGGGGAGTCTCGAGAAGTGGACCTCATTCTATGCCATTCATATCCCCTAATATGCTCATATTGACACAACCCCTCTAAGTTCAGATCCAAAGAACAACTTTATTACATTGACTTATTTTCTTAATACTCTTTTTTTTAACCTACGAGGTTTATGCTGTTGCTATGTTTTCTGCTAACTTGTTATGTAAAACATGATAGTACAAATGTGCTTCACCCTAGAAACCAGAGCGCAGTAAATGCTTCCCCTTATACTCCAAGGCTAAACAAGTACAAGTACAAAACATAACGTGTGAGAACCTCTCGAATAGATGAATAGATACAAATGTCCTTCTCATACTTCTCTTTATTGATACCAGCCTTACAATTCTAAAAATACTGGAGCCCAAACTTTAAAGTTAAGACTTTTCATTGAAGTATGAGTCCAAAATAGGCATTTAGTGAATGACAAGAGCTGTTTACTGCATGGGCCATGTCCCCGGGGACTAATAAGGTCAGAGCATCTGTATTTTGCATTTTGCTATAGCATCATGATTCTCTCCTGGACTTTCGAGGATGAAAACAACATTTGATTATTATTTAAAGACTTATGAATAGCTGATGGATTTTTTATTTATATCTAAATGTTTTTCTTGAGAATTTCAAAATGCAAAAAAAAAGGATTGTTGGGGTAAAAAATGGGAAGAAAATATTTGGGGCTAGTGACATTGAAATGTAGTCGAACAGAAAACTTCTTGCCTTGTGGTCACATGTCATAGGACAGTTGAACCTAAAGTCATCAAAAAGTAGAGCATTGCCTGTTAGTTCTCTCTTGATTAGCACATCTGGTTACCAATGTCTAATAGTAAATTTAGTGACATGGGTAACCCAATATCAGGCCCTGTTTTGCAGGAAAATCTGGTCATGATTTATACATAAATTTATATGTTGACTTAATATTGCAAAAAAGTATAAGGAAGATGTTCATAAAGGTTCTTGTCAACCTAAGTCAGCACACGTTATTAGTAGAGATGAGCGAGTAGTGCCTTAGCCGAGTATCTCCCCGCTCGTCTCTAAAGATTCGGGGGCGGCGCGGGTGACAGGTGAGTTGCGGTGGGGAACGGGGGGGGGGGGGGGGGGGGGGGGGAGATCTCCCCTCCATTCCTCCCCGCTCTCCCCCATTGCTCCCCGCCCCCCGAATCTTTAGAGACGAGCGGGGAGATACTCGACTACGGCACTACTAGCTCGAGTAGCCTTACTTCTTCTGACGTTTTTTTGGTAAGATCACATTTTCTAGGATCCTCATAACTCATACTAGCAGCTATAGGTCTAGCACCTATGACTTACCATCCTTACCTACGAGTGGTAATGGGCTTTCTTGGCTGCTGGGCTCCATAGCAGTATCTATGTCTTCCACCTTTGTAATGAAATCCATGGATGGATCCATCTAAAGCAAATGTGAAGAAAGCATTAGTTCTGAGAAGTCTGGAATTTCAGATGACCCTCTTCCAATAAGTATTTCTTACTGAATGCTATCACCAGAACATGGGATATTTTTTATGATGATTCTTTTAGACTAGTTGAGGTACAATATCATTGTGACGTACAAGTATATGGTGGGTTTAGGTCGGTGACACAACGCATGAGTCTATTATGTAGTGTTGAGTGATTCAAAACAGTCGAATCCTGTTTTGGGTCGAACTTTGTTACAAGTTTGGTTCAGCGCGAACTGAACCCTCTGGTGGTTCATCTCAGCTGAACCCACAAAAATTTTCTTTTCTTGTTCCTCTTCCTTTTCTCTTTCCTTTTCTTCTTCTTCTATTCTTTTTCCTCATTAATTTTGCAAAAAAAACATTTAAACGTACTTAGATACACTCCTAGGTGACCAAAGAGAGTTACACAGGGCTTTTATGGGTCTTCAGTTTTAAGGTTATTGGTGAAGTTCCTGTTGGGTTCAAACTAATTCGGACCGAACCAAACTTTTTGCCAAAATTCAGCAAACCACGTGATGATCCAAACTTTTGAACAGTTTAATCATCACTAGTATTATGACCACATCCATGCATTCATATTACAGATGAGTGTCCCTGGTCCCAGTTTTATTGTAGGTATCTTGACCCAAGCTCTGATTCCTATGATGCTAGGAGTTTGGGTTAGGTAGGGACTAGAGATGAGCGAGCATACTCGATAAGGCAAACTACTCGAGCGAGTAGTGCCTTATTCAAGTACCTGCCCGCTCATCTCTAAAGATTCTGGTGCCGGCAGGGGGCGGGGCGCGGCGGGGGAGAGCGGGGAGGAATGGAGGGGAGATCCCTCTCTCCCTCTCTCCCCCCCGCTCCCACCTGCTCACTGCCTCAACTCACCTGTCACCCGCGCCGGCTGCCGAATCTTTAGAGACGAGCGGGCAGGTACTCCAATAAGGCACTACTCACTCGAGTAGTTTGCCTTATCGACTAGGCTCGCTCATCTCTAGTAGGGACATTTTTCTGTACTACAGATGCATAAATGTAGCTGTAATATACTCGTCTGTCCTATTATGCTCAGCAGAATTGTAGCCACTCCTCCATAGGGAGAAGGTTGAAATCCAGATAGGAGCACTGCTCTGACTCCGGTCAAAGGACTGGTAACATCCAGTGCTACTTGCAATGGCAAGACGTTCCATCTACCAATCACATGGGTTACTGTCTGGGTAACCCGGCTCTCAGAACAAACTGGCCAGCCGTTTCTTCAAGTACAGACTCAGCATCTTTTTCACCCATGTGATAGTTGATGAATACCATATCGGTAAGGATCTCACTTGGCTATTTCCATACCTGCCATAGTGCTGCTTGGAGCATCGATGTGCATTTTTGGCCACTGATCTAAAAAACTGTTGCAAGCAGTGCTAGATGTTAACGATCATGCGACTGGGGTCAGAGCAATGGTCCCTACCTCCTTGCTATGGATCAGTGGCTGTAGTCATGCCATTGAAAACTTTGAAACAACTTTTTGGGTGAGCAGTCAACCACTTTAAGCCATCACTGACACAAAGAACACATGCATTTACAGTGTTTAAAGGGTTAATTTATGAAGACAATCCCTGTTTATAAAAAGTTGGCGTGATGATCGCCAGGGAAAGCTGCTTCTAGGCACAAAGCACATGTAGTATTATGTGTCAGCTGATCAACTGAATGATCAACCATGTAATGCATGGACACACTAACACACAAGTTCTGCCAGAGCAAGTAAAAGGGAACTAATTAGGCCATATTTACAGGGTTGATTTCCTTGCACGATATGGGCGGAATTCACATGAGAAGATGACCCATTATTTTCTATGTGTTTATACACACGGGTGATTTTTCTCTTGGACCAAGAGTCTGAAATAAAAACATTGCAGCCTGTCCTAATTTTTTGGCGATATCGCCCATTATTTTACATTGGAGCAAAAAAAAAAAACTGTATCACACTCACACACAGATTCGATTTCCATGCAAGTACAGCGCGATTTTCAAATTTTTCCTATTGAAATAACATGCGATTTTCATGCGTGCAAAAATAAAAAGGCGTAAAAAAAATCACAAATGTAGTGATGCAATACTTTTTTTTCACAAAACACATTCAATTGTGAGTAAAATTACATGTTTACAACAGTGATATTGTTTTGAGTTTCTTATTGTGCTCACCTATGTGAATACGGCTTTATATGTTGAAAAACTGTTGTGCTGAGCAATATGCCTTTAAGAGGGAATAGAACCTGGAAAGAGGCATTGGGGAGTTCTTTTTGGCCTGCGAGAGAATGCGAGTGATGAACAGTTGTAGCATGGAGTATCTCCATGGTGTGAGGTGTGTGCCGATTCCACTGATCTGTCCGCTGCCTAGAGTGATACGAGTAGAGGAGACTTATGTATATGGCAGCAGTAGGCAGGAACAGAGACTGTGCTACTTTTTATGCTCTGTTGTTGCCCTCTCTCCGGGTTTCAATCCTCAACGTGAGCATCCAATAAACATGATTAAGTTGAACTATACTTGTGTTACCGTTGAAAGACTGTTACTGTTTGCTGTCATTAAATAGTTTGAGTTGCTGCAACATGGCATCCCACTATGTTCACGTCCGTCACCCACAGCAGCAGGGCCCACTTTCTGACTCGGCAACTGGCTGACCACATCTGGCCAGATCCGGAGCTCTACGAGTCTCTAATTCCCACCAGCAAGCAGAAGCTCCCAAATATTGATGGAGAGCCCGTTAACTTACCAGTGGGTGACCTGCTTGTCTCTACTGTAACACCGAATTGCTGCCTCATAATGCAAGAGCCACTCTCCATTGTGGCACACAGAGCATCAGACCCTCCCCACAGAAAGCAATGGGCCGTAGGCGCAACCCTTAGAACAGAAGGCTCAAGGTGACGGAATTAACCCGATTCTTCTTTATTAGTTAATTAATTCCCTCAACTTTATGAGCCTTCTGATCTAAGGGTTGCACCTACAGTCGATTGTTTTCTGTGATATGCATTACCTAGCCCCATTAGACACGCTCCAATTTTTGGGCTTGGAGCACCTTATTCACTATCCCAATAATTTCTCCTCTACCATTGGGACCACAATCCTTGTAGAATTTGCTCCACCTTTCTTTTTTCCTCTTTTGGAGACCATCCTCTATGACTTGTTTGGTTGATGTAACACCCCTTCGTTGGCTTTCCCAAAAATGACCTATATGACATCAATAAAATAACTGAACCTTTTTTTTTGGTGGAAAGATAGCCACTCAACCATGGCTCCCCGCGATTAAAAGAAATGAGAGTTATGGAAACCTATGAGTAAGGGGACATTTGTGTAGGCGTCGGACCCCTACGAATAAAGCAGTTCTAGAAAAATCCCTTATTAGAGGTTTTCCAGCTGGTAATACTTATCACCTATCCACGGGAATAATCTATTGGGACTCCCACAGAATGCTTGCATAGAGGGGGGTCCACTCCTCAACAACACCACTGTGATGGGGAGTACTTTTACAGATCATTGGCCAAAAATGCACATTGACGCTCCAAACAGCACTACGGGAGGTATGGAAATGGCCAAATGAGACCCTTACTGATATAGCATTCATCACCTATCACATGGGTAGGGAATAAACACTGAACGCTGGAATACCCCTTTGAGCCATAACTTGTGATTTCCTTCTAGTAGCTCGGTGAGGAAGATTTACTGTGCACAATGTGTATATTTCATAGTTATCCCTCCAAGTCTCTGATGAGTATTTAATGCACAACAGTTGGCTCGTGCATGACGATCACAAGTGGATTTCGCTGTAGAATCGGACGCTGTGAGAAACATCCCAGCATTTCTCTTCTGCACTTATGTGTGGAAACTGAAAAGCGTCCAAGACTGCAGATATTACTTCAGGGTTCTGCTTTCATCTTTACTTGGAAGCTATTTGCCACAAGTGTTATTTCCCATGAAAGTAAATATTCTGTCCAGGCACTTTTCATTAAGTCTGGTAATTAAATGCAGTTCTGAATTAATGAATTATGTGTATAAGGGCTTGTGGTATATGCAGGGGTGCAGCTAAAAGCTCCTGGGCCCGGGGGCAAGCGTTCAGCTTGGGGCCTCACTGCACAGCTCTGCTCTTCATGGCTGCTAGAGATGAGCGAGCATACTCGCTAAGGGCAATTGCTCGAGCGAGCATTGCACTTAGCGAGTACCTGCCCGCTCGAGAGAAAAGGTTCGGGTGGCGGCGCGGGGGAGCGGTGAGTTGCGGCAGTCAGCAGGAGGGAGTGGGGGGGGAGAGAGGGAGAGAGATCTCTCCCCTCCGTTCCTCCCAGCAGCTCCCTGCCCGCCGCAGGCACCCGAACCTTTTCTCTCGAACGGGCAGGTACTCGCTAAGGGCAATGCTCGCTGGAGCAATTGCCCTTAGCGAGTATGCTCGCTCATCTCTAATGGCTGCACCTTGTCCATCACTTTTAACTCTATCGCTGATCTCTTAAGTGACTCATCAGTGCGGCATTAGCGCTCAGAGGCTTTGCAGGAGGTTTGACCCCTTAATGATACAGGTAGCAAAAAAAAAGATAAAATTCTGGTACTCTACGTTTTTTTTAATGACCTTCAGCATGCCGGATAAATACTGTGATATTTTAATAGTTCGAACTTTTCTATAAACAGGGATACCAAATATGTTAGTTTTTTAATTGTTTAGATTTATTATGGGAAAGGAGGGATCTTGAACTTTTTAATATTTTTACAGTTTAAAAAAAACTTTTATAACATTTTTTAACACTTTTATTTTGTCAACTTGTGATTATTTTATTACTTGTAGTACTATATACTGCAATACTTCATTATTGCAGTGTATAGCTATTTTTGTATGTTGCTTATAAAACCCTGCCATGGGCAAGACTTGATTATGGTTAATTATTTGGATAGTGAGCTACTGGGTAATCAGGCCAGAAATTAGGAGTATGGGAGATACAGTTATGGCTATGGACAACACCCAGCCAATGCGTATATAAACATATTTGGAAGGGCACAATATAAAGATGGATGAAGCAAGGTCAGGCAGATTTGAAATTAGTAATGGTCTAGGATGCCACCTTGCCATAGGTCAGAGAGGTTGTCCAGGATCAGAAAACCATGTCTGCTTTCTTCCAGAAATAGCACCACACCTGTCCACAGGTTGTGCATGGTATAGCAGCTTATTCACTTCAATGGACTAGAGCTGCACTACCAGACACAACCGATAGATGGCTGTGGCGCTGGTTCTGGAAGACAGCAGCCATGTCTTTCCAATGATGGACAACCCCTTTAAGGAGATAACAACTCTGCACACCCCCCCCAGAAATATGCAACACAACACAAGCACTAGTCTAGTTATATAAAGCGAACGTAAAACGTCGCTTTATATAACTGCCGCAGTTGAGGAAGGCTTCTTCGCTCCGTTACATCCGTACCAACCAAAGGCCGTATAAAAGCAGCTGCATCCAGACTGCAGCATGTGTAATGTATATGTCCCAGCATCGCTGCTGCAGGTCTGTGAAGTCACGAATGAAGCCACTCACTCAGATGTAATGAGAAGAGTGCCAGGATAAACATGGAAAGGACATAAATGGAGCCAAAGCAAACATATTAAGTCTCCTCCATTCATTCAACTTAAGTGCTGCGCACTCTACAGATAGCACTATGTAAACTGGCTGCGGCTCCAGGACATAGATCTTGTAGATATAGCCTTCACTATGATAAACCATTCCAACATCACGGAGTTACACTACAAGCCGAATAAAGGCACACTTACTAATATTGTCGAAACGTTAGACTGCACAAACCAAGGGCTCATTCACACGGCGTATTGTCATCGGGTATTACCCACGTATTTCCTGTGCGTAGAATAGAGGCAATAACAGTCAATGGACTTTCATTCTTCCATTCACACTGACGTGAGGGCACTGTGTATGATACACAGGAGAAAAAAGCGTATCATACATAACCCTTCAAGGCATCCTTTCAGTACGCAGCCTCGCTCCGAAAAAAGTGAGGAATTAAAAAAAAAAAAATCACACTGCGAATGTCCGTGGCGTCAGGTTCCCAGGCAGTGCCAATTGCAGCCCGTACGCGATCTCTGCCGACTCTCTGCTGGCAGAGCATATGGGCTGCGATGTATACAACTCTGCAGGATACTCGTATTCGCTCGTGTGAATGAGTCCTAAGTCAGAGGGACAGATTTACTGACTTTGCAACAGATTTAGGGCTTATTCAGACGGCCGTATATCGGCTCGGTTTTCACGCCGAACGATATACGTCGTCCTCATCTGCAGGAAGGGGGGGGGATGGAAGAGCCAGGAGCAGGAACTGAGCTCCCGCCCCTTCCCACTATTTGCAATGGGAGGGGCGGGCGGGGGCGGAGCTAAGTGCGGGGACTTAGCTCCATCCCCGTTTCGCGCCCTCCTATTGCAAATAGCGGAGAGGGGCGGAGAGGGGGCGGGAGCTCAGTTCCTGCTCCTGGCTCTTCCATCCTCCTCCCCCTGCAGACAAGGACACCGTATATCGGCTCGGCGTGAAAACCGAGCCGATATACGTCCGTCTGAAATAGCCCTTACAATGTGTTTTAGATGCTTTGAGAAACTTTTCCCGCCTAGTCTAGGGTGTCGCTTTCTGAAAAGTGGGCATGGCCTAGATTGAGCAAAAGGTTGTGCCAAATTGTGCCAAGATTTTGGTGTAATTTTTGCCTGAACTAAGCCAACTAATAGGTCATATAAACTTAGAGGAGATGGCCTTAATATTTAACAGATTTATCATCCAGCCCAATTTGCGGTCTTAAGCCTTATTTTTCCCATAAAAAACGGAAACCTAACGGAATGGAAGCAAACGGAAGCCCTTCCATTTTTTTGGAACCCCTTTGAAATCAATGGGATGAAAAACAGATCAGTTTTTATTTTTCAGTTTTATTTCAGTTTCTCTCCTCCAAAAACAGAGTGGAGAAACAGAAACCCCGAACTGAGCGCTAACGCAGGTGTGACAGCAGGCTCAGGCCACATCTACACCCGTGGATCTTCCCGCGTTGCGACAGCGCTACAAATTGCATGCATGTGAAGCCCATGCTTTCCTATGGGTTCTTCCACAATAGCGATGTTCTGTAGCCTGTTACATTGTGAGAATACAAAATCGCGTCACACTCTATACAGTCATAATTTCTATGTTTTTTAGCCCATGTTTCCTAAGAGCTTCCACCCACGAGCATTTTTTTAATGCTGCGTTTTTTTAAATGCAAATGTCAATGGGACTTTCTAATGTTAACCCATTCCCGCTCCAGGGCGTAGGTTTACGTCCCGGGAGCGGGGTACTTTCCGTAACAGGGCGTAAACTTACGTCCTGGGGATAGCGCGAGATCACATATGATCCCGTGCTATCCCGCAGCGGGTGCCGGCTGTCAGTCACAGCCAGCGTCCCGCTGCAACAGCGGGGGGGCATCGGAGATGCCCCCCTGCTGTTAACCCCTTCCCTGCCGAGATCTAAGTAGATTGCGGCAGGGAAAGAGTTCACAGAGGGAGCACGCTCCTTCTGTGTCTTCGATGACATCGCGAGAGCCCGGCCTGTCGCCATGGCAACAGGACAGGACGCCAGACACTGGCGTCCTGTATTACCAGTGCCTGAGATCGCTGTATAAGCGATAAGGCATGGCAAAGCAGTAGCGATCATCACAGCGATCATCAGGGCTGTGGTGAAAGTCCCTCAGAGGGACTCACATTGTGTGAAAAAACCAAAGATTAAAAAAATGAATTAAAAAAAATGTCAAAAAAAGAGTAAAAAACTCATTTTTTATGCTTTTTCTCAGATTAGCATAAAAAAAAATAAAAAACCCCACATATTTGGTACTGTAGCGTCCGTAACGACGTGTACAATAAGTTGCACATGCTTTTGACTGTGCACAGAAAAAAGCGTTTAAAAAAACGCTAAAAAACTGAGGCAAAATGCTAATTTTTAGCATTTTGCCTCACTAAAAACACAATAAAAGTGATCAAAAAAGCCGTATGTATTCCCAAATGGTACCAATAAAAACGACAGCTCGTCTCGCAAAAAGTAAGCCCTCATAGAGCTCCGTACATCAAAAATAAAAAAGTTACAGGACTTTGAATGCAGCGATTTAGAAAAAAAAAAATGATTTCCAAAAAAAGGGGTTTTATTGCAGAAAAGTGGAAAAACCTAAAAAAAATGTAAGAATTTTGGTATCGCTGTAACTATACCGGCCCGCAGAAAAAATGGAATGTCTTATTCTGCATGATTAACGCTGTAAAAAAAAAAAATTAAACCTGTGGCAGTATTGATGCGTTTTCTCTCCCTGCTATCATAAAAAAAAAAAAATCAAAGTTTTACAATATAGTCTATATACCCAAAAATGACGCAGATAAAAACTACAGTTCGCCACGCAAAAAACAAGCCCTTACACGGCTGCGTCGACGGCAAAATAAAAAAGTTATGGCTTTTGATAAATGGAGAAGAAAATCCGCCAAAAATTGTTGCGTCCTTAAGCCCAAAATAGGCCATGTCATTAAGCGGTTAAAATCGCAGAAGCACAAACTAGCGATTTTTGTGTGATGCGATTTTTACATTAGAAAGTCCCACTGACATTTGCATTAAAAAAAGATAGTGGGTAGGAGCCCTTATGGAGACTCCTTGTTTATCGCATCACATTGCACAAACGTGTGATTTTCATGCTGTGCAATTTTAACATTTCCTGTTAATCTTCTCGCTACAAAATTACACCATTTTATCGTGCAAGAAAATTGCGTGTAGCAGCGACACAATGCTACATTTTTCCCAAGAAAAAAGCATCACTAATGCTACAAAATTGCGTGTACATAGCAGCGATGTCACAGATATTTTGTAGCAGTAATATTGCTGTCGACCCATATGGATGCAGCCTTCGGCCTCCCTCACACAGGCGTTTGCAGAAACGTTGAAAAATGCTGCATTTACTGCAGATTCCGCCCGGTTTCAGCAGCGCGGGCACGCGTTATGCCAGTGTTTTGGCTGCATTTTCATCACAGCTGAAAGCAAAGCCAAGGCTGCTGATAAAGGAAAAAAAAATCAATACTCACCTAGATGGTGAAGTCGCTGTCCCCGGCGCCGCTGTCAGGACCTTGTGAAGCCGGCCGATTGCTCTGACTGGCTAAGCGCTGCTGAGTGACAGCTGGCTGAGCAAATCAGAGCCAGTGCTGGATGCGTCCAATCACAGCCATTGATTGAATGAATGGCTGCGGTTGGATGCATCCAGTGCTGGCTGTGATTGGCTGAGTGGGCTGTCACTCAGCGGCTCTCAGCCAATCAGAGCAATCTTTCATTGGAGGTGGGAATTTCAAATTCCTGTCACCAGAGAAAAAGTTCCCTTGCTGGCTGACAAGTCCTGAGAGGGCTGCCAGGGACAGCGACATCACCTGCAAGGTGAGTATTGCTTTTTTTTTTTTACTCAGATAGTGTAGCTAGGGCATTTAGCGCTGCCAAAAGTGTGGTACCAAGTTGTGCCGCGTTTTCGGCAGCGCTGAAACCGCTGCCCATTAATTTCAATGGGCAACACCGGACTGAAAATGCCCCAAAAAAAAACATGCAGCGCTGTCAAAGCACAGTGTTGAAGACGCTGCATTTTCAGCCCTGTGTGAGCAGCCCCTTGGAAATGAATGGGAGCGTTGTACAGCGTTTAGAACAGGGCTGAAAAAGCAGCACTAAACGCTGTACAAAAACACCTGTGTGAGGGAGGCCTTAGTTTGCATAGTCTAACTTTTAGGCCGAAGTCAGACGAGCAATCTTTTGTGCGCGTCTATGTGCGCAAAAAAAAAAAAGTCTATTTGGACCTATGGGGTGTTCGCGTGTCCGTTTTTTACAGGCACAAAATACTTGCACCTGCCACAGCTATGGTAGAGGATCGCGATGTTCTCCCATTGCTTTAAGTGGGGCTGGCCTATTGAAAATAATAGGTTGCAGAAACCCCCCCGCAGTGATTTTCGGGGAAGGGCTTGAAATATAAGCCCTTCCCTGAAAATCATCCCTAGCTGATGCAACAAATAAAAAAAATATATACATCACCTCTCCGCTGCTGTCCAACTTCGGCACGTCTTCTCCCTGGCTTCCTGGCACTCTTCTGAAACACTTTCTCCTGGCAGGGTATTTAAAAATCCCTGCCTCCTGAAAGTGCTGGGTTTGATTGTCTGAGTGCTGTGACCAATCACAGGCAGCGCTCAGCTATTCATTGAATGACAGCTGAGCACTGCCTGTGATTGATCGCAGCGCTCAGCCAATCAGAGGCATCGCTCAGCCATTCATTGACTTCAACACCCTCACACAACTGAAAGAAGCAGTTCAAAACCGAAAAACATGGAGGGAGTTCACCTTTAGAGTCGCCAAGGGTTGGGAATGACTAAAACGGCTAACAACAACATATACACACAAAATGACTATTACTGCTGTGCTTTATTTATGCTTCTGCCAGGACCTTCAGAGAAACTTTCACTCTGATCTTTGTTGCTATTGACTGACAAGACCTGACTGAGCTGAACACTAAAGGACTAAGTATAAAATAAAGGTCCTGTTCCTGGGCTGTGCTGCAACTCAGCAGTCTCAGAGACTGCAGGGAAGAGAGCGATTCAGTCAGCAAGAGCTGTAGCAGATCTGACCTGCAGCGGACCTATGTACTTGAGCCGGTGAGCTTCTGGTGAGTCTTCAGTGAAGGACTCAACATCTGTAAACTGAGCTGCAAAGACAGGAGCTGATAAAAGTGGTTGGTGCTGCCGATAGGTGCGCTATGAGCAGACAGACTGCATCTCCAGCCAATATGCGCTATCCTCTGAGACTTAGAGAGCTTTCCGAGTTTGACAATGATTGAGAGACCAAAGAAATGGGAAGCTTCCAGTAATTTATCTCAGTGACATATTTCTTGAGTAACATTGCCCCTCAACCTCTCACCCAAAGGGTGACCCTTCAAAGACTTTCTTTAACCAAAGGTACTGTGATTGCCTACCAGATTGTTGATATTGATGATTACCAAATGAACCAGCTGATACCGGCCGAAAAGTATGAACTTGCAAACTTAGAAAAATTTACTGAACATTGGCTAAGTGTGTACCAGACAGAGCCTAAGAGTACCTTAATACCGCCTTGGAGGAGTTCATCCATCCTATACCGGATTCAGTGCGTTGCTACCCCTGGTCAGGGTGGACTGTGTTTACTATAGGATGTACACCTATTCTTTCCGGTACCAGTTTGTCATGTGTATATATATATATATATATATATATATATATATATATATATATACATATTGTTTTTTCGGTAATAGAAGACTATATATTTGGTTAAAAAATGTTTGAATGTGAGTTATCCTTAAAGTGATTCCATTAACCAATTATCAGTAAGGTATTGTTTACTTGGTAACCCAGCTGCCTTTACAGGGGATGTGTCACAATCGTGCAGCACATGAGCACTAAGCTCAGCACGGACGCAGGGTGATGATAACCACGACTATTGCACTGAAGCACAGTTCGCATCACAACCGAAGTACGTAACCCAGAAGTAAGGCCCGTGCGACACCATAATACAACACTCCACACGGAGACAAGGAACGTACATACGGTAGCAGATAGCCACACACTACACTATGTGGTACCGTAGCACCACTCCAGGGAGAGGGAAGGAAGCCTGGCCTTAACCTAGCAGGTAGGGTGATGGGTCACTGCCTAAAGCGTGGACATCGCCTCTATAAAGCGGCCCAGCGGTCTTCTTTCTGGGCCCTGATTGTACCTATAGGAATCCCAGGAGAGATGTACCGACACGCAATGCAAAACAGAAAGGAAAAGCAACAGAACAAACTGAAAAGGAACCAGCAGCTACTTATCTGCAAGTTTTGAAACACCCAGTACAGCAGAGCTCCAAACTCCAAGCTGTCCATTGTGGAACGGAATAAGCAGCACTGATCACCAGGAGGGGTGAGAATTAGAGATGAGCGAACGCGTTCGTCCGAGCTTGATATTCGTGCGAATATTAGGGTGTTCGGGATGTTCGTTATTCGTAACGAACACCATGCGGTGTTCTGGTTACTTTCACTTCCTTCCCTGAGACGTTAGCGCGCTTTTCTGGCCAATTGAAAGACAGGGAAGGCATTACAACTTCCCCCTGTGACGTTCAAGCCCTATACCACCCCCCTGCTGTGAGTGGCTGGGGAGATCAGGTGTCACCCGAACATAAAAGTCGGCCCCTCCCGCGGTTCGCCTCAGATGCGGTGTGAGTTAGATGAGGGACAGTGCTGTTTGTACCGGAGCTGCTGTAGGGAAAGAATTGGTAGTTAGTGTAGGCTTCAAGACCCCCCAAAGGTCCTTATTAGGGCCACTGATAGCTGTGTGTTGGCTGCTGTTAGCAGTGGCAAATTTTTTTTTCTCAAAATCGCCTCTGCAGACCGTTGCACCTGGCATTAGGGACAGAAGTGCTGCATAGGCAGGGAGAGTGTTAGGAGTGAGTGTAGCCTTCAAGAACCTCAACGGTCCTTTCTAGGGCCATATTTAACAGTGTGCAGTACTGTCCAGGCTGCTGTTAGCTGTGCTGCATTTTTTTTTGCTTCTCAAAATCGCCTCTGCAGACCATTGCACCCTCCATTGATACTGCAGGGAAAGAATTGTATAGGCAGGGCCACAACACAGTTATTATTCATAGAATATACGCAGTGCTGCCTTTTGGTGGAAAAAAACTGAAAACAAATCTATTTGTCCAGCCTCTGTCCGTCCTAAGGGCGGTGGACATGTGTGAGCTGCTTGAACAACATTGCTAAATCAGACGCACCCAGCTACGCTTTACTGCTGGCTTCGCCATTTGCTTTCCTTAATTGGGAAAAAAATACCTGCTCTCCAAGAGTTATAATAACTCTGCTACCCTCACGTTCTGTGACACATAAGCAGGGACACAGCACAGTTATTAAACTTCTCATGTTCATTGAATATACGCAGTGCTGCCTTTTGGTGGAAAAAAACTGAAAACAAATCTATTTGTCCAGTCTCTGTCCGTCCTAACGCCTGTGGACACGTGTGAGCTGCGTGAAAAACATTGCTAAATCAGACGCACCCAGCTACGCTTTACTGCTGGCTTCGCCATTTGCTTTCCTTAATTGGGAAAAAAATACCTGCTCTCCAAGAGTTATAATAACTCTGCTACCCTCACGTTCTGTGACACATAAGCAGGGACACAGCACAGTTATTAAACTTCTCATGTTCATTGAATATACGCAATGCTGCCTTTTGGTGGAAAAAAACTGAAAACAAATCTATTTGTCCAGCCTCTGTCCGTCCTAAGGGCGGTGGACACGTGTGAGCTGCTTGAACAACATTGCTAAATCAGACGCACCCAGCTACGCTTTACTGCTGGCTTCGCCATTTGCTTTCCTTAATTGGGAAAAAAATACCTGCTCTCCAAGAGTTATAATAACTCTGCTACCCTCACGTTCTGTGACACATAAGCAGGGACACAGCACAGTTATTAAACTTCTCATGTTCATTGAATATACGCAGTGCTGCCTTTTGGTGGAAAAAAACTGAAAACAAATCTATTTGTCCAGCCTCTGTCCGTCCTAAGGGCGGTGGACACGTGTGAGCTGCTTGAACAACATTGCTAAATCAGACGCACCCAGCTACGCTTTACTGCTGGCTTCGCCATTTGCTTTCCTTAATTGGGAAAAAAATACCTGCTCTCCAAGAGTTATAATAACTCTGCTACCCTCACGTTCTGTGACACATTAGCAGGGACACAGCACAGTTATTAAACTTAGATTATTCATTCACTAGAGGCAGTGGGGCCTTTCGTTTTCCAAAAAGGGAAAAAATTATATTTGGCCTGCAGTCTTGCGCCAATTTATTTCCTGCCTGTGAAATCAAATCACTGGTAATACAGCATGCTGAGGGGTAGGGGTAGGCCTAGAGGACGTGGACGCGGCCGAGGACGCGGAGGGCCAAGTCAGGGTGTGGGCACAGGCCGAGCTCCTGATCCCGGTGTGTCGCAGCCGACTGCTGCGCGATTAGGAGAGAGGCACGTTTCTGGCGTCCCCACATTCATCGCCCAATTAATGGGTCCACGCGGGAGACGGTTATTAGAAAATGAGCAGTGTGAGCAGGTCCTGTCCTGGATGGCAGAAAGTGCTTCGAGCAACCTATCGTCAACACGCAGTTCTGCGCCGTCCACTGCTGCAAATCCGAATCCTCTGTCTGCTGCTCCTCCTTCCTCCCAGCCTCCTCACTCCACTACAATGACACCTGCTCAGGAGCGGGAACACTCCCAGGAACTGTTCTCGGGCCCCTGCTTAGATTGGGCAGCAGCGGTTCCTCTCCCACCAGAGGAGTTTATCGTCACTGATGCCCAACCATTGGAAAGTTCCCGGGGTCCGAGGGAAGAGGCTGGGGACTTCCGCCAACTGTCTCAACAACTTTCTGTGGGTGAGGAGGACGATGACGATCAGACACAGTTGTCTTGCAGTGAGGTAGTAGTAAGGGCAGTAAGTCCAAGGGAGCAGCGCACAGAGGATTCGGAGGAAGAGCAGCAGGACGATGAGGTGACTGACCCCACCTGGTGTGCAACGCTTACTCAGGAGGACAGGTCTTCAGAGGGGGAGTCAAGGGCATCAGCAGGGCAGGTTGCAAGAGGCAGTGCGGTGGCCAGAGCCAGGGGTAGAGGCAGGGCCAGACCGAATAATCCACCAAGTGTTTCCCAAAGCGCCCCCTCGCGCCATGCCACCCTGCAGAGGCCGAGGTGCTCTAAGGTCTGGCAGTTTTTCACAGAGACGCCTGACGACCGACGAACAGTGGTGTGCAACCTTTGTTGCGCAAAGCTCAGCCGGGGAGCCAACACCAACAGCCTCACCACCACCACCATGCGCAGACATATGATGGCCAAGCACCCCACAAGGTGGGACGAAGGCCGTTCACCGCCTCCGGTTTGCACCCCTGCCTCTCCCCCTGTGCCCCAACCTGCCACTGAGATGCAACCCCCCTCTCAGGACACAGGCACTACCGCCTCATGGCCTGCACCCACACCCTCATCTCCGCTGTCCTCGGCCCCATCCAGCAGTGTAGTTCAGCGCACCGTTCAGCCGTCGCTTGCGCAAGTGTTCGAGCGCAAGCGCAAGTACGCCGCCACGCACCCGCACGCTCAAACGTTAACCGTCCGCATAGCAAAATTCATCAGCCTTGAGATGCTGCCGTATAGGGTTGTGGAAACTGAGTCCTTCAAAAGTATCATGGAGGCGGCGGCCCCGCGCTACTCAGTTCCCAGTCGCCACTACTTTTCCCGATGTGCCGTCCCAGCCCTGCACGACCACGTCTCCCGCAACATTGTGCGCGCCCTCACCAACGCGGTTACTGCCACGGTCCACTTAACTATGGACACGTGGACAAGCACAGGCGGGCAGGGCCACTACATCTCCCTGACGGCACATTGGGTGAATTTAGTGGAGGCTGGGACAGAGTCAGAGCCTGGGACCGCTCACGTCCTACCCACCCCCAGAATTGCGGGCCCCAGCTCGGTGCTGGTATCTGCGGAGGTGTATGCTTCCTCCACTAAAGCACCCTCCTCCTCCTCCTCCTCCTCTGTCTCGCAATCAAGATGTGTTAGCAGCAGCATGTCGCCAGCAGTCGGTGTCGCGCGGTGTGGCAGCACAGCGGTGGGCAAGCGTCAGCAGGCCGTGCTGAAACTACTCAGCTTAGGTGATAAGAGGCACACGGCCCACGAACTGCTGCAGGGTCTGACAGAGCAGACCGACCGCTGGCTTGCGCCGCTGAGCCTCCAACCGGGCATGGTCGTGTGTGACAACGGGCGTAACCTGGTGGCGGCTCTGCAGCTTGGCAGCCTCACGCACGTGCCATGCCTGGCCCACGTCTTTAATTTGGTGGTTCAGCGCTTTCTGAAAAGCTACCCACGCTTGTCAGACCTGCTCGTAAAGGCGCGCCGGCTCTGCGCACATTTCCGCAAGTCCCACACAGACGCTGCCACCCTGCGCACCCTGCAACATCACTTTAAGCTGCCAGTGCACCGACTGCTGTGCGACGTGCCCACACGGTGGAACTCTACGCTCCACATGTTGGCCAGGCTCTATGAACAACGTAGAGCTATAGTCGAATACCAACTCCAACATGGGCGGCGCAGTGGGAGTCAGCCTCCTCAATTCCTTTCAGAAGAGTGGGCCTGGTTGGCAGACATCTGCCATGTCCTTGGTAATTTTGAGGAGTCTACCCAGGTGGTGAGCGGCGATGCTACAATCATTAGCGTCACCATTCCTCTGCTATGCATCTTGAGAAATTCCCTGCAAACCATAAAGGCAGCTGCTTTGCGCTCGGAAACGGGGGCGGGGGAAGACAGTATGCCGCTGGATAGTCAGGGCACCCTCCTGTCTATTTCTCAGCGCGTACAGGAGGAGGAGGAGGAGCATGAGGAGGATGAGGAGGAGGGGGAAGAGACAGCTTGGGCCGCTGCTGACGGTACACCGGCTGATTGCCTGTCATCCTTTCAGCGTGTATGGCCTGAGGAGGAGGAGGAGGAGGAGGAGGAGGATCCTGAAAGTGATCTTCCTAGTGAAGACAGCCATGTGTTGCGTACAGGTACCCTGGCACACATGGCTGACTTCATGTTAGGATGCCTTTCTCGTGACCCTCGCGTTGCACGCATTCTGGCCACGACGGATTACTGGGTGTACACACTGCTCGATCCACGGTATAAGGAGAACCTGCCCACTCTGATTCCCGAAGAGGAAAGGGGTTCGAGAGTGTTGCTATACCACAGGACCCTTGCGGACAAGCTGATGGTAAAATTCCCAGCCGACAGCGCTAGTGGCAGAAGGCGCAGTACCGAGGGCAAGGTAGCAGGGGATGTGCGTAGATCGAGCAGCATGTACATCCCAGGCAGTGCAACAGTCTTTAAGGGCCTGGCCAGCTTTATGGCTCCCCACCAAGACTGTGTCACCGCTCCCCAGTCACGGCTGTGTCGGCGGGAGCACTGTAAAAGGATGGTGAGGGAGTACGTAGCGGATCGCACGACCATCCTTGGTGACGCCTCTGCCCCCTACAACTACTGGGTGTCGAAGCTGGACATGTGGCCTGAACTAGCGCTGTATGCCCTGGAGGTGCTTGCTTGTCCTGCGGCTAGCGTGTTGTCGGAGAGGGTGTTTAGTGCGGCTGGGGGAATCATCACAGATAAGCGTAGCCGCTTGTCAACCGACAGTGCCGACAGGCTAACACTCATCAAGATGAACAAAGCCTGGATTTCCCCAGACTTCTCTTCTCCACCAGCGGACAGCAGCGATACGTAAGCAATACGTAGGCTGCACCCGCGGATGGAAGCTACGTTCTCTCTCACCATCCAAAACGGGGACATTTCTGCTTCATCAATCTGTGTCTAATATTCCTCCTCCTCCTCCTGCTCCTCCTCCTGAAACCTCACGTAATCACGCTGAACGGGCAATTTTTCTTAGGGCCACAAGGCTCACTCAAATAATTTTTCAGAACAATTTTTATAAGTTTCAATGCGCTTAAAAGCATTGGAACTTTAACTTGAACCAATTTTTCGTTACACTGGGCTGCCTCCAGGCCTAGTTACCACTTAAGCCACATTAACCAAAGCGATTAATGGGTTTCACCTGCCCTCTTGGCTGGCCATGGCCAATTTTTGGGATGTACATTAGTACTGTTGATACAGCAATTTTTGTGGGCCCTCGCCTACAGTGTAATCAAATTAATTTTTAGCCCACCTGCATTACAGCTGACGTTACCTCAGCTGTGTTGGGCAATGCAATGGGATATTTTTATGTACCGCCGGTGGGTTCCAGGGAGCCACCCATGCTGTAGGTGCACACTGAGTTTTTAATACATCTGTACACTTCTAAAGAACCCGTCTGACTGGGGCATGCAGTGTGGGCCGAAGCCCACCTGTATTACGCACGACATTACTACCTCAGCTGTGTTGGGCAATGCAATGGGATATTTCTATGTACCGCCGGTGGCTTCCTGGCACCCACCCAGGCAGTGGGTCCACAGGGAGTTTAACCTACATGTGTCCACTTGTAAAGAACCCCAGTCTGACTGGGGCATGCAGTGTGGGCCGAAGCCCACCTGCATTAAGCACGACATTACTACCTCAGCTGTGTTGGGCAATGCAATGGGATATTTTTGTGTACCGCCGGTGGGTTCCAGGGAGCCACCCATGCTGTAGGTGCACACTGAGTTTTTAATACATCTGTACACTTCTAAAGAACCCGTCTGACTGGGGCATGCAGTGTGGGCCGAAGCCCACCTGTATTACGCACGACATTACTACCTCAGCTGTGTTGGGCAATGCAATGGGATATTTCTATGTACCGCCGGTGGCTTCCTGGCACCCACCCAGGCAGTGGGTCCACAGGGAGTTTAACCTACATGTGTCCACTTGTAAAGAACCCCAGTCTGACTGGGGCATGCAGTGTGGGCCGAAACCCACCTGCATTAACCCTTTCCAGTCCACTGTGTGACCTGTGAAGACATTAGGGTTTAAGGCTGTACAGCTCCGTTGTTGGTAGACGTCCGTCGGGGTTCTCTTACTGTATATTGCCAGCCTCTCTGCTGTCGGAGCCTATCCTACGTGTCAGCTCATGCAGTACTGGCTTTAGCCAGCATATAGCGCCGTTGTATAACAGCAGAAAAAGAGTAAGCCCCCTAGGAAAACCATATACAAATTGGATTGGAAAGGGTTAAGCACAACATTACTACCTCAGCTGTGTTGGGCAATGCAATGGGATATTTCTATGTACCGCCGGTGGCTTCCTGGCACCCACCCATGCTGTAGGTGCACACGGAGTTTTTACTACATCTGTACACTTATAAAGAACCCCAGTCAGACTGGGGCATGCAGTGTGGGCCGAAGCCCACCTGTATTACGCACGACATTACTACCTCAGCTGTGTTGGGCAATGCAATGGGATATTTCTGTGTACCGCCGGTGGGTTCCAGGGAGCCACCCATGCTGTGGGTCGACAGGGACTTCACAATAGGGAGTTGTACCTGCCTGTGTCTATGAATTAAAAAGCCCGGTCTGACTGGGGCATGCAGACACCTTGACAGAATGAATAGTGTGTGGCACATAGGTTCCCCATTGCTATGCCCACGTGTGCAGCTCCTGATGGCGGTGGCACAGGATTCTATTTCTCATTGCTTCTGTACAGCATTGTGGGCTATCGCTCCGCCACTTTTAAAGAGGGTCGCTGCCTAGCCGTGCCAACCTCTGCAGTGTGTGCCTGCGGTCCCTCGTCATGGCAGACGCAATTCTAAATAGACATGAGCGTGGTGTGGCATGAGGGCAGCTGAAGGCTGCCCAGGGACACTTTGGTGTGCGCTGTGGGGGGGGAGGGGGGGCGGTTGGGCAGCATGTAACCCAGGAGAAGTGTCAGTGGAGTGTCATGCAGGCAGTGATTGTGCTTTGTTGGAGGTAGTGTGGTGCTTAGCAAAGGTATGCCATGCTAATGAGGGCTTTTCAGAAGTAAAAGTTGTTGGGAGGGGGGGGGGGCCACTCTTGCCGGTATTGTGGCTTAATAGTGGGACCTGTGAACTTGAGATGCAGCCCAACACGTAGCCCCTCGCCTGCCCTATCCGTTTCTGTGTCATTCCCATCACTTTCTTGAATTGCCCAGATTTTCACACATGAAAACCTTAGCGAGCATCGGCGAAATACAAAAATGTTCTGGTCGCCCATTGACTTCAATGGGGTTCGTTGTTCGAAACGAACCCTCGAGCATCACGGGAAGTTCGTTCCGAATAACGAACACCCGAACATTTTGGTGTTCGCTCATCTCTAGTGAGAATATATAGCCCCTCTGCACCTGAACACTGGCAGAATGAATAGCAAACCATACCTCCAGCCCACTCCCAGGCATGGCTAATCCAGCATGCTTCCATGCAGAAAAGGCAGACAGCACCAACAGAACTCTGCACATGGTACATTAACCCTTAACCTGCTTAACAAGACAACAGGTCTTTGGCCTGTGTTGAGGCCACCATGCCACGAGGTTGTTGCGACCGACAGGCTGCGAAAGGATGACTGTCAAGCGCATAAGCACCCAACAGCCATCCTACCGACTATCACTCCTGAGCTTGCACACAGGAGCGATAGTCGTTCTGTAAATGGAGGTGGAACAGTCTGGAGATCTCTTCCAGCTAGCTGTCTTCATTCACTGCAAACAAGCAGCTGTTTATAGATGGATGGCAGCCTCTTTACACGGGCTGATATCCTCTTGGCTTTTAGCTCATTGCTCTGTTGGCGGCCAAATGTACACGGGGCAAATATCGTCTGAAGTAGCTGTTTTTGTGCAAAGGTACCTTAAAGGGACTCGTCACCTACTTTTAACCCTAAAGGCTAAGGAGTTAGCAAAAAGATATGGACTAGTACCAGTGAGCAGCAGACCTTGGTGTACTGAAGCTCTTAGGGAGGGAGTGGCAGGACTCATAGGTGATCAAGGGCGACGGAGAGGAGCATTATAGAAGGGACTTTTATTTGTGCAAGGCCGTAGGTTACTGGAACCTCTTGGGAGAAAAACCCTAGGAAGACCATAAGACAAGCTCCGTTATGAGGTTCCACTGAAATAAGGGGTTTGGCTTTGTAAAAGTAGACCAGACCAAAGAAAAGATCTGTGTTTGCCATCTGTTGATTGAGTTTAGTTATGTGTGTAGATATATGGAGTTGTCTTTCCCAGGGGATCATCTGGACTTCATAGTAGGACGATGACTACGAGGCACCTCGGCAACTTGGTAGCAAGTAACGTGCCACTGAAAGAGGTGCGAGATATTACGCTGGAAATAGAAAAGCTTTAAAGAGATTCTGTCACATACTTTTAGCTCTACATGCTAAGCTTATGGGCTAAAAGTTGGTGACCTGCTGAGTCTGGGGATATAAGCCTTAGACTTACCTTCCCTGTCGTTCTCCTGGTATAAGTGCTGAGAGCTGTTGCTGCAGTGCATTGAGCAGCGCTGTTAAGCAGTCCACCCATTATGGAATTATAACGGGTAGACTACTTAACTTGCTGCTCTATGATCTGAGTGTCAGCTTCCAGCGCTGTCACCAAGGGACTGACGGGGAAGGTAAGTATAAGGCTTACATCCCGAGACTCAATGGGTCACCTAGTTTTGGCTCTCAAGCAGAGACTTATGCTGAGACTTGACAGAGCCACCTTGAAGGACCATCCTGGTGATTTTTTCATTTATTATGTATCTAGTCCCCCAATATATATAATTATTGGTATTACCATTGCTAGTTATTCCTTTCAATTCAAATATTCCTTAAATCCTTCGTTTCAGATGAGTCATGTGATCTCATTATGACCATCTGAGCATTACTTGGCTTTATGTTCCCTCAAGAAGTCAGTTTATCACTCGGCAAAGTCACTGTATGATGAAATTACATGGACTGTACCACACAGGCTCTTCATAAGGGGGCAGAAATTCGTATGACAGTTACTGCTGATAATTTAGAGGCTCCTGTTACACAGTTATAGTGAAGTAGATGACAGTTCATCCGCCCTGAGTATATACTTATGGTTTGTGGTTATTTAGGAGAATATGGAATAGAAAAGGTAATAACTGTGTCCTCCCAGCCAGCAGAGATGGTACTGGCTCTAGCTGGTCAAGTCATGCATCATGGGATTGTTAGCACAGCACAGAGGAAGATAACTGAAAGAGAAATCTAAAAATCAAGATGGTGTCTGATATGTATCAGACAGGAGACAACCCTGCATGGAAGTTAGTACAATATACAGGAGACCTCCAGAGTGTGACAGGTAGTGGGCAGGTATGGAAAATGTGTTTTTGCTGCAGTGACCTTTTAACTGTCAATGCATCTATACCTTATCTTTTCCTTATACAGTGAAATATACCGTATGAAGAACTGATGACACATTTGCTTATTTTGTTTCCAGTTATATGTTGATCTGGCAGGACATTCCTAAATTTGTGGTTTTTCCTTGAAATGTAAGATACGCATTGTTCCAATATAAAAAAACATCCTTTAATTACTCCAGATTGCTGATTCCTTGTGCGGGGGACTTCATGTCATTCACCCTTCTTTTCATCTGTCGGCTGAGTTTCCATAAGCAAATGGGAAGATGAAACATTGCCTCTACAGCTCCACCTATTGGAAGGCAGCATTCCCGCAAGTCAATGTCAGACCTTTTAACAAGCCTTGTACCACTGATTGGGAATTATGAGCCAAAACCAAAGTCTTCACCAGAAGGAAAAGATGACCATGTACAGACAGACTGTTTCAGGGTGATTGGCCATCATGTGTAGTAGGTTTCTGGCTTGGCTAGTGGTTTCCCAGAGGAGCATGAATGGCCTTATAAGTCTCCTCACACCTTCTAGAACTATAAACAATATACTGTTAGGAAAAACATCTATGTGCTTCACGATACTGTAGCAAAACAACACATCTGTCCTGATAACAAATGTAGGTGTAGGAACAACACTTACTGGACAGGAGGGGGGTATGATGATCAGAAGCCCCCTCCTTGAAGTGTCGACTCCCCAGTCAGAAAAGATACACTGGGATCCGCAGGGATATACTCCAGTACTTTAATATGATCTCCAACGCGTTTCGGTGCTAAAGCCTTGGCACCTTTTTCAAGCCAACAGGTATAAAAACACATACAAACACACACATATATAGGAACATATATATTACATCTCGCGCATGATGCGTTCCATTATCCATAAGAAGGCGTTACCTGGCCTGTACGATGTCAGCACCATCATGCGTTCCACCAAGGGAATGTGATAGCGTGCGCCGCATAGATATGTCACGTGACACCGTGATGACATGGCGCGGTTAGGCCATCATTCTCGCCAGCTCACTAGCACTGTATCATGGACGAGCGGGTCAGTGTCTTTTAGGATGACTCTGGTCACCTCCACTGATTACCTGTTTAAAGGGACTGCAATGCTTCCATGAGTGCTACAGCCTCCCCATTGTATACCAGGCACAGTGTTGTATGTTATATAGCAGCTGTCCCTGGTTTTACAAGTCAATCTTTTTGACTTGTCTGGAACTGAGCTGTAGAAGGGCCATGTGACCAATGAGCATGACCTCTTGGGCTGAAGAAGAGGCCATGGTGCTCACCTGGGCACTGAATCTCCTTAAAACATCTGACGGACCCTCAATGATCTGATATTGATGATCTATCCAAGGTCTAGGAAACCCCTGCAATACTTAAAGGGGTTGTCCAACTAAGTTTTTTTTAACCCTTTCCAATCCAATTTTGGATTCAGGGTTTCATAAAAGGCTTTCTCTTTCAATAGACGGTAAGAATACCCTGTCGGATGTTTTCTGACATTGGAGCTGTACAAGCTTCAATTAGAATGTAGGAAGACGTCAGACAGTGGATTGGAAAGGGTTAACTAATGGGTCCCTGCCCCAAAATACTGGTCATACATGTACTTAATGTGCCACCAGAGTTTTGCTTCGGAGCACCGGTGCCATGGTATGCATTCTGTGATGTCATCAGATCCTCTAGCCCAGTGACATCCTATAAACCTGTCATAGGTGGGGCTCCTGTTGACTGCAGTTGTCATGTGGCTAAACAACTCACGTGACCGCTGCAGTCCAAGTAAAAAACAATCGAAGGATGGGAGCGGCGGCGGGGGACCAGAAGATGGGAGCGACGGCGGTGGAGCAGTGTGGCTGCAGAGAGGTGAATATATATGGCTTTTTAAAATATACATTTAGCCCCCCCCCCCCTACTGCCACCAATAATTTCTATATCAGAAAAACCCTTTAAAAAGGTATTCCAGACAAAAGTATTTATCACTTTTTCATAAGCTCTTTGGGAACCCCACTGATCAATGGAAAAGGGATCTTTCTGGCAGGTGTTCCCGTCACATGAATAAAGCAACAGTGAAAATATACAAGTGGTGTTTGATTCACACTCCTCCTTTTTATAGTTGTGCAGCTGAGAAAAGGATAAGGGACTTTGGTGAAGCTAAACATTTAAATCCTAAGACTTATCAGCTATCCAGTAAATACTGTGTTTTCCAGAAAATTATTATTTTCAGGGGATGTCTTACTATACTAATTTATGAATTGTCTGAGACTTGGCATTGACCGGCCAATTCATAAATCCTGCCTCCACAACGCGATGCCTATGATTGGCTGAGCAGCGGTTGAAGAACCAATCAATGCATCGCTCAAGGAACCAATCACAGCTATCGCATTGGTTCATCGAGCCCTGCATTGGTTGGCTGAGCAGCGCTCAAGAACCAATGAGAGTCATCGCTTCCTGGAGGCGGGATTTATGAATCCTGTAACAAGGAAGTGATCTGTGGGCGGCCAAGGACTGCAAGAAGTGTGTCGGATCTCTGGAGAGCAGCGGGAGGGAACTGGACTGAGCCTGCTAGGTAATGTATTCCTTTCTTTTTATGTAATGCAACCAGGGCTTATTTTCGGGGTAGGTCTTATATTTCAAGCCTCCCCCAAAATCCCAAAAAATCAGGGTAGGGATTATTTTCAGGGTTGGTCTAATTTTAGGGGAAACAGAGTAGGTAATGATGATCATTTTGTCTGGAATGCTCCTTTAATTTGCCTTTTGTTCAAAGCTCTTCGCAAACTATATCTGCGATGTTTCAGTTTATTATAGATTGTTTTCGAGTACGCTATTATGTTGTGACAAATTAAGAAATGTGGACAATGAGAGCAGAACTCTAATACAGGGGTCCCCAACTCCAGTCCTCAGGGACCACCAACATGTCATGTTTTCAGGATCTCCTATAGTAAGAACACCTGTGGCAATGTCTGAGGCAGCGACAATAATTACATCACTTGTGCAAGACTGAGGAAATCCTGAAAACATGACCTGTTGGGGGTCCAGGAGGACTGGAGTTGGGGAACACTGCACTAAAACACACTCAACACCAGAACAGCAGGGAAGATTTCGGCAAATAACTATCAATCATCTCAGTACAATGAGGCATATAGCGAAGAAATAGTGATGATGAGTAAATGCACTAGTTACCTCTCCGGCCGTCACTATGGCTGTGCTACATGGAACCGGGTTTACAAAAGCACTAGAATTGTTCACGTTATAAGTGTTTGTATTGAAAAAAGTTTGTGTAAGTTACACCTGAGGAAAGTGGTAAATGTGATGGCATAAGGATGTATTGAGACAAATGTCACCTACGAAGTTTGAAGACTGTGTTCAATAAAATATTCAAAAGGATGGTGTAAGCATATAAACTAAATGGCCACTTTATTAGAGCCCGACCCTTTCAGGATTGCAGGTTCCCTGGTGGAAATTAGAGCCGTGACCTCAGAGGGCAGCAGAAAATCACATGACAAGTTTTCCATTGATCAGTTTCAGTGGGAATTCAGATCAGATGAGAAAATCCAGCGATCTGAGTGACTTTCAACGAGGTCTGGTCATCAGTGCTAACTACCGTGTTTCCCCGAAAATTAGACACTGTCTTATATTTTTTTTGCCCCAAAAAGGGCACAGTGTCTTATTTTTTTTTTGGGGGGGGGGGGGCTTTTACCTACCTGGTGGCGGCCTCCTCGTCTCACAGATGCCTTCTGCTGGTGACAGGACTTTGAATACCCCGCCTCCAGCAAAGCGAGTGCTGTGATTGGCTGATTGAGCACTGGCAGCCAATCACAGCCGGCGCTCGATGAGCCAATCACAACCATTCACAGCGCTTGCTTTGCAGGAGGCGGGGTATTCAAGCCCCATCTCAAGCAGAAGGCAGCTGTGAGACGGAGGAGGACGCCGCGCCGCTGGAGCGCCGCCGGACACCATCGTGACACCATCGGGACGCCGCGGACCATGTGACTATTGTTTTTTTTTTTTTGGTGGGCACCCGAGATAGGTCCTATTTTCAGGGGAGGCCTTATATTTCAAGCCTCCCCTGAAAACTCAATAGGTCTTATTATCAGGGTGGGACCTATTTTCAGGGAAACACGGTAGCTGGGGCCAGGATTTCACTGCCAACCTCATGCAGTGTTGTGGAGAGTATTCCGAGAATGATGCGATCAAGGACAAACATCCAGCAAAAGAGACCCTGTGGACGTAAAGAACAAAAGGGGTCAGAAGAGGATGTAAAAATTGTTCTGATAAACAGCAGCATATTCAAGCACATTGTGGCTAATTACAACACTGGGGCTCCAACTGATGTATCTGAACATACAACTTGTTATTCCTTAGTATAGAAGGGCAATAACAGCAGAGGACCAGTTCCAACACTACAGTGTCTAAGAGAAACAGAAAAGCGAAACTCCAGGACAAAAAAGCATAACAATTGTATCACTGAGCAGTGGAAAAACATCTTCTGGTCAGATGAATCCTGATTTCTGTTGCACCATGCGGATGGTAGATCAGAATTCAGCACAAGCAGCATGAATTGATGACCCCTTCCTGTCAGCTGGTCAGAACATGTCAGTCCTGCCATCTAATTTGCGGCAACTGCAAGAAAATTCCTCGGCCAATAATCCTGCTGAATTATGTTGCAGCGACCGTGCAACGACCCATGGAATGTACCGTAGTATGGGTGGCAGGAAAGCCTGTTTTGTCATGGTGACACCAATACTCCAACTGGACCCTCGGGGTGTAATGACGATGAAATAAATGAGTCAAGTTCAGCAGTATGTTAGTAATCTGGGAGTATGCAGATTTACTAATGTTGATATTCTGCAATATATTTGAATTTACAATTATCCACGGAGGTACTTTGAAAGGTACATGGAAATGCAGTACTAAGCAGGCAATTGAACATCATGAGAAATACAGTAACTAAAGATGAGCGAGTATACTCGCTAAAGGCAATTGCTCGAGCGAGCACTGCCTTTAGTGAGCATCTCCCTCGCTCGAGACTGCAGGTTCGGGTGCCGGCAGCGGGCACAGAGCTGCGGGGGAGAGCGGGGCGGAACAGAGGGGAGATCTCTCTCTCCCTCTCTCCCCCCCCGCTCCCTCCTGCTGACAGCCGCTACTCACCGCTCCCCCGTGTCGGCACCCGAACCTGCAGTCTTGAGCGGGGGAGATACTCGCTAAAGGCAATGCTCGCTCGAGCAATTGCCTTTAGCGAGTATACTTGCCCATCTCTAACAGTAACCTTTGACTTGATTAGGATCTGACTTCAATGCTCTCTCTACTTTTCTTTTCCTATGAACTGACTTGACAGATAATCTCCCCACCAATTATTCTAGATGAACGGTTGATTTAAGTTTCAGTGAAGTGTAGATGAAGCAGAGTACAGAGTGGCTGTAAGGCTAATCCTGGCTTTAAATTCATCACATAGCTATGACTCACTTTTAGTGGATGGCTGACCTCAGGAAGGCTCTCCTTCCCTCTGCTGTGGAATGCCAAGGGAATGGGTTCACACCACGCTCAACCTCGGAAGGAACATGCTGCACTGCTGATTTGCCTCTGTACGTTACCTCCTCCTCTCTGACACGACTGACTGCAACCTCTCCTCTCTCACACCTGGCTGAGTCTGCCTAACCGCTCACTCACTCCTCCTTTTATCTCCTCCCTTTCTTTCCCGCATTTTCTGGACTCCTCCCACTCTTGCACAGAGACTTGTGCTGTGGCTTTCCTGCCCTTGGACTTTGCACCAGTGAGATTGAAGCTGACTATCAGCCAATAGGACACCAGCTGACATCAGAGGAAAGCTCTAAGCTTAGTGGAGAGAAGGGTAGAAACAGAGTCTCCCCTACAGATGGCACTTTCAATGTCCATGGACGGCACATAGACAGGTGAGACAGGACTAGTGTTGGTGTGAGTGTTCTGTAGGACCCACTGGGCTACTGCAACTGAGACACAAGGCACACCACTGAGGAGATGGCGGGGGTAGTTGTCACGGTGACACTACCAAACTCCGTCCCTGAGGGACATGTGCAACCTCGGCCAAGGCACCGCTAGGCCTCTTCCAGGCAACGCTATGACAGTGGTTACCTGAATAAATGGTGTAATGGACTTGAATAAAGGTGTCATGGGTGACGCCACCGTTCCTTACTCCCCAGGATGTCCAACGGGAAAATAAGAAAGACAATTCCTTGCAGACAGGAGTCTGAACCCTGCACAGTGGACTCCTTCTCTCCTTCTCTTCTAGGATAGGGGTTCCGGGGTTAAGTCATCCGGGAACCTCTCTTCCTCCTCCATTCTTCACCACACAAGGGTTGAAGGTAACCCCGTGTGGCTGGCATTCTCACTCCACACACTACCATTGAAGAAATGGAACTCCCTCTACAACCACAACCTACACTCCTATTTATAGCTTCCATACTCACTTGACAGGACAATTGGTTACAATTTCCAGACATATTCCAGACATTCAGAGACATTAGCCTCTTATATGCTGCAGACAAGACAATCTGCACAGAGCATCCACATAAATGACATGACATGTATGAAAGTTATGGAGGGGCCAGATATATGTACTTTAGGCTACTACAATGTCAACACCTAGTGTTATCTATACCACAATGTATTGCTGTGCTTCTGAAGGCCAAAGGAGGCTCAATGTGCTAGTAGATGGGGTCTCTAAATAAAGAGGTCATTCAGTGTATTTACAAATAAAAGCATTTGGAATTAGCAAGATGAATTCTACGGTCTAAGAGGTATCCCCTATAAGATGAAATTGCCAACATTTGACTGCCATCCAGTTCGGGAATTGGGGTAAGGACTACAAAGAATGGACTTAAAGGGGTTGTCCCGCGAAAGCAAGTGGGTCTATACACTTCTGTATGGCCATATTAATGCACTTTGTAATGTACATCGTGCATTAATTATGAGCCATACAGAAGTTATAAAAAGTTATTCACTTACCTGCTCCGTTGCTAGCGTCCTCGTCTCCATGGTGCCGTCTAATTTTCGGCGTCTAATCTTGCGCAGTCCAGGTCTTCTGCTTTTCTCAATGGGGCCGCTCGTGCCAGAGAGCGGCTCCGTGTAGCTCCGCCCCGTCACGTGCCGATTCCAGCCAATCAGGAGGCTGGAATCGGCAATGGACCGCACAGAAGAGCTGCGGTCCACGGAGGGAGAAGATCCCGGCGGCCATCTTCAACCGGTAAGTAAGAAGTCACCAGAGCGCGGGGATTCAGGTAAGCACTGTGCGGTTTTTATTTTTAACCAGTGCATCGGGTTTGTCTCGCGCCGAACGGGGGGGCTGTTGAAAAAAAAAAAAAAACGTTTCGGCGCGGGACAACCCCTTTAAAGGGTTTGCCTGAACTTTTTTATCCTCAGTATAGGCCATCAATAAAAGATCGGCACCCCGTTCACCCTCGCTGCTGCACACCACAACTAGCACAGCTGCATACACTGTGCAACAGCCTCGAAGGATACTGCAGCTGTATCACCTTCACTTCTATGGGAGAGCACTGCAACACTATTCCGGCCACTGCACAGTAGGTGGAGTTGTGCTTCTTCTGGTGTGCTGCGGCTCCTTCACAATAGCTAATTTGTGGATTTACCAGGTATTGGACCTCCCACACATCTGATATTGATGACTAGTATTGAGCGAACTGCAACGGATGAACCCTGTTTTGGGTTGACTTTTGCTTAAAGCTTCATTTGGCACGATGCAAAACATCAGGCAGTTCATCTTGGCCAAACCTGCTAAAAGTTTTCTTCCTTTTTCTTCTTACTTCTACTTTACAGAGGTAGGAAAAATAAGAAGGAAAAGGACAAGAAAAAGAGGAGGAATGAAAAAGGAGGAAAAAGGAAAAATAAGAAGTGAAAAGAAGGTAAATAAGAAAAAGGGGATACAGAATCTTTTTCTTTTTTCCTCTTCTTCTGTCTTCTTTTTTTTATTAAGTTTACCTTAAAACTGCCCAAAAGGACTAAAATTGACTCCTAAGTGACCTAAGAGTGATATACAGGGTTTATGGCTCTTAGTGTCATACACCAATTTTAGCGATATTGGTGAAGTTCAGTTCGAAGTAATTTTGACCGAACCAAACATTTTGCCAAAATTCGGCAAACCGAATTTTTGAAAAGGTTGCTCATAAAGTGTTTTTTTTAAATTCAATTATTATGTAATCCCAGGTATATTTATGCTGGCTGGTTTTATCTTAGTTACTTATTCCTTTCTGTCTGAAACTCCTGCCCTCTTTCTCCTCAGATGGTCATGTGACCTAATTTTTGACCAGCTGACATCTACCTGCTGTTTATGCTGTCTGAAACTGGTTAATTACTCAGTCTGTGTTATGCTGTTGCATGAATTCTACTACACAAACTGCCTGGAGAGGGAGACAGACACTTCTGTCACAGTTACTGGTGATGATCACACAGCTCCTGTCACACAGTTATAATAGAGGAGGTCACAGCTCATCCTTCTGACTGTATAATTTTGGTCTGTAGCTTATTTAGGTGAACATAGAAGTTAAAGATAATTAAACTGTACCACAAGCAGGCAGAAATGGTACAGCATCTAGCTAAGCTGTGCTCATGCATTGAAAGTGAAAGTTAAATATCTCACTATCAAGATGTTACCTGATAAGCATCAGACAGAAGGCTGCACTGCAGGACGTGGCAGCAATACACAGAGCGGACCTATAGAGTGTGACAGGCAAACAGATGAGGGGGTCAGGGATGGAAAAATATGTCTTCACCAGAGTGGCCCTTTAAAGTTTTCTCTGCAGTAGGGGCATTTTTCACCGCTTCTCCTGTGGTAAAAAGGTTCAGAATGATATTCTTGGGGCATTTTAATTTTTGATTGCCATATATTATAACAGTACTGCCTTTGGATCTATCAAATCTATCAAGATTTCCATATGCGAAACACATTCCATCCAATATTCTAGTTTTCTGTTTGCACTGACCCTACTGTATATAATGGTAGCATGGATTACACCACAAGTTTTTTTTTTATCAGGAAAGGGTATATATATATCTGTACACTATGTTCCCTGAGGGATATAATGACTTAGAAGGGAAGTCTCACATTAACCTCATCTCCTGTGAAGATCAGGAAACTGCGACTTTTATGATCTTTGCTGTCAACATATGTCAGGAATTATTTCTACTGGTAAAACCCGGTGATTACAGGAAGTGAATGTATGTTTGCGTTTATGATAGTAGCTACGATGGAACTTCAGCATCCCTTGTGTGACTGATATATTCACAAAAACCATTGCTCAAGCTCTTTATATGTTCTCCGTGTTCTGCATCTGCAGGAAATCAGATAATTCAACAGAAATTATACTTAAAGGGGTTGTCCCGCGCCGAAACGTTTATTTTTTTTTTCAATAGCCCCCCCGTTCAGCGCGAGACAAACCCGATGCAGGGGTAAAAAAAAAAACGTCCAGTACTTACCCGAATCCCCGCGCTCCCGCGACTTCTTACTTACCTTAGTAAGATGGCCGCCGGGATCTTCACCCACGATGCACCGCGGGTCTTCTCCCATGGTGCACCGTGGGCTCTGTGCGCTCCATTGCCGATTTCAGCCTCCTGATTGGCTGGAACGGCACACGTGACGGGGCGGAGCTACAAGGAGCAGCTCTCCGGCACGAGCGGCCCCTTTCGGAAGGGAGAAGACCGGACTGCGCAAGCGCGTCTAATCGGGCGATTAGACGGCACCATGGAGACGGGGACGCTAGCAACCGAACAGGTAAGTGAATAACTTCTGTATGGCTCATAATTAATGCACGATGTACATTACAAAGTGCATTAATATGGCCATACAGAAGTGTATAACCCCACTTGCTTTTGCGGGACAACCCCTTTAAAAATGGTGGCTTATATTCTATATATGCTATAGCATACACTAAATAGTTCATATATAGCCAGGGTTGGAGGTATAGGGGGTGCAGCAGTTGCAACTGGGTTGTGGTTCCTGAGGGGGCCAAAATCCCATCTGCCACATTAGAGGACACCAGGATTAGGGCAGCTTCAGGTGACCATATTTCAGTGTCAATAGGACCTGTTGTATCTTTCTGCGTATTGCGCAGCAAAGGCTCCTATAGAAGTCTATGGGAGGTGTGCAAATTTGTGCGAAAATGCACAATATGCTGCGCAATTACATGAAAAACAAAACACATCCCGACCTCATTAGGCTAAATAGCCTTTTAAATCAGGGCAGTGGGAGGGGGGGGGGGGGGGAGTGTCGCGCGTGTGTGAACAAGTCCTGCATGCGCAGAAAGTAAAGTACTATGCACCCATATGTGCACAACTCTGCCTTGTGCACTGTGCAAATACGTTGCTCTGAGGCAATTGCGCATATGCTCATGTGATGTCGCCCTTATAAATGGCACATGGTCGGTGGGCCCCTGTTACAGATTTAATCCATTAATATCAAGGAACTTTAGAGCAGTTTTCCAGGGAAGTATACTTACCCAAATATCTAAATCCATCAACACTTGCATGTATGGCCTAGTTCCGAATCCAGGTTATGGGATATAAATATCCTCCTCTTTCCTGATATAGTTGACCTGCTTGCAGGAGGTTTGCTTGCTGACTCATTTCGATCAGTTGATCACAGCTGATCCAGAGATAGAGAAGGGGGATGACTTAGGGCCCTTGTACATGGGATGACTTGTGGATGCAGGAATCTGAACGATTTGTTATGTAAGGATACTTAGTTATTGAATTGTGGCTCTGTGGATAATAACCTCATCACTCATTTGCATAACTTTTTCCCAGGGAGCTTTAAGACTTCCCATACTCTCATGGAGCTCTCCACAAGGAGAAACATCACACCCCACCATGCTCACAATTTTTATGTGAGATACCGGGTGCTGGGGAGCACTGACAGCGAGAAGACTTCGGAGGTAAGCGCAGTGCGGTATCTTCTGAAATTAGCTGCGGATGGTGCAGATTTTGACTCTGTTTTGGATGCGGAAATGCTCTGGAATTTGCAGAGGAACTTACCGCTGTGGAAATCCTGCAGCATTGTCACTACATGTAAGCATACCTAGAAACAGCTTGTTGCATCCCCTATTACTTGGGAAATCCTGTTAATCAAGAGACAAGCTAATGAATTAGCCTGACTCTTCTCGGCCAGATGACTCTTTACTGATTTGCATATGCTGCCGAATAACTTCAAAACCTAAGGGTCCTTTGACACGGAACGATTGTTGGGCACCCAAATGCTTGACAATCAGTCCAGTGATGATCACTCTTGTACTTTTACACAGGAACGATCATGGCTCAGTGAATGTAGGTGGATCGAGCCGATGACCACTCTGACCACCTGCCTCCATTCACAGTAAACAGGCCGTCGTTCATAGACCAATGACTGCCTGTTTACATGTGCTGATCGTTGTGTGATTTTTATGCCTCCAGAACCTGAACAATGAACGGATTATCGTTCTCCAGTCAGCCATGGGCAGCATGTACAACAAGTTTGGTTTCAGCTAAATTCAAGTCACAGCTGGCGGTGGTTTGGTGAAGATGGTGATGTTAGATCTTAGAAGGTTGACTTTTCCAGGGCTAATGCCTCTCGTTGGCATTTTACTTCTAACCTAAAGGGACAATCTGGTGATTTTTTTCATTAATTTGTTGTGTAGCTCTCTCCCCAGTATATATATAAGTGAACTAGTGTTACCTTGGTTAGTTATTTCGTCCACCATTAAGTAATTCCGCGTGATGTACCGTATAGTTTATAGGCATTTTACTCAGCAATATGATTTATCTATCTACTATGATCCACAAATCAGTCATGTTTTATTACTTCTGTGTTGTTCTTCTAGAAGTTGCTAACAACAAGGGGATTGTGTAGAATACCGCAGTCAGATATCCCACATGCTTCTCATTCTCTCCAAATAACTCGAAACTGAAGTGCACGACAAGCATCAATCTCATTGACATGTAATCAACCAGATAGGTCCCTGGTGACCTGCTTTCCCAACTTAGGTTCCCGTAGCCTAAACAAGCATTGGATATTGTTTATTTGCCATGAAAGCATCAGATGTCTCTTTAGCCGTTAAGTCTTTATATAGATTTCTAGACATTCACTAGGGAAGAGTTATATTTTAATACCTATAAAATGTTTTAACTCAAAGTTAAGTGGTGGGGCTAAGGCTGTCTTGTCCGGGCATGCACACCACCATGTCAGAGACAGCCAAGTGCTTGATGTCACGTCCATGCGGCACACAAGCACCACGCTCAGCATGGACGCAGGGTGACGTTCACAACCACTGCAGTTGATAATACTATGCACTGTAGAACAGTGCACACCACTCCAGGGAGAAGAAGGCCTGGCCCTAACCTAGCAGGGAAGTGAAGGGTCCCTGCCTAGAAGTGGAATAATTGCCTCGATAGAGGTGGCACCACAGTCTTCTTTTTGGGTCCTGATTGTCCCTATAGAGGCCCCTAGAGTGATGAACTGAAGAGCAATGCAATACAGAAATGAAAACAGAAAATGCAACTGAAAAGTAAACCACAGCAACTTATCTGGAAGTAGCAGTACACCCAGCACAGAGGAGTTCCACTCTCCACTACTCCTCTATGGAGCTGAATAAGCAGCAGTGAGCAAAAGGAGGGGTGAGAATATAAATCTACTCCACACCTGAGGACTAGTACAGCAATTAGAGAAGCACACCTCCAACCTTCTCCCAGGCATGATTAATCCAGCATGCATCATGCAGCAAAGAGAGACAGCACCCAGCAGTCTCTGCACATTGAGCATTAACCCTTGTCCTGTATAACAAGGAGACAGGTCTTGGCCTGTGTCGAGGACACCACGCCACAACACTGTCGCGACTGACAAGCCGCAACACTTGAACTCAACTATCTCTGGCAATCCAATGGTGTGGTGGTGTACAGATGAATTTTTCAAGTGCAACTTTCATAAAGCCAAACCTATATTTGGAATAAAATGCCATAGACCCAAAAACGTCCCAAAAGTGAGGATGCCACAAAAACACCCAGAGTTTGTAGTGCATAATACAACTTTCTGTTGACTTACAGCTAACATCTGTCTGCAGAAGTTTTTAACAAAAAGACTGTGGCATTTGGGAAAACACTGCGTTTTGATGCAAAGCACTGAGTGAATCTGCCCTCTGAAAGTGACCTTCTCAAAGAGGTGGTCTTTTGGGAGAGTATTTACTGTATTAACATTTGTGACAGTTTTTTGCTTCTGCATAAAAAAAAACCACAATCATCTGCATACAGGGTGAGCACAAACCTATGGAAACACCATACAAAATACATGCCTTACTTGGGATTGTAAATGATATTTCAATAAGACATGTAGAGACCGATTTTAAGTGGAGGTAACATGACAAAGATGCTGCGGGGCGAAAGTGAACATCTGTCCGAGCAACAAGGTTCCATTGGTCAGTGGTTAGAGCCACTTAGCTACTGTTACCAGCTGCTCCAAAAACCACCCAGAGCAGGGCAAGAGGTGAGGTAAACACAAATGTGGCGGGAAAACTCTCAGCCAAGCAGGGGTCAAAAGGGCAGCTCAGTGCTAATGATTTAACTTCCATTAATTTTGCATGGTGTTTGCATATTTTTGTCCACTCCCTGTGTGTATTGATGATATAGAGATCTTAAAAATAGTGAGGAATTGAAGCCCATAGGATTAACACGCTTACATCAACTTTCTGGCATAACAAGGTAGCATATTTTGGTGCAAGAATTGTGTGACTTTTTGAGTTTCTACTCCACACTTGCCACTTTCCCAAAAAAGTGGTCATGGGTATGGAAGAGGAGTGTGATATGTTCCCCCACAGCTCACTATACAGTATTTACCATAATTTACACTAAAAACTGGCATGAAATATGGTTCCACTCTACACCAGCTGATGTCCGGCACAGATGTAATAACTGTCTGCAGGCGACCATAAAGTGCACCAAATTTATTAAGAGATATGCGCCACTTAATAATTTTGGCACATCTTATGCCAGTTTCAGACGGGGGGTATTTGGAAGTGCAATACACAGAGAATAGAACCCATTAATTTCAATGGGTTCGTTCATATTCCCCTTTTTTCTTGCGCATTTTGGTCTATTTTTTTGCCTATTGTCTATTTATTTGCACACCATAGACGTCAATGGAAAGTACACAAATGCACACGCAGTACGCACTTAGGTGCGTGAAACACTGCATAATTGCACAGGAAGAAGAACACATTTGGAATTGATTAAGATTAATTAGCCATTTCAATCGGTGCGCCTTTGTTTGCCGTACGTTAATTAACGCGTCCTGCAGGCGCAAAAAGTACAGTAAAGTACGCCGATACATGTGTGAAAAAGCATTGTTCATTCTTCAAAAATGCCAGTCTCGTGTACGCACAAGGAAACACTAGTCTTGATAAATCAGAGCCAAAGTATACTAGGCCAGGTTCACATCGGCGCTGGCACCGCTGTTTGGAGTTTCTGTCGCAGATAAAAATACAGTGCTTTATCTTCCAGTAAATTGCCGGGCAGCTGAGCGGAAACTGCGGGGGCGTTCAGTTCCATCCTGAGACAGAGCCGTTCGGCCGCAGAGGTTCCTCTTTCCTACTCCCCGAACAGAGCAGGAAAGCAGAACTCAGGGTGCTGCTGTGAAATTACCTTAGGCTCGGTCCACAAGGGTGGGATTTCCTATTAAAGCCTAATAAGGTCTAGCTGCCTTCTTTTTCCTGCATTTTGCGCAGTGTTTCTCGCTTCCCCTTGTCTATTTGCGCACCTCCCATAGACTTCTATTGAAATCAATGGTTTCTAACGTGCACAAGCACACTCGTGTGAAGAAGCCTTGATAATGGGGGAAAGTAATCATCATGTAGATTTACAGAATGGCATATATTTGTTATCAGTAAGACAATTACAAACATGCCTTTTGTCCCTGACATTTACCGAACGAGTGTTAGCCGATCTTTTCGAAATTGATGGATTTGGCCAACCTCAGTCTAATGTGTGTGGCCACCTTAAAATTCTCTGGTTTCAACCATTTTTGAATCGTCCTAGAAACATGTAAAGAGCAGGGTTGGACTACATATTCAGGCAGTAGGTCAGAAGGGTCCCATGAATCCAGAGTTGGAATCCGATTGGGTAATGTATTGAGGAATTGTTCAATATTCCCCTAGTTATTTCATTAGCTATGCTAAAGTAATTGTGTTTTCTGTGTGGGCATGCTCAAGATGTGGCTTGCTTGACCCTAAAGTCGTATTTCCATTCTATAAAGTGATCACTAAGATATGCTGTCACTTTAAGATTGGTGGAGGACCTACGTCCGAGACTCTACTGTTCCTGAGAATGAAGAGGCAGTGGCACTGCTGTAGCATTGTGTCACTTTCACTGTCAATCGAATCGGGCTTAGTGGCCGGTGGGTGGGTTGGGATTTAGGAGGGGAGGCAGTGATAAACCAGTGCTGCAGTCCCATCATTCTTAAGATCCCAACCAATCATTAGGCTATGGCACATAAGAGCGATGCCATCACTATGGCAGCCCTTTATAATTTACATGCTGTCAAGGTCGTTTTGTTACCCAGCCTATCATAACTATGGTGGTTGGTAAGGGGCCCATAACTATTATTGCCCAGATTACTGTCAATCCACCATTAGTCAGAAGACAAGGGCAACTGTAACCTGTGACCATGAACTGCAAGAATGATTGGGGCCCAGGTGGTCTCTCTAGATCTAGGAACGTTTTAGCTTCTAAGGAAACTTGTTAGCAGTTTTCAGCATGTAAATATTCTGTTTGTCACAACTAATTAACACAGCTGTATATATCGCAAAATAGCTTTTTAAAAGTTCCTGGGCCTTTAATCCCAATGACAATGTCTGGCCCCGTTGCACAGACAGCAGGTGGGGCAATCAGAGGATCACTGGAGATCCTGAATAACCCATACTGAGGAGAGGTCATCAATAGTATTTGCCTGGAAAACCCCTTTAAGTCATTAAAGATATTCTTTTACTTTACATTTACATATATGTAAGGAGATTTGTGTATAAGGAAGATTGTTTAAGAAAGATGATGGTATGATACCCATTGTATAATCACAAAGGAGGCCTTTTACTGAACAAGTAAAGACTTTAGAAGAAGTCATCGTAAGTTTGGCATCTGCTGTAATTGTGTGATTGCCCTTAACGACAAGCCCTGTTATCATTGTACTGGTACTCATAGTACAGGGAGATCATAGGTGTTAAAAAATAATAAAGAATTCAGCCCTCAGCAGGCTATTTATACCTAATGAGACTTCCCGGGACAGTTCTGAAGTGTGTGATTGTTGCACACTCATTGTCGAAAACAATCCATCCCCTAGAAGTTGGCGGAATGGAATGGAGCTTTCTATGAGTGATCAGAAGATTGATATAAGTGATTACAATATCAGATATCAAAAGGAGGATTTATTGTAGAAAACTGACCCCTTGAGGGGAGACTCTAGTACCCTGTTGTACCGCCTCTAGCTTGGATACAAGATGTGATACAGGCAGGCATTGAGGCTCTAGTACCCTATTATACTGCCACTAGCTTGGATAAAAGATGTGATATGGGCGGCCATAGAGAGTCTAGTACCCTGTTGTACCACCTCTAGCTTTGATACAAGATGTGATATGGGTGGGCATGGGGGCTCTAGTACCCTGTTGGACCGCCTCTAGCTTGGATACAAGATGTGATACAGGTGGGCATGAAGGCTCTAGTACGCTGTTGTACCACCTCTAGCTTGGATAGAAGATGTGATATGGCCGGGCATGGGGGCTCTAGTACCCTGTTGTACCGCCTCTAGCTTGGATACAAGATGTGATACAGGAGAGCATGGAGGCTCTAGTACCCTGTTATACCACCTCTAGCTTGGATACAAGATGTGATACAGGAGAGCATGGAGGCTCTTGTTCCCTGTTGTACTGCCACCAGCTTGTATACAAGATGTGATACAGGTGGGCATAGAGGCTCTAGTACCCTGTTGTACTGCCACTAGCCTGTATACAAGATGTGATCATTTCAACCTTTGTTTAGTTGCTTTCCATGATACAGAGTGATTCAAAAGTCAGGGCCATCTGTAACAGCTTCTAAATGAAATAAGATACAAGTAGGAAACTTTGTAAAACACTTAGATAGATAGGGGATAACTTTTTGGCACTATGGTGGTGCCTGTTAGCCATCTTGATGGCAGCCTTCTTGGATTTAGCCCAGGAAAATTTTAATGGGAAGGGGGTCATAGGATACATGATTTAAGGGTGGAATTTCATCAGACATTGATAGGTGCAGTTATTTTTTTCAATACCTGCAACCATTTTCGAGTTATAGATGATATCATGTTGGGTACTAATAAGGTTATGTTGAATTCTGTGGTATGACAAACACTAATTGTATGTCTTTTCAGGTACTAGAAGATGCCATTAACAATCCAGGACAGAACTGAGATCATCCTGATAGTCGGTAACAGAGGTGGCCAAGGCTTTCAGTCAAGAACCCCCAGGAAAAACCCATTGAGTGCAGGAACTGGTAGTATCCAGGACAAACCGAGAACTGGTCATCTGAGCAGTGTTTCCAATCGCTAGGTGTTAACAGCCATGCTAGGTAGTCCACAGATAAGCACAGCTGTCGAGACCTGGGGATTGGGAACACTTTCCTACTTCTAGCTGTCTTTAAAACATGTTTTGGGTGGTCCTGACTTTTAAATCACCTGATATAATCTACCTTAAATCTTTAAAAGCAGAACCAATTTTGTCATTAAGGGCTCCCACCCACTTGCGAGGGCGATAGTGCGTTTATAAAATCGCTGCGATATCGCAGTGAACAATTTGCGATTTTTGTGCGATTGCGCTACGATTTTTCTCCCACTAAACTCGCATCGCAAAGCTCTATGTAATATTACTGTCCTGCGATTTTTTATCGCAGCGTTTTTGACACTTTAAACTCAATTGTAGCGAAAAGAATCGCAACGCATTCGCGCATGCGATTCTGCGATGTGCGATGCGTTTTTACGGCACCCATTTACTTGCATGGGCGAGGGAAAAATCGGACATCGCACAAATATAGGGCAGTTGCATTCGAAAAAAAAATCGCACCCGCGCTGCGCAAAAAAATCGCAAATGTGCATAGCCACATTACAAATCCGTTGTTTCAAACTAGAATTTTTTAGCGCTCAATTGCAGCGCTAAAAAATCGCAAATCGTTATCGCAAGTGGGTGGGAGCCCTAAGGAACACAGGAACTTTTTTTGTTTTTGCGCCACTAGATATATTTAAAATTTGTATCACAGCAGTCTTTTTTTGTTAAAGGGCCTTTCCACCCAAAATATATGAAATGCTAAATATTTACCTGGCATAACATTCTGCATATTATTGCAGATATTAGTTTCTACTTGCACATTCCTTCTTGCTTGCCTTTAGGTAAATATATATATATCTATATCCTGTTTCCCTGAAAACAAGACATATACAGAGTTTTTGAGGATGCAAAACGATTTTTCAGGCTTTTTGAGGATGCTTGAAATATAAGCCCTACTCCAAAATTAAGCCCTGCTAACAGTTAATTAAAAAAGTCAATTTAAATAGTGTCCAGGCAGCTATACATATAAAAAAGTTGAACCTTTTTGAACAAAAATTAATATAAGACACTGTCTTATTTTCAGGGAAACACGGTAGTTATTAGTAACTTATTACAAATGATCTTCCTGATGTGTACCCTCATAAGTTATGAGTCATAACTCTTTTTAGTGACATTCCGATACATACATTTGATGTAAATGGAAACTGAAACTCAAAGACTTTTGTTGCGAAACATCAAGAATGTTTTCTATATCAGTGGTGATAAGTGTTGCCCCCCTTGTCACTGGACACACATGGAGCCTGCAGTCAAGTTCCTGCCATACACATTGTAGCGGATCATGACTGACTGATGGAATGGCTTCTGGGACCCCTAGAGAAAAAATCACAAGGTGTAAGGTCTGGGGAACATGGAGGCCAAGGAAGAAGTTCACTATTGTCACGACCTGCACAGCCAACCCATCTTTTTGGTAGTCGCCTAATGAGTTCACTTCTGACGTCATTGTGACAATGGGATGGGCGGGTGCTCGTCCTGTTGGAAGATGAAACTGGGATTTCCTGCTCCCGCTGTGGCAGAAGCCATATCTATAGCGTCCAGGTAGGAAATCACCAGGATTGTTCCCTCATGGAAGAAGAAAAGGCCGTACACTTACCTACAGGTTATAGCATAAAACACATTCACCTTGGGGGAGTCGAAGCATATGCTCCACGTAGACAGGTGGGTTCTTCCTCACCTAGATTCTGACATTTGGTAACTGTGTCTGGAATGTGGAAGGTGGCTTCACCACGCAACACTACAAATTCCATGAAACCATCGCTTTCCAATAGTTTGCATACTCTTGCAGAAAGAACGTCTCCTCGCTTTGTCATCTGGTTTCAGAATCTCCCACACAGTTGACTGCAGGATGTCCAATCCTCTGCTTGCTCTAATGGTGGATTTCTGAGGACCTTGTGTGAAACATGCGCGGACGCGCTCCACTGTTTCCACGCTTACTGGTGGACAGCCGGATGATTTTCGCTTACAGATGCAACCTTTTTCCTTAAAATTGGAGAACCGCTTTAGAATCGTAAGTTTCTGTTTCCATTAATATCAAATTTCTGCATCTGATTGTCATTAAATGGAGTTATGAGCGTCAGATCAGGAAGATCATTGTGCTGTATAATATGTTGGTACTATATAAATGAAGATAAATGCAGCAGCTAGACTCATTTTTCTATCCAGTCGTTATTCAGACGCCTCTGCACTATGCCAGTCGCTGCATTGGCTGCCCATCCACTGCAGAACTAAATTTAAACTCCTCTACCTCACTCACAAAGCTCTGCATGGCGCTGCGCCACCATACATCACCTCCCTACTGTCAGTACACCACCCAGCCCGCTCACTCCGATCCGCTAACACACTCAGACTAAACACCCTTGTAATACGAACCTCTCATGCTCGCCTACAGGACTTCACCAGAGCAGCACCCATCCTCTGGAATGCTCTACCCCAAGGCATCCGGACAATTCCCGATGCACGAAATTTCAGACGTGCCTTAAAAACGCACCTCTTCAGGGAAGCATACCAAATCTCCTGACCTAGTCCCCTGCCCCTCCCTATGGTGCTCCACCCTGTTTGCCTTCTGATAAATGATTTGTACATAAAATTTCCTATTGCCTGTGTTCCCCACCCCCTGCACCTCCTGTACCACCCTCAACCCATTTGTGTCTAACCCAATGTACCTCACATTGTAATTGTTGCAATTGTTGTATTGTTTTGCATTTATCCATGCCTGAAAGCGCTGCGGAATAAGTTGGCGCTATGCAAATAAAGATTATTATTATTATTATTTGTAATGACTGAGTTTATATTCAATTGTAGGGTCTGACTGCTGACCACCTGCCAATCATCTGAGTGCCATGTCCCTTCATTGTTTACTGCACTATACACGGAACAATTACAACATTAGGAATAGCTGGCGTGTGACATTAGGTACCACATGATGGCTGCATCCTTCATGATCTGCTCTCAGATGATGTGCTGACCTTCCCATTGTGCAGCAGAAGGCAACATTTGGCAGTCATTAACTGATTTTGACCATGAACAGACTGTTGGTGCCCCGAGATGTGGTGTCAGTATTTCTGAAACTATCACACTTGTTTGCTGTTTCCGAACTGAAGTATCAAGAGTGAATCAAGACCGGTTGAACCATGGACAGACATCCGACAGAAGATTACATAGCAGCCAGCCACTTGTTGTTGATCGTAGAGGTGAGCGTCTGGTGGTCCGTCGGATATCTTTCAACAACGATGTGTCACAGTAGGCCAACTGACCCAGCAGTACAACAGCGGGTAACTGAGACAAATTTCCATAATGACCATGTGATGTACTTGCATCATCTGGGGTTAAATAGCTGAGGTGCAACGAGGGTGCTCTTGATGACCCCATGTCATCACTAACAACACCTCGCATGGACCCAGGAACGACGTCAATGGACCTTGGACACATATCAGAAGGTTGTCTGGAGTAGTGAGTCCTGTTTCCTGCTGAAACATATGAATGGCTCGGGGTTGGGGGTGGGGGGGAGAGAAAGAGAGATCTCTCTCAATCTCCCCCCCCCCCGCCCCCCAAATCCTGTTCAGACCAGTAAGCAGTTACTCGAGAAGAGCGATGCTCGCTCGAGTAACTGCTTTATCTGAGCGTGCTCGCTCATCTCTAATCATAATCCTTAAATGGTGAACACTACAGGGACCTTCTAGCTATCTGCACCCATATCTCCAGGAAGTGTTCCCCGATCACAGTGCCATCTTACAGCAGGACAACGCTCTGTGTCATTGAGCTCGGATCATTAGGCAGTGGTTGGAGGAACATGACAATGAATTCGCCACACTGCCTCAGCCCCCAAGCTCATCGGACTGTAACCTCATTGAATATGTTTGGGATATACTGGAAAGGGTTGTGAGATCTGTTCCCACTTATCCACAAAATGTGCACCAAGTGTTGCCCGGTGTCTGAAGGTCGTGATTGTGTCGCAGGAGTAGTGGTGCAACACAAGTTCAGTATAGCGCAACAATGACAAATGGGCGCAGAGGCGGTATAGTTTTCTTTAACAAAAGTTACTTTACTGAACGTATACATAATAAACAGCATTTCTCTCCTTAGGAGGGTTCGTGTTACTTTAACGTTGCGGAATAACTTTAGTGTAATCTTAATGTCTACACATTAGCATTACCCGGCCTCTCTTGCCAACATATACATCCAGTTCCTCATTATTTCCTCCTGACAGCAGCAAGGCACATGGCGTTCTCATCACTTCTTTACATAACTATCAGCATCTATTGTCACCTCTAATTAATTCGGCATTACCGCTAAATATATTATCTTGGCCATAGGCCCCAACCTCAAATGCCCCTGTGGGAACAGTGCCCTTACTTACAGAAAGTGTACACACATCTTAGACATCATTTACTCACTGCGGAATATGTTGGCGCTATATAAAAAAGATTATTAATAATAATCTTTATTTGTATAGCGCCAACATATTCCGCAGCACTTACATAGACGGGGAATACAAAAAGACAAGAGTACAAAAATTACAGAACCACGGTTACATAGTAACCAGTTGATAGAAACAATAAGGGTGAGGGTCCTGCTCCAACGAGCTTACATACTACAAGTAATGGGGTGATACAGAAGGTAAAGGGCTGGAGATGTGCACGGTATGGGGAGGTGGAGAGTGAGCGATGCTATACACATAGACAATGGTCAGACATTTAGCCATGTGACTGCAGAATCGGTATGACTGCAGGGCAGTTGATGGTGGCTGGCAAAGACTGCAGTCAGTAGGTCAGGGAGCATGTTATCAGGCAGCGTACAGAGGGGTTTGTTTAGGGTATGCGGTATGCCTCCCTGAAGAGGTGCATTTTTAGAGCACGCCTGAAGTTCTGCGAGTCCTGGATTGCTCGGGTAGCCTTTGGTAGTGCATTCCAGAGGATCGGTGGTGCTCTGGAGAAGTCTTGGAGGCGGGAATGAGAGGTTCGAATTAGAGGGGCGCATAGTCTGGTTTCATTAGCAGAGCGGAGAGCCCGGGCTGGTTGATCGATTGAGATGAGGAGGCGATGTAGGGTGGAGCTGCACTGTGGAGGGCTTTGTGGATGAAGGTAATGAGTTTAAATTGAATTCTGTATTTAAGGAGCAGCCAGTGCAGTGACTGGCACAGGGCAGAGGCGTCCGAGTAGCGGATGGACAGGAAGATGAGCCTGGCTGCCACATTTAGGATGGATTGGAGAGGGTAGAGTCTGGTGCAGGGGAGGCCGATCAGCAATGAGTTGCAATAATTGAGCCGAGAGTGGATGAGGGCAACAATAAGTGTTTTTAGCGTGTCTGCGGTGAGAAAAGGGCAGATTCTTGCGATGTTCTTGAGGTGCAGCTGACATGTTCGGACTAGAGATTGGATGTAGGGGTTAAAGGAGAGATCGGAGTCAAATATGACCCCATGGCAGCGGGCATGCTGTCTGGGAGTTATGGTGGTGCCACACACTGAGATGGAGATGTCAGGATGAGGTCGGTTAGTGGAGGGTGGAAATACCAGTAGGTCAGTTTTACAGAGGTTTAATTATAGGCACATGGGCGGAAATTCTGTGGTGGGATTTCCCGCAGAATTACCACCCGTGGAAGCTGCCATAGAAAACACAATCCTAGGCAGACAGACGCGATTTGTCCGCATGAAATCACATGCGGCAAACAGATCGCAGCATGCTCTATTTCTGTGCAGGGCTCTGCTCTGTGCATGCACATCAAAGAGCCGGAGCCGCGGGAGAGGTGAATGCCTCGCTGGTCCCTCGCAGCGGGATCCAACCCGGCCGTCTGCAGGCAGCCTTAGGTAGAGAGAGGACATAGTGTTAGAGACAGCGGACAGACAGTAGGTGATGTTTTGGAGGAAAGGTGCAGAGATGTCACGGGGAAAAGGTATATAGCTGGGTGTCATCAGCGTAGAGGTGGTATTGGATACCAAAACTCCTGATGGTTTGTCCAATAGGGGCTGTGTAGATAGAGAAAAGGAGGGGGCTGAGGACCGAGCCCTGGGGGACCCCAACCGCAAGGAGAAGAGGAGGGGAGGGGGAGCAAGCAAAAGAGACGCTGAATGAATGGTCAGATACGTAGGAGGAAAACCAGGAGAGAGCAGTGTCCTTTAGGCAGATGGAGTGAAGTATATGGAGGAGGAGTTTGTGGTCAACAGTGTCGAATGCTGCGGAGAGGTCGAGGAGGATCAGTAGGGAGTAATCACCCCTCAATTTGGCTGTCAGGAGGTCATTTGATACCCTTGTAAGGGTAGTTTCGTCGAGTATTGGGGTCAGAAGCCAGACTGTAGGGGGTCTAGGAGAGAGTTCCCTGATAGATAGCTTACTAGGCGTTCTAGTAGTTTGGTGATTAAGGGGAGATTAGAGATGGGTCGGTGATTGGCAGCATCAGTCGCGTCAAGAGTCGGCTTCTTTAGCAGTGGGGATATGATGGCGTGTTTGAAAGAAGAGGGAAAGATGCCATAGGTCAGAGAGAGGTTGAATATAGTGGTGAGATGGGAGATGACCACTGGGGAGAGTGATCGGAGGAGGTGTGAGGGGAGAGGGTCGCTAGCGCAGGTGGTGGGGCGAACAGAGGAAAGCAATTATTATTATTATTTACTTCTCCAGAGGTCGTCATGCATTAATACTGATGGTTTAAGTTCCAAGTTACACATTTCTCGAATCACAATACCGCTGCTCTGGCCTGTGCCTTACTGCACCATTACAAATCCTTCACTACAAGCACATCATGTAAGAATTGGCGGTTCGCGGGTCCGTCGTGCCCGCACCGCCGGTCCGGTCACACGTGCAGCCGCTGTGCGGTGCAGGGGAGCCCCGGTTCTCGTCACCTCCCCTGGCCACTGGGCCCCGCCTCGCCGCCGGGTTGCTAGGGACGCGGTGGGTGTTGCCCCGCGCCGTGTCCTAGGTATCCTGGCAACTAAACGTGTGTCTCCTGTCCTGCCTCCTGCAGGGCTGGGGGCGGGTTCCCCAGTGCTGCTGGGTGCACTCAGCTGCTGTCAGGCTCCCCGCCCCAATCAGCTGCTAGGGTGGGAGCTCTGACAGCATTTAAACCTGCTGGTGTCTGCAGTCCAGTGCCAGTGTTAGTTTTGGATTTCCTGCTACACCAGCGTACTGCATAGTTCTGACTCCTGACTCCTGTTACTGACCCTCTGCCTTTGGACCTGACGTTGCCTTTGCCTGACCCTCTTGTACCGCGTACCCTCTTGTTGCTGACCCGGATTGTCTGACTCTCCTTGCTGTTGTTTGTTCCAGGGTCTGTCTGTTCGTTAGTCCCCGCGTCCCCCTTCCTTAGTGAGTGTAGGGGCCGTCGCCCAGTTGTCGCCCTGGGGCTTAGTCCAGGGGGGCAAGTAGGAAGGGACAGGGGTTGCAGGTATTTTCAGGGATCTCCAGTTTCCCGGACCCCGAGTCCTGACAGTAACACTGGCCGAATGGACGTCGGATCCCTACATCCGACCAGCAACCTTGAAACCCACTATGGAGGCTGTGGCGGCCTTAGCCAACCAGGTACAGATTCTGACGGACCTGGTCCAGGACCTGACTGCTCGCCTGCAGCATCAGGAGCAGCGAGGGGCTTCTAATATCATGCAGCTCCCTGCCACAACTGGTACGGTTTCTGAACCCCGAGCAACACCTCCTGACTTCTTTTCCGGGGAGAGAAGTCAGTTTTTTGTGTTCAGAGAAGGCTGCAAGCTTTATTTTGACCTCCGACCCCACACCTCTGGCACAGAATACCAGAAAGTGGGTTTCCTGATAACTCGCCTGAGGGGAGAACCCCAAAATTGGGCCTTCTCCTTACCAGCTGACTCCCCCACCCGACAGTCACTAGACGCCTTTTTTGCTGCTTTGGGCCAGCTGTATGACGAACCTGACCGTGCGGCCTTCGCAGTCTCTAAACTCCTGGCCTTGCGACAGGGGCGGAAGGTGGCTGAGGACTATTGTTCACAATTTTGCCAACACTGCACGGAGTCTGGGTGGAATGACGCCGCCTTAAAGGATCTGTTTTTGACCGGTCTGTCGGAGGGCCTCAAGGACCTCTTGGTGGCACACCCGGAGCCTAGAACTTTGGAGCAAGCCATGTCTCTGGCCATCCGGGCTGACCGACGCTTGAGGGCCAGACGCTCAACTCGGACCAGCCCTGTCTGTACGTCTACACCTTCGGTGGTTCCGACCTTAACCCCTCCCTCCACAGAACCCATGGAGCTGGGAACCATGACCCCGAAGCAACGTCGGGAATATCGTCTCAGGATGAACCTCTGTCTCTACTGCGGGGAGCCGGGTCATCGCATTGTGACCTGTGAGAAAAAGCCGCGGCAGGAAAACTTCTGCTCCTAGGCAGTTGTCGGGAGGACTGTCTAGGAGCTAAGGTACTCCCCGTAAAGTCTAAAATGTTGTTGCCCTGCACCTTAGAATTCCGGTCTTTCTACCGTGCTGGGCAAGCGTTTCTGGATTCTGGAGCTGCTGCTAATTTTGTTAATTTTGAATTTGTTGCTAAACTGTCTGAGTATTTTTTCCGTGTAGAACCCCCTATTCTGGTCTCTGGTGTCAACTCTACTCCCTTGCAGGCTGGTCTTGTAAATCTGGTTACCCCGGAGTTACACTTCACTATTGGGGCCTTACATACGGAGTCCTGTACATTTTTGGTTATGAAGAACCTGTCTGTGGATGTTGTGCTGGGGCTACCCTGGCTAAGGGAACACAACCCAGTAATTAACTGGGATACGTTGGAACTGGTCAAGTGGGGTTCTCGCTGTGACAGCCACGTGCGCCCAATGGGGGGTGGATGTCTCCACCTGTGAAGGAGTTGAACTACCTCTCCGAGTTTTCGGACGTCTTTTCCAAACAGCTATCAGAAGCCTTGCCTCCCCATAGAGAATGGGATTGTAAGATAGAGTTGATTCCGGGGGCCAAACTTCCTAAAGGTCGCATCTATAATGTTACGGTTCCGGAGAGGGAATCTATGAAGGACTATATCCAGGATAGTTTGTCCCGGGGGCACATCCGGCCCTCCGAGTCTCCAGTAGGGGGTGGTTTCTTCTTTGTGGAGAAAAAGGATGGGGGTCTCAGACCCTGTATTGATTACAGGGAGCTAAACAAGATCACTGTCAGGAACCAGTACGCCCTTCCGCTCATCCCAGACCTCCTCAACCAGATCACCGGTGCCCAGTGGTTCTCTAAACTCGACCTAAGGGGAGCTTACAACCTCATTCGTATTCAGGAGGGGGATGAGTGGAAGACGGCATTCAATACGCCCCTCGGTCACTTTGAGTACCTGGTCATGCCTTTTGGGTTGTGTAACGCCCCTGCTGTATTTCAAGGTTTCATGAACTCAGTTTTCCAGGACATCATGGGGGTGTTCGTCGTAGTGTATCTAGATGATATTCTGATTTTTTCCCCCGACTGGGAGACACACCAGTTACATGTTCAAACGGGTCCTGACTCGACTCAGGGCTAACCAGCTGTTTGCTAAGCTTGAAAAATGTGTTTTTGGGGTGCAGAAGATATCCTTTTTAGGGTATATCATTACTCCATGGGATATCCAGATGGATCCGGGGAAGGTGAAAGCCATCACAGAGTGGGCCCAACCAATCACTCTAAAGGCCCTCCAGCGCTTCTTTGGCTTCGCTAATTATTATCGGAAGTTCATCAAGAACTTTTCTGTAGTGGCTAAACCCTTAACGGATCTGACCAGGAAAGGGGCAGATGTGAGTACCTGGTCTCCAGATGCGCTGGCGGCCTTCGCTACCCTGAAAGCTGCCTTTTCCTCCGCACCCGTTCTTGTCCAACCAGACCTGTCGTGCCCGTTTGTGGTGGAGGTGGATGCCTCTGAGTTTGGAGTAGGGGCGGTACTTTCTCAGGGGCCGTCTACACTCACAAATCTTAGACCGTGCGCTTACTTTTCTAGAAAATTTTCCCCAACCGAACAGAATTATGATATAGGCAATCGTGAGTTACTTGCTATAAAATGGGCGTTCAAGGAGTGGAGGCATTTTTTGGAGGGAGCACGCCATCAGATCATGGTACTCACAGACCATAAGAACCTTGTATATTTAGATTCTGCTAAAAGGTTGAATGCTCGACAAGCTCGTTGGGCTCTTTTCTTTTCCCGTTTTAATTTCCTGGTTACTTACCGACCAGGTTCCAAGAATGTGAAGGCAGATGCCCTATCTAGGAGTTTTGGTATTCCGGAACCTCCTGAGTCGGAACCTGAGACTATCCTTTCCCCTGGGGTGGTTCTCGCAGCTGTCTCCTCTGACCTCTCACCGCTAATTCAGGATGCACAGCAATCAGCCCCTGAAGCACTTCCAGAAGGCAAACTCTTTGTTCCGTTACCTTTAAGGTTGAAGGTGTTAGAAGAGACGCATGCCTCGGTCCTTGCTGGGCACCCCGGTATCCGAGGAACTCAGGAATTACTTTCCAGAACTTATTGGTGGCCTCATATGAGTAGGGATGTTCGGGCTTTTGTCACTGCTTGTCCGGTGTGCGCCAGGGGGAAGAGTGTCAGGAGACGTCCTGAGGGGCCTCTTCTTCCCTTGCCCATTCCGTCCAGGCCCTGGACACATCTGTCAATGGACTTCATCACAGATTTGCCGCCGTCACAGGGGAATACGGTCATTTGGATCATTGTAGATCGGTTCTCCAAAATGGCACATTTCGTTCCTCTGAGCAAGCTACCAAGCGCCAAACTGTTATCTGACATGTTTATTAAGGAGGTGGTGCGGTTGCATGGGGTTCCTGAGGATGTGGTCTCAGATAGAGGTGTACAGTTTGTCGCTCGCTTCTGGCGAGCTTTCTGCAGGAAATTGAATATTGGTCTGTCCTTTTCGTCTGCTTTTCATCCCGAGTCGAATGGGCAAACTGAGAGGATGAATCAAGAATTAATCCAATACCTGCGACTGTTCGTTTCTGACAATCAACATCTGTGGGTTAACTTCCTACCTCTCGCCGAGTTTGCCATTAACAACCATGTAAATTCGTCTTCTCATGTGTCGCCGTTCTTTTATAATTATGGTTTCCATCCGCAATTTTCTTTTTCTGCGCCCTCAGTTTCTGACACGCCGTCTGCGGACTCTGCCATTAATGAACTGTGCACAGTTTGGGCCCAGGTTCGTAAGAACCTTCAGGGTTCCCAGGATAAACTGCTTGGTCAAGCTAATAAAAGACGCACGATCTCTGCACCATTCGTGGTTGGGGAGCAGGTATTGCTGGCCTCAAAAAACTTGAGACTCAAGGTTCCATCCCTAAAGCTGGCTCCACGCTTTGTTGGTCCGTTCACCATCTCCCAGGTGGTCAATCCGGTCGCGTACAGATTATCTCTTCCGCAGTCGTGGAAGATTCATGACGTCTTCCACAAGGGGCTGCTGAAAAAATATGTAACCCCAGTTCTGCCCACCCAGAGCCCGCCCTCTCCTACACTTGTACAGGGGGAACTGGAGTATGAGGTAGAACGTTTGATTGATGCTCGGCGTGTGAGAGGTATTTTGCAATATCTTGTACATTGGAAGGGTTTTGGCCCCGAGGACTGTACATGGATTCCTGCCCGGGACGTACATGCACCCCTATTGGTCCGACGATTCCACAGAGCCTTTCCCCTCAAGCCTGCTCCGGGCCGTGGGGGTCCAGTGTCCCCCCGTAGAAGGGGGGGGGGGGTACTGTAAGGATTGGCGGTTCGCGGGTCCGTCGTGCCTGCACCGCCGGTCCGGTCACACATGCGGCCGCTGTGCGGTGCAGGGGAGCGCCGGTTCTCGTCACCTCCCCTGGCCACCAGGCCCCGCCTCGCCGCCGGGTTGCTAGGGACGCGGTGGGTGTTGCCCCGCGCCGTGTCCTAGGTATCCTGGCAACTAAACGTGTGTCTCCTGTCCTGCCTCCTGCAGGGCTGGGGGCGGGTTCCCCAGTGCTGCTGGGTGCACTCAGCTGCTGTCAGACTCCCCGCCCCAATCAGCTGCTGGGGCGGGAGCTCTGACAGCATTTAAACCTGCTGGTGTCTGCAGTCCAGTGCCAGTGTTAGTTTTGGATTTCCTGCTACACCAGCGTACTGCATAGTTCTGACTCCTGTTACTGACCCTCTGCCTTTGGACCTGACATTGCCTTTGCCTGACCCTCTTGTACCGCGTACCCTCTTGTTGCTGACCCGGATTGTCTGACTCTCCTTGCTGTTGTTTGTTCCAGTGTCTGTCTGTTCGTTAGTCCCCGCGTTCCCCTTCCTTAGTGAGTGTAGGGACCGTCCCCCAGTTGTCGCCCTGGGGCTTAGCCCAGGGGGGCAAGTAGGAAGGGACAGGGGTTGCGGGTATTTTCAGGGATCTCCAGTTTCCCGGACCCCGAGTCCTGACACATCATATGCATTACTCTTCAACTTTAAGCCTATTAACCCTTTACATTGCACTTTATGCAGAATATTTCTATAGCATAACTACTTCATACATGAACCCACCTAAGGCCCATTTACACTAGCAGATGATAGCTTTGAGCGATCATTTTCAATAACTATTAAGTAGCTACTCAGCTACTTAAGTACCAATTAGGTGTGTAAATGAAGCCTTCGCTGAATGCAGTTAATATTCCCAAGGGCTCTTATCTGCGCTCAGATCCTTTGTTTTCCACGGTGATAGGGATAAATCCATGTTACGTTAATATGCTGTGGGGCTCCAAATCAGAGGTGGTTATGGCAGCCACCATGAGAAAGCAATAGACACAGGCATCACGGTCGTGTCTTAGAGCAATCTGAGTTTATTGTATACATTGCCTTATTCTTATACAGAAAATAGTAGGCGTATCAGAGGTTGAACTGCTTTACAGAGGTCGACCTGTTTTACTGGTACATAATTTTGTCTTCTCTATAAACAATGCTTTATTTGTTTGTATGTAGACATCGTGTCTGGTATCCTGATTATCATCACACTCTATATATTAATCACATGCCCTACCTAGACAGCAGACAATGATCAAAGCATTCCTCACAACCTTTGTAAACAAAAGCTAAACGAGATCTTGGAGACATGATGGGCATTTAAGATTACACCTCTACTTCATTTAGCAGAGCTTTTCATAGGACACAGAATAGAGTGTACAATTTAGGCCTACAGCCTCCGGAAACGTATATTACAGATGGATGAAATGTATACATATATAAGTTTTCATGTTCATATCCCTCACAGTCCCCCATTTTGAAACAGTCCATCTTGAAAAGAGCCTTTGTAGTGGTACTATCAAGGGTGCTAAGCCACCCCTGCCGGTCTTTCTATCCTCTTCGCCGGATCCCCACTGTTGTTGCTTTTTTACGTATGACTGTTTTAACGATATCGTAGAGGGGGCGATTCCAGATAATTTGCTTGTCTCCGTATCCCACAGAATGTCCATAAATTGCAAACACTCAAAAGAATGAACAAAAGAAACCGTATTAGTAAAGGGTGAAACATAAAATCCATCATCTTTCCTGCAATAGGTGACCATTCAGTAAAAATATCATACCAGTTATACTCTGTGTCTACCTGGATCTTAGTACCTAGGCTGACTAGGTTATCTCCTACCCATACATTTTTCTAATTCTATAAGGGAGAGGTTAGTAACATCCAAATGTTTTTAAAGGTGTTCAGTATCTATCATTAGTCTTACAATTCTACCCAAGGATACAGTCAGAGTTGACATAGGGATAGCATCTGGGTGCCAGTAGTACCTTAATGTTGCTTCAGCATCTGGCAAAAAGGTGTAAGTTTCTGTAAATCAATGTATCACCGATATGTTCTGTATACATCCAGACAATGGAGTGATGAGATTATACATACTGGTGGTTCCAGTTCGGTTGGCAACAAAGAATATATACATATTGGGGGCCAACTTCTATCAGCATATAGAAGAAGCAGGTAGCACCGTCCAATCACATATGCTGATTGAAGGCTGCTGGAAACATGGCTCATATGCGGCTGTACTCCGTCCGCATGCTAGGCCATCCAGTGTTTCTTCACAGTTCTCTATACCATGGGTTTTATTTTCACTATAAATCATCATACCTGTGAACTTGGGCAACCAATATTGTAAAGCATATAGAGGCGGTCCGAACACCACAGGTAGTACTACAGACTTACACATCAGGCTTGTGTCCTTTACATCATAAAATCATTTCCCCAGTGCTATACTCATCAGAGCATTCTACACCATCAGCCCCGGGCCGTATCCAGGATGCTACTGGAATTACATTATTGAGAATATTTCTCCACAATTTTTCATTATTTGTCATCACATCTGACTGCTTTGTCCCTCTCGTGAATCATATATACATATTGCAGGCTACATTGTGTATAGTTCATGAATTTACTCATATTTACAAACAAATCCTTTTAAACCGCAAAACCAGATTAAAAAGCGTTAATACATCCTTATCATATCCTAATGCAAGACATCGGGGGAGGAACAAGGAAGGCATGCATTGTGCCTGAACATTTATCAATCTAGAAACATCCTGTCCCACCCCAGCCATTTTATTCTTCATCACCTCTAAATCTATAGAGTTCAGAACCCCTACACCTGTACCAATTCCCCCTAATAGGGTATCATACCATTTTCGTTTTCCTCTGGTGCAGGGTTTCATTGCCTGAAGAGAAATATTATAATGCAATATGGTTTTCTGGCTCTTTGGATGATAAGGGGTGTCAAATGCCTGGGAGTTACCCAGGGCAGACATGAAGTGTTGCATTATTTCACCTGTGAAATGTGTACCTCTATCTGACTCGATTACCTCTGGTACCCCGTATCTGCAGATTACCTTATTCATGAGCTTCTTTTCGGTTACCTGCTCATTTACTTTTGTAACAGGGTACGCCTCCAACCTGAAAAACATCAACAACAAGCACATATTCATACTTCCCAACACGTGGGAGCTGAATGTCGTCAATTTGCAATCCCTGAAATGGGTAGAGTGGTCCTGGCAAGTGCCTTTGTGGTCAATTTACTTCTACCCTGTTGCTTACGGCAAAGATCATGCAAAACTGGACAAATGATGTAGCAGCTACAAAGAACCCAGGGGGCAACCCTTTCTCTCTCAAGCGTAGGTAACATAGCTGCCTCCGATAGGTGAGTCTTTTCATGGATCAGCTGGGCCATCATGGGGTACAGGGATCGTGGTAGGTAAGTTACTGACTGTTTGCCATACGCCACCCTGTTCTACTGCCCCCATATTAGTCCATTTATCTTTTTTTCTTTGCTGGCTTGTGACTGTAATGTCTTTAGTACATCAATGTTCAAATTTTTATCAAAGTCCAAATCATAGTCTCTGACTTGTGCGGTCAGTATCTTCTTTTCTTCTTTCTTCCACGGCTTGAGGGCCGCTGTCTGCGCTGAAGTCTGCTAGGGCATTGCCTTTTGCTTCTGCACTGTTGGCTTTAGTATGAGTTTTCACCTTCAGGATTGCTACTTTGTCTGGTAGGAGTAGGGCTTTCATAAGGTTCTGTACTGCTACACCATTCTCAATGGGTTGTCCTACAGAAGTTTAAAAAAATGTCTGGCCTTCCATATTGGGCCGGAACCATGATCTATGCCGAATACATACCAGGAGTCAGTGTAAATGGTTACCTTCTGTCACTCTACACGCCTCAGTGAGGGCCTTCAGTTCCGCTTCTTGTACTGAGACATGCGGAGGCATTCTGCTTTTAGAGATCTTGTTGTGTGAACACTGCATATCTGGTGTGGAGTCATCAATCACCCTGGTACCATCTATAAAATACAACTCAAAATATGTATTAACAAGGGGTTTCAATAACTCTTTAAAACTTAAACTTTCTTGTTGTATCAATGCTAGACAATCATGCTGATATTCTATTCCAAATAGATCACGTTCTTATTTGCAAAAAAAATTTTTTTTTTTTTTTTTTAAAATAGCTGATCTGTAATACATAGATCACCTATGCATCCCCCTCCCCCATTTGATCACCTATGCCTCCCCCTCCCCCATTTGATCACCTATGCCTCCCCCTCCCCCATTTGAAACAGGATACTCGATTGGAAGAAGAGTAGCCGGGTTCACCATTGAAAAGAAATATTAAAGGGGGGGCATGAGCAAAGCACATTGCAACCTTATTTGACGAGCTAGAGACAGATGTTTAGATTGTACTTGAGTGAGTATACTCTGGATGTCATGAGGGGTGAGAACCACTAGGGGGGGTAGTTCAGGACCAACTCAGAAGACTTGTCAACCATTGCTTGTACTGCTGCTACCGCACGGACACAGGAGGGGGCTCCTCAGGCTATCGGATCCAATCTCATGGAGTAATACCCAAGTGGCCGTGGACGTCCTCCATGTTTTTGCGTCAATACTGCTGTCGCATGAAAGGCCAGGGACGGCAGTATGAGACAAGTCCCAAAAAGGTGCGAAGCTTTGGCAGCAGAAGAAGATACAGAAATGGCTTGAACTGCAGCCCTGCGTCGTTCTGTGAGATGTCTGCCTTCTTGAGCTAGACAACAACCTTTTGTTTACAAAGCTGTAATTTTTCCTTTTTAAGCCTTGCAGCCATTTTCTGCTAAAAAAATTTTAGAAGAGAAATAGATGCAGATTGACATGTTTCAGATCCTCAACACAAAGCTGGAAAGTCATTAACATATTGCAACAGCACAGTCCCCTCAGGCGGAGTCCAAGCCTGCAGGACAGTTACATAAATGCCCTTTTGTCTGAAAAAGGGCCGGAGATTCAGACTGTCTCCACTCTGGCTTATTATCTATGACCTTAGGGATTCCAATAGACCTTCTACAAAGGCCATACTAAGTACATGTTTGCCCATCTTTTCTATGCCCCTATACCCCAGATCTGACTAATGTTGTTGAAGGCAGGCATAGAATTGTTTTACACTTTCTTCCTTCTCTTTGTGTGATATTAGAAAGAGACAAGGAGGATTCTCTCAAATTTTTTTTTTTTTTTTCTTTTTCCCCAATGTTTCAGACAAATTAAAAATATTTTACCACTTCTCAATTCTCTATGTTTAATTTTATCTCAATCTGTGCCACAATAGTCTTTCACATAATTTTAGATTATAGTTCCCGCTGCCTTCCCTGTTCTACATATACTCCTGCATCTCCTCCTTGTCCTCATGCTTCCACTCACTAGCCTAGGATCTAGTGAGCATAGGCATAACCGGTTTGTGCCGAGGAGCTCCGCAAGCAGAGCAGCTCTCTCTCCAATCCGGGTTCTGTTGTCCACAATGCCAGCAGGTCCATCCCTCCAGTCCAATGTTTGACCTTGGAGTGGATGACTTGGCATAGGGTGGGGAGGAGACGGTTGGAATTGAGATGAAGGAGGGGGTGAAGATGGAAGAGGGAACTAACCCGACAATGAGAGAACATCTTTGAATTCTTTTCTCATTTCATTTTCAGCTACTGAACAGTATATATATATATAATACAACATACTTCCTGTATAGCCAAATATAACCAATTCTTAATTCAGATTTCTTTGCAAAGACAAGTAGGTCTTCTAAAGCCCAGTACTCCCCACCCTTTGAAATTTATCTTATCTTCTATAGAACACAGAAACTTGTCCAGACAGATAGCTGTATAACTGGTTCCACTGCCTGTGACTATCTTCCTGGGCTGTCTATTTAAGATTAACCCAGAATGTAATACACTTGCCCCCCCACCTTACAAAACTGCAAATTCACACTCACTAAGGGGGGTTTTATTCATTCCTATACGGACTGATAATATGTGAAGTAGAAATTGGGATTGTATTTACTGTACACCAGACTTCCAATAATGAGCGAATTATGTATAGATAAGAAAAACTCTTAGTACCGCGGTTTTTACACAATTCGTTCAGAATAGGCTACCCAATGACAAACACAATACAACTTATGCCCATTTCTACTCACATACTGATATTCACCACACTGTGACCACTCAGCGGCCAATATATTATAGGGGGCTTTATTCCACCCTGGCATTATTAACAATTCATCGGACACTTCTTTGTTCTTAGCTGCCGACATTTTCGTACTATTGCGGATTTTCTTAAACAGCGACATTTTCACACTAAGCCCGATTATCACAAGAAATTCTTCAACTATCAGTTTATCAAAATTTTCCTTTAAAACAAACTAGTGTATTACTCTCTGCGTAATCCTGTTCACAGCGCTATTAATGTATTGCTGGAAGGAGCAAGACTTAGTTCAAATTACGCTTTTAAAGAGAGTTAGACACTATAAAAGGTTCATACTGTAGTTGATTGGGACCCTAATAAGTGGGATGGGGACCAATATTCATTTGCCAATTTCTTTAGCTATCTTCCGCACCTTTCACTATTTTCTTATGCAGTCTTCCATACCTTATCCTCTTTACCAGCACTATGGCCAATGGCTGGCGGTTTATATACACCAAGAGGCTTATTATTTTTATTATTATTTTCTTTATACACTCTTCAAATAAAATACTGTTGTTCATTGAAGATGAATTACACTTTAAATAGAACTTTTGTTATTAATTTGACTAAAGTACTTATCAGGTGTTTCAAGTACACAATTATCTCATATTAATATCTTAATTCAATAATATTCAAATTAACACAACCCAATATTTTTGAATTCCACATATTCCACGAATCTGTATATACATATATACACTGTGGTAATCCTGGGCTATTATCTCACACAACTAGTCTCAGGAATAAAATTAGATGCCCCTCCTTTGGTCACTCCATTTGTTCAAGTGAGAGACTTAACATGGAGTCTAAGAGTGACCTTCACTCTATACATTACCACAATATACATATATATACACCAACATCCACTTAAAATGGAGACACACTTTTCACCTAGGCTGGACTGTGTGGAGGGTGGAGCAAGACCTGTTCCTATTGTTCTTCCCTCCCATCTCCTTACATCACCTAGCTCCACCCCCTGTGGTCTGGCTCAGCATTTGGTCATTTTTGCTTCATTTCGTTTCTGGTTACCGGACAGTATACACCATATAACACAGTCTAACTCTCATACAGGTCCTTCCATTTATACACACACATAAAGACAAAAACATTTGCATGTCAGTTACTAACGTGTCAGTACTTTTTTAAGTGTCAGTACTTCCTCACTTGTCTAAAAGTGTCGGTACTTCCCAACCCTGCTTATTTCCCCCCGTCTCAACTACTTCTCTTATACCTATAAGAGGATCCCATCAGGGATTTTATCCCCTGAAAATTTTAGGCTTCCCTGGTACAATTTATACCATGCCTTCCCGAGATCGGCAAGCGGGTTTCATATTCTGTACTTCCTCACATTCTGTACACTGACCATGCAAAGTAACAAATAAAGACAATAACAGTTAAACACCCGCACAGCATATTCAGCCCACCATATGAATTCTTAAAAAGCTTGAAGATTTATAAGAGGCATGCACTTCTTACCCCTCGGACAGGAAAGGAGCAGCCAGGAAGCACGGATAGATTGTGGCAAGATAAAACCTTACCTTACTGCGCAGTTTTTGTCAATCCGTGGTTCCGAGTGGCTCCTTATCCCATCTGGGTCCGGGGGGGTTCGAGGTGTAGGTGGTCCTCTTGTTCCATCAAGCCCCGCGTTCGGGCGCCAATTTCTGATATGGATAAATCCATGTTACGTTAATATGCTGTGGGGCTCCAAATCAGAGGTGGTTATGGCAGCCACCATGAGAAAGCAATAGACACAGGCATCACGGTCGTGTCTTAGAGCAATCTGAGTTTATTGTATACATTGCCTTATTCTTATACAGAAAATAGTAGGCGTATCAGAGGTTGAACTGCTTTACAGAGGTCGACCTGTTTTACTGGTACATAATTTTGTCTTCTCTATAAACAATGCTTTATTTGTTTGTATGTAGACATCGTGTCTGGTATCCTGATTATCATCACACTCTATATATTAATCACATGCCCTACCTAGACAGCAGACAATGATCAAAGCATTCCTCACAACCTTTGTAAACAAAAGCTAAACGAGATCTTGGAGACATGATGGGCATTTAAGATTACACCTCTACTTCATTTAGCAGAGCTTTTCATAGGACACAGAATAGAGTGTACAATTTAGGCCTACAGCCTCCGGAAACGTATATTACAGATGGATGAAATGTATACATATATAAGTTTTCATGTTCATAACCCTCACACACGGGGAAACAATGCTACCAGCACTCCCCATGGAGAACTGCTGATAACTCTGAACAACAATTTTTAGGTTGAATTGAATTTAACGATCAGCCAGCAGTGCCCGAAAAGTGCACGATGGGTGCACATTTACACGCACTGATTATCGCTAAAACGATCGCCGATTAGTGATTTTTTAGCGATCATCGGCTGGTGTAAATGGGCCTTAAGGGGCCATAATTTCTTTATGCTAACACAGTACCGTGAGTCCATTTACCCCCACCCTGGCCAGGGATTTTACTTCACGCAATAATGGGGTAGTAGTCCACTAACACTTAAATAAACCAGCTTTCACAGCTCACTCTCGTTCTCAAGATGCAGCATCTGTGGCAATTTTTTGCCCCATCACCACGGTATCGGCAACATGGGGAGTCTTCCTCTCCTCCCACATGCTATGGAACACTTCACCCCAGGCATATGGTCAACCCTCCATCTTCACTCTCATTTCTCCAGGACTTTTGGGTGATCTCTCTGGTTCTCTGCAGCTCCCCAGCATGGGGAATTTGCCTGCCACACTGGGCCTGCAATAGCCACCGCCACTTTACTTGTGGGCCTCTCTGCTGTCTTGCCCACACAACTGGCTCTGTTGCACCTCCTGTGTCTCTGCACCCTCTAGAGCTGTAATGCAGTTCCAAAACTTTTATAGTGGGCGTCCAAAATCTCCTGGGCTTTCTGTGGAGGGGGTCTAGTCCAGCACAATGTCCTAAGAGGGGGAGGGGGGGCAGAGCTTCAGGCGGTAACATGCTAACTGCATCACTGCTACCTCAGTGGGGGTTTGATTCTCCTATTTTTTGCCTCTCCTAAGGCTACAATATGGCGTTGCCTGTAGTGCCTTGATTCTCCTGCCTCTCTTTCAAGGCCATGGCTCTGGCTCCCAGAGGAGAAGCTTTCCCAACACAGAGCTGCAGTGCTGTCAGCATGCGTCGGTGGGTGCCATGTTCCAGCTGTTGGCCGCTAGTAACAAACATCTGCTGTAGCCACTAGTAAGAAGGAGTAGGGCATCACTACCCCCTTACATACCCCTCTGCTTCTTCATTGCCCGTCCTCAGGCAATCAAGCACCTTCAGATATAATAGGGTTGTGCTTCGCTCTACTACCACCGCTAGTGCTATCCTGATGACTATGCCAAACTTATGTTGTGGTAGGGGCAGGCAACACAGGAATTAGGGTACGATGTGGATACAAGGCTTACAGAAGTATATATTTTTTAATTTTAACAAATAAACATGGAGATGAAGTTGTCTGTTAATAGATAAGCAATATCCGTTTATTCAGGAACGTTAGATAACCGGGTCAAGCTTGCGTATTTTAACTGGCAGGTCTGCATTTAAGTTATTACACGTCACTTACATTTCTACAGGGTGCCGTAATGTAGGTGACAAGTCATTGGAAATCTGTTGGGAGTGCTATGATTTGTAGAGCTGCAGGACGATGTAAATCCTTTGTAGCAGTCTATCTAGCGGTTATTCCTGCAGTTGTGTTCTCTTGGCAACGCCTGCGCTGGTGCCTTATGGAGCTGCGCTTCTCAAACACCAGCTGTCCCCTTCCGTGTGCCACTGTCCCTCTTTAACAGGCATAGATTCTCCAGGACACATCTCATATGGCTTCCCAAGCCGACTCCTCACCCCTTTGGCAGCTCTCTCCCGGAAATGCAGTCTCTGTAAAGGCTTAGTACCACTAGAATTGCTCTCAAGCTTGCAGCTCTCTATGATCTCAAGTACTCCAGATCTCCCACCTGACTTCTGATGGGAAGTCGCATACAACACTTCATAGAGAAATACACAAACGTCCGTAATGCATGACAGCCAGTAGAGGTTTCACTTATACCAAATTACATAACTTTAGGAACCATAACAGAGTTCATTACAGCACAAACTCCAACTTGGTTTCCCTCCTTACACTTGTCCAAAAAGCGTACTAATCCACTCCTTATGCGATGTTCCCAATGCAGTGATCATTCAGTGTACACCTCTGCACAAAAGGTCTTTGCACATGGCTGTGCAGGGTTAAAAAAAAAACAGATTGCCATTTTATGATAAAAAGTGAATTTCATGGCAACTTAATGTATCTCTTGTCAAGCGGTTTCACGAAAACAGTTCAGAAAAGGTTTCAAACTGTCAGAATATCTTATCATCATGTCAACGGTCTCAGACTAAGTGATATAATCTGTGTGCTGTACAGTAATAATCAGGCTATATATACGTCTCAGAGATGAGAATCCCATCACAGACGCGCACGCTTTTCAGATTTTGTCATCTTTTGTGTCACGAATGTAACAGTAAGAATTAGTGTCATCAAAAGATCTCAATATTGGAACAAGGAGACTTAAAGGGCACTGAAAGGGCAAAGCTATACTTTTTTAAGCCCTGAAAGCCTTTTGCATGTACTGTATATTACTGGTACAAAAGCTCCAATAAAGAAGCTTGAAAAGATGATTTAAAGAAGAAACAAAAAAAATGATCAGTAACATGATGGATACAACCACAGAAATGAGCGGGATGTGGAAAATACAAAGAAGACAGGAGGTTCTGGAAAGATATGTGGTCACCAAAAGGCCCTTAGATAGTCCAAAGCTAAAGGGGAGACATCACTTGCCCCTGTACACTGAATGGCCCTTTTATTAGATCTCCCGGCCTTTTCAAGATTGGCGCTTTCCTGTATGGAAATATGGATTTCCGTGGATCAGTTCCATTGTGAATCCACATTAGATGGGAAAATCCAGTGAACCGAATGACGTCCAACGAGGTCTGGTCATCGGTGCTAGACTAGCCGGGGCCAGGATTTTCTCCACTGCCAGCCTTGTGGGGTGTTCTCATGCAGTGATGTAGAGAGTATACCCTAATGTTGTGATCAAGGACAAACATCGAGCCAAAGGGGATCCTGTGGATATAAATAATTCACTGACTGAAGGGGTCAACGGAGAATGTCAAGAACCATTCTGATGAACAAGTAGTGCACAGTCAAGCAAATTGCAGCTGAATACAACCCTGGTGTCAGTTGTACAGAAAATTTCAGCACCTCCATTTAATCTGCAGCAACTACAAGATGTTTCCTGTCCGCATGGGCCGATATTCCTGCAGAATGATAGCAACACCCAGTGGAATATGTCACAATGAGTTTCTGTAGTCCTGAAGGCCGAAGGAGGTCCAACGTGCTACTAGATGGGGGTTCCATATAAAGTGGCCATTCAATGTATGTGAACAGTGGATACGTTTAATCTGCAGTGACCTCTAGCAGACATGTACCAGCTCTGTGAAAGTTATGAAGACACTGATTAGAAGTTTGCATTTGCTTGTCTTCTGTCTCAGGAACTTCCTTAGATAGTCATAAATCAGAATTGATAAACCTTATCTTTTCAGAAAGAATTTATTTAATTATCTATATTTTAAACCCCATGGTGCTATATGGCCTACAGTGGGCTTTCCATTCTAATAATAATCTTTATTTATATAGCACCAAACATATTCTGCAGCGCTTAAAGAACAGGGAGATACAGAAAAAAAATCTCCATCAAGAAAAAAAAATTGATATAAATTTTGAACCGTAGTCATTGTACTGAGCCATAGAATAAAGTTATCATGTCATTTTTGCTGGCGGGTATGCTGTAGAAACAAGACCATTGGAAAATACAACTTGTCCCGCAAATAGCAAGTCGTCAGACAACTACGTTGATGGATAATTAAAAGTTATGCTTTTTTTAAAAGTAGGGAGTAAAAGCTGAAAATGGGAAAATAAAAAGGGCCACTTCATTAAGGGGTTAAAAAGAAACTTTGTACTAATGTTATCAACCCCCTTCAACGTTCTATGATACGTTTCAGTGTGTACAACTTCTTCGGCCCATTTGGATTTACACCAAAAATTGATTGAATTTAGTGGATTTGTAGTCTAACATTTTGCGTTGTGAGAAAATTGTAGATCCGCACTTCCATTTAGTCCAGAAGTTGATCCACAGATTTGTCTGGTTGCCAAGGTAGGATCATAAGGAATTAGGAGTAATTGGATAATGCTCTAGAACAGCATGTTTAGTCCTTCTCTGGATCAAATCGGAAATTGGGTATCCGTTGAAGTACAAACTAAGAAGTCATGTCGTACTTCATGCAGTTACAACAAAAAACACAAGATCTGCACATCCAACAAGTAAACCGATAATACAGTACAGGCAGAAACACGTGCAACAGCTCTTATACATGTTTAATATCTGAATAGAGATGCATACCTCTAGTATGTACTAACCACAGAAAAATGCAAGGTTCTTAGCATATATTTTGATCAAAGTATGTGGACCCATCCAGCACATCTAGATTTCTCCTTGTACTGCATTGTTGCAGCCATGGTTGCACCTACCGGTATACATTTATTTATCCTTGTGTTGTTTGTTGCATTTGCATGTACCTCCACTTATGTTGTGCACTCCTTTCACCCATCTGTCCCAAACTTTTATAATTATACTATATAGCTTGAGATCCTACTTTCCTTGGTTTCATTTGAAGGTTCAGGCCTAAAGACAGGTGTCTGCTAAAGGTAGGAAACCCATCTTTCCCAATTCATTTTAATTAGACCGCACAACCTGATATTCTACTACCCTGAATCAGTTTGAGGCTCAGGCCCAAAAGAGAGTTATTTGTTAATTTTAGGACTCATCTGTAAGCATGCTTTGATCAAAATATGTGCTAAGAACCTTGCATTTTTACGTGGTTAATATATACAAGAGTTATGTATCTCTATTCAGATATGAAACGTGTATGAGAGCTGTTAAATCTGCAGAATCCTACATTGTAGGTGGTATTGCCATACTCGGCCCTGATGACTCAACAACTGCTTCAACCACCATATGTTTAGTGGTAGAACTAGAGTTTTCACGGCTAGAATTTATTTCTGCCTCTGATGCAGTTTCGGTATTGCAACCAGAATTGCTGGAACAAAGCAATGGAAAGGCCTGTACCTCCTACGCACTATTTTAGACCAATTATTTAATTTTGTAGCATAATGGTATAAGCTGGGTATCTCCTGTATATAATTATATATGTATAGCTGCTATAAGTGGAGTGTTGCTTATCTATCTATCTATCTATCTATCTATCTATCTATCTATCTATCTATCTATCTATCTACATACAAATCACTATATACAGGGAGATGTATAAAGTGATATATGTCCTGTATACATACATACCTGGTTACACCGCCGGCCCGGCCAGACCAATCACGCGGCTCACAGAGCACTGATAGACTGCAGTTGTGGCAAATCAAAACTGCAGTCTCTGTATGGAAGGGAGGATTGCATGCTGAGGGAGTCTGCAGCATGAAATTGGCTGCTGGCTGCCTCGGGCAACAGCCCTCCCGTCCATGAGCATCACCCACAGCCTGCCATGGCGGTGTTGCAGTATATTGGGGGGGATCATGGGCCCCTGTTCGCTAAGCGACCAAGTCACAATTGAGACCCATATCAGTACATCGGTGCTCAGAAGCTCCTTGTGTGTAGTGACCGTCTTTTCCCGCTTATGTTGAGCGTGTTGACCATTAGATGCCTCGACGACACCGAGAAGAGATTTCAGAGTCTGAGAGGGGCGCATTGTTGGATTGTGAGAAGCTGTATGGTCATATCAATGAATTGCCACCACCTGGGCCATTCTGACCAGACTGTTAGGTGTTCAGGAAAAACAATGAAGTTCCCAGCAGCACTGCAGCAATCCTTCAAGTAAAGCCAGGCAAGTAAAAAGTGCAAACGCCAGTATCAGAGCCCAAACCAGATAAGCTCAAAAAATGCAGTCCACGTAATTAGAATGACTGGCAGCAATCCAAGGTATGGAAAAATACAAATGCGTTTATTTACCCCATAACAAACAAGCAACGTTTCGGTCAACAGACCTTCCTCAAGCTCTGAGCTTGAGGAAGGTCTGTTGACCGAAAGGTCTGTTTGACCGAAACGTTGCTTGTTTGTTATGGGGTAAATAAACGCATTTGTATTTTTCCATACCTTGGATTGCTGTCAGACTGTTAGGTGTTGGGACCAGTAGATGTGTCAGGATGTCCTCAACAGACCACCAGTAGAGAGAATCATCTGATCATCCGACGAGCAAAAGCAGCTCCAACTGTTTCGCTGTTGGCCATTCAGAGAAATGGGGCACCATCATTACAGGCGCCTCTGTCTACTGGAACCATTTCTAGGCACTTGGCTGAAGGAGTTTTAGTGCTTAAGAGTATCTAAAGAGGCGTTGAAGAAAACCTCACTGTTCCAAAACTAGTCATTTCCTGTTTTGGGAAGCATTCAGTGAACAGTGAGGTTTTCTTTGATGCCTCTTTAGATACTCTCAAGCCAAAGTAATAGACGCAAGCTGACGTCCTTGGTTTTGCCATTGACCAGAGGCATTCTGTACACAGTATAATCCTTATTTATTCAGTAGCCATTTCCTTATGCAATGACTAATACTTGACATTTCCTAGAAAGTTGGTGTACGACTCATGTCCTACACAGGAAAGTTTCCAAATTACAAGTTAAAGTAATGAAAGGTGAACTTATCCTGATCAAAGACAAGCTCTGGACCTACTCATGTTAGGAAATGAGCATAATTGTAAAAAGCTAAGGAATTTACAATTTCATCATACATACATGGGTATTCTGGTTTGACTTATGTCTCTAGCCATGGTGAAGGTCTGTTATGGTGGTTGTCTCATAGGGTAGCTATCTTCCAATAGGTGGCGCTGTGAAGGATTGTTTCATCACTCATTTGCATTATATGACTAGTTTCCAGCAGTTTTCCTCTCTGCAGGCTCTATATTTAATATTCAGTCTTCTATAACCTAGTGGGTGTAGACTAGCTGTTATGATAGCTCCAAACACTGCACACATAGGAGAGCAGGATCTCTTTTCTATCTGTTTGTTGCACACCCTCATACATAACAGCATCACAAAGGACATTATACAGCAGTGCTGAGCAGTGCAGATGTGAATCCAGGACTGAGGTGAAATAGATCGCTTACTAGAAACGGCAGCAACATGTCTGTGTGAATCTCTTTGCTTCTCTGTCCCTTCAACATATAATTCCCTCTATGGACAGCATGAGACAGCAGCATGTAAAGAACACAGATTCCTATTTCCTGTAATTCGTTTTGGTGTCTCTATTATTAGAGATGGACTTCACTTGACAACAGGCAGTGGACAGAAAGTCAAAAGGAAGTGAGACCCCTAGTGGCCAGCACTTTAGAGAGATTTTTCAGCACAAAAACATTTATTTTAGGTAAAAATCGTGACTGGCACTTTTGCTAGCCATCAACTTGACTATTATATAAGTGCAAGTTTATTTAAAGTGCAGTGATTATTTTAGGAAGAGGATATTGGAAAATACAAAACTCATATTTGTACAGTACCCTCTAATACATTGAATATATAAATAAATGGGTGCCATTTTACCGTGACGGGCCATGTAAAATACAAGAAGACTGCATAAACACACTGCAAAAGCCAAGATAAACATGTAGTTATATTCGGACATATTTACATTGTAATGCTAGAACTAGAATAGCTTCAAAAAATGTGAGTTCTTTTGTGCCCATTTTCAGTCACATTTTGTCCCCCCCTTCCTATTTACCCCATTAAGGCTAATTAAAGGGGAATGTATGATCTATATTTTTGTTACTAATTTAAACCAGATACTGATGCATCAGATCTTTTATAGTCTATTTTTATTGGCTGATTGTTTAATTCTACTTCGCTTTCATTCCGTTTTTTGTACATAATTATGGGGTCGGCCATCTTGCTTATGCTGCTGTGAAAGGAGAGAAGTCAGGGGTTGCACTGATTACAACAGTGGTGGTGGAGCTACATATTAGTTTAATGCTTGTCGAGGGTCACATGCCTCCTGCTCGGCTGGAGTGCAAGGCAGCGTTACAAATGCAGAACCTCCCACATGATTATATACAGGTAGTGCCTGCTACTGAATAGCTTCATTTTTGCCATCATCTATAACTCTTTGGTGGTAGTTTGGTGGCTGAACATTTAATTGTTGTGTCCTACGGACGTGCAACCTCTAAAACACAAACAAAAGGCACAACTGTGCAAAAGGAAACAAAAACTAAGGGGAATTCTCTCCCTATCGTCCCCTAACCCGGGAGGGGGCCCTGCCTACTCAGCGGACCGATCGCTCTGACAAGTGCGAGCCCGCATGCGTGCCTGGGCAACTGACCAGTCCCTGTCAGGGAGCCCTAGCACAAAAGACAGGTAAAAACAGTAAAGTAAACAACGCATAAAAGAACTTAGCTAGGAGCTTCAGCCAAGGTGTGTTCCTCCGTCGCTGTCCAAAGGTAACTGAAGGATTGACCAGCACAGGAGATCATGCTGGCACTGTTTAAGTAGGAGCCAAGCTACTCAGCACCAGGTGCTGACTGACGTTACTCCTGCAACTACCACACCCCTCAGCTCCAGGAGAAGCAAGGGCACACCCAAAACCTGGTCTGGCCTGCAAGCAAAGTGCAGGCCTCAGAACGGCTGCAACATTAATGACAAGCAGTGGCCACATGAAACATAGAAACCAATAGTCTGGAGATGACTCATTAGTTTCTATGGCGGAGTGTTGTGGGCATGCTTTGTGATCTGTGCAGAGGTCATTGCAGGGAAGTGGAAGAGGTGAGTTGTGTGAATCACCTATTGTGAATGGTGGATCCTGTGCTATATATAGGTGTGATCTATACACTACATAGATTGAAGATGTCCAGTGGTAACATCCATCTATCAAGAGGAATAACAGAAATAGGACAACACATACTGCAGTTCTAGGAAAAGATGCTCCAGAACAGTTTTTTTAGGAACATCATGTATTTACTAAAACAGGCATGTCAGGAGATCCAGTTCCTGCTCTGCCTGCTTTGTTCCTCCCAAAATGCTTTACACTGCAGCACTGCTTCGTTATATTGACTGCTTTGTGTAAATATAATGTAAAGTTTAAGACAAAAGAATGTATACTGTTTGTGCACAGACGTTGATGGTACTGTTTTATATTGCATTCACTGATTTGTAATGTTTCACACTGTTCAAGCTATTTGCTCTATTTTTCAAGAATTAGTAAAACTTTATGGATCTCATTTAAAAATTTTTTTTAGTCCCTAACAACTTGCAATGCTTTGATCGCTTCTGCAGTATGATGTAATGCCATAGCATTACATCATACTTTGATTGGGAAGGCAGTTTATCAAGTCACCCTACAAGAATGGCTTAATAGGCATTCTGCCAAGAAAGCCCTGGCTGCCATGACACCCACACAACTCAATGCGATCTCGGGGGATTTAAATGCCACTGTCAGAATGGACAGCGGCATTTAAATGGTTAATAGCTTTGATTAGCTGCGCCGCTGAGTGGAGCTGTTGTCGCTATTATCGCCGGGTGTTGGCTTTTATATACAGCTGGCACCTGCACTTTTTGAATGGAGGTTGCACCGTGATCTCCCTTCATACATACCCTGACCCCGCAGGATGTAACTGTACGCCCTCCAGCGTTAAGGGGCTAAGGACCACACACCATAAATAAACAGTGAATAGTCACGGGTAGTACATGGAGTAGGCTCAGGATCCATGCCCACTTCATATCTCGTGGTTATGGGGGTTCATCAAAGAGGATGACATCAGGACTGTTGTGTCATATTCACTAACTGTGTCCATGTCGGATGTAATAATGGAATACGCCCATACACCTCCTCAGCAGTAAACATCCCGAGGGCCATATAATTGGTATACAATTTATTCTGCATGACAAATAATTTACTAAAGTACAAAAGGTCTGCTAGGGGTTGTACAACTGATGGACAGATTCATTCGGCACAAAAGAAAATTTACTGGAGTATAAATTTTGTGCAAGTGGTTGTACAAGGGGCGTAAAAATATATTGAGCACAAAAATAATTTACTGGAACACAAAGTATAATGACATACAAACTCTACACACAAAACATATTTACTGGGTGAATGACCACAGGGCTGAAGTTCACTGATTGAGTGACAACAGGACAAGATATCACTGCGTGGATGACCACAGGACAGGAGATCACTGGGTGGATGACCACAGCACAGGCGATCATTAGGAAGGGTGGCCACAGGACAAGTGATAATTGGAATGGGTGACTACAGGAGAGTAGATTACTAGAATGAGTGATCACAGAACAGGCAATCACTGGGATAAGTAACCGCAGGACAGGGGATCACTGGATGGATGACCATTGGACAGGCGATCACTGAGTGGGTGACCACAAAACAGGAGATCACTGAGTGGGTGACCACAGGACAGGAAATCACTGAGTGGGTGACCACAGGACAGGAGATCACTAGGATGAGTGATCACAGGACAAGCAATCACTGGGATGAGTGACCATAGGACTGGATATCACTGCATGGATGACCACAGGGCACTAAACAGACACTACACTAAACTGACCACGCACTATTCTGCAGTACACTTCACTGATTTCTATATAAATCGCAATGTCACCGTGACATGTCCAGTGATGTGGTGACATCTTTAAAGACAGGACGTAAATATATATGTCCATTTGCGCTAATTGCTTCAAGCCAAGTTTTATGTCTGTGCTAAGCGTTTACTCACCACACCCAGCACGGACACAAGGTAATGTTCACACAGGACAAATAAACACCTGGAAGTCCCACGTAAAACACTAAAAACACCAAACACAAACAAAGGGGAAAAAGGGGAAATCTAGCCCTAACATCCAGAAGACAGACGATACCCTGCCTAAAGTGGGGTTATCACCCTGATAGGGACGGCCCCATGCTTGAACCTAGTGGCCACCTGCACTTTACTTAGGTGGAAACAGGGAATATCTAAGAATAGGTGGTAACAACTATAGGCAGCAGGGGCAATAACAGAAGCAACTCCGATATACAAATAATACACCAGCTACTTAACTGAATCAGTATGGCAACTCCAAGGGAAATGTGGACTACACCAACGTCACCACAAAAGATGAATAATCAGTGACTAGTGAGAACAGGGGTTGAAATATATAAACCTCCTCTCTCATAGATTGACCAGCCAAAGAAAACACAAACAACCTAGGGGAATTTCAACACATGACTACGCAATGACAGAAGAACTCAAGGGGATAACAAACATACAACCAGAAAGGGGCCTCACAACCCTTGGGACATGGCTTAGTAGGATTCAGCCTGTGGAAACTCTTAAGATGGTCAGCATTGACATCCACAGCTGGAACCTAAGTCTACTCTTCAGGACTGTACCCTCGCCAATGTACCAAATACTGCAATGAATTCCAAACAATGTGAATCAATTATTTGGCTGACCTCAAACTGAAGACTCCCATCCACAACAACTGGAGGAAGGGGAGATTCCCTATTCACAGGATTAACATATTTGTTAATTAAAGATTTGTCAAAAACATCTGTAACCTTAAACTAACTGGGGATACCTAAACTCTAATTACCTCTTTAATTTTGTATGGACCAATGAACCGCGGACCCAGTTTAAAAGATAGCAGTCTAAGCTTAATGTTCCTAGTGGACAACCAAGCTAAATATCCAACTCGAAAATTAACACCCTCCGATTGATTTATGGCTGCCACCCTCTTGTAATCTCTTACTGACTTCCCAAGATTTTTTTCTGAACCTCCTCCCAAACCATCTCAAAATTCATTCTCGTCAAATACCTCAAGGACAAATTTGGAGGAAGAACCCAAACATGGATGGTATCCATAATTACAGAAAAAAAGAGAGGTGCCACTAGATTCCAGAGACCTATTGTTTAGTGCAAACTCTGCCAAAGGCAAATACCACAACCAGTCTTGCTGATTGTCAGAAACAAAATACCGTAAGTATTGTTCAAGACTCTGGTTACATTTTTCTGTTTGACCATTTGTCTCAGGATGATATGCAGAAGAGAAAGAAAACTGGATGCCCAAACAATGGCACAGGAGGCGCCAGAATTCAAACACAAACTGCACACCCAGATCCGAGACATATTAAATGGCAACCCAAGCACCCTGACAATATGAGTTATGAATAGTTTAGCCAAAGTCTTAGCATTCGGAAGAATACGAAGAGCCGTTAAATTACACATTTTGCTCAACCAGTCCACCACCACCAAAACAAAAGTATTTTCCCTTGAAAGAGGTTAAATTAATGATAAAATTGATGAACAAGTGGGTCCAAGTTTTCTCTGGTATAGGCAAAGGCAACGACCTCTCAACTGGGAGATTCTGAGGGGATTTGGTTCTAGCACAAACATGAGAAGAAGACACATAACTGTAAACATCACATCTCATAGAAGGCTACCAGTAGGTTATCGATATCAGTCTCCTGGTATTGTTCCTCCCCAGATGTCTTTCCAGAACAGAATTATGCATTTCAGATAGTAATTGCAATCTTAAGTGTAACGGGACAAAGAGCTTTCCATCTGGAAGATCCGAAAGAACCAGATTCTGTCAGAGAAGACACAATGGGCATATGAGGTTCATCTGAAACAACCGGAGAAAACTCTTAGATAGGGCATCAGCTTTGACATTCTATCAGCACAATATCTGACAGCAAAATCAAAGTGAGAAAAGAAGAAAGAACATCGGGCTTATCTTGGGTTGAATCTCTTTGCAGACTCCAAATACACCAGATTTTTGTGGTCTGAAAAACTGTTACCTTATGTTGAGCCCCCTCTAAGAGGTGACACCATTCCCTAAAGGTCCATTTAATGGCCAAAAGCTCTTTGTCCCCAATGTCATAGTTCTGTTCAGCCGATGAGAACTTCCATGAAAAGTGAGCACAAGTATGAAGATTTGTCAAATCACTGGTACCCTGAGACAAAACTGCTCCCACCTCAGCAGCATCCACCTCCACAACAAATGGCTTAGAGGAAACTGGCTGTATAAGAGTGGGAGCAGTGGAAAAAACATTCAAGGGTATTAAAAGCTTTCAATGCTTCAGGAGACCATTTTGATGGAAACGCACCCTTTCTAGTCATGTCAGTCAAAGGTTTAACTATCTCTAAAAATCCATGTATAAATGATCAGTAATAACTAGCAAACCACAGAAACCTTGTAATACAGCCCAGACTTAATCTGGACCCATCTTGAAACCCAAAGGAGTTATAACATGACCAAGAAATGTGACCTCCTGAATATCAAATGTACACTTCTATCTCTTAGCAAACAAATCATTATTGCAACACTTGTCTGACCTGCAATACATGAGAGACATAATCGGGGAATAAATAAGGATATCATCCAGATATATCAACACAAAATGTCCAACAAACATTTGAAGCACCCCATCAATAAAGGCCTGAAACACCACAGGGGCATTGGTCAAGCTAAAAGGCATCACCAGATTTCCAGAGTGCCCTTCGCCCCCTCTATAACTCATATTAAATTATATACCCCGTGCAAATCCAACTTAGAAAACCAGCTGGCTCCAGTTAACTAGTTAAACAAGTTGGGAATGAGTGGTAAAAGATAGGGATGCTCCTGGTAGACCCTTGTCCTTTTTCTTCACAAAGGGGAATGAGATGGGCGTACATGACCCTTTTTTAGACTGTCGACAATATACTCTTTAAGGGCCTGTCTCTCAGGACCAGACAAGTTAAACATGCGAATTTTAGGTAATTTGCAGCCTGGAATAAGATCAATGGCGCAATCACCTGCTCTATGGGACAGCAGTTTATCTGATCCTTCTCTAGCAGATACATCTGAAAAATCCTTGATAAACTCTGGTAATTCTTCATCTAGTACTGTAGCTATATTTACAGACATACTATTATGCCTACAGGCAGGATTCCACTTAACAATACCCGCATCTCCCAATTAATAACAGGGTTTTGTAACCTAAGCCATGGCAACCGCAACACCGCCTGTGTAGGGGGAGTCTCCATAACAAACAAAGTAATTTCTTCAGAATGGAATATTCTATTTTTCAGATGAACGCAAAATTTGAAATATCTTTGAGAGAGAAGCAGAATTGATAGCTAAAACAGGAATTGGATAATCCAAAGGTTTAAAAAAAATAGTCCCAACTGTTTTGCCACTTTTTGGCAAATCACATTAATCCCAGCAAAACTATCCAGAAATTCAGTCACTGGAAAATTGCCTGTATTCAAAATTATCTCAGCGGGAAGAACCACCCTGGAAGAGGACACCCAGGCGATTTGTGAGCCCAGAGGAATCTCCCCCTTACCCTCCATGCCAGCTAGCCTCTCCGTCTGAGACCTCAGAAATGGGGACACCTGAAGAAAATGACCCCAGCCGCAGTAAAAGCAGCGATTCTTGGACAAACATTTCCCCCAGCATAATATATTCTTCTTGGACACTGCGCCCAAGTGCATGAGTTCCTCTGAATCAGAGGTCACCATAGAAGTGGTATAGAATGGGATATTGAATAATTAAATCCTTAATTTTGTCAGATAACCAAAAACAAAAGCGACATTATAGTGCTGGCTCATTCCAGGGAGTTGGACCCGATGACCCTGAAGGTTCCTTCCAATTCTATGAACTCTGCACAACAAATCTTCTTTGCTTCAACTTTCCTATTTTGCTTTCAACAAGAGTGACTCTATCACGATCATCATAAAATAAATTGTCCACAGATGAGCGTGCCTCAAAGAATGGTCGTAAAGAAAAAGCCCAAGTCTGAGGGTTCCCCTGTAACCAAGATATTATGATCCCACCCTTTGGGACTCATCACCTGAGGATGAGGGACCAATGGGATAACATATGTATAACCACAAAAGTGTCATAACATGGTCCAGACTAACCAAGTACCGTCAGTCCCTTTCCACCTTGCGGCCAATATACTGTGGCCCTGTGGCGGCTGTCGATTGTGACACCCAGGATATACATATGTGTCCAGGGGTGTCAAACTCATTTTCACAGAGGTCTACATCAGCATTCTGGTTGCCTTCAAAGGGCCGTTTGTGATTGTACAACAGTATTTAGAAGGATATATTAAAAATGGGAGAGAGGGTAGGACAGACAGACCAGAGCGAGGTTCTACTCCCGAAAGATTGAGGCACAAGTTCCCAAACACAGACACTTGACTCTAAAGTGCCAGCAGTCAGAGAAAAGGAAAATGTGTGCGAGTTAGCAAAACCTGGTGAAACGTTCCCAGTCCACATGCACATGATGGTTGCAGTGTAGATCTTGGTATCCAGTGGTAGGCTGCAAATGAGTCCACAATGTGCAAGAGGGTCTTCCTGGCACAGCTCAAGACCCTCCGATCAAGTAGAAGCTCTTCTACATCCATATCTCGTGGTCCACTAAAAATGAAATGGCAGGACGGATTCGGCCCGCAAGCCTTGAGTCTATAAGCCCTCGTGGATGGCATCTTTTCTTCCTCTGTACCAGTCCGTCACTCATTTTGTTGATGTTTATTTTTTTGCCTTGTTATGTACTAAATCCCTTTTTTTCATATGTACCGTCCCTGTAATTACCCAGACTTTAAAACAGATAATTGATTTACAAGCCCAGCGTCCTGCATTACGGCACCAATTTACATGGCTTGTTATCGTATTCTCCCTGCCTATTACGTAGCTCCTGGAGATAACAGTAGTGCATTTTGAGCATATCCCCAGAAACAGCATGCAGTCTGGTAAATAAGTGCCTGGAACTCGCCCAAGTCTTGATTTCCGCCCAAGAACTTCTCCCATTGGACATAGTGTTCTGTTTGTAGTAGGTGTCTGAATGTGTACAGCAGGGGATCTTAGCGCCAGCAGATTAGGCCTGATAGCATTCCAGAAGGTGTGAAAGGACCCAGCCTAAGGAAGTGTGAGGAATACACAGGAGATGCCCCTAGAAGCTGCCAGGAATATAAGTATATTATCCTGACCTTATAAAAACTGCACGCCCTGCAATTAAATGAGACATTAGATATGCCTGCTGCTGTTGGCACTGGACTGGCATTACAATGCAATGCTTGCTCTAAATAAAGTTTATTATACCAGGAATACCTTCGCTTCAGTGACTGGCACATAGCAAGAAGTCTTAAAGAGTACCTGCACTTACACTTTGGAGCTCTCATGCACCATTGGCGCCTCCTGGCAGCTGAACATGACTCCATATAGTGCTATACGGGGCTGTCTTCAGCTGCTGGAAGGAGCTAAAAATGGCCAAAAGAGCATGAGAGTTCCAAAGTATAAATTCTCTTGAAGAGAGTTAACATGTTAGTTCCTTAGGCTTTTTATTTTAACGCTTCTTTAGGATCTTATAGGTGTAGCCATGTTTAACTGGACTCCTAATGTGTTATAATAATAATCTTTATGCATATAGCGCCAACATATTCCGCAGCGCTTACAAAACAGGGGGAGAACAAATACAAAAACCATTGTTATGTGTAGTAATCAATTAACAGTAGGGGTGAGAGTCCTGCTCCAACGAGCTTACATACAAGAAATAATGGGGTGATACAGAAGGTAAAGGGGCTGGAGATGTGCACGGTATGGCGAGGTGGAGAGTGTGGGATGCTATACTCATAGACAATGGTCAGACTTAAAGGGGTTGTCCCGCAAAACAAAGTGGGGTTACACACTTCTGTATGGCCATATTAATGCACTTTGTAATGTACATTGTGCATTAATTATGAGCCATACAGAAGTTATTCACTTACCTGTTCCGTTGCTGGCGTTCCCGTCTCCATGGAGCCGTCTAATTTTCAGCGTCTAATCGCCGGATTAGACGCGCTTGCGCAGTCCGGTCTTCTTCTTTTCTGAATGGGGCCGCTCGTGCCGGAGAGCGGCTCCTTGTAGCTCCGCCCCGTCACGTGCCGATTTCAGCCAATCAGGAGGCTGGAATCGGCAATGGACCGCACAGAAGCCCTGCGGTCCACCGAGGGAGAAGATCCCGGAGGCCATCTTCACCAGGTAAGTAAGAAGTCACCGGAGCGCGGGGATTCAGGTAAGCACTGTCCGGTTTGCTTTTTTAACCCCTGCATCGAGGTTGTCTCGCGCCGAACGGGGGGGCTATTGAAAAAAAAAAAAAAATGTTTCGGCGCGGGACAACCCCTTTAAGCCGTATAATGGCTGAATCGGTGTGACTGCAGGGGGCGGTTGGTTGTGGGTAGCAGGGATTGCAGTCAGTAGGTCAGGGAGCATGTTATCAGGCAGAATACAGAGGGGTTTGGTTTAGGAGATGTGGTATGCCTCCCTGAAGAGGTGCGTTTTTAGAGCAAGCCTGAAGTTTTGTGTGTCACGGATTGCCTGGATAGTTTTGGGTAGCACGTTCCAGAGAACTGGTGCTGCTCTCGAGAAGTCTTGGAGGTGAGAGAGAGAGATTTGAATTAAAGGGGCACTTAATCTGATTTCATAAGCGGAGGGCGCGGGCTGGGCAGTGAATTGAGATGAGGGAGGCAATGTAGGGCGGTGCGGTGGTATGGAGAGCTTCATGGATGAAGGTGGTGAGTTTGAATGGAATTCTACAGTATATTGAACGGGCAGCCAGTGTAGTGACTGGCACAGGCCAGAGGTATCTGAGTAGCGGCTGCACAGGAAGCTGAGCCTGGCTGCCGCATTCAGGATGGATTGGAGGGGAAAGAGTCTGGTGCGGGGGAGGCCGATCAGCAGCGAGTTGCAATAATCGAGCAGAGAGTATATAAGGGCAACAGTGAGTGGTTTTAGCGTGTGCACGGTGAGAAAGGGGCGGATTCTTGCGAGGTTCTTGAGTTGTAGCTGACATGTTCGGGCCAGAGATTGGATATAGAGGGTAAAGGAGAGATCAGGGTTGAATATAACCCCAAGACAAACGGGCATGCTGTCTGGGAGTTATGGTGGTGCCACACACTGAGATGGAGATGTGGTCGGTTAGTGGAGGGCGGAAAAACCAGTAGGCCCATTTTTGAGAGGTTCAGTTTTGGAAAGAGAGAGGACATAGTGTTGGAGACAGTGGACAGACAATTAGTGGCATTCTGGAGTAATGGTGCAGAGATGTCACAGGAGGAGGTGTATAACTAGATGTTGTCAGCATAGAGATGGTACTGAAAGCCCAAACTCCTGATGGTTTGTCCAATAGGGGCTGTGTCGATGGAGAACAGAAGGGGTCCAAGGACCATGCCCTGGAGGACCCCAACAGCAAGAGGAAGAGGAGGTAGTGCCAGGAAAGGAGACACTGAAGGAGTGGTCAGATAGGTAGGAGGAGAACCAGGAGAGAGCAGTGTCCTTCAGGCAAATGGAGCGAAGCATACTGAGAAGGAGCTTGTAGTCAACAGTGTAAAATGCTGCGGAGAGATCGAGGCGGATCAGTAGGCAGCAGTCGCCCCTTGATTTGGCCGTCAGGAGGTCATTTGATACTTTGTAAGGGCGGTTTCTGTCGAGTGTAGAGGACAGAAGCCAGACAGTAGGGGGTCAAGAAGAGAGTTTTCTGATAGATAGCTTCTAAGGCGGGAGTAGACCAGGCATTCTAATAGTTTGGATATGAAGGGGAGGTTGGGTCAGTAGTTGGCAGCATTGGTTGAGTCAAGAGTCGGTTTCTTAAGCAGTGGGGATATGATAGCATGTTTGAAAGAGGAGGGGAAAATGCCAAAGGTCAGAGAAAGGTTGAATATAGTGGTGAGATGGGAAATAACCACCGAGGAGAGGGACCAGAGAAGGTGTAAGGGAAGAGGGTCACTAGAACAGGTGGTGGGGCGAGCAGAAGAAAGCAATTTGGAGACTTCTTCTTCTGTCATTAGTCTGAGTACAGAGAGTGAGAAGGAGCTAGATGCAGTTCTGATCGGACTAAAGTTGGGGCTAGTCTAGGATTGGGAAGTTATTTCCTGCCAGATGTCGTTGATTTTCTTTTTGAAGTAAGCAGCCAGCTCTTCGGCACCAAGATCTTTCACTGGGAGGGTTACAGTTTAGGGCCGAGAAGGGAGTGAAAAGTGTCAAAGAGTCATTTAGGGTTATGAGATAGTGAGGAGACGAGAGAGGTGAAGTAGACTTGTTTGGCATGGTGGAGGGCGAGGTTGTAGGTTCTGAGGATGAATTTGGTGGTGCTCTAGGTGTGCTGAATGGCTGTGGAGAATGTCTGCGGACATTTGTGACTTTCTCCACACCTAGAGCACCACTGGATGAAGTGTGTTTGAGGTGTGAACCAGGGTTGCAGAGGTGTGCATCAGATGGCTTGGGTCATAGGGGGTGCCACTTCATCCAGGGCATGTTTGAGAGTGGTGCTGTAATGTGCGGCAGCCATGTTGGGGCAGGAGAGGAGAGAGATGGGGGACAAAGAAGACTGTAGAGACTCAGGAAAGTTTTGCGTATGAACGGCCTGAAGGTTCCTGTACGTACAGTAGGTGGGTTTGGAGGGATGCTAGGGAGCTTGACAGAGAAAGAGAGGAGGTTATGGTCCGAGAGCGGGAGTGGGGAGTTTGTGAAGTGGGAGGCAGAGCAGAGACGGAGGAAGACCAGATCAAGAGTACTGCTGTCCTTGTGAGTGGGAGAGGCTGTGAGTTGTGAGAGACCAAGGGAGGAGGTGAGCGATTGAAGCTGAGAGGCAGATGGGGTCATTTATGGGGATGTTAAAGTCGTCTAAGATGGAGGTTGGGATTTCGCAGGATAGGAAGTGGGGGAGCCAGGTGGTAAAGTGATCCAGAAACAGGCAGGGAGGACATGGGGGCGGTAGATAACTACTACTCACATGGACAGCAGAGGGAAAAGTCATAGCATATGTACCTGAAATGATGGGAAAGTGAGTGAGGGTACATCCCAATAATGCGCCCCTCTCAGACTCTGGTAATGGGGTGAAATCTCTTCTCTGCGTCGTAGAGGCGTCTACTTGTCAACAAGCTCTACACAAGCTGAAGAAGACCTCACTACACACAAGAAGCCTCCGAGAGCCTCTTATAGGCCAAGGGGGAACCACTTTTAGGGCCTCAGATGACAAGACCGTCCATCTAATCACCACAACTCTCATCATTTGTATATCTGCCTGAGATGGAACTGCAGGATGAGTTTTACAGCAAAATGACAACTTCCCTTAAGTAACTGATTTTTTTAAACAAAGAGTGTAGTTTTATCTGCTTATTTATCAGGATACATACAGCACTAAATGATAAAGAACATGTGGGGAAACATAACTGATCCGCCTGTTACAGAGATTCCCAACATTTCTTACAATTGTAAATGCCTTTGGAATTATCTCATAGGCCCCTTGGGCTTAGCCTCATGTTGTGTAATACACTCGATATAGTCTGTGAAGAATATAGGCTATGTCAAGGATATAAATACAACCCATTCCCACATAGATTGTGTGGGCTCAAGAGAATAATAAGACTTCTTGTGCTGTAGTCCTCCTATATGCTAGTTATCTCTTCTCATTGACGATTAAAAAGAAACATGTAGGGGAAATGTGAGAAATGACCCCCACGTAGATAGTCAAATGTTATTGTAGATAGAGTGTATTATTAGAGACGACGCAGTATAACAGAGATTCACTAGAAAAGTACATGTAGGGGCGCACATAGAACTCAAGGGGCCCTATAGTAAAACTTAGAACCAGGCCCCCTCCCCAGCAGGCATTGATACAGCGGCTCAGCTCTAGCATACCTCTAAATAATGCTGTCACCTACGGTACTAAGGGCGCCTTCACACTGGTGATAAAATCGCGCAATTTTCGTGCGATGCGAGAGTGAGTGAATTATGAAACCAATGGTTTCCTTCACATTTGCGATGTTTTCACTCATGCGATGTTGCGAGAAAAAAAATCGCAGCATGTCCAATCTTTCTGCATTTAGCGTTTTTTAAAATCTCCCATGTTTCCCTATGGAGCCTCCTTTTTATCGCAACACAAAGCACAAACTTGCATTTTTACCATTAGAAAGTCCTATTGAGTTTCGCATTAAAAATTCACGGCAAAATCATGTGGAAAAACGCACGAGAAAATCGCAAGTGGCACCAATGTTTTTGCAAGAAAAAGCATCCCTGACACTCAAACATCTCAGGAACAAAATAGCGATTTTGCCACGATTTTCTCGCAATCGCTGGTGTGAAGGAACCCTTATAGTCAAATACCAGCTGTGCACAGTGATAGTGATAGTGCAGGAACCTCCAGTGATCACAGGTGACTTCTTCTCTGAAAGTGACGTCTATTTTGCCTCTTAAGCATACTTACCTCCAAATTTGGGATTTGCCTCCATTCCTTGAGGAGAGCTTCAGATACTGATGTGTGGGATGATGGGCGTGCACGGATACGGCATTCTAGTTCATCTCAAAGATGCTTGATGGCATTGAGATCTGGATTTTGGGCTGGCCAATGAAGTTCGCAGATGTTTTGCTCCTCATGAGCCTCACCATTGCGTGGTGTATGACATGGTGCTCAGTCATGTTGGTGGAGACAGGGAACTGTACCAAAGTATTGCCATATGGTAAGTAATGCCATCCTGCCTGGAATGTTTCTGTACCCATTGGCGTTGAGTGTGGTCTTCACTATAACCAATGGTCCTTCCCGGCAGAAACACCCCCACCATAACAGAAGCTCCTCCAAACTTCATTGCTGGGATGATGCAGTCGTGCCAAAACCGTTCTGTAGGCAACCACCACACCCAAGTGCGGACATCTGATGAGAAGATGGTGTCCTGCGATCCAAGTGTCCACAACACTTGCTTCCACTCATTTTCAGCCCAAAAACAACGCTCCATCCCCATTACAGGCGCCTCTGTGCATTCACTGCTGTGATGTCGGGCTTATGTGCAGCTGCTCATCCATGGTAACTCTTCATCTGCAGGTCCCCAGGGATGGTTCTGGTGCTAATGGATGCTCCAATGCCCTGTGAGACCTCCTGAACGAATGCTGCAGCAGATGATGTGTGTGATGCCTTCAAAGCTCGTACAAGGCATTGTTGTCCACGTTCTGTTAGTTTACAAGGTCTCCCTGAATGTGGCTGCACCGCACACACCGGATGGTTTCCATAACCCAATTATAGTGCCAACAGTGGACTTTGGAAGGTTCGAAAGTGCTGCGATGTCCTGTACAGATTAGTAGCACTCGTGGCATCCCACCACCGTACCCCATTGTCATCTCTACATCTCGTGGCATTTGGGATTTGCCTGTGTGATCCTCTCCTTTTATACCTAATGCTCACACTCCGATGTGCATATCCCCTTCGTCTGACAGCACAAGATTGGTGGGGGGTCCCAATGCTTTTGTCAACATAGTTGTATGTGGTTACATTTAGTCTGTCAGAGCTACTTTTTCCAGCAGCCAGAAGAATGATGAAGGTGCTAGGGAGGGAAAACTGACCCTCTATGACATCCATACGTCTTACTGCCGTAATATGGTATTATGGGGGTCTGGAAGTAATGGATGGGAAGTAATGGATGGAGCAGAGGGAGTTGTGTGAAGCGAAGCAGTACAGATATAAGACTATCTGAAGAATGAGAAGGGCTGATGATCACACATCATCTGCGGTTGTATGGTAGATAAGAAAATGTGCAGACGAGGCGGCGTACATATCAGTGTCTACATTTATGAGTGAGATGAGTCGATAGCAACGTCTTACCGGCTTCTCTTACCAGCTCTTATTTATAAATGATCCTCCAGAGACTTCAGTCTTCTCGGCTTCTTATGAAATGTAAAACCGTCATAATGTTGTTCGTAAGATACAAGCAACCCTGATAAGAAAAAAATTACATGTATCAACATGATGGATCAGCGTCAGAGGAACAACTGAAGATTATATAGCAAGTGTCATCAGAACATGGACATTACATCATTAACGAGCATATAAGTTCAGAGGCAACACGGATGAGTTTGTCAAGGACTTGATCCCATGGGTGTCCCCTCTACCAGTCATTGCACATTTCCTTGCAGTGATGATGTGGGGTTAACGAAGCATTACATGCTACCCATTGAAATCTATGAACAGTCTGTATAATGGATGGACCAGCCAGGAAAGGCTGCTGTTTGCTATCTATCAAAGTATTTTGGCTACAAGCAGCCTGTTATTAGTTCCCATGGGTCAAGGATAGTGAATGCAAATGGTTTCGTACATCTGTAGATAACCTTTTCCTCCTCATCCGTTGATTGGGTTGATTATACACTGAATGGCCACTTTATTAGAGACCCCCATCTAGTAGGGCATTGGACCTACTTTGGCCTTCAGAACTGCAGCAATTCATTATGGCGTAGAAACCACTAGGTGATGAAATTGTTCTGCAGGAATATCGGCCCCTGCGGACAGGAAGCGTCTTGCAGTTATTGCAAATTAGATGGAGGTGCTGAAATGCTTTGTTTAGCTGTCAGGAAGGGGACATTGATTCTTGCTTCTTGTGCCAAATTTTGACCTATCATCAGCGTGGTGCAATGGAAATCTGGATCCATCTGACCAGGTGATGTTTTTCCAATGCTCAGTGATCCAGTTTTTAAACTCCCTGGACTCTTATCTTTCTGTTTCTGCAGCGCCCGAGGAGAGAGTCTCGGCCTACAAGATGGCGGGAATTCGAGTAGGGCCTTGTCACGGGGGCACTACCGTCTCCCACCCGGAGGGTAACCAGAGAACGAGTCCCAGGGGCCGCGGACAGGCTATTAAAGGGGTTTGGTTGCTTACTTGATTCAGCGAATGTCATGGATGACACTACCGTTCCTTCCTCTGCGGTGAAACTGTGGATGTAATAAAGTCCACACACACGGAAAGTGGTGAAAACATGACATTGGCGGGAACGGTCAACAATGGAAACGTAACATGAAAATACTTGCATCACTTAAAAGACAAGGTGAAAATAACTGTAGAAAGCACACTAGTGCGGGTAGAAACTGTGATAAGGACAGGGAGGCAGAAAGGATGACACCGGGCCCACAGTCCAAGTTATCTTTGCAGCACCGCTTCTGGACAAGATACTCCGTAGGAGAACACAAACTCTCTACCAGTCACTCACACGACTTGTAGTATGTGAACTCTGCATGGCTAACTTCACATACAGACACACGTTAGGGTAGGGGACCTAGGAAAAGACTTCTAGGCCACTTCTCCTCTTCTTCCACCATCACCCCATGCAGGTTGAAGGTACCTGCATGCAAACCACACTCCAACAGCTTACTCCGTACAGCTCCAAAAAGCCAAAACACAAGATACTTCGAAGCTAGACAAAAAAAGGGCCCCATCATGCATCTTGCTCACACATTTATATAAGAAGGTCACATAACTTACAAAAGTTACATTTCCAGACATAACCCAGACAGTAACCCTTTCAGTGCTGCAGCTAGGCAATACACTTTATATTCATGCTACAGAAAACACACAGACAATACACATAAGCACAAGACTACATAGATCACTCAGAACCTTCCAGAAACTTCTATACGTAAACTTCTGTACACTACATTTCTCTTAGACAGCAATAAAGCTGGAACTAGACGTCAAGTGTTCAAGTCCATTCTTGCTAAGGAAAGATGAGTTGTGCATTTGGATTCGGTAGCTGGAGCACTAATGGTATTCTTGGCTACTCTTCACTGTGCCGCGCCTGCTCATCAGAACAATTCTTGACATCCTCCTCTGACCCCTTTTGTTGGTGAGTTCTTAATACCCACAGGAATCCCTGTCAGAGGAGAAAACCCCACGAGGTTGAAATCCTCATCTCTTCTAGTCTTACACCGATGACCAGGCCTTGTTGGAAGTCGCTCAAATCCCATCTAATATGCATTCACACTGAAACTGATCCGCTAAATACTTGCCACTTCATTTCTGTGGTCACCGGTCTAAATACATGGAAACCTCAATCGCGAAAGAGCCGGAGTCTCTAATAAAGTGGCCATTCAGTGTAGAGGGGTCATTATCAGGAACTTACTTGCAGTTCATGTGAAAAGCACCAACAGCACATCATGATGTCCCAATGCATTGTACCATGTGACAAACTCTGCCTTGCTACGTCCATTGAAGGATAATACATTGAAATTGACCTGGAATGCTCATGTTCTTCTGAAGGTCGGTAACAATTGTCTCCTTTTCCATTTTTTTCCATAAAACATGGAGCTCGCTGCCCCCCCCCCCCCCCCCCCCCCCCCGGGGTCTTGTCTTGTAGCCTCCCAGGCTGTAGATCAGAATGAAGTCAGTAAATCATTCTTAAAATGAGTTCATCATCACAGCCACCGATGACCGAAGTGGCCTCTACAGAGTAGCGCTGGGTGGTTTATGTAGCAGCTTCCTACGAGGTGAGACACCAGGCTTTATTAGCAATTTATGTGACTGCCGATTCACAGACAGAAGCAATTAACCTTTATAAAACACAAGACGGGGGCGCGAAAATTTATATATTCAGGTCACTATTGATGTGAGCTTTATGATACGTACTTTTATGTATTTGTATAATGATGGTCTATCCACCGGCTTCAGAATTTGAGCTAATTTAACCCCTTCAAGACCGGAAATGTTTCATTTGTTTTATTTCCGTTTTTCGTCTATGCCTTTCAAGAAGCATAACTTTTTTAGTTTTACTTTACCATAGTTGTATAAGTCTTGTTTTTTTGCATGGCGAGTTGTATTTTGTAATGGTACCATTTACTGAATGTACTGAAAAACTTTAAAGTGGCGTGAAATGACAAAAAATATTATTGCGCCATTTTTGGAGGTTTTTTTTTTTTTAGATGTTCAGGACTAGAGATGAGCGAGTGTACTCATTAAGGGAAATTACTCGAGCGAGTATTGGCATTTTCGAGTACATGCCTGCTTGCCCGAAAAAAAATTGGGGGGTCGGCGGGTAGGGCGTGGGGAACAGGGGGGGAGATCTCTCCCTCCCTTCCCCTCCGCTCCTCCATGCTCACTCCCGCAACTCACCACTCATCCCCGCCGGCCCCTGAATCTTTTCGGACGAGCAGGCATGTACTCGAAAATGCCCATATTCGCTCGAGTAATTTGCCTAAACGAGTATGCTCGCTCATCACTATTCAGGACACCATAAGAATGACGTGAACCTTGTTCTGTAGGACAGTACAATTATGGCGATACCAAATTTTTTTTGTGTTTTTTTTTATTTCGTTTTTTTATTTAGCTTATTATTATAAATACGGCAAAGATTTTTTTTTTTACTTTTATTACCCTTTTTTTAAAAAAATTTATAAAACTTTTCAAAACTTATTTTTACATTTTTTAGTCCCCATAGGGGACCTGAACTTGAATGTTCCTGCACTTTGATGAGTATTGCATATGTATTGCATTAAACCACATTTTTGCAGGCATGGCTTGATAGACAATCTGCAATGGCAGCCCCGGGGGCTTTTAGAAGGCCCCCGCTGCTATGGCAGTTGGTGGCTCTTCGGGACCACCGAACTCCGAACGGGGCATATAACTGCCGCTGTATGAATTGATGGCAGCACTTGAAGGGTTAACAGCAGCGATCAGCGGGAATAGTGATTGCAGCTGTTGCAGGCGGGTTTCAACTGTAAGAAACAGCTGGCTACTGCATTGTATGGAGCGGGATCCCCCCCCCCCCCATACAAACCCCAAATCTTCATGACCTGACTTTACAGAGCGTCAAAAGGTTAAAGAGCACCTCCTATAGACATGAATGGGAAAGTGCGTGAACACAAGCCGTGTGCCTGCGCTGAATTTGCAGAGTCATGGCGCTGGAACAGGGCACCGGTGTGTATAAAAAGCGGCTCCCCAGGCACCCTGACCCCTCACTTTTGAACCCCTTGATGTAGTTTATGGTACTCAAAGGTGATGACAGGTGCCCTTTAACCCCTTCCTTGCTGCAGTGGATTGTATATTGTTCTCCTGATTGCCTTCACTTGGAACTTGGAGGATCTTTTTATGTTTATCTTTTTATGTTTTCTCCATTTGTTTTTACTTCTAATCTGACCTGAATGAAGTAAATGATGATAAATGGTTTTTTTCGCAACAATTTCCATCAGACAAGTTTATTCATGTAGAGAAAAACAAATATGTTCTGGGACAAAAAGATCTGATCAGGAGATCGCCCCCCCCCAATAATCCTCCGGCTGTGATACAGATCAGCAGTTTACACTCAGCTACAATTTATAGTCTCTGCTATTTTCGGACCAATTTTTCCTGGCGGAACATTGAATATTGATGAATCGCACAAAAAGACTACTCTGCGAGACATTATTTGTGTCTGATCTGTAGGCATGCTAATGTAGCAGAGCTGAGTCACCTGGCAAACGCCGTATGTGGACCTCCAGGCAGGGCTGCTTAAGCATAGGGCAAACAGTGCATCTGCATAGGGCCTCTTATCAGCGGCACCCATTTTCAACCGTATCCGCAGCCTCAGGGCGCAGATACGGATGAAAAGTATGGGGAAGCATAAGAAAATTATACAAGTTATACTCTTGTACGCCCGGCAGCTGCAGTCTCCACAGTTTTTGCTTGCTTGTAAATTGAGATCATGAAGAAGCTGGACAAAGGAGTGCAGCCTGCTGGATTAAGTGAGTATTCGGATTTTTTTGCCAAAATAAGTTTAATGATGGGACCCCCCTCTGCAACACAACACATTTTTTTCTAGGCCACACCCACATTATGTTAGGCCACGCCCTTTGTTTAATAACCATGCTCATTAGTGACCCTCTCATAGTAACAGTGCCTCTCGGTGTTCCTTTCACTGTAATAGTATATCTCTAATTAATACATATCAGTTCTACATAGTGATTACAGTTACTTCCCAGTGATGTTATCTCTGATTGGTGTCATTCTCTCATCCTTTTCTTCTCTATCTGGCCCCAGACTGTCATGATGACGTCTACTCGTCACAACTTGTCTTTGCAGAATTTGACACATAGAAATCTTCGCTTCCTTGCTTTTCCATCAACCTTCCTATGTTTTTCATGCCTCTGGACAATCCATAATGCCCCAGATAGTAATTAGGCCCCACATAGTAAATGCTGCTTTTAGTGCACTCCACACAGGGAACGTGCCCCCTATTCAGTACCTATGAGTTACAATGCCCCTTTTCTGTTAGAACTACAAACAATCAGTGGCCTCAGTGGCCATGTACCATACTGCTGACATTATCACTGAGCCATGATGTCAGTACAAAGAGCATGTGACTATTTTGGCCATTGATTGGTTGTAGGGATGGTGCACTCTTTGGTGCACGTAAGGTAGTGGTGAGGCACCTCCATTGGAATGTTCTTGATTTTTTTGACATGTGCAGTAAAAGTTTATTGTTGTGCTGTAAGTAACATTGTACGGCGCAGTGGTATCAGATCGTCCAATATACTGTAGAACACGTGTGAAGGTATGGCCTATCTATCATGGTTAGGGAAAGAAGTGAACCCCAAGATGCTGGGGCAGAATGGGGTACAAGAGCATTGCATGTTCCACGTGACACAGGGGAACTGTATATATTGGGATCCTGTGCCTGTCTTTTTGCTTGGGGCATACTAGTGTGAAACACTGTGGAAGCTTTCTTAGAACGTCCAGAGAGAGCGTTATGCAGTGGTCTGCTGTGATCTGTAGCTGGGCTTCATATACCAGACTTGATACAGATAGCCATACAAGTGGAGGTGTGGAAAGCACCCAGAGTCCGGTGTGTCAGCAGAGAAGAGTGATGCAAGCACATCGTATGCAATACATATATAGAAATTATCTATGTATATTATTGCTGGACTTTGTAAATGTTCCTACTGGAATGTTCAGAGAGGTCACATGGCTGTGTTTTTTACTCTAATTTAGCTGGTGTGGCTTAACAGGACCTGAGTTGCCCGTTGATTGGCTGATAGCCTTGGTATAAAGAGCAAGTCCAGGCTCTGGGCAGGGTAAGGTTTTGCAGAAAGCAGAGAGCCTTGTGAGGAGTGAGCTGCCCCTGTGCTATTGCAAAGCTGGGTTTTCATGTACCAGAAAGAGAAAGAGCGCAACTCAGATTCCTGGAGTGGCACTCCCCATCTGTTGCGAAGTAGGTGTGGGAGGGGGATCTGCTAGCCATCCAAAGAAATGTCCGCTATGATTACCGACTGCATGTGCCAAACCATCACTGGGAGAGACAGCGTCTACATATTAAAGTTTTGTTGGTGTATAATTGTGAGTATCATTTCTCATTACTGGTAAAATAGATTATTTTGACTTCATCAATGCCCAGCCTCCCCAAATGTCCTGTGCTAATAATTTGGTCAGAGGACAGTGACTGCATATGTTCTTTAGCAGATTTTGTTATTTGGTTAACTGAAGTTCCTGCAGGACTAAGTTACTTCAGAGGAGATTCAACCAGCATCTCTGAAGCTAGTTACTCCCCCTGGCCAGTATTACCGTTTTTTGACAATGCTAATTCTAAATGGCATGCGCAATATTAAGGACACCCTTAGGGAAGATATCACCACTGCCAAGTTTGGGCAAACCAACCTTGTAATGTTCAACACACTGTCTAAGGCCCAATGTCCATGGACGGATTTGATTTGTGGAATCCGAGAGGGGCACCCGCACGGAAGATCCGCAGTTTAAGCTGCCCATAGGGAAGCATGGGTGCCTGCATCTCAATTAACATGTGTAGGTTTGTCCTCCAGAGTCCGTGTGCAGAAAACAAATCGCAGAATGCTCCATTTTAGCGTGGATTCTGAGCGGACAACTTCCATTGAAGTCAATGGAAGCCATCCGATCTGCGGCCCGTTTGCAATTGACATTTGAAAAAAATATCTGTTCTGTTCATGTCTGATGGCGAGCCTTCCGGACTATCCGCAGTACAGAAAATGTGAGGTACGCATGGACGCCATTGCTAGCAGGGTCGGATTCTACTGCGGGCTCCCACATGTGGAATCCGACCGGCTCTGGGCCATGAGGCTGTACCATGTAACTAATTTCTGCACAAAATAAAGAATCAAGATTGCAAGTTGCCTGGCCCTTGCCATCCTTCATGTTATACCCTTGCATCTGGCTGGTCTACCAGCTTACAATGCTACAAACAACGGAATACCAAAGAGTTAAAGGGTTATTCCTAGAGATGAGCGAGCACACTCGGTTAAGGCAGTTACTTGAGCGAGCATCACTCTTCTACTCGTCCGAGAAAATTCGGGGGGGGGGGGGGCGGAGTGGGGGGAAGAGTGAGAGAGATTGTTTCGGACGAGTATGCAGTTTCTCGAGAAGAGCGATGCTCGCTCAAGTAACTGCCTTAACCGAGCGTGCTCGCTCATCTCTAGTTATTCCCATTTAATAAAGTGATGGCATATCGTTAGCTACCATGACTTTGTGTTTGGTGGGGGTCTGATCTCCGAGACCCTCACTGGTCCTGAGAATGAAGAGATTGCCTCACTAAATCAGTTCTGGGGCCCCTTTCCTCCATAGGGGTGCTCCCAGCCACATGACTATGCAGGGAGCTGCAGCTGGCTCCATTCACTTGATGGGGATGCTCCTTTAAATGTCAAGTTCAGCTCTGCTAAATCTGTACACACATAATTAAATTAATAGTCTTGAGCGAGGAGCAGATATTCACACGAGCGGCGTCGGTATGCTGAACATGGACACTACAGATGCCAATGACACTGGAGCTTTTCCACAATCGCCTTTGAGTACATTCTGTGCTGTGCAAATCTTAACATGAAGTAATGTGCTTCCACCGTGTCTTCCCCTTACATGACGTCTGGAGATTTAGTGCAGCGTACTGCAGAGTGAACGGGCAGCGTGCTAGAACATGTACATACACCACTGGATATAAAAGGGTCCAGGACAGGTCAACATAAAGACATGTCCGCTCCCCCAAGCAATTCCCCTTTTACATGAACATTAACCCCATCACCACTCTAGACCAAAAAGTATATATCACTTAAACTCTTCACCACACTAGACCACCAGGGACATGTTAACCCCTTAGTGGCTGGCTTAATTTGTGACTTAAAGGGGTTGTCCCGAGGCAGCAAGTGGGTCTATACACTTCTGCATGGCCATAATAATGCACTTTGTAATGTACATTGTGCATTAATTATGAGCCATACAGAAGTTATAAAAAGTTTTATACTTACCTGCTCCGTTGCTGGCGTCCTCGTCTCCATGGTGCCGACTAATTTTCGCCCTCCGATGGCCAAATTAGCCGCGCTTGCGCAGTCCGGGTCTTCTTCTTTTCTGAATGGGGCTCCGTGTAGCTCCGTGTAGCTCCGCCCCGTCACGTGCCGATTCCAGCCAATCAGGAGGCTGGAATCGGCAATGGACCGCACAGAAGCCCTGCGATCCATGAAGACAGAGGATCCCGGCGGCCATCTTCAGCAGGTGAGTATGAAGACGCCGGACCGCCGGGATTCAGGTAAGCGCTGTGCGGGTGGTTTTTTTAACCCCTGCATCGGGGTTGTCTCGCGCCGAACGGGGGGGGGGGGGTTTAAAAAAAAAAAAAAACCCGTTTCGGCGCGGGACAACCCCTTTAAAGGCCAAACTATTTTCATAGGCACACTGCAAGAGTGATAACTTGCGATAAGCCATAGGAGGGCTTGTTTTTTGTGCATAGTTTTTTTTTTTTATGGCACCATTCTGGGGTCTGCAATGTGTTGTAGAACTTTTATGACTTTTTTTGGGTGGAAATGGAGAAAAAAAAACCTGAATTTCCTCCATTGTCTTTTGGGTTTTGTTTTCGCTCTGTTCATCATTCCATAAAAATAACATGATGATTTCATTTACTTGGATCAGCAATATTACTGCGATACCAAGTTTATATCATTTTTTTTAATTTTTTACTACTTTAGCACAAAAAAGCATATTTTTAAAGGAAAACAACTGAATCTGTATCGCCAGATTCTGAGACCAATAACATTGTTATTTTTCTTGCAGGAAGAGTTGCAAGTTTTATTGGTACCAGTTTAGGGTACATGTGAGTTTTAGATTGCTTTTTATTGTGTTTTTGGGAGCCGAGGAAAAGAAACATAACAATTCTGACATTACTTTTTAAAATTATTTTTATGGTGTTCATCACATTTGATAGATAATAAAATCTTTTCATTGTGTGGGTCATTACAAATGCAGTAAGACCTATTATGTGCTGCTAAAAAGAAAAAAAATGGTTATTTAAAGAGGTTTTCAAGTACTAAAGTATTGATGTCCTATTTCCAGGGTGGGTCATCAAGATCAGATCGGTTGGGGTTTAAATCCTTGCTGGTGATACAAATCCAGTGATATGCTGGTAGTACACAGTTCTGTACACTATGCAGTGGCTGGAAAAGGTATTGCAGTCTCAGTTTCATTCTGCTCTTATTGGGGGAGGAGAAACTGTGATAAAAGAAACTGAAAGTAAAAAGTCTTATTATCTAGATGGTGCCTGATACGTATCACACAGGAAGTTGTATTGCAGAGAAGTTCCTGCAATAACTCCAAACATTTTTGGTATCATCTGTAGTCTTTTTGCACCGTTCTGCTGTTTCCATAGTTTCTGCCACTGCAGTTCCCTGAAGCTCTTGAATGTTTGCAGTTTCCTTTGCCTAAAAGCAGATTTTAGCTCTCTCCAAAGATTTTCAATTGGGTGGAGATAAGGACTCATCGCTGGACAATTTAAAACAGATTTTTTTTCCTTCTTTACCATTTTTGTGTACTTTTGGATGAGTGTTGGGTCATTATCCCGCTGTAGGACCCATTTTGCTTGACATAAACCTATTTTTTTTTTACACTTGGGAGCACATATCTCTAAAACACTCTGATATTTCATTGCTTCTGTAACACGTTCAAGGCCTTCAGAACCTAGACATAGCAAAGCATCTCCACAACATCATGGATCGTCCTCCATGTCTCACTGTAGGTCAGCTGCACTGTTCTTTATAGGCTTCATTCTGTCATCTATAACAATAATGGTAAGCATTGCCAAAGAGCTGTACTTTGGTTTCATCTGCCCATATAGAACTTTTCCCAGAAGGATTGTCACTTTTCTATGTCAAACCGTATATGCCTCTCTTTAAGCAGTGGGGTCCTCCTTAGCCAGTGTGTATCAAGAAATCACTGAGGCAGTGGGAACATACTATTCAAAAATGCCCTTCACAGATAGGCACCCTTAAAACTTAACTTTTAATAATTTAAAACTAAGACCTATGGGCCAAACAAAAGATAGACATGGCATACAAACAATATCCCCCCGGGTCAGTAACCAGGGTCACTCAAAAGGAGCCTCTACAAGTGCTCCCTCATTGGGGGAACCAATATGAATACATAGGCTATAGGGGTCTTCCAGTAGGATGAACACCCCAGGAGATAGAGCATTAGATGCTCCAGTCACTACCAGAGCTGAAGTCGCATCATGTCTGATGCTCTGGTCGCATTCAGAGCTAAGGTCGCCTCAAGTCTGATACTACACTCACATGTCAGAATGACTAATGCAGCTCTTCTATGCTTTAATATGAGGGCACGCCTCCTGCTGGGGGTTAACCAATAGATGCTGTGTGTAGGCTCTGTGCAGTATACACAACTTAGCTGTCTCCATTACGACCTCCATTTTATTGGTCAGTGTGCAGTGGGGAGTGTGACAAGTGAGGTTTTTTGGCTGTCCTCACTGCTACTTTGCTATTTTGAATTTGCCACTCTTCTTGGGCTTGGGAGGATTGGACTCTGGGCTCTAGTTTGGTGATCTGGGATGATTTGGCCTAGGGTTACTTTAGCAGAGTTCATCACATAGTGAGATCTATATATGCAAGCAGTTTATGTTATTTTAAATGTGTTGCTCTTCTTGGGCTTGGGAGGATTGGGCTCTAGTTTGGTGACCTGGGGTGATTGGGCTGGTATTAGTGTAGTATGTCTACACCAGAAGTATGGGTTGGCCGGGCTCACCTACAGGTAATGCCCCAACCTGGCAAAAGCTCTCAATTGGCGGAGACATACTACACTAGAACCTCTCAGTACTAGTAGGCGCCTCCCAGCTCTGGAATGACTACAGCCAGGAAGCTTTTGTACAGTCTTCCCGATTGGTGCTGGACTGGAGGTCTGACACTCCGACACTGGGCTGAGACTTAGCTCCAGCATTACTACAGCCAGTAAGCTCCCGGACACTCCTCCTGACTGACCGGTGCCGGACGGAAGGGGCTGACACTCCGGCACTGGTTGGGATGCGGAGGGCTGACACTCTGGCACCGATAGGGATAAGGGGGAGAGCTGTGAGCCACCTACTAGTACTAAGTAGTAGTAGTGTAGTATGTTTCCGCCAATCGGTAGCATTTGCCAGCTTGGGGCGTGACCTGGTTGTAACCTGTAGGTGAGCCTGGCCGACTCATACTTTTGATGGAGACATACTACACTAATACCGACTGGGCTTAGGGATACTTTAGCATAGTTCATCACATAGTGAGATCTATGTATGTAAGCAGCTTACTAGTGGTAGGTAATTTATCTGGTTACCCTAGAGTAGATCTTCATGTATCTGTAGTGCATCTACTCTAGTGCTTGATCATTATTAGCACTTAACTTAAGATCTATAAGGTTCCTGATGAGGTCTGATATCTGTCTGAAACATGTCAAACCATTTACGCTGCTCATCAGATTCAATTCTAAGAATCATGTTAGTAAGATCCTAGAAAAAGAACCGTTTCTTCTAGCTTCGTCGAAGTCTGGAAGTATCAGTTTATTGCCCTAAATAGGGTGGTTCTTCTTTTAGTGGCTCAACTAGGCACTCGGTTGATAGGCAGGAAGAGGACGTAAGAATATAGGTTATCGAGATCCCTTACATCTACTATGCTAGATGCATCAGAACTGATTCCATCTAATTCATGCACCTATCTATTCTCTTATAGTGCCTGGTAATATATTTGGCACTATCGATATCGGGCACTCTAGATAGGAGTATAACGTTTGTTTGTTATGTCTTTCGTTTGGCCCATAGGTTTTTGTTCAGTGTGTGGTGTATGATATGGGTTGAAACCATCACTTCAGATGTCTCCAACTCAGCTTGAAATTCTTTAGATGTTGTATGTGGTTTCTTTGTCATAATTTGAACCAACTTTTGTAGAATTTTCTCATCCATTTTCCACCACATCCTTGAAGGTTTTAGATTGTTCCATCAGTAGCAAACGTCTTGATATAATTTTGAACATTGATGTCAGGAGGCTGAGGTCCTTGTAGATAGTCTTGTACCCCTTACACTTATGCTTGGTGATGATAGCATTTCTGGTCAGCTTAGACAGCTCTCTTGACTTTGTCAAACAAATCTCACAATTTTAAGTATCAAAACCAACATTCATAGGCTGATAAAAGTCATGTGAGTATATGGAGGGTAGGTTCTCTCTTTTTGTTTGTTGATGTTTCATTGCTTAGTTGTGTCTGGGCACAATGTGGACTGACTGGCTCTGAGCGGGAAATCGCTAACTAGAAACCGGATGGTGAGCAGAGCAAGGTTGACGACATGCTATGCGGACATGCTTAGCAATGTCTCCTGCAGAGCTGCTGACTTACTAAAAAAGTTACCCTATGGACGTGAAGTGTGAAGAGTGAACCATGTCTGCAAAGGAAGTGGTTTGACCTCCTGAGACCTACTGCTTTTTTGACCAATGAACCCAGTTACCATGTGAGCCTTGTTTTTACACAATAATACATAGCATTATACTCTATGTATAGACCCAATGTTAAGCTCTTGCAATAACCGGCCTGGTAATGGCTGATTATGGACTTATTTGGTGATGGGAAGTGCTTCTTGAGTTTTTTTGTCTGTTGTTCAATGTTTGTTAAAGTTTATCTAACAAGATCATTTATGACCTTTCTCAGTAGCTTCTGCACTAGCACCACACTTGGGGCCTACTATAAGTCGAGGACCTCAACGGAACCAGGTTGGCTGGAACCAGGCCATGGGGCACTGCTAATATCACCCCCAATGTACATGGTACGGGAAGCCATGGTGACTCTGCAGGAGCTGGGCCTTTCGCACCCAATGAGTGCCACACTCCTCCAAACAGCAGGGAAGAACCCAAGCCTGTACCCAGTGCCCATCTATATAAGCAGTGAAAGGTGGAGACAGGCAAATCTAATTTCTAATTAATCACATTGTCTGATTTTGTCTTTTTTGCCATTAATCATGTTCTGGAATTATTCTCAGTTTCATATTGTTTTATCCTCCAAAGTCCATATCTTGTTCTTTTTGTGTCTTGCGCTTTTCTATGCCACAATATGAGTTTTTATACAGGGGTGAGTCAAAAATTATCCACACTCCAGTTAAATTAAAACTTCTGTTAGCCGCACTGTCTTATCAGCGTTTTCCGTTGTAGGTTGCTGTCTCCGCAGTTACTGCTGTGCAGGTAGGACAGTGTTACATTAGTTCATTTGTGACTGCAGTGCAAGAAAAAATGGCCGCCCCACTTGTGATTTGCATGAGTGAACAGCAGTGTGCAGTGATTCGTTTTTTGTGGTCCGAGGGTATGTCCGGTGCCAATATTTGTTGAAGACTTTGTGCACAGTATGGAGAGAGCATTTGGTTGCACAGTAGTGTATATGAGTGGATAGAGAAGTTCAAGGAAGGTTGCGCAAGTGTCAGTCATGAAGAAGGAGCCGGGTGCCCGTCTTCATCCATGACTGATGCCAACATTGACTGTGCACATGAACTGATTCTGTTGGTTAGATGGGTGACAATGGATTATGTTGCAAATCATTTGTAAAGTGGTCCTGGCTTTGCCTATGCAATAATTCACGACAGACTTGGGTTTCAAAAAGTTTGTATGAGATTGGTACCTGAAACAACTCACCTAAAAGCACAAATAGAAGCGGCTGGACATCTGCAAACAAAATTGGCACCGATACTCTAAGGAAGGTGAAACCTTCTTAAAAAGAATAATTACTGGTGATGAGACATGGATTCATCACTATGAGCCTGAGAGTAAACGGCAGAGCATGAAATGGAAACATCCTCAATTGCTAACCAAGAAAAAATGAAAAAGTCAGCCATCAGGTGTAAATGTGATGCTTACAGTTTTCTAGGATTTTGAAGGGCTAGTATTAAAATACTATCAGGAAAAAGGTTCAACAATCAACAGTGCTCGTTACAGTGTGATACTCACTGAGGAACTGAAGCCTAAAATTCAAACAAAGTTCAGATGACTGCTACACAAGGATGTTGTACTTTTGCATGTCCGCAGACCGCTGTCCATACTGTGGACACTTTACAAAAACTTTGTTTCAAGGTGTTAAAGCATCCCCCTATAGTCCTGATCTTGCCTCATTGGACTATTACCTGTTTGGTCCACTGAAAGAAGAGGATGAAGATTCACATCTGATGAAGAGAAGAAGACAGAAATTCTTTCAGGGGACATTTTACATTGCACACTTGATATTCAGGAGTGCCAATAATATTTACGTACACATCTGTATCATAATCCCTGATCATTACATATAACCATATATATATAGCCACATTTCACTTATTTTATTGTTATTCTGTTTTCATCTTCAATTTCATTACTAAACAGAAGCCAAAACTGCAGTACAATGACTTCATGTGTAACATTATTCTCTGACAGTTTTAGTGCCATATCCGACAGCTTTACAGTAAGTTGGGGGCTCAGTGATATGTAACCAAGTCCTCTGAGGCTGCTGTAGGTCCGGCACAGTATCCCCGGCGTTGTGTTACTATTTATTATGTGTTTTAGATACAATCATTGCTCTCAGCTCTCTGACTAAAACGGCTGTCTGGGAAAAAATGTCTAGCCGATGGTCAAAAACTAAAGAAAATATTTGTGTTTGGTAGAGCGTGATGGACGCGGAGTCCACATGGTGCGGAAAACTTCTATGTGGGATCTGCAGCTGAGTTGACATATGCTGTGGATTTTAAATCCCCATCATATCAATTCTTTGCTGCAGATTTCAATGCAGATTTTACCACTTGACATGTAAAGGGTGAAATCCACAGCATATTTGTACCTAAACTCTTGGCAAGATCTACACCCCTTGTGCTGATTTGACCGCTGTGGATTTTCTGCTGTGAATATGGCCCATGTGCTCATACTCTTAGGGCCATGTCATTATTGAAGCTTCCCTTTATAGTAATTAGACTTATGACCCCTTAGTGCGGCTTAAAATCACGTGACAAATGTTCTGTGGATCAGATTCAGTGTGAATCCACATTAAATGAGAAATTCCAGGAATCTGAGTGACATCCCATGAGATCTGGTCATCGGTGCTAGACTAGTCAGGGCCAGGATTTCACTGCCAAACGTGTGGGGTTTTCTCTTGCGGCAATGTTGAGAGTATACGGAAAATGGTGTGATAAAGGAAAACATCCATCAAAAGGGGATCCTGTGGATGGAAAGAACTAATCATTGAAAGGCGGATGTCAAGAACTGTTTTGACAAACAGGTGGTATGGGAGGAAGACAAGGAACAAAGAGTGTGGCAGCAGCAACAGAGTAGCAGGAGTGTGTACTTGTGGCTCAGGAGTAGTTGCAGGAGGCTGCAGAGAACAGCAGTGTACATGGCGGTGGCCATTGCAGGGGGTTGACCAGAGCAATGTCCCTATTCTGGGAGAGCAGCCCTAGAGAAGAGCCATGATGACCTGGTGAAAGGGCCTGATGACCTGAGCCCGATGATGAAATCGAACCGCGTGGAAGGAGTGGGGATTCAGCTTTCGAAGGAGCAGACAGCACCATGGACCCAAGACGAGGACAGCTGCAGGATATGTAATACTGGTACAACAACATAAGTGTTCATATACTAGGGACAATGACAGACGAACGTATATGACACCTCAGATGAGACCATGATAATTGGGGACTATGACGAACTGTGTTTGGGTTAAGAGAGTACGTAAGAGTAGTAATGTTATGTGTAGTCACTGGATATTGCTGTTTGAAAATATTGGTTGTGACGGGGGACAGGATGCATCATAGCAGTCTCATCTGAGCTAATTTGGGTAGATGCTAGACAAAAGTGTGTAGGAGACATATTGAGGCACCTACGGTGCATTGAGCCAGCAGTGACATGGGGCCAAAATTTATAACATACTCCGGCACCTATGGTGTGTGAGACTGCGATGTTAGTCATGCTGCGGACTTTCGGGAAATAGTATGGAGTACAATGATGAGTATGGAGTACAATAAGAATAGTGGTGAGTTATGAAAATGTCGAAGTGCCTTGTCCTGCCGAAGGGTTCCCCCGATGCAGATATGTAATATGTATGTTAAGTGTAATTTCCAGTTAAGTGATACATAACGTTCTAGTATAAATACTCTCCCATGGAACAGTTAAAGGGGTTGTCCAGTTGTAAACTACTGATGGCAAATCCTCAAGATAGGTCATCAGTTGTAGTTTGGAGGGGTTCTATCACCCCACGATAAGCTGTTTGTGGGGCCAGTGTGCTTATGCACTGATCTGATTTCTGCAGGAAGCAGACAGCTCCATTCTCACTGCTGTGGTCAGTCTTGGTATTTTAGCTAAAGTTCCCATCCATTTCAGTGGGAACTTAACTTGCAGTACCAAGCCTGGCCACTGCACTAAGAACTGAGCTGCATGCTTCCTGCTGAAATCAGCTCAGTACACAAGTGCATCGGCCTGGCAAATAGCTAATCAGCTATTAAGCCAAATGAGGTGCCAACGTGTGCGGGTTTGCGGATTGTTTTGTGCATACCTGCGTGTACATATGTACGCATTTGAGCACCTCCCATACACCTCTATGGGGCTCTTTGGTGCGCCAATCCACACAATGCAGAGCTGGTCCTATTTTTTTGCGCTTGCAAGAACTGTGCGTGCAAAAAAAAAAAAAAAGAATGAACCCACTGAAATCAATGGGTTCTATCCTCCGTGTATTGCGTGCACGATTTTTCCGCGCTCAAAAACACACTAAAGTGCAGTCGTCTAAAGAAGCCCTCACATGAATGTATTTGTGCATGTGCAATTCCGTCAAGCAAAAAAAACTGCAGCATGTACTATTTACACAGAGAGAGAATGCATCTTGAACTCATTAAACTAATTGGCCATTTCAATGACTGAGAGTATCGGTGTGTGGTTTTTTTGCGTCCACCATTACGCACAACTTAGGTGTGCAAAGAGTACAGAAATAAACACTGTTGCTCACGCAAATAAGCAGCGCCCCATGCACAAATATGCGCGCAAGTATGTATACACTCATGTATCCTGTCTAAGGCTTGCAGAACTCCATCCACGCACTTGCTGCAGTAACAGTTCCTCTCACACATATCGGGAGGGGGTAACATCACTCCTTAACGAGAGAGGAGACTTATAAGGCCATCTCTGCTACTCTGGGTAATATGCAAATAAGGAAGAGGGAACAATACCTCTGCAGCTCCACCTATTGGATGGCAGCATTTCTTCAAATCAATGCCTGACCCTTTAGACAGGTCTTTAGAGCCATGATTGGAATTGAAAATCAAGCCAGAATCCATACACAGACAGCTGTTTCGGGGGTTTTGCCCCTCATCAGTGTGCAGTAGGATCCTGGTTTGGCTAGTGAAAGGCCTATGATGTGGGTCAGGAGGGGTATCATCACTCCTTAAGGAGAGCACCAAGAAGGTGAGTGAGGAGACTTATATGGCCATCCAAGCTTCTCTGGGAAATATGCAAAAACAGGAGATGGAAGAATACCTCTGCAGTGATGTTACCCCTCCCGACCCACGTCATAGGCCTTTCACTAGCCAACCCAGGATCCTACTGCACGCTGATGAGGGGCAAAAACATTGAAACAGCTGTCTGTGTATGGATTCTGGCTTAGTTTTCAATTTCTAATCATTGCTCTAAAGACCTGTACGGGGGTCAGGCATTGATTTGAAGGAATGCTTGAGTTTTTAGTTTTTGCAAAAAACTTTTGAAACAGATCTCCTGAATATGAATGTTAGTAAATTATACAAATTTAGGTTAAGAAAACAAAAAAAACCCTAAAATTAAATAATACTAAAAACTAAAACTAAATAATAGCTACAATTAGACGTAGTACTACTAATAATACAACAATTTTCTGCCCACTACTATGTAAATATTCAGGTCCTTTATCAGCATGTTATGGATGGTGCCTGGACACTTTTTATAACTTGGTATGTTGCCAGTAGACCGACCCTCAGAAGCCATAGAGTCAAAGCTACCCACATATCCATATATTTCCCATGGTGCATTGCCACGATAGGTTAGGGCACCTATAATTTTGGAAACGGAGATCTAGAACACTGATATGTTGTAAAGTTTACTCCAACTCCTCCCAGTATTCTTTTTTAAGACTTCAAATAAAATGATACAACTGCTGAATACTAACAGCAATGCTAAAAGCTGCATGTTGCACTTTATATGCTGTAGAACTACAAGTAGCAGGCTGTCATGTTACCTGAGGTGGTAACAGTGTATGTGGACTTATGGTATCATCAGATGTGTGATCTGTAGCTGCTGGGCCCTGATGTAAAATATGTACCAGTACTCCCACGCCCCACCCCTCCCAATTATAATGCTTAATTTCTAGTACTGGTCTCAGTGCTAGAAATGTATCCGCCCATCTACAGGGGTGCAAGAAGTGTCGTCATTGGACAGTTGGGCAATGGAAGACCGCTCTATGGAGTGATGAATCTCACTGCTCCATCTTCACATCAGATGCAGGTACCTGGGTGTGGAGGAGCCTGGGGAACACCTTTTACCTGAGGATAGGTCATCAATAGTTGATTAGCCAGGGTCCACTGCTCGGTATCCCGACCAATCTTCTGGGTGGGCGCATTCTGTCAGCATTGCAATAACAGAGGTTGGAGTGGAAGCCTCTGCGCCAGCTTCCCATGTAGTAGAAACCAAAAAGTGGCAACAGCACTCAAAATACATTTACTATCAGAAGTATACATACCTATAATAAATACTCTAACCACATTAAATAATGTAGTAGCCGGCGCTTGTAAGTGCAGGCACAGCTCTCATTGAAATCCATGGCTGCCCCCTGTTACAGCAGAGCTGCAAGTTCCTAGCAGACCCTGATAAGCTCTGCCAGTGACTAGTGTCACTACAGTTGATGTTTTCCTCCGTAACTGCTCCTATGGATGCCCCAACTACAATGGAAAAGTGTCAAATAAAAAAACCCAAAAACAATGTGAAAGTCCCCCAGAGGTCTTATAAGACATCATAGGGGACATAGATGGTAAAAAAAGAGTTATAAAAATAAAGTAAAAATATATAAATACAAAAAGAAAATGACCCAGCCGACGCCAACCGAAACCATTGCTGCATGCGCCCTGTAATTCATAACTGTACATATTATGTATCAAAACGTCCAAAACAAAATAAGGAACCCATTCTATTACTTTATTTTAGCGTAAATGTACTAATAAAAAAAAAACTACAAATGTTAAAAAAATCTTTTTTTTAACCTTTTTTTTACTGCCAATAAAACTGAAAAACTGAAAAAAAAAGTCAGTGAAGAAAGATGTAAAAATGTACCCTTATATCCCAGAAAAAAAAGTAGCAAAAAAGCAAAATTAATTGTTATTAGCTGAAGGAAAAAAAATAGGGCAGTAAAACCACCACAGGGGTAAAATCCCTAAAAAGTGTCTGGTCTTTAAGGTGTTAATTAGACCACATAGCCTGGTATCCTTTAGTGTTAGGACCCATCCATAAGCATAGTTGCCTAGATGCTGGTTGATGGGCCAATATACTTTGATCAAACTGTACACTAAGAACCATTAGTTCTCATTGTGTCAGCATGTGGCTCCTGCATTCTTCAGATTTCATTCCATGGGAAACCAGGGAATACAGCAGTAATTACTTTCACGCTATGATAAAATCTCAGTGCAGACTGCGCTATTTTCCTGTTCAAGAAAACGGAACCAAAGCAAACTAAAGTCTTCCCATTTGCTTTCCTTTTTATTTGAAACCCGATTAAAATTAATGGATAAAAAAAACGGATAATTTTTTTGCCGTTTTATTTCAGTTCCTGTCCTCCAAAAATGGAGCAGAGGGACAGAGACCCCGAACTGCGCCCTAACGCAGGTGTGAAAACAGTCTAACTTGGATATTTTTTTTGAGCATGTTTCTTTAGCTTTTTCTATGTCCCTGTAGGGATTGGAATCTGCGATCCTATGATCACTTAGATAATACACTGCAGTACTTTAGTATCACATTACAAACTATGGCAGAAATGGAGGCCACTATCAGGCCCCTAGTTGCCATGACAAACCAACCACCCTCTGCAATTAGTATGACATTAGAGAGGGAGCTCTCTCCCTTTGTAATTGCTTACGTCCCACAGTCATCTTTGATCCCAGCCGTAAACATTAATCGCAGTTTGTAAGGGGTTATCTCCCATTCTGGCCATTGCAGCGGCACCTCAACTGTAAGCTATAGCTGTCTCTCACCACCATGTATGGCATTTTGTTCCATTACATGTTCTCTTCTGGCCATTTCCTTAAAAGCCCAGTGATCCCTCATCTACAACTGTCCAGTCTCCTACATCCTACTGATCACCAACGCAGCTATAAACTCCATCTAATGACAAATACATCATGGCTAATCCCCTCCTTTCTACACCTGTTTCCATATTAAACTTTCACTACTAGTAATTCCCCTCCTAACTTCACTATGTCTACGACCCGATACAAGGTTATCATGTGATTGGCTCTGCTGTCAGCTTCAGATGTTTTTACCTCCTGTAGTTCATGGGTCCAAATCAGCATATAAACATGTCAATCAAACACTTGAATCACAATACAAGACACCTACTAGGTCTGATGATAGAAAGGACACAAACATATCCTACTGAGGCAAAGCCATGTTACCACCATTACTGAACTAGCTTAAATATAGTTGATCCACAAAATTAGGCAACCCAAACCCCAAGCAACATAAGTATGTTGAGATTTGTGTACTGATTGTCTCCACTCTACTGTATATATTAACATGAATGGGAATTCCCCCTTCTCCACCCCAATACTGGCTGTACACTGTATATCCATTTCGTATATCATTACCATACCAGTTAATAGAATGATCTAATCCAGTTATGCACTGGTCAGATAATGATCGTTCTGTATGTGTTTAACATACATTTTGTCATTTTCCATTACCTGCCCATTTTTGTCCAATAATTCCCCCCTGTGGGGAAAAATCCTTACTAGGTAGCAAGCCATGACAGATGACTGCATGGTGAAGTGGGATCCATCAACATTTGGTCATCGTTGTCTCCTTTTTAATTTCATTGTACTGAGTAGTACATGCAGTGATAAGCTGGCTTTATGGTCCACAATAAAAGAGCAGAAATGAGATTGCTTGGGTAAAATTTGCCAATGCCAGTTAGAGCCATTAATGTTATTTTTCCATGTAGGAAAGAATGGAGGAAGTTAAGAGCTCAATTGGTTGAGAGTCCCACTAAGGCTGGACACCCACTGGCGATATTTTCTATCTTGTGCTGTGAGAGCAAGTGAAAACACTCGCCTCACAGCGCAAGAAAGACGCCGGAATAAGACCGGGATATCGCCAGCCATTGCAATGGGGCCATTGGCAGCAGCGCTAGCCCCATTGAAAAGATATTGAGAATACCGCAGACTTCTGCCACAGCTGTGGCAGGAGTTTCCTTCATTCCTGTGGGGACCGCGGGGATGAAGGAATCCTCTGTCACAGCTGTGGCAGAAGTGCAGCATGCTACCCCATTGCTTTCAATGGGATCGGCGCTGCTGCCGATCCCATTGAAAGCAGTTGTTTTTGGCACACCCTGCAATATGATTTTCGGGGAAGGGCTTGAAATATAAGTCCTTCCCTGAAAATCATCAATTAGTGGTAAAAAAAAGTAAAAAAAAAAAAACCTATCCGCCACTCAGACGCGTCCTCCGGCTGGCTCCCCGACACTGCTATCCAGCACTTTCACTGAAAGGGCTGTGCTGATTGGCTGAGCACTCAGCCAATAACAGCTAGTGCTTAGCTATTCATGAATGAATAGCATGAATGGCAGAAGTCCGCGGTATTTTCCATATCTGGCCCCATTGAAACGACTGGCGATATCCCGGCGTCATCCCGTTTTTTTTCTCGCACTGCCAGGCGAGTGTTTTCACTTGCTCTCGCAGCGCAGTGGAGAAAAAAACGCCAGTGGGTGTCCGCCCTAAGGATGGATTTTTCTGCTTTATCAAACTATACCAAATGGCCACTTTATTACAGACCCCTGTCCAGTAGCAAATTGGAGGACCTTTGGCAATTCATCATGGCATCCATCCACAAGTATCAGAGGACTCAGAGTGTTCCAAGAAAACCTTTCCCACACCATTACTCCAACTATACCATCCTGAAAGGAGGGGTTCATCAATTAATGCTGTTTGTGCCAAATTTTGACCTCCCATCAGCACGGTGCAACAGAAATCTGGATTCATCTGACCAGGTGATGTTTTTCCAGTTAACTGATCCAATTTTTACCTCTTGCCATTTTATTTCCCTTAGACACACTGGTGCTGGAACTGGTCATCCTCTCTTAAAGCTCATCTATGCTAAAGAACGATGGGTTGCGCATTTGGAAATGGTAGTTGGAGCACCAGAGTTGTATTTATCTACAATTTGCTTGACTGTGCACCACCTGTTCATCAGAATAATTCTTGACATCCATCTCTAACTTGTTTAGTCACCCAGTTGTTTGCATCCACAGGATCCCCTTGGACTGGATGTTTCTGCTCAAACGCACCAGTCTTGGAAAGTTGACAGATTTTTAAAATCTTGACCCAAGCTAGTCTAGCACCGATGAACAAGCCTTGGAAGTTTCTCAGATTCCTGGATTTTCCGGCTTGCTTTTATATAATGCCTACTTGTGGCTGCAACGTGCATTGCTTTGCATTTGTAAAGGGTGAGATAAATGAAGACTGCATTTTATTTTTGCATACCTCTGGTGCCTTGGATTTTTCTCCATATATTACTATAAATAGTGGTTTTGTGGAAAGACCACACCGAGTAGCATGAAAGATCAGTTAGTGCATGGGGAACAATTTTACTTTCTTACCTTCAAAACCTACTAGACGGGAGTGATGCGTCAACTTTACCATTGGCCACCATATTTTCAGGGACAGCTGTTATGGAAAATTTTTGCATCATCAATCAAAATTGTTCCAATGATATTTCTTTTCTCGGGATCCACAGACTCGGTAACCTAGATCTCATTGAAAATACAGTGAAGCACATCTGGTTGCACTTACATACAGAAAAATATTTGTCATTTTGTAGAGTGCTCCAAAAAAAAAAAGTCACGGATTCAACGTGTGGTTGACAAACCCGCCATAAAAATGTTCCCAACTTCCAAAGCCGTGCTATCCAAAATTATATGTACTGTGTGAAGGAATGCACAATCTTTTCATGCTAATATATCAGATTGAAAACGACAGCAAGTGTGAAATCTAAAGACCAGACGCAGCACAATTGGATGCTAGGACGTGGCATCCATAAGAATCGGCCAAGTATGTTGAAAACAATATGTTAATTCGAGTATCAAAAATCATTTGAAGCAAAGTATATGGCAAGGATTCCATGAGAAGATACCAACAAGAGTTCGAGGTGATGTCAACTTTTTGAAAAATATCAGTAAGAGTCGATGGTTCACAGTGTTTCGATACACTCTATACACCCCATTCCCTCAACTTTGGGCCTCATACTTTATAGGTCTCAAAGGTAATAACAGGTTTCCCTTAAGTGGCTACTATACTGTCTCTAACATTGGGACAGTATAGTAGCTACTTAAAGGGAACCTGTTACTACCTTTGAGCCCTATAAAATATGAGGCCCAAAGTTGAGGGAATGAGGAGTCTGGGAAGTTGTGTTTCATACTCACTGGGTGCCCCATTCCCGCACTATGTAACCTATGTGTTGGCGCACACACAGCGTGACTCTTTTAAGACTGCTCTATGCATGCGCTTTCCCATGCAAAACGTTTACCTTGAACACCTCAGCAAGACAGGCGATTATGTATGTCTATGGTATATTTTATACGTGTTTCATGGTAGTTTTTGGTACACCTACCACAAAAGTGGTCAATGGAAGTTAGCATATAGTGTGAGGTTGACCTATTCTGCAGTCATTGCAATACATGGAAACTAATGGCTTGATGATTCCTGGTGGTGTGGCCTCATAGCCACTGCTGTGGTGGCTGTTATCATAGTTGTTCTGTTGCCTGAAGGGTCCAAGGAGATGGTCAACAAAAGCATAGTGTCACGTTGGGTTTCCAGGGACACACTGCTACAGGTGGGGTTGATTTGACTGGTTGGAGAACTCCACACCATCAGCCAGTTAGGTCAGCCATCAGCCAGCCAATCACTATCGGTCTTGTGCACATAAATACCATGAACTCGTATTAGAGGGTGCTGGCCATGTTGCCATTTATCCATTTACCTCTCAGACCGCTGGTGCTTGGAGTCATGCATGTTCTGTTTCGATGTATGTTGCATGCATGAGTTTCTGGGTGGGATTCTCTGGTGTTTGTTTGTTGAATGAACATTGATGTGTTCAGACATTAGATGTGAACTGTCCTATTTCAGTGTGTAAGTTTTATATCCCTTCTCTGGTGCTCCTACCTGTTACCATCTAGAGCAAGCCAGGCCCCTATATTTCAGGCAGTCCCTATTGGGACGATTGCCCTGCTTGTAGGTAGGGTTCTCTTTTTGGGGTTTTGGTTGTCCTATTAGAGTAGGGACTCACAGGACTAAGACCTTTGACATGGGCTTGTGAGCCTACACATTCTGGCCAAAATGCAAACCAATACCTTGTATGTACTTACTTAGATATTTCCACCTGTCTGGTAGTTTAGTACAATTGGTAAGTATGAACCCTTTCGATATGGTGTTGGGTCTCTTGTCCTTGTGGCTGTTCATATGCGCGTTCTGTTTATGTTGCTGTTGGTGTCCAGCATGTATGCATGTCTCTTACTCTTCATTTCTCCTTCCAGCCTTTATTTGGATTGTGTCCATGTAGATCGTTGTCTCCACAGCCTGCATGGTCGTAACACGTAGGAGTCAAGGGATAAGCCATGGTGGACAACACTATTTTCACATACATAGCATTACTATAACTTGAATATGGTTACAGGACAAAGAGTCAACTAAGCACGTGCAATATTTTTGGTGATTTTAGTCAAAACAGATTATTTATGGATTTCTGGTCAGCAGGGCGGCTCAGTGGTTGGCATTGTTGCCTTGTAGCGCTGGGGTCCTAGGTTTCAATTTGATGAAGGGTAACATTTGCATGGAGTTTGTATGTTCCCCCATGTTTGCGTGGCTTTGGTCTGGTTTACTTAAGTAAGGGCTGAAGGGGAAAGTTATCAAGATACTTGTCCCAGTATTCTGCTTAAAAATGTAAAAAAAAAAAACTTTGATTCTGTGTAAAAATCTGCAACTTTTTAAATTATATGTCAAGCTCATCATTTTTAAGAATGAGCTTAGTGGAAGAGGCATAGATTTACTGTTATTAATGTCAGACATTGCGCAGTACTGAAGAATATATTGGTGCTAAATAAGCAATATAATCAGTGGGAATAAATGAATATGGATTAGAAGAAAAAAAACTATGGAAAAACTGTGGAATGTGATGTTTTGAGCTTGACATATCCATGGTTCTCATCACACCCAATAAACTATATGGGCATGCTCAATCACGGCATAAACTTTCTTTGCGCTTCCTCGGAATGCATCGTCTATTGTTTTCAATTGGATAGGATGAAATGAGACAGTATGCTGTGCACGCGAGTGCGATGCATGGTTGCCTATTGAAAACAACGGGAAACACTTGCTGTTCCTTTAACCCTTTCCAATCCACTGTCTGACCTCTGAAGACATTATGATTTAAGGCTGTACAGCTCCGATGTTGGAAGACGTCCGTCAGGGGTTCTCTTACTGTATGTTGCCAACCTCTCTGCTGTCGGAGCCTATCCAATGTGTCACCTCATGCAGTACTGGCTTTAGCCAGCAGATAGCGCTGTTGTATAACAGCAGAAAAACATTAAGCACCCTAGGAAAACCAGGATACAAATTGGATTGGAAAGGGTTAATGCGGCTGAAAGTCAAGCTGGAGGATGACAACTTCACAGAAGTGATGAAAGGCATTTTGATAGAAAAACGTCTTGCATTCGCCAGTACATGGCATGTACACAAGCACGATATTGGGACGAATTTCATGGCCCGACATCACACTCGGCTGTGCGGAGGAAGCCTCATGGAGTTTATTTGTGTAAGTGGCTTTTCATGTCCTCGTTTGAATGGGTGAAAGCCATGACAAATTCACACTAAGATCCGCATCATATTGTGTAGATTCCTCGTTGCAGATTTTTTTGTTGATTTTCTCCTAAGCAAAATCTACCAAAAATCTCCAATGTATGAATATAAGGTTATTGTCCAAGGGGAATGAAAGAATGGAAATCGATAGCTCTTGGCTAAGACTGATTAGTCTCTAAAAGCCCTTGCTGGACGCAAGTAACATTTGAGACACTGCATTAATAAGGTCATATTTTGACTGTCACTGTTATAGGACATCACCCTGACATTATGGGAATATGGTAGAAATATTGGAGGACAGTGCTTATGGAAGAAACATTTACCCATTCCACCCGATACATTTTGTGCCCCAGTGCAAAATCCGTAACAGGGCCCCCAATATCATGTGTAGTATTGAGTGAATGAAAACGATTGAACCCTGTTTTGGGTTAAACTTTACTAACTTTGCTTTAAAACCAACTCAAAAGAACTTCAATAGATTCCTAGATGACTTAAGAGTGTCATGCAGGGATTTTATGGCTCTTAGACTGGATTCAGACGACCATATATATCGGCTCGGTTTTCACACCCAGCCAATATACGTCGTCTCTCCCTGCAGAGGGGGAGGCTGGAAGAGCCGGGGGCAGGAACTGAGCTCCCGACCCCTCTCTGCCTCTTCCCCACCCCCCTGCACTATTTGCAATGAGGAGAGGCGGGATGGGCGGGGCTAATTCTCAGAATTTACCCCCCGCCCCATCCCGCCTACTTTCAGTGCAAATAGTGCAGAGGGGTGGAGAGGGGGTGGAGAGGAGGCAGAGAGGGGGCGGGAGCTCAGTTCCTGCTCCTGGCTCTTCCATCCCCCCCCTGCAGATGAGGACACCATATATCGGCTCGGCGTGAAAACCGAGCCGATATACGGTCATCTGAATCCACCCTTAGTGTTATACACCAGTTTTAGGGGCACTGGTGAATTTCCACAATTCAGTTGAAACCTGTTTGGACCGAAGCAAACTTTTATCCAAATTTGGGGAACCAGCTAAACAAAAAGTTTGCTTATCACCAATTATAGGTAATTAAAACTACTGTTATCATCTTATGTGGCAAATCAGTCTTGGGATCACCTCAGGCAACAGAAACCCTCTACCTCTAAAAGCCCTTTTACACACAATGATTATCGCTCAAAAGCCATCTTTTGAGCAATAATCGTTGTGTGTAATTGTGCCCATCTTTCTCTTTTCTGCTAAACAATGATTTTCAGTTTGGAATAAAATCCATTGCTCCGCAGAAGAGCTGATAAAGAGGACTACACGCTGTGTTCTTCCCAGGGAGTGCTATTTACATTGTGACAGCTGTCAGCCCCGTGTCAGAACAAAGGGAATGTATTCAGAGAACAGACCACCCACTGTTTTCTGAATATAGCTCCGGGCAGCTCACATGCATTGCTTAAGCTACTAATTGGTACTAATAGGCATTAGTACCAATAAGTAGTTTATGCAAAATGATCATTTAAAAGCCTATTTTTTGAGCGATCATCTTTGTGTGTAAAAGAGCCTTAAAACCCCTCGAGATATAACCGTACATGCATTTAATTAAGCAAGGTAAGTATAATCTATTTTATCTTTTACAGTACTTAATATGGATCCATGTAAAGATCTCTCACTAAAGAAAGGATGGCTGATTTGTAATATTTCTGATCTCATATGGTACCCAATGCGGATCAACACATAGAATCACACAGCAGTTGCAGAAATACTGTATCGTGTAGCACTATTGTAGCGCATCGATACAATGTGCAGATTGATACAGATGTTTCATACATTCATGCACGAGACCTAAGTGAGACAGCACAATGGACTGACTTCCTCCACATGGCTTATTGAGCTCTTATCTCGTTCAACTCCTGAAATGGAAACATTTTTCAAGTGTTTGACCCTAGGTTCCTCCTCATGTAGGATCATTCTCACATTGCAGATGCTGATTTGTGATCCATCACTCATTTGGACACTATCTGTCGAGCAGCAGCCATTAAAATGTAAGCTGAGCCTAGTAACCATGTACAATATATTTATCTCAACATTCGAACCTATCTTTTGGCGTGTAATATAGTTGTGAGATTGCTTAGGCGTCCTAAGAGCCCACGGACAAGGCATGATGAATGGAATTCAGCTATTTCTGCAATGTCTTCTGAACCTCTAGATTAAAGAAATCTATGAATTTATAAGGAAAGGTCTTATCAGAATGGTTGGACTTCTCCTGTAGTAATAAATGATTGTACAGATATACAGTAGTAACTGGCTTCATGTGTCTGTCCTTACTTTCTGGATTCCCAGTTCATGTTGCCCCTTTATCTATTTTTCAACCTCTTATAGAGGATGCAGCAACTTTTTTTGTTACATCCAATGAAAAATGGCTTAAATAGTATGCAATGGTTTGTACGAAGACCTGGAAGACTATGAACTGCCTAATGAAAGGGCCATGGATGGATACATATATATATGGGGTGAGAAGGGGAGAACGACTATCACTTTAAAGATACTTCTGGAACCAAGAAAGGTGGAAGAGGGGGGCATATAAAAGGAGTAGAAAGTAGGGGGCAGTTACCTTCTACCACAAGAGGTTTTGCTGTGAGCTTTATCATGGAGGCCTTGGAGGAAATGATTATAGGGAAGGTGTCCCAGAACAGAGATGGAAGAATTTGGAAGTGGGTAAGAGATTGGGCCGATGGAAATCAGATCCTTTTCATCTTTATGTTAGACAAGATTTGCTAATGACATAATTGTTTTCATATGTTGAGCTTTTTAGTTTTTTATTAAGTCGCAGATTGCCCAACTATTCAGATCCTTGGCCATTCATACATGTATATTGGGATGAAGGGAGAGCTCATGTACACCCTGGTAGTTTATTTTTGGGTATCAAAGATGCAGAGGTGCATTGGAGAGAAGTGAGGGATTTGCTTCACTGGGTTCAGCTGATGCCAGAAATGGTTAAGGTTAACCGTTCTTTTACGGGTCCCGTTATTTGCGATATTTAAACTGGGAGTAAAAATATGTGTAAAATAAAGATAGGGGATCTTATCTCCCTCATCAAACTGGATTTTGATAATTTCAAGGCCTTTTTTGATCACGTAATTATTGTTTGGTTAGACATGGTGTCACACAAAGGTTGGCATGGTGCCAGGGATCTGCTTGCCATAGAAAGAATCCATGCGGGTGTTAAACGTGCATATTTCCAAACATGTTGGGGACCATAACAATGCTATGGGCATGGAATGCTTAACGATGTTTTGAGTAAAGCTGTGACCTACCCAGTTGACCCAAATGGCGTGGTGCCTTTATTTAAAATTGGATTCCCCTATTTGGAGTTAACTGTTTATGAGAGACCAGTTTTAAGTTTCTAATACCTAATATATATGCAGACAGGAACATTACGGCCCAATGTAATCCAGCCCAAGATAATCCAGCCCAACAAAATCCAGTCCAAAGTAATCCAGCCCAACATAATCTAGCCCAACATAGTCCAGCCCAACGTGATCCACCCTAACGTAATCCAGCCCAACGTAATCTAGCCCAACATAGTCCAGCCCAACGTAGTCCAGCCCAACGTAAACCAGCCCAACAGCTATTTTAATTAGAACATGCCTGTAGCAGGTGTAACAGTTACTTTCCAACTTTCGTTGACTATGGGGCAATAACGGCAACCTACATGCATTACTAACCATGAGTAGATCTGAAGGCCTATGTCCTTGTATGTGAGAGCTACTTTTTTTATTTATGCAGCCAGTTTTGCTCTGTATATTTCTTCTCGGGGCCACTTGTGTATTATGTATTTGAGCGCACAGAATGCTATTGGTTTGTAGGGCGTTTATGAACTTTATGTATGCATGAAAATGTATCATCTGTTTATGTAGACTATACAGCATGGATTCGAGTGCTTATTATGTTTTATGTATACTGTCACATGAATTATATTTATTGGTTATTTATTTAATCAGCCATTTAAAATCCTATGAATTCTGACTCTTGATGCATGCATTAAGGTCATTATTTATGATTTATTTTATGCCTTCTCTCCACTATGCACTTGCAATATTGATATTTATGATTTTTTTGAGTATCTTTGACATTGATCGATTATAGTGCACGTACAAATTGCATATATTATCAGCTTTATTTAAGTGCTATTCTTATTATGCACTTTACTTATCTTTGCATTTGAGTATCTATGAAATTATTTGAGTATAGTGCATTTATGAATTACACCTTGCACATTTCCACTTACACAAAGGACTTTAAATAGCCCCAGAGTTAAAAGTCCAAAGGCGTTCAGTCCAGTGATCTTGGTGGCATTCTACCAGACCTCTACACATATTTCTGGGGCCATGTAAAGTCCCCTGTGTATGCAAAATACTTGAAATGGCTAAGCCTACAGTGAAGAGACATCACCTGCAGGTCCTCAGTTTGTTCATGAAGACTGGATTAAACGTTTAACTTTGTTCATCTGTTGGACACATCAAACACGTCATGTAAAGCACTTTGTGAATCTTTGCCCTCAATTAATTCCTAAACAGCTTAAGATAGGGCAAAACTGACACTTTCAGTGTATTTCTAAATCAAATCTATCCAAGATTTATATATTATATGAACCCCCTTCCCATTTGAAAACCTGAGCTGAATTGAATATGTCAGATTTCAAAATGGCTGCTGAAATCATTTCCTCCACCAAAAAATGCAACCTCCCTCCCAGTTAATACTTTCACACATTGGAAGTCAATTTTATATTTTTTTCATGTTACTTTGTCAGTGATATTTATCTTTGGGCTACTCCTGAGGACAGCACCTAGGGATACCCTGGTTTTAACCCTACAATTGGTATCTGGTCTTTGCTGCAGGGGCCCCTAGGCTATTAACTCAAGAGTAGTCTCGGTTCAGTGGAAGCTGACACAGACGGGTTAGAAACTGTAGTGCAGTGCCTGAGGAGCAGTCAGAGATATAGTCAATCTACAAAGCTGTAGTCAGGACAGGTGGAGTTGCTGCATAATGGTGAGACAGGCTGAGGGTCAGGACAGCACACAGATAAATCATGGTGAGCGTACAAGCTGAGGTCAGGACACGAGAAGACAAGAAAGCTGGGAGAATCAGGCACAGGTCAAACCAGGAGTCAATTAGAATAAAATAGCACCATTGCAGAACCATATGGAACCTACTGTTCAGGCACCTTCCAGTGGTGAGGCATGCCTTATATAAACAGGGAACTGGCCAGATTGGTCAGGCATGGAAAAGCGGGGTGCCCATGCTGGTCCTTTAAGAGGTGAGATGAGTGTGAACTCATCCTATGGGTGGCAGTGACAGATGCCATAACTTCAGGGATGTTGTGGCATTTGGAAAAGGTTGGTAGCTAATTCCAGTCGAAGGAAGAGGTACAAGGACCTACTAGCAGAGGCCACCAATCATACCATGGGTCCACAAAGGAAGAAGTACTATAGAAGAAGACGTAATTTTTGTACTATACTATGAAGTCAGTTCAGTGGCTATAAAATATTTATTTAATGTTTCACTGAGTGCCAAATCCTCCCATATGGGGGCAGTTCTGATTAAAGCAACATGCTTCAATGTCATTTCTTATATATTATTCTATCAATATACACATTCATCTTCAATAGTTCTAAAAGACGATGACATGTAAAGGTTAAGCATATCCCAGCCGATAAATATGAACTCATCATTAACCCTTTCCAATCCACTGTCTGACGTCTGAAGACATTCTGATTGAAGGCTGTACAGCTCTGATGTCTGAAGACGTCCGGCATGGTATTCTTACTGTAGATTACTGGCCGCTGTGTTGTTGGGGGCCTCTCCAGCATGTCACATACCGCATCACTGGCTCTAGCCAGCAAATGGAGCCATTGTATAATGGCAGAAAGAGAAAGCCCCCTAGGAAACCCTGAATCCAAAATTAGATTGCAAAGGGTTAAACATAAATCCAAGACAAATTACATAAGACCATGATTATTTTAGGTGGATATTTTTCATGAAGACCATGTACACATTTTTCAAGTGATGTCACTTTTTCGTAGGTCCTATATGGTCTTCTGGAAGTGCAGACTCAGCTGTAAGTTGATATTAAATTACCCTAGTCTGAACTGACATTTAAACAAGGGCAGGATTAAGGAGAACCATTCAAATGTCTCATCCATCTCTTTATTCATACGGTGGAGGACTACCTTAAAGCAGTTGTCCAGTATTGGATGAAGGTTTTACAGCACCTTATAGATCGGTAAGGAGTCCTTACCGATCTATAAGGTGCTGTAAAACCTTGAAAACCAACCACTCGTTCCCTTTTCCCCAACGAAAATAAATAAGCCACTAATGTAATGCACGGATGAACTGGAATCTGTACAAAAAGAGTTCCCTCTAGTGGCTCTCCATTCTGGCAAATAGATGTGGGCCCATTTGAGGAAGCATCCCATTTTTATATCTATATAACCTATATGAAAATTTGTCATTTAAAGCAGAAAAATCCTTTATATAGCATATCAGTGACTGATTAGAGCATGGTTCGAGTAGATAGTAGGAGGGGCTTAAAGGGATTGTTCAGTTGTAAACTATTGATGCCCTATCCTCACGATAGGCCAACAATCGTATATTGATGGGGGCCCAAATCCAGTACTCTTGTAGGGAGTCAGTAGTAAGTAGGGTAGAAACCATTTGTCTGGGCTATGAAGTAACTGTCTATCAAAACTTATGCTGTGAGGTAACAGAAGGAATGATAGGAAATATTTGGTTATTTGGGCAATTCTGTCCCATAAGGAGTTTAGGATGTAATTGCTAGCTAATTGCCATATAGGAGAATGTGTTGATGCTGCTTGGTTGCAGTGGAGTATGTGACTGGCTATGACACAGGATACAGAAGTACCCACTGGATATTGCACAGATCCTGTCAAGCAGCAGAAGGGAAAGGATGCTTTTGGCTACCAGGAGGGTGAGGTATGAGGCTCTTTGATATGGCCTATGCTGGAATATGGCTGAAGGGAGTTTGCTGTAATGGAGAAGCCCTACATGGCCGAACATGACCATGCTCAGTATCTGGTGTCTGTGCTGCTCACAGACTCTGCTGTAGCATCTAAGAATTGCCTTCGTACCTGCGGAAGATCCCGCTTCATCTTATCACCCCAATACTTCTGAGAAATCTCACCACTGCGGCTGCAAGTGATCTCCACAGACTGTTTTCCTCCATCACTAGGAAGACACAGAGTGGACTTTAGAACTGTGAGTTGCTTTCAAAATCTATCACCCTCATTTCTCAAGGCTCTGTTACTGTTGTTTATATCTCAAACCAGTTGCAGCAAATGGAAATACAGCCCCTTCTAACACTCTTACTGATCAGCTGTTCGATGGATGGGCCTTTTGCACTAATGTACTGAGCTGAATTCCGCAGGAAGCAGACAGCTTTGTTCCAACTGCAGTGGCCAGGCTTGGTATTGCAGGATATTGATCCCAAGAATGGGGATCCTGCTTGTCTGTACATGAATGGAGTGGCAGTTGATCATGCACATCGTCAATCCATTCATTTCATTGGGAGAACTTGAACTCAGTTATTTGAAGAGCTCTCATTAAAATGAATGGGGCAGCAGCATGCGTATGAGTCTGCTGCTCCACTTTTGTTCTTAAGATCAATGAGGATCCAATCCCTGAGCACTCCCAGCGATCAGAAAGGCATCCTCTATCCTGTGGATGAAGTGTTCATACATTATAGATAGCTGTCCTATTAACAGCTATTCCTCCCAGCTCCCCTTATCCAAGCATCCATGTTTTTTCAGTGTGGAGAAGGGCCATAAGCAGTATCCAGACTATTCTAGCAGCAGCTTATCTCCCTCAGGAAACAAGGATCGGGCATGTTTGAATGATTCTTCAGGACCTTCACCCACAGATAAACTGCATTGTTAGCAAACAAGGAGGTGGAGAACTCACCCAAGGGTCATAGAACGGGAAACAAATACCAGGCCCTTCTGTCCTGGATGGCACCATAATGGGGGCACATTTAAGTTTTTGCTATTGGCCCCATATCTTCTGTGTACGCCACTGCTTTCATCTAATGTGTGAATATCTTAGAGATGGAGATATGCTGAGAACCAGAGTTGACTGTGAAGCCATAGCACTAGCGTGCGGAAAATGAATTGTTGCTTCTGTCTAATGTTCTCTCATTGCCAACAAAGCAACATGTGCGGTACTTGAACCAAGAGATATTACTCAAGCGATTATTAAACAATATTACTTCCAAGTTTCATACGATTCACAATCTGTTACTTGAAAAGAGTTATGTAATAATCGTAAATCAGAGTTTATTTTCCGTGCATGCTCCATGTCACAATTAGCCCGTCCAGAGCTTTCTTTGATATTACATAACAATGTTGTGCGTACAATGGATAAATTAATATGGGATTTATGGAGGCTTTCGACAGAACAAACCTTTATAATGAACTTGGTTTTAAGGATCTGCAAGAATCTTAGTATTTCATATTAAAGGGGTTGTCTGGAGAAGCATCCAGTCTGGGTCCAGTGGTGCTGTCACCTCCACTTCAGGTCCAGTTCCAACATTGGGTCATGTGTTATAGAGCTTCGTTACTCCTCTCATTGCTGGTCACATTACTGCAGAGGGCTGGCCGACTGGCTCATTATAATAACTAAGTCAGCTCCCTCCTCTGTCTATGTCAGCCCTGAAAGAGAAGAGGGCTAACTTAGCTATGGAAACACGCCAGTCAACCAGCCCTTTGCAATCACATCACTGACCCTGGGAGGGTGGAGGAAGCTCTATATCACATGACCAGTCCAAAAGGGGAGGTGCCAACATCGCTGGTCCCAGACTGGATATTTCTTCAGAAAACTCCTTTAAAGTTTTTATAAAGGGCCATTTTAACACATTAGTGTCCTCAGTGTAAAAAGTTTATGAGAGTGTCCCTTCTTCCTTTCTTGAATATTTACATATCCTCCAATAGAACAAAGGCGCAGCTAATCATCCTACACAGATGCCCATTAGAGTGCTAGACGCAGATGTCCTGTCCACAAAGTACTTACCTCCTGGGCAAGACATCTTCAAGGCATATACCACCACATAGACTTACTTCGGCCCAGAGATCAAACTCCTGGGCACAAATGCTAAATTTGTAAGACAGCTCCCCAAGTTTCATGTGTCAGATATTGCATAGTATTGGTCTTGCACTTTTAGGTTTCAGGGTCAGGCATGATCACAACCTTGGCACAACTTATAGCTATGACCCTGGAAAGAGGTAATATTATGAGAGTGAGTCAAAAAGTATGCACACTCCAGCTATATTAAAACGTCTGTTGACCGCACTGTCTTATAAACTCTTTCCATTGTAGGTCGTTGTCTCTCCAGTCACTGCTGTACAGGTTTCAAAGTGTTTCCCCACTTGTAGAGTAGTGTGCAACAAATTGTTTTTTTGAGCCTGAAAGTAAACATCAGGGTATGGAATGGAAACATCCTCAAGAAAACGTTTAAAAGTCAACTTTCAGCTGGAAAATAGATGCTTACAGTTTTCTGGGATTCTCAAGGACCAGTATTGGAACATTATCAGGAAAAAGGTTCAACAATCAACAGTGCTCATTACAATGAGACACTCACTGAAGAGTTGAAGCCTAAAATTCAAACAAAATGTAGAGGACTGGTATCCTCCAAGGATGTTATGTTTTTGAATGACAATCCTTTCCTCACCCCACTGCCTATACTGTGGACACTCTACAAAAACTTTGTTTTGAGGTGTTAAAGCATCCTCCCTGTGGCCGCCAGCAAACGGCCGGGTCGAATCCCACTGCGAGAATTCTCACAGCGAGATGCGGACCCGTGCCCCTGTAGAGGCCTGTGGCTCACCCGCTCCCGGCGTCTTCAGTCCCTGCTATGCGCCGGCTGCCGGCGATTTGTTTTCCGCGTGTGTTTTCATGTGGACAAATCACAGCTGTGTGCATAGGATTGCGTTTTGCAATGCAATCCTATGCAGGCGGGCACGGGTGGAAATTCTGCAGGAAATCCTGCTGCAGAATTTCCGCCCGTGTGCACAGGGCTTATAATCCTGATCTGGCCCCATCAGACTATCACCTGTTTGGTCCCCTGAAAGAGGCCCTTAGAGGATGAAGAAGGATGAAGATTCACATGTGATGAACAGATGAAGACAGAGGTACATTTGTGGCAGCTCAGCCTAAAACATTTTTTAATGAGTGAATACGAAAGCTTGTTGACAGATGGACAAAGTGTATGGAAAAGAAGGGAGATTATGTTGAAAAATAATGTATTTGCCTTTTCTGAAAGTTGATTTAACTAAATTCTGCAGCCAGAGTGTGGATAATGTTTGACTCACCTTTGTAGTAGTGTTTTCAGGTTTGTGTATAAAGTTCTCTATTGCATTATACTGGGTGTGCAGTGCTCCCTTTTGTGCTCACCTTCCTTCCTACCCATGCAAGATATAGATAGAATTATCTATAATGTCATTTTTTGGGGTTAGTCACAGTAATAATACTTGGTGGCAAAAATATAGACAACCCTCTTATGGAAAAATCTTTATTTAGTCTTGTATTGAGTAACTTCCTAGTAACATGGGGCTTGGGGTCTTTATGGTGTAATTCCCTGAGTTATGCTTTATTCCCTGCATAACCCAGTTAATACAATTGTTGGAATCCAGTGCCCTCTCTTAATCTTACTGTATTCCTCTCAGTTAATTGGGTGAGGGTCTGTAATATCATGTATATAATGCCTGAACTGCCATGTTATCTGGAGTGAGAATCCATTATTCTTGGGCTACGGGGTCTCTAGTAAAGGAGCAGGAGGCTGGCTGTGCTTCTGTATAGTTGAGAAGCTCCTTTAGTTAAAGGGGTTGTCTCGCGAAATCAAGTGGGGGTATACACTTCTGTATGGCCATATTAATGCACTTTGTAATATACATCGTGCATTAAATATGAGCCATACAGAAGTTATTCACTTACCTGCTCCGTTGCTAGCGTCCTCGTCTCCATGGTTCCGTCTAAATTCGCCGGCAGCTTGCTTTTTTAGACGCGCTTGCGCAGTCCGTTCTTCTCCTTTCAGCACGAGCCGCTTCAGTGTGCTCCCCGCTACAGCTCTTCTGCGCATGCGCAGATGAGCTGTCACTGCTCGGGAGCGCGCTGGAGCAGCCATTCTGTACCATCCTCTGTTAGAGGAAGGTGCAGAGCTGCCGAGCTGTCCGGAGAAGCCGCCCAGCTGTCCCGCCGTCCAGCTGTCCCGCCGTCCTGGTAAGTGATGGGCCGGGGGGGCTGCCGCTGTGCCGGGGGCGGGCTGCGCCGGGGGGGGCTGCCGCTGCGATGGGGGGCTGTCGCTGCGATGGGGGGCTGTCGCTGCGATGGGGGGGCTGCCGCTGTGCCGGAGGGGGGGCTGCCGCTGTGATGGGGGGCTGTCGCTGCGATGGGGGGGCTGCCGCTGTGCCGGGGGGGGGGGCTGTGTCGGTTACCTGCTGCCTGGCGGTGGGTGACTGGTCGGCCGTGTTCACTCCAGGGGTCCAGTCGGCGGCTGCGGGGCGTCTGGTTGTCAGGGAGACACAGCTGGTAGCGTCTCGGGAGCGCGCACGTCGGGCTGCAGCAAGCGATGGGAAAAGAGCCGGCGGCCATCTTGGGAAAATTTTTATAAGTTGCTGAAACGCTGGAACGGTAAGTACAAACCAGCTAGAAAAGTCATTTACAGGGGGGCTTAGTAATGTATGCTTAATTAGGGGGACTGGGCAATAAAAAAAAATCCACTCCTGCCTCGAGACATCTCCTTTAAAGGGGTATTCCGGTTGTGAAGTGAGTTTTCAAAATTTCCAGATATGAAATGTGTTTGTGTTATGTTTATGCACAGCTGGTTATGGATTTAAATTGTGCAGCCATTACCTTTTTATCTTGCCCTCTTTTTCTGACCTCTTTTCCAACCTTGCCACTACATCCTTGCAAATATGCAGCTTAAAACTACATTTTGCACAATTACCCACTCTGTACTTTCTTCCTTGCTAATAGTCAGCAATCTGGTCCTGAAAGCTGGAGAAAAAAAGCCGTCCCTGGTCTTTCCAACTGAGTAAGGCCTCATGTCCACGGGGAAAATCAGGTCCGCTACGGATTCTCCATGGAGAATCCGTAGCGGGTCCCTCCTGCCCCGCGGACATGAGGGCTGAAAATAAGAATAAACTTACCCGCAGCGGACCGTGCGTGTCTTCTCTTCTTCGCGGACGGATCTTCTTTCTTCGGCCGGCGGATGTGCTCGGCAAGCCGGGTGAGTGCCGCGCGCATGCGCCGGGCACCTCCGCCGGGCCGAAGAAAGAAGATCCTGCCGCGAAGGAAGGAAGATCTGCATCGCCCGGAGCAGGTGAGTTTATTCTGATTATAGGTCTCCCGTGGATCCGGACGGCTTCCATAGGCTTCAATAGAAGCCTGCGGGAGCCGTCCGCGCGGGAGACCCACACGAAAATGGAGCATGTCCATTTATTTTCATGCTCCAGGATTTTTTAAATTCACTTTTATTGACCATCCGCGGGTATTTATCTACCCGCGGGTGGTCAACGCATCCCTATGGGGTGTGGATCCGCATGCGGGTGATCCGCTGCGGATTTAAAATCTTCTTTTCCCCGTGGACATGAGGCCTAAACCTCACCTGTAGTGCTGGAATGCCTAAAGGACGTATCCATGGCAACCTGTGAATAAACACTGCTGAACTGCCAAGAGAAGGTAGTGGTTTTAGAGCTACAGACACAAAATCCAAAGCAGAACGACATTGCAAACTTTAATAACTTCTGATTAACATTCACTTGATAGCAACTTTGAGTAACCGGAAAACCCCTTTAAGTTGCAAGGGAACATACGGAATGCAACAACCCACAGTAAAGAGCTTTCAAAGCCTGACACCCCGGGGGCATTGCATGACAGCAGAAGGACTCTCTTCTTTTTAGCCATGGTAATCATGACCATGTGTAGTGGCCCAGAGTTAATGGGGTCCCCTCCGGAATGTTCTATGTTTGTCTCGTGTCACTGTTTTGTCAGTATCTTGTTTGTAGAGTGCATTAGATTTATGTGTATTAGATGTTTGCAGGACTGAAAGGGTTAATGTCTGGTATGTTCTGTCCTGTCTGGAAAAATGTATCGTTCTGTGTGTATCGTTTATGAGCACCTGATGACAGACGCTACAGAAAGGTTGTCAGGTCGGTTTGTGCGTGCAGTATGGAGGAGGCCGAGCGATTGCCTGATGCTCAGCCTGGGCCCATTCAACCCAGGGATCCTCTGTACTACTGCCGAGTACTGAGAGAAAGGAACCGCTTATTAGCGAGAAGAGAAAAAAGGAAGTGTAACTGTTATTGCTGGTGAAGAAAGTGATTGCCGGGAGTGATAGAATCTGCAGATAACTTGGCCTGTGGACTGTTACAACACCCTGTGAGCTCCATCGTAAGATAACTCTGCATAGCATTGTACTGAGACTGCTATATTAATTTATGAAGAAGTTTAAGTAAATGGACAACATCGACCATTCCCGGTTTTGTTCCAAAATATACTCTTCTGGTGTGGGACTATTTCATTCGTCTACAAGATCCGTTCCAGGAGAAGGAACGGTGGCGTCACGAGTGACAATTGGAATTAAGGTAAGGTAGCCCCTAGTTACTATTCCTGTGATCTCCCCCAGCAGTAACTAGGTCGGGCCCAGAGCTATCCTTTTGGAGGAGATGATAGAGCCCCATGACAAGGTTAACATCTCTACCCCGCTGTCTCCTCACTTGAGGGCCTGCTCCTCAGACGCTGCACATGTATGATAAATGGAAAATGAAGACTTTGGGGTCACGCACACAATGACTTATCAGGGGAATAGGCAGCACATTATTGTGGCACAGGGGGTCCAGTGGGGTCCCTGGCAGTAGGGCCTAGTTACAATTGTGACATCTATTGCTACGTTAATATTTAGGCCAAAACCATAACTAGATATTTCTTCACCTGTGGCAAAGGTTCAGTTTTCTGCCCTAGTTCTGTAGCTAAATACCCTATCCATGACAAAGTGGCTTGTTGGCGTGCCCTGGGACTGAGTACAGTTTTGGGTTCCTCCCATTCAAGAATTATGAATTACAAGAGTGCAAATAATATTGAGACAATTTAGCCACATTAGTGAACTAATAATTTATGGTTGGCCCACATTACTGTATTATTCTTTTAAAGAGAAAATTAAAGGGGTTGTCCCGCGCCGAAACGTTTTTTTTTTTTTTCAACCCCCCCCCCCCCCCCGTTCGGCGCGAGACAACCCCGATGCAGGGACGTTAAAAAAAAACCGCTCAGCGCTTACCTTAATCCCCGCGCTCCGGTGACTTCTATACTTACCGGCTGAAGATGGCCGCCGGGATCCTCTTCCTCCGTGGACCGCAGCTCTTCTGTGCGGTCCATTGCCGATTCCAGCCTCCTGATTGGCTGGAATCGGCACGTGACGGGGCGGAGCTACACGGAGCTACACGGAGCCCCATTGAAGAAAGCAGAAGACCCGGACTGCGCAAGCGCGTCTAATTTGGCCCTGCGACCATTTTAGACGGCGAAAATTAGGCGGCTCCATGGGAACGAGGACGCCAGCAGCGGAGCAGGTAAGTGAAAAACTTTTGATAACTTCTGTATGGCTCATAATTAATGCACAATGTACATTACAAAGTGCATTATTATGGCCATACAGAAGTGTAAAGACCCACTTGCTGCCGCGGGACAACCCCTTTAAATCTGATCAAATGCCATTGGATTAGAGATAAATGTTATATGATCCGTACTTCATCCTTTGTCAGAAAGATAAATGATTGTATGGTTCATCTTTCCTAATTGTAAAAGCTGAGAAAGTTTTGTGCTGAAGGGAATACTTGATGGAGCTTGTCTACGGCTCTGTCTAACATGTTACAAGTGATGACATTGACCTCAGTAGGCACAAAGTGTTACCAGCTATAGTACATGGACTTAGGTCACCCTGATTAGTCTATAAGAAAGAATAGAAACCAAATTATCTCCATAATTTGTATGTACACTACCAATCAAAAGTTATAGAACTCAGTTTTTCCAGTTTTTATAGATACTTGTATTAACACAGTTTAATGTTTCAGATGTACTATGAAATAAAAGCATAGACCAAATAAACAAGTAAAAATGAATAAAAATAATGGATTAAGGTCGGTCTCACATCTGCGTCACAGAACTGGTTCAAAATAAAGAAGAAAAGGTGCTGTATTCAGTGCTTTTTCTTACATCCAAAAAGCAGGGCAGCTGGGTGGATGTGGACGCACCCTATTATAGTCAATGGGGTCCGTCTAGCACTGTTAAGTTTCATCTAGAGACAGAACCATTCAGCCATGGGGATTTCCCTTTTCTGCTCCCTGAATGGAACAGGAAAGTAGAATCACAAACGCAGATGTGAAACCACCCTAACTTTGTTCCACCAAATTAAATCTAGATGAGTTACTCTTCAGAGTAGCCACCTCTACCTGATATAACAGCTTTACACAATTGAGGCATATCTTCTATAATTGCATTCCAATATTATTCAGACATCTCTTCCCAACGTTGTTGCAGAAGTTCTCACAAATATGCTGCATTTGTAGATTACTTTGTTTTCACTTTTCTATCCAGTTCATTCCAAGCAAAACCAACTTAAATCTGGAGACTGTGCAGGCCATTTCATTCTTTGAAGCCTACTGGCTTCTACTTGTCTTCTTAAGTAGTTTTGACATAACCTAGAAGTATGTTTTAGATCATTGTCCTGCTGTAATATGATCCCCTGATCAACTAGGCTTTTTTCCAGTGTTCCAGTCACCTTGTGCAAGTTGTCAACACTGGAATCAGCAAGAGAGCCCCAGACCACCACGCTTCCTCCTTCATGTTTGACAGTTGGTGTCATACACTCAGGAACCATCCATCCACCTACTTAACACTATGTAAAAACTCTGCGTGATGTACCAAATATGTCAAATGTTGATTCCTCAGTCCATAAGACCTTCTTCCCCTTTTCAGTAGTCCACTGAAATTTCTGCTTGGTCCAGGCAAGTAATTTTTTGCTTTGCAATCTTAGCAGTGGCTTTTTTTTTTACTAATACTCTACCTGTCAAACCTGCAGAAAGAGGTCTTCTCTTCACAATTAAATGGAAACTTGTCATCTGATTTTGTAGAGAGAGAGAGAGAGAGAGAGAGAGAGAGAGAGAGAGAGAGAGAGAGAGGAGAGAGAGATCACTCTTCTAAAGGCCGTCTTTCAATGCAACTCTTGATGGTCCCCTCAAGGAAATTTTACTGTGTACAGAATACAGAATTGCTGATTAAGGGATGTATATATCCTAATAAGCAATGTTGTATACAGTAAAACCTTCTTGAGAAGACTATCAAGAATTGCATTAAAAAGTAGCCTTATAGAGTGGTGGTCTTCTCAAAGAAAATGGCCAGTATGCATACCATATGATCCAATCTAAAAAATGAGGTCTTAGAAAAAAGTAAAAGAGAGGAAGGACAAGGGGAGGCACTATCTGGTGTAGTATGGTTAAGCAAACCAGAGCAAAAAAAAATAGATTGAGTTATACTAAATATGAGCACAACCATATACAAGAGCTTCAGAGAGATGAGTCAAGATGTCAGTCAGTCTTCTCAAAGTGAGAGCTGCAAGCCTTTGTCCTGGTTCACTAGGAGAGCTTTTCCCAGAGCTCTGTACTGGGTATACAATCAAAATAGACAGAAACCAGCCAAAATAAACTCTGCTCCTGAAGCAATAAGCAACCATGCTGTTGAAACCACTTGAAATATAACTTGGCTTGAAGAAATCAAAACAAGCTACGTTTCAACCCCAGAGTTGGGTCTTCCTCAGATGTATTAAGATTAGAGATGAGCGAGCACCAAAATGCTCGGGTGCTCGTTACTCGGGACGAAATTTTCGCAATGCTCGAGGGTTCGTTTCGAGTAACGAACCCCATTGAAGTCAATGGGCGACCCGAGCATTTTTGTATATCGCCGATGCTCGCTAAGGTTTTCGTTTGTGAAAATCTGGGCAATTCAAGAAAGTGATGGGAACGACACAGCAACAGATAGGGCAGGCGAGGGGCTACATGTTGGGCTGCATCTTAAGTTCACAGGTCCCACTATTAAGCCACAATAGCGGCAAGAGTGGCCCCCCCCCCGCACTGTCAGCGTAAAGATCGTTCTCCTCTGCCATAGCTGTAACAGCTGTGGCAGAGAAGAACGATGTTTGCCCATTGAATTCAATGAAGCCGGCAATACAGCAGGTTCCACTGAAAGCAATGGGCTGCCGGCGATCGCAGGATGAATTGTTGGGAAGGGGTTAAATATATAAGCCCTTCCCTGCAATTCATCCAGAAATGTGTTACAATAAAAATATATACCGGCGTATAAGGCGACGGGGCGTATAAGACGACCCCCCAACTGTCACCTTATACGCCGGCAATACAGTGGAGCAAAGAATAAAAATCATTACTCACTTCTTCTGACGTTCTGCGCCGCTCCTGCAGGCTGTCGCTCCCTCCTGGTCCACGGCAGAACATTGCTTTCTGGATGCAGGGCTTGAAATCCCCGCCTCCAGAAACACAGGCAATCACAGCCATTCAATGACATCATTGTCATTGGCTGTGATTGGCTGAAGGCACGTGTGTTTCTGGAGGCGGGGATTTAAAGCCCTTCGTAGAGAAATCAATGCTCTGCCGGGAACCGGGAGGGAGCGACAGCCTGCAGCAGCGCCGCAGAACGTCAGAAGAAGTAAGTAATGATTTTTATTCTTTGCTCCACTGTATTGCCGGCATATAAGGTGACAGTTGGGGGGTCGTCTTTAATGCCCCGTCGCCTTATACGCCGGTATATATTTTTATTGTAACACATTTCTGGATGAATTGCAGGGAAGGGCTTATATATTTAACCCCTTCCCGACAATTCATTCCGCGCTCGCCGGCAGCCCATTTCTTTCAGTGGAACCTGCTGTATTGCTGATTCCATTGAATTCAATGGGCAAACATCGTTCTTCTCTGCCACAGCTGTTACAGCTGTGGCAGAGAAGAATGATTTGTCTTCTATATGTTCTCAATGGGGTCGGCGCTGCTGCCGCCGGCCCCATTGAGCGCATACAGAGAAGATTTATGGCCTTAAGAAGGACCGTTGGGGTTCTTGAAACCTAAAATACTCCTAACACTCTCCCTATAGCAGCTCCAACACGATAGCACTTTCCCTGATCTCTGTCAGAATGCATCTGTGGCGAGCCGCGGGAGGGGCAGATTTTAATACTCGGGTGACACCTAATCTCGCCAGCCACTCACTGCAGGGGGGTGGTATAGGGCTTGAACGTTGCAGGGGGAAGTTGTAATGCCTTCCCTGTCTTTCTATTGGCCAGAAAAGCGTGCAAATTTCTCAGGGAAGAAAATGAAAGTAACCCGAACATCGCGTGGTACTCGTTACGAGTAACGAGCATCTCGAACACCCTAATACTCGAACGAGTATCAAGCTCGGACGAGTATGCTCGCTCATCTCTAATTAAGATACAATAGTGATTAAATATTTCTTGACCCAAAGAGAAAGAGACTCCCCAAATTGCAGGAGGGGGAGTAGATAAACGAAATGACATCACAAAAACATCATACTTAAAAAAACATTAGCAATTCATACATAAACCAACTATGGTAAATATCAATCCAAACAATCAGCAATATAAATAAAATATAAACCGTCATTGTTCATAGTTATCTAATACACAAAAATAAGGAATAAATAAAACTCACAACACCCAGAGAAGTTTAAAATCCTAAAAAAGAAAATACGCTGTATGCTGCAAATGTGTGCGGTACTAATAGGTGTGGCATACAAGTGTAGCAGTTATTGTTGCCACTGTGGTAGAGAGAGAGAGAGCTGCTGTATGGAAAGATGTAGTAGGTAGTCGTGGCCTGTAAGACAGGTTCGGTGCAACCAATGAGAGCGAGTTGCAGAAAGTTCTGGAGCCTCCTGGTCGTGACTGTTAAACAGGCTGGATGCAGCCAAAAGGACTTAGCTGTCAGTGAGCCCCTGATCATGCGAGCAGAGTGAGCTCCTGTCAGTGACCCACTGTAATGCTGTGAGGTTGGAAGGCTTGCCCAATAGAGACTGTGACTGTACACCTCAGAGTGCTATCACTCTGTATGCCAGGTCTACTGTGTATTTAAAGGGACTGTAACCTGATCCCAAGGGCTATGAGATTGAACCTATTTGGCGAGTTCTACAGACTGCGTTGCCAATTCTGCCATCAAGAAAACATTGTTACTGTTTACGGCAGTCTCTTCATGATGGGTCCCACATGCTAATTATTAACAAGAGGTTCATCCACAGATGAGGGAGACATAAATACCGTATGTAGATTTCCACCAGATCAGTAATTTGCTGGTGGGTCAATTTACTGACCTTAAAGGTGCATTTACACTGCAAAGCTGATCACTCAAAAGATGGCTTTTGAGTGATCATTTTGCATAAACTACTACTTGGTACTAATGCCTCTTAGTACCAAGTAAAAGCATGTGAGCCGCCGGGAGTTGTAATCAGGGAACACACCACCCGCTATTCCGTGATTACTTTCGCTTTGTTCTGTGTCCTGGGCTGACAGCTAAGAACAGCTGATGCAATGCAATCAGCTGTAATCAGCTCTCCCCAGGCAGAGCACAGTGTGCGGTCCTGCTTATCAGCTGTTCTGCCAAACAATGGTTTTCAGGCAGAACTGAATTCCATCGTTTAGCCGAACACTGAAAGATGGGCACATTTACACACAACGATTATCGCTCAAAAGATGGCTTTTGAGCAAATTTTGAGCGATAATCGTTGTGTGTAAAAGGGCCTTAACTATAGAACATACTGCTGATAATTTAGGCTCCGTCGATAAATGATAGTTGTATCTTCCAACAAAACTATTCTAATTTGCCTTTACTAAAATCACATAAAAGGAAAATATAATCAGACACAAAAAATATCACAGAAAGCGGCCATATACTTTCTGATATACTGATACAAGAGGGCAGGTATAAACACCACATCCCAAACATGCAGACAGCCAAATTGCTAAATGGAGGAGTAATTGCACAAGTGCAAGGTACTGATGAACAACCGCTTACTCACCTTCCTTATACTGAGGGTGGTGGCTGCTTAGTACTATTCTTGCACAAAGAAAAGGGCATATACAGGGTGTCAGGCCACAGGGTATGTGTAGTGCACCATGCAGGCTTACAACCTATTAATGATGCCATATTTTAATCCAGCGGGCTGCCCTGCACCTCATAGATGAACCTTACTGGCACCCTGAGCTTCTCCAGTGTTCAAAGCCACACTGCATGTTACTGATAAATACAAAGTATTGGTTAATATTTTGGCCAAAATAAACAAGCTCAAAACCTGCGTCAAGGGTCCTCGATTACTTGTGGGTCCCTATATTAACATCAATCAAAATCACAGAATAGGGGAATATTAATGGACAAAAAACCCACAGAGAGTGACCATATCCTTGTTGATATACTGATACAAGAGGGCAGATATAAACACCACATCCCAAACATGCACCCTGACACCCTGTATATGCCCTTTTCTTTGTGCAAAAATAGTATGAAGCAGCCGTGCCCTCAGTATAAGGAAGGCGTGTGGTTGGCAGTTCATCAGCACCTTGCACCTGTGCAATTGCTCTCCATTTAGCAGTTTGGCTGTATGCATGTTTGGGATGTGGTGTTTTATACCTGCTGTCTTGTATCGGTATATCAGTAAATATATGGCCGCTTTCTGTGATTCTTTTACATTTCCTTTACTAAATTCAATATAATAAGAATTTTCCAGTAGTATCTGACTGCTGACCTCTCAGGAGCCTCCATATAAATGAGTGATAATTCTATATTCTACCTTGTAAAAGCTCTTAAGGAAAGTGCATTAGAATTTATTTACACACTTTCACAACTTTTATAATTTGTACCTTAATAGAGTAATTCATCACTGTCAGGGAAAGGGGGGGGGGGGGGGGGGGAATAAAACAGTATTGTTTTCCTACAGTGGACAAAGTACATATATCTTCAATATATTTTTTTAATGCGATAAAAAAACATTCCTACTAATTAATGTCAATGGTCATATGCATTCCATGAAAGATAACAATACCATAAAAAATATTGTATCCCCATTGGGATCAATGGTAATCATTGGAGTAGGTGCACTATGCAGTTGTTTCAGGCTCATGGAGACTGAGGGCCAAGCTCTGGTTGGTTCAAACCTTTGTACTATCAAGTGGGGACAACCTGTTAGGACTCCTCTCACCCTTGTAACAGGGTGAGTCCTCCAGCTCTGATGTTCTAGTTTGATGTTTTTACTTGCCTTTCACTTCTGTGCCTCCTGCTCCCTGGGGATTCTCTTCTCACAGTACCCAGCTCTTGCGAAAGAGGACAAGGCCAAGAATGTATCATTACCAACTATTCTGATAATCCAGAAGATTTTTACTGTTTACTGATTGAACTGTTCTGCACTGCTGTAGTAAATACCATTCTTGTTGAGCTACATGTGCAACAAGCAGGAATTCTTGCTATCTCTAGACTGGTTGGGCATAAAAGCTTTGAACGTGGGTATTGTGTATGCCAGCTATCAACACTACAACTTCGGGTTCCAACGGAGCAGAAGCCTCGTGCTCCCGCCACCACGACCAAGGTAAGGCCTCAGCCTAAGGTACATCAGCCTAAGATACATCTGTTTATGTAATAAAAAACTATGCCCCTAAATTATGACCCCCCTGAGCCTTTTTTTTTTCAAAACTACAGTATAGAAAAGTACAAATAAGTGTGAACTAATCATTGAAGACACATGTGATGTCATAACCTTTAGAGTCATGTGTTTCGAGGGCCAAGATGGCCATTTTCTTCATGTCTGGCTCCCTATCTTATTCTTGTAGATAACCCTTTCCCTGCCAAGGATATATTCCACTGATGCCACTAATGGCACTATTTCAGACTGTATAGTAGACTTTAATATAGGATCAGGATCGCCATCCGCTGCATATGTAGTATATGGAGCTGGCTCAGGAGCCGAACCCCCTCCATACACGGTGGTTAACAGTTATCTCTGACACCCGATACCCGCTAGCAACAGCCTCAATCAAAGAGAACTATGATTGCGGCAGTTATTCTTTTAAATGCCACTGTCTATTTTGCGAATGGGCACACTGTGACAAGATTGCGTGGGTGCCGTTTGGATGTCCCCAGGGCTGCCATGATTGTTTGCCTATTCAAAACATGCCTGTGGCCTTTTTCATGTCTTTAAGGGTGCATTCACACAAACGTATATCGGCTCGGTTTTCACACCAAGCCGATATACGTCATCCTCATCTGCAGGGGGGGAGGCTGGAAGAGCCAGGAGCAGGAACTGAGCTCCCGCCCCCTCTCTGCCTCCTCTCCGCCCCTCTGCACTATTTGCAATGGGGAGAGGCAGGACGGGGGCGGGGCTAATTATCAAGACTTAGCTCCGCCCCTGTCCCACCTCCTTTCATTGCAAGTAGTGCAGAGGGGCGGAGAGGGGGTGGAGAGGAGGCGGGAGCTCAGTTCCTGCTCCTGGCTCTTCCAACCTCCGCCCTCTGCAGATGAGGACGACGTATATCGGTTCGGCGTGAAAACTGAGCCGATATACGTTCGTGTGAATCCACCCTAATAGGCAGTATGTTAAAATACAATACCACAGTAATGTATTATAATGTATAAGCGATCAAACAATCACAGGTTCAAGTCCCCTATGAGGACTATTTAATCTAAAAGTAAAAAAGCCTAAAAAATCCTTCCCGACCCTTGCATCTAAGAAATAAAAAAAAAATATATATAGAAATTGGTATCACTGCATCTGTAAAGGTCCCTTTAAAAAAAAAATCACATTATTAATCCTGCATGATTAACTGTGTCAGAAAAAAAGTACATAATGGCAAAATTGTGCTTTATCGGTAATTACATCTCTAAGATAAAAATTAAATAAAGGGGGTTGTATGTTCTCATTGATGGCTCCTCAGTCATTAGCAATGCTGCCTTCCAGTGCTGGAGTCGTAGGTTCAAATCTGACCAAAGGTGATTGTGATATGGAATTTTTTTTAAATTGATGATGCCTTTGCTGAGATTCGAACCTAGGACTCCAGTATTGCAAGGCAACATTGCTGACCACTGAACCAAATTCATTGAAGAGGCATCACCAGCACAACACTGAAAATGAAAAATGGATTGCCTTCAAGTTTCATTTGCCTCCCATTGAGTACAATGTGCTAAAAAAGATCCATCTGTAGTGGCCTGAAACACCTATTTCTGGCCCCTCCATAATTGTCATACATGTCATGTCTTCCATGTGGATGAACTGTGCAAAGTGTCTTTTCTGTTGTTATGTGTATTACATAGCTGCAGCATACAAGAGGTTAATGTTTGAAAGTGGCTGGGATATGTCTGTCTGGGAAAGTATCAAAATCTGTTAGTCACATGATGTCTCCCTTCTGTAAGTATGAGTAACTCAGAGCAAGAGTCAGTCTTTCATCATCTTAAACGGTTGAGAGCGGAGTAGGAGTGCCGGCCACATGGGAGTACCTTCAACCCTCATGTGGTGAGATGATGGAGGAAGACGGAAGGTACCCTGAGTCCTTCCATGCCAGGAACCACCTCTGAGGGGAGAAAGGAGTAAAGAGTCCGCCGTGCAGAGTCATTTTCAAGAGTTCTGAGTGAGTGTCAGTGGAGTGTCATGTTTCTCCTCCAGAGTAACTCAGAGTCCCCGAGTGTGTGTGTCCAGTAGTGGAGCACTGCAGATAACTGAGACTGTAGGTCTGGTTTCATCCTGAGTTCTCTTCCCTGACCAATCATCAAAAGCTGTCTTTCCTGCACATGCAAGTAAGCTGTATTGTATGCAAATTATACAGTAAAGTTCACCAGTTATTGCCCATTCCCAGTGACTGAGTAATCAAGTTCCAATCCTGTGTGTGGACTGTCTTTATTCAACCACTGGATACTCAATGGTGTGAAGGAACGGTGGCATCACGTGAGACAACTTTAAGTAAAGGGAATAATAACTGGCAGCAATCCAGGATGTAGAAAAATACAAAACTTGTTTATTTACCCCATAACATAGAAAAAAGTGACGTTTCGGTCAAGTAGACCTTCCTCAAGCTAATACAAAGACATTCAAGTGCACACTATATAAAGGCAATGTGAAATACACAGACCAATAACATCAAAATATACACAGGTATACCTCATCCATCGCTGATTGCCCCAAGATACGAGATTACAAACCGATCTTTATACAGACATGAGACAACTTTAAGTTCACCACACTTATACAGGTAACCGCTGTCCCTGCGTTACCTGGAAGAGGCCTAGCTATGTCTTGGCCAAGGCTCGGTGCGTCCCCCAGGGAGGAGTCTGGCAGAGCCACCGTAACAAGTGACAACTCTACCCCCACCAGCTCCTCAGGGTAATAAGGGAGATGGAATATTACCTCCACAGTGCCACCTATTGTAAGACAGAATTCCTTTGAGCCAAAGTTAGATTCTTTATACAAGCCTTATAACAATGACTGGGAATTAAAAACAAAATCAGACTCCATATACAGACAGCTGTTTTAGGGTGTTTGCCCTTCATCAGTTTACTGTAGGAGTCTGGCTTTCCTAGTGAGAGGCCTGGGATGGGGGTCAGGAATACTATATTTTCTCCTTAGGGAGAGCACCTAGATGGTGAGTGAGGAGACTCAAAAGGCCATTTATACTCCTCTGGGTAATATGCAAATAAGGGAGATGGAATAATACCTCCACAGTGCCGTCTATTGTAAGGCAGCATTCCTTAGAGCCAAAGTTAGACTCTTTAAACAAGCCTTGTAACAATGACTGAGAATTAAAATCAAAGCCAGACTCCATGCACAGACAGCTGTTTCAGGGTATCTGCCCTTCATCAGTGTACTGTAGGAGTCTGGCTTTATAGTAGGAAAAATACAGAAATGGATTGAAACTGATGACTTTCCTCTTCAATACATTGCTATGAGCATAAACACAGAAATGTTTTCTTTCCGGTTTGCTGTTCCCATGACAGAACAGCAAAACGGAAATGAAAACGCTAGTGTGAAAAGGCCCTAAGGGACAGTATATGAATTTATGTACTGTAGCTTGCACCCTTACTTACCTGGAAACATTCAGGTGTTACAATGATGGAATGACAGGAAGGTTAATTTGACCAGTGACAGAAATAATTCACACTCTGCCCTGACCCCATTGCCGGTACGAAACATGGCCTGTGTCTGATCGGAGCCAGGGATGGAGTCATATGAGATGACAGACAGACTGATAAGATATGTGAAGTCATGAAATCAGCGCCACATGAACCCCGGCCATGAGCTTCAGGACTTGGAAGAGCTGAGCGCTATTACTCATAGTTACATGAAATTCATTTGATACATTGAGTCTCACGTACATTCAGATAGTGTTATCAGTGCGTGATCTGCTTCTCATTCCTCTTACGTATTCCTATAGTCAGGCATCTTATCCTGGATGGATATTTCCTCCAAAGACAGTTACATCTGGTAGGAACTCTTCTTGCATCTATCACACATCTTGTCTGTACATATGTTGTTGCAGCAATGTGACTCTGTGTATACTGCGCAGCGTGGTTCATGTTTATTCTACTTGTTCTCATCTTATGTCATTTATGCAAAGATTTTTACATATTATGTATTTAAACCGGTTTTCATATGTAATGAATCACTTTAACCTTTTACCTACCTGATCATTTTCATCTTCTTCACCTTTCAGCAGCCATAACCTTTTTTTTTCTATCAATGTGGATGTGGGAGGGTTTTGTTCTTGGTAGGGCAAACTATAGTTAGTATTTCTAACATTTTTGTGTGCATGTGGCTTTTCGTTCACTTTTTATTCAATTTTTAAGGAGACGCGGTGACAAAAAAACCTCAATTCTGGCATTATGTATTTTTTAACAGCGTCCAGCAAAATGATTTAATACTTAAAGGGGTTGTCCCGCGAAACAAAGTTGGGGTATACACTTCTGTATGGCCATATTAATGCACTTTGTAATGTACATTGTGCATTAATTATGCACCAAACAGAAGTTATTCACTTACCTGTTCCGTTGCTAGCGTCCTCGTCTCCATGGTGCCGTCTAATTTTCAGCGTCTAATCGCCCGATTAGACGCGCTTGCGCAGTCCGGTCTTCTCCCTTCTGAATGGGGCCGCTCGTGCCAGAGAGCTGCTCCTCTTAGCTCCGCCCCGTCACGTGTGCCGATTCCAGCCAATCAGGAGGCTGGAATCGGCAATGGACCGCACTGAAGACCTGCGGTCCACCGAGGGTGAAGATCCCGGCGGCCATCTTCGCAAGGTAAGTAAGAAGTCACCGGAGCGCGGGGATTCGGGTAAGTACTATCCATTTTTTTCTTTAAACCCCTGCATCGGGTTTGTCTCGCGCCGAACGGGGGGGGCTATTGAAAAAAAAAAAAACCGTTTCGGCGCGGGACAACCCCTTTAAACTTCGGTTTTTACAGATACAGCGCTACCAATTATATTTTTTTCCTATTTTTTTTTTCATTTTTTTTGTGAGACAAAACATTAAATAATCGAGTTGTGACCCCTTTACTTTTTCTATTTAGGACCTAAAGAATCCTTGTGCCAAATTTCATGTTGGCACGACATCAAGAGCTGCAGCTCCGCAGACTGGCAGCCCAAAGGAACTTCAGTTTAAAAGGCAGAACTTATTGCACTTATCAGAGCCCAAGCTGGCAGCTGGGGTGAAAGTCAATATCTTCATTGACTCAAAGTATGCCTTCCTCACTCTCCATGTTCATGGGGTCCTGTACCAGTAAAGGGGTCTGTTCACTTCAGCGGGTCAAGAAGTGAAGTATACTCTTCTCATTTGGGAACTGTCAGAAGAGGCGTGCGTCATTCACTGTAAAGGAAAACAGAAGGGAGACTCACTCATTGCACAGCGAAACAGAGAAGCTGATGCCAAATGAGCTGCCACTCTCCTAACCGTCAAAAGTAATGTCAAGCTACAAGCTCTTTCTCCTGGTTCACCTCAGCAACTGGAACCCTTGCTTTAATCAAGATGAACAGGAATGGCTAAAGACGGAGGATGGAAAATACACACCTGAGGTCTGGTTCATCCTCTTGGTTGGAAGAATCGTGGTTTGACAGCACTAGCAACAGAGATCATCAAGAAAGTGCATGAGGGCACACTATGGGTCCACCACTATGAATATGTTTGAATATGGAATATGTTTATCAAATGGAATATGGAGGGGGGGATATCTAAAGAAAAATATAATACGGTTTGCAGAAACTGTAAGGCAAGTGTCAGAAAAGCTAAAGCTAATAATGAATTGAGGCTTGCAACAGAGGCCATTAAGAATGATGTTGAGAAGGACGAACTTTTAAATTCTTATTTTGTATTTGTTTTCTCTCAGAAAGTAGATGGAACATCAACTGATCTTCCCTGTGCTATTGGGGGAATAAAAGAATGCATGCTATCTATAAGCAGAGAGATGGTGAGGGAACACTTAGATAACTTAAATGAATTCAAGTCTCAAGGTCCAGATGAATTACATCCTGGGATACTAAAGGAAGCAGTGGAGGTAATTGCTGAGCCACTCGCCATAATCTTTGAAAATTCCTGGAGAACAAAAGAAGTCCCAGAAAATTGGAAAATGGCAAATGTCCCTATCTCCAAAAAGGGAAGAAGGTCCAGAAAACTACAGACCTGTGAGCCTGACTTCTATACTGGGAAAGATCTTTGAACAAATTATTAAACAGTATGTATGCAAGTACTTGGATGAAAATCGAGTAAATAACCAGAGCCAGCATGGGTTTGTAACAAACAAGTTATGCCAGATGAATCTAATTTCCTTCTATGACAGTATCACCGACTGGGTTGATCAGGAAAATGCGGTGGATATAGTTTATCTTCAAAATCTTTATTCCTTTATTCCTCATTGATGGAGGAATAAAGATTTTGAAGTTGTTTTGAAAATTCATCTGATGCTGCCTGGTCTTTGCCTTACACTTCTGATGACTACTGGGTCGTGATCCGGTCCAAGCTGGGCTGCTGCATCCACCGGCTCCTCGCTGCATTTGCGGCAGAACGATTGAGACTTGTTCTGAGAGAATCCATGTGAGTGCTGCTGTTGGCTTTACTATCTATTTGCGATATAGTATATCTTGACCTTAGTAAAGCATTTGACAAAGTATCTCATACCATACTTATTGAAAAAAATGACCAAATATGGGATTGACAAGGCAACTGTTAGGTGGATTCACAACTGGCTGACTGATCGTACTCAATGAGTGGTCATAAATTGCTGCACATCCAAGTGGAAGAATGTATCAAGTGGGGTACCACAAGGCTCTGTCCAAGGCCCATTGTTGTTCAACATTTTTATAAATGATCTGCAGGAGGGAATTGATGGGAAACTGATCAAATTTTCCAATGACAGAAAGCTAGGAGGGATAGCTAACACTAGGGAAGAGAGAGTATTCAAAAAGATCCAGAAAAGCTTGCACAGTGGGCAGCAACTAACAGAATAGTATTAAACAAAGAGAAATGCAAAGTCCTACATCTGGGCAAGAAAAATTAAGAAAGCACATACAAAATGGGAGGAATTGAGCTAAGCATCAGCACATGTGAAAAAGACTTGGGTATACTAATAGATCACAGAATGGACATGAGTCAAAAATGTGATGCAGCAGCCAAAAAGGCAAACACAATTCTGGGATGTATTAAGAGAAGTACAGAGTCTAGATCACGTGAGGTAATTATCCCCTCTACTCTTCCATAGTCAAACCTCATTTGGAATCCTGTGTCCAGTTCTGGGCACCCCACTTGAAAAAAGACATAGACAAACTGGAGCAAGTTCAGAGAAGAGCTACCAAGATGGTGAGTGGTCTGCAAATCATGTCCTATGAAGAACTGGTTAAAGGATCTGGGAATGTTTAGCTGAGAGGAGACTTAATAGCTGTCTACAAATATCTGAAGGGTTGTCACAGTGCAGAGGGATCAGCCCCAGTCTCGTTTGCACAAGGAAAGACTAGAAGCAATGGGATGAAACTGAAAGAGAGGAGACACAAATTAGATATTAGAAAAAACTTTTTGACAGTGAGGGTGATCAATAATTGGAACAGTTTACCATGGGAGGTGGGCAGTTCTCCTTCAATGGAAGTGTTCAAACAAAAGCTGGACAAATATCTGTCTGGGATGATTAATCCTGCACTGAGCAGGGGGTTGGACCCGATGACCCTGGAGGTCCCTTCCAACACTACCATTCTATGATTCTATGACTATGGAAAATCTAATCCAAGATGTGCTACAGAACATCCCAAGACTTACTACTCCATCACCAGAAAATGTGTCATTTGTGCAAAAAATAATCCCAGACAAAGTCCTCTAAAGACTCAAGGCGTACAATCTTATGGAGAAGCTCTCTTCCAAGATGTACAAGTGGACTTTACTCAAATGCCTGCAGCTGATGGATGGAAGTATTTACTGGTCTTTGATTGCACATACACGGAGTGGGTGGAGGCCTACCTCACTGGGACTGAGAAATCAACCAAAGTAGCCAGAGCGCTACTGAGAAACATTATTCCAAGACACGGCTCACTAGTGTGGATTGCGTCAGACAACGGACCAGCCTTTGCTGTAGAGGTCATACAAGAGCTAGTGAGCTGTTTCAAGATCAGATGGAGATTACACACTGCCTAGAGACCCCAGAGCTCAGGAAAGGTTGAGTGCATGAACTGGACTTTGAAACTTGCCTTAGGGAAGCTCTGTTAGGAGACTCACCTAAAATGGCCACAAGTCCTACCCACTGCTCTGCTCAGAATCAGATCTGTCCCCATCATAAGAACTGGTTATTCTCTGATTAAGATGATGTATGTTAGGCCCAGCCCAGTAGTATTGAGGATTACAGCAGACAACAAAATAGTGGAAGAGATGATAAATCACCAGCAGATGTTTGCCCTGGGTAAGACCATGGCAACCATAACCAAAAGAGCAGACGAAAGGTTACCTATTTGTTTGAATATTGCTGAGCAAAAGTTACCTATATGTCTGAATACTGCTGTGTACGTCTTCCAGGAAAAAGTCTGGGTGAAAGATTGAAAAGACTGGGTGAAAGCCTCTCAAGCCAAGGCAGAAGTGTCCATACACCATTATCCTATCTACCCTGACTGCTTTTAAAGTTGCTGAGATAGGACCTTGGAGCCACCATACTAGAGTCAAAATGGCCTATATTGACCGTGTTTGCTTACCACACCCAATATATCCTCTGAAGCTCACCATAAAAACCTCCAGAAGTGCCTTGGACCAGACAAGGACTTTGCCCCCTCCTGGAAGCCCAGGAGGCACCAGCTGATAATGTTTTCTACACAGAGATAGTGTTTTCTTCAAAGAGACAGTGGTTTTCACACAGAGACATTGTTTTTCCCTCAGACACCTAGGAGAGAGGAGAGCTACAGCTGCAAAACAAGAAGAATGAAGAACCTAGTAAAGACCGTGTTGGGGGTGATGGGATTACTCTATACAGGAAATTTAGACTTATGCCAATAATTGTGATAAATGTATGCAAGTAGCATGAATGGGTACACATCACAAGAGCATTAGTGTACAATACTTACTACACGGGTAAGAGGAGACAAGTAGGGGGTTGCACATACAATAAGACCACTTACTACATGTGTGAACAAGGTTCACAGATCATAAGCTATAATACAGTATATCCTCCCTCTAAAACATGGATAGACACTGATGAAGCACGGGATATACAGGCTATACTCAAGTCTATGGGGTTATAAATGCCTAAATTAGGATGATAGGCTATAAGTGAGTGATAGCTATCAAAGGGAGGAAAATGTGGTTTTAGAATATAAGGCTAGTTTACACGGGCCGATGATCACTCAAAGATCGCTCAAAGGACAGTTTGAGTGACAGCTTTGAGCGATCATTTTGCATAAAAATTGGTATTTCAGTAACTACTTAGCTACTGTTGGACTGAATTTAATGATCAGCCAGCAATGCCCGAAAAAAAGTAGACGATGGGCGCACATTTACACGCACCAATTATAACTAAAAGGATTGCCGATTAGCGATTTTTTAGCGATCATCGGATGGTGTAAATGGGCCTTTATAAGCTCTTGTTCCTCTGTTATCAGCCCAAAGGCTGAAGCATATTATATATATATATATATATATATATATATATATATATATATTGTTCTATTACTACATATGTATCTAATAAATGAAATGTAGCTAGCTATTATAAACTAACTTTACCTTTTCTTAACTTCCCATTTATATACATAGTTGACTAAAAGATGTTTCTCTTTTTAACAAGAGTAGATACAGTCAGCTTTTCTATCTATCTAATCTACCTCTATGTAATAGTCTCCCATATAGTTAGCTGATGAACACAGTTTCACTGGATAGCAAAGAGATTGCAGCGACATCTCCCACTAGCCCCCTCACTCTCACTCTCTCTGTCTTCCTCTTCCTGTACCTTTATGTACGTAACGTGCATAAGTGAAAGTAAACTATACTTCCAGCTTTCTCTTTGTTTGATGTTAAAAGATAAGATCAACCAATAAGTGTTAGCTTTAAATAAGCCTGCCTACTGGATATATAATAACTTATTGGCCAAAAGATAGTTCCAGAACTATATTTTAGCTAAGCGTATATGTGCCGGCCGCGTATATGATCTAATTTTCACGCTGCCGGCGTATTTACATGCCATATATTCGCCCATGTAAACGGATGCATTGAAAATCAATGCCTCTCATGGGCGCATATCTACGCCCGGGCGTAAAAATGCGCCATATATCCGCTCGTGTGAAAGAGCCCTCAGTCACAGATTTGCGAACAACACTGAATTGTGTTGACACAAATAAATCTTTGTTCACTTCCTATGTCCTTGGGATCACATCAGATGTCGCCTTGTACATCAGTACAAGTGTGAAATTGGGCACGAGCATTCTTTATGTCCTAAATAGGAAACGTATAAGGGTCCCAACTCGATTATTCAATGCTAATTGCAAACGTAAGCGTAACTTTACGTTGTCGTGTGAAATATGGCGCAGGCATTCTTTAGGTCCTAAGTGAGGAGTGTGGGAGGAGTGGCAAATTCTGCAAAGGGACATCGGTACATGCAGCCTGAGGAGAATCTAATGCTCCTCTATGTGTATACATATTTTAATCCTCAGTTTCTCTAAGGTAACCATGACTTCATAAAAGGTTCCGTGCAAACAACATGTAACCACCTGTATCAAAGTACATGGGGCGAAGCTGGGTATATCAGGTATGTCAGGACTTGTGATACCTTCTGCATATGACACAGACACGACCTGTTTACATTCTAAGCACCTTCCTACTGATTGTATATAGTATATTCAGTGTGACACTATTGGTAGCTAAGTTAGGGATCAGTGTGTAGTACAAGATAAGAGACAGGTTAGGCATCCGACGCTCAATATAGGAGGCAAATTATCCTATTTAGTTACCTGCAGCTACTATATATATATATATATATATATATATATATATATACACATATACCATATCTCTGCTGAGTAATCATACAGTAGCAGCTGCTCACTCTGGCAGCAGCTCCTGGTTTGCTCCCTTGTCTATACCAAAACCCCTGTGCTACCCCTTGGGGTCTCTGCTGCTAGTTAGCAGGGTCAAAAGCATGGACTAAAAAACAGCTATCCATAGGGTGTTGGCCAAGTACATTACTTTTAGTTGCTGTACCTTAGGTCTAATATCCATGGGCGGATTTTTGCTACGGAAACCGGAGTGGGCGTTCCAAAAAGAAACCTAAAGGGCCAAGTCTAGTTCTAATCGTCCCGTCTTTTTTTACCACTTCAGATTTCCCAGCTAGAGCCAAATATTTATCCAAGTTCAGTTTGGTTGTACCTTTAAATAAATCAAACGCAATTTCAAACGGATCAAACTTTTGGGGCAAACAAAAATTCAGTCCCCTGGACAATAAAGCTCACTCAGCTCAGTTCTTGTTAAATTACTGATATCCTTATCTATAGGTGTCACATTATTACTTGTCTCCTCCACCTTGCCTGTGTTTCTGCCCATTCTGACTTTTGTGCTTTCTGACATTGGCTCTGTACTCTGGACTCCATTGCTCCCAGCTACCTGACCTTCTGCATAGACATTACTGTTGCACCTGTGCTGCCAGCAGAGCTGGTGCCAGCACTCGGCAAACCCAGGTAGATGCCAAGGCCCACTGCATCTGGAGGGCTCACAGTGCTCAGGGCCCCAGGAGGGGAAGGTAGCCCAGGCTGCTGGGTCAGCAGAGCATTTCGGTCCCGTGATTTTAATTTCAAAGTTTGAATAATAAAATAAAAGCTGCAGTTGGCGCCGCTGTCTGACTCCTGGGTTATGTGATAATGTGACACACTCATGATCGGAGTGTACATTCCCCGGTCTCTGAGATTGCTGAATATCGGCAACAATCATGTGTGTGTCACATTATCATAAAACCCAGAAGTCAGACAGCGGGGACAGTGCCGCCAGCTAAAGTCGCCAGGGAGCAACAGAGGAGCTATGTACTGTTTTTTTTAAAATCACAAATGTAAAATGGGACAAAAGGTGGCATGCATGTGTAAAAGGGAGAAGAAGCGGAATATATATGTAAAAAAAGGCAAGAGGCGGCATATCTAAAGGGGGCAGAAATTACATATACAAAAGGGCGAAAATAGCATGTCTAGGAGAGGGCAAGAAGTGGCATTATATCTAAAGAGACAGAAATTGGCATTATATCTAAAAGGGAAAAAAAGGGGGCATGATTTGTAAAAGGCAGCATGAGACAGTGTTATTACTGACTGGGGCAAAATGGTGTTTTATAGCTAACTGGGGCATAAGGGACATTAATAGAAAGAGGGGCCCAATGAGACTCTATTGCCCAAGAGCCCACATAAACCTGGAGCCAGCCGAGACTACAGCTTGATTTCCTGATACCCCACCAGGTGCCATGCCTCGGCTCAGTGAAGCTTCAACAGCCAAACTGCCAAAACTATCTTTGTGAGTAATGACTTGGAGACCCCGCAGCAAAGACCAAATCCCACTTGGAGGGCTCAAGAGTTAAAACCGTGGTTCCACAAGTGCTAGCTGCTCAGTTAGCCTAAAGTCATACCAGTGTGTGTCAAGATGAATCCCCATCTGCCAGCCTTATAGTAACAGGCCCACCGGATCATGAAATTCCTTATCAGTCAGATGTACAATTACTTTTAAGCCTATTATATTCGAGGGACTATGTAAAAATGTTTTTTTCACACACAAGAAAAAAAAATTGCATATGGTTCCAATAGTAAAATTCTGTAAAAATGGATCAAGAATCGCTCCAAAATAGGACATATACAGATTTTTTTTTAAGTTGCACTATTGATCCGGGAGTAAAATCACTCATATGAAGTAACCAATTCAAATGAAAAGGGTTCTTTTTTAGAGATGAGCGAACGTACTCGTCCGAGCTTGATACTCGTTCGAGTATTAGCGTGTTCGAGATGCTCGTTACTCGTAACGAGTACCACGCGATGTTCGAGTTACTTTCACTTTCATCTCTGAGACGTTAGCGCGCTTTTCTGGCCAATTGAAAGACAGGGAAGGCATTACAACTTCCCCCTGCAACGTTCAAGCCCTATACCACCCCCCTGCAGTGAGTGGCTTGGGAGTCACCGGAGTATAAAAATCGGCCCCTCCCGCGGCTCGCCACAGATGCATTTTCACTTAGCTGAGGGAAAGTGCTGCTGCTGGTGCTGCTGCTATATGGAGAGTGTTAGGAGTTATTATAGGCTTCAAGAACCCCAACGGTCCTTCTTAGGGCCCCATCTAACCGTGTGCAGTACTGTGGAGGCTGCTTTTTGCAGTGTTGCACTTTTTTTTTTTTTGGTATATCGGCCGTGCAGAGCATTGCACCCTGCAGTAATACTACAGGGACAGAAGTGCTTAGGCAGGGAGAGCGTTAGGAGTATTTTAGGCTTCAGGAACCCCAACGGTCCTTCTTAGGGCCACATCTAACCGTGTGCAGTACTGTGGAGGCTGCTTTTTGCAGTGTTGCACTTTTTTTTTTTGGTATATCGGCCGTGCAGAGCATTGCGCCCTGCAGTAATACTCCAGGGACAGAAGTGGTGGTTAGGCAGGGCCAGAAGACATATTGATTGAATATAGGCAGTGGGCCTTTGCAAAAAAATATTGGGCAAAAAATCTATTTGGCTTGCCTGTCACTGTGCTCAGTGTTCTGGGTCTGTGTGTGCTGGGTGTAGTAGTTCTACAACAAAATAATACGCAGCCAGCTAAGTGTTACAGCAGGCTTGCGCCAAATAATTTCCTGGCTCTGTCTGGGCTCTGAAATCACCACTGTGTAGCAGTTAACAGTGCAACACTCTGCAGTTCTGTGACACAGTCCAGGGACAGAAGTGTGGAGGCAGGGACAGAAGACATATATTATTGATTGAATATAGGCAGTGGGCCTTTTCTAAAAAATATTGGGCAAAAAATCTATTTGGCCTGCCTGTCACTGTGCTCAGTGTTCTGGGTCTGTGTGTGCTGGGTGTAGTAGTTCTACAACAAAATCATACGCAGCCACCTAAGTGTTACAGCAGGCTTGCGCCAAATTATTTCCTGGCGTTCCGTAAGCGAAGTCAGCCTCCAACCACAGGCCAATAAGCAGCACATTTAATTACAGCGTACTGTTTCTGCATTACTGGTAATACAGCATGCTGAGGGGTAGGGGTAGGCCTAGAGGACGTGGACGCGGCCGAGGACGCGGAGGCCCAAGTCAGGGTGTGGGCACAGGCCGAGCTCCTGATCCAGGTGTATCGCAGCCGACTGCTGCGGGATTAGGAGAGAGGCACGTTTCTGGCGTCCCCACATTCATCGCACAATTAATGGGTCCACGCGGTAGACCTTTATTAGAAAATGAGCAGTGTGAGCAGGTCCTGTCGTGGATGGCAGAAAGTGCTTCCAGTAATCTATCGTCCACCCACAGTTCTGCGCCGTCCACTGCTGCAACTCAGAATCATCTGGCTGCTGCTCCTCCTTCCTCCCAGCCTCCTCACTCCATGAAAATGAGACATTCTGAGGAGCGGGCAGACTCCCAGGAACTGTTCTCGGGCCCCTGCTCAGATTGGGCAGCAGTGGTTCCTCTCCCACCAGAGGAGTTTATCGTGACTGATGCCCAACCATTGGAAAGTTCCCAGGGTCCGGGGGATGAGGCTGGGGACTTCCGGCAACTGTCTCAAGACCTTTCAGTGGGTGAGGAGGACGATGACGATGAGACACAGTTGTCTATAAGTGAGGTAGTAGTAAGGGCAGTAAGTCCGAGGGAGGAGCGCACAGAGGATTCGGAGGAAGAGCAGCAGGACAATGAGGTGACTGACCCCACCTGGTTTGCTACGCCTACTGAGGATAGGTCTTCAGAGGGGGAGGCAAGGGCAGCAGCAGGGCAGGTTGCAAGAGGCAGTGCGGTGTCCAGGGGTAGAGGCAAGGCCAGACCGAATAATCCACCAACTGTTTCCCAAAGCGCCCCCTCGCGCCATGCCACCCTGCAGAGGCCGAGGTGCTCAAAGGTCTGGCAGTTTTTCACTGAGAGTGCAGACGACCGACGAACAGTGGTGTGCAACCTTTGTCGCCCCAAGATCAGCCGGGGAGCCACCACAACCAGCCTCACCACCACCAGCATGCGCAGGCATATGATGGCCAAGCACCCCACAAGGTGGGACGAAGGCCGTTCACCGCCTCCGGTTTGCACCGCTGCCTCTCCCCCTGTGCCCCAACCTGCCACTGAGATCCAACCCCGCTCTGAGGACACAGGCACTACCGTCTCCTGGCCTGCACCCACACCCTCACCTTTGCTGTCCTCGGCCCCATCCAGCAATGTCTGTCAGCATAGCGTCCAGACGTCGCTAGCGCAAGTGTTTGAGCGCAAGCGCAAGTACTCCGCCACGCACCTGCACGCTCAAGCGTTAAACGTGCACGTAGCCAAATTGATCAGCCTGGAGATGCTGCCGTATAAGGTTGTGGAAACGGAGTCCTTCAAAAGTATGATGGCGGCGGCGGCCCCGCGCTACTCAGTTCCCAGTCGCCACTATTTTTCCCGATGTGCCGTCCCAGCCCTGCACGACCACGTCTCCCACAACATTGTACGCGCCCTCACCAACGCGGTTACTGCCAAGGTCCACTTAACAACGGACACGTGGACAAGCACAGACGGGCAGAGCCACTATATCTCCCTGACGGCACATTGGGTGAATTTAGTGGAGGCTGGGACAGAGTCAGAGCCTCGGACCGCTCACGTCCTACCCACCCCCAGAATTGCGGGCCCCAGCTCGGTGCTGGTATCTGCGGTGGTGTATGCTTCCTCCACTAAACCACCCTCCTCCTCCTCCTCCTCCTCCTCCAACGCAACCTCTGTCTCGCAATCAAGATGTGTCAGCAGCAGCACGTTGCCAGCAGTCGGTGTCGCGCGGCAGCACAGCGGTGGGCAAGCGTCAGCAGGCCGTGCTGAAACTACTCAGCTTAGGAGATAAGAGGCACATGGCCCACGAACTGCTGCAGGGTCTGACAGAGCAGACCGACCGCTGGCTTGCGCCGCTGAGCCTCCAACCGGGCATGGTCGTGTGTGACAACGGCCGTAACCTGGTGGCGGCTCTGCAGCTCGGCAGCCTCACGCACGTGCCATGCCTGGCCCACGTCTTTAATTTGGTGGTTCAGCGCTTTCTGAAAAGCTACCCACGCTTGTCAGACCTGCTCGGAAAGGTGCGCCGGCTCTGCGCACATTTCCGCAAGTCCCACACGGACGCTGCAACCCTGCGCACCCTGCAACATCAGTTTAATCTGCCAGTGCACCGACTGCTGTGCGACGTGCCCACACGGTGGAACTCTACGCTGCACATGTTGGCCAGGCTCTATGAGCAGCGTAGAGCTATAGTGGAATACCAACTCCAACATGGGCGGCGCAGTGGGAGTCAGCCTCCTCAATTCTTTTCAGAAGAGTGGGCCTGGTTGGCAGACATCTGCCAGGTCCTTGGAAAGTTTGAGGAGTCTATCCAGGTGGTGAGCGGCGATCCTGCAATCATTAGCGTCACCAATACCATTCCTCTGCTATGCCTCTTGAGAAGTTCCCTGCAAAGCATAAAGGCAGACGCTTTGCGCTCGGAAACAGAGCCGGGGGAAGACAGTATGTCGCTGGATAGTCAGAGCACCCTCCTGTCTATATCTCAGTGCGGTGAGGAGGAGGAGGAGGAGGAAGATGAGGAGGAGGGGGAAGAGACAGCTTGGCCCACTGGTGAGGGTACACATGCTGCTGGCCTGTCATCCTTTCAGCGTGTATGGCCTGAGGAGGAGGAGGAGGAGGATCCTGAAAGTGATCTTCCTAGTTAGGACAGCCATGTGTTGCGTACAGGTACCCTGGCACACATGGCTGACTTCATGTTAGGATGCCTTTCTCGTGACCCTCGAGTTACACGCATTCTGGCCACTACAGATTACTGGGTGTACACACTGCTTGACCCACGGTATAAGGAGAACCTTTCCACTCTCATACCCGAAGAGGAAAGGGGTTCGAGAGTGTTGCTATACCACATGACCCTGGCGGACAAACTGATGGTGAAATTCCCATACGACAGCGCTAGTGGCCGAAGGCACAGTTCCGAGGGCCAGGTAGCAGGGAGGCGCGGAGATCAGGCAGCATCTACAGCACAGGCAGGGCAACACTCTTTAAGGCCCTTTGCCAGCTTTATGGCTCCCCAGCAAGACTGTGTCACCGCTCCCCAGTCACGGCTGAGTCGGCGGGAGCACTGTAAAAGGATGGTCAGGGAGTACGTAGCCGATCGCACGACCGTCCTCCGTGACGCCTCTGCCCCCTACAACTACTGGGTGTCGAAGCTGGACACGTGGCCTGAACTCGCACTGTATGCCCTGGAGGTGCTTGCTTGTCCTGCGGCTAGCGTCTTGTCAGAGAGGGTGTTTAGTGCGGCTGGGGGAATCATCACAGATAAGCGAACCCGGCTGTCAACCGACAGTGCCGACAGGCTAACACTCATCAAGATGAACAAAGCCTGGATTTCCCCAGACTTCTCTTCTCCACCAGCGGACAGCAGCGAAACCTAAGCAATACGTAGGCTGCACCCGCGGATGGAAGCATCGTTCTCTATCCCCATCCAAAACGGGGACCTTTTTGCTTCATCTATCTGTGTATAATATTCCTCCTCCTCCGCCTGCTCCTCCTCCTGAAACCTCACATAATCATGCCGAACGGGCAATTTTTCTTAGGCCCACAAGGCTCAGTCATATAATTTTTATAAACAATTTTTATAAGTTTCAATGCTCATTAAAGCGTTGAAACTTTCACCTCAACCAATTTTTATTTTTACTGGGCTGCCTCCAGGACTAGTTACCAATTAAGCCACATTAACCAAAGCGATTAATGGGTTTCACCTGCCCTCTCGGTTGGGCATGGGCATTTTTTCTCAGGTACATTAGTACTGTTGGTACACCAATTTTTGTGGGCCATCGCCTACAGTGTAATCCAATTAATTTTTTGCCCAGCTGCATTAAAGCTGATGTTACATCAGCTGTGTTGGGCACTGCAATGGGATATATTTATGTACCGCCGGTGGCTTCCTGGCACCCACCCATGCTGTGGGTCCACAGGGAGTTGTAAATGCATCTGTCTACTTCTAAAGAACCCCGGTCTGACTGGGGCATGCAGTGTGGGCCGAAGACCACCTGCATTAAACATGACATTCTTACCTCAGCTGTGATGGGCAATGCAATGGGATATATTAATCTACAGCCGGTGGGTTCCAGGGAGCCACCCATGCTGTGGGTCCACAGGGAGTTGTAAATCCATCTGTCCACTTCTAAAGAACCCCGGTCTGACTGGGGCATGCAGTGTGGGCCGAAGCCCACCTGCATTAAACATGACATTCTTACCTCAGCTGTGATGAGCAATGCAATGGGATATATTAATCTACAGCCGGTGGGTTCCAGGGAGATACCCATGCTGTGGGTACACACGGAATTCCCATTGCGGAGTTGTACCTGCCTGTGACTATTTATAAAAAACCACGGTCTGACTGGTGCATGCAGACACCTTGACAGAATGAATAGTGTGTGGCACATAGGTTCCCCATTGCTATGCCCACGTGTGCAGCTCCAGATGGAGGTGGCACAGGATTGGATTTCTCATTGCTTCTGTACAGCATTGTGGACTATCGCCCCGCCCCTTTTAAAGAGGGTCGCTGCCTAGCCGTGCCAACCCTCTGCAGTGTGTGCCTGCTTTTCCTCTGGCAGACGCACTTATAAATAGACATGAGGGTGGCGTGGCATGAGGGCAGCTGAAGGCTGGGCAGGGACAATATGGTGTGCGCTGTGGACACTGGGTCGTGGGGGGGGTTTGGGCAGCATGTAACCCAGGAGAAGTGGCAGCGGAGTGTCATGCAGGCAGTGATTGTGCTTTGTTGGAGGTAGTGTGGTGCTTAGCTAAGGTATGCATTGATAATGAGGGCTTTTCAGATGTAAAAGTTGTTGGGGGGGGGCCCACTCTTGCCGCTATTGTGGCTTAATAGTGGGACCTGGGAACTTGAGATGCAGCCCAACATGTAGCCCCTCACCTGCCCTATCCGTTGCTGTGTCGTTCCCATCACTTTCTTGAATTGCCCAGATTTTCACAAATGAAAACCTTAGCGAGCATCGGCGATATACAAAAATGCTCGGGTCGCCCATTGACTTCAATGGGGTTCGTTATTCGAAACGAACCCTCGAGCATCGCGGAAAGTTCGTCTCGAGTAACGAGCACCCGAGCATTTTGGTGCTCGCTCATCTCTATTCTTTTTCTAATTCTGAAAGTTAACACTTCTTGATGGCTTTGTCTTAAATTCATTGCGGTGATGTAGAAAAGACACATTATGAAAATTGTACCACTATCCAAATACTCCCGGATCCAACTTTGCATGAGGACTCGATGACTATATAATGTGTATAATATGTTGGCATTTGCAGTATTCCTGCCATATAAAAACTTGAAGCTTTTGGTTGAAGAACTTTGGCTGGACAACAACTACCATCTTGAGAGGAAGTGGCCGTAGAGGTGTAAATAGATGTTCCGCTTCACAGCTATTATAACATACAGAACAATACAGAAGATTGCCCTCCTGAGTGATATGGCATATCCTGATACCGTTCTTGTGCCCAGAGAGCCCTTGAAGACAGGAAGTTTCAATTAAACTGACTCAAGTTGTTGCTATGAGAAGGCATCGTTATTTGGTAGTGATGAAGGTGAGGGCACTGCAGGTTAACTTCCAGTTCTACGTAAAGCCGACTTCAAGGAATTAAGTTTTCCAGCATGATTTTAGTTCTTTCCGCAGTAAAAAGAACAAATGCCCCTGTAGATAACAGTATAGATTGTGCCACATTTGTATCTCAATTGTTAGCTGACACCACCACAACAAAAGCCATGTCAAGGTATAATAGAATAGAACTGGTGTTATAAGGGTAGGGACCACTTATCAAGGATGTCTAACATGGCACTTACTGTTCGGCACACATACATGGTGTTTGTACAGATTGTCACTAGTTGCTCCAGTTGTCTTCTACATGGCATTTTAAGTGTCCATGCACAAGGCAAAGCCAAGTGTACCCATCATGTATAGAAGTACACAGTGTCGCTATAGCTCTGAAATATGGCCATATAAATTAGTAGAGAAACAAAGGCTACTTGAGTTTACAGGGTTTGTATTGTGGTCATTCGCATAAGCCCTTGGAAGAGCACTGGTGTTGTGAGGGAGGGCACATCCACATGATGTTTGCAGAGCTACGAGTAGGCACTCCAGCTGCCAATTACACTCCAGATACATACATATGAAATATGCCTTTAAATGCCTACAAATAATAGTATTATAGAATGATAATCAAGATTTTAGTAGCATCTGCCGGTAACATTCTCCACTATTCTGATAATGATTGCTACGGCCATTGCTTTATGAAGGGAGATTTGCACCAGAAACCTCTGATTGGCTGGAGCACACTAATAGTGATCTCTTTTAGCAACTAAAACTATTGAAACTTTATGGACTAGTACATCAAATTCAGAGATTTGTTTAAAATCGAGGAAAAATAATTACTGGGATGTGAAGTTTTTACAATAAGAATTTTGATCTGTTACATTTTCTTTGGAGGGCAGGGAAAGATCATGCATAATAAATGACATGATTTTTTTTTCTGTGGGTTGCAACGATAACGATGATACCCAAATTATATATAATTGGGGGTTTTCCACTCTTGCATTCTAAATTCTTTTTTTTTTTTATTCTTTTTTTGCATTACTGCATTCAAAAGTCCCATAACTTTATTATTTTTCCATGGACGGAGCTCTGAAGGCTTGTTTTTTTGCGTGACCAGCTGTTGTTTTTATTGGTACCTTATAAGCTGGGAGGTGAAATGAACAAAATTAGCCTTTTGGTTCTGTTTTTTATTATTATTTCGATGTGTAGGATAAATAGTGTGTTCATTTTATTGTACAGGTTGTTACAGATACAATGATACCAAATATGTTTTTTTTTAAACTTTTTTTATACAAAGAGAGAAAAGTTTGCAAAAAAAGTTTTTTTTTGTTAGCATTATTTTTACATAGTTTTTTTTATATATGTTATGTACTTCAACTAGAAAAGCTATGATCACTATGATAACGCATTGCAGTAATGCAATGCATTATCTCTTACAATAGCAATCACAGGCCATTGTATTGTCTGGCGATTACATAGTGGAGGATCAATGGGAGCGCGTAACCTCTGTGAAGCCTTTACATGCTTAAAACTACATTAATCCTGACATGGTTCGCTGAAAACAGCATGGAGATGGAACCATAGAAGGTTCCATAGGCTGCTATTGCTAAAACTGGGGGTCAATGCTGCAAGTAGCTATGCATGCTATTCCAGCATTCTGGCCGGATAGAATACTGTCATGCAGCTTTGGTCTTCATTTCAGTAATAGTAGCCTATGGTTCTGTCTAGGGTTCAGTCTGAAAGTAGTTTTCTGAGATCCAGATGGAGCCCTGTGATGGAATTTCCAAACAGGGCACTAAAGGGGTTTTCCGAGACTACACTATTGATGACCTATCCTCAGGACAGTACATCAATTATTGATTAGTAGGGTCCATTGCTTGGGATCCCCACTGATCAGCTGATTGAACAGACACAGCACTCCACAGAGCACTTAGACCTCTTCCAAAGTCAGTGATGTCACATTCATTCGTTACTTGACCTGAGAGCAACTTAGTCCCATTCAAATGAATGTTAAGAGCTGCAATACCAGGCAAAGCCACTATACAATGTACAGCGCTGTGCCAGTTGTGGACTGAAAAGACAGCAGCACTCATACAAGCACTTCTATCACTTGAATCGGCTAGGCTGTGAGGATCCCGAGCAGCAGACCCCTGAGAATCTGAAGATAGGTCATCAATAGTGTAGTCCTGGAAAACCCCTTTAACCTTCCATCAGGCACAATGCCAAAGCCCGCTAGTTCGGGTGCAGTGTTTTAATAGAGGTAATTAAAACCTAAATTGTTAATTCAAGCAATCTGCAACTAATAAACAACATTTTGAGCAGTATAGTGTGGGATGACGAAATTAAAATGTGCGCACTGTGCCTGGCAGATCGGTTGTGGCTGATGGAAGGTTTAAAATTATGTGAATGAAGTCTAAGGTGATCACAAAGTATTCGCATAAGGGAACACCGAGTGATCTGATGTAATCTTTGTGGAAAACTGTCAGTAAGAGGTTCAAATTCCCTACAGCACCACCACAGGGAAAATGAAGTATTACATGGAGCTCATTCACATCAATGTGGTGTTTATGTAATGCAGCAAAGGTTGGGTCCTCCAGGGTGAGAGATGTTCTTTCTAGCTGTCCTAAGATTCCTCACAGTCCAACCCTTGTTGTCTACTAGAGATGAGCGAGCATACTCGCTAAGGCAAACTACTCGAGCGAGTAGTGCCTTATTCGAGTACCTGCCCACTCGTCTCTAAAGATTCGGCTGCCGGCGCGGGTGAGAGGTGAGTTTCGGCGGTGAGCAGGGGTGAGCGGGGGGAGAGAGATCTCCCCTCCATTCCTCCCCACTCTCCCCCGCCGCTCCCCGCCCCCTGCCGGCAGCCGAATCTTTAGAGACGAGTGGGCAGGTACTCGAATAAGGCACTACTCGCTCGAGTAGTTTGCCTTAGCTAGTACGCTCACTCATCTCTATTGTCTACCATTGGCCAACAGCATTATATCCCAGTTCATGGAGAAAGGTATGTTTTATTAAATTCATCTTCATAGAGAATTTAAATAGTTTGCATATATATTTGCTAGAGTAAGAGAACGTCTTACTGTTATGTACGTTGGTTGGCACATAACTTAGTGAAAACGGATTCAATTAAAAGTTGAATCTAGCTTACTAGATTTTCCCTAATGTACTTAATATGAAGACATAACCACGGATGACAATGTGCCTGATGCTCTCCAAATTAGAATGACCAAGTAGGAAAATGAGATGTAATGATGTGCTGAAATAAAGTCACTTTGTTCTGGAAGTAAAGCGAAGGGTCTCAGTTGTGTGAGTTTATTTGAGTCTGCAGTTACCAAAATGCATCTAACTTAAAGAGACTCTGTCACCTACTTTTCACCCCATGAGTTAAGCTAATGGACTCTAAGTAGGTCACCAGCTGAGTTTCTGAATGTAAGTGCTATACTTACCTTGTGTGTGAGTGCTGGAAGCCACTGCTGTTGTGCCGTCTAGAGCAGCACTACTAAGTAGTCCGCCCATTATAAAACTATAATGTGACCCCAGGAGAACAGTGGGGCAGTAAGTATAACACTTACATCCTCGGGCTCAGCGGGTCACCAACTTTCACCCTATAAGTTTAGCTTATAAGTCCAAAAGTAGGTGACTGATTCCATTTAACCCAATTAATGCAGGTAAATATACTCTTTGTCAAAAAAAATCCCTCTCCTAGAAGTTGTCAGAATGGAATGAAACGTTCTCTGTGTAATTGTAACATTGTTATATGTAAGTGATTACAATATCAGAGCAAAAGGGGAATTTATTGTGGAGAACCGACCCCTTGTAGGCAGGTTCTAGTACCCTGTTGTACCGCCTCTAGCTTGGATACAACATGTGATACAGGCAGGCATGGAGGTTCTAGTACACTGTTGTACCACCTCTGGCTTGGATACAACATGTGATACGGGCGGGCATGGAGGTTTTAGTACCCTGTTGTACAGCCTCTACCTTGGATACAGGATGTGATACTGGTGGGCATGGAGGCCCTAGTGCCCTGTTGTGCGGCCTCTAGCTTGGATACAAGATGTGATATGGATGGGCATGGAGGCCCTAGTGCCCTGTTGTGCGGCCTCTAGCTTGGATACAAGATGTGATACGGGGGGCATGCAGGCTATAGTACCCTGTTGGGTGGCCTCTAGCTTAGATACAAAATGTGATACAGGTGGAGATGGAGGCTCTAGTACCCTGTTGTACCACCTCTAGCTTGGATACAAGATGGGATACAGGTGGGGATGGAGGCATACAGGTTCCATATGGTATCCTGAGACATATTTGTCCATATTTACTGTAACTGAGCCTCTAGATTATGCAAACTCTTAGGATGTTGAAGTTGGCATCCCAGATGGTCCCATACTTGTTCTATTGGTGATAAATCTGGTCACCGGGCAGCCACAGATGTGTGACAATGTTGTGGGGACATTCCTGTGACCCCCTTGTGTGTGCGGCCAAGCATTATCCTGCTGGAAGCCACCATGAGAGGAACACATATGGCTGCAGGATGTCCTGAACATATCGCTGAGCTGTCATTGTCCCTCATACCACTATTAGGGGTCACCGACTGTCATATGCGATGGCCCTCCAGAACATCACACCAGCAGTGGGGCAGTGTGCCGCTCCACAGCAATGGCAGGATTGAGACACTCACCCTGAGGTCACCAGACACGAACATGGCTGTCGTCAGCGCCCAAACTAAATTTGGATTTGTTGTTGAAGACAAACTGGTTCCAGTCCTTAGCAGTCCAGTTTAGTCATTCACGACACAAATGGAGGTGATGGTGGGTGTCAAAGGCAGTACATGTATTGGGCCCCATGAGACCAAATGTCCTTCAGCCAACTGCCTGGAAATGGTTCCGACAGACACAGGGGTGTAATGATGGCGCCACCTGTCTCTGAATGGCGGACAACGAAACGGTTGGAGCTGCTCGTACTTGTCATATGATCAGATGATCCTCTCTACTGGTGGTCTTTCAAGGGTGTCCAGAGCCTGGTTGCCTTGTGTGCATACCCTTACGCATCCACTGGTCCCAACACCTCCTATAGTCTGGTTAGAACGGCCCAGGTGGCAGGCCATTTCTCGATGTGGTCATCCAGCTTCTTGCAATAATGTACCCCCTCTCAAACTCTGTTAGCTGGGTTGCACTGTAGAGGTGTCTAGTTGTCAGCAAGCTCTGTACAAGTGGAAGAAGAGGTCACCTCACACAAGGAGCCTCCGAGAGCCTTTTTATAGGTGAAGGGAGAAACCACTTTTAGGGCCTCAGGTGACAAGCACATCCATCTAATCACCACAATTCCCATCATTTGTATATCGCCTTGAGATGGAACTGTGTGCCGAGTTTTGCAGCAAAACGACAATTCCTTCTAGGGCTGAATTTTTTTTACAAAGAGTGTAGCTGTACCCTCGGCAAGTCGCCAGTTGTATCAGTGTTTCATCATTACACATCATTTACTGACATAAGCGGAAATGTGAATTTGCCACATACTTAACAAAATGTCGCTTATCAGGCAAACGATTCCAGCAACCGCTGAGCACTTAATTCTTGGCAGGGAAAGTTGAGGAAATAATTCTGATGGACGTCACAGACCTTTGTTATGTTTTGCAGCCTTGTGCACCTCCCATTTACTAGAGCGGACTTCTCCTTTTGCAGCTTTACTAGAACACTAAGTACAGATAAGTGCAATGGATGATGGGAAATCTATGCAGATAAGCTCTACTCCAACAAGGATAGGGATTATTAGTCGAGTTGCTCTTGTTAGTGTTTATGTGATTACTGTACAGGATGTAAAGGATCTTAAAGGGAACCTGTCATCAACTTTGTGCCCCATAAACTCTGTTATAGGGCTCAAAGGTGATGGTATGGGGAGTCCAGGGAGCTGTGTTTCATACTTCCCCGATGCCCTGTTCCTGTGCCGTGTCCCTGTCAAGTTGGCGCACGTACAGTGTGACTCTTTTCAGATGGCTCTGTTTGCTCTCTCCCATCTCTGTGGGACACAACAGGCAGATAGCCATTTGATAAAAGTCACCACCGCATCAACTTCGTAGTAATGGAGCATCCAGTGAGTATGAAACACAGCTCCCTGGAGTCTCCATTCCCTCACCTTTGAGCCCCATAATGTTGCTATAGTCCCCAAAGGTGATGACCATACCTACCAAGTGTTCCACTTTTAGAGGGACAGTCCCTAATTTTGATGCAAGTCCCTCTTTGGCAAGCTCCAGCCATGTGATCCACATTGCTATGCTGACTACAGGTCCTGCACACGTATTTCCTTATTACAGTCTGTAAGGACACCGCTACAGGGGTGAGTAGAGCAGGGACCAATGGAAGATTATAATAGGTACGTTCGGGCCAACCGCCTTAGACTCCAAGAGGGTCCACGGACGTCTCAATCGCCTCTATTGCAATCTGCACTGCTAAACCTCTCCTGCATCTGAAAAGCATAGCGACAATGAGGAACCCTAATACTACTGGGGCTACCAATATAGTAGGTCACTATTACTACTGGGGCCAATTTAGGGGATGCTATTACTACTGGGGCCACTAATATAGGGAATGCTATTACTACTGGGTTCACCCATATAAGGGGTCACTATTACGACTGAAGCCAACATAGGGGACGCTATTACTAATGGGGCCAGTATAGGGGACACTATTACTACTGAGGCCACTGCGGGGAACACTATTACTACTGGAGCCACCAGTATAGGGGGTCACTATTACTACTGGAGCCACCAGTATAGGGGGTCACTATTACTACGGGGCCACCAATATAGGGATCACATATTACAACTGGAGCCACCAATATAGGGGGTCACTATTACTACACAGAGACACCAATATAAGGGGTCACTATTACTACTGGGGCCACCAATATAGGGGGTCACTGTTACTACTGGGGCCAAGATAGGTGTCACTGTTACTACTGAGGCCACCCATATAGGGAGGCACTATTACTATTGGGGCCACCAAGATAGGGTTTACTGTTACTACTGGGGACACCAATATAGGGTGTCACTATTACTACAAGGGGTGGATCTGTTGTGGAATTCACAGTAGCTGTAGCAGCAAAGTAGGTTAGATTTTGCAAATCTCATCCACACGTTGTGGAGAAAATGTGCACCAAAGCCCATGCGGATATTGACATGTGGTGCGGAATTTGAATCCACAGCATGTTAATATTAAAGATAATGTATATCAATAGCTCATCCAGCTCCAGCGTTACTCCCTTTTTTTTTAAACAGCCCTGTCCTTTTTATAAGGACAAAGGTAAAAAATCATACATTATGATAAGACATGCCCCTAACCCCTCCCCTGACCACACCCTCCATGGGGCTCGACGAGAAACTTTTACTTCAAAAAGGGCTCCATGGCTGAAAATGTTTAGAACCACTGGTATAGAGTGTTAGCTCTTGATTGGAAAATGTTATAATTCCAAAGATTGTTAGAGTAAGGACCATTAATGCTGCTAATTACTCTGGGTAATGCTAGAAATGTTAGAATGTTTACCCGGGAAGCTGATAGATGTGTGTAGAGTAAATCTATATATTGTCACTGTATGCTAAGGAAGAGTGTTATATTGGCTGAAATACGTCGCATACTGCATTAATTCCCTTTTTATCTAATAAATTACAGAAAATATAAGCAACTAATGTAAACGGACAGATTCTTTCCCGATCCACCGAGTGGAGAGATTTTTTCCTTTCTTTATTTTTATGTATGCATGCTCCCTAAAAACTAGTGGGCATATTCTTCTGGATGACTCTCCAGATCACCTGGATTAGGACGGGACCAGAAGTGCGGCTGCTGCATATACAAGGCTAACCGGGACAAAGAGGTGCTGGTGAGCTGCCCTTTGATGAGGAACCCCCGCCAAGAACCAGGTGAGTCCCTTTTCATTTATATCTTGAATGAAAAATTATCAGATGTCACCAAAGCACAAGGCGCTGTTCATTAGTTTTTTCTAATATGAGCATAGATTGGTACTCTACTGTTACCTCCATCTTCAAAGGGAAACATGCAAAGCCAGGGATTTACAATGGGATTCCATCCCCAATCAGTTCAACTAATGCCTTGATCTTCTCCCAAAATACTAATACTAGAATAAAATAAAAACACTAGAACAAGACCTAAAACAATGCATCAGGCCTGCCTCTGCCATTCTGCATTCAGGGCATTCCTGTCCATATAATCTGCAAAGTACTTTTCAAGGGGAATATCATAGACCTAATAGACATGATTCACAGGTTTACATTGGATCTCCTTCCATTTCTCTAAGTAATACATCCTGTTAGCTCCCCTTATACCCTTCCATAACGTTCCCCTTACTTGTGTTTTAGAAAGATCTGATTACAGATCTCTATTCCATTTATCAATATATACCCATCGGGACTTGTATTTCCTTCTATTTGCCTTAGCATTTTATATTGTTGTACTATTGAGATCTTGTCTTTCCTTCAGAGATGGAGCCATCTGCATCATCAGGATTACAAAGTAGTGTTAGAATGGAATAAAAGCAAACCTATATTTCAGATGTATCTGATAACGACTTTGGGTTTCACCAAAACCCAACATCAACCCAATGTTCTCCTTACAAAGTTTGTCAACTTTAACCCTTTAACGACCAAGCGCAAGAAAATATAAGGCACTTCGTCCTGGGTTTTTATCCCAGCTATTAGAAAAAGTACAGCGAAGGATTAAAACTCCTGCTATGGTAATCTAGTAGAAGCAGGCTGTGTCCTCAGCTGTCAGACGCACAATGAGCACTATGTAGTGCAGAGAGAAAGTGGCAGGGGTACTTTCGCTATTCAACCCTGCGATCATTTGACCTCCGAGTGCTCCCAGTTACAGCAGAGCTGCAGGGTCCTAGCAGACCCTGATCAGCTCTGCCAGTGACTACTGTCACTACAGGGGGATGATTTCCCTGTTACTTCGGCTACTATGGATGTGGTTCCTGAGGATGCCTCAGCTACAGTGGAAAAGTATGAAATAATTTAAAAAAAGACAATGTCAATGACCCCGAGAGGTCTTATATGATGTCATGGAGGACATAGATGGCAAAAAAATAAATAGTAACAAGAATACAATATATAAAATAATCAAAAAAATATATACTCATACATAAAAAGGAAAAGGACTCACGGCCAATACCAACCCAAACCATCGCTATTTGCGCCCTGTAATCCAAAACGATACATATTATGTATCAGAATGTCTGAAAGAAAATGAGGAACCAATTTGTGTACTTTATTTTAACATAAATATACTAATTTTAAAGATAAACAACTACCGTATATACCGGCGTATAAGGCGACGGGGCGTATAAGACGACCCCCCAACTTTCACCTTATACGCCGGTAATATAGTGTAAAAAAAAAAAAATCATTACTCACCTCCCCCGGCGTTCTGTCGCGCTCCGGCAGGATGTCGCTCGCTCCTCGTCCCCGGCGCAGCATTGCTTTCTGAATGCGGGGCTTGGAATCCCCGCCTCCAGAAAGCTAATACACACGCCGTCAGCCAGTTACAGCCATTCAATGACAGCATTGAGTGGCTGTGATTGGCTGAAGGCGCACGTGGCTTCAGCCAATCACACTATTCAATGACATCATTGAATGTAAAAAAAAAGTAAAAATGTTTTTTATGCTGTAGAGACTGCGACCAAAAATGACATGATGCCTTTATTTTATGGGTCAGTATGAATATGAGAGCAAATTTATAGAGTTGTTTGTTGTGCCACTTTTAAAAAATAAAATCTTTTAAAAAAAAATCCTTGCTGTGTCCACTTTTTGATTACCATACATTTTCTGTCAATGTGGCTATATGACGGCTTATTTTTTGTTGGAAGAGCTTTTGGTCCCATTTTAAGATACATACGACTTTTTCATTGCTTTATATATTTCTTGGAAATGGGTTGACCAAAAAAGTCAATTCTGGTGTGCCATATTTTTTATACTATCTATAATTCTAAAAAAAATGTATTTATATATTTTAGATATTTGTATTTTTTCTTACGACATTTGCTGTGCAGTATAAATAATGGGTTATTTTAATTGGAATTTTACAAAAGTGGAGAACATTTTTTATGATAAATATAGAGAAAAAGTTTCATTTAACTCATTTTAAAACTTTTTTAAAATAAAAAAAATATATCTGAGTTATTTTAATTTCTTTTTAGTTCCCAAAGCGGACCTAGCTAGTGATCATTTGATTGCCTATTATACAATATAGCGTAATACTTCATTATTGCAGTATATTGCATTTCTGCAAGAATTCTATTAAACATGCCACAGGCCCAATTTAATAGGCAGAACTACATGGCAGCCCTGAAGGCATTCACAGGGCCCAGCCTCAATAACACCAGAGTAGCCTCTCACGATTGCATTGCAGACGAGGTGTTCCGGACACTTAAATGCTGATCACCTTTTCTAAAATTTCAGTTTTAGAAAATACAGTGGTGCCTTGATTAACCAATCAGAGCATTATCTTGCTGGAGGCGGGGAATTCAAGACCTGCTTCCAGGAAGAAATGCTCTGTTGGCATGAAGGAGGACACGGCAGCCTGCAGTAGTGACAGAGACCAAGTGAGGACCGGAACGCCAGCAGTAGGTGAGTATTGATGTTTTGTTTTTTTTACATGTAGTGTAGTTAGGGCTTTGAGGAGGTCCAGAACGCATTAATGGTGTGTCAATTCATTTCAATGGGGAAAATTGATTCGACTTACGAGTGTTTTGAGTTAAGAGCTCTATCACGGAATGAATTAAACTCTTAACCCAAGTGGTAGGTGAATATTAGATCCCCCTGCCCCCACCCCCTTGCAAGCTTCTTGACTTGCGAGCAGGCTCGTAACCCGAGTTTTTGGTCTTAAATCAGACCAAAAATTCGGGAGAGAGCCTGCTCACAAGTCAAGAAGCTCACCAGCCAAGCCACCACTGTTCTTATATTCCCCATGAGAAAAAAACTCTAAGTCATCTTTTCTCAGAACTCTGTATTGTTCTTCCTAGAAATGTAGGAATACACTGACATCTCGGTGTTACCAGTTAGGGGTGTCTCCCTACACAATGACCTTCCCCTTTCTCAAGAGAGATGGTAACACCCAGTTGTCAATTTTGAAATGTGAAGGAAGACCAGAGGAACATTACAGGACCAAGTTCCAGAAAGAAAGATGCTCTAGAATTGGTATTCCATGGGGAATACAAGTATTTAATAAAACATATATGTCAGGTATTTGACAGATCCTCTTAATGAACATGACTTGTAAAAGAGCTTCCCGTCTCCAGGCCATATGGATTTATCGCAAACGTTGTACTTTGCAAATTAATAGTAATAAAATATGAAAAGCACATCATAAAATTGTATTTTTACCTTGCGAAGATAAAAGTAAATTCTTGGAATAGCCGGGGCTCCTCTAGACCTTATAACCACAGTATGTTCCCTACTGTAATATAAAACATGTGCAATAAGTGAGTGATTCTGCTACAAAGTATCATAAGGCAGCCTGCCATTAATCACTGACAAGAACAACAGTAGGAGGAAATAAGGTTAATGTGGGTGAAGGTTTTTAATCAACATCCATCAGGTGAGGCCTGTACGAGCGGCGGCCTGTCTGCTCTGTTGGCTTAATATGTCGGGGCTCATGCCACAATTCCTTATTTCTCGTGAATTACCTCATAATGAAGATGACAAGCGATGATGTTCTTCTCCATCTGTCATCCAAGCTTTTCATGGCAGAATATTCCTATACATATAAAGAAACCTCAGTGAAAGGCATCTTTTACCTTAAAGCAGTATACCCAAGATTGGCTTTTATCACCTATCCACAGATTAGCTGATAAAACCTAATCGGTGGGGGTCTCACCACTGACACCTCCACTGATCCTGTGTTCCCCTCTTCTCCTCATCGCACCCTTCTAGGAAGTAGGAGCTTGAATGGAGTGGTGGTTGAGCATGTTCATTGCCTGCCACTCCATTCATTTGTAAGGGACTCACCCCAAGAGCTTATATATGCCATAGAGATGGACTGAAAAAATTGGCCAAAAATTGCAGCAAAATCACTGTGCATGCCAAAATTTGCACCAAATTTGAACTGAGGATTCTTACTGAACATTTGCTGATTTGCTGATACTATAATATGAAAAGGACAACTTTTTGCTGCATAGTGAGGAAAGAAGAGGGTAGACTGGGGAGGGGCAGGGGGGAATGGGGCATGATGGCTGTTTGGAATAGGATTGCTATGGCCCAGAGGGCAAAAGAAAAGACTGGCACAAACAAGAGGTCTTAGAAAAGAGTCCTCCCAGCCCCTTCCAGACAACGCTGTGGATCTTTGGGGTCAAACAAGCTGCAATTCTTACATATCAACTTGTAAGTGAGGCTGGCCTCAGCTGAAAATTGAGCTCTGCACACCAATAAGTACAGGCACCAGTTACCTAGCTGGCTTGATTCAGGGGGTTTTATTGCCATTGGAGAAAGAGGCTTGACTGTAAGAGGCAATAGAGGAAACAAAAGACGACATTAGAGGTGAAAGAGTGTTACCCTCGAAAGGGAAGCTGTGTATCATATTCTGTAATCTATATTTCTCTAAGACAGTGGCAATATTAACCAAATGTTATTGATATAGTTCACAAGGTATTACTGTTACGACAAATTGCTCACAAGTCATTACTAGTCCTACATTTTAATTAGCATTAGATAGTGCCTAAGTACGCAAAGGTATAAGTTCAATTGCTCAATCATTATCCTTCTATTGATCATTTTTATTTCTGAGTTCTTAAATAAAAACTATTCACTTTGGTTACTCCATCTGCTGCATCATATTCTGAATTTTGAGAGGCCACACCTCGACCTATGATACATTTTGATTGGGCCGATGGAAATACCAAGTACAAGCACTTGGCTATTTCCAGCAACCCCACTGAAATGAATGGAGCAGCAATGTGCATGCTTAGCTGCCATTCCACTGAAGCTCCTTCTCATTGTGTGTGGGGGACAGACAGTTAAGAGAAGAGTGGGCTACAGAACCCTCCTTCTCACGATTGGTGGGGGTTTCGGAGGTGTCATCCCCATCAAACAGACTTTTATCATCTATCCTGTGAATAGGTAATACAGGTAAATCTTGAGTTAACGCATTTAAAGCTAGGGCTACATAGTTTGAGTATCTCCCCACTGTTGTGTCACGGTAACATAACCACCTTCACTATTTCTATTTGTGATCTTATGTGATGTGGCCACAAGTCGCTGTGTAGCTCTAGCCCAATACTAATACACAGAAAAGTGACTGTATAGTATTTTGTGTTTGTTCTCAGCAATACTCACCCAGTAATCTTTTAGATATGATATCTTTTAATGGCTAACAAAAATAAAAGATGTTAAAGCGAGCTTTCAAACGTACGCAGGGTTCTTCCTCAGGCATAATGAAATAGATCCGAAGAGGCATGCATATATACACACAGACATGAAGTAATTAATTTGCACTTTTTTTTTTTACCAGATTAGGATGAGTAGAGAAATAACTAAATACTTAAATAGTCCACTGATATAGATGTGAAAGTTTTAGGGTCTCTGAATTAGTGTTAGGGGGTCACCAGGTCAGAGTGTTATCTGTGCTATAGATTTCTCAGACTTCCCAGTCACACATGAACCCTCTTAAAGAATTTAGGTCTCTGTTGAAAGTGTCAAAAGTTGTTAATACGTTTGTACTCCCAAATTCCTCTATGGCTTTGTGGCTTGAAATTGCCTTTTAATATGGTAATTTGCATATGTTCTATGTTGTGTCCATGACTAGAAAAATGCTCAGCCATAGGAAATTCAGTTTTTCCTTCTTTAATTATGTAGTGGAGAGACCGGATCCTCGCTTTCAGTTTTTGTCCTGTTTCTCCTGAGTAATTGCCAAGGGCTCTGCAGGAGGGTCTACATCACTGCTCTACTCACAGCTGTAGCAGTCTCTGGACAACTAATAATGCAGTCACCAGCAGCAGATCCCCTTACATCCGATATCAGGAGCACCGGGTGGCGTTTACTGCCATGGTTAACAGAAGTTAATAGGGCGCATATCAGCCAATCAATCTTAGGCTGGATTCACACGAACGTATATCGGCTCGGTTTTCACGCTGAGCCTATATATGGTGTCCTCATCTGCAGGGGGGGAGGATGGAAGAGCCAGGAGCAGGAACTGAGCTCCCGCCCCCTCTCTTGCCTCCTCTCCACCCCCTCTCTGCCCCTCTGCACTATTTGCAATGAAAAGAGGTGGATCGGGGCTAAGTTTTTCGAATTAGCCCCGCCCCGTCCCACCTCTCCCCATTGAAAATAGTGCAGAGGGGCGGAGAGGAGGCAGAGAGGGACGGGAGCTCAGAGCACTGCTCCTGGCTCTTCCAGCCTCCCCCCCTGCAGAGAGAGACGCCGTATATCGGCTGGGCGTGAAAACCGAGCTGATATACGTTCCTGTGAATTCAGCCTTACCTACATCCCGCACTGACTAATGGACTGAATGTACCCTTGCCACACCTAGATGAGCGTCATCGCTGTGCAGCGTCGCACATAGTATTGCATCACAACACTAATCCCCATGTATCTCACATGACCAACCCCGGTCACGTGACCCTCCACAGTCACATGACGATGTTTCATTTCCAATGCCTCATGTAGCCTAGCTACAGCATGTTCAAGTCTTCTATTAAAGAGGAGCGATAAATAGAGAGTTACCAACACACTCCATCTTGTATCCCAGATATATTAACCCCACTGTAGCTTCTGTGTTAATTTCAGCAGTATTTCAATCATAAAGGAAGCGAGGGGAAGGGGGGAGAGGGAGGGGGAGGAGAGATTTAAAAGGCTCAAGTATTAAAATGTGAGTTTTATCCCAGTTAACTGAGTTTGACAATTTCTTTCTGTAAACGGTTGAAACGTTGCTCGTTACTGTACTTTTATGGAGGAATAAAGAAGACTTAAAGGGGTTGTCCCGCGCCGAAACGGTTTTTTTTTTTTTCAACCCCCCCCCCCCGTTCGGCGCGAGACAACCCGCGCTCCGGTGACTTCTTACTTACCGGTTGAAGATGGCCGCCGGGATCTTCTCCCTGGGTGGACCGCAGGGCTTCTGTGCGGTCCATTGCCGATTCCAGCCTCCTGATTGGCTGGAATCGGCACGTGACGGGGCGGAGCTACACGGAGCCGGCATCCTGCATGAGCGGCCCCATTGAGAAAAGAAGAAGACCCGGACTGCGCAAGCGCGGCTAATTTGGCCATTAGACGCCGAAAATTAGTCGGCTCCATGGAAACGAGGACGCTAGCAACGGAGCAGGTAAGTGAAAAACTTCTGATAACTTCTGTATGGCTCATAATTAATGCACAATGTACATTACAAAGTGCATTAATATGGCCATACAGAAGTGTATAGACCCACTTGCTGCCGCGGGACAACCCCTTTAATTTTATCACTTTGGATGCTGACTATATTTATTTTGCAGTGTCCGGACAGCCTGTAAAGAGGAAATGAGCGTGCAGACCCTAAGGTTGGCATAGCAACACAGATCACATGACCGGTCATGTGATCTGCGTTACTATGATGACTACAGGTTCTGCACGCTCATTTCCTCAGCATAGGCTTTCCAGACACAACTATAGGGGTCAACAGAACAGGGACCAATGGTGAATTATAATAGGACCAATTGGGGCGACTGCTCCGGGCCTGAGACTCGAAGGGGGCCCATGGACATCCCGATTGCTTCTAATGTAATCTGCACTGCTAAAACCTCCCTGAATCTGAAGAGCATAGCGGCAATGGGGGACCCTAATAATATTGGGTCAGCAATGAGGGACCCTATTACTATTGGGATGGCCATGGTGGACCCGATTACTACTGGGGTGGCATTTGGGGGCACTTTTACCACTGGGACTGCAACAGGGGTCACAATTACTACTGGGGCTGGAATAGGTGACACTATCACTACTGGGACCAATATACAGGACACTATTACTACTGGGGCCACTGTGGGGATCACTATTACTACTAAGGCCAATAAAGGGGACGCCATTAATACTGGGGCCACCAATATAGGTCAATAATACTACACGGCGGATTTGCTGCGGAACTTACAGTAGCTGTAGCAACAAAGTGGATGAGATTTTGAAAATCTCATCCACATGCTGTGAATAAAATCTGCACAAAACCCGTATGGATATTGACATGAGGTGCGGGACTTAAAGGGGTTGTCTCGAGGAAGCAGTGAAATTTTTTTTTTGCCCAGTCCCCCTAATTAAGCATACATTACTAAGCCCCCCTGTAAATGACTTTTCTAGCTGGTTTGTACTTACAGTTCCAGCGTTTCAGCAACTTATAAAAAGTTTCCCCAAGATGGCCGCCGGCTCTTTTCCCGTCGCTTGCTGTAGCCCGACGTGCGCGCTCCCGAGACGCTACCAGCTGTGTCTCCCTGACAACCAGACGCCCCGCAGCCACCGACCGGACCCCGGGATTGAACGCGGCTGACCAGTCACCCACCGCCAGGCAGCAGGTAACCGGCGCTAGCCCCCGGCTCCCCTGCGCTAGCCCCGGCTCCCCCGCACTAGCCCCGGCTCCCCAGCGGTAGGCCCCGGCTCCCCAGCGGTAGGCCCCGGCTCCCCAGCGGTAGGCCCCGGCTCCCCAGCGGTAGGCTCCGGCTCCCCAGCGGTAGGCCCCGGAGCCCAGCGGTAGGCCCCGGTTCCCCAGCGGTAGGCCCCGGGGCCCAGCGGTAGGCTCCGGGGCCCAGCGGTAGGCCCCGGTTCCCCAGCGGTAGGCCCCGGGGCCCAGCGGTAGGCTCCGGGGCCCAGCGGTAGGCTCCCGGGCCCAGCGGTAGGCTCCGGGGCCCAGCGGTAGGCTCCGGCTCCCCAGCGGTAGGCTCCGGGGCCCAGCGGTAGGCTCCGGGGCCACAGCGGCAGTCAGTCACGCGTCACCCCCGTCAGTCCGTCACCCATCACTTACCTGGGTGGCTGGGCTGGGCTGGGCGGCTCTGCTGGGCTGCTGGGCTGGGCTTCTCGGCTGGGCGGCTCCAGTTTCTGCACCTTCCTCTAACAGAGGATGGTAGCAGAATGGCTGCTCCAGCGCGCTCCCGAGAAGATACAGCTCGTCTGCGCATGCGCAGAAGAGCTGTAGCGGCGAGCACACTGAAGCGGCTTGTGCTCAGAGCAGAAGACCGGACTGCGCAAGCGCATCTAAAAAAGCAAGCCGCCAGCGAATTTAGACGGAACCATGGAGACGAGGACGCTAGCAACGGAGCAGGTAAGTGAATAACTTCTGTATGGCTCATATTTAATGCACGATGTATATTACAAAGTGCATTAATATGGCCATACAGAAGTGTATAACCCCACTTGATTTCGCGAGACAACCCCTTTAATTGCGCAACATTTTAATTTGACATATAATGTATATCAATAGCCCATCCAGCGCTTCAGCATTACTCTCTCAAAAAATCCTGAAAAATCTTGCTAGGGCTTATTTTGAGGTTGGGTCTTATTTCAGGGAAGCAGGGTATCTATCGTATATCTCCTATCTATTTATCTGAGTATATCTCATATCTATGTATCTACAGTATATCTCAAATCTATCCATCTGTCTGTCTATGTTTTTCTTTTCATTCATTTATAATCTCAGAGGCTGATTGACTGGTTTATAAGTAAAATCTTTATTAATAAAGAGAACTCTAAAATACAGTTAATCATATCAGTCCCCAGTCCATTTGTTCACTTCATAAAATTGTACAGAGATGACACTTTAGCCTGTTCTTGAGTGTCTACATATGAGCCAAGTATAATCATGAAGTGTCTTGTGACCTTGTGAAGATGGGAAATGCAATATAAATGCAAATCATTGTCTTCTTTCACATTGATTAGAGGTGACACTAGAGAGAAGGAGGTATAATTATAGAGTGGATAACTCTTTCATGCCCATACTAGCAGTGACAGACAGACAATAGAGATGTTAGAAGGCAGGTTCATTAGCCTGTCAGAAATCATTACACTTAGACAAATGACACATTTGAGTTTATATCCCCACAGTTTTTTCCTTTACATATTTTATATATATATATATATATATATATATATATATAATTTTAAGGAGCGGGGAGGCTCCTGTTGCTGGCACTGGTTTTATAGCCAGACACAGGCAGTGAGGAGGAGAAAGAAGGGGACACAGCTGATCTACTGGGATGCATAGATAAAGGCTGGATTCACACGAACGTATATCAGCTTGGTTTTCACGCCGAGCCGATATACGTCGTCCCCATCTGCAGGGGGGGGGGGATGGAAGAGCCAGGAGCAGGAACTGAGCTCCCGCCCCCTCTCCGCCTCCTCTCCGCCCCTCTGCACTATTTGCAATGGGGAGAGGCGGGATGGGGCGGGCTAATTCTCGAAACTTCCAGTTCCAGCTCCTGGCTCTTCCATCCTCCCCCCTCCTGCAGATGAGGACACTGTATATCGGCTCGGCGTGAAAACCAAGCAGATATACGTTCGTGTGAATCCAGCCTTAGGGAGGAATTGCTAGCATTTATATACCAATTAAAAAATTGGTGACAGATAGCCCACAAGTACCACATTTTGGTGCACACAATAATCAGGTGCAGTTTTTTTACTCATTTTATAGTCCATCCCTATGGCAACAATATAACCCTTTCATATTTACCCAAACACATAAACTGATCTATAGAAAAAAGACAAAAAAGTAACAACTACTTCTGTCATTACACCCTCCTATATCACTACAAATTCCAAGATACACAACACAGCTATATGGTGAATTCAGACAGACTTCACACCCTTTCATTCAAAAGTTGGATTTTTCATATAACAGAAAAAAGCCCTGTTCTGCTGCGCTTCAAGAAAGGAATGGATCCCTGCTTCCAAACGGAGGGTAGATTTCTACAAAGTTTATTAAACTAACAAACGGCAATGATTGCCTCTAAATAAAATAAAATATAGTCAATAATCTGCTGCATTTGGATTTGGATTTTTGATTTGAATTAACCCGCTGAAGTTAAAATAAACATTGTAAATGAAAATCTCCCATCCCCCAAAAAGTTGGATTTTTTTATATGTTGTTCTGTTGCGGCCTTGTACAAATTAAAAAATAAATTTCAATTCTTTCCCCATCATTCTGCACTCAATACCTCATAATAAAGTGAAAACAGAATATTAGGAATCTTGGTAAACTTTAAAAAAATAAAAACTGACATTTTGCATTGACATAAGTCTTCATAGCCTTTGGTATGACAATTGGAATTTACCTCTGGGGGCTTCCCATTTCTCTTCATCATCTTTAAGATGTTTCTACTCCTTGATTGGAATCCACCTGTTAATAGCTTCCCAAATACATGCTGGGAACTATAAACATTCCGTACTTGCATGGGACCACCATGGTAGCCAATGCTATTAGGTATGTCAGGTGACCCCAGAGGTCAGTGATTGGCTGCAGTGAACACATACCGGTATGCTTTTAAAATCCCTACTTCTTAGGGCCCTTTTACACGGGCCAATACATTTTACAGATTTCCGCATCCAGCAGGAATCTGAATGATTATTATCGTTCCGTGTAAATGCGTGCTCCGAATGAATGACGAACGAGAATTGGTTTGCTTTTGTATGCAGAAAACTGGTTTGGCCCATGTAAATAGGCAATTGTTCATTTATGAACAAGGCGGGCGGGTCTGAACGATCCCCGGCCCACTCCTCCTCTATTCACTAGTGATGATTAATATTCCGTAGGCTAATGATAATAATCTTTATTTGTATAGCGCCAACTTATTCTTCAGCACTTTAAGCGCTAAAAGCACAGGATCACCTGTTGGGGATGTGCGCCCCACAGGTCATCCTGTGTAAAAGGGCCCTTACAAAGATCTCTTGACCATAAGATAAACACACAGTGCCCCTGCTGGGGTCCCCAGTGACTAGCTGTAACTGCTCAATTTCCCTGCAGTGCCTCCAATGGGGGAATTAAGAATGACACATTTCATATCAATACGTTTTCAGTGTAATGCAGGACAGGGCAGGTCCTCCAGAGCTACAAACACTTTTTGTAACTGCTATTCACCTTAGCCAAGAGATTCTAAACAGAGGAACCCATTTTATTAACTCAGAATTCCCTAACAGAGTATACGAAAAGGGTTAAAATTGGTAAACCTGACAACATTGAGCACTGTGTTTTTTAGTTTATTATATTTGCTACTATTATTTTTTTTTCTTCTTTCTGAGATCACTTTGGGGTGTTATGTAGCTATAGAGGGGGTTTCCTGTAGGACCCTCTTTTATTATTCAAATTTAAATAGGTTGTCTTGCTTTCAACTGTTTTGCTGCACGAAGCAGAGAGCTCTGTACATTGCGCAGTGGCCAAGGTTGGTACTGCAGGCTGAATACATCAATAGTAGTGCAATGTACGGAACTGTTAGGTTCTTGCGGCAAAACAGCTAGAAGCTGAAAACCCTCTTTAAAAGTAAGGCTTCTAGTTCCTTTGCAAATAGGGTTGCTCTTGCCTCTGTAGTGGAGAGAGCACCTGTGTGGAGTACGGTAGCAGGAAGTCACGGTCTGTGAAAAATGTTGGGTGCAGCCGATTAGTCGCAGAAAGCCCAGGAGTATTCTGGTCATGACTTTGGAAGAGCTTAGGTGCAACCAAAAACATGCGAGAGCTGCGAAAGAGTAATTCCCATGGAAGCAGAGAGAGCTCCGGTTGGTGTCCTGCTGAGGCTTGAAGTCTTGCCACCATAGAGACTGGGAGTTTATACCCCGTGTGATGATGATTATGACCCCAGAGCCATGATAGGCCTGCTGTGTGTCTAAAGAGACTGTAACTTGATCCCACAAGGGCTGTTCGGCCAAGACTGTTGCCAGGTTCTATAGACTGTTGCCAATTCTACTGCCAAGTAAAGAGTGTTACTGTATGTCCTGTCTCTACATCTACCTGCCTCAGGGGTCCCACGTGCTTAGTCACTCATGACCTGACATATCATTCATTTAAAATGACCTTAAAATCAATGTGTTGCCGTTTTGCAATTTAAACAAGATACAAATAGTCAGCGAAACCTATAATTATCTGGCCAGAAGAAAGCTTGCAGCCTCCCTGGGAGCCGCTATGATATCTGTGCATTCCTCTATATTATTGTAATGGGTGGAGGTCCTGCATTGTACTTGGTGCTATACACATATATTAACAGGCAAAGCAAAAACTGTCAAACCGTCATGTAAACCATGTCAACAGAAATTGTCTATTAAGCACGTAATGTAATTATCTGCCATAATCACTCAGCCAAATATATGTATGTACAATCTATGGCAACAGCGGTGATGGACAAGTAAGAGAGGCTAAGTAAATAAGACAAGACACTTATTGGAAACACGTGGCATGCATGCACAGTGTGATCCTTAAAGGGGTTTTGTCATTAAAACAAAACCCTGTCCCCCAGCTGGACCCTGACTAAAATAACAAAGGAGGGTATACTCACCTCTCCTGGGGCTCCGGGACTCAGCCGGCACTGGCATCAGCGGTGACTTCCGGGTAGACGGGCCAGGCGGAAGCATGTGACTGCTGTGGCCAATCAGAGGCCGCAGCATCATGTCACCAAACTCCTGGCATCATGGCAGTCAGGATATGAGTGCTGATGTCAGGAGCACCCATGGTGATGCTGTGGTCTCTGAGAGGCCAGCTTCTGCCACTGCTTGCCCCACCTACATGTCACTCAGTGGGTAAAACAACCACTTTGAAAGTAACCACTCTTCACCTTCGCTGGTCCTTGGTGTCATTGCACCCCTACCATTCATTGACCGCCCACCCCAAACTCCCACAGTCGTGAATGTGTGCATTGCCTGATTGCTAACAAGAGAACTGTCCTGGACTCAATGGGGCAGTCATCGTTCCAGTCCAAGTCCACAACGTTGAGGGTACTAGTCTCTTATTCTGCATCAGCATAGAGTACACTTGACTAACGGCTTCTTGGTGCTCAAAATACCCTTTAGGGCAGGGAGAGTAAATGATGCAAAAGCCAAACCAAGTCATGATCCAGACCCACGTCACATCCAGTAGAAGTATAAGGTTATAAGTCCATGGCAGCATCAGATGTATAAAATGTCACAGATGTTTTATTATGGAGGAATAGATGAGACATTTTATACATCTGATGCTGCCATGGCCTTATATTTCTACTCAATTTATTGTACAGGTCACTCATTACGGGTACGATTATACCAAATATGTGGAATTTTTTTATACAAAAGGAAAAGTGCGCAAAAATGGAGTTGTTTTTGTTACATGAGTATTCTTTACCTGTTTTATGTCCCGGTAGGTGACTAGAAGCATGAAAGTTATGATTGCTATGATAATTTATTGCAGGACTTCTGCACTACAATGTCTAATTGATTACAATAGGATGTTGGATGTCTCTACGCAATTCTCTTGCTGGGCGACCACCCAAATCGTTGCCCCCAACATGTAGTACCAAAATGTCCAGAGCCCTGTCCAGCTCTGCAGCGTGTGTTTCCTCCAGCAGGACACTCTCCCACATCATATCTTTGAATCCCAACCAATAGGATAATGGCATCCCTCCTGGAAATGCCTAGTTGACGCCCTTCCGGTCGAATCTTTGCTTGCTCAGCAGGCCAGAAGACAAACGAATGTCTGAGAATCCACATTAATGCTGGGCCATTACCTGTTAAAGACAAGACCATGAAACAAAAGCAATCCCCCACCCATCACATAACCAAAACATTCCTCTATACTAGTGTTTCTCAACTTCAATCCTTAGGGACCCCCAATAGGTCATGTTTTCAGGATTTCCTCAGTCTTGCACAGGTGATGTCATTATTGTCGGTCCCTCAGGTGTCCTTACTATAGAATATGCTGAAAATATAACCTGTTGGGGGTCCCTGAGGACTGGAGTTGAGAAACACTGCTCTATACCACTACTCCCACTAAAATCTCTCAATCCAGACCCCTGAACCAACAGTCCAGCTGCATATTTAACTGAAAATGACTAGATTTCCACCGCCTGATTTTTTGAACTACTGCTGGACTCAAATCCCACTCAACGGCCTTCATTGCTACCTCAATCCTAATGGGACAAATACGCCGAATTTTCCAAACCCCAAACTTCTAGAACTTTATTAAGCACCGCCCCAAATTGAAATCTTGATCCATCCGCATAATGCAACAGTGGACCTGAATCAACTGCCAATCCTGAAATAAAAATCCCCAAACAACGCACCAGATACAGCTTTGCCCCAGGCACCATCTTGTAACGATTCTCTTTCCCATTCTATAATGGTCTGTTTTTGACCGTTTCAACCAAATCTCCAAACGATCCTCAGCCAACATCCTGTCCGATCTCAAATCCCCCCACTACTTTTGTACTAGGGGATACCAAATCACTAATCCGAAAAGTCTCAAAAAAGGCCAACAAGAGAAGCCAATTGAAATAAAACCACTTCCGGACCATTGTGACAAACCTTCTCCAATGCCCTATCCAGCTGCCCCAACATCGGAAACGATATTGGTCTCTTTTTATCCTACAACCTTCTACCCTTTTTTAAAATCCTTCAGGGCCTTCCTAAACATAAATGTTTTTGTCGCATCCTGCCTCCCCCACAATTTGAAACCAAAAGACAATGCCGCTAATACACGATTAACATTTGCTACAGACCAACCTCCACTAGAAGCCTCCACCAATAACCACAATAACACCCAAGTCCTATCCTCATCCGAACTTACTTCCCCTATCCTTTCTACTCAATGCTCCAACTCACGCCACGCTGTCTTATATGCCGTCCACGTGCCCGCCGCCAGCGGCCCTTGCGTCAGGTGACCCGCTGCATATTGACCAGACTCCAAATTTCCTGAGTGCATTGTTTTCTCTCCAATTCCACATCTGGCACCAGCAATCAAAAATGATCCCACTGAAACCGAGAAAGTGAATCAGCTATGGAATTATCAGGAACATGTATTGCCAACACCCATGCATTTAACGACAAACACGACCACGGGGCGCAATAAATCTACCATTAGAGAAGAATGAGTGGTCACCGAATTAATGGCTTGCACCACGCCCAGGTTTTTTACAGTAAAACTTTACCTTCTTGTTCCTAAACCGCTCTCCCCAGATAATGACTACCACCACAATCGGAAAAAGCTCCAACAATACGAAATTTTTTACCAACCCGGCTGGGTTTGAAAAAAAACCGAATCCTGTGCTACCAGCTGCATCCGTAAACAGCTTGCACTCAACATTGCCCACAGACATAAACATGGACCTCCCATCGTATTCTCCAAACAATGTTCAAATCAGCCTTCAATCCTGATAAAATGATGATGGCGATTTTACCCCAGCTGTCGCCTGAGCCAGTTTCCAACAACAAAATGTCCCATAGGCATAATTCTTCATGCAAAGTTCAATTTTCACAACAAAGATTGCAAACTCTGAAGGGAAATTTTCTTGACAGCTCGCGCCCTCACCTGTTTTAGCAATTCTAATTTATTCCCAACTGGCATTCCATTTTTTTCCGTATTCATCATGATATCTAAAAAACTCAGACACGTTGCCGGTCCTTCCATTTTTTTGGGGGGCCAATGGCACACCAAAATGTCTGGCAACGAATTGCACCATTGCTAACGAAGAGTCGCAAGTAGTTGAATTAGCTGGGCCAAGAAATAAAAAAGTCATCCAAATAGTGGATAACCAACCGGACTCCCGCTATGTCACAAATCACCCATTACAGAAACAAACTAAAAGTCTCAAAATACGCACAAAAAAATTGAGCAGCCCCTTAGCAAACACCTATTGACAAAAAACGAACCATCCCAATAACATCCCAACAGGCAACTACTGTCCAGATTAACTGGAAGTAAACGAAAAGCTGATTCAACGTCTTTTTCTTGCTAACAACGCCCCTGGGCCGTAAATCCGCACCCATTTCACTGCTGCATTGAATGACATATAAACCACTGAACAAATATCAGGGTCTATACCATCATTCGCTGACGCACATTTTGGGCGCGACAAATAGTGAATCAGCCGAAATTTGTTCGGCTCTTTTTTGGGCACGACCCCCAATGGAGAAAAGAGAAGATCGCTCCACTGAGGGGAAACAAACAGACCCACCATCTGTCATAAGCTCACCTCCTTTTGCATTTTTTCCTCACCACCCTTTCGTGTTGAAATGCTAATTTTAAATTTTTTAATAAAAAAGGAACTTTGTGCGCCGTAACAGTTATGCAAAAACCCTCCTTAAAACCCTCAAATAACAACAGCACTTTATCCCGATTTGGGTATCTATTAAGGTAAAGGACCATCTTTTGAAGACTCACTGGCGTAATCCCTTTTTCGACTCCCCCCACTGTCTTTTCCTTTTTCTCGCCTAAAGCTCCGGTATGAACTGTGTGACGTGCCATCCCACACAGAGCAGATGTGCTTGAATCTATATGTGGATCCTAATTTACAATTTCCCTCATTAAACTGGGAGCATTCTCCCGGCTTCTTACCTCCTTACTGTCTCACCTGCTGCCCAACCACTGGAATGGCATTTGAGCCAGCGGCACAGGCTCCGCTCTGAAAGGGATGCCCGTAACGAGCAGGTGCCATCACTTTCAGCCATAAACCAATGTCTTTATGATCCCATCTAATGTTAGGCTTGACCACTTTCTGCTGACGAAATTGTTCATCATACGGGAGCCCTGTGTGTCCCCCATACGTACGATACACTTCAATTATGGCATCCAAGTAACAGAACAACCTCAAACAACTTTCTGGCACTTTCTCCCCAGCAACGCTGGCCAAAATTGCAAAAGCCTGCTACTAATTCTGAAAACTCTGCGGAATCACATGCCGTTTCTTTTCTTCCTCTTCCTTTTTTGAGTCCGTCCTTTTCGCCTTCTCCAAATTGAATTTTTCAAACGGAAGAAGTGAAAAAATCATCACACCATTTTTTTCTTCCTTCTTTCTTTAAATGTGCCCCCAACAGTTCCTCAAAGTACACGTATAAATCTCCTCTTGCCTTGTCATCTAAACAAATTGCATCCTCGTCCTTATCAGTTTGGATTGCTACCGTAACTCCTGAAGTCCCCAAAGCAGTGGTCAACTGCTGACTCCCCAAAATTATACCCCCCCCCCATCCAGTAAATGATCTGACATTCCCTTGTTCACAACTGGTCAATAAGTCACGCATATTACCCAAGAACAACCGCAATTCCCCTCTTGATGCCCAACTGTCCCCCCTTCCATGGGACCCCCTTACTGTTGCAGCCCCCCCCCCAGCATGACTTTCATTGTTAATGTTAGACAAACGCTGAAAATTATGAAATTATGCTCACCAGGCTGCACGGGAGCCATGAGCCCACCAGCCATCCGCAGCAATCCAGCCGACCCACGTCATTCCTTGTCGATTCTGTTGTAGATTCCTCCCGCTGATACTGGAACCGGCTTTCGGGTGTTGTCCGCCCCACATCACCGACTTGTCTAGGGCCACTTTGCCACCCATCCATCTGTGGCATGAACACTGTTGACCACACTCTACTACTCTGCCCAGCCTCCACTTCCTCTAATGCAGGCCTGCACTGATCCCTGCTGTGCTCTGCCAAACTCACCCTAGCCCTAGGAAGATTTTCCTGACACCAGGTCAGCTCCTCCGGTGATGCTGCTTCCTCCTGTTCTGTCATGTCGGGCCTACTCCCAGTGACCTGCTGCTGTAGCCACCCAGGGGGTGGGACTCTGCGGCTGCACTGCAACGTCTCCTCCACGGAGGCCATGGGTGAGTATGAAAAACTCCCTCAAGTTGGTCAGTCAGTGATTCTTCACACGACCATATTTGTTCAGCTATTTCAAAAAGTACGTTCTCAAAAACACGTTTTGCGCACGCATTTCATGTCCGAAGTAAAAAACAGGACTCGCTTTATTTTCCTGCATTTTGTGCAGCAAAAGTCCCATGGAAATCTATGGAAGATGCGCAAATACACAAGGGGAAGGGTGTGACACTGCGCAAAATGTAGAATACATTTGGATTTCATTAGGCTTTAAACAGCGGCAAGCGTATTTGCCCACACGCTTGTTTGTTGGAGCCCTATAGTACCTGAGATTTTCACGTATGTGAAAACCATATATTCCACCGTGCAATGGGATCTTTCCACAAATTGCAATGTGCAGCGTCCGAGGAGCAGGCCCACAGCCGAGGAGACAGAGGAGTAGATAAGGCCTTGTCACAGGGCTCTACCATCTCTACCCCTAAGGATAGCACTGGACACACCCAAGATTCTGCTGGGGGACTTTCACTGGAAAACCCAGTCCGCAGTTTACCTTAGTAGTTCTGGTTGTCACCGTGATGCCACTCTTCACGAAGTTAGAATAACAGAGTCCACACATAGGGATAATTTTCTAAGCAAAACCGGGAACGGTCCGTAGAGCTCTTTTACTTGAAGTAACTTTGAAACAGTTTAATAACTTTACATCAGCCGGCAAACACAAATGCAATACGAGATGGTGGTGTGACTGGGAGTATTCTCGGGTGGTCAGAAGAAGCCACGGTCCCAGTTATCTGTGGGGTTCTGCTCCCGACGACTCTATTCTCTTTCTCTCCAGCTATCTACCGGTATACACTCACAGTTTAGGATTACATTCAGCATTGCCTGGCGGTTCCTCTCATACTCTCTCAGCATTCCTTCTCAGCACCGAGGTCTGCTGGGTGAATTGGGCCATAGGCAAGTACTTGGCCACGCTCAGCCTCTTCCATCTTGCAGTTTCTCCAGGAATGAGGCACACTTTCTTCTACTCAATAAAAGTTTCTCCCTCTCCAAGACTCCACTAACACAGACTCAACTGGACTGCACTCACTAAGTGTCAGACTTCCAGGCTAGACTTGCTGACAGACTTCTGGACTAGACTCTGTTGCATTGCATTCTTGCAAAGACATATATAAAACATGATCACGGGACTAGAAACTTACAATACAGAAAGATACATTTCTCAGACATAACCCAGACATTAACCCATTCAGTGCTGCAGAGGGGCAATACACATCAAATGCATAGAAGACACTGACAATACAAAGGCACGAGGCAAACATTTAACATTATGGAGGGGCCCATTTAACTCTGGGCCACTACTAGAGATGAGCGAGCGTACTCGTTCGAGTATTAGGGTGTTCGAGATGCTCGTTACTCGAAACGAGTACCACGCGATGTTCGAGTTACTTTCACTTTCATTTCTGAGACGTTAGCGCGCTTTTCTGGCCAATAGAAAGACAGGGAAGGCATTGCAACTTCCCCCTGCGACGTTCAAGCCCTATACCACCCCCCTGCAGTGAGTGGCTGGCGAGATCAGGTGTCACCCGAGTATTAAAATCTGCCCGCCCGCGGCTCGCCACAGATGCATTCTGACATAGTTCAGGGAAAGTGCTGTTGATGCCGGAGCTGCTATAGGGAGAGTGTTAGGAGTGATTTTAGGCTTCAAGAACCCCAACGGTCCTTCTTAGGCCATAGAAATCGCAGATCGCACCTATCTACGATTTCTGTTCTCTTCTCTATATGCGCTCAATGGGGCCGGCGGCAGCAGCGCCGACCCCATTGAGAACATATAGAAGACAAATCATTCTTCTCTGCCACAGCTGTAACAGCTGTGGCAGAGAAGAACGATGTTTGCCCATTGAATTCAATGGAGCCGGCAATACAGCAGGTTCCACTGAAAGCAATGGGCTGCCGGCGTGCGCGGGATGAATTGTCGGGAAGGGCTTAAATATATAAGCCCTTCCCTGCAATTCATCCAGAAATGTGTTGAAATAAAAAAAAAAATATATGGGTGTGAAGGGGGTGTGAATATATGGGTGTGAAGGGGGTGTGAGTCAGACTCAGCGCTGAGCCAATCAGGGGGCAGGTCTGACTCACACCCCCTTCACACCCACTGTAGGCCGGCCGCGCTGAACTCCGTCTGCCGGGACAAGGTAAGTATATACCGTATATACTGGCGTATAAGACGACTTTTGAACCCCGAAAAATCTGCTCTGAAGTCGGGGGTCGTCTTATACGCCGGTAATACAAAAAAAAAGAAAGTGTCAAAAAAAAATTCATTACTCACTTCTCCTGGCGTTCTGCGGCGCTGCTGCAGGCTGTCGCTCCCTCCTGGTCCCTGGCAGAGCATTGCTTTCTGGACGCAGGGCTTGAAATCCCCCCCTTCAGAAAGCTACTGTGATTAGCTAACACACGCTGTCAGCTAATCACAGCCATTCAATGACATCATTGTCATTGGCTGTGATTGGCTGAAGGCACGTGTGTTTTCTGGAGGCGGGGATTTCAAGCCCTGTGTCCAGAAAGCAATGCTCTGCCGGGGACCAGGAGGGAGCGACATCCTGCAGCAGCACCGCAGAACGCCGGGGGAAGTGAGTAATGATTTTTATTCTTTGCTCCGCTGTATTCCCGGCGTATAAGGTGACAGTTGGGGGGGGGGGGGGTCATCTTATACGCCCCGTCGCCTTATACGCCGGTATATACGGTATATTTTTTTTATTTTTACACATTTCTGGATGAATTGCAGGGAAGGGCTTCTATATTTAAGCCCTTCCCGACAATTCATCCAGCGCACGCCGGCAGCCCATTGCTTTCAGTGGAACCTGCTGTATTGCCGGCTCCACTGAATTCAATGGGCTAACATCGTTCTTCTCTGCCACAGCTGTTACTGCTGTGGCAGAGGAGAATGACCTTTATGCTGACAGTGCGGGGGGGGGGGGCTCGCTCTTGCCACTATTGTGGCTTAATAGTGGGACCTGGGAACTTGAGATGCAGCCCAACATGTTGCCCCTCGCCTGTCCTATCCGTTGCTGTGTCATTCCCATCACTTTCTTGAATTGCCCCGATTTTCACAAATGAAAACCTTAGCGAGCATCGGCGATATACAAAAATGCTCGGGTCGCCCATTGACTTCAATGGGGTTCGTTACTCGAAACGAACCCTTGAGCATCGCGATAATTTCGTCCCGAGTAACGAGCACCCGAGCATTTTGGTGCTCGCTCATCTCTAGCCACTACACAATGCATTTGCAGTAAACAATGCAATTTTACAAGCACGATATCAGTACGTGGGCTCCTGCAGATGAGTGTAGGTGTATATACGTTCACGAGAGCGTGACATGATTGTGCTGTGAAGGCTTCTGTGCACATAGCAGCGCTGTTTACTATACTTCTTTGCACTGCTGGGACGAGACTACTCACACTGGCATGGGACACACCTGTGATTAGAATGGCTGTGCAGCCTAATTAGTCACTGGTGTTATGGATTGACACTGTGAAATTATGCAGTGCAGACTCCTATGGTGCCTTGGGTGTGCAGGTGTGCACAAAAGTAGAGCATGCCAAACTGCCATTTAAATTGGGTTCTATTCATCTACCACACTCATATGACCATGCCCTACCCCTGATAAAACCTCATTGTTACAAAAATAGTGGGTCCAATGGTCCCTTCACTCCACCTTTTCTTTATATTCCAGTGCTGCTTCTATCTTAAAGGGGTTGTCCCGCGGCAGCAAGTGGGTCTATACACTTCTGTATGGCCATAATAATGCACTTTGTAATATACATTGTGCATTAATTATGAGCCATACAGAAGTTATAAAAAGCTTTTTACTTACCTGCTCCGTTGCTAGCGTCCTCGTCTCCATGGTGCCGACTAATTTTTGGCCTCCGATGGCCAAATTAGCCGCGCTTGCGCAGTCCGGGTCTTCAGCAGTCTTCTATGGAGCCGCTCGTGCCAGAGAGCGGCTCCGTGTAGCTCCGCCCCGTCACGTGCCGATTCCAGCCAATCAGGAGGCTGGAATCGGCAGTGGACCGCACAGAAGAGCTGCGGTCCACGAAGACAGAGGATCCCGGCGGCCATCTTCAGCGGTAAGTATTGAAGTCACCGGAGCGCGGGGATTAAGGTAAGCGCTCCGGTAAACTTTCTTTACTTCCCTGCATCGGGGTTGTCTCGCGCCGAACGGGGGGGGGGGTTGAAAAAAAAAAAAACCCGTTTCGGCGCGGGACAACCCCTTTAATTCCCACATGACTTAGATGGGAGCCTTGTCGCACTTTTAAAGACCCAGATGGTAGATTTGTCTTTGTGCGCCCCTATGTGCTTATTGGTGCCACCACCTGCGAGTTTGGCGGTCCTCCATCAAGTTCTCTGCTGTAAATTAATCTGCCATACCTTTTGATGTATTACAATGCTACAAAAGATGTTGTCGTTTATTTACTTTTCAATAAAACGAGTTGGAAAAAAAATACGCCGATACATGTCCAAAAAAGACTCGTTCACGGTGCAAATACGTTGTGCTGAGTGGCACGCAATTGCGCATATTCTCAGATGAAGGAGCACTTAATGGATTGAGGGATTTATGAGAATAGTTAAATTATCATTTCTGGGTGAATGTGCGCTTTCTAGCTACGGCTCGCTCTGTGCAGCCTCACATGTGTTAATGTGGATTTCTATAGTCCCTCGGCTCACCACTCCGTATCTATACAGCTTCTTCCTCCCCAAATCCCTAGTCTTTTACTGCTCCCTATCTGTGAAATTAATCTCCCAGCACAGAGCTGAGCAAGAACAATTCCTATTCTTCTCAGTACACAGAGAACTAACCACTTTAGTACATCTATCTATCTATCTATCTATCTATCTATCTATCTATCTATCTATCTATCTATCTATCTATCTATCTATCTATATGTTTCCCCAAAAATAAGACAGTGTCTTATATAAATTTTTGCTCCAAAAGATTTCACTTTTTTACATGTATAGCTGCCTGGACACTATTTAAATTGCCTCTTTTTATTAATTGTAACTAGGGCTTAATTTTGGAGCTGGGCTTATATTTCAAGCATACTTAAAAAGCCTGAAAAAATCATTCTGCATCTTAAAGAATCCTGAAAAATCATGCTACGTCTTATTTTCGGGGTATGTCTTATTTTCAGGGAAACAGGGTATCTATCTATCTATCTATCTATCTATCTATCTATCTATCTATCTATCTATCTATCTATCTAATCTAATCTAATCTAATCTAATCTATCTAATCTAATCTAATCTAATCTATCTATCTGAAAGCCCTCACTGACTGACTGACTGACTGACTGACTCGCTACTAATTCTCTAACTTCCCGATGTCGTAGAAACATTAAATTTGGAAAGAGCATTATTTTGGTCCTAATTAAGAAAAGTAAAAGGGTCACAACTCGATTACTCAATAGGAAGTGCAAAAATATTGGCACCCCTATGTAATGTAACTAATCTAATTCTCTAACTTCCTGGTGTCGTACAAGCATGTAATTTGGCACAACCATTCTTTATGTCCTTAATAGGAAAAGTTAAGGTGTCACAACTCGATTATTCAATGCTAAGGGCAAAAGTAAGTGCACCCCTATCTAATGTATCTAATCTTATTCTTCAACTTCCCGGTGTCATACAAACTTGAAATTTAGAACAAACATTCTATAGGTGCTAAATAGCAAAAGTAAGGGGGTCACAACTCAATAATTTACTGCTAAGTACAAAAGTAAGTGCACCCTTATGTTATGTAACTTCCCGGTGTCGCACAAGCGTGAAATCTAGCATAAGCATTCTTTAGGTCCTACAGAGGAAAAGCAAAGGGATCACAACTTGATTATACAATGCTAAGTGCAAAAGTAAGTGACCCTCTATGTTATGTAATTTCTTGGTGTCGTACAAGTATGAATTTTGACACGAGCATTCTTTAGGTCCTACATAGGAAAAATAAACGGTTTGCAACTTCATTATTTAATTCTATGTGCAAAAGTGAGCTGTAAAGTATATAAGGAAGCGGACATGGACTGCAGGGATGGAGCCGGCCTTTAAAGCTAAGAAGGGGCTGCAACCTCCCGTCTGGGGCTAAAGTTGAATAAAAATGGGGCGATACCTTTAAGGTTAAAAAGTGAGGAGAGTGGGAGGGGTGGCATATTCTGCAGAGGGACATCAGTACATGCAGTCTGAGGAGAATCTAACCCTCCTCTATGTGTATACATATTTTTTTCCTTGGTTACATTGAAGTAACCACTACATAAAACTTTCTGTGCGAGCAGCAGGTAAACACCTGTCCAAAATTAACTCGGGCGAATCTGGGTATATCAGCTAGTACTGTATATAACACAATCTTTCCAGCCTTAGCCTGGCTCATGTGTTGGTATTACAATACAGACTCCGGTTAGGATGCAGCAGAAGGAGTTACATAAATATGTAAAATTTATATATGAACAAAGAAAGGCAAAAACTATATATAATAATAAATTAACAAGTAAACAAGTATCCTTTACCGTATATTTACTTAAGCACTAACTATGGCCTACTAAGGCTGAGTCTCCATCGGCGGGAGGAGCAATATTCTGCCACCAGCCTAAATCCTACGATTAATATTATGTTATGCAGAATATTACCATCAGAGTGTTATCAATTATGCTGTACAAAGTTTAGTACTTTAGAATTAAAACATAAATCACAAAACATAATTTAAAGTTCACCTTGAAAAGGGGTTAAAACCCTGCTATTATCCTGACAGTCTGTAATAAATGCAAAAGTGTCTCTTTTATTAAAGCTCTCCCATTTGAATCTCATCTTAGTAAATGCAAGCAATGCAAGCCTAGTTGAAGCTCTTTGATGTAATCCTCCCCTATGCAACAGGCCAGTTCATTGCTAAGTTCCTAGCAGTTTTACTAAGGCCAGCCTCACTTACATGTCAATGGATCCATTCTGATCACGTTCTTCCTCTTTTCAAGTCCATCAAGCATAATTATCCTCTCAAATAAATGTGGTCAAAAGTCTACAAGTCTTTAATGCATTTCACCCCACCATCTTTTCACTAATGTAATAATTTCTCTCATGTAACTCCTTTACACATCTTGACATAATAATATATCATAGACCGGAGGTTGTCTGGGCACTATTACCTCAAGATGATGTGTAAGCACTCCTCCCGGTGGGAGGATGGTGATTAAAATATCCAGCCAAATAGCCTCCACGCTTATACCGTGGCGATAAATTCACAATCTGCAACCAATATGGTGGCCCTTACCCCAAAAATGTCTGCCCTAAGAGATTAGAAACATACAGTCCCAATCCAGAAATGCTGATGTTGTATGCAAAAATTAGTTAAACCTATGTATTTATTAGACACCATGGCACTCATCTGGCCCAACGGAGACCATGCCCTTTAATCTAGAGGCCACATTTTTTCAGAAGTCTACCGAGCGCAAAAAAGTCAATGCTAAAAGAAGATAGAAGTATATAGGGATAAATGATCAATTTCTCAAAAGCTTTTTTTTAAGTGGACATGCCCTTTAAATCACATATTTAAGCCTCTAGTAATAAAAACCGTTTTGTATTACAGCACATAAAGTTTCATTTACTTTACTCTTTTTGCCAACATTTATAAAAGTAGTTATAAAAAACATCTCTGGGAACTATTATTATTTCCTTAACTAGGCAAAGAGCTTCATTCCCCCCTTCCCAAGTGCCTCTTACAGTTTATGGTCCCTGTTCTGGCAGCTTCTGGAGACATTACTGAACTGCTTGTCTTTCAGTTTGAGATCTTGACAGAACTATGAATATCGGAGTGAAGCATTATATAATTTACATCAGTGGCTGTAAATCATACTAACGCTGATGATATCAGAGGACTAACTTGTAGCTTCTGGGACACAAAGTAATATTTGTAACAGAGCCTAAACACAGCATGTGTCATTTATAATATTGGTGTCTCCTTACGTGGCGAAGACCTTTGGGCTCCATCAGGCACCGAGGCTCTGGTGCAATTGCTATGGAATGGAGCAGCCAGGAAAATACCATTCATCCAATCCTTTGTATAAACTGGATGATACCGAGGCAAATGACAGTCGATGTAGGTCCTCAAAGGGTTCTGGTTGACAGTGAAAGCCCTTCTGTTACAAGCGTAGGAAGCCATTGAACAATGGGAGGTAGTTCAAAAAAGATGTCACCACATAGATTCCTCCAGTCAATCACCACTGGTCTGTGCAGATAAGTTCCAGTCCCTTTTGCTAGAAGGTGCTGGATATTATCCATTCACACTTGGGGTGTTGTGTTATGCATGCTGCTTGTTTGAGTTGTGTCCCCCACCTTCCCTGAAGATGCTCTGGACACTTGATCTCCCTGTCTGCATGTTCTGCGGTCCCCTTCTCCCTTCTGTTTTATCAGGTGTGGCCTCCAGACATTGAATGTCTTTTGTTCTGTCAGATGGGTGATGTCTGACACCATGTTCCCTGCTGCTGTTAGATGGAAGATGTCTGATGTTCTTGTCCCTTTCTCGATGTGTGGACTATTAAATTAGCTCCCGTTTATCTATGCATGCATAAGGTTCTGAGTGAGGTGTCCTTCTGTCTATGAGGTAAGCAGACTTTAGGTGTGAACAAAGTGCTGTTCAGTATATGTCTGAAGCTGTAGATTACACAAGGTGCGAACTATGTCTTGTACTGTATGGTGTTTCCTTCATGTTGCTGTCACTTGGTGTGAACAGGTTCAAGTTCTGTCTATGTCTGTAGGTGTTGACTACACTTGGTGTGAGCAAGGTCCCGTTCAGTGTGTATTAAGTTGTATTTCCCTTGCCTGGTGCTCCTGTTTATTACCATCTAAGGCAAAACAGTTGGGACCTAGCTTTCACACCAAGTGACAGCAACATGAAGGAAACACCATACAGTACAAGACATAGTTCACACCTTGCTGTTCCTATTGGGACGCTTGCGCTGCTTGTAGGCAGTGTCCCCCTTTCCATTGTTGTAGGTGTCATGCTAGTATAGGGACTCACAAGACAATGAGAATCCTTGACGTAGGCTTGTGAGCTTACGTGTTTTGGCCAAAACACAAACCAATACCTTGTACTTGTAGATATTTCTCTCAGTTTGGTTGTTTAGTACATTGGTAAGTATGAGGCCGTCTTGTGTGTTGTTGGGTCTGATATCCCTGTTTTCCCTGTGGGTGTTCGTATGTATGTCTGGTTTATGCTTGTTTGATCCTAGTGTCCGGTCATGTATGCACATCCCAATTCCCCTTTCCAGTCATAATATTTGTTGCATTTGTGTAGGTCCTTGTTCCCACAGGCCTGCACAGATGTAACTTGCAATAGTCAGAGATTGGAAGCCAAGCAGTCTCAGTAAACTCCACTACAGAAGGCTGCTACAGGTTGCTAGAGACCAAATGAGTCATTACTTTCCAAGTGGAGACTAGGTCAATGTGCCATCTGAAGTGTGGGTGGTCCATTTGCTAAGGACTTCACACATAAAACTTACATGCTGTACTTCACCTCCGCAGATAGAGTCTAAAGACCATGTACCTGCCTGAATCAAGCATCCAACCTGCCTCAGCATGTGCATTATTCCACCCAGCCAATATTACTTCTGTACTAGACGCTAGCCTAAAAAACCCACTTCTCCTTCCATAAACCACCGCTTACAGTTCCGCAACCTGTTGCTTAGCCCAAGCAAGCACGGTTCCTGGGTGATGTTACAGCTACACGCCTACACATCATTTAAGTTGTAGCTTGTGCATACATTGCACATAAGGTATCCTCAAGAAGAATACATTTTTTTTTGTTGAAGGTTGTGATAAGATTGGAGCATGATAATGCACAAGCCCTGCACTCAAATACTCTCATGATGACTCTGTGCAGGGTCATATATGCCATACAGAAAGCCAATGCAGCTGCATTGGAGATCTGGGACCTCTTAGAGATTGGGTTTCCCACTGTTTTCATGGGTGGTAAGAACCTCCAAAGTGATGTGGTCTCCATAGCTGCTTCAAATAGAGCAAATAAGGAAATGAAAATTATACTAGAGTCATGAAAATAGGACGGTGACACCCGAATCTTCTGTTCCAAGTGTCTAGGAGTGTGTTGGTGTTAAGCAGGAGCTCAAAGGAGCCTAATTTTTATCTTTGCACTGGATGTCCCCAATCTTCTACATCAGCCACTTCCACCACAATTACTCACCATATGGATTACACATTTAGGGAGCAGTCACACACATAGTACAGGGCATCACTGTATGTATTGGCCTGGAGTAGATACTGGGGCTATGACTTATAATCGGCGTTATCCCTATGCCTTCACTTACCATGACGTAAGTTGGAACGAAGCGTGATGAATTCGGCAGATCTCATTCTCCATGCCTCTATAGTACCTGAACGTAGACTTTCAGGCGTGCAAAATTGTTACGGAGACGTATAGAGTTTATGTTGCATAGAAGTCTCTGGACATATCATCAGAAGCTGTTTTCTATAACATCCGATGACTGATACTTTAAAGTATTTATATTCCCTGTATCAGCAATTCCCCGCTGTGTGATCGCCGCTGGATGCCATATATTTCTGTTTGTTGTGCTGAAGTCATGCCGTGCATTGCAGCTATGTACCGGGGAGTCGTAGTGCTCACTGCCAGATGTAGTCAACATCATGTGGTGCTCCAGCTGTACAGAATTTAGGACAGCAAATGATGGGATGCATTGGAGTTCATTAAGGTAGAACTCTAGTAGCAAAGTTGTGGCCATTGGGTGCCAACCTGGCAATCGCATCTGGTGCCTACCTACTACATGAGAAGATACCAGCATTATAAACAGCACATGGTACGTGCATGGCCCTCCTGGCCATGAATTGGGGCCCAGGAGCTTCAAGTTTCACTTCTACTAACAGATATTAGGGCTCCTTCACATGATCGTATTTGGTCATGCCAAAAAAATGTAGCATGCTCTACTTTTATGCGCACATGCACACTAAAGGTTCCCATAGAAGTCTGTGGGAGGTGCACACATGCACGCACAGATGCGCAATATGCTGCGCAATTCTGTGAAGAAGGACCCACCTGGAACTCATCAAGCTAAATAGCCATTTAAATCGGGGCATGTTCATCTGCCTCACGCCAATGAGCATACCCTGCGTGTGCAAAAAATACAGTAAAATACGTTGATATGTGCGCAAAAAAGACTTGCACATACTGCACATACGTTGCGCTGAGGCGTGCGCAAAAACGCATACGCCCATGTGAAGGAGCCCTAAGTAAAAACTGTACTGGGTGAAGATAAGCCAGATTTATTAAGAGGCCTCTTAATACATTAGACACATCTTCGGGTTATCTGTGCGCCAATGTTGAAATCTTTGCCGACTATGAGCTGGTGTAGGTTTCAGTTATTATTCACAGACGTTTCTGGCATACATTATAGTTCATCTGCGAGGCACGCCGCCTTTTTCTAAGCCTCTCCCACTTTTAGAAACGTGACGAGTGGGGCACAAAAAGGACCAAAAGTGGTAAATCATGTCACAAATACGGTATGTGTTTCCCCCACTGTGAGCGTTATCAAGTTTGCTTTGACATTAATATCCAGATTCTAAGGGCAGGTTCACACGAGCATGTGCGCAAAAACACTTGCGTAAGTGTAATGTATTTGCGCTGTGTACATTGCGTTTTGCGTACGTTTTTGCACATATTATTTTACTTTTTTGCGTGGCTGGGCTATTTCAATTAGGCAAGGGACACAGCTGCACCCCAAGTTAATTGGAAATTTAGTCAAATTCGTTCCCAAGGTGTTCTTTTCCCTGTGGACTGCGTAGCGGATATAGGTTGCGCATTTACACACCCAGCATTCCTATGGGGCCTTAGGTGTGCAAATGAGCACTATGGGGGACTTCACATGAGTACAAAAACACTTGCTCCTGCGCAATGTATCTGCGCAGTGAAATATTGTTTTTTGCGCGCATGTCTGTGCATATACTGTGCGTAAATTGAAATGGCTTTTAAGCCGAATGAGATGCCGGTGTCCGCGGTGTGCACAGTGTTTTGTGCATACCTGCACGTACATATAAAGACCAAGCATGCATGGGCTTTTGTCTCCTCACTCACCTTCTAGGGGCTCTCCTTAAGGAGTGATGATACCCCTCCCAAACCACATCATAGACCTCTAACTAGCCAAGCCGGAAACCCCGAAACAGCTGTCTGTGTGTGGACTCTGGCTTTTGGTTTTCAATTCCCAATCATTGTTATAAGGACTTGCATAAAGAGTCTGACATTGATTTGCAGGAATACTGCCATCCAATAGATGGCGCTGCAGAGGTATTGTTCCGTAATCCTTATTTGCATATTTCCCAGAGGAGCACGGATGGCCTTATAAGCCTCCTCACTCACCTTCTAGGTGCTCTCCTTAAGGAAAAATAATACTCTTCCTGAGTTTTGTAACAAAACGACAACTTCTGGGGCTGGATTTTTTTTGGCAATGAGTCTAGACTTCAGCAACCAGACAGGATGAATTTTTAACCTTTGGATGTAAAAAAGAATTCTTCCATTCCCTGATGGCAAGCACAAATAATTATTAGAGTAGCCTCCATGTAATACTACAAGACTGGCCAAAGAAGGTTTCCCCTCGGTACAGATTTTGCACTGGGACCCATGAAGTTTTGGACCAGTAGTCCGGGCCACTGAGTCAAAATAAAGCCCAAATACCAAAATCTGCTCTGCTTATTGAACATATTACCTTATCTAATGAGAAGTCCGTATATAGGAGATCCAGTCGCAGCCAGTTATGAGTGGCTGGTGGTCTGAAGACTAAGGCTGGGTTCACATGGGGCAAAAATGCTGCAGAAAGTTCATGCGGACCCTCTGTACGGAAATGTACATGTATTTTTAAAACTGAGAGTAGGCAGCAAAGTGGACAAGCTGCGGGGAAACAAACATCAGCGTGGAATTCAAATGCGTGCTATGTCAATTTTGGTGTCGTTTCCACTGCGGACTCTCTTCTCTCTATGAGGAGAGATTTCCTTAGCGGAATACAGGTGGAAAAGCCGGTTCAAAGCCCGCGCCAAATGGCACGGGTTATGAGGCAGCCTTTCCATTGCGGAAATCTCGCCAAATTTCCGTGCGGTGCCTCAGACATTGCCACAGGTTTTCTTATAGGATATCCTGAAAACATGTCCTGTTGGGGGTCCCTGAGGACTAGATCCAATGGGACTCTCTAATGTTAAAAACGCATCGCACAAAAGGCGCAAAGCACAAACTTGTGTTGCGTTTTTAACATTAGAAAGTCCCATTGACAAACGCGTTAAAAAATGCAGATATCGCAGCGTAAAAAAAACGCAAGTGGGTAGGAGCCCTAATACAGCATTGCTGAGATTCCTCTTCTACCTCTCCTTCCCTGTCATCCTCACCTGTTTTCGGACACAGTTCTAAGCTACAACAAAGGGGGTCCTATTAGAGCGGCCGAGTGTACCTGCCCATATGCACAGCCGCGATAAAAAAAAATCGCAGCATGTACTATTTTTCAGCGTTCCCGCGGGAAGAATTGGCCGTTGTTTCCTATGGGTCCTTGGGAAAAGTGCACGTGAGTGCGTGTGATTTTACCTATTGAAGTCTATGGAAACACTTGTGATCTTTTCACGCACGGGAAGACCGCAACTTCACCGAAGCAATGTGATCTTTAATCAAAAGCGCATTGCCATAAACACTGCACATTGGTAAGTGCGATATCGGCCGTAACTCCAGTACAGTTGTTTTCAATGGGGAACCTTGCATGGCATTCGCGAGCACATCACACGCCGTGCAATCTGTTTTCCTGTCCCATTGAATACGATGGGCGATGCATTCTGTGGAACGCGAAAATATAGGACATGCCGCTATTTTTTAAAAATCGCTCAGGTATATGACCCCATTCAAAAAATGGGGCTCATATTCATGCGAGATTTGTGTGTCCCGTAAAGAACAATTTTGACGCCCATGTGAAGGCAGCCTTAGGGTGGATTCAGACCACCGTATATCGGCTGGGTTTTTTACACCCAGCCAATATATGGCGTCCCTCTCTGCAGGGGGGGGGGGGGGGGGGAGGATGGAAGAGTCAGGAGCAGGAACTGAGCTCCCGCCTCCTCTCTGCCTCTTCTCCGCCCCTCTGCACTATTTTCAATGAGGAGAGGCGTAGTGGGGTAGGGCTAATTTGTGAAATTTAGCCCCACCCCATCCTGCCTCCTTTCATTGCAAATAGTGCAGAGGGGCGGAGAGGAGGCAGAGAGGAGGCGGGAGCTCAGTTCCTGCTCCTGGCTCTTCCATCCTCTCCCCCCCTGCGGATGAGGATGACGTATATCGGCTTGGCGTGAAAACCGAGCCGATATACGGTGGTCTGAATGCGCCCTCAATGTAATAAATGTACTAAGTGGCGCAGACTGAATTCTATGCCCGCTATGAGGTGGTGCAGCTTCCAGCTACAATTCACGCCAGTTTATGCCATAAATTATAGTAGCTGTAACACGTCAATGAGGCCACGCCTATTTTTGCACAACTACTCCCATTTTAAGAAAAGTGCCAGAGGCCGACGTAAAAGGGCCAAGCGTCTCAAATTATGCCAGAAATTTGGTTCACAGTATTTAATAAATATGCTCTTCTGTTAGTAAATGACGCCATATGTCAGTAATGGTGGCTTCACATGGACATATTTGCACGTGGAAAATTTTGCGCAATACGCAAAGAATAGAACCCATTCATTTCCGTGTATTCGTTCACATGGGAGCATTTTTCTTGTGCATTTTAGTGGCGCAAAACACAAAACAAAAAGCAACTTGCTTTATTTTTCTGTGCATTTGCGCACCAACGGTCCCCATAGAAGTCAATGGGAGGTGCGCAAATATGCGTGCAATATGCAAGGAGATGCGTGAAACACTGCGCAACTCCGATGGAAAAAGAACAGATCTGCAACTCATGAACCTAAATAGCCATTTAAATCGGGGCGAACTTTCCATGCAGGCACCAAACGTACAGTGAAATACGCCAACACGCGCACACACAAAAACCCTTGCTCATAGCGCAAATGTGTTGCGCTGAGACCCACGCTATTGCGCTTTTTTGCCTGTGCGATGCAACCCTACATATACAGCTATAATGAGAGGCTAGCAGACTGGAGGATTACACGTAGACGTATCCCCCCTCTGATGTGCCGCACCGGAGGCAACAACATGATATCACACACATGCTATAAATCTCCCCCCGTACAGATGGCGCCCGCGACACGTGATCACATACATGCACTGTCCCGGGGCTCCTGATGTCACAGCACACTGACCTTTCCTTCCCCACCTAAATATAGAAGAGTAATCCGACCAACGAGCCGTCATCGCAGGTCGGCCGGGCGAACCTAATTATAATGGTAATAAGGCTTAAACAGGCGAACATGTATGCGCAGGACTCTGTATGCGGGAAACTCACGTCCGTAAAACCCGACGAGGCGAAGACATTGACGTCAACCTGCCCGATCTTTTGGCGTTTTACGCAGAAAGCTGCCATAGAAGTCTATGGCAGGTTCAAAAAACAAGGGGGAGGGTGTGAAAAAAACCACTAGCCCCTACTAGGCTTTAAATAGCCATTCTATTGCACGGAGAGGGAGGATCACACTTGCGAGTGAGCTGGCATTGCGAGCGCAAAAACTACATTACTACATGCTGACATGCGCCTATTAGCCTGATAATTGCCATTCCCAAATGTTGTTAATGCGTAAAAATGTGGCGAATGTATTTGCGCATATGTTCGTCTGTGGAAGACCTAATAGTAATAATCAATGGAAGGAAAAATCATTCATGTGAATAAAAGGATTGAAATTCAAGCGTTCTTTTCACGTGCGAATCCATTCATACCACAACTGGACAGAACTCACACGTGAAAACCTCCTGTGTGAATACGCACTTAGGGGAAAAAGTTGCGCTATCGCGTGAGGTTTTGCGCTTTTGCTTGTGTGAAGAAGCCCTTAGGCTGCCGTCACACAGGCGTGAATGCATTGGCACAGTGTGCATTGTGTGGTTGCGTGTACCACTGCGTGTTGTACTGCTCTTTTGCGCGCACAAGTTGTGTGCATTTGCGTACGCAGAAAAATAAAAACAGGCAAGCTCGCTCCCATTCATTGAAATGGGAAAATAAATTAAATAGTTCAATGTGTGCAAATATGTAGGAAAATAAAGCATCCATGTTTTTGTGCGAATGAAATACGTGCGCAAAATCTGCACATGTGAACAAAGCCAGTGAAATCAGAGGATTCTATTCACTGCATATTGCGCTCACAAAAACGTTCGTGTGACACAGGTCTTAGGGCAGTTTCACATGAACGTATGCGCAATTACACACGCTTCAGCGCAACACATTTTTACGCATATTGGCGTATTTTATTGTAGTTTTTGCGCACGCAGGACAGGGTTATTTTGAGACGGCACACTACCACTCCCTCTGATTTAAATGGCTATTTACCCTAATGAGGTAAAAATGTGTTCTTTTGTAATATTTCACATTTGCGCGCGCGTTAAGTGTGCATTTTTGCACCTTCCATAGACTTCTATGGGGACCTTTGTTATGCAAATGCGCACAAAAATAGAGGATGCTGAGTTTTTCCCCATGAGCATGCAAAAAAGAGAAATGAGGACGAACCCCTTGAAATCAATGGGTTCCATTCAATGCGATTTGTGCACGCACATTCGTCCATGTGAAGTCGTCCTTAAAGAAATGAAGGGGTTAACATAGTAATTTTAACAATCGTAGTAATACTAATTTTGTGTTATGATATATTTTGTGACAGTGGTGATATATACTGTGTATATTGTTATCCCATCGTCCTGTCTATATACACTCATTATCATTGTTGTGTTGTTATATCGCTATATCATGTAATAAGAAGTATATTCGCGCCGCTCTTCTGGTTATGTTATTACTTTTACTATGATGTTATTGTAGTTGAAGGGTTTATACATAACATGTATTAGAGCTGTTACTAGAGATGAGCGAGCGTACTCGGAAAAGTACTACTCGCTCGAGTAATTTGCTTTATCCGAGTATCGCTGTGCTCGTCCCTGAAGATTCGGGTGCCGGCACGGAGCGGGGAGCTGCAGGGGAGAGCGGGGAGGAACGGAGGGGAGATCTTTCTCTCCCTCTCTCCCGCCCGCTCTCCCCTGCTCCCCGCTGCGACTCACCTGTCAGCCGCAGCGGCACCCGAATCTTCAGGGACGAGCACAGCGATACGCGGATAAAGCTAATTACTCGAGCGAGTAGTGCTTTTCCGAGTACGCTCGCTCATCTCTACGTTACACAGTGTACCTTCTGTAGTCCAAGTAAGACCCCCTGCACACGGCAGAGCCAGATTCCGCATTCTCTTTTGATCTGTACTGCGGATCGTTCGCTCACTGATCATGTGCAGTATCGATTTTTTTTAAACTGCTTTTCCCGCATCATCCCGCAGAATCCGCGACCTTTCCACATTGCGGAAGGGCCATGGATCGGACTTCAATGGAAGCCGCCCGCGTGGAATCTGCGGAAAGATGGAGCATTCTACGATTTTTCCTCCACAATTGGTTCCTGCAAGTGTGTAGGAAGAATCGATTTCCTATAACATGCTATGGACGCTATTTGCTACGGATTCGCGGTGCGGATTCCGCAGCAGATATCCGTCCGTGGGCAGGAGCCCTAAGGCTGCTCTCACACCTGCATTGGGGTCAGTTCAGGATTTCGATCTTTCTGCTCTGTTTTTGCAGTAGAGAAACTCAAATTAAACGGAGAAAACTGATTTCGTTTTTTCTCCATTGATTTCAGTGGGATTACAAAAAAGCTGAAAGCAAATGGAAAGTCTTCAGTCGGCTTCCATTCCGTCAGGTTTTATTTTTTAGGATGGAAAAATAGCGTAGCATGTAGCGTTTGGATAGTTTCCCATCTGTGCTGGAACCTCTGATCAGGGGGGGAGGGGTTGTCACGGATCCGACACAAGATACCGGAAGAAAAAGCGCTGCAACCAGGAAAATGGCGAACAACTGAGCGGAAATCCATCAGACCCCATTATGGTCAGTAGGTTCCATTCAATGCTGTTTGGTTCCATCATGACGGAACCATTCAGTCATGGGTTTCCCCGAATAGAGCAGGAAATCGGAACCCCCGACGTAGATGTGACACCACCCTTGTTTGTCCATCCGAAAAAAAGGGAACCTGACAGAATAAGAGCAAACGGAAGCTTTTGTCTTTGCTTTCCAGTTTTTACAAACCCCATTGAAATTAATGGGGAAAAAAAAATACTTTTGTTTGTGTTTTATTTCAGCTTCTCTTCTTCTAAAAATGTATGGGAGGGATGGGAACCCTTAACTGACCGTAATGCAGGTGTGAAAATGTATATACATACATTTTCTCAGCATACTGTAACTTTAGCCCTGTGGAGAAGCAATAATGCTGATATTACAGAATATCCTGCTATTACATATGTCAGCATTAAGCTGAGCAGCTCTGGATGAATGACATATAATAAGAGTGATATAGCAGCGGTGCAGTATTGCATGCTGCTGACTACTGTAGACGCATACATTTATCATGCACTGTCTACATTGTCTTAGGATATACATTTACCATACACTGTACGCGTCTAATGTAATGTGTGAGAGCTTTGCAGAAGAAGAGGATGAGGAACTGCTCCTTTAATGATTGCAAGCTTCCTAACTCCTCCCAGAGATCACTGCCAAAGTGAAGTGAGGAGCTGAGTCCAGAGCTTCAAGTTGCTCATTGCTCTCAGGCAGCCTGACATGGCACAAGGTCCTGCCAGCTCTATAGGGCAGCAGTGCCCTTTCTGCACTCACCACCACCAGGACTAAGCTGCTGGAAGTAGCGCACCATCATCCTCCTCCTCCTCCTCCTCACCATGGCTCCTTGTCAGGAGGTTAACTTGTCGGATCCTATGAACTCCAGCACTGGCAGCATCAGCAGCGGCAATGGTGGGCATGCCCTCACCCTCTCAGGAAAATGGATGATTGGAGCAGCCTTGGTTGTCATGATTTTTATAATTGTTTTTGGAAATCTTCTGATCATCATTGCCATAGCGAAAACTCCACGGTTGCAAACCATGACCAACGTGTTCATCACTTCTTTGGCTTGTGCAGACTTGATCATGGGAGTTTTGGTGGTGCCACCAGGTGCCACCATCCTCGTCACCGGAGACTGGTTGTATGGCACCATAGTGTGCGAGCTGTGGACCTCTGTGGATGTCCTTTGTGTCACAGCCAGCATAGAGACCTTGTGTGTCATAGCTGTGGACAGGTACATTGCCATCACCTCACCTTTGAAGTATGAGATGTTGGTGACCAAAGCCAGGGCAAGGTTGGTAGTCTGTTTCGTATGGGCAGTATCTGCCTTGATCTCCTTCCTGCCCATCATGAACCACTGGTGGAGAGATACCAACAATGAAATAGCCAAAGCCTGTTACGATAATCCAAAATGCTGTGATTTTGTCACCAACATGCCCTATGCCATCGTATCTTCCACCATATCCTTCTACGTGCCCCTGGTCATCATGATCTTTGTCTACGCCCGGGTATTCATAGTGGCCACCAAACAAGTCAACTTGATTGAGAAAGACAAGGTGAGATTTAGTAACGGGACACCAGTGCCTTCAACCAAAAACAGAAGGACTTCCAAAAGGAGACCCTCTGGGTTATTGGCCATCAAAGAACACAAAGCACTCAAGACTTTGGGCATTATCATGGGCATCTTCACTCTCTGTTGGCTTCCCTTCTTCATGGCCAACATCATCAAAGTCTTCTGCCCTGGCTTAATCCTTGACCATGTTTTCTTGCTCATGAACTGGGTAGGCTATGTGAACTCTGGTCTAAACCCCATCATTTATTGTAGGAGTCCGGATTTTAGGAAAGCCTTTTCGAAACTTTTGTGTTGCTCCAGGACTGCGGACAGAAAGCTCCATAGCTTGTTCACGAACCCTAAAAAGTACCAGTATGCCTCTAGCAACCACCTAGGGTATGATGGGACCAAGCACTTGCCAGATGCTGAGCTGGGCAATGGAAGTCTCAGTAGTAGTAGTAGATGTAGCAGCAGGACTGAGGAGACCAGCCTGAAGAACAGCCCTGGCAACTCCCACCTTCATGGCCAGCCTGCTATCTGAATGGAGACTTCATTCCATTGTGCTCTGTGGTGGCCCAGGCAGTGGGGTGACCCCTGTGTCTTACAGAAGATGATGCTTTGCACAATCCTTACCAGGAACTGCCCATGCATCTTCATGCAAGTACTATGTGTGGCGGCACCAACAGCAAAATCCTCACTGCTGTGCAAACTGAGACATGTTTACTTGATAATGTACTGTAAGGACTCATCCATGGCTAGAAGTGGCTCCTGATATGTTATGTATGTGTTTAATATTCCCTTTTGATCTGAACTTAAGACTACTGTTTCCTTTGAAGGGGGAAAACCCCTTATTTTAGCATTACATAAATTGTATGTACATATGTAGCAGAGTTGTGTTTGTCATTCGCTACAAAACTTCTTAGCAAATAAGACTTTAATACATTGTATCAACTGATCACCACTGCTAGCCTGTAGTTATATACCTCTGTGTAAAGCCATAGTGATAAGTTGTGCAAATAGCAAATCCAGCTCTGCTACATGCTGTATACTTCCACAGAAGAAGCAGAGGTGAATTTGCTATTTAACTTTTTGCTTTAGTAAATCTGGTTGGCTTATTAAGTAGAAGCATGTAGAAGTCTTATCTGCAATCCGATGTAAAACTACAGTAAAAGCATCAGATGAATTGTGCAAATAACAAACGCAGCTCTGCTACATATTTTATACATTTACAGAAGCAGCAGAGATGAATTTGTTATGTAACTTTTTTCCTTAGTCCAGTTAGCTCATTGAGCAGGTTTACCTGCAGCTCTAAATGTATCATTAAAGCAGTATGTGTTTTGCCCGTATCAAATGCAGCTCTGCTACATATACTTACAGTAGAGACGAATTTGTCATTTAACATATAACAGAAAAAAATGGATCAGCTTTTTCCTCTCATTGATTTCAACGGGGTTTCAAAGAAACAGAAAGGCTTCCATTTACTTTCCTACCATTATGTTTCTGTCCAAAAAAAACGGAAACTTGACACAATGGAAGCAACTGAAGCCTTTGCGTTTGCTTCGTTTTTTTTTTTGTTTGTTTTTAAACCCCATTGAAATCAATTAAGAAAAATTGATCTATTTTTCTCTGTCCTATTTCATGTTCTGTCCTCCTAAAACAGAGAACAGGGACAGAAACCATGAACTGACCTAACGCAGGTGTGAAAGCAGCCTTACCTGCAGTCCTATGTAAAACCACAGCAAATACCTCATGATATCAGTGGTGCCAATGACAAATTCAGCTCTGCTACATCTGTATATAGGACATTACTCATGCACTTTGTCTTTTACATACTACTATGAGAATATACATTATTTCCAGGTGTTTTGGGATGTATGTTGTTATTAGTCATGGACCCCTCACCTGTCATAGGTCACCCCCTCCCTGATCACATAGGGTTAACAACTTGTATAGCCAGTTTCTAAGTAAAGTTGTCACAGTATGTTGTTAGTGTAAATGGTCATGACATGCAACAGAATGGCCGTATATATATATACTTTCAACCGCCCTGCGGCCAGCGCCTCGGGCGTAGCGAGTCCAAACACAAGTAACATACGGTAATAGTAGGGCGAGTACCAACATGCAACATAAGGCAACAGTAAGTGACATCAATCAGTCAAGAGCACGACCAATACAACTGCCAGACGTCCACTGATCACGGCATGCAGATGTAGCAGAGCTGACTATTTACACGCGCAGAATTGGTGTGCTCAAAACGCAGAGAATAAAACGCATCTCCTTGCGTATTGCGCAGGCGTTTGCACACACCCATTGATCTTCTATGAGGACCTTTGGTGCACAAATTCGCAGAACAGTACAGCATGCTGCTTTTTTTCTGTGAGACCAAAACGCGGGAGCAAAATACGGAAATGTGAACGAAGCCATTGAAATCCACGGGTTCTATTCTCCGTGGATCGCACATACAAATTATGCGCGCTAAATATTAGTCTTAACTACAATCCAATCCCAGATAACCTACTGGAATACAGCTTGACCGGCGAGGTGTTTTATGGCTTTTCCATAGTGCGCCAATGTAATTTACATAGGGCAACCCCTCACTTTGTAGTAGTGCCACCGCCTTATGCAAATTACGTATTGCGCTAAACAGGTGTTCACCGCATTCTGAATGCTGTTTTGGAACTTTGTACATCTGTGCTGTGTCACAGCGGGCAGTGCTGAATGACAAAGTCAGCTCTGCTATGCAGCTGAGCTAAACGCTGAACCTGTTCGGGCCACGATCACACCTGCTCTACAATGGTTTGTGCGTCCTCAGACTTTGTGGTCTTTTCCTGACGTCAATTTTCTATATTACCACGAGCCAAACAATAAAAAAAGCAGAACGTGCCAGAAGTGAGCGCTGCCAGTGGACCCCGCTGACAATAATAGCGCCCCTCTGGGTCAGGCGCGCCATTCAAAGGTTTCCTGGAGGAAGTAGAGCAGTATTTCATTCGGGATTACATGCAGAATCTGTGGCGAAGGCTCCTGATGGACGTCTGGCGCAGGTGTGGGCGTGGCTTCAGTGCACTATGTACAGCACTAGGGTAGTTTCAGACGAGCGTATTGTGACGCGTCCGTAATACGTGCCACATGTGACATTACAGCCGCGTGTCATCAGTATTTCATGACTATTTGATCCATATTTCCCCAGTAGAAAAGAATACCAACACGAAGGCGAAAACGGGTAAAAATGGTCATGCTGCGTTCTTAAAAGACGGACATGAGAACAGATACATAAATATACATTACGATCCCCAAAAACACGGACTAGCTGGAATACGCTTGTCTGAAAATGGCCGCAGGGCGCTTTCACATGAACGCAAAAATGCAATGTATTAAGCGTGAAATGCGCTATGAATAAAGCCGTTGATTTCAATGTGTTCGTTCACAGCTGCGGATTCTCCACATGATCAAAAACGGCACATGTGTTATATTGGCGCGTACTACGTACGGACATCACTCATTGAAATCAAAGGGCGTGTGTAAATACACCCAACATTTGCAGGACAAGTGCGTATTCGCTGTATATTTTCGCACAAAATCAGCGGGATTTTGTGAATTTTTAAAAATAAGGCAGAAGTATGCTGGGGGTTTATTTGCGTAAAAAACTCTGATACGCAGAAACACGCGTGGAATCAGCTTATTTAGGCCGGATTCAAGTGAACGTATTTTCGCGCGTATTACGCACCACAAATTGGCACCCACTACGCAGTGAATAGAACCCATCGATTTCAGCGGGTTCGTTCACATAAACGTAATATGCACACTCTATTTGTTTGCGTGCAAAAATACGCAGCACGTTCTATTTTCCAGCGCGGTAAGAGAGCGCACTTATGGAACTAGTTCCACGAATCTCCCCTTACAATGAATAGGACGGGTTGCATTCTTTTGTGTGCGTAAATACGCAAAGTCCAATATGCAAAAAGGCGCCGCAAATGCGTGTGAATCCAGCCCTAGTGCGCGTTCACATATGATGGAAAAGGCGCAAATTTTCTACAGCGCACCAAAATCTGCGGAATTTCCATGTCAAAAAATAACCACTCTCTCCCCCCCAACGCCTACCCCCCCCCCCCCCCGAGCCTGCTCTGACCATTAAGCAGTTACTTGAGAAGAGCCATGCTCGCTCAAGTAACTGCTTCATCCGAGTGTGCTCGCTCATCTCTAGTGTGAGCGTATCCTTATAGTGACTCTCCACTTTAGTGTCCCAGGTGGGGGGCCCCCTTCAATGAAGCCCCTATGGTATTGTAGGGTCAACCTATAACGCGCCCTTTCCGTCCGCACACAACACGTGTTTTCCACATACAGACCTTCTTGCACATGCCCAGCGATGCCCGGCACATGCTTCCAGCATTACGGAGGGCGTCCATGTATAATGTGTAAAGTTGTCTAAGTTATCAGCTGTACATACCGGATTACCGCAGAACATTTCTGACAGAACTGTCTATTTTTCTATATGGAATTAAATGTGTTACTATGGCACAAGGGGGCGCTGTGTGTTACTGAGTGACTAACGTCATTGGATGCAAATAGTGCATTGAAAGGTTTCAGAGAGCGTGAAAAGGATTTGGTATATCAATAGAATGAACTTAAATTCCTTAACCCCTTAAGGATCAAGTGCGGTAAATATATGGCGTTTGGTCCCCAGCTTTAATCTGGCCGATTACAGAAGTATGGCGTGGGATTAATGCTTCTGCTCCTACAATCAAGCAGGAGCAGGTCGGGTCCTCGGCTGAAGGACCCAGAGGAGGGAAAAGTGGTTCTTACCTGCTTCTGCCTTCTCCTTTTCAAGCAGCATAGCGCTCAATGAGTGCTATGTAGAGATGAGCGAGCATACTCGGTAAGGCGATATAGTCGAAAGAGCATCGCCTTTTTCGAGTACCTGCTGGATCGTCCCTGAAGATTCAGGAGGGCAGCGGGGGTCGGGGGTGGCGCAGGGCAGTGAGGGGGAGCGGGGAGGAAAGTGAGAAAGATCCCTCTCTCTCTCCCTCCTGATCCCCTCTGCAACCCCCCGCTCACCCACGTGCCCCCCCCCCCGAATCTTCAGGGACAAGCCAGCAGGTACTCGAAAAAGGCGATGCTCTCTCGAGTATATCACCTCACCGAGTATACTCGCTTATCTCTAGTGCTATGTACTAAAGAGTGAAAATGGAAGCATTGCTTCAACTATGCAACCTTGCGATCATGTGACTGCTGGGTGCCCCTGCTACACCAGAGCTGCAGAGTCCTAGCAGACCTTGATCAGCTCTATCAGTGACAGCTGTCACTACAGGGGATGTTTTCCCCTCTAACTGGGGCTCCTATGGATGCAACTCCTATGGATGCCCCGGCTACAGTGGGAAAGTGTGAAATCGTGAGATTAGAAAAGAAAAAAAACATGTGAATGATCCCCAGAGGTCTTATATGTCATCATGGGGGACATAGATTGTAAAAAATAGTTACAAAAATAGGTTAAAAAAGTTGGAGAATAAAATAAATGACCCAACGCCGACAGCAACCAAAACCGTCGCTATATGCGCCCTGTAATCCAAACCTCCACATATTATATATCAAAACATCCAAAACAACATGATGAACCCGTTCCTGTACTTTATTTCAGCGTAAATATACCAATTTTCAAAATAAACAACTATAAATTTAAGAAATAATTTTTTAGCTTTTTACCCCTAATAAAACTTAAAATGGGAAAAAAGTCAGTGAAAAAGATATTTAAAAAATAGCCCCATATGCCATGGAAAAAAGCAGAAAAAATAATTTTGTTGACTGAAGAAAAGAAATAGCGCAGTAAATCCACCACATGGGTAAAAGGCTTTTACCCATGTGGTGAATTTACAAGCCCTAAAAAGTGTCTGGTTCTTTAAGATGAAAACACCCTGGTCCTTAAGGGGTTGTACCAAAATTTCAAGTTATCCCCCACTCAGTGGGATCTCATCGCCAATCTTCATAATGGGGCTCCCCTGTCCCACTGTGCCTGTCACTATTGTGGTCGCTCCTCCCCCTGCAGTGACATCACTGTAATTGGAGCGCTGGCCGAGCATGCGCGGTTAGCTCTCCATGCTTTTCAAAGGGGCTGGCAGAAATACCCGATCGGGTGACGTTCAGCTGTCTCGAATAGCGTTCTATTCAGCCTCCTTCTCACTGCGGGATGGATGGGGAGGGGTGGGTGGTGGTGGTAACCCAGAAGTGAGGAAGACATGGGATACCCATTCTCAAGATCGGCGGGGGCCTCAGTGGTGAGACCCCCACTGATCAGTAAGTTATGCCCTATTCTGTGGATAGGGAATAACTCACCATTTTGGAACAGCCCCTTTAATTCAGCATTTGATAATCCAGAATCTAAAATAATCCAACACAGCAGTGCACCATGATCACACAAGACCATAGGCAGCGGTAACAATAGGACCAGCAACATCAGCATCTGTTATTAAAGGGCTTGTACACTTTTGCAACCACCTTTTTTCATTGCTCTGATACATCCAAAGCAACTCTGCAAAGAATTTTACCTACAAATGCGGTATTTTGCGTCTCTGGCTCCTACGCAGGCTGTGTGTCCACCTGGGTATATGCTACTAACAAAGGGTCCCAATCATCAAAACAGCCAATCACAGCGCAAATTTCATTTTACCAGCATCATAGACTTGGAAGGGACCTCCAGGGTCATTTGGTCCAACCCCCTGCTCAGTGCAGGATCACTAAATCATCCCAGACAGATATTTGTCCAGCCTTTGTTTGAACACTTCTATTGAAGGAGAACTCACCACCTCCTGTGGCAACCTGTTCCACTCATTGATCACCCTCACTGTCAGAATTGAGCACGCTTCAGCACAACATACAAGTAAACAAACACGCCCTAATTAAAATGGCTATTTAGCCTAATGAAGTCCAGATGTGTTCCTTTTTTCACAGTATTGCGCAGTGTAGTGCCCATTTGTGCGCACACTGAGGGTGCATTCAGACGACCGTATATCGACTGGGTTTTCACGCGTCTCTCTCTGCAGGGGGAGGAGGCTGGAAGAGTCGGGAGCAGTGCTCTGAGCTCCCGACCCCTCTCTGCCTCCTCTCCACCCCCCCTGCACTATTTTCAATGAGGAGAGGTGGTGCGGGGGCGGAGCTAATTCCCAAAACTTAGCCCGCCCCTGTTCCTCCCCCTCTCATTTCAAATAGTGCAGAGGGGCGGAGAGGGGGTGGAGAGGAGGCAGAGAGGGAGCGGGAGCTCAGAGCACTGCTCCTGGCTCTTCCAGCCTCCTCCCCCTGCAGAGAGAGACGCCGTATATCGGCCGGCGTGAATACCCAGCCGATATATGGTCGTCTGAATGCACACTGAGCACGCATTTGTATACCTCCTGTAGACCTTTATGGGGAGCCGTGGTGCACAAATGCACGGAAAGATAGAGCAGGCTCCATTATTTTGCATGTACGAGAAATGCGCATGCAAAAAAAGGAAATGTGAATTGCAATCAATCGGTTCTATTCTCTGTGTCTTGCATACGCAATTTTTGCGTGCGCAAATATGCCCGTATGAGGCAGCCCTAAGATGCAGGTTAGCAATGCAGAAAAATTCAGCCCGGGTGAAAGAGGACAGAATGTTGCAGATTTCCCATGCTCCACATGAACATCGCCCTACACCTTCACACCTACGGGGATATTTCTTAACCTGTGTAAGGGTACGATCACACGTAGCTGAAATATGGCAGCGGAAAATTCAGCAGCAAAACCCACAGCGTTTCCGCATCAAAATCGGCACCGTCTGTGATTTCAGGAGCTACAGCGCTTACCCAGCACCCAATGAAAACAAGGGCACACCGCAATTTTTTCACTCTATGGGGTTCATATTCATGAGATATTTGTGCATCTCGCAACGCACAAATCTTGTGTGATTTTCTTACCTGTGTGAGGACGGCCTTATAGTCAATTTCCTCGTGGAACATTAAAGCTGCGCTGTGATTGGTTGCCATGGGCAACAAGGACAATTTTTTTTTCTGGTCAGTTTAATAAATCTGCACTGCAGTCTTTTTTAGACGGCTTTTGGGGCTTATATAAAACGCCATGAAATTTATGTGTTTTTTTTCAAGCAATTTTTTTTTCGTGTTTTTTTATTGTCATGCTTAGGTTTTCGTGTTTTTTGGTACATTTTTTCTTATATGGAAGCCTATGGGAAAAGGGCCACACTGCAGAACATGCTGTGATTTGCAAAAACACCATGGACACGAAATGTGAGAGAAAGCACCATAAAAAGAGTGCAGTGTTTGTATTGTGTTCCCTTATTCCCGATTGACTTACAGCAAACATCTGGATACAGCGATTTTTTGCCTAAAAAAAGGCAACAAAATGCCAGCATCAAAATCATGAAAAAAGTGGAATTTTTGCAATAAAACCTAGCGTGTATGTGACATCAGCCTTAGGATGGTTTCACACATCGCACTTTTTGAAAAAATGCCTCCATCTTATTGGGCCAAAAATGCTGTGGCCAGATGTTAGCTGTAAGTCAGTAGGGAGATATTAACCCCTAATGACCAGGCAAGTTTGGGTTTTCCATTCTTGCTTGTTAATCCCCGTGTTCCAAGAGTTATACCTTTTTTTCTTTTTACCAATCTCCTGCAATCAGGAGGCTGGAACCGGCACACGTCATGGGGCGGAGCTACGCGATGACGCGTACAAGGGGGCGGAGCCAAAACGCCGATGCTGCCGAGCGGAGCCGAAGGGAGAAGACCGCACAGCGCAAGCGCGTCTAAAAAAGCAAGAAGACACCGAACTTAGACGGTACCATGGCGACGGGGACGCCAGCAACGGAGCAGGTAAGTGAATAACTTCTGTATGGCTCATATTTAATGCACGATGTATATTACAAAGTGCATTAATATGGCCATACAGAAGTGTATAACCCCACTTGATTTCACGAGACAACCCCATTAAGGTTGTGGGTTCAATTTACAGTATTTAAAACATACAATGGTCATCCCGGAACCAAATACTATTGCATGTTCAGGGACAAATGTATAAAATATAGGAATAAAGAAGAGGAAAAATGGCTAGGAACAATAAAAAAGTGGAAATTACAAGAAAGTTAATAAAAATTAAATGAATATTAAAAGTAATAATAAGAAGGATCGTCTATATTAATACAAATGTCACATGAAAAGTAGAGGTGAAAGTAAGGATCACATGAATGTATCATAGAAGTGTAAATAAATAACAGATAAAGCTGTGTGTATATATATATATATATATATATATATATATATATATCCTAAGTAGTATAGTAGATGTACATATTTCTAGTAGGTGGAATATTAAATTATATCAGAAAGACATGTATACTGTACAAATGGAACAGGAAAATATCAAAATAGATAAGCCATATGGCGCTTCATACAGTACAAGCATAAAACCCAGTATAATCAGCAAAGTGAGATACTATAAATGTACGCTCAAAGCGATGGGATGGGCAGCTACCATGAGGTTCCATCTCTGAGCACACTGCAATTATGCACAGCTGTGACTTTAATGCCTTCTCCGTGACAAAAACTGAACACATAGCATCTAATGTGAACAATAGATTTGAAACCCTCGAGCGAAAGGATATGTTTTTGGATATTCAAGCTACAGTGAACACTCTGCCCCCCACCCACCCTAACGTTAAAGGGCCACTACAGTAAAAACATATTTTTCCTGCACTGCACCATTCACCTGATTTTCACACTCTAGATGTCTCCTATGTACACTGCAGTCACTTCTAAGTAGGTCTGCCTCTTGTCTGATACTTATCAGGCACCATCTTGTTTTTTAAGATTTCTCCCTGCTTTCTCTTCTGCGCTGTGCTAGCAATCCCATATTGTATCAGCACAGCAGCACAAGACCAGCCAGAACCACTACAAATATCTGCCTGCTGGGAGGACACTGCTAGTATCTGCACCTTCTATATTCTCCTAAATAAGCTAAAGACCATGTGTATAATAAAGTCAGGAGGATGAAATGTCATATTCTTCATTATAGCTGTGTGACAGGAGCCTCTAATCATCAGCAGTGACTGTGATAGGAGTTTTTGTTCCTCCCTGTGAAGAGCTTGTCTAGTACAGTCTATGCAGTTTCTTCATATAGAAGGTTCTGGTGACTAAAATTGTGACTCCTGGAGAGAATAGGGAGACAAGTAATCCCCAAGTGGTCATGATGTAATTACTTGATCCAACTGAAGAAAAGGATTCCAGATAGAAAGGAATAACTAAAGAAGGTAATACTAGCTGCATAATGAATTAATTAATTTCTTTTCCTGGAGTTTCCTTTTAATTGTCAATTTTTTCCTGGTCATGAAATGGTCAAAATGTGAGTGCCTGCTCTACGACTCTTCTAAAAATGAACAATATCTCTGAATGAACCATAGAGGAAATGGGAAAAAAAAGTGAAAATTCCTTGAAATACTTGAGATTTTCTGAATATGTGGAAGCGTCGGTTGATTTTAATTTGATAAATGTGTTCTCTGAGAATGTTTTATGACCTTCAGCAGCTCAAAATATATTTTGACCTATTTTTGCAAAGTTCAATTTTGGGGCATTTTTTTGGTTTAACTTCTTGTGACTTTATTTTTTGACTTTCGTTTCCTAATATTGTTTCTTCTTTAGCTACTTAAAAAGTTGTCCTGTAAAGAAGTTTAAAAAAAAAATCTGACACCCAGTATAGTGAACTCAGCCATTATTCATAAAGCAGAAAATAACATTCATAAAGCAGTGTAATAACATCCAAAAATATGCAGACATTTATCTAATAGCAGAGTGTTACGCATGAGGCTTAGATAAGCAAAAGTAAAGTGTGGCACAAGCCTCTCATTTGGGACAGGAGCGCTATCGTTTCTCCTTAAGGAAAGCACCTAGAAGTTGTGTGAGGAGACTTATGATGCCATCCATTGCTCCTCTTGGAAATATGCAAATGGTAAACTGAAACAATACCTCTGCAGCACCACCTATTGGAAGACAGCCTTTCTACAAGTCAATGTCAGACTTTTTAAACAAGCCTTATAACAATGACTGAGAATTGTAAGTCAAGCAAGAATCCATATACAGACAGCTGTTTCAGGGTTTTTGCCCCTGATCAGTGTGCAGTAGGTTTCTAGCTTGGCTAGTGAGAGGCCTACAGACTTGGGTCAGGAAATGTATCGTTTCTTCTTAAGGAGAGCATCTAGAAGGTGTATGAGGAGACTTATAAGGCCATGCATGCTTCTCTGCGAAACATGCAAATTAAGGATGGAACTGTAGTGGCCCAGAACGTGTATTCCTGGCCCTTCTATAAATGTCAAACATGTCATGTCCTTTTGTTAAGAAAATTGTAGCTCAATGTATCCGTTAATTGTTCTTTTAATGGATTGTAGACTAGAAAGATATAGCCTGCTGCTAGTATAAGTAGTGATGGGGTAAAACAAAGCCTTTTCTACACCATTACGGGGTAGACAGACAAGATAAGAGTGTCCAGACTGCCTCCCTTGCATTCCTTTTCACTGCATTCATAACGGTCTCATTGTATGTTATAGTAACGCCTTAAAAGGTGTAACTTATGTTAATCATTTTAGTTTCAGCCCATCATATATTATTATTAATCTTGGAGGTAGATACTTTTCCTGTGATGTCATTTATGGTGTATAAACCAAATACCCCTTAGAATAAATTAGAAATAATCTGATATCGCACAGGCTGGTATGATTTGAATGTCTTCTGGGTCCAGACTTCTGCACGAGATCTGGGATCATCTTCTCTTTGATAAACACATAAATTCTCCTTACACCTTCGTGTGGATGCACTGTGCAAAATGTCTTGTCTTCTGTTATGTGTATTGCACAGCTGCAGCAAGTGAGAGGTTAATGTCTGCATGAGACTGGAAGATGTCTGCAAAAGTATGAATTTATGTCCTGTCATGTGGTATGTTAGAGAGCAGAGTGAAGGAAAGTGACAAGTCCACTGTGCGGAGATCCAAGTCTTTAATAAGTGAGTGTCTGCGGAGTGATCCCTTCCCCATCCTCTCAGTGAGTGTTCCCATCCATGAGCGGTACCTTACAGCTAACGAGGACTGTAGGGCCGGTGTCATCCTGTGTTTCCTCCCTGACCTCAAATTTACTGTCTTGTCTGCACTGGTGCATTTACTCTGTAAAGTGACAAGTTTTCAAGTAAAGTTTACCAGGCGCTGACCATTCCCGGGGACTGAGGTACTTATTTACTTTACAGTGCGTGGACTCTCTTTATTACCGCCGAGGTTTCATTCTGGTGAGTAAAGGAACGGTGGCATCACGTGACAACCTGTATTCTTGTTATATATATATTGGCCATCTCTCTCCTAGGGGTGTCCGGAAAAGGCCCGGCGATGCTCTGGCCGAGGCTGTGTGTGTTCCTCTGGGGAGGAGTCTGGTAACTGCCACCGTGACAGGTGACAGCTTTACCCTCCCAGCTCCTCAGTGTATGCCCTGTGTCCTGAGTTACCCTTTGGGATGCTGCAGAACAATATCTCTGCAGTGCCACTTATTGGAAGGCAGCATTTCTGCAAGTGAATATCAGAATTTTTAGATTTTGTCACATCTTGGGGTGACCATGCAACTCTTGCTAAAATCTATGATAGGAGAAACCTGCTATAGATTAGCTCTATAATTTACGCCACCTCTTCCACAAAGCCCTGGCCATTTTCCACAAAAAAGCGTCAAAGGAGTGTCAAATGCAGAAAAGTTGCACATTGTTGTGAAAGTGGAACTTTTTAATGTTCAAATTCTTGCGTAAAGTAGTTTATGAATTCCCCTTATAGTGTAGGCAATGTGTTTTATATCTACTGAAGTCCTAATAATCGTGCCTGGAAGTTTCCACAGTATCATATTCTTTGATCTCACTTTCAAGAGGAGCCTATTTTATCTGGCCAAGGCTTGTTGTTTGACATTTCATCATACTGGGCATTCATCAAGGGCCAAAGCCCGCCTTGCCTTTCTGAAGTTAATTCCCATTAAATTTTACCAAGTTATGAAGACCAAGGCTTGACATGTAATTCCTGCCATGGTCCATATGACAACCAAACCACCAAATAACCAATTTTTGCAGGTGAATGTAGACCACAGTTTTTGCATTATTACTAGATATTTAATTCCTCTCAATCATTTTGTTCATTAGTATTGCATACCACAACACCAGCTCACTGGTGGGCATGTCAGATTCCATTTGTTGAGGCTACGACTGTCACAACTGGAGTCCGGGCAGGTGGAAGTCCCTAGTTCTACCCGCAACCCCTGTCCCTACCTACTTGCCCCCCTAGGCTAGGCCCTAGGGCGACAACTGGGTGACAGTCCCTAGGCTCACTAGGGATGCGGGGCAGGAGTCAGACTCACAGACAAATACAGGAAAACAAACACAAAAGCAGGTCAGGCAATCCAGGTTGGAAACAGGAGAGAATGCAGTACAAGGGGTCAGGCAAAGTCGAAGTCAGGTCCAAGGCAAGCGAGTCAAAACAGGGCATCAATTAAAGGTAACATGGGTGTAGCTGGAGACCAAACATACATTGGCAAGGTCAAAAGGAAACTGAGCAGTTTAAATGCTGTCAGAACTCCCGCCCCAGCAGCTGATTGGGGTGGGTATCCTGACAGCAGCAGGACCCAATCACAGGATGCTGGCATAAACAGCCCCCAGCGCCTGCTAAGGACAGTCAAAGACAGAGCAAGCGCGCCTGGATGTCATGGCAATGGGGACACGGCGCAGGACGGCATCCGCCCCAGCAACCCGGCTACTACAGGCGCCTGCTCCCTGAGCATGGGAGCGCGTGCCCGGAGCCGGCGTCCACAATTACAGCAGCCAGGGAAGGTCACAAAGACCGGGGCTCCCCTACGCCACACCCCCACAGCCCGGGTGATAGGACTGATGGTACGGACACGGAGACCCTGAGCGCCGTCGGTCCTGTCAATGACCTTGTTTTAACAAGCACCATGACAAGCCTATGTGATCCTCCATTGGGCTCTGGCTGTCCTTCAGAATAAAGAGTACCACATTTAACCGTATCTGCCAACTCACAAATAAAGATGCCTAATGCAGTATTATTCAAGTAGGTCTCATCTAATGACTGTTATGGACTATTATAAACTAAAAAGATCCTCTATTGATCTCCCACTTAAGGCCCTTTTGCACGCAACGATTATCGCTTAAAATTCGTTCAAATGGCCAAAAGTGAGTGGTAATCATTACATGTAAACATGGGCAGTCATGCACTATTGGTTCAATTGTCATTTAGTGCTGGTTTTTAGCCAGCATAAAACCCATTGTTTGATTGCTCAAAACTCATTTACTTTGAATGGAATTTGAGCGGATTTTAAGTGACTGCAAGGTGGGTTTTGTTTGCCTTTCATGCATAATGAATACACTGTTTACTCATTATGTACTCTGCTGGGAGGAGACAATGGAATCCAGCAGCTCAGATAACCATTGCATAAACATACGCCCAGCTGAGCTAACAACTCGGGGAGGAAATGCAGATGATGAAAGGCATTATCTGTACATTTAATTTTATTCCAAAATGTTGGTAGTTCATTCTGTCATGCAGTTGTTTAAGTGCTAATTGTTGCGTGTAAAAGGGCTTTTAATTGACCGCTCATTTGAACTATGATGATCCCAACTGCACTATTTGTATCTGAAACATGGAAAGTGACCTCATGTATCAACCAGTGGCTTGATGTTTTCTGACAATGATGCCCTTGTTGCCTACTCAATGTCACTTACCATGATCAGCTTGTGAATGAAGAAATTCACTGCCACCTTGGTATGCGGCCATTCCACTCACGAGTCATCAAACATCGATTCCATTTTTCTGAGCACATTCTATGCCTCCTTAAGTCAAGACTGGCAAGAACTGCTATCCCATGGAATCCAAAAAAAGGGAAAGGTTGGCGGGGTAGAAAAGAGATGACCTGCTGATGACGTACATTGATAGAGGGGTAATGGAAACTGCTGTCTTTGATCTGTCACCGATACATCGAAAGGCGCTGGAGGACTTAAGTCTAAGGCATTTGAACAACCAGCATAGTACGGTGTCGAAAATGGAAATGTGTGTCCCTTGTAGCTTGTAGCTGGCAAAGGTTTCCTTCTGGCGCTCGGAGGTACCACCAAATGTGACAAATGTATTGCAAGGCTTGAGGCCCTTCTACCAACAGAAAGTTTACTTACACTAGTGTATTAAATGCTGGCCTACGGAAATATGGTCTAGTGTTATTAGAAAAAACTCCGCTTTTTATGCTGGGATTTTTTTTACGCTATGGCCAGATCTTAGCGATAGCAAGTCAATAAGTTATGAAACACACTACGAGCAGGGCATTTTTTGTGGCGTTTTCCCAACTTTTGGTTGTACTTTTGGGGTCCATATCATTTTTCTTTTATTCCAAACGTATCCTGCCTAAGTTCAAGATTTTTGTGAAGCATTATTCCAGAGCTTTTTAAGCAGGAAAAAAATTACTGGAGCAAAATGCAACCTGTAAGACCAAAAATAACGCCACTGAAAAACACTTGTAAAGTGTATGAATTTTATGGCTTTTTTGGATAAATTCCTACAAAAAAGTCACAAAAAGTGAGTGCCAAAGAAACATTATATTGATTCATGACTCTCGTCTGTTTTCTGTGCGATTTAGAGAACTATAAGTTACCACGGAGCCCTGAGTGATGTGTGATCAGGTCACTCCCTTATCTCAATACAGATAACAATGGCCAATACATTAATGACTGCTGAAAATAGAATAGATCAAAGGTATAGCAATCATGTGTCCTTCTGCTTTTTCCTACATCTACACATGAAATTACCCTGCTTGACTTGTTTACCTAAACGATCATTTCCCCTTATCCCGTATACAGATTCCCAGCAATCCAATGTGAAACAGACCTAAAGAAAGCAGGTTTTCTCATGTGTTATCTTGGATGGAGGTATTTGCATGTCATACAGGTCAGGTATTTAATTCTAAGGCAAATAGTAACTCCACCAACCCATATCTACATGTGAACTTTGACATTAACTTTTTATGTATGTTGGTTTGCTTTTGGAAAATGATGCAGATGGTTTTGACATGCGTCATATTTCCAGAGATGGCATGAAGGCAGAGCTGCGACAATTAGGAGGGGTAAAGAAGAAAAGCAATGATCTGCCATTGAAATGCTTCACACATGGTGATTGTAATTAAACCAGAGATGTTCAGAGGTCTCTGGTGAAAAAACTATGCGTCAAAACTCAACAAAAGTTAGTGTGTATACTCAGTGAAATATGGGGTTTAGATTTCTCGAAGAAAAGAAAATAGTACTAAATGTTACCACTAGGGGAATATTTGGTGCTGTATGCGAAGGTATGACATATGTAATGCAGCTGGTGAAAGGATTCTATCAATCTGTTACTCAGATTGATGCAGGAAGACTACAGTGCTATGACTCTCACATTGCCTAAATGTGCCTTGTTGGTTAAACTTTATTAATAGCAAGGTGGTAATAAATTCATTAGACATGAGCAAGGAGCACACATTGACTATGTCTAAAGTGAACCAACCCGTTGAGTGAAACGAATCTGAAGAACATAGGTAGTTTGTTTCTGCCAAACTGGAAGTTCATGCTGAAAACCTCCTAACACAAGGACTGGACAGTGGTGGTACCACTTCTTCAATAGATGTAGCTCAGTGGCTAGTGCTGTTGACTTGCAGTGCTTAGGGTATTAGGTTGAAATGTGACCAAGGACACCATCTGCATGGAATTGGAAAACTCATTGAATGCAGGACTCCATCACTGCAAAACAATAGTGCTAACCACTTTCCTTTTCTTCTCTGGGGGAGGAGAAGAGCAAACACAAAGAGAAGATACAAACTCAGTGCGGATGGTGTCCTTGGTCTGATTTGAACCTAAGACTCCAGCATTGAAAGGCAACAGTGCTAACCCCTCAGCCACCATGCTTATTTTTTATTCTCTGGAAGAGGAGAATAAAGAAACACATAGGGACCATACAGACTCCAAGCAGCTGTTGTCCTTGGTCAGATTTGAACCTAGGACCCCAGCACTGCAAGGCAAAAACCACTAACCACTCAGCCGCCATTCTTCTTCTGCTTCTCATTCTCTTCCTCCTTTCTCCTCTTCCTCCTCCCTGATCTTTGAACAAATTATTGAACAGCATGTATGCAAGTACATGGATGAGAATGGAGTAATTAACCAGAGCCAGCATGGGTTTGTAACAAACAAGCCATGCCAAAAGAATCTAATTTCCTTCTATGACAGAATCACCGACTGGGTTGATCAGGGAAATGCGGTGGATATAGTATATCTTGACTTTAGTAAAGCATCTGACAAAGTATCTCATACCATACTTATTGAAAAAATGACCCAATATGGGATTGACAAGGCAACTGTTAGGTGGATTCACAACTGGCTTAGTGATCGTACTCAAAGAGTAGTCATAAATGGCTGCACATCCATGTGGAAGAATGTATCAAGTGGGGTACCACAAGGCTCTGTCCTGGGCCCAGTGTTGGTCAACATTTTTATAAATGATATAGATGAAGGAATTGAGGGGAAACTGATCAAATTTGTCGATAATACAAAGTTAGGAGGAATAGCTAACACTAGGGAAGAGGGAGGATTCAAAGCGATCTCGACAAGATTGAACAGTGGATAGCAACTAACAGAATGGTATTTAACAAAGAGGAATGCAAAGTCCTACATCTGGGCAAGAAAACTTTAAAAAGCACATACAGAATGGGAGGAATTGGGCTAAGCAGCACATGTGAAAAAGACTTGAGTATACTAATAGATCACAGACTGAACATGAGTCAACAATGTGATGCAAAAAAGGCAAACACAATTCTCGAATGTAATAAGAGAAGCATAGAGTCTATATCACATAAGGTAATTATCTCCCTCTACTTAGTCAGACTACATCTCGAATACTGTGTCCAGTTCTGGGCACCCCAATTTAAAAAAAGACTGACAAACTGGAGCAAGTTCAGAAAAAACTACCAGGATGGTAAACAACTGCAAATCATGTCCTATGAGGAACAGTTAAAGGATCTGGGAATGTTTAGCTTGCAAAAAAGAAGGCTGAGAGTAGACTTAATAGCGGTCTACAAATATCTGAAGGGCTGTCACAGTACAGAGGGATCAGCCCTATTCTCATTTGTACAAGAAAAGACTAGAAGCAATGGGATGAAACTGAAAGGGAGGACACACAGATTAGATATTAGAAAAAATGTTTTGACAGTGAAGGTAATCAGTGAGTGGAACAGGTTACCACGGGAGGTGGTGAGTTCTCCTTCAATGGAAGTGTTCAAACAAAGGCTGGATAGACATCTGTATGGGATGATTTAGTGATCCTGCACTGAGCAGGGGGTTGGACCCGATGACCCTGGAGGTCCCTTCCAACTCTACCATTCTATGATTCTTTCCTCCTCCTTCAAATCTGACCAAAGATAACATTTGCATGGAGTTCTACAATTCTATGCAGATGTTGTGCTTGGTCAGATTTAAACCTGGGATAACAAACATCAAAGTTTATTGAAACATGAATATATACACAGGCCACTAAGTAAAAACAATTAAAAAGTGCCAATATAACACTTGTAGCAGGGTGAGAGGTTTGGTCTGGAATGGAAGATGTATGTCACAGAGGTTGTTAGCTTCTGTGATGCAGATTGGTCCAATATTACCATTGGCATACTCATTAACCCCTGTGGCGTTACACACTTAATACAGAACGGTTATCAAAATAAATTTCCCTCTTGCCTCTAGAGAACTCCATAGAAATTCATTATGAACATAACAATAATTTTGAAGTGCCAATGCTTAACAATAGATTTAACAGCATATACTATAGGTTGCCATGTGATAATATAGGAGAATATCCTCACACTAATGCCCATACATTAAGTCTGCTAATGTGCAATGCTTACATTAATCCTCCTATTCACCGAATAAAAGCATGAAGCTATACAGTTAGAATGATGTCCATTGTAACCGGGCAGAGAGAGGGGTAAATGCCCCACTTGTATCACCAAACGATAGGCAAGGGTTTGAGAAGGTCTAGGAGTAGCGTTGAACAAACATTCAAAAAGTTTGCTTCAGCTGGTTCGCCCAAAAGTTTGGTTTGGACCGAATTGTAAATTCACTAGTACAGCTATAACTAGCATGTAACACTGTCTATAAGAAGGTGGTAGTCCAATGTGGCTCAGTGGTTAGCACTGTTGCCTTGCCGAGCTGAGATCTTAGGTTTAAATCTGACCCAGGACAACATCTGCATGGAGTCTGTGTGGGTTTGTTAAAAATAATAACAATCACCTTTTATAGTGCATACCTAATTGAGAAGGACAAACACAGGTAGAACATGCAAAATATGGCGCATATAGGGTCACATTGTCTATTATTGTTGAGTGAGTATTCTGGTATACGTTTACTGCTTACTGCCGGATTAACATCCTCCATTTAATTGCCACATCACCAATGTGTCCTCTGGCTTAACATCAGCCAATTGCCACTTTACCATTCTGCCAATGAGCTTGCAGTGACCCCTCATGGCTCCTCATTACTCTTAATGGTGACAGTAAGTGGTGTTGGTAACAGGAAAGAGTGAGGAGGGACACAGAAGACGAGGAATGAGGAGCCATGAGGGGATGCTGTGGACTCATTGAGCTAGAAGTGAGACATAGGAGGATGATCTAAGTTGGTCTCTGAGTATACCTAATGCTAGGGGCTACATGCAAGGGCTTGGTAGCTAAGATGGCTCAGGTTATAGTTGTTGGGGTAGAGCTGAATAAATTATATGGCCCTTTGGTCAGAACTAAGGGGTTGGCAGCAGGGAATGGAGATAGTCCTAAGGTAATGAAGTGTGTATGGCAGTGCACTGTGCACAAGAGTCAAGTGGCAGGTATGGTCCAGCTTGCCTTAAAGCGGGACAGTCTGAAGAGATCAAGTGCCGTGACGGAGCGGTCCCGACACGGAGCCTGCAGGTGACGTCTTCGGCTGCAGAGGAGCTGTTAAGAGGAACTATGAAGAGGACTGCTGTTGACAAGAGCGAAAAGTATATTTTGTGTGTGTAAGTGGGGGTAAGTGAGCGGGTGAAAGAGGGCGAAAGAAAGTAAGTGAGTGCATAAGTGAGGGGGGTAACTAAGCTGGTGTAAGAAAATAAGTGCGTGTGTAAGTGAAGCGAATCAGTTGTGGCTGAGAGTGATCAGGCAGTGAGAGTGTGTGAGCGATTAAAAAAAGAAAAAAAAAAGACACGAACGGGCAGAGGCACGTGGGTGGTTGCAAATGGGCAGAGGCACGTGGGTGGTTGCAAATGGGCAGAGGATTGTGATCTAGCTGATTCTTGTTACTTCTGTAAGTAAATTTGTAGATCCCCCTAGAATGTGATCAATGCCTGACAATGCTGTCCAGTGTGCTACTTGTGCAATGTATGCGGTTCTTGATCAGCTGTTCGAGGATGCATACTGTTGCGCAAGATTCATTCAAGTTGCACAATTGGAAGTCCAAATCCTGGTTCTAAATGAGAGACTGGCAACACTGAGGTACATTGACAATATGGAAAGGAATTTGCTGCTTACTGAGCAGGTACTCGTTGGGGTAGATGCAGGGGAGGATGGTAGTTTAGGGGAGCAGGACGAGCAGTCAGCTAGCTGGGTGACAGTCAGAAAGGGTAAAAGGAAGAGAACCAGGGAGGCTAGTCCTGAACTGGCACACCCCAACAAGTTTGCAAGGTTGGCAGATGAGGGGGCTGTCATTACAGGGCCAGCACCGCTGCAGTACGACATGCCCTCTGAACACTAGGCAGATGACTGCTCCACTAAAGGCCCATTTACACACAACGATTATCGCTCAAAAGATGTCAAGATGAGCGATCACCTTGTGCTGCGAGCGGAGGATGCAGAAGACAAGCGGGGTGTCCCAATACTGCGCACAGTTCTGGACACCGGTGCTCAGGAAAGATGTTGCAGTGCTTGAGGGGGTTCAAGGAAGGGCAACAAAATTAGTAAATGGAATCGGAGGACTGGGATATCCGGAGAGGCTATCAAAATTGGGATTATTCACCCTGGAAAAAAGACAGCTAAGGGGCGATCAAATAACTATGTATAAGTACATGAGGGGACAATACAAGGATCTCTCCCATGATCTGTTTATACCCAGGACTGCGACGGTAACAAGAGGGCATCTGCTACGTCTAGAAGAAAGCAGGTTTTATCACCAACACAGAAGGGGGTTCTTCACTGTAAGAGACTGTGGAACTTTCTGACTGAGGACGTGGTGATGGCAAAATCCATAGAAGGGTTTAAGAGGGGACTAGATGCGTTTCTAGAGCGGTATGATATTATAGCATACAGACATCAAACTAACCAGCGGGGTTGTTGATCCGGGTCTTGGAGTCAGGTAGGAACTATCAAAACATTAATCCAGGGATTATTCTGACTGCCATTATGGAGTCGTAAAGGATTTTTTTCCCCCAAATGGGCTAGTTGGCTTCTGCCTCATTGGTTTTTTTTTTGCCTTCCTCTGGATCAACAAGAGTGGATACAGGCTAAACTAGATGGATATTGTCTCCCTTCAGCCCAACATACTGTGTTACTATGTGATTGATGTCAAGTTTATCAATATATTCGCCTGTAAATAAAGTGTAATTAAAGCTCTTTAATTACTGTTGGTTAAGGTCCTGCTGACTTGTGGTTTATAGATGGTGCAGTTGCAGACAGACAGATAAGGGTTGTATAGCAACACACGGCAGATAACTATTTGTAGTGTAGATCTCTCCACAGTTTTCTTTAGGGCCCTTTTACACGGGACGACCTGTCAGGTGCAGATTTCCAACAGATTGTCCCAGCGATATCATTCCTATGCTTTTACACAGTTGCTCATTGTATGGGGGCGGAGTTGGTCGGGGATCGTTATGGCTCGCCCGCCTCCATTCACAGTCAATTGTAGATGGACGACTGCCTGTTTACACAAGCTGATCCATCATTCAGTTTTCTGCATGGTGAATGAGAAACGAATTCTCGCTTGTTGTAGAGTCAGGGCATGTATTAAACGGAACGATACTACTGGATGCGTGAATCTGAATGATTTATAGTCCCTTGTAAAAGGAGCTTTATAGAGCAAACAAGAAGATAAAACTTCACCCGTGTCTGCATCATCAATAAACTGATGAACGTGAATTTAATTGTCATCTTCCAAACTTATTTCATGCATCCTGTAATTATCCATTGACATTGTGTTATCTAAAGGGCCTTTTACACTGGCTGATTTCTGCGATCCAGCGAGAATCTGAATGACTATGCTTCAGTGTAAATGCATGCACTGACTAAACGACGATTGAGAATTCATTTGCTTCTCGTTCGTAATTCAGTTTCTGCATGCACAAAACTGAATGATGGATTCGGTGGTGTAAACTGGCAGTCATTCATCTATGAATGACTGCCTGTTTACTATGAATGGAGGTGGGAGGGCAGAAACGATCCCTGGCTCACTTTACTCCCATTCACTGAGCGATGATTAGTGTAAAAGCTCAAGAGGGATTATTGCTGGGACGACCTGTTGGGCATCTGCACCCGACAAGTCATTCCATGTAAAAAAGTCCTAACTCAGAGTGCAGGGAAATAGATGAGAGCTGCTGAAAGGATGTGGTGATCCTGCAGCAACCGAGACATGAGTCACACGATGAAGAGATGGCAGGGGTAGAGATGGCACTTGTCACGGTGACTCTACCAAACTCCTCCCCAGAGGGACATGTATAGCCTGAGCCAAGGCATTGCTAGGCCTCTTCTAGGCAATGCTGGGACAGTGGTTATCTGTGTAGGCTGTAGTGAACTTCAGAAGTTGTCACTCGTGACACCACCATTCCTTCACACTGTTGGTTGTTCGGTGGGAAAAATAATAACTAGAGACAAGACAATTTGTGCAGTGCATGCACACTGAAGACATGACATGTATGACTATTTTGGATGGGCCAGATATATAGACTTCGGGCCACTGAAAACGCTACCATCATGCACTTTTCGGCTGAACGATGATTTTAAAGTGAGCTTAAAATCCATCCCTCAGCCGGAGAGAGATAACAGGGACCGCATGCTGCGTTCTGCACAGGAGTTGGAGATTACATTGTATTTTTCCGACAGCCCATGCAATAACAAAGCAGCTGCGTGCAGAGCCCAGTCAACATGCTGGGCTCTGCATACAGCTCCTGGGCGTCTTTTTACACAAAATGAAGATGATAAAGTGTCAATGGACATCAGTGTCTATTAACACTTTATGCGAAATGATCGCTAAAACTGTCAATCTTTCAATCATCTGAAAGATTGTCTTTGCGTGTAAATGGGCTTTGAGAACCCTGTTACAGGATGAGCATACAGATTATTGCTGGCTCACGAGAATCTGAACAATATTTGTTCAGTGTAAATACCTGTATGATACGAATGGTGAACGGTAATATGTTCATTGTTCAGTTTCTGCAGGCATAAAAGCAAACGACGATCAGCCCTTTTAAACAGGCAGTTTTTTATCTGTGTTTGCTGTGAATGGATGTGGATGGCCAGAGCGATCTCCGACCCGCTCCGCATGCATTCACTGATCATGTAAAAGCAGACTTGAATGAGTGAATTCCATCAAAAAACTGCAAGAAAATGGGGGATGTTGCATTTTTTTTTGCTCTGACTGTTCATCTGATTAAAGGAAAACTGCACATGTGAATAAAAGCCGTTTACAATAATATGCTTTATTTCCCTCCAATTTTGGTCTAATTTTTTTGGTCCTAAAATCAGATAGAAAAATTGTGTGAATATACCTTTAAACTACAGTGTCTATATACAGTGATATGCAGAAGACAAATTAAGTCTTTAATTAAAGAGGTTAATCTGGCAACGCCTGCCTGGATACACTGAGGTCAGAGAGGAAGTGCTGCTCTGACACCTGCGTAGTGGATGGTGTTTGTAATTGCAGGCGCAGCACTCATTGAAATCATTGGGAACTGCTCTTATAGTTGCAGGCTGGGTTCCCATTGATTTCATTGAGAGATGCGCCTGCAATTACAAGCCTCGGCCACTACACAGGGGTCGGAGCAGTGCTTCTGTTCCAACTCCTCTATATCCCAGATAATCCCTTTAAGCTCTATTGCAGCACTGTTTGTCAGTCCAAAATACATGCATTTAAGTGGAAACAAATTAGCCCCCCAAAGCCGTCCAGAGCCTTTAGGGCTAAAATTAGTTACATCATGAAGTGGTTGAAATGCTTTAAGCCGACTGAGTTGTGCGCCAACTATATTTGCTTGGGAAATAAATTCAAAATCTACAATAAAAGGTGACATTTTCAGGAGGGTTTTCCTAATTTTAATGTGACTGGTTGGGGCTTAAAACAATTTCCTAATTTTTTCTAACTATTGTAAATTCCATAACTTTCTCCTACAACTTTGTATTTCAGTTTCTCCCAATTTTCCATTGCTGTCAGTGAATGGAAACATTCACCAGTAAAGCGAATGGGAATCCAGCAGGATGTAGTGTCCCTTTAAAAAGAAGTAATGATGGACAGCGTTATCACATAGCTAGCAGCTTATGGCTACACCTCAGAGCACTTCATTAAAAATTCGATTGTCACCTCCTGATGAGGTGTGGGCTCGCGCGCATCCCCGGATAATCAGCGTTAGTTTAGTATGAATACATTTCCAGGTAAGTCAAGGAGAAGATCTGTGTGTCACATCCATTGTGATTCCTCTAATTCACACATACAAAAAGATGCATTATGGGAATTATTCACTATGGAAACTAGGCACTGACAGTGGCTTTTGCGTCATTTGGTGCTGAATATGGAAAAGTCACTGCCGCCCCTCCCTCCGCGTACTTTTCTATGTACTTATGGTAATGGGAGCAGAAGTCCATTGTGTTAGCATTCAGCTCACCTGATTTATGGCTGAGTCACTGCAGGGCAAAATCACCCAAGGAGTAACACCCGACCATCTCCCATTTTTATGAAACTCTGCACATCGAGTCATGGGGTCAAGAAATACTGAGGGTCAATTTTTTTCGAAGGCCACTGAGAATCAAAATGTTTGATAATTCATATCTTGGGAACGGTAGGAAGATGTGCAAGACGCCATTCTCTTCGGAATTTGTACATTTGTCCTAACATTGTAATTCCAATACAAATTAAGGTAAAATTAGAACAATTTTTTGAAGATGAAAAACTTTACATATATGCCCCATGCACTGGCATTTCTTAGGCCTCATTTCCACGGGGAAAATCAGGCCCGCTACGGATTCTCCATGTAGAATCTGTAGCGGGTCCCTCCTGCCCGGCGGACATGAGGCATTAAAATAAAAATAAACTTACCCGCAGCGGACCGTGCAGGTCTTTCCTTCTTCGCAGCCAGACCTTTTTTCTTCGGCCTGGCGGATGTGCCCGGCACGCCGGCTGCATGCCGCACGCATGCGCCAGGCACATCCGCCGGGCCGAGGAAAGAAGATCCTGCCGCGAAGGAAGGAAGATCTGCATCGCCCGGAGCAGGTGAGTTTAATTCAGGCACGTGTCTCCTGCGGATCCGGACGGCTTCCATAGGCCTCAATAGAAGCCTGCGGGGGCCGTCCCCGCGGGAGACGCGCACCTAAATGGAGCATGTCCATTTTTTTTCATGCTCCAGAAATTTTTTAATTCACTTTTATTGACCATCTGCGGGTATTTATCTACCCGCGGGTGGTCAATGCATCCCTATGGGGCGCGGATCCGCGTGCGGATGATCCACTGCGGATTTTAATTGTTCTTTTCCCCGTGGACATGAGGCCTTACTAGAAAATTTGAGGAAGGTAGTCTTTGTAGTTTTAATTAACTAATGTACTAACTTTTCAGACAACTGCTTTTTTCAATTAAATGTTGTTGAAATCTTACTCCCGGGAATTCGTGTAAAAAGTGTCTCCACCTCTGTGGCCATATGTAAAGTTGCAACAGATTTATCAACAACTCGCAAAGTTTTGAGATATCTGTTGCAGATAATGGCCACTTAGGAGCAGATTTACTTGTCGTTTTACGCTAGTCTAAGTAAAGGTTCCGCCGGTGTGCAGTGCACACAAATGTATTAAGAAGCATTAACCTCTTATTACATTATACACATCTTTGGGCCATCCGCGCGCCAAACCTAAAATCTACACAAGCTGCAAATGTGCGACTTTTCTATTCCAGAAACCTGGGATAAAGCACTTAATAAACGTGTTCCGTTGTTTCCAGCAAAACTGACTTTAAACAATCCTCTCAGCATAAGCTTCCACTGCTGTGCTACTTCATATTTTATGTTTTATCCATTTATTTTTAAAAGCTTTTGTGGTCAGCCGCCATATTGAAGAGACTCACCTCCATCCCGCTGTTTTGTCAAATTTTAACAGAGTGGTATGGTGTATGTGCTTTATTCTGATCCCACCGAAATGGGTACATTCAACTGGTATACATCTAGTGGCCATTCACTCAATGATTTAGACTACATCTGTGGGTACCAGCTGAATTCCCGAAAATGGAATAGAACTCTTGGAGAGAACTATAGGCTCTCATTAGTCAAACGAAGACCAACAAGACTGACCAATACCTGGCTGCGCTATTCTGTCCAGCACAAATGCTGGAAACGAAGGGAAACACATCAAACCAAAATCTTATTGGTCTCTGTTTAACTAATGAAGACCCGTGGTTTTATCCTGGAGTTCTGTCTAAATCCTGTTTTCAGTATGTAGCCAAAATCGTGGTGTTAAAGGAAGTCTGTCACCTAAATATGGCCTAGTAACCCCATGTACTGTTATATATGCGCTGTCATAAGGAACCCAGCATTACCTTTATTTTCTGCCAAAGTGTCTCCTATCGAAAACATTGGTCAATAATTTTCTCCTGCGTCATATGCTAATGAGTCACGGGCCATCTGATGAGCAGTCCGCCTTTGCCAGTGGTCTGGGGTCTCTTCTAGCCTCTTCTGCCGAAAACTGACCCATTCTTGCTGAATAATGCCTTCAGCTCTTCCCACTGTAGACGTCATGTGTTCCATCTCCAATGCGCTTGCACTGCGGTAATGATGGCGCAGGTGCATGAAGTCAGACAGCCTGAGAATGATTCACTGCGTATGCACCCTATCACTCAGTGCAGTGAGGCACATTTGAGGTGTGACGCATGACATCTCCAGTTGGAAGAGCTGGAGGCATCACTCAGCAAGAAAGTGGGCATTTTTTTGTGGAAAAGGCTGAAATAGAGACCGGACCACTGGCAGAGGGGGACCGCCCATAGGATGGTCTGGTGCTCATTAGCATATGGCACAGGAGAAACTTATTGGCCAGTATCTTCGCATAGGAGACACTTTGGCAAAAGAGAAAAGTAATGCTGGGTAGCTTATGACAATGCATACATAACAGTATGGACGCCTGCAGATGGCCGGGTTGGATCCCACAGCGGGACCCGACCCGAGCCCCTGCAGGGACCAGCGCAGCACTCACCTCTCCCGCAGCTCCGGCTCTTTGATGAGAGCGGAGCCGGTGGCCGGGGAGTGACATTTCTCTGCAGGACTCTGCGAGCCCTGCACAGAAATAGAGCATGCTGTGATTTGTTTTCTGCACGTGATTTCGCGAGGACAAATCTCCGCCGTCTGCCTAGGCTTGCGTTTTCTAACGTAATCCTATGGCAGCTTCCACGGGCGGAAATTCTGCGGGAAATTCTGCCGCGGAATTTCCGCCCGTGTGCAGAGGGCCTATATTGGGCTATTAGGTCAAATTTAAGTGACAGACTTCCTTTAACCTGGCCTAATATGTATGGCCGCTTATAAAGGAAATAAGACTATGTGATTGGAGCAGGCAAATAAACATACCTGGAAAGTGCTCCTTTAATCCACTCTTCGCCTTATCAGAAGAGGAAGCTTATAAGTAGTTATTGAAGCAACGATTGTGCCTTAGAAAAGCTCTAGTTGTTACACTGTAGAAGGTTTCCATCACCTCTTTCATTAATGAGCCTTTCTTTGTGACTTTCCTGCCTTTCCCTTTTTGTACATAATTATTTTCCATAGGGAATTAGACAACTTCCCATACCAAATACATATATACTGTACACAAAAAGAAGGGAGAAACATAGATGTGAACACATGGTATCCAACCGTATAGCCTTTCAACATACCAAAGTTGTAATTTGAAGCTCAAGGACTTGTCTTCTCATACGAAGACCATTTAGACCATCTCAGATTCCAGAGTCCGGTTGTGATTGCAACTTTTGTGCTGTTCTAGAACAATGGAGATAATGCATGTACTGTACCTTGTGACCCATCATAGAGGTCAAAGAAGAGGGGATCTACGGTAAGCAGTTGTTTAACCTTAAACTATAGACCTGGCCAAGGCAAAGTGGCTTCTTGGCAATGTCCCAGCCTAGATGTCCCAGTAGTTCCTTTTGTGTTACTGATTGGTGATAACGTATACAATTTATATGTATTAGCACTCATGCACTTTACAAATCTGAACAAAATTGCGCAACTGTTGTTTATGCTAGAAGCATTAAAAATGGCGGTTTTATAGCACACATTTGATCAAAACATATAGGCACATCTGCCACGTCCAGGCACACCTTATTGGATGGGTTTGCCTGAATGTTGCAGATGGGAACACATGTTTTGACCAAAATGTTACTCTAAGAACCTTGCATTTATATGTAGATAATATATACTACAGTTGTGCAATTTTATTCAGAAATTATATGTGTATGAGTGCTGAAGCACATGTTTCTGTTACTGTATTTGTTGCAGCCATGTCTTATGTGCGTCTTTATATTTGATTGATTTGTTAGAAGTGCTGATTCCTGTGTATTATCATCAGCTTTGATTTAAGGAATAGGATCTACTTTATTTTGTAAAAGTGTCACTGATTTTCATGGGTTGTTTTTGTTATTGCAGCTTTGCTACATTGCAGTGAATAGAGCTGAGCTACAATACCAGACACAACCCAAAGAGAAGAGTGGCGCTATTTCTGAAAAGACATTGAATTCTTTTATTTAATCTTGTACAATCCCTTTAAGATTTAAGAACTCCCCTTATGGTTACAAGGGAAGTTAAAGTTCTATAATACTAGTGATGATTTCCAGATGCTCACTAAATCTTAGTTATTATTCTAGATTTTCTGCGCCTTTATCAAAGCACATGAATAAACAGGACTCTTTACTAGATTTCATGGTTTCTTCATTTTCTTATCTTGGATACTGACCCCATCTCAACAGCTAAGTGATAGTCCTGGCGAATAGTCCAGTAAAATCTTGGCAGAGGCTTCACAAAATGAGTCAACTCTTGACGAGGGTCAGCAACACAAGTATCAAAAGATATGGAGACATGGGACTGAGCTGAGATCTTTCTCTTCAGCTAAACTTGTATATTTGATGAAGTATAGAAACCCCAATGGGAATTACCAGTATCTAATCAAAAATGCCGGATTGAAACCATAAAGTCCTATTAACCCTTTCCAATGGAATTTGTATTCTAGTTTTCCTAGGGGACTTACTCTTTTTCTGCTGTTATAGAACGGCGCTATATGCTGGCTAAAGCCAGTACTGCATGAGGTGACACGTTGGATAGGCTCCAACAGCAGAGAGGTTGGCAATATACAGTAAGAGAATCCCAACAGACGTCTTCCAACATCGGAGCTGTACAGCCTTAAATCATAATGTCTTTAGACGTCAGACAGTGGATTGGAAAGGATTTAAGGGGGCAGATTATTTGTCATAATATACAGTAGGTTCAGAATTACCCAAGCACATTAGTGAAAATGAGGCGTAGAAACGGTGGGAATATTTAATCATAAATCACTACGTAGGAACAAAAAATCAGGTCGTATCTATGAAGGGCTGATTTTCTCATGGTTTCATGGTTCATACTATAGAGGAAAAGGACGGTCTAGTTGGAGCTTGATAGGTTTCCACAATTGTATAACTACTGGTATTACTGTCCATCTTACTAGTGTTGGAATTACTTCTGTTGTAACATCTGCTATGGACTGATTGGTTGACAGAGAGGTGTGTCCCGTGGTTGACCAATCAGCCATCGTGTGAGTATATTTAGCCTGGTCATGCCCATACCTCAGTGTAGTTCATTCTGTAGGCTAGCTGCTTGTGTGCTGTGCAGCTCTCTCTCTGGATCCAGTTTGGTAGGTGAGTCTAGCTCTATTTCATGTCAGATGTAGTCAGGTGTAGTCTGTTTGTTGAAGTTTGCCTGGATCCAGATTGGAATTCATGTTCAGTTTGGTGTTGTTTGTTCCCCTCCGTCCGTAAGTGTGTGAATGCCTAAACCCCTTCCATCTGTTGGCGCATGGACACCTGCTTCCCCCTTCATCTGTTGGCACATGGACGCCTGAATCCATGTCTTGTTTAGTGTTGCGCATTATCCACATCCGCAGTGTATGAGTAATGCACCTTTGGGCTGCCTTGTCTGTCACCCCTTTCTTAATTAATTTGTGCAGGCTAGGTGAATAAGCCCTTCAGAAACATAACAATTAGTATGCATCATTAGTCTAAAACACTACGCCTGTTTTAATTAACCAGTGCTGCTCACATGCGCAGTGCTGGCCAGTCAAAGCACCATGTAATGTGTTAGACTCCCAATACATACTATACCCAGTGCGGATCAGGTAGTCAGAGAAGCGGGTCAGCCATCTTTGTTTCTCCAAGCCAGAAGGTTCGCATTAACCTTTAGAACTGCAGCAATTCATCATGAAGTCCATCCAGGGACATCAGAGGATCCAAGATGTGCCAAAAAACATTCCCTGCACCATACCTTTATTGATTCATGCTACTTGCACCAAATTCTGATCTTCCCATCTGCATAGTGCAACAGAAATCTGGATTCATCTGACCAGCTGATGTTTTCCCATTACTCGGTGACCCAGTTTTTACACTCCTTTGCCTACTAGAGTCTCACTTTTCATTAGCATTAACATAGCTTTATGCAGGACAATGTGTATTTTTGACTGATCTATTTTAAGGTTCATACATTTTAATGATTACCCTTATTCATTTTTTTTCTTAAGGAGGGTAGTCAAAAAAGCCCAGCCTTCCTAATATTATAGTTGGGGTGGTGTGCTGTAAATAGCATTAACTATTTTACGAGTCTTTACAAATGCAACAATACCAAATATGTTTAGCTTTTTCTCTTTTACTACTTTTCTACAATAAAATAAGCTTTTATGAAAACTTTGGGCATTTTTTAAATAAACTTTCCCTTGTTTTCTTAGATACACCAGGGGACTAGTACATACCATTCTTGATTTTCTTCCAGTGCTAACACTGTTAGGCTGCTTTCACATCCGCGTTACATACGGAGGTTCAGTCGCAAATCCTGCACAAAATGCTGGAAGAAAAAGTCCTAGATGAAGAAATTGTTCACCCGGTAAAATGCCGGACTGCTGAACGGAGACCAAAAGGATATCATTAAAGTCAATGGGGTTCGCTTGACGCCATTCGGTTCCATCCCAAAACAGAGCAGGAAAACGGAACACCCAAAAGCAGGTCTGAAAACACCCTAGTCTGCCAGTGTGTTATTGATAGGCAGTGTCTTAGGCCCGAGAAGCATATACATATGGCAGGTCTTGGCACTTTTGCTAGGCCACATTGACAACCCAAAATTGCATTGCAGGAATGCCGAAAGGGTGCAAAAAAGAAGTGCTACTGACTGTGGCATGTAAGGAGTTATCAGTTATCTCTGATCCCGTCTGTCACAGGGAGATATTAGATATATATCTCAGATGACACCCACAGCTGATGGTGAAGGCACAACTCCTTTGCCCATGCCATCTCCATCATATGCAATTTTTTTATTGTAAAAAAGAATAAAAATCTATACCAATTTGTGAAGTCTGTGGAATCAGACGCCACCTACGCTTTTCTTCTTCTCCCTTTTTTTTATAATCCGTTCTCTTTCCCTTGTCTAAATTAAAATTTTCAAGGGCAGGGGGGAGAATATCTTTTCCCTAATTTCCTTCTTTAAGTGAGCCCCCAAAGGCCCCTTAAAGCATACATATACTTCCCTTTTTGCACTATCATCTAGCCTAATCCCATCCCCATCCTTCTTTGTTTGAACTGCTACAGTCACCCCTGACGGTGACTCCTCACTACACCTTCTGGTCCCACTTCCGCCCTGAGTACTATCCTTACTGGATGAAAACCTCAACAGCATAGTCCAAGCCGAGATCGGCAATGGCCCAGTCCCTATGTTCGAAGTACCCACCGCCTGTTCTACCCCAGTATTACACGCCAAAACAGGCTGAGGAGCAGGCCCTCTTTGGTCCTGTTTCCGCAAAAATGCTAATATACGGCCCACCAAAGCCCTAACCCCATTACCTCCCCCATGGGTTACCGACAATGCGTCCCCCAAACTCCCTACTTCCTGCAAATTACCCCCGCAGGTGCCACCTGACTAACATTAGCCAGACATGACAAAACAGATAACTCACCAGGCTGCATAGGTGCTGTAGGCCCACCAGCCGCCGTGCCATCTTCCTGCCGACCCATCTCCACATCGATCGTGGTCCTTCTTGGTCCCGCGGCCTCTTCCAAAGCCTGCCGCCTCTCTGCTGTGCACACAGCCACCTCCCTGGGACAAAATGCCAATTTTTTTTGCTGTCCTGAAGCAGCCGATTGCCATCCCCCACCTTGCTTCTCTCCTGCCACTCTTGGGCCTCCTGCTCTCCTCTTGTCATTGCTCCAGCAGGGGTGTGCACTCTGCTCCTCTCCTGTGGCACTTTGCCTCACTCTATGGTCCCTAGCTCTTTTTGTGCTCATACTGTGGCAGGGCTGTTCCCTCTCCTGCTCCACAAACTGCAGGCAGCCCCCCTCTCTCTCTCCTCCTGATGTCGTCTGTGCAGAACTAGGCCCCGCCGCCCTGGCAGCACGGGGCCTAATACTGAACACTGCGCTGTGCCACCGGGCAGGATTCCTCCCAGGCCTGCTCGCCTAGCTTGCCGAAGTTGCCGAAGGGAGCCCGGCTGAAGGGACGGGCTCCTTATGTGGCGCCTGCGTGTTGGAGCGTGGTCAGGGCTAAGCCACTCTGGTGCCCGTGCACGTGCCCGCAGCGGTCTCTACTCACTCACTGCCGCGGCCTCTGCTGCATTCAGGGCCTCTCCTGACCAACTCTCCAGCCAGCCAAGTCCCCTTTGCACTGCCGCCGCCCGGATCCTCTGCATCAAGGCCTCCATCTTCTCCCGATCAGTGATCCTCTTCGGGCTCTTCACTCTTTTCCCGCTAATCGTCTTCCGCTGCTCGTCCTTTTCTTCATGCTGTAAAGATTTTCTCAGATTTTTCCCTCTGAGATGACCGATCACCAAAATTCTCGGGTGCTTGTTGCTCGAGTCAAACTTTTCGTAATGCTTGAGAGCGTGTTTCGAGTAACGAACCCCATTGAAGTCACTGGGCAGAGTTTTAACCCGCCAAGGACTTCGGCCTCTGCCCACATTTCTGCCCTAGTCAGTCAGTGTATTTGTGCCAGACAGGTAAAACACCACGATTGGAAGTCTTTGTGCACCCACAGCATAGGTGAGCCCAAGGAACTGAAAGATGGTATTACACATGGGGAAAACAGAGTGCCCAAATATGGCAGAGTTTCACTCCACCAAGGACCTCAGCCCACATTTCTGCCCTAGTCAGTCAGTGTATTTGTGCCAGACAGGTAAAACTCCGCAATGGGAAGTCTTTGTGCACCCACAGCATAGGGAGACCCCAGTAACATTTCTGTAGCAACTGTATAGGCAGACCCCAGTAACATTTCTGTAGCAAGAGTATTGGCGGACCCCTGTAACATTTCAGTAGCAAAAGTATAGGCAAACCCTGTAACATTTCTGTAGCAAGAGTATAGGCGGACCCCAGTAACATTTCTGTAGCAAGAGTATAGGCAGACTCCTGTAACATTTCTGTTGCAAGACTGTAGGCGGACCAAAGTTACATTTCTGTAGCAAAAGTATAGGCGGAACCCAGTAACATTTCTGTAGCAAGAGTATAGGCAGACCCCTGTAACATTTCTGTTGCAAAAGTATAGGCGAACACCTCACACCTTTCAGTAGCAACTGTATAGGCAGATCCCAGTAACATTTATGTAGCAAGAGTATAGGCAGACCCCAGTAACATTTCTGTAGCAAGAGTATAGCGGACCCCAGTAACATTTCTGTACCAAGAGTATAGGCGAAGCCTGGAAAAATTAGTTTGCTAACAGTATTGACAATGGCCTGAAAAATTGGAGTACCAAGAGTATAAGTGTACCCGTGAAAAATTGCTGAACGCTGAGGGCAGGTGAACCCATAAACATTTTTTAAAGATACAGCCCGTTATTGGTTAATTTGTAACTGAGCCTGGAAGCAGCCCCCCGCAAAAATAGGTTTAAGCTTAACTTTTAAAACTTTAAAAACTTATAAACCTTTTAAACAGAGCCTTTTGGGACGCATCTGCCATCCATGCCCACTCCTCAGTAAACAATTGCGGAGGCTGACTACCACTCCGCCGCCCATGTTGCAGCTGGTATTCCACTATTTCTCTATGCTGCCTGTACAGCCTGGCCAACATGTGCAGCATATAATTCCAGAGTGTGGGCACGTCGCACAGCAGTCAGTGCTCTGGCAGCTGAAGCCGACGTTGCAAGGTCCTCAGGGTGGCAGCGTCCGTGGTGGACTTACGGAAATGTGCGCAGACATGGCACACCCTGCCGAGCAGGTCAGAAAAGTGGGGGTAGTTTTCAGAAACCGCTGAACCACCAGATTAAAGATGTGGGTCAGGCATGGCATGGTGAGGCTGCCAAGCTGCAGAGCCGCCACCAGGTTATGGCTGTTGTCATACACAACCATGCCTAGTTGGAGGCTCAGCGGCGAAAGCTAGAGGTTGGTCTGCTCTGTCAGACCCTGCAACAGCTTGGGGGCCGTGTGCCTCTTGTCACCTAAGCTGATTAGTTTCAGCACAGCTTGCTGATGCTTGCCCACCACTGTGCTGCCGCGGCACACTGCCAACTGCTGGCGACGTGCTCACACTTCTTAATTGAGAGGTAGAGGTGGCGGAGGAGAAGGGGGGGGGGGTTGGAGGAGGTGGCATAAAACGCTGCAGATACCAGCACCGAGGTAGGACCCGCTATTCTGTGTGTGGGTAGGACGTGAGCGGTCCCAGGCTCTGACTCGGTCCAAGCCTCCACCAAGTTATAGTGGCCCTGCCCGCCAGTACTTGTCCACATGTCCTTCCCAGTAACCGCGTTGGTGAGGGCACGACTTATGTTGCGGGAGATGTGCTGGTGTAGGGCGGGGACGGCACACCAGAAAAAATAGTGGCAACTGGGGACTGAGTAGCACGGGACCGCCGCCACCATCATGTTTTCGAAAGCCTCAATTTCCACAAGCCTGTACGGCAGCATCTCCAGGCTGTGGGGGGTGGGTGGGTGAGAGGGCTGGCACTTCACAGCAGGAAGTGGTAATGCCTTCCCCGCATGTCTATTGGCTAGAAAATGGTGCTAAACATGCGTGGAATGAAATGCAATTGACTGGAGTACCGCGTGGTGTTAGACTCGAGTAACGAGCATTTCGAGTACCCTAATACTCGAACGAGCATCAAGCTCGGACGAGTGTGCTCGCTCATCTCTAGTCAATATGATTGCAAAATCCAACTGTAAAAGCCCTAAAATTAGCCCGGTCTGTCTGCATTAAAAAAAAACACACAAACAATCCATTACCTAACAGCCACTGTCAGATCCACCACACATCTTCTCCTGAAGCTCTGGCAGATTTGCTTGTAGTTTTCAGCAAGCACTTCCTGGTTTGGAGGTTCAAAATCCCTGCCTCCAGGAAGTGCTGGCTGTGATTGGTTCTTGAGCGCCACGGCTCTGCCAATCACTGCAGCGTTTGGTGAACCAATCACAGCCATCGAGCACTGGCTCGGATTGGCTGAGCCACAGCATTCAAGAGAACCAATCACAGTCAGTGCCCAGGGTGGACCCTATTACTATTAGGCACACTAACGATGAACACTATTACCACTGGGCCTACTAACGGTGGACACTTTTACTGCTGGGGCCACTAAAGAGGTTATTATTGTTACTGGAACCCCTACTGGGGGCACTATTACTACTAGGTTCACTAACAGGGTCATTAGTACTACTAGGGCAATTTAGGGGGCACTATTACTACTGGGGCCACTAATAGTGTTATTTTTATTACTAAGGCTATTAAGGGGGCACTATTACTACTGGGGCCACTAACAATGTTATTATTACTACTAAAATTATTGAGGTGGCACTATTACTCTGTCATTTCAAACAATTCTCAATGGTTTTAATATATATGTTGGGTATATTGTGCATTGACTCTTTCATTGCCTGCAAAATTAAGTGTTTTTTGTGTGTGTGTGTGTGTGTGGGGGGGGGGGGTCACCATTTTACACTTGTTTTAGGCAGGATAAAGGCTTAGGGCATCCCTGTAGCCAAATGAGCATAGTGTAGCGCTCGCAGCAGTGACTTCTACGTCTCACGTGTCAGTACTCTGCTATATTAGGATAGAAGTTATGCAATGACATTTTGTCCCAGTTAGTGAGATATATGATGAGAGGATACAGTATGTGCACACAGGGGAAGCCAAGCCATTCCTCATCTCCAGACTGTAAACACTATAGCATGTCTGACAGACCCATCTGCTCCTGATTAGCTGTTTTATTGCATAGTAATTAACCCTTCAAAGTCACTACTATTGCATGTAAAGACATTTATCTGTGCTGCTCATCTCAGCACCCAGTGAGTCATATGAAATGTGCACCAGTTTACTATATTAATTAGTTTATGTGTCATTGGGATTAGATTAGTACTGCAGCCGTATGCCACTATGGCCATGCAGGAGTTTCTTGTGCGGGTGTTTGATTCTGTTGGTATTTTGCTTTCCTTACACAATCAAAAGCCATACTGTCAAGATAAGTGGCTTCTCAGTAAATTGATCCTAATCCTGAGAATAGAAAATTAGATTGCAAGCTCCACTGGGTTATAAATATAGTAGCTATATCTCCAAACCATCCAGGATTCAATGGGACAGTCACAGATTTTAGGGACTGTCCCACTGTCCTTGGAGGGAGAAATGTCTTGTATGGGCAACCAGAAATGGAGTAAAAAAAAATGCATGTACTTGTGTCTCCCCTCTGCTTCATTATCCCACTCATGTCCGAATAGCGTGATTACATGCCATCCAAGAGCCAATCACTAGCCTGAGCGGTACCAATGTATAAAAGGGGCATTATTGTTGATGGAGGCATGAGGGGCACTATTAGGGTGCGGGCAGACGAGCGCATAAAAGGCGCGTTTTTGCGACCAAACGTATATACGTGACCATCTGAGGCAATGGTTTTGAATGTATTCGTTCACATGGGCGATTTTACGGCACGTAAAAACGGCAATTCGAAAAAAAACGGAACATATGCGACCGAAATACGCGCCAACGCATATTCGATCGCCGAAAAGACCGTTTGCAAAGTAGGAACAAACGAAAATACGCTTTCTAGCTCTGGTCGTGATCGGTGAAAAACGATCGCTCGGGCGATTATACGTTGCGCTCGTGCGAACGTAAATACGCCTACGCTCGTCTGCCCGCACCCTTACTGTGAGAGAGACTTTAAGTGGCATTATTACTAGGAGGGGGTTAATGAGGGATGCTATTACTGCAAGAGGGATACTAAAAGGGGTACTATTACTATTGTGGTAAGAGGACTTATAAGCTATTGTTTCTCTGTTATCAGCCCAAATGCTGAAGCATATTATATATTGTTCTGTTAATTGTACTGTATACTAATTTGAGCCTTATACGTTCCTTCCCTTTGAAATACAGTTGACTGTACATGTAGTCTGCTTTGCTGTATATCTAATATTTTCCTGTGTGATACTAGTTGTAGCTAAGATACATTGTGTAATCAGATACCAGGAACCTGGCACTGGAATTCACCCACTTACCCACCCCCCTCATCCCCTCCCTGTCCTCATGCTTTCTCTCTGCCCCTTCCTTTCTAAAGTGAAAGTAAATATATATTTTCTCTTCTTTTTGTGAAGATGAGCCAATAAGTGTTAGCTTTTAATCAGTCTGCCTACTCGATATACAAAGCTATGTTCGTGATGTAATAACTCTCTCTGAGATTTGTGAACACACAGTTCCCTGAGAGAAAATTGTGTGGACACAAATAAATCTGTGTTCACTTCCTACGTCCCTTGGTATCGCATCAGACATGGCATCATAGATCAAATGGGGGCTTGTCCGGGATATCTAATGGATACTGCATTTTTAATTGTGGGGAATCCCTTCATCCCATTGCTTTCAAGCAGCACCCACCCCATTGAAAGCAATGGCAGAACTCTGCAATCCTCTGTGACAGCTGTGGAGAATCCCTTTACTCCAGTCAGATCTGAAGGGGATTCCCCACTGCGTCTCAAGTGATTCCCCGTGGGAATGAAGGAATTGGCTGTCATAGAGGATTGCTTAGCTCTACCATTGCTTTCAATGGGGCCGTCACTGCTGCCTCTGGCCCCATTGAAAGCAATGGGCGATATCGCAGAAAGATAAAACATGCTGTGTTTCTCGTATAGCATTGCATCGCGGTGCCATGCAGGAAAATATCGCTCATGTGTATGAACCCATTCAAATGAATATGGTTCATATTTGTGCATCTCACAATGCACAAATGTTGCACGATTTTATCAACCGGCTGTTTTCACAGGGCCAAGAAAATCTTGAATGAATGTGAACCCCATTCTTTTGAATGAGCGATTTTTTTTGTTTCCCCATATCGCATAACACCACAATGCGATGCAGGAAACAGACTGCGGCATGTCCTATCGTTGGGCATGCTCTAGCATTGCTCATTGTTTTTAAGGGGGCTGGTGGCAGCATTGCACCACGTGCTAGGTGCACGTGAGTGCGTTGCGAGATCTTCCATTGAAAACAATCAGTGGAGAGTCGCTACTTCACCGAAGTGATGCAAGGCAGTTTTGATATGAAAATGCCTCGCATCCTCGGGGAAATTGCATGTTGGTGAGCGTGATATTGGGCCGTGATTTACTACCAGATATTGCACTCACACTTATGAAATTAACCTTTGGGGCAATTTTAAATGCATGTATTCTGGGCTGACAATTTTTGCAATACGGTGTAATGAATAGCTTTGCAGTGTTTGTCTTTTGCAGCTTCTATGTTTTACTGTATGTAGAAACTGCAGTCTAAGGCCACATGTGCACATGGGCGATCTGGATTCTGTATGTGGAAGCCCGCAGCAGAATCCCGCTTTGGCCTCATCTGGCGACCCCGCATACCTTAGCTTTTCTGTAATGCAGATGACTGTGGATGATGGATATGCGCAGTACAGATTTTTTTCATAAATATTTGTTTTTCTTGCACCATGGCTAGGCCTTGTGTGGTGCAGAGTGCTAAAGCAGCAGAAATGTAGTCCTAAGCTCTTGCTCGCAACTTGAAGGTTGTGAGTTGAATCCCCGCTTGGTTCAGGTAGCACTCTCTAGGTCGACCCATCCTTCCGAGGTTGGTAAAATGAGTACCCAGCTTGGTGGGGGGTAATTAATTAATTACTTCAAAGCACTGTGGAATAAGTTGGTGCTATACAAATAACAAGTTTTATTTTTTTTAGGCAATGATGCAGGTACCCGTCGCCTATCCGCAATGACAATGGAAGCCGTCTATATGGATCCCACTGAAAAATAGAACATGCTACAATTTTAAATCTGCTTCCGTAAATTGCAATTGCTTTCCGCTCATTTGAGCAGATAAGCGAATATTCTATTCTTTCAACGTGTGCGGAATACCGCAGATCGTCCACACGGGTGACAATCGTGGATTCTGCAATTCAAATCCACCCGTGTACGACTAGCCTAAGTCTCAATAGGAAATCTGTCAGGGAGGATGGACTGACAGCTTAGTTGCCCATCTGCAGACAACTATTTTAAGCTTCTTGCTCATCAGTGTAGATTACTAGTCGGCTGGGTAAAAGGACTTTGATGTAGATCTGCTGCAGTACTGTTTCTCCTTGTGGAGAGCACCAAGTTTGCATAGGGAGTCTTATACACTAATCAATGCTTCCTGGGATAAAACATATGTAAATGAGCTCTCCTTTCAGGAAGAAAAAAAATGCCTCTGTACTGCTACTGTACTTTCCAGTAAGAGGCACTAACTAGGGAGACAGCCTTCCTTTTTCCTGGAAGTAGAGCTCATTTGCATACCTTTTTACCTGTAATCTTTTAAAGGAGACTTACCATAAGGAGGATTTAAAAAGCTCATTAGCATAAAAGCATGGCAATCATTTCTTATTATCTGCTGAGAATAATCAGAAAATCTTTGAAGTCAGAAACTCAAACTTTAAAGTTTTCATATAATTACATTTATATAAAAGAGCATTTCTTAAAATTCTTCTTGCAGACCTATTTAACCCCTTGAAGCTAAATTACATTTTACTTTTTTTATCCTTGCCTTCCAAGAGCCATAACTTATATTTTTCCATCCAGATAGCCGCACTGTATGAGGGATTGTTTTTTGCTGGACAAGTAGTATATTTTAATGTACCAAATATTGTAATGAAAGGGTGGTGAAAGAAAATACAATTGTGCCTTTTTGCGTGTGTGTGTGGGGGGGCTCTTGTACAACGTTCATTGTCAACCTTATTCTGCAGTCAGTTTAGTTCTCATCTCTATGGGATTTCAATGGTTTTGTTTTCACCAACTCTTTTATAAATCACGTCCGGAAATAGATAGGACCTGCCGTATCTTTCTCACATACAGTTAACCCCTTCATGACGCTGCCCTTTTTTTCCATTTTCGTTTTTTCCTCCCCCCTTTAAAAAAATCATAACTCCTTTATTTATCCATCGGCGTCGCTGTATGAAGGCTTGTTTTTTTGCAGGACGAGTTGTAGTTTTTAATGGTGCTATTTACCGTACCATATAATGTACCGAAAAACTTAAAAAAATTATAAGTGGAGTAAAATGAAAAAAAAACAAAACGATATTCCGCCATCTTTCAGCACGTCTTGCTTTTACTGCGCACAAACTAAAACAAAAGCGACATGATAACTTTATTCTATGGGTCAGTTCGATTGCTATGATACCAAAGACATATAATTTTTTTCAATTATTTTCTGCCGTCATTTTGTGTGCGCAATAACGCTTTTATTTTTTCGTTGACATAGTTGAACAAGGGCTCATTTTTTGCGGGATGTCCTGTAGTTTCCGATAGTACCAATTTGGAATATATACGACTTTTTAATCGCTTTTTATTGCGGTTTTTCTGGGAGACAGGGTGACTGAATAAGTGCATTTCTGGCGTTCTTTATTTTTTTTTTCGGACGACATTCACCGTGTGGGAAAAATAATGCACTACTTTGATAGATCGGACTTTTACGGACGCAGCGATACCAAACATGTATTTTTATTTTATGATTTAGATTTTTTAATAATCGATATGGCAAAAGGGGGGTGATTCAAACTTTTCTAACTTTTTTTTTTTAGCAATTAATAAAACTTTATTGATTTTTTTAAACTTTACTTTAAAGTCCCCCTGGGGGACTACAACCAGCGATGCTTTGATCGCTCCTGCAGTATGACGTAATGCTATAACATTACGTCATACTGCATTCTGACAGGCAGCCCTAGGGCCTTTCAAAAGGCCCCCGGTTGCCATGACACCTACATGGCTCTCACGGCGGGGGGACCATATGGGATTGACAGCTGCATTTAAAGGATTAATAGCCGCGATCAGCCGAACGGCTGATCGCGGCTATTGCCAGCGAGTGTGAGCTGTAGTAAACAGCTGACGCCCGCGCTGTATGCAGAGAGGTCGCTCTGCGACCTCTCTGCATACATACCCCAACGCTCCAGGACATAAATGTACGTCCTGGAGCAGGAAAGGGTTAAACTATGTGTGGGGAAGATCAGGCATCCGCTATCTTCCTGCCTCTTTTTAAAACTTCTGCGCTCTGGCATGGAGTTTGAGCTGTCGGTGAGGGAGAAGAAATCTCCCTCCTTTATGGCGCAGCTTCGCTCTGTACTGCAAAGCATAGTTGTGCCTACGGCAATGTGATTAGTCCCTCAAATGCAGATTTTGACACAGATTTATGATAGAATTTAGCCAGTTTCAAATCTGCATCAAAATCCGCATTTTAAGGGTGCCTACCCACTTGCGATTTTTTTTCCTGTGATGTTTTGCGTTTTTTCTCAAGAGCAATTAGTATAGAATGTGTTCTTGTCCATCTGGGTTTTTTTTCCGTTTCGTGGGGTTTCTTCACATAGGAACTGTCAGTTGCATATGTCTCCTTATTTTTCTCTTAATGCACCCATGATTGTCAATGGAGGGCTGAAAAAAACGCCACGTTTTTCACGCGCGAAAATCGGCAACGCAAGTGGGTAGGCGCCCTTAGCATGCAAATTTTGGTGTAGATTTTTCAGCACTGCAGAATATTCCGCTACGTGTGAATGTGCCGTACATAGGATATACAACTGAAATCATTACATTCATATACATTTGAATTGGTTGTAACTAGAGATGAGCGAGTATACTCACTAAGGCACATTACTCGAGCGAGTAGTGCCTTAGCCAAGTATCTCCCCGCTCGTCTGTAAAGATTTGGTGGCCTGCAGGGGGTGGGGAGCGGCGGGGGAGAGTGGGGAGGAATGGAGGGGAGATCTCTCTCTCTCCCCCTCTCCCCCCCCCCCTCCCCCGCTTCCCGCCGCAACTCACCTGTCACCCGCGCCGGCCCCCAAATCTTTAGAGATGAGCGGAGAGATACTCGGCTAAGGCACTACTCGCTCATCTCTAGTTGTAACGTCAAAGGCATGTACTCTACTCATGGGGAGGAATAGGGTAGGTGAGGAAGGAGAGAGAGGAGAAAGGGTAAAGAATGCTAAGGATGTCACATGAACATATTTGCGCACAGAAAAGCGTATTTTGTGGGTGTGTTTCATTCGCTCACAAAAAATACGCAGCACGCTCTATTTTCCTGTGCATTGTGCATGGCAATAGCACATACTGAACTGATTAACTTTATTGCCCATTTCAATGAATGGGAGCATGGTTGCGTGCTGTTTGGCAAGTGCAAATGCGCACGATTTGCGTATGTGAAAAGTACAGTAAAACACGCACATTTGTTCACAAATACACAGTGCAAATGCGAGCATAAATGTCCTGTGACACCGGCCTACAGGTATTTTAAAAGGGTTGTCCACTTGTAAACTACTGATGGCCTTTTAGCAGGATAGACCATCAATAATATTGACTGCCACCTGGAACCTTCATAGATCAGGTGTTTGCTGGGTCCATGTGCTCATACACTGAGCTGATTTCTACAGGAAGTAGACAGCTCCGTTCTCACTGCAGTGTACAAACATGGTATTGCTGGCAAAGTTCTCATTCACTTTAATGTGAGCCATGCTTGCAATACCAAGCCAGGCCACTGTAGTGAGAACAGAGCTGTCTGCTTCCTTCAGAAATCAGCTAAGGGTACAAGCACACACAGGCCCAGAGAACAGCTGATTGGTGGGTGTTCCTGGAAACAGACCCCTGCCAATCTACTATAATAACCTATTCAGCTGATTGGCAATTAATAGTTTACAACTGTAAATCGAAACCTGTGTCAAAATCCATGCCATCTAGTATGGATTTTGATATAGCTTTGCAGCAGATTTCACTACTTCAATTCAAGGGGTGATGTTTCCTCCGAATGTACATCAAAACCCGTACTAAATGGCGTGAATTTCAATGCAGGTTTCAGTGCATATTTTCACAATGCAGAAAATCTACCGAGTGTGCATGTACCCTTAATGAAGATTTTCTGAGGGTATCCCTCTCCCAGCGCCCTACAACTTTGCTCCAGAATCTAGATGGCCTGACCCTACAGATTTAATGTCCTAGGTAGTTACACTTGGGGAAAGTCAGAGTTAGGTCGAATGTCCACAGGCGGATTTGATTTGCGGAATCTGCGCAGAAGATCGGCAATTCAAGCCGCCCATAGGGAAGCTTGTCGTTCGCACCTGAATTACAGCAGGCAAATTTGTTTTGCAGATCCTTGGATGTGGAATACAAATCGCAGCATGCTCCATTTCACTGCAGTTCCCGCATCAACAGCTTCCATTGAAGTCAATGGAAGCCATCTGAAATGTGGGCTGTCCACAGTATCTTCCACGGGAAGAGCAGGAGATTTAAAAAAAAATCTGCACTGCACATGTTCGACGGCGAGCCGAGCGAACGATCCACACTACAGATGTCCCGGAAGAAGAGAGGTAGGTGTGGATGCCGCCACTTGCAAACACAGGTTCACAGGGTCGCCGGCCACGGGCAAGGTCCAATTCTTTTGTAGGCTTCTGCATGCAGAATCAGAACTGCCTGTGGACATGAGGCTTTGTGTGGTGCAGAGTGCTAAGGCAGAAGAAATGCAGTCCTAAACTCTGATTGTGATTGGACAGGGAGGTATTGACCCCCAAATAGGAGGTGCCCGATCAGGCTTTATAAGAAGGCAGCTTGTCTAGTTCACTTCATATGCCTCCAGCCTACCTTCAAGGCTGGAGACTCTGCTAGGATTTCATTTCATTTAGCTTTTTTTTTTTTTCGTTCCTTCATCAGTAAACCTCTCTCTGAGCATTTATCTGGTTAAGCTAGTTCCAAACTATCTAGGAACTTAGACTGGGCAGTATACATTGATTGCTAATGGGGTTAATTCTCCAGCTCTTAACTAACATATAGATTCCTCTTGGGATAGGAGAAAGCTATAGGACCAATTTCGCTGTTTATTGGAGCATAGGGGATTGGTATCCATACCGTATAGCTAAACTTTCTACCCTAGCATCTATAGGCATTGTCCTGATCACTCTAATATTTAGAGTATTTCTGGTTCTTTCTTTTTCCCCCGTTTTTGAGGGAAGATAGGACCAGTATATACAAGGTCCGAGCACAGGGGATTGCTTACCCGTGTATGTTATTGGAACCATTACTAAATCATTGATACTGTTATGCACGCTCAAATACTTTTCATTAGGGACAATAAATCTATAGTCCCCGTTTTTAGGACTCCTGATGAAGTTGCAATTTGCGACGGAAATGCGTCGAGCCGTTTAGTACATCAACTGTATTGAGCTACTATTAACATCAAGTGTACCTACTCTCCAATTTTTGAGCCATCGACAACTTTAAATCTATCTACGCTCCAACTTAATTTGAGCTAATCAATGTATATTAGGGCTGGGGTATATCTATATGAACTATTGGATTTATGTAGATTAAGAGGACTACCTTTTGCCTGTCAGATAGCACCAAACTAAATGTTTGGCCCTAACTGTGCCTTTACCGCTATATACAGTGGACAAGCTTGGTTGTTTTTGGACAGAACTGTATCCGTTCCATTTTCTTAGTTTTTAGAAGTTATCATTAAAAGTTTAATTTTAATTAGGAGTCAAATCAGTGAACAGTCCTAAACTCTCACTCACAACCTGAAGGTTGTTCAATCCCCACATGGTTCAGGTAGGCAGCTCAAGGTTGACTTAGCTTTCCATCCCTCTGAGGTCAGTAAACTTGAGTACCCAGCTAGGTGGAGGTAATAAGTTTGAAAAGCTTATTACTTGAAAGTGCTGCAGAATAAGTTAGTGCTATACAAATAACAAGATTTATTTATTTTATTTTAGTAGGGAAGGTGGAGAGGCGAATGGAAGGGGATTAGAGGCAGGAGAGTTAAAGGGGTTGTCCCGCGGCAGCAAGTGGGTCTATACACTTCTGTATGGCCATATTAATGCACTTTGTAATATACATTGTGCATTAATTATGAGCCATACAGAAGTTATAAAAAGTTTTTTACTTACCTGCTCCGTTGCTAGCGTCCTCGTTCCCATGGAGCCGACTCATTTTCGCCCTCCGATGGCCAAATTAGCCGCGCTTGTGCAGTCCGGGTCTTCTCCTGTCTTCAATGGGGCCGCTCGGGCAGAATGCCGACTCCGTGTAGCTCCGCCCCGTCACGTGCCGATTCCAGCCAATCAGGAGGCTGGAATCGGCAATGGACCGCACAGAAGAGCTGCGGTCCACGGAGGGAGCAGACCCCGGCGGCCATCTTCAGCAGGTGAGTATGAAGACGCCGGACCGCCGGGATTCAGGTAAGCACTCTCCGGTTTCTTTTTTTAACCCCTGCATCGGGGTTGTCTCGCGCCGAACGGGGGGGGGGGGGGGGGGGGGTTAAAAAAAAAAAAAAAACGTTTCGGCGCGGGACAACCCCTTTAAAGCAACCCTTCGGGCCTGGACAAACAAAGATGGCCACACCGCTTGTCTGACTATTTGCTGCACACTGTGTATTAGTATACATCACTAGTCTAAGACCTTACACCTGCTTTGATTAACCAGCGCTGTCCACATGAGCGGTGCTGACCAGTCAGAGCAGCATGTAGTGTCTTGGACTACCAATGCATAATTTGCACAGTGTGCATCGAGTAGTTGACCATCTTTGTTTCTCCAAGTCCGGAGGGTCACTTTATCAGGGAATAACATTCCTCTTTGTAGATAGGAAGGACATGAAACATTAAACATGTTTCTTAGAAAAACCCATAATATCAAATCTCCTCCTGTTAAGTAATGTTTCATGCTAACTCAGTGCGAACACCTACCCACATGAGCGTGGGGCACCCGGAACCCCCAGAAGACCAGATATAGCATCACTCCAGCAGTATTAGCAGATCTCCCAACATTATTCTTTCCTGAAACCATTGTGTAAGGTCGCCTTCACGCAAGTGTATATGGCCTTTAGTTGCCCCCCTAATGCGAGTGTTGTAACCAGAGCAGGTGCAGCATCCGAGGAGCGGGCCCACAGCCAAGGAGATGGTGGAGTAGATAAGGATGTTTATGTCACGGTGGCTCTACCAGCACCTCTTCTAGGGGTAGCTCAGGACCCAGCCAAGTTACTGCTGGAGAAACGGGTAACTAGCGGTTACCTTAAAGTTCTTTGTAACTTGTAATGCCACCGTTCTGTCCTCTGTGGTGAATCCTGAAGATGTGATAAATAGTCCACACACAGAGATAACTTTCAGAACAAAACTGGGAATGGTTGGTAATGTCCGTTTACTTAACTCCAATAAAATAACTGTAGTTCAGCACAAATTACAGTCTCCAGCAGCATTACTGGCACATCCTGGGTAGAGTAGACCAAGACTAAGCTGAAGGGTATTTCTCAGCTTCTTCCATTCTCCACGCACAGAATGACCAGGGTCTGTGGGGTTCACTCACTTGCAGATTCCAGTAACTCTCACAAATACTGACTTAGGGCTCACACCCACTGGTGTTTTTATTTCTTGTGCTGCGAGAGCGAGTGAAAAAACTCACTTCGCAGCGCAAAAAAAAGCTGCAATATCGCCAGTGTTTTCAGTAGGGCCAGTGGCAGAGGTAGAGGCGCTCGCCCTATTGAAAACATAGAGTATATCGTGGACTTCTGCCATAGCTGTGCTAGCTGTGGCAGGAGTTTCCTTCGTTCCCGCAGAGACCAATGAATAGGTAAGCGCTGCCTATAATTGGCTGAACGCTCAACTAATCAACACAGCCCTTTCAGGAGGTGGTAATTTTTTGGTCCCTGCCTGCTGAAAGTGCTGGACAGCAGTGCAGGAGAGCCAGCCGGAGGACGCGCCTGAGCGGCAGAGAGGTGAGTAAAGTTTTGGTTTTTTTTTTAATCAGCTAGGGATGATTTTCAGGGAAGGGCTTATATTTTAAGCTCTTCCCTGAAAATCATGCTGCGGGGGTTGCCACAAAACAACTGCTTTTAATGGGGCCGGCAGCAGAACCGACCCCATTGAAAGCAATGGGATAGCATGCTGGACTTCTGCCACAGCTGTTACAGCTGTGGCAGAAATCCGCGATATACTACCTATGTTTTGAATGGGGCTAGCGCTGCTGCCACTGGCCCTATTGAAGGCACTGAGCAATTTCTTCTCTGCGATGCGAAGCTCTGCTGAAACATCGCAAATGAGTATAAAACCATTGAAAATCATTGGTTTCATAATCATCGCTCTCACATCGCAGAGGAAAAAATCGCAAGTGGGTGTCCACCCTAAGATATAACATAGTCACCTGACATACAACATGACACATTTCCCAGACATAACCCAGACATCAACCCATTCAGTGCTGCAGAGGTGCAATACACATAAACCAAATGAGACAGACATATAACATTATAGAGGGGCCCCACTAACTTTGGGCCACTAGACAGGGACAAGGATATAGGACATTTCTCTCCAAATAGCTTTTATGTAAATTGCATGTTTAACTCTTCAAGGACCAAGCATGGTAAATATACGGCACTTAGTCCTGGGGTTTAATATCCGCCAATAGCAGATGTACGAACAAGCAGGAGCAGATTGGATCCTCAGCGTTTAGTAACAGCTGAGAACTCGAAGGAGAAGGCAGAAACATTTTTAACCACTTCTGCCTTCTCCTTTCCGTGATACATAGCACTCAATGAGTACTAAAAAGTGAAAGTGCAAATATTACTTCCACTATGCGATTCGGTGATCACATGACTGCCGGGTGCTCCCCCTGTCACAGCAGAGCTGCAGGGTCCTAGCAGACCCTTATCATCCCCAGTTATAGGGGATGATTCCCCTATAACTGGGGTCCTATGTATGCAGCTCCTATGGATGCCCCAGGTACAGTGGAAAAGTGTGAAATAAAAAGGAATACCCCGAGGTCTTATATGACGTTATGGGGGTCATAGATGGTAAAAAAAATAGTTACAAAAACTAAGTAAAAAAAAAATTAAAATTAAAATATATACATAAAAAAGAAAACGAAACCCAAACCGTCGCCATATGCGCCCTGTAATCCAAAACTATAGATATTAAATATCAAAACGTCCAAAACAAAATGAAGAACCAATTCCCATATATTATTTCAGTGTAAATATACTAATTTAAAAAACCTATACATTAAAAAAATAATAATTTTCCGATTAAACTTAAAAACTGAAAAAAAGTCAGTAAAAAAACATATAAAAAAAGCCCTATATCTCATGGAAAAAAATGCAGCAAAAATAATTTTGTTAGCTGAAGAGAAAAAATAGGGCAGGAAAAACCATCACAGGAATAAAATTCCTAAAAACTGTCTGGTCCTTAAGGGGTTAAGGAAGATAACACCCAGCATTTCCTGGACTGTCATGCAGCAAGATCCACCTTACAGTCCATGCTGTAATATTTTCATCTCCAATGAATTCTAAGCCCAAGTAAAAAGGGGAGAACATGGTGATTGTTACCACTATGTCAATGTTATGACTGTTCCTCCGTACAGACTCACTGTCGGTGTGTTATTTATTTCATCCATCATCTGAAGATTTCCTCATTCCTAAGATATTCGGCTACCAAGTTCCAGCTGTAAAACAGGTGGCAATGCTTGTTCTTGCTCGTGCATTGCAATTGGATTGCACAAACAGTCTTAGTGACCTTTCAATATGGACAGAATTGTCCACAAGATGCAGAATAGCTCAGGGCTCACGGTGCGGAATTCCACCGCGGAATTCCGCACCGTGAATCCACCCGTCCTCACCCGCGGCATGCTCTATTTGCCGCGGGTGTACGCTCGGGCGGCTTCCATTGCAGTCAATGGTAGCCGTCCGTTCACGCTATCTTCCGCTGTAGCACAGTGGAAGACAGCGTGAAAACGCTTCCCCGCCCACCGCCGCCGCGTCATATGACACAGCCGGCTCGTCATATGACACGGACGGCCGCGTCATGGGACGCGGTGGGTGTGTCACATGACGCGGCGGCAGTGGGCGGGGAAGCATCTTGCGGGAGCGAGGACGCCGGATCCGCAGGTAAGTATGGGGTCTCCTGGGGGGCGCCGTGACGGGCTCCGCGCGGAATTTCGCGGCGGAGCCTGTAACGGCCGTGTGCAGCCGGCCTTAAAGCATATATGTATAATGTAAATATAGGAGATAAAAATATGGGCCAGAGCTGGATTGTGGTACCCTGATCCCTTATAATGAGCCAGTGGGATTATAAAGCTTAAAGCTTATGTCCACTTTTGCAACCTAAATAGACTCATTGTCAAAAAGAATCAAGCACCTAAGAGGAGTGGTTGTTTTTCTGCAAAACTCAACATGCAGTTCCATCTCAGGCAGATATGCAAATGATTAGAGTTGTGGGGTGATTAGATGAACGGTCTTGCCACCTGAGGCCCTAAAAGTGATTCCACCCTTGGCCTATAAAAGGCTCTCGGAGGCTGCCGTGAGATATAGGGCTATTTTTTATATGTGCTATTTTTTCCGCATGTGTAGAGCTTGCTGACCACTAGACACCTCTACGACACAGAGAAGAGATGTCACCTAGACTTTAGGAGAGATTAAGTATTGAAATACGAGAAGCTGGATGGTCGAATTGCCTACCACCTGGGCCATTCTGACTAGACTGTTAGGAGGTGTTAGGACTGGTGGATGTGTGAGGGCATGCTTACAAGGTGACGCCATGGTTAAAGGCCTGGAGGACATTTGATGTAGTACCTTTGACATCCACCTACAGTTGCACCTATTTGCAGTGGTGAACAACTAAACTGGACTGCTACAGAGTGTAACCGGGTTGTCTCCAGTGACAAATCCAGGTTTAGTTTGGGCACTGATGACTGCCGTGTTAATGTCTGGAGACCTAGGGGTGAGCGCCTCAATCCTACCATTGCTGTGGGGCAACACACTGCCCCACTGCTGGTGTGATGGTCTAGTGGGCCATCACATATGACAGGCAGTCACCCCTAGTAATGGTACGAGGGAGAATAATAGGTCAACGATATGTTCAGGGCATCCTGCAGCCACATGTGTTCCTCTCATGGTGGCTTCCAGCAGGATAATGCTCGGCCGCGCACATAAGGGGGTCACAGGAATATCCCCACAACATGGTGACACTTCTGTGGCTGCCTGGTTGCCAGATTTATCACCAAAAGAACATGTATAGAGTCTCAGTTACAGCAAATGACAGCCGATGTATGACAGGATACCATACATAACCTGTATGCCACCATTGCTACCTGTATCACATCTTGTATCTAAGCTAGAGGTGTTAAAACAGGGCACTAAAGCCTCCATGCTCATCTGTATCACAACTTGTATTCAAGCTAGAGGCAGCCCAACAGGGTACTGGAGCCTCCATGCCGGCACGTATCAAATCTTTTATCCAAGCTAGAGGCGGTACAACAGGGTACTAAAGCCTGCATGCCCCCTGTATCACATCTTGTATCCAAGCTAGAGGCGGTACAACAGGGTACTAGATCCTCCATGCTCGCCGATATCACATCTTTTATCCAAGTTAGAGGCGGTACAACAGGGTACTAGCGCCTCCCTTCAAGTTTCAATTTTCCGCAATAAATTCTTCTTTTGCTCTGCTATTGTGATCACTTACTTATGTCAACTTTACAATCCCATATACAAAGTTTCATGCGATTCCAACAACTCCTGGGTAGAGATGAGCGAACACCAAAATGCTTGGGTGCTCGTTACTCGAGACGAACTTTTCGCGATGCTCGAGGGTTCGTTTCGAGTAACGAACCCCATTGAAGTCAATGGGCGACTCGAGCATTTTTGTATATCGCCGATGCTCGCTAAGGTTTTCATTTGTGAAAATCTGGGCAATTCAAGAAAGTGATGGGAACGACACAGCAACGGATAGGGCAGGCGAGGGGCTACATGTTGGGCTGCATCTCAAGTTCCCAGGTCCCACTATTAAGCCACAATAGCGGAAAGAGTGGGCCCCCCCTCCCAACAATTTTTACTTCTGAAAAACCCTCATTAGCAAGGCATACCTTAGCTAAGCACCACACTACCTCCAACAAAGCACAATAACTGCCTGCATGACACTCCGCTGCCACTTCTCCTGGGTTACATGCTGCCCAACCCCCCCCCCCCCCGCACGACCCAGTGTCCACAGCGCACACCAAAGTGTCCCTGCGCAGCCTTCAGCTGCCCTCATGCCACACGCTGGCCTCATAGCCACACCACCCTCATGTCTATTTATAAGTGCGTCTGCCATGAGGAGGAACTGCAGGCTCACAGTGCAGAGGGTTGGCATGGCCAGGCAGCGACCCTCTTTAAAAGGGGCGGGGTGATAGCCCATAATGCTGTACAGAAGCAATGAGAAATCCAATCCTTTGCCACCTCCATCAGGAGCTGCACACGTGGGCATAGCAATGGGGAACCCATGTGCCACACACTATTCATTCTGTCAAGGTGTCTGCATGCCCCAGTCAGACCGCGGTTTTTTATAAATAGTCACAGGCAGGTACAACTCCGCAATGGGAATTCCGTGTGCACCCACAGCATGGGTGGCTCCCTTGAACCCACCGGCTGTACATAAATGTATCCCATTGCAGTGCCCATCACAGCTGAGGTAACGTCCGATTAAATGCAGGTGGTCGTCGGCCCACACTGCATGCCCCAGTCTGACCGGGGTTTTTAATACATAGACACTGGCAGGTACAAATCCCTAATGTGAAGTCCCTGTGGACACATAGCATGGGTGGCTCCCTGGAACCCACCGGCGGTACATAAATAAATCCCATTGCATTGCCCATCACAGCTGAGGTAACATCAGGTTTAATGCAGGTGGGCTTCGGCCCACACTGCATGCCCCAGTCAGACTGGGGTTCTTTAGAAGTGGACCGACAGCATGGGTGGGTCCCAGGAAGCCACCGGCGGTACATAAATATATCCCATTGCATTGCCCATCACAGCTGAGGTAAAGTCCGATTAAATGCAGGTGGTCTTCGGCCCACACTGCATGCCCCAGTCTGACCGGGGTTTTTAATACATAGACACTGGCAGGTACAAATCCCTAATGTGAAGTCCCTGTGGACACATAGCATGGGTGGCTCCCTGGAACCCACCGGCGGTACATAAATAAATCCCATTGCATTGCCCATCACAGCTGAGGTAACATCAGGTTTAATGCAGGTGGGCTTCGGCCCACACTGCATGCCCCAGTCAGACTGGGGTTCTTTAGAAGTGGACACATGGAGTTACAACTCCGTGTGGACCGAAAGCATGGGTGGCTCCCTGGAACCCACCGGCGGTACATAAATATATCCCATTGCAGTGCCCATCATAGCTGAGGTAACGTCAGGTTTAATGCAGGTGGGCTTCGGCTCACACTGCATGCCCCAGTCAGACTGGGGTTCTTTAGAAGTGGACACATGCAGTTACAACTCCGTGTGGACTGACAGCATGGGTGGGTCCCAGGAAGCCACCGGCGGTACATAAATATATCCCATTGCAGTGCCCAGCACAGCTGAGGTAACGTCAGCTTTAATGCAGGTGGGCTAAAAATTAGTAGGATTACACTGTAGGCGAGGGCCCAAAAAATTGGTGTACCAATAGTACTAATGTACCTCAGAAAAATTGCCCATGCCCAACCAAGAGGGCGGGTGAATCCCATTAATCGCTATGGTTAATGTGGCTTAATTTGTAACTAGGCCTGTAGGCAGCCCAGTTCAAACAAAAATTGGTTCAGGTGCAAGTTTGAACGCTTTATTGAATTGAGAATTGAAACGTATAAACATTGTTTACAAAAGTTATATGACTGAGCCTTGTGGGCCTCAGAAAAATTGCCTGTTCGGCGTGATTACGTGAGGTTTCAGGAGGAGGAGCAGGAGGAGGAGGATGAATATAATACACAGATTGATGAAGCTAAAACGTCCCCGTTTTTGATGGTGATAGAGAACGATGCTTCCATCCGCGGGTGCAGCCTATGTATTGTTTAGGGTGCAGCCTATGTATCGCTGCTGTACGCTGGTGGAGAAGAGAACTCTGGGGAAATCCAGGCTTTGTTCATCTTTATGATTGTAAGCCTGTCGGTACTGTCGGTTGACAGGCGGGTACGCTTATCAGTGATGATTCCCTCAGCCGCACTAAACACCCTCTCTGACAAGACGCTAGCCGCAGGACAAGCAAGTACCTCCAGGGCATACAGCGCGAGTTCAGGCCACGTGTCCAGCTTCGACACCCAGTAGTTGTAGGGGGCAGAGGCGTCACGGAGGACGGTCGTGCGATCGGCTACGTACTCCCTCACCATCCCTTTACAGTGTTCCCGCCGACTCAGCCTTGACTGGGGAGCGGTGACACAGTCTTGCTGGGAAGCCATAAAGCTGTCAAAGGCCTTGGACAGTGTTCCCCTGCCTGTGCTGTACATGCTGCCTGATCTCCGCGCCTCCCCTGCTACCTGGCCCAAGGAACTGCGCCTTCTGCCACTAGCGCTGTCGGATGGGAATTTTACCATCAGTTTGTCCGCCAGGGTCCTGTGGTATAGCATCACTCTCGAACCCCTTTCCTCTTCGGGTATGAGAGTGGAAAGGTTCTCCTTATACCGTGGGTCGAGAATGCGTGTAACGCGAGGGTCACGAGAAAGGCATCCTAACATGAAGTCAGCCATGTGTACCAGGGTACCTGTATGCAACACATGGCTGTCCTCACTTGGAAGATCACTTTCAGCATCCTCCTCCTCCTCCTCCTCAGGACTTACAAGCTGAAAGGATGACAGGCAAGCTGCATGGGTACCCTCAGCAGTGGGCCAAGCTGTCTCTTCCCCCTCCTCTTCATGCTCCTCTCCCTCCTCCTCCTCCTCCTCAACGCGCTGAGATATAGACATGAGGGTGCTCTGACTATCGAGCGACATACTGTCTTCCCCCGCCTCCGTTTCCGAGCGCAAAGCGTCTGCCTTTATGCTTTGCAGGGAACTTCTCAAGAGGCATAGCAGAGGAATGGTGACGCTAATGATTGCAGCATCGCCGCTCACCATCTGGGTAGACTCCTCAAAGTTTCCAAGGACCTGGCAGATGTCTGCCAACCAGGGCCACTCTTCTGTAAAGAATTGAGAAGGCTGACTCCCACTACGCCGCCCATGTTGGAGTTGGTATTCCACTATAGGTCTACGCTGCTCATAGAGCTTGGCCAACATGTGGAGCGTAGAGTTCCACCGTGTGGGCACGTCGCACAGCAGTCGGTGCATTGGCAGATGAAACCGATGTTGCAGGGTGCGCAGGGTGGCAGCGTCCGTGTTGGACTTGCGGAAATGTGCGCTGAGCCGGCGCACCTTTCCAAGCAGGTCTGACAAGCATGGGTAGCTTTTCAGAAAGCGCTGAACCACCAAATTAAAGACGTGGGCCAGGCATGGCACGTGCGTGAGGCTGCCGAGCTGCAGAGCCGCCACCAGGTTACGGCCGTTGTCACACACGACCAAGCCCGGTTGAAGGCTCAGCGGCGAAAGCCAGCGGTCGGTCTGCTCTGTCAGACCCTGCAGCAGTTCGTGGGCCGTGTGCCTCTTCTCTCCTAAGCTGAGTAGTTTCAGCACGGCCTGCTGACGCTTGGCCACCGCTGTGCTGCCACACCGCGCGACACCGACTGCTGGCGACGTGCTGCTGCTGACACATCTTGATTGCGAGACAGAGGTTGCGTAGGAGGAGGAGGGTGGTTTAGTGGAGGAAGCATACACCGCTGCAGATACCAGCACCGAGCTGGGGCCCGCAATTCTGGGGGTGGGTAGGACGTGAGCGGTCCCAGGCTCTGACTCTCTCCCAGCCTCCACTAAATTCACCCAATGTGCCGTCAGGGAGATATAGTGGCCCTGCCCACCTGTGCTTGTCCACGTGTCCGTTGTTAAGTGGACCTTGGCAGTAACCGCCGCCATCATGTTTTTGAAAGCCTCCGTTTACACAAGCCTATACAGCAGCATCTCCAGGCTGATCAATTTGGCTATGCGCACGTTTAACGCTTGAGCGTGCGGGTGCGTGGCGGCGTACTTGCGCTTGCACTCAAACACTTGCGCTAGCGAAGGCTGGACGGTGCGCTGAGAGACATTGGTGGATGGGGCCGAGGACAGCGGAGGTGAGGGTGTGGGTGCAGGCCGGGAGACGGTCGTGCCTGTGTCCTGAGAGGGGGGTTGGATCTCAGTGGCGGGTTGGGGCACAGGGGGAGAGGCAGCGGTGCAAACCGGAGGCGGTGAATGACCTTCGTCCCACCTTGTGGGGTGCTTGGCCATCATATGCCTGCGCATGCTGGTGGTGGTGAGGCTGGTGGTGGTGGCTCCACGGCTGATCTTGGCGCGACAAACCTTGCACACCACAGTTCGTCGGTCGTCTGCACTCTCAGTGAAAAACTGCCACACCTTTGAGCACCTCGGCCTCTGCAGGGTGGCATGGCGTGAGGGGGCGCTTTGGAAAACAATTGGTGGATTATTCGGTCTGGCCCTGCCTCTACCCCTGGTCACCGCACTGCCTCTTCCAACCTGCCCTGCTGCTGCCCTTGCCTCCCCCTCTGAAGACCTGTCCTCAATAGGCTTAGCAAACCAGGTGGTGTCAGTCACCTCATCGTCCTGCTGCTCTTCCTCCGAATCCTCTGTGCGCTCCTCCCTCGGACTTACTGCAATTACTACTACCTGAGTGATAGACAACTGTGTCTCATCGTCATCGTCCTCCTCACCCACTGAAAGCTCTTGAGACATTTGCCGGAAGTCCCCAGCCTCATCCCCCGGACCCTGGGAACTTTCCAAAGGTTGGGCATCGGTCACGACAAACTCCTCCGGTGGGAGAGGAACCATTGCTGCCCATTCTGGGCAGGGGCCCGAGAACAGTTCCTGGGAGTCTGCCTGCTCCTCAGAATGTGTCATTGTAATGGAGTGAGGAGGCTAGGAGGAAGGAGGAGCAGCAGCCAGAGGATTCAGAGTTGCAGCAGTGGATGGCGTAGAACTCTGGGTGGTTGATAGATTGCTGGATGCACTTTCTGCCATCCTTGACAGCACCTGTTCACACTGCTCATTTTCTAATAAAGGTCTACCTCGTGGACCCATTAATTGTGAGATTAATCCGGGGATGCCAGAAACGTGCCTCTCTCCTAATCCCGCAGCAGTCGGCTGCGATACACCCGGACCAGGAGCTCGGCCTGCGCCCACACCCTGACTTGGGCCTCCGCGTCCTCGCCCGCGTCCACGTCCTCTAGGCTTACCCCTATCCCTCAGCATGGTGTATTACCAGTAGTGCAGAAACAGAACACTGTAATTAAATGTGCCGCTTATTGGCCTGTGGTTGGAGGCTGACTTCGCTTACGGAACGCACAGCAGAGCCAGGAAAGAACTTTGCGCAAGCCTGTAGTGAGACGTAGGTGCGTATGACTGAGCTAGTGGAATTCACAGCGCAGAAGCAGTCAAGTGTCCAAAGGCCACTAGTAGGCCTTAAGTATTTTGCTTCTATTTTTTTAAAGGCTGAGCTGAGACAGCAGACAGATACTGTAGGCAGCGTATATATGTATACTGTTTCCCTCTGGACAGGATGACAGCGGTGATGTAACGGGCAACGCAGAGCCAGGAAAGAATTTTGCGCAAGCCTGCTGTAACACTTAGCTGCGTAATAATTAGGACTACTACCCCCAGCAGAGACGCAGTACACTCAAGACGATCACAGGCAGCCCAAAGATAGTATTTTTCCCAATTTGTTTTAAAAAAGCCCACTGCCTATATAGACAGTATATCTCTTTCCCTGCCTCACCAGTACTGGCCCTATACTATGTAAAATTACTGCAGACTGTTTCCCCCTGGACGGGATGACGTCCGTGATGTAACGGGCAACGCAGAGCCAGGAAAGAATTTTGCGCAAGCTTGCTGTAACACTTAGCTGCGTATTAATTAGGACTACTACCCCCAGCAGAGACGCAGTACACTCAAGACGGTCACAGGCAGCCCAAAGATAGTATTTTTCCCAAATTTGTTTGAAAAAGCCCACTGCCTATATAGACAGTATATCTCTTTCCCTGCCTCACCAGTACTGGCCCTATACTATGTAAAATTACTGCAGACTGTTTCCCTCAGGACCGGATGACGTTCGTGATGTAACGGGCAACGCAGAGCCAGGAAAGAATTTTGCGCAAGCTTGCTGTAACACTTAGCTGCGTATTAATTAGGACTACTACCCCCAGCAGAGACGCAGTACACTTCAGATGGTCACAGGCAGCCCAAAGATAGTATTTTTCCCAAATTTGTTTGTAAAAGCCCACTGCCTGTATAGACAGTATATCTCTTTCCCTGCCTCACCAGTACTGGCCCTATACTATGTACAAGAACTGCAGACTGTTTCCCTCTGGACGGGATGACGGCGGTGATGTAACGGGCAACGCAGAGCCAGGAAAGAATTTTGCGCAAGCCTGCTGTAACACTTAGCTGCGTAATAATTAGGACTACTACCCCCAGCAGAGACACAGTACACTCAAGACGATCACAGGCAGCCCAAAGATAGTATTTTTTTCCAAATTTGTTTGAAAAAGCCCACTGCCTATATAGACAGTATATCTCTTTCCCTGCCTCACCAGCACTGGCCCTATACTATGTACAAGGACTGCAGACTGAGGACGCAATGCTCTGCACGCCCGATATACAAAAAAAAAAAAAAAAGTGCAACACTGCTCACAGCAGCCTTAACAGTACTGCACACGGTCAGATGTGGCCCTAAGAAGGACCGTTGGGGTTCTTCAAGCCTAAAATCACTCCTAACGCTCTCCCTATAGCAGCTCCAGCACCAGCAGCACTGTCCCTGAGCTATGTCAGAATGCATCTGTGGCGAGCCGCGGGAGGGGCCGATTTTTATACTCGGGTGACACCTGATCTCCCCAGCCACTCACTGCAGGGGGGTGGTATAGGGTTTGAACGTCGCAGGGGGAAGTTGTAATGCCTTCCCTGTCTTTCTCTTGGCCAGAAAAGCGCGCTAACGTCTCAGAGATGAAAGTGAAAGTAACCCGAACATCGCGTGGTGCTCGCCTCTAGTAACGAGCATCTCGAACACGCTAATACTCGAACGAGCATCAAGCTCGGACGAGTACGCTCGCTCATCTCTACTCCTGGGTGCTTGATTTTTTTGAAGAGTGTATTATATTGTCCCAATGCATCTATAATGTAAAACGTAACTTTGCAGTACATCTTAACTAAAACTTTACTATCGTTTTCTGTGTTTTACTTATCTTTTACTTCTTTTCTATCTTTTGCCTCATACAATTGACTAATATCACTCCTTTGGTTTCGTTACACTTTGTCCTCAGTCTATTCCGGTTCAGGTTGTAGCATGAGCAGAGGGAAAAACATATGAAGTAATGTCTACATATGGTGCAAAGCTCATATTTCATTGCTTTATTGAGGGTTGTATTGCCCAATATGTTAAGCGTATAGTCTGTAAGGGGGATGAGAAAGTTAACCTTGTGTAGTCGGGTAAGCACAATAATTGTTATTGTTCATGTAGACAGATGGCGTAGTAGGCTAATGTTCAATGTGAAAAGTGATACAGGTACTTAGCTTTATTAGGAGTAATACAATAGTTACAGATGACTATTGAGTAACAGTTAACGTTTATTGCATAATCAGTGAGGTATATGGTACATAAATCAGTTGTGTAATGCACATTAACAATAAAACAGTTTTTTTTGTGTGTTCTCCATGAACTTTCCGTGAGTGGTCTCCATTCCAGTGTGCTGCCGCTCTAAGGTTCATAATAAGGCACCATGATGGGCAGGACATATGCATCTGATGGACAAATGGTAGAGGAGATTTCTTCTAAAAGGATGGTGCCTACGTTTAACACAAAAGTCGGGGTGTGACACATGTGTGTATTCATTGTTGTCACTGAGATGTAGAGAGCAAGCAAGCTGCAGAGCGCTGTGCATGGACGAACATAAGCTGTAGCCATTAGCTGTGAGGCTGAGTGCAGCCTGAATGTGTGCTCTATACAAGCCCCAAATATTTCGATTTGTGCAAATAAGAGTGGTCCAACCAGCCTGGACTTTTAGGTTGGGGAGCTGCAGTTGTCGATTTGTAGAATAATTCCAGAAAGAGAGAATGCCATTGAAAAATGTTGAGAATTTCCACAGAGTCTCGCCAGGCCTGCTAAGTAACTAAGAGACTATGAATTTACAAAGAGACTGTGAATATACTAAGAAGTTGTGAATTAATACAGAGATTGAGACTTGATTTCACAAGGGCTGGCAAGGTGATACAATGTTGCCAATGTTGCCAGAGATTCACAAGTTTGTATTGTTGAGTTCTATAGATTAACTTTTGCAACGTTCTGAAACTATGTGCCAAGTTAAGATGACTGTACAGGTAATTCAGTTGCCAGGTAAATACTGTATTGTTTACTGCAGTGTGTGCTCCACCTCATCTGTAACCCCCCCCCCCCCCCCCATTGGTCACCTGGTAGACAATGTCAAGTCATATCATGGCTCATTACTTTCTTTACCATATATATCGGCCATGTCAGCTCATGGTTGAAAGTCCATGGGGCTTGTATTGTTCTCATTATTCCTATGATTGTAGGTTTACTAAATGTTCCCCATCTACCTTGCAAATTATTCATTTTCCCCAAACAGTGAAGACTTAGTGAAGACCTAGAGTTAGAGAAGAAAACTGACAAGATGAGAATCTTCCACTAAGGATATTAGGGCAGATTTATTAATGTCTAATACTAGACAATGCAAACGTAAATTAGACAAATTTAAATTTTGCTGGATTTATCAAGGGACTGCTGCCTCTCATTGGCTCAGCGGGACCAATCAGATTGGTCCCTGCGCTGAGCAAATGAGAGGCAGCAGTCACTCACCCACTCATAAATTCATGAATGGGTGTGTGAGTGAGATCTGCCTCTGATTGGTCAGGCTGTGACCAATCAGAGGCAGCTCATTCAGCAGGCGGGGATTTTAAATCCCCGGCTGCTGAATAATACTCACAGCTGTTCAGAGCAGTTCAGGAGGATTGCCGCCGGCCGCGCTGAACTCCGTCTGCCGGGACCAGGTGAGTATATATATATTTTTTTATTTTTACACATTTCTGGATAAATTGCAGGGAAGGGCTTATATATTTAAGCCCTTCCCGACAATTCATCCCGCGATCGCCGGCAGCCCATTGCTTTCAATGGAGCCGGCTGTATTGCCGGCTCCATTGAATTCAATGGGCTAACATCATTCTCCTCTGCCACAGCTGTTACAGCTGTGGCAGAGGAGAACGATCTTTATGCTGACCGGGGGGGGGGGGGGGTGTCTCACTCTTGCCACTATTGTGGCTTAATAGTGGGACCTGGGAACTTGAGATGCAGCCCAACATGTAGCCCCTCGCCTGCCCTATCCGTTTCTGTGTCGTTCTCATCACTTTCTTGAATTTCCCAGATTTTCACAAATGAAAACCTTAGCGAGCATCGGCGATATACAAAAATGCTCGAGCCGCCCATTGACTTCAATGGGGTTCGTTACTCGAAACGAACCCTCAAGCATCACTGAAAGTTCGACTCGAGTAACGAGCACCCGAGCATTTTGGTGCTCGCTCATCTCTATTCATAATCCCTAAAAGCAAATGCATAGTGAAGAAGATGTAAGTGAGAAGAAGTAAATTAGTATAAGTACATGTGCATTGGGAAGACAAATAAAAATAAATGTTTCTTTGTTCTTCCTATCCATGATTAAAGGACATTGCTTGAATTTCCGTATGTTGGAGGCGTCATCCAGTGATCATAAACTCAATAAATATTACCAGTAACCTTTCAAGTGTCTGGCCAATATTCATCTCATTGTTGGTTACCAACTGTGGACTTAAAAGCATATATCCAAGTCAACTACTATAGGCCAATTAAGAGATCATTATTGAAATTCATAATGAATTTTGCCAATTTCCATTAATTGCTTATTATCCACACCGAATCAATCTGTGTAAAAGATAACGTCAAATCATGTTGCCACATACCTCAGATTCAATTAAAGATTACGCATTCTAATGGAATTATAATTTAATACAAATCAGTTGGAATGGATTCATGAAAACAGATGGTCAGATTCGAAGACTGTGTTATTCCTGAGGATTCATCACATTTAGAAAGCTATAACATAGTACAAACTCTTATCACTGGGGAATGCATAAAGTGCAAAACAGGAATGCCCATTTATGTTTTGGTATGTCTATGCTCAAAACTGTAAGTGGGCCTGACCTCACAAAAATATGTCTAGTAACATACAGTCTTCTATTGTCTTGGCCAGTAGGGCTGAACAACAAGGGAAGACTCTTCTGTGGCAATGCATGTTTTGAAATTCCTCCAGGGAACCCCTAATGACCTGGAAAAAAAGTCACTATCAATACATGGCTGGGATCCTACGCCCACTCTTTTTTTTTTTCTACGCTCACTCTTTCATGTAAATAATCTAGGTGGAGCTTCATTCGGACATGGCTAACTGTTTAGGGTTTAATTTATGTGGTTTTGTGTCCCAACATTAAAATTCTTCATTTTCTTGGGTAGATGTTATTTTTTCACCCAGGTACTGTATATATGGGCTACCACAGTCTTCATGCTCTTTCCCATCTTTCACCAGCTGTAGAGGGTGAAAGTTGTTTTTTTTCTCTCTCCCTTGATTGTATACACCTTTATTCATAAGAGAACTTACCACCTGTGTAGCCATTTCGGCTGCACAGGGGCCCAGAGGAGAAGGAGGTCCTGCAGCCTTATGGTCAAGTTGACTCACTGCCAGGCCCACCTTCCTCTGAAACTCCAGCCAAGGTGTAGGAAATAACTCCATCTAGTAGCGGTTTCTTCATGACACACAAGATTGACACATGCTACTCTGTACAGCGCATACCTGGTTTCTTTCCCCAGCTCTGAGTATAGTGTGTTGTGAGCCAGAGAGGGGAGTCTAACATGAGATGTACAGAGTGACATCCGGTAGTCCTCTGTGTCAGGACTGGGATGCTGCCAGATGCAGTTACTAGGACCTGGCGATAGGACAGGCTTAGCATTACTATTTATTGAGGCCACAGTGGGGAGCAATATTTATTGATTAAGGCCACAAAGTGGAGCGTTATTTATTGAATGGGGCCACAGAAAGGAGCACTATTGAGTGGGGCCACAGAGGGGATCGCTATTATTCACTGAAACACATTCCCCTTAATAAGTTGTAAGAATGAATAAAAATGTCATGCCTCAGTGTCTGTAACGTTTATCAATTGGATTGACTATTAATGGCTATGAACGATGTTATATACTATATATATCATTATTATATCATTATTATTAGAACCATAGATCTGAGTCTAAAACAAACATTGTCATTGCATTTCTCGCAAAAGAGGGGTGTGCATCTAATGAAATCCATAATTATGCACAAGTGATGATTACTGACTTGGGGAATCATAAAGTTTGTGCTAAGTGGCTTCCCAAGCAATTGACAGTTGACAATCGGAGGAGGTGGGTGGAGGTCTGCCAAGAACTCCTGGATGCCTTTGAAGTTGTGGAATAGGACTTCTTCAAAAATGTGGTCAATGGGGACAAGATATGGGCATACCTATATGACCAGGAGAGTAAGCTTCAATTTAAGGAATAGACCCACAGTGGTTCTCCATTCTGAAAAAGTTCTGCCAGATCAACACACAAGCAAACTCCTTAATCTCTTCAAACTGCATTTCATATTTGGGTTCAGTCATGGTGTAAATGTATTGCATGTACTGGTGACCATCTTTGTCACAACGTGCCACTGCTGCCCGCCACGCTCACCTGCTGCTAGGGCTGCTGTGGGTTCCTTCTGTCATCTATACCCTGCATGCTACTCTCACTCCTGTACTCGCTACCAGGTCTCTGCTTGTAGGGTTCATGTGTGCTCCCATCCATTCTATTAAAGGGAATCTGTCGACTATCTGTCAGTTAAATCAAGCCATTGGGCAGTGAAAGTAGGAAAAGAAAGAGAGCATTGAAGTATTGAAATCTCTGCATTACTGCCATCATCAAGTATACATTGTAATTGTACTTGTGAAACAGCTTAGTAAACCTGAGTGCTCCCAGTTTTATTATTACAAGCTACCGGACTCGTCTCATTTACTTCTTCGGCATTTCATCCCGAGAGACCCGGAAAGGAGTACTGGCTTCACCCGTGACAGCAACAGATTTGTCTGTTACACGTACCACGGTACGTTCTTTAGGCCACAGCACAACCCCTGAGCAGATCACCCTTATTGCCGCTGTTGGGAGGGATCACAGAGCCACCCATGACAACCCTTCTGCAAACCCCTTACTTTGGCGCGCTCAGCTCGGCCGTTGTAGAGGCATTACCTTTTGATTGTCCCTCGTATGCTTACTGCATTGATCATATTTTCAGTATTTGTAATTTATCATACATCTATGTACTAGCTACAGATTTGTCTCTTGCAGTTTGTGGGTTTTGTAGTGCAATTATACAGTATTTCCATGGAACAGAAGAAATGTCTTTAAATGTTCTCCCCCTTACAAAATTTGTTGCTATTTTAAGTTATTCTTCTTTTTGATTTGTAGATCTCATAAGACCACAAATACCCTAGGGAGGTCCTGCGATCTCAAGCGGAACCATTGTTTTAATAAATGTAATACTTTGTTACATTCTTCTCTATAACTGGACTGTGGATACTAGATATAAATATATCTGTGTTTTAATACAGTTATCCAGTATTAATAAAGTCTTAACCCCTTGAGGACCAGGCTGTTTTGTACCTTGAGGTTTTTTTTTTGTACCTTGAGGTTTTTTTTTCTTTTAGCTACAGAAATTATTTTCGCTGCGTTTTCTTTCCCTGACATATAGGGCTATTTTTTAAATATCTTTTTCACTTACTTTTTTTTCAGTTTTTTAGTTTTATTGGGGGTAAAAAGCTAAAAAAAATCATTTAAAAAAAAAATATTTATAGTTATTTTTTTTTATATATTAGTATATTTACTCTAAAATAAAGTACGGGAATTGGTTCCTAATTTTGTTTCGGACGTTTTGATATATAATATGTATGGTTTTGGATTACAGGGAGCTTATAGCGACAGTTTTGGTTGGCGTCGGCTTTGGGTTATCTTTCTTATGTATATATTGTTCTATTCTGTAATTTTTTTTAAACTTATTTGTGTAATTATTTTTTTTACTATCTATGTCCCTCATGACATCAAATAAGACCTCCTGGGGGAAATTCACATGTTTATGTTTTTTTTTTATTTGACATTTTCCCACTGTAGGTGGGGCATCCATAGGAGCCTCAGTTACAGGGAGAAACATCCCCTGTAGTGACAATAGTCACTGACAGAGCTGATCACGGTCTGCTGGGACCTTGTAGCTCTGCTGTGCCAGAGGTCACCTGGTGGTCACTGACTGCCAGCTCGCGTAGTGGAAGAAAGATTTCCACTTTCACTCATTAGTACGTAGCGCTCATTGAGCACTGTGTACTAAATAATGGAAGAGACAGAAATGGTTAAAACCCACTTCTCCCTTCTCCTCTGGGTTATCAGCAGTTACGAACAGCTGCCGACCCATCCTGCTTCTGATTGATTGCTGAAGCAGGAGGCTTTAAACCCCGCCGTAATTTTACATTTGGCTGCGCTTCACTGGTCACATTTAATTGACATATAGATCTACAGTATATCATTGTCAATGTCTGATCTTCCATCAGTATTGTCATCTTCCAATTACATATCAAATTTCCTGGAGGAGCATTTTTTGGCTTATGTTTAAGTAATCATTTAACCCCTTGAGAGTCGGGTTTCTTACCCCCCTGTCAGACCCACCAGGGCAGGTTTTTTTAAATGGGCCAATCATTTAACTTCAACTAATTTTCCAGTCGCGTTCCAAGAGCCATAACTTTTTCATTTTTCCATTGACACGGCCATATGAGGGCTTGTTTTTTGCGGGAGAAGTTGTACTTTTTGATGGCATCATTTTTGTGTATATATAATGTATTGCATAAGTTTTGTAAAAAAATTTGTAGGGAGATTGGGGAAGAAAAAGAAATTCTGCCATTTGTTTTTTGGATTTCATGTTTACGGCGTTCAGCATGCAGAATAAATAATGTGATAGCACGATTCCGGCGATCCCAAGTTTATACAGTTTTTTTTATGTTTTGCTATTTTTGTACATTTAAAACATTTTTTTCTTAAAGGTTTGCTTTTGTGTCGCTACATTCCAAGAGCTGTATTAATGTTATTTTCCCATTACCAGAGCCCCAGAAGGGCCTGCTTTTGCCGTATGAACTCCAGTCTTCATTTATCTAATTTTTAGGAACATGTAAAATTTGGATCGCTTTTTATTCCATTTTTTCTAGTGGCAAAATTAACAAAATCTGTAATTCTGGCATGTTTTTTATTTTTATTTTCCACTACATTCTCTGAGCAGTATAAATAATGTATTGAAGTAATTCTACAGGCCGGTACGATTATGCCAATACCAAATTGTAAGAGTTATTTTTCTTTTTCATGACTTTTTCACACTTTAAAAAAAAAAAAAAGAAAGTAATGGAAGTTTAAATCACCCTCCTTTTGCCATATCTATAATAAAAAAAATCTAAATCATTAAAGAAAATACATATTTGGTATCACCGCGTCCGTAAATATCTGATCTATCAAAGTGGTGCATTATTTACCCCGCACGGTGAACGCAGTCCGAAAAAATATAAAGAACGCCACAAATGCACTTTTTCAGTCACCCTGTCTCCCAGAAAAAATGCAATAAAAAGCTAACAAAAAGTCGTATGTATTCCAAAATGGCACCAACGTTAACTACAGGACATCCCGCAAAAAATGAGCCCTTGCTCAAGTATGTCAATGGAAAAATAAAAAAGTTATTGCGCGCAGAAGATGCAGCAGAAAATAATTGAAAAAAATTAAATGTCTTTGAAAAAAAATACAAGTGCTACAGCAAAAAAAGCTATACAAGTTTGGTATCGTTGTAATTGTACCGACCCATAGAATAAAGTTATCAGGTCATTTTTGTTGCAGTTTGTGCGCCGTAGAAACAAAACGCACTGAAGGATAGTGCCATGTCATTTTTCTTTTATTTTACTCCACTTAGAATTTTGTAAAAGTTTTTCAGTACATTATATGGTACTTTAAATAGCACCATTGAAAAATACAACTCGTTCCGCAAAAAACAAGCCCTCATGCAGCGACGTCGATGAATAAATAAAGGAGTTACGATTTTTTAAACGTGGGAAGGAAAAAAAGAAAAAGGGGGCCGTATCATTAAGGGGTTAAATAACTTCCTTCTCTGGGTCATTATAACGCAGGGATACCAAATGTGTAATTTTTTTTTACATTTTTTACAAAGTAAAGGGAGACAAGTGTTTTTATTTTTATTTATTTTATTTTTAAAATTTTTAACTTTTTTTTTTTTTTAGTTTTTTTTTTCACAGAGACCCATCAGAACCCCCTGATAACATTCCGAGGGGGTCCGATGGTGACAGCCCTTTACATGCTGCAGTCACATAGACTGCAGCATGTAAAGGGTTAACACAGCAGAGATCAGAGGTTTTCTCTGATCTCTGCTGTAAGAGCTGGTGCCTGGCTGTCCTCTGACAGTCAAGCACCAGCTCTCCCTGCCACAGAGACCATCAGCTTTCTTTTGAGAAGCCAATGGTCTCTATGGCAACCTGTAAAAAAAGCAGGACTTTAGAAGCAGGAGATTGCCGACACATCGGCGATATCTTCCTGCTTCTGTTTTTCAATGTCCTGCTTTGTTCTCTGTGGGACTGTGCAGGCAGAGCACAATGCCACAGCTTGTGCAGTTGTGCTCTGCAGCTCCCATAGTGATACATAGCCCGGAAATCTTCCGGGCTATATCGCTATTAGCAGTGGAGCTCGTCCCGGAAAATTGCCGGGAGTGCCACTCAAGGGGTTAATTTAGGTGATACTCAAAGGGTCATAAATGAGGTATGCCAAATTCAACAGTGCATCGGAGAAGAGTGCAGTGTGAAACAGTCAAGTGGCGTTTTAAGATTTGCTCCTTCCTCCGAAGTTCTTTAATGAGTAAAAAGCATATATAGAAAAACACTGTAGAAGAAACTGATCATGAGCCGACACCGCCAGGCTATCACTCAATCATCTATTGACAGATGGGTTGGGTTTTCCCAACTCAGTAATAGTCATGAAAATATTCTAAAATGACAGCGGCTGGAGAAGGAAGGTGGGAGGGAGTGTAGCAGCGTGACTGATAAACTCTCTCCCTCTTCTCTCCTCCTCTCTGGCTGATTCCAATGGGAGGAGTGGGACGGGACGGAGCTAAGCACCGCCGTGTCCAGCCTCCTCCCAATGCTGGCTGCGGACAAGGGGTAGGATGGCGGCCATGTCAGCTGAACGGGCCTATATTAGATTTATGTGCCCGTTTGCGAGGTTTTACACCTCACATCGTAGCATATAGCTGCCGATATACACTAGTGGAAATAAAGCCTTAGTCCCAATAATGAACCATAATAGACCCTGAAATAAAATTATGTGTAAACCACTATTACAGGTCACTCTTACAGCTTATGAGTCTACCTGGTTGGTGCTCTCCTGATATTCCTATAAAGGGATGGCATATTGTTAGGGTAGGTCAACACTTTATGATCTGTTGCTATTCGACCTCTGGGACCTCCAGTGATCCTCAGATTCTAAAGTTCTATATGTGCTATTTTTATGCACAAATTCGTAGAAAAATGGAGCATGTTGTGCATTTTTTGATTGAATGGATTGCTCGCGCAAAATACACGTGAACGAATACATTGAAATCAGTGAGTTCTATTCACTGCATATTGTACGTGTAAATTTGGCGAGCGTAAAATGGTGTACATATAGATTTTCTGGTGCATAAAAAACGCCAGCCAGAAAAGATAGTTCTTGACCTATCTTCTGTCCGGAATACACCTATGGAAGCCTATGAGAGCTGTGGGAAAAGGGAGGTGGGAGGGAGTTTAGCAGCGGCTCTGTTAAACTCCCTCACCCCCTCCGCCCATTGCCTGCTGTCGGCAAAGGGAGGGGGAAGACCGGGGTGGGAGATTAGCACACTAGCTCCTGCTTCGTCTCGCCACCTCCCATTGCAGGCAGCTGGCAAGGGCTAGAGAGTGGGCGGAAGTTTAGCACACTAGCTCCCGCCCCATCCTGCCCCTTCCATTTTCCATCAGCCAGGAAGAGACGGGGAGGTGCAGGGCAGCTAATTCTCTCCCCCGACCCAACGGTATCCTAGGATGTGGCGTATATATGCGGCAGGCCCGGTCTTCTGAACAGGCATTAAAATGTTCATGGCTGCCTCTTGTCCATGTAATTTTCAGCCTGCTATGGTCATGATGTCTGTGTGAAGGAGCCCTAAAAGATATACTTTACAGCAACCTCATGGGCTATTCATACAATGGACAGAAGAGGGCCAATTAACATCTATGGCAGCCTATTCTAGGTATGCTCTCTGAGCTGTGCAGAGGCTGTTATGCAGGGAGGGGGAAGAGGTGAGCTGTGATCATCACCTATTGTGAATGGTGGATTCTGTGTTATCTATATATAAGTGTTACATTGCATTTTAATCCTCCCTGTGTTAATAAGGACTACTACTACTATGAAGTTTCCTCCCCAGAACAGATAGTTTCAGATTATTATTAGGCTTAGCGGTCGGTGTGAAAACTGCAGGATTTTATTTTTAAATATAGATCCTGATATCGTAAAGAATCAAAAAATTCTTTAAAAATATGCTTAACATAAAAATGTGATTTATAGGTCATTTTCTGACACATTCCCTTTAAAGAAACTATTTAGCTGAAGGGAATAGTGCCGTGAATAGTGCCGTGATGCAACAATTAACTCATACACATGTCTCAACCTTTTAACCAACATCTGGAACACGTTCACAGACTGGTGTAATGGGAACCAGGGGTCTTGACCTGCGGTAGAAAGTATCCAAAATGAAGAGTATGTGTGAGTACGAGTCTGTAATAGATGTGCACATGTATACATCTCTATCCTCGTAAATGTCAGCAGTAACAGTTGAGATAAATGGGATAAATCAGAGGTGCAATTTGGTGCCCCTGGGTCCTGATGGAAATTCTGTAACAGGGCCCTGGTCTACCCTATGCCCTTTATAATACTGGTGTCTTCCTATGTAGCAGAGGGGTCTTTGGGACTACTCAGGCCTGGTTGCAACTTCTATCTCTGCACCTTTCTATACAGGGGGACTAGCCATAGTTCTACTGGGGGAAATCCAGTTAGGCTGGTCAAGTCATGGCCGGTCTAGTCAGGCTGGGCTGAGGTCAGCACTGGGGTGGGCTACAGCTGAATTAGGGTTGATGCAAAGTGAACGACACACTTTTATTCTAGCTCCTGTCTCATCATCAGTCAATTGTGGTGTTTCTTCTAATTAAAACATCTCTGCTTCCTTTTTGATGCCATAAAGAACTGAACTGGTGCAATTGTGCACCGGACTTAGCTTATCCAAGTCCAGAAAAACAAGTAGCGAACAGATGACATCTCAAAGCACAGATCTGGCACCAGCTAATACTACTGTTGGCCCCCTATACTAGTAATTTGGACCCACCTACATGAGGCCACATTTAGATTTTTTGCCAGGGCCATTCAAAGTTCGCAATCCGCCCCTGTCTATAATTATGCCCTTGGGATACAGTAAGACATGTTATTCTCTAATTGTGGACCAATAAACATGTTTAGACAAAACAAGCATGTGGATAATTGCAGATGTCTGGAACCTTTAAGAAATGTTCGATGACTGAGGACAGGTTACCCTTGTTTTGTATGGAGAAGCTTTGTCTCATATGTTCTTCACTAAAGAAATGTCTTCCTCAGTCAACACCCCTAACTACAAATACACTACTGGCCCTTTAAGACCTAAAAATAATGGTCCTTTTACATAGGCCAATTATAATTCCCAAGTGTTCCATTGAATGCTCATTTCTCCATCAATCGGGCCATGTAAAGGGATCAACAATTAGCCAACAAACGAGCAAACACTCTTTCGCCAGCTGATCGACTCATTTATGCAAGCTAATTGGCAGAACAAGGAGATGTCCAGCTGGCCTTTGGGGGCGAACGATTGTGTTAGCAATCGTTCATTCCCATAAGCCGATTCTCAGTCCATGTAAAAGAAAATGAAACAAGCTCCGATTGACACACATGCTGATTGACCCTTCTTACATTAGGCTGAGAAATTGTCACATGTCAAAGGACCATTAGTTCTAAGGGGAATGCCCTGGGGACATTACTATAGACAATTTGTTAGTGCTATGTTAAATGGAGAGTATATACTGTATATTTGTCCGTACATTTGGAGCTATTATAGCACTATGTGAAGAAATGGGTCAGGGCCGCTGGCATAACTATAGGGGATGCAGTTGCACCCGGGCCCAGGAGCCTTGGGGGGCCCATAAGCTTAATCCTATGAATAAAGCATTATAGTTGGGGGCCCTGCTACAGGCTTTGCAGTGGGGCCCAGGAGCTTCAAGTTATGCCTCTGCATTAAGGGGTTAAGAGAAGTTGGGGGTCCCCAAGATAACCTTTTGCACCTGGGCCCATGAGCCTTTAGCTATATTCCTGATCAGGGCTGAGCTAGAAGAAGATCAGCGGTAGCAGTTGTAGCATAAAATCATGTGACAAGTTTTCAGTATGAATCCACATTAGACGGCGATCTAATTGACTTCCAACAAGGCCTGGTCAACGATGCTTGACTAGCCAGGGATCAAGCATATATATTAATGTAGGCAGATAGATGTAATTATAAGAGTATTATGTATGCTACACAGTCCCTTAGCTGGAGATAATGATATAATTGTCCACTTTCACTCTTTTGGTTGTTTCAGGTGTATTTAACCATTTTTATTACATTTTTGTAGACTTTGTATGTATGTTTTTGCATTCTCCTGTATATTGAGCTGCATTCCTTCAGACCTCCATTGGTTTTATAGTGTCTGCTTGACGTACGCGCCGTGAAAGATTCCGGGACATATGTGAAAGCTACCCAAAGGCAGGCATTCTTCCAACGGGCTTGTATGCATTAGTATACCTTCTTTCTCTGCTGTATGGAATAGCTCACTCGGTTGCACTATACCATACAGAGGCATGCAATGAGAAACGTGTACGATACACGCAGTATACCTTAACATGGGAGCCTATGGGTGACGGATGCCACCAATTACAAGCTGTTTCCTGTCTTTTAGTTTTTCAGCTCAGTTCAGGAAGATCTCATTTTCTTTTTGACACAACAGGAGTCATTCATTAACTGTAAAGTTTGGACAGCCTTTTAGTTTCTGCTGCTGTTGTGCTAAGGAGCATTAACATCTGGAACAAATGTCTAGAAAGTGGCGTAACACTTTATATATGTCCTGGAAGCCCAGCTGGAGGGGAACACGTGTGAAAAAATAGCCCGTGGCAGATGATTGTTTTGCTACATATAACTGGAGTAGTATGATTATAATTAGAGATGAGCGAGCACCAAAATGCTCGGGTGCTCGTTACTCGGGACGAAATTTTCGCGATGCTCGAGGGTTCGTTTCGAGTAACGAACCCCATTGAAGTCAATGGGCGACCCGAGCATTTTTGTATATCGCCGATGCTCGCTAAGGTTTTCATTTGTGAAAATCTGGGCAATTCAAGAAAGTGATGGGAACGACACAGCAACGGATAGGGCAGGCGAGGGGCTACATGTTGGGCTGCATCTCAAGCTCCCAGGTCCCACTATTAAGCCACAATAGCGGCAAGAGTGGGCCCCCCCCTCCCAACAACTTTTACTTCTGAAAAGCCCTCATTAGCAATGCATACCTTAGCTAAGCACCACACTACCTCCAACAAAGCACAATCACTGCCTGCATGACACTCCGCTGCCACTTCTCCTGGGTTACATGCTGTCCAACCCCCCCCCCCCCCGCAAGACCCAGTGTCCACAGCGCACACCAAAGTGTCCCTGAGCAGTGTCCCACACGATGGCCTCATAGCCACACCACCTTCATGTCTATTTATAAGTGCGTCTGCCATGAGGAGGAACCGCAGGCACACACTGCAGAGGGTTGGCACGGCTAGGCAGCGACCCTCTTTAAAAGGGGCGGGGCGATAGCCCACAATGCTGTACAGAAGCAATGAGAAATATAATCCTGTGCCACCGCCATCAGGAGCTGTACACGTGGGCATAGCAATGGGGAACCTATGTGCCACACACTATTCATTCTGTCAAGGTGTCTGCATGCCCCAGTCAGACCGCGGTTTTTTATAAATAGTCACAGGCAGGTACAACTCCGCAATGGGAATTCCGTGTGCACCCACAGCATGGGTGGCTCCCTGGAACCCACCGGCTGTACATAAATGTATCCCATTGCAGTGCCCATCACAGCTGAGGTAACGTCCGATTAAATGCAGGTGGTCTTCGGCCAAGACTGTATGCCCCAGTCAGACCGGGGTTTTTAATTCATAGACACAGGCAGGTACAACTCCCTATTGTGAAGTCCCTGTGGACCGACAGCATGGGTGGGTGCCAGGAAGCCACCGGCGGTACATAAATATATCCCATTGCATCGCCCATCACAGCTGAGGTAATGTCATGTTTAATGCAGGTGGGCTTCGGCCCACACTGCATGCCCCAGTCAGACTGGGGTTCTTTAGAAGTGGACACATGCAGTTACAACTCCCTGTGGAGCGACAGAATGTGTGGCTCCCTGGAACCCACCTGCTGTACATAAATGTATCCCATTGCAGTGCCCATCACAGCTGATGTAACGTCAGCTTTAATGCAGGTGGGCAAAAAATTAATTGGATTACACTGTAGGCGAGGGCCCCAAAAAATTGGTGTACCAACAGTACTAATGTACCTCAGAAAAATTGCCCATGCCCAACCAAGAGGGCAGGTGAAACCCATTAATCGCTTTGGTTAATGTGGCTTCATTTGTAACTAGGCCTGGAGGCAGCCCAGCTAAAATAAAAATTGGTTGAGGTGAAAGTTTCAACTCTTTAATGAGCATTGAAACGTATAAAAATTGTTTACAAAAATTATTTGACTGAGCCTTGTGGGCCTAAGAAAAATTGCCCGTTCGGCGTGATTACGTCAGGTTTCAGGAGGAGGAGCAGGAGGAGAAGGATGAATATTATACACAGATTGATGAAGCTAAAAGGTCCACGTTTTTGATGGTGATAGAGAACGATACTTACATCCGCGGGTGCAGCCTACGTATTGCTTAGGTATCGCTGCTGTCCGCTGGTGGAGAAGAGAAGTCTGGGGAAATCCAGGCTTTGTTCAACTTGATGAGTGTAAGCCTGTCGGCACTGTCGGTTGACAGGCGGGTACGCTTATCTGTGATGATTCCCCCAGCCGCACTAAACACCCTCTCTGACAAGACGCCAGCCGCAGGACAAGCAAGCACCTCCAGGGCATACAGCGCGAGTTCAGGCCATGTGTCCAGCTTCGACACCCAGTAGTTGTAGGGGGCAGAGGCGTCACGGAGGACGGTCGTGCGATCGGCTACGTACTCCCTCACCATCCTTTTACAGTGCTCCCGCCGACTCAGCCTTGACTGGGGAGCGGTGACAGTCTTGCTGGGGAGCCAGAAAGCTGTCAAAGGCCTTAGACAGTGTTCCCCTGCCTGTGCTGTACATGCTGCCTGATCTCTGCGCCTCCCCTGCTACCTGGCCCTCGGAACTGCACCGTCTGCCACTAGCGCTGTCGGATGGGAATGTTACCATCAGTTTGTCCGCCAGGGTCCTGTGGTATAGCATCACTCTCGAACCCCTTTCCTCTTCGGGTATGAGAGTGGAAAGGTTCTCCTTATACCGTGGGTCGAGCAGTGTGTACACCCAGTAATCCGTAGTGGCCAGAATGCGTGTAACGCGAGGGTCACGAGAATGGCATCCTAACATGAAGTCAGCCATGTGTGCCAGGGTACCTGTACGCAACACATGGCTGTCCTCACTAGGAAGATCACTTTCAGGATCCTCCTCCTCCTCCTCCGCCTCCTCCTCCTCAGGCCTTACACGCTGAAAGGATGACAGGCAAGCAGCATGGGTACCCTCAGCAGTGGGCCAAGCTGACTCTTCCCCCTCCTCCTCATCCTCCTCCCCCTTCTCCTCCTCCTCCTCAACACGCTGAGATATAGACAGGAGGGTGCTCTGACTATCCAGCGACATACTGTCTTCCCCCGCCTCTGTTTCCGAGCGCAAAGCGCAAAGCGTCTGCCTTTATGCTTTGCAGGGAACTTCTCAAGAGGCATAGCAGAGGAATGGTGACGCTAATGATTGCAGCATCCCCTGGCCACCGCACTGCCTCTTCCAACCTGCCCTGCTGCTGCACTTGCCTCCCCCTCTGAAGACCTGTCCTCAGTAGGCTTAGCAAACCAGGTGGGGTCAGTCACCTCATTGTCCAGCTGCTCTTCCTCCGAATCCTCTGTGTGCTCCTCCCTCGGACTTACTGCCCTTACTACTACCTGAGTGATAGACAACTGTGTCTCATCGTCATCGTCCTCCTCACCCACTGAAAGCTCTTGAGACAGTTGCCGGAAGTCCCCAGCCTCATCCCCCAGACCCCGGGAACTTTCCAAAGGTTGGTCATCGGTCACGACAAACTCCTCCAGTGGGAGAGGAACCATTGCTGCCCATTCTGGGCAGGGGCCCGGGAACAGTTCCTGGGAGTCTGCCTGCTCCTCAGAATGTGTCATTGTAATGGAGTGAGGAGGCTGGGAGGAAGGAGGAGCAGCAGCCAGAGGATTCAGAGTTGCAGTAGTGGACGGCGCAGAATTCTGGGTGGTCGATAGATTGCTGGATGCACTTTCTGCCATCCACGACAGGACCTGCTCACACTGCTCATTTTCTAATAAAGGTCTACCGCGTGGACCCATTAATTGTGAGATGAATGTGGGGACACCAGAAACGTGCCTCTCTCCTAATCCCGCAGCAGTCGGCTGCGATACACCTGGATCAGGAGCTCGGCCTGTGCCCACACCCTGACTTGGGTCCCCGCGTCCTCGCCCGCGTCCGTGTCCACGTCCTCTAGGCCTACACCTACCCTCCAGCATGCTGTATTAGCAGTAGTGCAGAAACAGAACACTGTAATTACATGTGCCGCTTATTGGCCTGTGGTTGGAGGCTGACTTCTCTTACGGAACGCACAGCAGATCCAGGAAACAATTTTGCGCAAGCCTGCTGTAACGCTTAGCTGCGTATTAATTAGGACTACTACCCCCAGCAGATAGATACTGTAGGCAGCGTATAATATTATGTATACTGTTTCCCTCTGACGGGATGACGGCGCTGATGTAACAGAGACAGCAGAACCAGGAAACAATTTTGCGCAAGGCTGCTGTAACGCTTAGCTGCGTATTAATTAGGACTACTACCCCCAGCAGATAGATACTGTAGGCAGCGTATAATATTATGTATACTGTTTCCCTCTGGTGGGATAACGGCGCTCATGTAACAGACAGCAGATCCAGGAAACAATTTTGCGCAAGCCTGCTGTAACGCTTAGCTGCATATTAATTAGGACTACTACCCCCAGCAGATAGATACTGTAGGCAGCGTATAATATTATGTATACTGTTTCCCTCTGGTGGGATAACGGCGCTGATGTAACAGACAGCAGATCCAGGAAACAATTTTGCGCAAGCCTGCTGTAACGCTTAGCTGCGTATTAATTAGGACTACTACCCCCAGCAGACACGCAGTAAACTGAAGACGGTCACAGGCAGCCCAAATATAGTATTTTTCCCCAATTTTTTGGAAAAAGCCCACTGCCTATATAGCCTGAATATCTCTTTCCCTGCCTCACCAGTACTGCCCCTATACTCTGTACAATGACTGCAGACTGCGGACGCAATGCTCTGCACGGCCGATATACAAAAAAAAAAAATTGTGCAACACTGCAAAAAGCAGCCTCAACAGTATTGCACATGGTTAGATGTGGCCCTAAGAAGGACTGTTGGGGTTCTTGAAGCCTAAAATAACTCCTAACGCTCTCCCTATAGCAGCTCCGGCACCAGCAGCGCTTTCCCTGATCTCTGTCAGAATGCATCTGTGGCGAGCCGCGGGAGGGGACGATTTATATACTCGGGTGACACCTGATCTCGCCAGCCACTCACTGCAGGGGGGTGGTATAGGGCTTGAACGTCGCAGGGGGAAGTTGTAATGCCTTCCCTGTCTTTCTATTGGCCAGAAAAGCGCGCTAACGTCTCAGAGATAAAAGTGAATGTAACTCGAACATCGCGTGGTGCTCGCCTCTAGTAATGAGCATCTCGAACACGCTAATACTCAAACGAGTATCAAGCTCGGACGAGTATGTTCGCTCATCTCTAATTATAATATAGCGTGTATGTTGGATATATGTCATGTGATATTCTGAAAGCCTAGCCGCACTTTATTTATTTCTGTCTATCAAAGACATCAAAACTGTTGGAGTATTTTAGGTAATAGGAATTAAAAAGTTATACCTACATTTCTATTACCTGTACTGTTATGGTTTCGGTCCCATTGATATCCAAAGAAAAATGTAACAGGATCACTGAATTCACCAACAGGACCAGGGCTGGTTTTTGAGGGTGGTAAACTAGTCAGTTGTCCCCATTTGCTAGTGCTTCTCCTTACCTACTCAAGCACTTGATCCCAAGGAGCAACCTGGGAGTGGAAAATGAACATTTACTGCCCTGGACTATCAGGGACTTTACCATCAACCCATTCATAGTCTTAAACCACTGGGGATTTTGTCATTATCTGCTCCTGTATTTAGGCATTATGGGTCAGCATTATTTAGGCATTTGTTGGCAGTTTAACATTTCTTACACAATATGGCCATTTAATGATAAGTGTTATGTGGGCATATATGGTCTATATTATCATTCATGACCTGAAGGTTGTGAGTTCAATCCACGCATGGTTCAGGTAGCTGGCTCAAGATCAACCCATCCTTCTGAGGTTGGTAAAATGAGTACCCAGCTTGGTGGGGGCTAATAAATTAGCTGAAAGTGCTGCGGAATATGTTGGTGCTATACAAATAACATTTATTTATTATTTGGGTATGGAATATCAGTATAGTTTGGGCATTGTGTAGAAGCATTATTCAGCATTTCATAAATACTTGGGATACATGTATAAAACCAACATTTTAACTCTCTAAAATATGATGAATGGGAGCATAATTTGCTTGATGCTCTATATATATTGGGTCAAGAAAGTCTTCAGACCCTTTCAGTTTTTGTACATTTTGTTATGTTGTGGCCTTGTGCAATTAAAAAAAATAATGTTTTTCTCAATCATTCTGCACTCAGTTAATTTTTTTTTAATTTGCACAAGGGCACAACATAACATTAAGGGAAAGCAAGAAAAAAGGTCTGACTTTCCGGACCCACTGGAGGAACTGTTTTTTTTGCAAAAAAAAAAAAAAGGTTAAGTTTAGGCCTTTATGTCGAATTCTCCTGATAGGTAAGAACAAGATAACACTCAATTGGCAATGTGTGGCAATGGCAATATTATACTTGTATATTTTTGCTCTTTCAGATTTGTCACTTGGTACTTGTAGTCTGAACTTCAGGTGTGCCCCCTGCCCTTCTTCTGGTTCCATCTTCTTAGTTTTCTCTGGCTTGTGGCATCCTGACTAGAGTTGAGCGAACGTACTCTGTTCATCAAATCATGTTCGACCCCGCCCCAGCTTTTGGCTCCTCCTCGCTGTGACATGCCTGTTTTGGCTCCTCCTCCACTGCGACGCAGCGCGCGTCATTTGAAATTTTTTTGTGAGAGAAAGAGAGAGAGAGACTCGAATAATGTAGACCCGAGCATTTAGCTGCTCGCTCATCTCTAATCCTGACCATTCTCTCAGTGAAGACACCATACCTGCCTGCAATACCTCCTGGGTGAAGAAAGAGCAAATTCCTTCAGTAGTTAAAGGGGGTCCTATGTCCCCTCTCCTACCGATTGTGGGCTCACTGCACCTCCCGCAGTGAAGAAGAGACAGAATGAAGTAGCCAATAGCTTTCCTTTATGGCAACATTTCATCCATGGTGACCGCAGAAAAACCTTTTAAAGGAACAAATGGAAATAAAATAAGCAAATTATTAGGCCTTCCTGCAGCAAGATCTCCACCTGATGTCTATTAGAATTGTAAGAAGGTGCATTTCCAGACAATATAAGTCTGTGGCCGTGCAGAAATTCACTTGTCCTATGTGAACAAGGGGGATTTGATACCATAATTTATAGACGCACCTCAGACCTTGACTTGTAGTGTACTACAACATGCATTGACTTGTAGTGGGCTGGAACATGGATTGCTGTTGTCTAGTGACTGTATTATGATAGTCTATTGAGTCTTACAATTATAAATGTGTACCTTGTAGAAGTGCCTGGATCTCCAAGGCTAGTGTTATATCCAATAAATCTAATCATTTTGCACTCTGTCAAGTAGGCTCGGTGCCCGTGGAAGACTTCAAAGCAGTCCAAGAAAGAAAGTAAAGCAATCCAGAGAACTCAAATAAATCTTTGCAATGAATATTCCATATTTTTGAATATGTGTGTAAATCCGAGGCATCAGCCTAGTTGTTAGTAATTCATTAGTAGTACAGCCCGAATAAAACACCGGACGTTTCAGTCCATATGACCTTCTCAAGGTGAGCGTTCATGTGTCATCAAGGGGGGGAAATCATGCCCAGACTAATGGAACCCCTGAGCCCCATTACCAAACCTCAATCCCACCGTCTGGCAGAAGTTACTTTCACTATCATTCTCAAGCTGCTCCACTTCACATTACACCGCCTGTTGGGCTATGTGATTCTGTACACAGTAAACCATGACTCTTCCCCTTCGATCCACTGCTTGAAGAACATAGTGAGTGGAACAACGTGATAGTGAAAGTGACTTTTATTGTATGGATGGAGGTTCAGTATTGGGGCTTAAGTGGTTTATAATCTTGAGGACTCACTTTTTACTTTGGAGGGGGGTACACAGTGGGGACTCTAATACTTTGAAAGGGCATCAAGGGGGCTCTATTACTTTGTGGGGGCACAAATAGGGTTTTTCTACTTTATGGGAGTACAGAAGGACCAGTGTTACTTTTTGGGGCACAGAGGCACCACTATTACTTTGTTGGGGCACAGAGGGGCCAGTATTAATTTGAGAGGGCACAAAAGTGCTCTATTACTTTGAGGGGAACAGAGGGTACACTATTACCTTTTGAGCAAAGCAGGGTGTATTAATACTTTTCAGAGGTACATTTTATGACTTTTGGGGGGCACAAAGAGGATTTACAACTTTGTGGAGCATAAAGGGGTATTATTACCGTGGGGTGGGGGATGGGGGGGGGGGGCACAACGGAGATTGCTATTACTGTGGGCACAAAGAAAGCATTATTTCTAGTAGTGAGAACTATGCTAGAATTATTACTATGTGGGGGTACAATTACTTTGTGGCTGGTAGTGGCAGGATGGAGGCAGTGCGCAGAGACAAATCATGGCTGAAATAAATGTCTATCATTGTCTGGACCCAGATACAGAAGTAAAGGGAAAGTGAATGATTCCAGTCAGAGAAGACGTCACTTGTGATGACTGGAGGTAACTACAATGTAATCACTAGTACTGTGTAGAACTGGTATCTGAGTATTATATGGTGATTTCATTATTTTGAGGTATAACATTAAATACCAGCACAGAGCTGCTGTATCTGAGCCTGTCATGCTATAAAAGTTGTCTTATGCCATTTCCTACATATATACTATATAATTTATTTTTTTAAGGGACTGAACATTCATCTTTGAGCTGCTAGTGCTGTATCAATGGTCACTAAAGAGATCCAGTGATGCAGCAGAAGGTTCCAGGTAGACCAAGGCCAACAGCCAAACTGACCTTTTGTCCTAGGGCCCACTAGACTTTAGCAATGCCCCTGACAACTTATGCCCTGGATTTATTCACATGTGTTAAAGAAATACAGAGTATTCATTGTAAAGATTTATTCGGGTGCTTTGGATTTCTTAACCTAGTTTTATATGGCATTATGATGTATGATGTTGGGAATTAGCTTTGCTTGCACAGTATAAATATAATCTCACGCAATAAAATTTCTACAATTGTCTACAAGACGGGAAGTACATCTGACATTGGGATTGGCTTGTCTTTGCAGCACCTCATTGTAAGAAATGCCACTTTCCAAATTCCTCAGTTTTTCTAAGAATTAAAGTTCCAGGTGGGAGTGCATACAAGGGACTTAATGGTCCCCTCCTGTGTATGAGAAGCTTTATCCATATGTGATGTTCCTCAGATGAGGGGTATCGACTCACAGGTTATCATTAACTGATCATGATCCTCCTACAAAAAGTGAGTTCCTGATTCGATATACTTACCCTGCAAAAGAGAGGCTTTAGGAAATAGGCTGTGATTGATAACTGATAGGTTAACAGTTTCCGTCTTGAGCTCCCTCTATGATCCTTGTCCCATAAACCTTTTGCTTCTTCTCTGACCACCTCACATAGTTTTTTCTTCCGTTTCTCATTTGTCGGTTCATTCAGTCTTTTACCCTTTGGTCTTGCAGTATATAACCCCTTTACACCCAAACCAAGATGCCCACGGTAGCAGTTCCCCCTGACCTAAGTGACCCTTGACCAATTTTTCATTGTTGGTGGGACCTTCATAATGAAACAGGTGGATATTGCCCAACATAACAGGATGAAAGGTACTCTTCAGGTATAGATGCTGTGTAACTAAGAGCCATATCATTGTCCCCATTTAGGGATGCCCTTGCTATCATGTCCATGGCTGACACTAGCTAAAGATAAGATAGTTGCACGATTGACGTGCCATTGTCCATGACTGAGCAGGTGTTGGACCAGATGACCCTGGAGGTCCCTTCCAACTCTACGATTCTATGATCGGGAACCACACAGTGACTCGAGAAAGAAATGAGATACAAAATGTAACTTTTACTTCAATAAGTCAAGCAACGGCTAGGTACAGATATTGTTTTTGTCATGATTCCTGTTTTATGGCTGACAGTATGGTGCGGTAAAAAATTCTATGGCCAATTCGGCTTCTGGCAACTTGTATCTCAGCCATAGCAGACATGTCCAATAAAGACTGCTGTGTCTGGGATACATTGCTTTTGATAGCACTCACTCCTCTCTCTGCTCTACCGTATGTATTTTTCGTCACCTGATCTACACCCAGCAACCTGAATCGCTATCTCTCTGAACATCCCTTACACAAGGAAACTTTGCTACAATGGTTGCCAGCATACCTTTGTACACCACCAGCCATTCACAAGTCATTTGCTGCCTTATATTCCCTTAAAGATACAGCAGCAGATGTATCATATAAAAGGCTAACCAGTTACTAAATGATAGACAAATAAAATTCAACTAAAATAAATGCAATTAAACTGCTAGTGTGACGCCTTAAGGAGGGCACGAAAATTCAAAGAAGCAAGAATAGGAAAATAATTTAGCTTTGCTGCAGTGATGTACAAATAGATGTAAAGGGGTCCCATAGCAAGATTAAAATAGGGCGATAACAATTTATACCACGAGTCCCCTAACTACCTGGGACAGGATGGCTTGGTGCTTGTGGTTAAGGAAGGCCAAGCTATCACTCTGAAATATAAACTACACATTTGAGAAGAAAAGTGAAAAATTTGTGTAAGTTCAAGTAACTTTAACCTCTTAAGTACCAAGTGCAGGAAATTTATGGTGCTTGTTCCTGGGCTTTAATCCCGGACGATAGCAAAAGTACGGTGCAGGATTAAAGCTTCTGCTCCTGCAATAAAGCAGGTCAGGTCTGTTATGGATTATGGATTGTGGATCCAATGGACCAACCAACTAAGCCTAGACCAGTCCTGGAGTAGTTGCCAGCTGACTCCTTGGATAGAGGGACTGTTGCCAGGAAAAGGGAAACAGAATCATGGCTGCAGAGGGAATGGCAGATCCCTATCTACAAGCAAGACGATCAACCCGATAAGGGCGGCCCCGCGCTGGAACCTCGGGTCTGACTATCCCTGATGGGGTAGCAGACACAGGGACTGGCAAAAGACAGAGGAGCACACAGTTGCAGGACAGGGCAAGGGCAAACCATAAACACGAATGGGGACTGACAGAAAACAAACATACAGACAAATGCAGAGCTCAGACAGCATAAACAGAATCTGGATACAAACTCAGGACCACAGACAGAACTCAGACGGCATACACAGAACTCAGAGAGCAGGGCAGAACTGAGACTGCACAGACTGAACTCAGACAGAAGAAGATGACCAAAGAAAGCTGAATGTAAGAACACACACTAATTCTGAGGCCCAGAGGAAGTGCCGCAGCTCACCTTAAATAGAGGAGTAATGCACATGACCTGAGAGCATGACCACAGGTGAGCTGAGAGCCAGAGAGCTGGTTAACCCTCTCAGTGCTGGACAAAAGCAGACAGGGAGAGCAGAGCGGCGCTTGCAGTTGCTCGGAGCCGCATAAGGGTGGCAGACACTAGTAGCGACCTAACAGGGTCCTCAGCTGTCAGACACAGCAAAAGACTGCTTCTGTCTTCTATTTCCAGGCTATATAGCACTCATTAAGTTTGTAAAAGCCGTAGGACCATAGATGGATAAAAACATTCTCAAAATATGTTGATGTATCTGTATTTCAGAGGCTTTATTACCCAGACAATGCCAGGACTTCAAAGGAAACTTACACTTCTAAGACAGAAGAAATTAGTCCCATGTGGATATAACCTAATGGGTCTGCAGTAACACGGCCCCATATAGAGAGCTGCGATATCCTGTCTGATGAGAGCTTTCTATCATAGCCAGAAGAACCTTTCTCTCGATAGATAGATATGAGATATTAGACTGACTATTAGAGATGAGTGAGCATACTCGCTAAGGGCAATTACTCGATCGAGCATTGCCTTTAGCGAGTACCTGCCCGCTCTGAAGAAAAGGTTTGGCTGCCGGCGGCGGGAGGGGAGCGGCGGGGGAGAGCGGGGAGGAACGGAGGGGAGATCTCTCTCCCCCCCGCTCCCCCTGCTCACTGCCGCAACTCACCTCTCACCCGCGCCGGCAGCCGAACCTTTTCTCCCGAGCGGGCAGGTACTCGCTAAGGACAATGCTCGATCGAGCAATTGTCCTTAGCGAGTATGCTCGCTCATCTCTACTATCTATCTATCTATCTATCTATCCATCTCATATCTATCTATCTATCTAAGTCTCATACTGTGTATAATTTTATATTTAGCTGGAGATAGTAAATATTTTTATAGTCAACATACCAAGAAGACGTTAGAAAATGTCTAGAAGCTTCCTGATTGTGGAGCCTGAAAGAAAAAGTAATCCGAAAATAGTGCTTGCTTTTTCTCCTCCAACAGTTTATACAGACGTTAGAGGGATGATGGGGGCATCACACCCCTGTCCATGGCTGCACTATCACATACATATACATGTAGAATCTGAGTCCCCTTTCCTTGGGTTATTGTGGAAGATTTCTCCACATCTTCTCTCCTTAATCTTACTCTTTCTCCTCTCAGTGCAGCTCCATACTTTCCCCGATAATCTGTATGATAAATCACTGATGACATCTGTGTTGTTGCAACTCATTTCTCTGCAAAACAAGTAAAATGATAAAATTCAGAGTGCAGTCAGCAATCACACAGTAAACCATCAAAAGCAACTTGACATTTCTTGTTGTTCCTCTTTTCACACTTCCACCATAGGTCCCTTCTTAACCCCTTAATATTACATGTGTTTTAGCACTGCAGACATTTAACACCTATCCAAAGGATAAGAGATAAGTGTCTGGTTGCTGAAGGTCTACTGATGGTCCTCCAGCGAGGGTGAGACCAAAGCCCTCTCACATGGCATGGGAATGGAGTGTTGGTGCTCATGTGTGATTACTGCTCATTCACTTCTATGGGATGCAGGGAGATGGCAGAGCACATCAATCTGTGCCTCTCTCATAGAAGTGAATGAAGCAGTCATCACGCTTGCACACCTCACTCTGTTCACACGGGTCATACAGGTGTGCTGGTCTTATGGGGGCCACAGCGTTCACACCACTAGCAATCACTCATTTATCCTGTATTTTGAGGATAAATATCTTTAATTAGTAATCACCTCTGAAGGGGTTATCACAAGGTTTAAATCTTTAGGGGATTAGTGTTTGATTGATGGTGATCTAACCACTGACTCCTCCATGGATTCACAGAACTGGGGTCCCATGTCCTTCCCCCCATATGAATGGAATAAACAAGCATACGCACTACTGCTTCATTCATCTCTATGGGACTGTGATGGGATTATTCCTTTGTATGTGGTTGCCAGGGCTAGTTGGGAGCTACAGAGCCATACAAGTGGACCGTCCTTATATCTCCCATAGAAGGGAATTGGAGTTATAGAAACAGTATAGTACAGAGAACTGTGCTGTTCAAGAAACTTGTGGACTGGGGAAACTGCCTATCTCGCTGTACTACTCTGTTCCTATTCCCAGTCATTGGTTTACAGACTTGTTAAAGAGTTGTATATTGATTTGAAGGAATGCTGCCATCCAATAGGTGGCGCTGCAGAGGTATTGTTCTATCTTCCTTATTTGCATAAATCATCCAGGGGAGCATGCATGGCCATATAAGTCTCCTCACTCACCTCTCAGGAGTCTTCTCACACCCCTTCTGGGTGCTCTCCTTGGGGAGAGACAATGCCATCCCCTGACCCACTAACCCCTAGGTGTCTCCACACACTTTTTGGGTACTCTTCTCTAGACTATGTTTCTGTAACTCCTGTTCACTTTTGTGGGTGTAGAAGTGTTTTTACTCAGCTGTTTCCATAATTTCCAAATTCAGGTCAGCCAGGGAAAATGCAGGCTAGAAGTCAAGAAAGTTGCAGGTCCCACAGGTAAGCGCTATGCATCTATCACAAGTCATCTATCACAATCAAAATGAAACTTTTGATAAGCCTGCGGTCAGTTCCTTCCACATAGACCAGCCATGCAATCTCCAAGACTGTGAGACATTGTTATGGTATTAGAGGAAGTTCTGAGGGGAAGAAATGTCTGCAAGAAGTCGAAACTAATATCATTAATTAATCCGGATATTTACTAGTATCTTCAGCCTGCTATTCAACACAAGAGCAAAATGTGGTTTAAACAGAATTTAGGGAAGTGGAGAGAAATAACAAAATGTTACTCAACTTTCCGCAATCTTTTTTGATGAGTCTGTTGTCAAGTGATGTACAGAGATTTAGAAACATTTTCGCTGACATTACCATACACTCTTTAAAAAAAAAAAAAGTCCGTCCCCTAGAAGAAGTTGTGGTTTTGCTGCAAAACCCGGCACACAGTTCCATCTCAGGTAGATCTGTAATTGATGAGAGTTGTCGTGTAATTAGATGAACAGTCTTGTCACCTGAAGCCCTAAAAGTGGTTCCCCCCTTGGCCTATAAAAAGGTCCTCAGAGACAGAGAAGAGATTTTACCCAGAGTTTAAGAGGGGCACAATATTGGAATGTGAGAAGCTGGATGGTCGTATCGACAAATTGCCGCCACATGGATCATTCTGACCAGACTGTTAAGAGGTGTTGGGACCAGTGGATGTGTGAGGGCACACAAGGTGACCGGGCTCGGGACGCCCTCTACAGACCACCAGTAGAGAGGAGCGTCTGACCAGACTGTTAGGAGGTGTTGGGACCAGTGGATGTGTGAGGGCACACAAGGTGACCGGGCTCAGGACGCCCCCTACAGACCACCAGTAGAGAGGAACATCTGACCAGACTGTTAGGAGTGTTGGGACCAGTGGATGTGTGAGGGCACACAAGGTGACCGGGCTCAAGATGCCCTCTACAGACCACCAGTAGAGAGGAGCGTCTGATCGTTTGACAAGCACAAGAAGCTACAACTGTTTGGTTGTCCGCCATACAGAGACAGGGGGTGCCATCATTACAGGCTATTGGTTGAAGAACATTTGGTCTCACAGCGCTCATTATGTGGACGGCCTTTGACACTCACCGTCGCCTCCGTTTACAGTGGTGTCGTGAACAATAAAACTGGACGCTACTGAGTGGGATCGGGTTGTCTTCAACAATTAATCAAGGTTTAGTTTGGGCACTTACAGCGTGTTCATTTCTGGAGACCTTGGGGTGAGCGCCTCAATCTTGCCTTTGCTCTGGAGTGGCACACTGCCCTCTTTTGGTGTGATGGCCTAGGGGGGCCATCGCATATGACAGTCAGTCACCCCTAGCAGTGGTACGAGGGACAATGACAGCTCAGCGATATGTTCAGGACATCCTGCAGCCACATGTGTTCCTCTCATGGCGGCTTCCAGCAGGATAATGCTTAGCCTCATACACAAAATGGTGTTACAGGAATGTCTCCACAACATTGCCACAATTTTGTTGCATGCCCGGTCACCAGATTGATCGCCAAGAAAACATGTATGGGACGCCAACTTTGATAGCCCAAGAATTTGCATGATCTAGAGGCAAATATGAAGCAATATTCTGCAGGATACCATACAGAACTTGTATGCCTTCATGCCCTTCCATATCACATTTTGCATCCAAGCTAGAGGAGGCCTAAGAGGCTACTAGAGCCTCCATGCCCTGACGTATCACATCTTGTATCCCACGTAGAGTCGGCCCAACAGGGTATTAGAGCCTCCATGCCAAGCCATATCACTTCTACACGGGTTACAACACCAGAAGCACCAACCTAGTGCCTGAAACGCTACAGTACTAGAGCCTCCATGCCTGCCTGTATCACATCTTGTTTCCAAGCTAAAGGTGGTACAACAGGGTACTAGAGTCTCCATGCCTGCCAGTATCAAATCTTACATCCAAGCTAGAGGCGGTACTACAGAATATTAGAGCCTCCATTCCTGCCCGTATCACATCGTGTATCCAAGCTACATTGGTACAACAGGGTACTAGAGCCTCCATGCCTGCCTGTATCACATCTTGTATCTAAGCTAGAGGCAGTACAACAGGGTACTAGAGCCTCCATGCCCCTGTATCACATCTTGTATCCAAGCTAGAGGCAGTACAACAGGGTACTAGAGCCTCCATGCCCACCTGTATCACATCTTGTATCCAAGCTAGAGGCAGAACAACAGGGTACTAGAGCCTCCATGCCCACCTGTATCACATCTTGTATCCAAGCTAGAGGCAGAACAACAGTGTACTAGAGCCTCCATGCCTGTCCATATCACATCTTGTATCCAAGCTAGAGGCGGTACAACAGGGTACTAGAGCCTCCATGTCTGTCCATATCACATCTTGTATCCAAGCTAGAGGCAGTACAACAGGGTACTAGAGCCTCCATGCCCACTTGTATCACATCTTGTATCCAAGCTAGAGGTGGTACAACAGGGTACTAGAGCCTCCCTACAAAGGGTCGGTTCTCCACAACAAATGAAACTTTTCCTCTGATATTATAATCACTTACTTATCTCAATATTACAATCACACTGTGAAATCCCTTCGACAACTTTTAGGAGAGGGATTGTTCTTACAATGAGTGTATATATTCAAAATATACAAAATACTGCCTAATATCATTGAGGAGATACATACCGTACTACAGTTGCTCCTCATTTGCATTATATATCATTCCAATACTGCAACAATGCTGCCATCTACTGGACGTCTTTGGTTTATCTCACACTGGTAGTATACACGGTACTAGGAAACCCAAATGTTTCTCAGTATCGGTGTCATTTTTGTCTTGTTCCCTGTGAGATATTACCTGGATGAAGATTATATCGAACAATTTCAACAAAATAGATATTATTTCTGATGCCGAGACACAGTTGTTCGCCTCGATGTCCCACAAACATATACTCCGCAGGTGTTTACTGTTCGTGAATGCTGGCGAACGGGTTTATTTAAGCAATGTCAAAGGGCGTTTAGGAAGGTTAATTGAAAAATATTCCGTGAATTTGTGAATCTGTTGACAGGTGACAAGTTACCAGAAGTTTACTTCCTACAAGACGTCTTTTTTTCCTCTTTATTTTAACCCCTCGCTCTATTATTTTCATGTTACAAGCTGGCCCCCATAACTTTTTCCATGTTTTTGTCGATCAGGTTTATGTGGATCGTTTTATTGCACAGTGATCTGTAGTTTTTATGAATACCTTTTCGGCAAACATAGAACAATCTGATCACTTTTTAGTCACTTTTTTCTAGCATACCGGATGACCAGAAAAGTGCAATTATGGCAATGTGTATATTTTCTTTCCAGCGGCGTTTGCTGTGTGCGACTATTAATGTGACTTTTTTAAATAACTCTGACTTTTAGGGCTCATTCACATGGGCTTAATGATTCTTGGCTGCCCGCATCGCGGCTGAAAATCGCATGAATAAAGAAAGCCGCGACCAAGTCATTGCTAAATCTCGCATTTTCTGGCCACACGACCGGGTGCGGCGTATATACACCGCAGCCTGGAATTCCATCGGCCGTGGGTGAGAGTTTAGTGATGCGAAACTCTCCCGTCCTGTCTCTTTGCCGTCTGATCGTGGCAATGGAAGCCTCATAGAAGCCTATGGGAGCTGCTGGCAAAGGGAGGGAGAGGAAGAGGGAGGGAGTTTAGCAGTGTTAGTCGTGATAAACTCCGCCTGCTTCCCTTGCCGGCAAAATTGAGTCTTTGTTCCCACGATTTCTGAGAGCCGGCGATGCTTTTTGTTGAGAGCAATCTCACATCGCATCGCTGCCGCCCGTGATAAAATTGCGAAAGTCAATAGGACTTTTTAATGTTAAGAACGCATTGCATGAAAACCGCAAGTTTGTACGTTGCGATGAGATAAAAAAGAGGCTCCATAGGGAAATATGGGAGATAGAAAAAAAAATATAACAAATCGCAGACAGATAGAGCACGCCGTGATTTTTTTCTCTTGTTACATCACATCAGTAAAAACATCACAGATGGGAAGGAAACCATTGGAAAGCACGGGTGTCACAATTCTGTGTTTTTGCTGACTCTCGCAGCGCTCAAACATTGGGTGATTTTATCACTCTTTGGGTGCCTTCACACAGGCCAGCCCGATATTGCGCTTGCTACGTTCACTGGGTTTTCTTCTATGTTCACTGCAAGTGCGTTGCGATTTGTGAGGAAATCGCATTACTAAACATGTGATTTTCATGCGCATTTTTCTTGCATACATTTTCAATAGGCGAAATTTAAAATCACATTGTGCATGCATGAAACTGGCACGTACATGCGAGTGCGATAGTTTTTCATATGGAAAACTTGCAGCACTTACTTTCCATGTGAACATGCCCTTAGGCTTGCATCACAGGAACGTATTTGCACACGATAATTCGTGCATGCAGAAAACAGAACCAATTGATTCGTGCACAAGCAGGTATTTTGCGTGCGTATTTCGGTCACGCAAAAAAAACCCAACACAAAATACTCTATTTTCCTGCACATTTACGCAGGAAAATAACACATTTAACTCGTTAACCTAATTGGGCATTCAGTGACTGAGAGCAGCGGTATGTGTTGTTTCGTGCATCACTTGCGTGTGAAGAAAATACAGTAAGTTACCGCTGCTGCGCACGCCTAATGTACAGACATACGGCACAAATATGCATACGCTCAAGTGATGCAGGCCTTTGGGCTTGTTCACATGGCAGTATATGTGCTGCGCAATAGGCACGAAAATTTTGCGCACTCAATACGCAATAAATAGAGCCCATTGATTGCAATGGGTTCATCCATACGAGTGCAGTTTTTCACACAATGTGTGATAATATACACGGCGTGACCTATCTTGGTGCGCAGACTTCTATAGTGGATTGAACTATCAGATTGGCGTTGGAAGAATCCGATGTGGATCTGACAGATGTGAAGCCTGTGTGCGCACGCACTGCGGTGGAAAACACACATTTTGGGAGTCAAAGCCAGAAGTGGATGGAGCAAGAAGAAGTAGACGCCCTTCCTTTATTTCTCCCATTCCTTCTGGATCTACTCCTGGCTTTGACTTCAAGAACTGCTTGTGATGCCCCCAGGTTGTTCTCATCAATCAGCAGCAGCTGAGGAGCCTCGCCTTGGGATCTGCATTAGTTCTGCTCCTCAGAGATGTCTGGAAGCTTCTTGAGTGACGTCTTCTGGATCTCCATGCTGAATTGTCTATAATGTCCAGGCAACATTTCAGTCTGTCCAGCATTTACTCAGAGCTGGCTGCCAAGCAAGAGTGTGAAGTATGGGGTGAGTCATGTGGCAAACCAGTCCTACAAACCGTATATGCCCACTATAATACACTGCATGGGAAATCTGCAGTACGTGTAAGGGGAGCTTCACACCCCACCCATGCAAATACTCAGTGATTACATATTTTTATGCTCCCTTAGATTTGCATGAGTGATTTCGATCCATGATATAGACCAGAATAGGACAATCTATTTTTTTTTTTTTTTTTTTAAACCCATGTATGAATACCCCAAAACAAGTCAATTGGGTTTAATCTGTTTTTATATTATATGTGTAATACAGATCCAAAATATGCTTATGTCAGTGAGTTCTTAGGCACAAGCGTGTATTTCTAGTCTGTGCTGTCCAAGTCTACATCTTAGGTTGACCTCACACTTGGTTATGTGCATGCATAATACGCATTAAATTGAACCCTGCGCACTTCAGTTGTTCCAAAAACACTGTATGCTCTATTTTCTAGTCCTGCCAATCTCCTCATAGAAGTCAATGTAAATGTGTGAAACCCAGCATGAAGAACACAGACTGATTATGGCTAGGAGCATTGGTGCATAATTTCACCCTTACAATTAAAGGGGCTTTCCAGGCAGCACTGGCATGGGAGCCAGAGCCGCTGCTCTGACCCTGGTGCAGGGGTGATCGCTCATAATTGCAGGTGTAGTTCTCATTAAAATCAATGGGATCTGTGCCAGTAACTGCAGGTTGGAGTCAATGAGAGCTGCACCTGTTATTATGAGTATTGGCCACTACACAGGGGTTGGAGCAGCTGCTTCCACTCCCACCCAATGCATCTGGCTCTAACAGCGGGCGCTCCCTGGAAAACCCATTTATATTTTGTATCAAAGGGGTGAAATTTGCTGCAAATCCACTACATGTGAACAAACCCTACAGGTCCCATAGCAGAGCCTTTGGGGTTCTTCTAGGCCTACTTCACGCGGCCTACAATATCATCGCTACAAAACACATGTATGTGAAGCCCATGGTATCCAATGGGTTCTTTCAGGCTACAAAATATCTCATGTGAAAGAACCCATTGGAAACCATGGGCTTCACAGAGATGTGTTTTGTAGCCCCTGTGAAAGAGGTCTTGCATGTACTGGAATGTTCTACAAGTCTCTGCAGAATATTTTGATGAAATCTGTGCTAAAATCTACAGGTTTGGGGTATTCCCCCCCCCCCCCCCCTCTCCTGGCGATGTGTTTTCACTCCCTCTTGCATTGCTAGAAAACCTATGATTCTGAACCAATGACTTTCAGTGGTTTTGTACTCATTTGCGATGTATTCACTCAAGCCTCGTTGCATTACAAAAAAACTGTGATATCGCCCATTGTTTTCAATGGGGCCGGCGCCTCACTGAAATCAATAAGGGAAAATCACGAAATGGTCTTGGAATCCCCCATAGCGAGGAGGGGGGGGCGGAGCTACGGGAAACGCTTACGGATCTCCCCATATTTGGGGAGGGAGGGGGTGAGGCTAAAGTGCTTTCCCAGGGTTTTCCTGGGGGTAAGGGGCAGGACTAGAGGGATTCTCATAGTGATTCAATCTCTGGACAAGATAGGGTGCGGGGCTAGTGGGATTTTTCCCTGTTTTAATTGGTAAACACTACATGAGTACGAACTGCAGTTCTCTGAATAGATGATTCCTTGTTAAAGCCATATATTTCTCCCCCCCCCCCCCCCCCCTCTTGTTCCTACTGGCTTTCCAGGCTGTGAACTCAGTTCGTCATGCAGGAAGTTTGTATTTGACGTTGAAGATGATTTCCGGGTACATCTTCTGGGATTGTGGACGGTAAGATGTAAGCTGCACTATAGAAAGAAAAGAAGTGAAAGTTTTATCACTCACCTCAAAAGTTGATAAACTTTGCTCCAATTTCCTTACCGGAGCCATTCCACACGGTCGGAACTACGCTGTAGGACACAGCGGAGAAAATTTGCATCAGTTAGCCTGCGGATTTTGGGTGCAGAATTTACTGCGGTTGGCTGTGCATCATGCAGACTACTGTCTCGTGTGAAAGGTCCCTTATTCTCCAGATCTTTGAGTTTGGCAGTGGTAGGGGCGTCCCCATAACATGTTGGGCTATGTTCACACCGGCATTTCGTTATGGGAACAGGAAAGGGGATCTTTCTTATGACGGAACTGTCCATTGATTATAATGGTCTCGGTTCAGTTATCCAGTATTTCACCAGGCAAAAAAGTCCAAAAGGAGATTCCTAACGCAGATGAAAAGGTGGCCTTACCAGGGTGCTGATGGGTTGTCATCGTTGATGTCTTTCTGTAGTCTCCTGCTCCTGTGTGTATAGTATCTGCCTAACAGGACCTGCCATGTGTCGCCAGTCAGTACAACACAGGGTATTGCAGTGCATTCTTTAAGTGATCAGAGGATCACAAACTGGTCTAAAAAAACCCCAAAAACATGTATTTCAAAAATGAAACACTTTTTTTAATGGTGGAAAAAAAAAAATAGCACAGAAAATACATACTTGGTATTGCTGCATTTGTTAGGACTCTCGGGACGGCCTCAGGCAGGCACATTTGCAGCTGCAAAATCTGCATGACGAATGTGCAGCAACATGTGAAGCAAACCATTGAATTCAATGGCTTCCTTCACATGCATTTTTAAATTTATTTTTTTTAATTAATTTTTTTTTTTTTTTTGCAGTGCATATTTTAAGCCAGGAGGGGGGGGGGGGGGGGGAGTGACCTGCTCTACTTTGGTGCCCAATTGTGCACTGAAGGTCCCCATCTGCCTGAAATTGCACAGTGAACTGCATGATTTTGCGGGGCCTAAATGCGAACACCTGGCCATACCAAGCCAGCTTATCTGTCTACTAAAAAACATGGCGGTGCTGGAACCGCACCAATGTGAGCAGTTGCAGCAGCACAAAAAAGTACAATAAAATGCCAATACGGGCGCTAGAGGCCACAATTGTGCGCCCTGCATAGCGTGTGTGTGTGTGTGTGTCAGGCTGCCCTTGGGGTGGTCTCACATCAGCGGCAGGTTTCATCACAAATACGGCAGAAAATACCTGAAGAACAAACACTGCATTCAGGCCTTTTCTTTTATTCAAAAGCCAGCCTGTTAAGCAGAAAGTGGACAGACCCTATTATAGTCAATGGGGTCCACCCGACCCTGTTCGATTCCATCCAGAGTCTGAGCCATTCGGCTGGGGGGATTCCCCTTGCCTACTACCCGAATGGAGCAGGAAAGCAAAATCCTGGGCGCAGATGTAAAAGCACACTTGTATAGTAAGAGCAAATTGCTAAGGTATTCATACTACATGCTGAATGATACAAAAGATACCTAAAGAGCACAAGTGGAATTGTGTATTCCACAGCTATCAGTCTAAATGTTAGTCAATGTGTTGTATGTACCTATAACTCATCCCATGAGAAGCAAGTCCTCAAAGTTTCATCGACAAAAAAACTAAGTTCTGTCTTCCTTTGGTGCCAAAACATTTCTTTTCCTACTAAATGATTTTGTGTGAAGTGCCTTTCGGGTATCGGTGTAAATGGAACAAAAAAACCAACACAAAAGTTCAGAATTGTTTAAAGATAACTTTTTGTTCCAGCAGATTTGCATTGGAAATGCAGAAGACGAGCTCCACCTGATTGCAGTAGAAGGTGATCAAACCCAGTGGCAGCAGGTGACGGTCGCTGCTCTCCGGCCTTCTCTCCTCCCTATGGTACACGCTAACGCAGTACTGTTTGTCTTATTACTATGAACGGCTGTATTCACATGGCTGTACTTGTGCAGCATATGATGTGTGCAAGACGCAGTGAGTAGAACCCAATGGGTTCATATGTCCATATTTTGCTTGCGTTTCGTTTGTGCAAAAAAATCACAAAAATCGTTTGTGATCTATATTCTGTGCATTTGTGCAGCACAAGAGCCCATTGAAGTCTATGGGCTTGCACAGCTGCACCGTGAATACACAGAAGAATCCGATCGAACGTTGCTGTGGCTATTTCCTCAATCATGTTAGTTCATTTCTTTTTCGTTCACCTCCCCAGGTTAATGTAAACGGCCTGGAGATTACACCGCCTGTCTCGTTCCTTCTGACCTCCGGCTCGGGCCCGGTCTACATCTCCGGACAGCATATGATGTGTAAGTGCTACTTGTGTACGGAAGATGACGGCAGCTAATGCACAAACAGTTTAGTTGTGGAGTTTGAAGCATTTCTGCTGCGGGAACGCTCTGAATCTGCATTTCTAAATGTTTTGAAGAAAAATTTGTCAGTGTGTGCGATCGCTCAGTACATTAATGCAAAAACGCAACGCATTCCGCAGCAGAAAATCCGCACATAAACCCAATTCAATATCCAAAATCCATAATAAACTCCACTAAGCTTGTTACCTCTGCCATCTGCAGGAACACTACAGAAACTCCGTGGCAGAATCTCCGCTGCGTACAGCGTTTATGAACGCAGCGTTATGTCATCGGCTTTCTCTACCTGTGGTGGTACTGCGTTGAAAGCGCAGTAACAACACGGGTAAACGCTCTCACTGAAGACTGTACAAAGCAGTTCTGCCCTAGTAACAATGCTGCGTATGCAAACACAACGTTTGTACTATCGCCTGTTTGAGAGCAGCCTGAAGGGAATCTGTCACTACCCTCTATGCTCTCCTCTGATTGTAGCAGGGCAGTGATGGGCATACTAACTGCAGTGATATGTCTGCTATGTTTCTGTGAAGTGGTTTGTCGTAAACTAGTGCTTAATCAGTTGTCACAAAGAGGACTACAGGAAGTAGTCCTTGATAGTCATGAGCTGCAAGCTAGGTCTGTTCCCCTTCCCCCTCTTCCAGTTGTGTATTGTGCATAGAGGGCTGTCAATCAGTGGGTGGTCAGGGCTAGGCTGCAGCTCACGAATATCAAGGACTACATCTGGTAGTTCTTGTGTCTTCTACTGATAAAATGTTTCTCGCAAACTACTTCACGGATACATATAACACATTGATGCGATCGGTATACCTGTCACTACCTTATACTGTCCTCAGTGGGCAGCGTAAAGGGTGTAACAGACTTTCTTTAAAAAAAAAAAAAAAAGTGTAATCAGAATTAAAGGCAAAATGCACTAAGAAAGTAAAGAAAGTGGGTCAATTAAAAAAAAAATCTAGAATATACGGTCTTAAGGATACCTTATGCCTTGTTTCCCTAAGAAAACATTAAGGTGGTGATCAGAGGCTTAACTTGAAGCTCCTGGGCCCCAATGCAAAACTTGTAACAGGGCCCCCAACTATAAGGCTTTATTCATAGTACAGGGCTCCCTATATGGAGAAAGAGGTCTTATAGGCCCCCTAAGGCTTCTGGGCCCGGGTGCAACCGCATCCCCTGCATCCTCTATAGTTACGCCCCTGGTGGTGATTGAAGCCAGCTTTATTTAACATGATGCCTTGTTGCCAGCATCTACACCACCACGTACACTTCCAAAATAAAATACTGTATGGCACCTTAGTAACAGTGCCACACAACCTAAAATGACCAAATAACAGCTTAATACATAATAGGCTATACCACCCTACACTTCCACAGTAAAATACCATACAGCACCTTACTAACAATGCCGCAGGATTGCCTAGCAAATGCCGTGCTCAAAGAATGCAAACTTACAGAGACCAAATAACGGCTTCATACATGTGATGGGGCAGTAAAATGGCTAAATATGGTTATACAACTAAAATGACTGGTGGCCTTGGGCTGGTTTCACATGAGCGTATTATGGATGTTGGGCCAGTTTCAGCAGTCTAGCTGGGACACTGGTCAGTATTTTGGGTACTTAAATATGCTAATGTGGAACCGGTCTGAATCACCCGGCGATCTGTGATATTTCCTCCATCAGGGGCAGGCAGCACTGTGTAGTTCCTTTTGCATTCTCTTAACCACTTTTTAGAGTCAAGCAGGGTGTCTATCTCTAAAATCTAGGTATAATCAAGCCGCTATTGGCAGTAGTGAAATCAAGTCCAAGGATGGGCCAGATGAGAGGGGTGACAGTGGGTGTACGGGTGCACTATGGATTGTCTGCTTTGGCTGTATCCCCACAATAGGGCATGTGGAGGGCCAATGTCAATGGTCAGACAGGAACAGACCACATTGCTTCAGTTTGATGCAAAGAGCCAGGAACTATCTTTTATTCAACAAGTTGTGGAATCTGAACACGAGCAGCAGGTTGTGGGAAGCGAGGTGATGTGGTCATGAGTACAAAGGTGCAGCATCTGTATACTGGCTGCAAGTGACTAGTTGCCAACAAGGCCAAACAAAGTCCCTTTATGCCAACAGGGATCTGGTGTCTGTAGCTGCTTACTGAGGCATTGCCTTTAGTTGCCCGTATTGATGCTGCACCGTTTCCGAAGACTAGAGAAAAGCGCACCCAACCACGCCTAAATAACAGCGGGGTTTTGTGACCACATCCGTGTCACTCCTCCAAACCCCCATGGATTCCTAAATGAATAACGTTTAGTTAAGAAACAGTCCCCATTTCCATCACACTAACGGTAGCAAATACAGGTCACGAACATGCAAGTCACGAATAGAGATGAGCGAGCACCGAAATGCTCGGGTGCTCGTTACTCGAGATGAAATTATCGCGATGCTCGAGGGTTCGTTTCGAGTAACGAACCCCATTGAAGTCAATGGGCGACCCGAGCATTTTTGTATATCGCCGATGCTCGCTAAGGTTTTCATTTGTGAAAATTGGGGCAATTCAAGAAAGTGATGAACGACACAGCAACGGATAAAGCAGGCGAGGGGCTACATGTTGGGCTGCATCTCAAGTTCCCAGGTCCCACTATTAAGCCACAATAGCGGCAAGAGTGCCCCCCCCCCCCCCCGCACTGTCAGCATAAAGATCGTTCTCCTCTGCCACAGCAGTAACAGCTGTAGCAGAGAAGAACGATGTTAGCCCATTGAATTCAATGGAGCCGGCAATACAGCAGGTTCCACTGAAAGCAATGGGCTGCCGGCGTGCGCTGGATGAATTGTCGGGAAGGGCTTAAATATAGAAGCCCTTCCGTGCAATTCATCCAGAAAGTTGTAAAAAAAAAATAAATACCGGCGTATAAGGCGATGGGGCGTATAAGACGACCCCCCCCAACTGTCACCTTATACGCCGGGAATACAGCGGAGCAAAAAATAAAAATCATTACTCACTTCCCCCGGCTTTCTGCGGCACTGCTGCAGGATGTCGCTCCCTCCTGGTCCCCGGCAGAGCATTGCTTTCTGGACGCAGGGCTTGAAATCCCCGCCTCCAGAAAACACACGTGCCTTCAGCCAATCACAGCCAATGACAATGATGTCATTGAATGGCTGTGATTGGCTGACGGCGTGTGTTAGCTAATCACAGTAGCTTTCTGGAGGCGGAGATTTCAAGCCCTGCGTCCAGAAAGCAATGCTCAGCTGTTACAGCTGTGGCAGAGAAGAATGATTTGTCTTCTATATGTTCTCAATGGGGTCGGCGCTGCTGCCGCCGGCCCCATTGAGCGCATATAGAGAAGAGAACAGAGATCGCAGATAGGTGTGATCTGCAATTTCTATGGCCTAAGAAGGACCGTTGGGGTTCTTGAAGTCTAAAATAACTCCTAACACTCTCCCTATAGCAGCTCCGGCATCAACAGCACTTTCCCTGAACTATCTCAGAATGCATCTGAGGCGAGCCGCGGGAGGGCAGATTTTAATACTCGGGTGACACCTGATCTTGCCAGCCACTCACTGCAGGGGGGTGGTAGGGCTTGAACGTCGCAGGGGGAAGTTGTAATGCCTTCCCTGTCTTTCTATTGGCCAGAAAAGCGCGCAAATTTCTCAGGGAAGAAAATGAAAGTGACTCGAACATCGCGTGGTACTCGTCTCGAGTAACGAGCATCTCGAACACCCTAATACTCGAACGAGTATCAAGCTCGGACGAGTACGCTCACTCATCTCTAGTCACGAACATACATCAATCCACCATAGCTACTAATAGGATTTGCACACCAATGTGGCTTCTATTTAGATGCTTGCAATGGATGATGGCCATGGCTGCTGTGAAATGTGGAAGAACAATGTCAATATAATGTGCTTCTCATATGGAACATAGATAGCCGATACATAAAATATGAAGCTCAGAACTAACACAATCCATGCCTAGATAGTGCTACACTTATCTCCACATACCACGCATGAATTGGGACTTCTCCTTTCCAAGTTGCAAAAGTTTCAGGAAACATTGGAGAAAATTAGAAACTTCCATTTGCTTTGTTAGATTTCTCAAGTTGTAATACAAATGTCTTCATTTCTTCTAGTGCATGACTTTGACTTGTCTCAAGAAGAAAATGGATCCTTAGGGTAAGGGTATATGTCAATCCTTTATAACTATGCAATATTAAAGGGAGTTTACAGGACCAGCAGTTGGAGCAGTGAGACTTTAAACTGGCTAGTTTATTATGTTATGCCCTTACTCAGGTTTTTTTTTTTTTTTTTAAAGTACCCGAAACCCCTTTAAACTCTCTATTCTGCACCTAGAAATAGCCCATATGAAACAACCCACTACTGAAATTACACTTGTGTGGTCCAAAGAGGAGAAATGTAAAAGATTTGGTGGATCCCTAAGGATGTCTCCACACACTATGCATTTAAAAAAATAAATAAACTTGAACCAAAGCCAAAAGTTAACTCAAAATGTGAACTATAAAGGAAGAACTTTTACTTTCTACTGGATCCACTTCTGGCTTTGCCTTAAATACCCAATCGCCACCCAAAAGCAAAAAAAACCCTGCAAGTGCATTTTCAAAAACATGCTGTACATGAAGCCAGCTTTCCAATGCAAAGATATTTGAACTGTCATAATTCTGTTTGCATGAAGCTAACACTGTACAGCAGTGGTCTAAAGTTTTGAAACTGACACATATTTTGGTTTCCACAAAGTTTACCCCATTAGTTTTTTATAGTAGTAGGAAACACAAGGAGTCATCATTGCTTTGGATCAAAAGGGCTTTACAAGCGAAGAGAAAGGTGGCACAAGATCTCTTAAGGATGTGATTCTGATGGTCAGCATTGCTTTTTGTGAACTAGTTAGTAGGGTGCTGCCAGTCCATAGGTAACGGGCTATAGAAATGCCTAATTGTAAAAGGAGAAAACAATAGACCATGGGTGCAACCCTTGTATTGTAAATCAAAAAAGCAAAGGGGTTAAATCAACTTCTTCTTAATTGATGGCCAGCACAAAAATGCGTCTGAAAGAATACAGGGACGTTACTGGATGTTCTTGTCCTGTACTCATCAAGCTTCGAGAGAGATTCAATTGCTGTGAAGGTTTCAGGGTGCCCAAGAAAGTCCAGTAAGTGCCAGGAAAGTCTCCAAAAGAGGATTCTACTATCAGATTGGGCTCTCACAATTTTTCCTAAGAACCCTGCCATGAATATGGCGATGAACAAAGCTTTCCCTCCGACATCATGACAGCATACATCTGGAGGTTGCTCACCTGCTGACCTGATGGGACAGGAAAAGGCAGAGCATAAAAGAAACCTCCCCTCCACCAAACACCAGTGCTTTTCCTGTCCCTTCAGGACAGCAGCGGCAGAGCTCCAGCCATGCTGTCCCATGCCGTAGGTTCCAGGGCTTACCGGAGAGCGGCGGCATCTCTCCTGGCAGCCCCGGTTGCCCCAGTGGGAAGTACCTCATCTAGGAGCTAACCGGGGACTGCGTGGGCCTGGGTCCAAGTACGGGCTTTCCGGCACCACTGCGGCCGTCATTTAGGCGGAGGCCGCCATCTCTGGGTCCAGGGCCGAGCAGCAGCATTCCTCCAGGGGGCGTGGCCTCGGCGGAGCAGCGGGAGTGCCGTGGTGACGTCAGACGCTCCGCAAGGGCGCGTAGCCTATCAGAAAGTGGGCGTGACCTAGCGCGGCTGGCGCCGGATTCAATTTTTAAAGCTCCTCTGCACCAGGGAAGCAGCTGGTGTTTCTTCACGCCGGGGAATCGATCCTAAGTACAGGAGTTGATCCCACAAGCGCAGGATGTCGGCCAGAGAGGACCCAGAGAATCTCCAAACTGTAAGTGGTCCAGTGGGCCAACCTACAGACACCTGCACCACATACACTTCCTTACTAACAGAGTTCTCCCTTGTCATTTCAGGACAGGGATACTCAAAAACCTAGGGAGGCTAGGAGGAGGAGTAAAGTGTCCAGTGTGCTTGGCCAAACTCGACGACTCCTACACCAAAACATTATGTGCCGTTTATTCTGCAAAAGTTCTGCAGGAGGAAAAATCTTCCCTTATGTTCGAAATTCGGTCGGTCGTCCGGGAAGAAGTTGAGTCCTCCCTCTCGTACCTCCAACCTGGGCCCTCAGGGGTTACACGAAGGTCTGCTCCGGCTGTGTCTGAGTCCGACTCTGACTCTGACATGGCGGAAGATTTGGAGTTTGATAATCTTGGGGAAGTGTTGCAGGAGGAGAAAAAGTACCTTTTTTCCACCGCTGACATGGATCAACTTTTAAAAGCTGTACGTAGAACCATGCAGGTGGAGGAAGATGTGCAGCAACCCCGCACGGCGCAAGACGATATGTTTGCGGGATTGCTTCCACAACGGAAATCTTCGTTTCCTGTAAATGCCACACTCAAACAACTAATCCTGAATGAGTGGGATTGTGTGGATCAGGCTCCGCTAATCCCTAGGGAGTTCAAGGAGCGCCTTTTATTTGCAGGAGACGAGGTGGCGTTTCTGGACGAAATGCCGAAAGTAGATGCGGCTATCGCTATGGTGTCCAGGAAGTCTGGATTATCATTTGAAGATGCGTCCCACTTAAAGGACTCCTTGTCCAATAAAGTGGACATGACCATGCGTAAGGCCTGGTCCACATCCAGCCTTATTATAAAATCCAATATCGCGGCCACTTCTGTGGCTCGCTCCATGGCGGTCTGGCTGGATCAGCTTGCGTCCCTAATTGACCAAAAAGCCTCCAGGGAAAGGTTTGTGAGCGGCATCCCTCTGCTACAGATGGCAACGGGGTTTCTGGCGGATGCCTCTATGGAAACGGTCTGCTTCGGAGCTCGCATGGCAGCCCTATCCAACACCGCCAGAAGGGCAGTCTGGGTAAAGGAGTGGTCGGGGGACTTAACATCCAAAAACAAGCTGTGTACCCTACCCTTTTGGGGCACACACATTTTTGGACCGGACCTGGATCGCCTGCTGGAAAAAGCAGCTGACAAGAACCAGGGACTGCCAGCCATCAGACCGCCCAAGAGACCCTTCACTCCACGTCCCTCGTCTACATACGCTGGGAAAGGGAAGACCGGAAGATGGTCTTATCCGAAGGGTGGAAGGGGTAAGACTCTTATTGTTGTCCCTCAGCCCGCATCTTCGTGCCCTCTGGGCGGTAGACTGGCTTGTTTTGCCACTAGTTGGTGTAACATAACGACTAATGAGTGGGTGCTACACCTGGTGGCGGAGGGGTACAAGATTGAACAAGAATCTCGCCCCCCCCCCCCCCCCGACAGATTTATTGTAACCTCAATCCAGTCTCCAGGCCTAGAGCAGGCTCTGAGAGGTGTACAGAACCTGCTGGATCTTGGCGCGGTTATCCCCATCCCCAAGAAGGAACGGGGGAAGGGATTTTATTTCCCCCCCCCCCCCTTTTTTCTGGTTCCCAAACCAGATGGTTCCCACCGCACAATAATTAACCTCAAAGAACTGAATAAATTCATTGAGTACAGGAAATTTAAAATGGAGACTATCAGAACTGCAACTCCCCTAATTGCCAGGGATAATGTAATGGCTACAATTGACCTAAAGGATGCTTACTTTCACATCCCTATTTATGCCAACTCGCAAAAGTTTCTGAGGTTTGCGCTGAGAATGGAAGGGGAAATCTGTCACTTTCAGTTTATTTGCCTCCCATTTGGAATTTCCTCTGCTCCGCGGATTTTTTTCCTAGGTGGTGATAGAAATGGTTGCCCTTTTGCGCAATCGTGGGATTATTATTGTCCCCTACTTGGACGACTTCCTGTTGGTGGCAGATTCCCCGACTATTCTGAGGTCACACTTGGGTTCCACACTTCAACTATTTAAGGACCTGGGTTGGCTTATTAATGATCTAAAATCCAACATGGAACCAGAAACCAGGAAAAAATTCCTGGGAGTCATTCTGGATTCCTGTCTCCAAAACTCGTCCCTTCCTCCTCCTAAGGAAACAGCTTATTTTAGAGGAATGTTCCACTCCTCTATAAAAAATCTAGAGTAACAGTAAGAGACGCAATGCGGATCCTGGGGCTAATGACTTCGTGTATTGGTGTGGTTCCCTGGGCCCAGTTCCATAGTCGCGGTCTCCAGTCACTAAGCCTTCAGAATTGGGACAAGTTACAGTCCTCACTTGACCAGACAATCTCTATTTCTGCTAAAGCCAGATCTTCACTCCGCTGGTGGTTGTCATCGGACAACCTGTCACGGGTATCCGAATGGAACTTGGACCCTGCAATAATAATCACAACCGATGCCAGCACCAAAGGGTGGGGGGCCCACTTTGAAGGCGGTCATATACAGGGTACTTGGGACGCTCATGAGAGATCTGGTTCATCTAACTTTAGAGAACTTAATGCGGTGTGGAAATCCCTACATAGCCTGCAATCGCTCCTAGGGATGAAGCATGTGAGGATCTTTCCAGATAATATGACGACAGTGTCACTCATTCGCCACTAGGGTACCACCAGGAATCCTCTACTGCAGCAGTTGGCGGGAAGGATCCTTCAGTGGGCGGAACTCGCAACCAAGTCACTATCGGCCTTTCACATAAAAGGAGCCGAGAATTCAGCCGCGGACTTTCTAAGCAGGAAGAAAGTGGACCCAGGAGAGTGGGAACTCCATCCCGAGGTGTTCAGCCTGCTTGTGACGAAATGGGGGGTACCAGAAATAGACCTATTTGCGTCAAGCACAAATACCAAGTGCCAGCTTTTCTTTTCCCGAGGTGCGGAGAAACAGGCCTTGGGCACGGACGCTCTCTCTCACCCCTGGGTTTGGGACTTAGCGTATGCTTTTCCCCCTTTTACCATTAATTCCGCTCCTACTAAGGAAATTACTGCAGTCAAGCCTGTCAGTAATTCTGGTAGCACCTTGTTGGCCCAAAAGACCTTGGTTTCCCCTCCTGAGATCTGTCAGTAGGAGAGCCTTTCCACCTTCCACCAAGACCAGACCTATTGCTGCAGGGCCCTCTTCTTTACCCGGAGGTTCACAAGTTCAGGCTTACGGCCTGGATCTTGAACGGGTAAAATTCTTGGGGAAGGGTCTTTCTCCTAACGTAATTTCCACTTTTAGCGAGAGCCTTAAACTCTCGACCAAAAAAGATCTATTCCAAAGTCTGGAAAAAATTGTCGGAGTGGATGGACTAGGACATCCAGCAGTTAGATCAGCCAGACATCCGTAAAATCCTAGATTTTCTCCAGGCGGGCCTGGATAAAGGGTTGAGTCCGAATACCCTCAAAGTCCAAGTTGCGGCTTTGGGGGTATTCTTTGATCTCGCGCTTGCGGAGCACAGGTGGATTAGGAGATTCTTAGAGGGGCAAGTAGATTGCATCCATTTACAAGGCTTATGGCACCCCCCTGGGATCTGACCATAGTCCTTCAGGCCTTCTGCGATTTTTTTTTTTTTTCTTCCCCCCCCCCCCCCCCCCCCATTTGAACCTATTAGAGATCTATCCATCGCCTTGCTGACGTATAAGGTAGCCCTCTTTGTGACAGTCACGTCGGCTAGACGCGTGGGTGAAATCCAGGCCCTCTCACGAAGGGACCCATATGACTATTCACCCAGACAAAATAGTATTTTCTTTAGACCCGTCCTTTCAGCCTAAAGTCTTGTCAGATTTCCACAGAGGCCAGCCAATAGTTATTCCAGCCTTCTGCCAAGATTTCAAAAACGAAAAGGAGCAGAAGCTCCATAATCTAGATGTCAAAAGAGCTGTACTAGCGTACCTTGAGGCAACGGAAAGTTTCAGAAAGACAAACTTTTCGTTCAATTTCAGGGGCAGGCCAAAGGAAGGACCGCTTCTAAAGATGCGATCACCTGGTGGCTCAGGAGAGCTGTCCAGGAGGCTTACAAGGCCAAGGATTGAAGGCCCACTCGACGAGAGCGGTGGCATCTTCTTGGGCAGAAAGAGCGCACGCGTCAATCGAGCAGATTTGTAACGCAGCCACGTGGACTTCTGGCCATACTTTTATTAAACACTACAGGCTGGACTTTAAATGTAGTCAGGACGCAACCTTCAGTAGGAAGGTGCTCCAAGCGGTAATCCCTCCCTAAAAAAAGCCTATGCCAGTTATTTGGTATTCCTCCAGATGTATGCTGTCATGATGTCGAAGGGAAAACGGGAATTTTTTCCTACCGATAATTCCCTTTCTTGAAGGCATCATGACAGCATACGGGCTTTTTCCCGCCCTACCGACATGGTTACCCTTGTTTTGTCTAACACGTGAGGTAATGTGTATGCTTATGTTTCTTTGTCTGAGGTGTGTGATGTCAATAAAAACACACCTTCTGGTTAAGTATTCTGTCACTGTGGTTATTTGAAACGCACTGGTGTTTGGTGGAGGGGAGGTTTCTTTTATGCTCTGCCTTTTCCTGTCCCATCAGGTCAGCAGGTGAGCAACCTCCAGATGTATGCTGTCATGATGCCTTCAAGAAAGGGAATTATCGGTAAGTAAAATTCCCGTTTTTTTTCCAGCATGAGGGAGCATCATGTCACAAGGCAAAAGTGGCTCGGTGAACCAAACATTGAAACTTTCGGTCTATCGCCAGGAAACTCCTCAGTTCTGTAGTCTCAATTATATAAAAACACTGAAGCAGCAAGTTTTATGAAAACCAGAATTTGTCAACCTCAAAACTATTAGCCCCAACTGTATATGTCCCAACGCTTGGGATGGACATGCAATTCATGACCAGAACATTTCAGCAGATTAATAATCTACTGATGGGGACCGAGATGAGAGTCAAAGGTGGGCTCTACACTCCCCTACTTGGCAAAGAAAATGGTGCATACAATTTCCCCCACCTTGTCCCTATAAGAGATTTGAAAAAAAGCTTTAGGACTCTAAGCACCAAGACAAGGGGCCATTTTGATTTTGCTTTTTGGCAGTTATAACTATGTACGATTCTCCCTGATAAGAGACTGGTCATCTGAGAAGTCCCTTCACAGAAGTGATCATCACGGGGATTGTCAAGACCATTCGGGTAAAAGGACCTTTTATAGAATGTGTAACAAAGCAGGGGAGCGGGAGTCTCGTCAACCAAATGGGTGTTTTTGTTTTTTTTTTGTTTTTTTTGCCTATCGGTCTTGCTGACATGCTTTGTCACTCTGTATCTCTGTAGCTCCTCTGAAGACCTGTGTGCCACCCTGGTAGCAGCTGACAGACAAAAAGATGACAGCGACGAGGAGCAATCTTCTGGTACACAATATTTTTAGTACCAGCATATTCTGCAGCACCTTACAAATCTAAGAGTATGACGTATACAAACAAAATCTGACTTTCCTATAGTATTGGGGTTCATTCACACGTAGCAGGTTTGTTGAACATTTTCAACAGCAGAAAATCCATTTTGTGCAGATTTTGACCTAGAATTGCAGCAGATGACACCCTTCTATTGAAACAGTCAATTCGGCTACAGCCCCCCCCCCCCCCAACTTCTCTACATGTGAACACACCATTAATCTAAGTATTTAAACAATAGAAGTGAAGACCCTACCTGCAAGACTTTATAATCTCAGGAAATGGGGGTGACAGAAGAGGTACACGTGTTTGCCATACACAATGGTCAAGCCGTCTTGTATAAATGAGGTACTGTACATAAAGCTATATCAACCGCTCAGCAGCTAGTATCTACATATGTACATTATTGCATAGTATGTATATAGTGGGGATATTATGATCATATTCTGAGGGAAAGTAAAACGGGATAAATGGGGACAGTGTTAGATTAGGGGATATAATCTACTTTGCTAAAGAGATGTGTTTTAAGGGTGTGCTTAAAACTGTGTGGGGATTAACCTGATCAGGATAGCACATTTCAGAGAACCGGTGCAGCTCTGGAAAAGTCTTGGAGATGAGTGGGAAGTTCGCGTTATGGTAGAATTTAGTCTGAGGCCTTTAGTTGAACAGAAAACACATGTAGGGTAGTGGATAGGTGGTTTTAGGATGGTGCATCACTGGTAAACTTGATGGAGGAGTGAAAATTATAAATTATGTTCTATAGAAGATAGTAGAGATGAGCGAGCACCAAAATGCTCGGGTGCTCGTTACTCGGGACAAACTTTTTGCAATGCTCGGTGGTTCGTTTCGAGTAACGAACCCCATTGAAGTCAATGGGCGACCCGAGCATTTTTGTATATTGCCGATGCTCGCTAAGGTTTTCGTTTGTGAAAATCTGGGCAATTCAAGAAAGTGATGGGAACGACACAGCAACAGATAGGGCAGGCGAGGGGCTACATGTTGGGCTGCATCTCAAGTTCCCAGGTCCCACTATTAAGCCACAATAGCGGCAAGAGTGCCCCCCCCCCCCCGCCACTGTCAGCGTAAAGATCGTTCTCCTCTGCCACAGCTGTAACAGCTGTGGCAGAGAAGAACGATGTTTGCCCATTGAATTCAATGGAGCCAGCAATACAGCAGGTTCCACTGAAAGCAATGGGCTGCCGGCGATCGCAGGATGAATTGTCGGGAAGGGCTTAAATATATAAGCCCTTCCCTGCAATTCATCCAGAAATGTGTTACAATAAAAAAATATACCGGCGTATAAGGCGACGGGGCGTATAAGACAACCCCCCAACTGTCACCTTATACGCCGGCAATACAGTGGAGCAAAGAATAAATATCATTACTCACTTCACCGGGCGTTCTGCGGTGATGCTGCAGGCTGTCGCTCCCTCGTGGTCCACGGCAGAGCATTGCTTTCTGGACGCAGTGGTTGAAATCCCCGCCTCCAGAAACACACGTGCCTTCAGCCAATCACAGCCATTCAATGACATCATTGTCATTGGCTGTGATTGGCTGAAGGCACGTGTGTTTCTGGAGGCGGGGATTCAAAGCCCTTCGTAGAGAAAGCAATGCTCTGCCGTGGACCAGGAGGGAGCGACAGCGTGCAGCAGCACCGCAGAACGCCAGGAGAAGTGAGTAATTTTTATTCTTTGCTCCACTGTATTGCCGGCGTATAAGGTGACAGTTGGGGGGTCGTCTTATACGCCCCGTCGCCTTATACGCCGATATATATATTTTTTTATTGTAACACATTTCTGGATGAATTGCAGGGAAGGGCTTATATATTTAAGCCCTTCCCGACAATTCATCCTGCGATCGCCGGCAGCCCATTGCTTTCAATGGAGGCGGCTGTATTGCTGGCTCCATTGAATTCAATGGGCAAACATCGTTCTTCTCTGCTACAGCTGTTAAAGCTGTGGCAGAGAATGATTTGTCTTCTATATGTTCTCAATGGGGTCGGCGCTGCTGCCGCCGGGCCCATTGAGCGCATATAGAGAAGAGAGCAGAAATCGCAGATCGCACATAGGTGCGATCTGTGATTTCTATGGCCTTAAGAAGGACCGTTGGGGTTCTTGAAACCTAAAATACTCCTAACACTCTCCCTATAGCAGCTCCACCAAGATACCACTTTCCCTGAACTAATGTCAGAAAGGCGAGCCGCGGGAGGGGCAGATTTTAATACTCGGGTGACACCTAATCTCGCCAGCCACTCGCTGCAGGGGGGTGGTATCGGGCTTGAACGTCGCAGGGGGAAGTTGTAATGCCTTCCCTGTCTTTCTATTGGCCAGAAAAGCGCGCAAATTTCTCAGGGAAGAAAGTGAAAGTAACCAGAACATCACGTGGTACTCGTCACGAGTAACGAGCATCTCGAACACCCTAATACTCGAACGAGTATCAAGCTCGGACGAGTATGCTCGCTCATCTCTAGAGGATAAGCAACCAGTGTAGCGACTGGCACTGGGCAGGGTCAAAAGTGTAGCGACCAGACAAAGGTAAACCTGGCTACTGTATTCAGGCTAGATTGGAGCAAGGTTAATTTGGTGAGAGGAAGACAGATCAGTAGTGAGTCACAGTAATCGAGATGAGGGGATCAAGACAGCAATTAAGTGCAAATGGGAAAATAAAATGATGGATATATATCTGTCCAACAAAAATAAAAAAATGATGGTGAATGGGTTCATATTTAGCACAATGGGTGGTTTATTTGAAAATGTATATATGGTAAATGTCCCCAAAAAATTTGATACCATATATACATTTTCAAATAAACCACCTATTGTGCTAAATACTAACCTGATGTGTATTAAATGACATAACTCCTCCTTACTAACTTTTTTTTTTTTTTTCACATTTTCTAGTTTGATTTAGTCTACTGCAAATAAGCTACCGCCTGCAGAACTGTACCGCTACCTGCTGACAACACGTGGAGCACCTCTATATGATGGATGAAGTGGAGCGCTCTCCTGGAAGCCATTCGTTATGCTCAATAAACTATAATAAGTTTGTCAATATATTCATACTGCTGTCTTGTATGTTTTAGTTTAGAATTTTTGAAAATCATAGAATACTTACAGTTAAAAATAAAAAGTAAGGCTGGTTTCACATCTGTGTCTGGCAGTCGGTCTGTGCTCCTTGGCTTACTGTTTTAAATTAAAAATGCACCCATAGAGAGCAATACACGGGCTCTGCCTGATATCACACACTGTTGTGGAGTTAGCCTAAGGGTGCCTCCACACAGGCGTTTACTGTTTTTGGGCAGGCGAAAAACTCTGCCATAGGGCAAATGTGTGTCGTCGTTTGTGTTTTTTTTTGTTTGTTTTTTTTTTTCTTTCTTAACCCCTTAGTGATGGAGCTTTTTTGCTTTGCTCCTTATTTTATTTATTCATTGTTCTATGAGGGCTGTTTTTCTGCGGGATGAGTTGTATTTTTCAATGGTGCTATTTAGGGCTCAGTCACATGGGCGTTTAACATCCAAATATTCACGCATTAAAGATGGCACTATATAGAGCCAATGCTTTCCAATGGCAGCGGTCACATGTGCAAATTTTACAAGCACATAAAACTTGAACAGAGAAGATAGAACATATGGGTGGCAATGGACGTGGTCACGTGGGTTTTTGTTTCTTTTAAACACACGTAGTGTGAACTTCTTTACGCACATAAAAATGCTCGTTTGACTGAGCCCTAATTGTACCATATAATGTACTGAAACTTAACTTTTTTTTTGAGTGAGCGTAGTGGAAGAAAATAACATTCCGCCATCTTTCAGTGCATCCTGTTTCTACGGCTCACAAACAGCAGCAGAAAATTGTCATTTTTGTTGCAGTGGCCGCTGACAGCTCGCTCCGCAGCTCAGTGTCTGCCGCCGGTGACAGTGACACTCCCTCTCTTTCAGTTTGTCAGCAGGCACAGCAGCAGAGAGTTGGTAACTCCCACAATCTCTTCTGGTTAGCTCGTCATTCTTAAATCGGGTTTCTCCAAGTTAGCGTTATGGCTCCGGAAGTGTATTAAGTCGCCTGACCGTTTCTATTTCATTTGTGGTTAATATACAGTGTTGAAGCAACAGCTGACTATTCAAGACTTTGTGAAAAAAGGATACTTCGGACTAAAACTTGGAGAGCAAGATAAAGTTTGGGTGCCTCAAAGTGTGCAAACGGTGGGTTGAGGACCTCTGAAATTGGTTCAAGGGTAAATAAAAAAAGCGCTTTCCGGTATGGGATTCCTATGGAACCATAGTGACGACTGTTACTTTTGTTCATGCGATGTGAAAGGGTATAATTCCAAATGCAAGCATTCCGTTTTATACCCCAATCTTCACTCAGCAATTCGTCCCATTCCCCATGGTACAGATATACCAGTGCCCAAGCCCCCTACTAAGTTGGAAGAGATACTTGGCTCCAATAAAGGTGGAGTCATACTTGAACCAGATGACGAATAAAGTTCTGACTTTGAAGCTGATACAAGACCAACATTTTTTTTTTCCTGGAGGAGATGAATGATTTGGTAAGATGCCACTGAGTTACTCGGTTCAAGGCTCGAAAGCCAGCATTGCCAGGAGTGTCTTTTTCATGATTCAGACATCGTGAAAAGTAGTTTTGTTCCTTACTTTGCCCAGGATGACAAATTGGTTTATTGCATCAACGTCGAAGGTTTGATGGGTCAATTGAAAATCCAATATGATTCAATGCAATGGTATCTTTTTTTCATAGATTCTTCAAATGGAAGTCTCAAAGCAGTTTTGCTCCACAATGGCAGTTTTTACGCTTCCATCATTGTAGGTTATTCTGTACCCTTGAAGGAAACCTACGAGAACTTGGAATTGGTTTTTCGTAAATTTAAGTGAGAGGACTACGGTTGGCAAGTGTGTGGGGATTAAAAGGTCTTGTGCATGCTGCTCGGGCAACAAGCTGGATATACCCAATACCCTTATTTTCTGTGTCTATGGGACAGTTGAGACTGACAAAATCACTGGACTGAGAAGAGTTGGCAGCTGAGGATGCTTACAGTCAGTCAAAAAAAATGTCCTCCAAAACTTTGGTACCTCCACATGAAGTTCTTCTACCACCTCTCCATATAAAATTGGGATTGATGACGGAATTCATGAAATCACTTCCAAGAGATGGAGAATGCTTTAAACATTTGGTCGCCAAGTTTTCTAGCTCTCTGAGGCAAAATTGAAGGAAGGTGTGTTTCTCGGACCAGACATTAGAAGGCTTATAGCTAATCAAGAGTTTTGTCAATACTATGACGCATTCTCAAAAAGAAGGGTGGATTGAATTTAAAGAAGTTGTAGAGAAATTTGGCTGGCAATAAGAAATAGTCTGACTACAGAAAGATTATCAGCTGCATGCTGAAAGCATTTCAAGCTTTAGGTTGCCTGATGAGTTTGAAAACGCATTTCCTCCAATCCCACCTTGATTACTTTTCCTGAAAATTTTGAAGCTGTGAGTGAAGAACAAGGTGAACGATTTCATCAGGACATTAAAAAGATGGAAAGAAGATACCAGGGAAAATTGAGCATTACAATGATGGCAGACTACTATTGGATGCTTCAGAGAGACATTCCAGATGCTACTCACAAGCATAAATGTACCAAGAGAAGCCTCACAGGGAAGATGAAACAATTTTAGTGTGTTTCAGTGAGCTCATTTCAGTTCAAAAATTATTTTCATGTAAAATTTGTAGCTAAAAATTAATTTTATAAGTATTTTCATTTACTTTGAAGTATTGCCTTATTTAACATAGATAACTGAATTATCAGGAAACGTAATGTCATATGACAAAACGGAGGTCATTTTCGGATTCAGCGTACTGAAAAGTATAGAGATTACGTGAATAACCAAAACAACGCTTAATTTTTTTATTTTTTTTTTGCAGACCTGTGTAATTAGTAAAACTATATTTTTCACTTTCTTTTAGTCCCCAGTGGGGACCACAACCAGCGATGCTTTGATCGCTCCTGCAGTATGATATAATGCCATAGCATTACATCATACTGCATTCTGACAGGCAGACTACAAAGCCACCCCCCGGGGACGGCTTGATGGGCAGTCTGCTAAGGCAGCCCTGGGGCCTTTCAGAAGGCCCCCGGCTGCCATGACACCCCCACGGCTCCCCCATTCTCACTGCAGTGGGGCTGTACGGGACTCCCGAACATCGGTTGGGGCATTTAAAGGGTTAATAGCCATGATCGACTGCACGCCCGATTGCAGCTATTGCCCATGGGTGTCAGCTGTAATCAACAGCTGACACCTACGCTGTATGGAGGAAGATAACAGCTTTATCTCCCTCCATAAATGTCCTGCAAAGGCAGGACGTAAACACTATTGGGCTGTCACTAAGGGGTTGAGGAGGAAAAAAAAAACTAATAGGCTCATTCATACTTTCATGCTAGGCCCTCAAATTCACTTTTTCAAGGTTTTCTGTATACTATAGGTCCTAGAACATAAGCGGAAGCAACAAAATGACTGCAAATTACATGGCTGTACAGAAGTAGTCAAAATCTTTTGTCTGACTTCACTTTCTGCTCTGCAGCAATAGGTTGAAGCTCCACCTCACAAACACCGTATTTTGCTCGCCCCTGCATCCACTCTGCACCCTTATTTTAACTACTTTTTCATCGAAAGCCAGAAGAAAGAAGCTAAAAGGGAGCAGAGATCTCTATTCACAGTATTATGAGCATCTTGAGGCAAAGGGAATAAGGAGGGGGGGGGGGGGGGGCGTGCACAGCCGGAAGTCTCGCAGATGAAACTTCAACCAATAGCTGCAGAGATGTCAGAGAAGAGGGCTCTATCATGGATGGGAGAGATGGGGAGACCCCGATCAATCCTGCCTCTATCACAAATTGTCCCAGATCGACTATTTCAACTGCACTCACCACTGCAAGCACTTGTCACAGCAGAGCCTTGATCGATTAATTTGGCGGGATTGCAAGCATGCAGTCATTAGAATACAGCCGGATTTTGTGGCCAATTTTTCTAGGCTTATGCAGGCATAACACCTCCAACACTCTACAATACCCACACACACTCACTGCTACCACCAGCTTTTGTTTTTAAGGTAGGCTGGAACCCACACTTATGAACTATCGCAATCTTCGGAGTTATGATTTGTTTTAAAATGGACTAGGTTTGACTCGTAAGGTAATTTACTGCAGATCTATTCTAAAAAAAGACTAGCAGTGCTAAATATTGATAAAAATAATACAGAAAAAGATGTCACAGTGAAGGTAAGGTTTACACAACAAGCAGTACTTAAAATAAAGATACCAGATTTGGGATGTTCAGCTCCAGGTCCTGATTCAGAGTCACTGAAAGCAAATGGTAAAGCCCTTACTTACTGGCGTATCGCTGAAGATCTGACACCCAGTCTCTTTGACCCCCCCCAGTTTTTATAGTTTCCCCAGAACACACCTCTCCCCACCCCCTCTGAGGTTATTCAGAAAAGGGTGGGATAAATGCGTACTAACCTGTGAAAAAACATAATTCCATTTCTACGTAGAAGATCGTCCAAGTGTGAGCATTTGCCTGGCATATTTCCGGTCATAACTTTATTCACTGATATCACACGTAAATTATAACAAGGTACTCGGATACGCTACTTGGGGTTGTACACCTCAATGAGTTTAGATGCTCTTTATTCAGGTGACCCACCCGATTCAGAAAATATAATTCATATCTGGCTAGGACCTTCACATGACCGCTCATTCTTATTAAAACATTTTTCCCTAATTTGAATCTTGGAGCCGGAATGGCTGGGAGAAACCAACTCTTAGATGAATGATTTTCCTTAGACTTCATTAACAAGTAAATGGTCACACAATTTGGTATCCTCAGGCTAAGTCTAAGCTACAGGGACAATTGGGGAAGAAGAAAGAAAGGGGGTTATTTATATCACAGTTCTGGTCCAGGGTAAGGGGAGACCAGTGGCCTTTCTAAATGCAAATATTCAAAAGGCAAGGTTGGGGAGTGAACTGAGAAACTTCACAAAATGAAAGACAGTGTAGCCAGGCCTGACACACACTGCCAAACCGGCTGACATCCCACCAGTCTCTATATCACAGCCTCATTTTAGCAATTTCTCCTGTACATTCTAGCAGCAGTTATTTCTTGTGGTATTGAGAACTTATCGTGTACATAGAACCTTGGAAACTTGTATTTGAGGGACCAGTAAAAGCATTAATGACCCGAGTAGGCCTTGATACCAAATTAGAAAACTTGACATAACTCAATTTTCTTATAAGGTCCCACTTCCTGTCCGCTATGCTGACTTCCAACTCTTCCTAGTAACCAATGCCTGTGAGATGCCATTTCTCCCCTTCTTAAACCTCACTTACTGTGCCAAGGGCTGGTGAGTTCTATGGGCAATTCATTATCTTATGCATCTGTTGCTTGTAGCTGGATGCATAGTGTACTTAGAGCGCTTATGAAATGCCAGTCTTTGTAAATATGTGTGTATATATTCATATATGCAAGGAGCTCAGAGCTGAAGTTTAGACATAGTTCCTAAGCACTTCGTTGTTAACCCTTTCCAATCCAATTTCCCTGCTGACCGCACACTCCCTAGCTCTTATCTATTATGGGTGGGAAAGCGCATTGTGGATTCCTTGGGATTTCTCAACAGAAGAACATAAAAATGAACTGCCATGATTTTATTAGCAATCTTTTGAAAAGTAACTCTTTCCAATCCAGTGACGGTCCTCACCCTACATTAAGATTTCCCTGCATAGCTCTGATGTCGGACGAGGGCTGACACATTTTTGTAACGCTATGCAGGACAGCACACTGATATCAGAGGCTGTTCTGCATATGTATGTTACAGTATACAGGACAGTGCTGTCCTGTATACTGTAGCATACATATGTAGAACAGACGCCGACATTGGAACGCTAACCTGTATACAGTAAGATACATATGCAGAGCAGCATCCTACATCGGAGCGCTGTCCTGCATACTGTTAGGAACGTGTGTTGACCCTCGTCTGACATTGGAACTATGTATGCTTCTCATACACTAATGACTTTACAGCATCATAAAGGACTATTTAGACCATTTGCTACCAACTGTTGGTATGCTTTTGTGATACAAAAGAGTGTGATCCATGCCAACTGGGGGAAGGGAGTGGCATGTTTGTTAGTGCATTGGCTATCAGTGAGTGGTCCCCCTCACATTTAGCAAATGAAATGCTAAAGTCCTGTTCCCTTTCATCCGAAATGTAATGCAATGGTAGTACCATGCGGGAACCCCTGAACATTTTTCCACTCCTGGGAACCCTTCACCTTTATTCCTAGTTCAAGGAAACCCAATGTAAGGGTGGGAAAGGCTCTTCAAACATTCTTTATCTGGGTCAAGAATTGTTGACTGCTTCATCAGTCCCTATGCCAAGCATCTATATCAGTTTCTAGGGAGCCCTGGGCTGTTGGCATTGCAATGCACATAAAGTGTATACACATTAACAGCTCACACTATAGTTATAGCACTCCCTATATCAGTAGCTTGTAATTAGAAGTTGCCTTATAAGCCTCGTGGCTATGTTGACAAATTACCTTGGTGACTATAGTCATTCACAATCCGTTACCAATGACATGAAGGAACAAAAACCTTCACCGCTGTAGACTTTTGACCTAAGGAAGTATCAAGTGGCCGCAGGCTGTGTGTATAGGAGGTGTCGTGCTAAAGCTGTGTACACAAAGGAGGTGCAGAGGAATGAGCCTCAAGCTCATTAATGTCTATTCCTAAGAATGCAAGAACTCATATATGAGAAGTCTGCATGAACAGAACCTGATAGTGGAAAAGGTAAGGGATTTAAAATTGACTTTCATTTACCATTGCTCCTATAGTGTTGACATATCCCACAAAGCTGTGTAAAGCTAGGTTCCCTATCAAATACATAGTAATGCCACGGTCATGTTGTCCTCTTTTTCAGAGGGACAGTGATAAATGGGGTTTTCAACTGTTGCTAGTGATGAATATGAATATCACTAGAATATGCTATCACTCGTGGCTGGTAGGCATCGCTGATGGCTGGAACCTCCACTGACCGGCAGAATGAAGACACTGCGGACTTTCAAATGTATGTCTTCTAATACAGCCCCATCGATAGAAAAATAAGAAGTTATAGGTGTCGGAATATGTTACACAGTTTTTTCTCAAAGTACAGTAACATAGTGTGTAAGTGCTGAAAAAAGACTCCAGTCCATCCAGTTAAGCCTATTATATCAGAAAGTTGATCCAGGCTAAAACCACCAATGAGATAGAAGCCAATTTTCCTAATTTTAGGGGAAACAAATTCCTTTCAGACTCCAATCTGGCAATTGGAATAATCCCCGGATCACTGAGCCTTTTGAAGTAATCAGTGACTATAACATGTAATATTGCATTGCTTGAGAGGCGTCCAGCTCCCTCTTTTACTCTTCTAGTGAGTTCGCCATCACCACGTCCTCAGGCAGAGAGTTCCATAGTCTCACTGCTCTTACAGTAAAGAACCTCCTTCTATGTTGATGTAGAAACTTTCTTTCCTCTAGACGTAGAGGGCGCCCCCTTGTTACACTCCTGGGTATAAATAGATGATCGGAGAGATCTCTGTATTGTCTTGTGATAAATCTATACATAGTTATTAGGTCACCCCTCAGCTGTCTTTTTTCTAAACTAACTCCAATTTTGTTCACACTCTGGGTATTGTAGTCCACCCATTCCACTTATTATTTTTGTTGCCGGCCTGTGTACCTGCTTAAGCTATGATATGTCCTTGTTGAGTACTGGTGCCCAAAACTGTCCACAATATTCCATGTAGACCGTACAAGTGACTTGTAAAGAGAAAGAACAATGTTCTCTCTGCTTTCCCCTTGCATCTACTCTGCACATAAGGCTACCTTCACACGGGTCAGACTCTCAGGCACGTTTTTGTGTGTTGCGAGACACGCAAAACTAGCAAGAATATGAATTCTATTCTTTTGAATTGACTTGTTCACATGAGCTGCGAAGAAAAAAAATAGCAGCACGTTGTATTTTTGGGTGCTCCCTTGGGAACCTTAAAGACATCGCACGGTATGCATGCAAATGTGATGTGATAATACCTTATTCTGAGAGATCCCAGCCTTATTTTAGCTGCTTTCCAGTCCAAATCCAGGAGAAAGCAGCTAAAAGGCAGCAGAGAACTCTCATCATTAAGTTAATTTTGATGCATTTCCGCATCAGAAATAATGTAATAATTTAATTAAATTAAATAATAACATAATACTACTTCTTGTGGATCATCCACCAAACCATTACTCTAGAAAATAATTCACTATTGTGCTATGCTTTTTTTATTGGTCCAATGCATCTAAAATGAAAAATTCAACAATTTTGCAAATAATAATGATTAAAATTTTTGTAGCATTTTATATCTACAGTTCCTGTAAGGGGACAGCCACTTTATTAGAGCCCCCCCCCCCCCCCCCCATCTTATAGTGTAGATGGACTTCCTTTGGCCTTCAGAATAGCAGCAATTCATTGCGGTGTAGATATGGTAACACTGGGTGTTGGCAATGTTCTGTAGGGATATTGGCCCATGAGGACAGGAAGTTTCTTGCAGTTGCTGCAAATTAGTGCCATCAATTCATGCTGCCTGCCCCAAATTCTGACCTCCCATCAGCATGTTGCAGCAGAAATCTGGATTCATCTAATCAGAATTTTTTCCACTGATCCATTTGTGCTCTTTTGCCCCCTTGTCTATCTGTTTCTCATAGGACTGGTTGTATCAACCATGCTGTTGATCCAGAATTAGTTAAACTGCGTTCAACTGTTGAACTTGGTTTAGGGAAAAGGTGTTGCAACAACATTTTTTGATCTAAGATTTGCAAAACCGAGTTCACTAGATCTGCGATCAAAGGTTGAATCTAGAAGAAATGTATCGCTCACGGTCATTGGTGACTATAGTCAGGTGATTTTCCCAGCATTCATAGCGATAATAAAAACACAGGCGCTACGAGCAGCAAACGTGTTTGTAATTTCATCACCCAGGAAAAGCCTATCCGACAGTCAGCCAAGCCCGCCATCTTAGATTTTGGCTGCTAAACTAAGTTCAACAAGTTTCATCTGCCAAAATTAGGTCATCAAATTACGTTGGTACATTTTTTTACTTAATTTTAAATGATTTTTGACATTCTCTTCTAATTCCTTTTGTCAATGAGTTTTTTACTTCCACAAGATCCCTTTTTGATGGATGTTTTTCTCGATCACATCAGTCTTGGCATACTCTTGACATCATTAGGACGTAATGTTCTCACACAAGAGAATGGGTTCTTTCAGATGAGCAATTTTTCACTTGGACTGTTGGCTGGAGTTTGAAAAAACGCTGCATGTCCTATCTTCATGCGAGTCTTACTTAATAATGGGACATGTAATATTTGGTGTCCCATGCAGCACACGGAAGGGGTGTCTGTGTGCTGTGCAATACAATTTGAGTCTGAGGATCTTGGGTGGAACTCCCTTTAGCCTGTGTGAATACAGCCTTACACAAGAAAATCCCACACAGTTGGCAGCGAAATCCTGGCCCGGCTAGTCTGGCATCGATGACCAGGCTTCACTGGAAATTGCTCAGATCGCTCAATTTTCCCATTCTAGTATGAATTCAAACGAATACTGATCCACTGAAAACTTGCTCATTTGATTTTATGGAGCTCTCCTACATCACGGGTATAATTTCCATATAGGGAAGCTCCAATCATGAAAGAGTTGGGCTTTGTAATAAAATAGCCAATCAGTGTATGTTACCATGGTAACAGACTACAAATTCAGTGTAGTCTGATTCTGCAGTCATATTCCTTTCCTTCTCTCTCCTACTTCTTGCTTACCCACCAAATGTATGTCAGTAAGAATGATCTAAATCTACCTAAGCTAATGTCTTTGTTGAACAGAAGAATTGGCTTTTCAGTCCTTTTTGGTGAAGAAATGGTCAGGACAAGATGACAACCCTCTCTGTGTTCCTTGATGTTCCTAAGTCTATAAAAGGTAAAGTTGAGCAGCAGGAAGAGGCTTATCTTAAAGATGGGAATAGAAGAAAAATTTTCCTCGGACAAAGAGGTAAAGTGACAATGAAGCTGAAATCTTGTACGCCAGAATTTCCTATCTAAGGCTACAGGGAAGAGTCTCATATTTAGTTTTAAAGTGGGTCTGTTATCTGTGATCACATATGAGAGCGTACAGTATCTAATAATCATTGGGAAAATGGCATCTTTCTGACCTTTAGGAGACTGAAGTTTCCTTGTTATACATGTATGCTCTCTGTAAATATTAAGAAACCTCTCCATTTACCAAATACACTATCCTACCAAAGTAATTGGACACCGGAGCAAGAATCAAAAGTAGTATTTATTTCCATGTATTAATACTTAGTGCGATTCCTTTGGCCCCAACAACATTAGATACTCTCTATCGTATTCTTTCTACTAACGTTTGATACACTTCAGCTGATATTTTCCTCCATCTATCCTGCAAATGTCTGGTGAGTTCTCTCAAAGAAAATGCATCGGCCCATCTTAATTGGTGCAAACAGTGTCGTTATTAGACAAATGAGCAATGGAAGAACGTTCTAAGTAATGAAGAATCATACCACTTGATTCATTGGTTGCAGTGACAAGAACCATGAACATGGAGATATACCTTGACATTCTAGACAATAATGTGTTACTGATAATGCGGCAATGCTCTGGGAATGGTCAGCGATCATTCAAAAAGATAACGATTGGATTGGTCTGCAAAGAGTCCCAAACTGAACATCTTTAGCCCAAACTGGAATGCCGGGTCAGGAAATATAAACAGAGTACATCCTCTTTGAGAGAACTTGCCAGATGTTTGCAGGATGAATGGAGGGAAATACCAGCTGAAGTGTATCAGATGTAATTGTGATGATATACATTAGATATTACAATGTTAGTCTGTGCCAGAATACCCCTTTAATGTGGTAAAATAACAAAAATGAATAATTTAATTTAATTAATTCTACATTTCATGTTTTTGGACAAATTCTCTGCTTTGGTTGCCTTCTTAGAGAGATCCATATCTTAGTAAGGCATTGCTAATATTTTCCCTATAAAGGGATGCACCACGTGTCCATGGAATTCTATCTTTATTTGGTCCATGAAGACAAAATGTTTCATTAAATCAAAAGTAACATCTATGTCTACTACATTTTTTATTTCAGCACAGAGAAACTCAGACTTTGTCTTCACAGGAAACCAAAAATACTTTTCCATCTCTGTATGGGATAGCATAGTAGACCATGCTATTTCATATAGAGCAATTTAAAAAAATATACCGTCCAGTATACTTTCTTTTAGTATAAGGTTCTGTGGGCAACATTTGTTACTGTATGTCTATACAGTGGCTTACATCAGAGCCTTCCATTTGGGGCTTTCATCAAGAAATCCTTTCGACATACTGTATACCTCTGATGGAAACTAAGAATGAACTATGGACTGAGTCCAAGTTAATTTTAGCTATTGGCAAATCAGAGAGTCCACTGACATCTAGTCTTTCTTAGATAGTCTTTTTGGAATCCCTCTTGGTGATTTCTCTTATAGGCCAGTTTCAAAGTGTGCTAGAATGACTGTGGGTCTACTGAGTTGAACTACCAGCAACAGAGCAATCTATGATAATGTGAATTCACATCAGTAGACCCGCATCAAGCCAGGACACTCATTATGGATGCACAAATGCACTTATCTAAAATTGTCCTTGCTCTGTAACTAAAAGTGGACGTTATTTTTTATTTTATAGTTCTTCTATCTGAGGATGGTCAGCCATGGGTTCCTTTGCCAGTAAAAAGGGTATATCTCCAGATAGTCAATGACCCGACAAGGAATTATGAGCATCTGCCAGTAACCGGAGCACCAGAGTACATCCGAGGAGTTACAGAGTTTGCTCTTGGGAAAAACAGTAAAGCTATCTTACAAAACAGGGTAAGGAAGACTTCATTTAGTCGCACCCACCTTACTCAATTGCCAGAGCCAAAAGTGTTTAATTATTTTTGGGGCACAGACATTCATTGTTTCTTGTCTTTGTCAGGCGAGTGGTGTACAGACCCCAGGAACCACCGGGGCTTTCAGATTAGGAGCAAAATTCCTCCATCGATGGTATAATATCAATAAGAAAACTTCAGTCTGTATTGCTCAACTTGCTTATGGTAAATTCCATACTTATACTATATATGACATAAAAAATCTGTAGATTAACCAGGCACCTTCATTATTTCATGGCTGCTATGAGAATTATGGAGGGTCGTGAAGTCAAACTATTAAATGCAGCCCCTATCACCAATTGAGTCCCATTATGTGCAAAAAGTGGAACGGTGTTTTGGAGATAACACGGTAGTTAAGCAGTATAATGATCATATTATACCCTGTCCCATTTACAATAATGATACTTGCCAACTCTCTCTGAATGTCTGAGAAGCTCCCTGAGAAAGAGGAGACCTCGTATTCCTGGAAGAGTTAGGTAGTCTCCCAGGCACTGGACATCAGGATTTCGGTGGGAAGGAAGGGAAGGCCCAGATGGGGCAATGTCTTATCAGCCACACTACTTGTTTTTTTACTTTACTTCCTCTATGAGGCTTTTGGCATCTTCATTTGTATCTTGATGATTCCTCCTGCCTGCCTCAGAACATTAGAGGGGAGGAGACAGAGCAGGGAAGGAAGATTCATCAAGATACCGTACACATGAAGATGCCACAGGCTGCATGGAAGAAGTGAATTACTACATAAAAAATATAACTGTGTGGTCATAAAGTGACTTGTGGGCCACAAAGGGGGCAGTATTAGTTTGCGGACCCCTATAACTGTTGAACACTAAGGGGAAATAATTCCCTTGTGGGGAACACTACTGTATAACCTTGGGACACTAAAGGGCATTATTACCATGTGTGGGCACTGCTTGGATCCCCACTGATCATAAGAAAGGGGGTTTGAAGGTCCACAAATGAATGGAGTGATTGATGGTCACACATGCGCACCACTGCTGCATTCAATCCAATGGAACTTCTAAGTGTTTGAGCTTGGCAATCTTCAGTCGTGGATGAGGTATAACTATATTTCATGGGACAACCCCTTAAACTCCCTTGCGCTGCTTGTCATAAACATCCTGAATGGTGTCCTGTGAACTGAACCAGTGCAACCCTGTTTCCGGTTGAACTTTGCTAAAAGTTCTGTTTCGCACGAACCTGAAACGAGCTTTTAGCAAGGTACTACCCACAACAGGGTTTCACTGATTCAGTTTCTCAACACCAGTCCTCGACACTAATGTGCTATTTTGTCAGGACATGGGGCACCTGGGATATGTGCCTGCATCGTGTATAGGTAGATATCTTCTTCTCCACACTTACAGTTGAATATCTCATCATTTATGGGCGACATTGACAACTAGAAGCAGTAGATCTGATACACTTGATTATACACTTCTACCAACAATCTGTGGTCATAATTGGGCATCTCCAATTATCGGTCTGGCAGTCCTTTTGTAAATATTGCAAACTAAATTAAAGGGGAAGGTCGCCCACCATTGATACTATATCTTGAGTTTTTCTTGGCATAAATATTCTTGACGGTAGTGAGGAGTGACAGGATAGTATTACCGTACTTGGAAAGTCAGTATCTATTCTTGAGCATTTCTTCACAACACAACATGAATAAGAGATTGTCTCAAAGGACCTATTTCTTCTCCTGTCTCTGGATTGCAGTTATTCCTCATTGTTTCAATTCTTGTCCTAGGATGTAATATAGGAAATCCTACTGCTATGAGAAAATTCTTCCATATGTACATACTGTACTGTACACATTACCAAACAAACATCAATGATGAAAGTAGGGTCTGCTGCAGTCCTGCATATTGGCTCCATAGTTAATAGGATACAGGATTGACATTACATTGCTAAATAAATATTTAGGCAATATCTCATAAAAATTGATCCAAAGTGGAGCTTCACTGTGATTTAATAATGTACTTCATTTTAGAAGTCCTTTACTTTTTTGTGGTAAAACTATTGGTAACGGAATACAGCTGGAGATAATAGAACTTGGGGAAACTGGTTACAAGTAACATTGACAGCAGTACTCAATGTCAAGCTGTAGCTGCAAAAGCAAATATGATGTAGGGGAGAAAATAAGGTGCAGAGAGTCTGATGTGTTGGGCTAGCAGGTTCCAGAGTTTGTGGGAGGCATGGGTGAAATCCTAGGGAAACTTTGTGAGGAGCAGAGCAAAGAAATAGGTTTTGGGAAAACCGGAGATTACATGTGCAGAGATATCAGGATATTGGATCAGAAATGTATGGAGGGGACAGATTGTATATAGGAGACTACATGTGGGGATATATCAGGATATTAGGTCAGAAATGTATGGAGGGGACAGGTTGTATATAGGAGATTACATGTGGGGAGGTATTGGGAGATTAGGGCAGAGATGTATGGTGGGGACAGTTTGTATATAGGAGATTACATGTGGGGAGGTAGTGGAAGATTAGGGCAGAGCTGTCTGGTGGGGACAGGTTGTATATAGGAGATTACATGTGGGGAGGTAGTGGAAGATTAGGGCAGAGCTGTCTGGTGGGGACAGTTTGTATATAGGAGATTACATGTGGGGAGGTAGTGGAAGATTAGGGCAGAGCTGTCTGGTGGGGACAGGTTGTATATAGGAGATTACATGTGGGCCAGAGAGGTGTGTGAGGAGATATTGGAGCACAGTCAGCTTCTCATTCTGAAATGGCTGATTACAGGGATCAATAGATGCAACATTTAACAGGAGGAAATATTGGAGCATGTAGTGAATCATTGGGATGATTTTGACATTTTATCTTATGATAGTCATAGGAATAATTATAACAGTTCTGCTGACTATTTTGCTGATATGTCGCGACCTAATACTTATGGTGGTTTGTGTGAGTTAGTAGCAGCCGGGCAAATATTTAGGTCAGTGTTTTTGACAATTGGTAAAATACGTGTTTAATTATTTGTATTTTAGATTATTTTTGCCAATTTTCAAGTTTATAGGTGCATTAGATATTGTTTTCCAATACAAACTTTCACCCTTCTTTATCTCCGCCTTAGGGGTTGAATTTCAGAAAATCCTTTTAATGATTCTCTAAGTTATACAAAGAAACTACTATCCAAATTTCATGTTTCTATCTTCAGTAATTTTGGGTCTTCCATATCTCCATGTGTGTAGATGTCATTGATCCTGCAGTAGGAAGTGGGGTACAGAGTGGGACCAGGCACCATTGGAAAGCGAGCTGCAGGAGATTGCTTCTTTTATGTGTGCTTGTAGTGGTCCAGAGTTGGGGCCCCACAGCACTTATCTAGCTACCTCATGTATGTATGTGTGTAAATGTATTGTCAATGATGTTTACATGTGTGTATTGGCCTAGACAGGTCACTAGTAGTGGGATGCCCAATAAAGTTACAAACAGGAATAGGGTTTGTCACGGGTGACGCTGTAACAGCCTCAAAAAAACTTAATGTGCATATGGCCGGAAGGCCTAGTCCTTGTCACGGTAATGCCAACACTCCAACTGGACCCTTGGGATGGTAGTCTTTGTTTGGGTGTAGGAGGTAGTGGTAGGGAGAGTCTAAGATGTAGTGGTAGAGAGAGTCCAAGATGTAGTGGTAGAACGAGTCCAAGATGGAGTGGTAGAGAAAGTCCAAGATGTAAGGAGAGAGAGAGTCCAAGATGTGTGTTAAAAAGAGCCAATGAGGAGGTCAAGCAAAGCCTCGCAGTAATCAAGCTAAGCCTAAGCTCAAGTCAAGTCTAAGCGCATGTCAAGTCCAGCTTAACCTAGTCTGGATCAAGTTACGTAAAGCCTGGGGAATTCAAGTCGTGGAGCTGGCCGCAGGAGAGTCTTTTCCCACCCTACCAGAAGGCATCTGAGTCAAGTCAGACCCCGCGTAGCTGAAAGGAAATCAGGCCTTGTAACCATGAGTTTACTGTATCCCTGCTTAGTCAGAAATCAGTGCATCCACAGGAGAGCCTGCATTACACAAAATAACCACTCATAGAAGCAGCCAGTTAATGTAGTCAGACAGTCTTATTACTAGAAAGGTTGCAGGAATCGTTACATATAATTGGAAGTGGTTGAGAAGAAGTTAGAATAGTTTACTATTGAACTGAACTTTTGTACTGAATCCATGATAGTCAGTAAACTGTGTGCCTTCGGTTTTATTGCAGCCTATTTGGACTGGCCTCTTTATTTCATAACGCCATTATACTCAAAGGCACTTGCATCACACCGAATTTACACCATTGTTCTAGCTAACAACCCTTGTGTAATTCATCTGCTGCACAAGTCACCGTTCTAAGCAGGGTAGCAACCGCCATGACCAGGTTAACGTTAGCGCACCCACTTCGGCTACTCCGGCCAGCTTCTGCCCACTGAATGTTTAGCAGTCTGAGCAACTTTTACTATTTTGGGGGTGCAATGAATGGTGCATAATTGATCCGAGAACGGCTGAATTTTAAGGACATCTCATTTTTTTACTTACGTAACAATGTAAATATATTCACAATGCTGCCATTGTATATAGCTTTAAATCCATAGTCCTGTTGCATAACCTATATGACTAAGGTCTTAGTTTCTTTACGAGTCCTGGCTGAGTAATTATCTAATATAACATTTTTGAGTCAGGAAGGTTTATGTACAACAAAGGCCCTTTAGTGATGAAACTGGCGCATCCGCTTTCCCAAAACTCCAAATGAGGTCTTTAAACTTAGCATTTGTAAGCAAATCATCCCTGGCATGCAAATATCACTGATTGTCATATATATAGTACACTCCCTCCACTTGGCTGAATTGTATTTTTTCAAACGCCTACTGGGACCATTGCCCACAATCACAATCAATCGCTAATTGTCTATTTTTATTCATTTCCTTCTTGTAGTTAAAGTGACCTTTCTCCATTACTTTCCTTTTAACTTGTCTAATTTGATGACAGGAAGAACAGGGTGGCTCTGCAGACAAAGGAAAAAACAGGAGCTGACCGGCGTATAGATTACTGGAGACTCTAGGCCGATGGTATTCAGACTAGATATAAATATGCTGACATTTGATCTTTTCCTTGGCAGTATCACACGCAATGTTATTGTATAGGATGGCACCTCGGTTACATGATTTTAGTTTAAAGCAGGGGTGCACTACATTTTCCGGTCTGAGGACCACATTGCCATACTGAACCACTTCTAAGAGCCACAAGGGTATTCCCATCTGAGACATTTATGGCATATTCTAAGTGTATGCTATAATAAATTGAAGTAAGTTTAACTTCCAGGACTCCGACCTATTGGTAGAATGAGGGTCACTTTTCTCAACAGTGACTTAACTAAACTCATTCTACTTCACCAGACTATTTAGAAACTTGGACTCGATGAAATCTGGCTAAATAAGTATAAGTGTGAGAACATAGGGGTTCGGCTGGGTTTTCATGTGTGCTGGAACCTTCATTCGGAGGTTCCATCGAAGATCCAGCATCAAATACCGGAAGAAATAATGCTGCATGCAGTACTTTTTCTTCCTGGTAAAACGCCAGGCAGATGAGCGAAAACCAAGCAGATCCTATTATAGTCAATGGGGTCTGGTTGGCGATATTCTGCCATAAGATGGGTTGTTTGGCCAGGGAATTCCCCTTTCCTGCTCCCCAATGGAGCGAGAACATGGAACCTCTGCAGCAGATGTGAAAGCAGCCTTAAATATCCATAATACATCCTTATTGCCTCCCACCTTCCATTAGTCATATATAATACTGGCATCTTCTTATGTGGCAGGGGGGTCTTTGGTCCTCCCTCAAGCCCCAGGGTTCAGTTGCAGCTACTACCTATGCACCCCTCTATAGCTATGCACATGACCAGAGCCCTGAGCATGTACATAAAGGGGAATTCTAAAGTTAGCACATAAGTGCTTTGCATTCAAATACAGTAGATAGCCGGCATGGAAACACGTCCGTAATACAGATGTGAATAACGGTCATATTTCAGATCACCATACAGCCATATGTTATCAGTATTTTCATCACTATTTGATTATCCAAGAAGTCATCCACTGTCAGCTGCAGTAGATCCAGGTGATGTTCCGCATTGAAAGTCCCTGGAATGAACACAGGTCCAGCAAGGTGACCAGTATTTGCCCAATAGAAAAGAATAGCAATATGGAAGCAAAAACAAAGAAAATAGGTCATGAGTGATTTTAAAAGACAACTGTAAAAATATGGCAATGTGAATTGACACGGGGCTAATATAAATCTATGTATTACAGTCCGCAAAACATGGATCAAATAGGAAGGGAAGATATACTAGACTGAATCCAGCCTATCGAAGAATTTTAGCCTTGACTCATTTTTTTTTTTGTCTTTCTAGACAGGTACCGCTGCTTATTTGAAGCTGCTGGATTAACAAATATTTGTCCTTACCGGTTTTGGGATAACAAAAATATGGGCCTTGCATTACCAGAAATGTTAGAAGACCTGGAGGTAACATGACCCACCATATTCAAATATGTTTGATCTGTGGTTGTACTTCTCTGATATATTGGTCAGGGCTCTTCCAAAATAAGGCCGGGCTCACAGGAACAGCTCAGATTCCTTGTGCGGATATCCGCATCGGAAGACCTGCGAAAAATTGCAGAAATGAACTGCGTATGATCCCGTATGTGTGCGGTTTTCTACACGGATGTATTGTTCATATATGGACAGCGTATGGTGCACGTAAAGAAAGCTTGCAAGCAGGGAATGACATCGCACAGTAGCTCAACATTGCACAGTCGACCGCCAAGGCGATATATATTCTCTCTCCCCTCCCACCCCCCCTCTCTTCTTCTCTTTCTATCTTTACCCCAAAATTCTGAATCCACACCCATATGCAATGTTAATTGTGCATGCACTGCGTAGTGCGCATCCACAGAGATCAATAGAACCCATATGCGCTCCATAGAGCATGCTGTGATTTCTATTCTGCTTGCGGAATCCGCAATTCCTACTTGCGTGTCTAAGCAAACCAGTGAAAGTCCTCATGTGGCACAGTGTGTTAAGCGGTAATGCAGTCCTAAGTTCTCATTCATGACCTGAATGTTGCAGGTTCAATCCCCACTTGGTTCAGTTGGCGGGCTGAAGGTTGGCTTAGCCTTCCAACCTTCTGAGGTCGGTAAAATGAGTACCCAGCTTGGTGGGGGGTAATTAAATTACCTGAAAGTGCAGCGGAATAAGTTGGCACTATACAAATAACAAAATTTATTTTATTTTTAAGTCAATGCCTTTCAATGCCTACGCATTACCACCTATCATCCACACGGGCCGCGATCGTGGAATCCACATTTCAAATTTGGTCGTGTGAGACTGGCCCAATGGGCAGCTTTTCTAGTTTAACATCTTGTACTTTGGCTCAGCCCACATCCACATTGGGGCTTTCAGTTATAATTTCATCTCTCTCTTCAGGGATATTCGGGGCACAGAAGAACATTGTAATATCTAATGTACATAATCACAATAAGTCATTGTGTAATAGGTCCTCTGTACCCGGGCTAGTTACTTCATTTTCTATCTTCGTAACGTCCCCTCCATCTGAAATATCTCATCTTCCTCTGACATCTTCTCCGCACTTACCACTTCCTCCCCCATCCATAGGGTCCAACAGCCTGTGAACAGTGCATGATGGGAGGACAGGAGCAGAAATGCTACAATGTATTACTCATGTGTCGAAAGCTCCTGTCTATCTGCTTCCGCTGCTTTCTCTGTCCCTCTCAGTGAGAAGGAGTTTGGTGCTGGTAAGTTGTAGGACCTGTGAGCTACAGTGCCAGCCAGGAGATAAGCTATAGGCGTGCTGGGAGTTGTAGGTAACAGTCTGTTTCTGCGGAAGTGATGCAAGCAAACACAGTGGTAGATTAGCGGCTGCACAGAATGAAGAAGAGGGTCCAGAGTGCAGATAAAATGTACAAGTTGTTGGTGCTTAGATTGTGAAGTGCTGAACAAGAAGCCCGTGATCCAGCAGCGAAGCTCCGCACAAGCGCTAATGACCTTAGCGGTGACGTCAGAGACTGTGCAGTCATTTAGATGACTGTCATCCCATCTGAATGGGACATTACTTTTACAATCATCCTGCCTTCTCACTGATTAGGCTAGAGTCAGAGCAATGCAGCATGGGAGCTGAGGGTAAGGAAGTATAGAACAGTGAACTACTAGCAGAATGCTAGGCTTACAACACAATGCCTGCCTGAAAGTGGATAGCAAACAGCGAGGCAGTAGAAAATGGGGAAGACCACCAGAATAAAACATGGTGTAAACATCAGCAAATCAGAAGGTAAAGAGAACCTGGTATATTCCAAAGACTTGTTGAAAACTCAGGTAGGCTTTAATTGTAAACTTTGGGGTTACACAGAATGAAATGTTTAGTTTATTTCCCCTACAACTCCATCACAGAAGAAATGAAGTATTACACATTTCCCATTAGATTTAATGGGATGCACATAGGAGTTGGGTCCTCCAGAGGCACTCTTTGTGATTGCTCTCCTCTTTAAATGATAGATCCTGAAAGCTCTAATAGCGCTAAAGTTTTTTTAAACAGAAAACCCTTTTAAATAAAAAGATCCCATTTCTTTTTTCATAGAAGTCTCCTGACTTTTCTATTGTTGTTTTACCAACTTCCTGCAACCCAACTGGAATCCAACTCAGCAGCAGTGACTGGAAGCAGATAGCAGATGTCATGAAGGTAAGAGAAGAGCCACAGTATTGCTTTCCTTCAGCTGGTAAGGAAATCATGGCACTGAAATAGTTAACCACAGTAGTCTGATTGCTTAGTAATGATACCTACAGTGTCTCCAAGCTGATATGTTGGTGACTTTAATGGGGATAAAACTCTGTTCAGAGGTGCACGGCTCGTTACAGTCCAAGTATCACTGCCCTGTCTTGCACCGAACCGCGGGCCTGGGTGATCAGGAGTCATTTTTTCCTGCATTTTGGTCAAACCTCTTTATATTTATTTCAGAGAAAGAGCATGTTTCCATTTTTCCACCTTAAAGATCAGGGCTTGGCCTCCGGAGATGTTGACACAGACGCTTGGCCTGTGCGCTACTTTGTATCTGAAGACTTTGAGTTATTCTGCGCGCAATCATTTTCTGCAAGTTTTGGATTATACGGTGTGTATACAGTGTGCATAGATGATACAATGTATGTACAGACCTAGCAAACATTAACTTGACATGTAATGTGTTATGATAACTTAATTAGAATGTACTACAAAGCGGGAATATCGGTGTGCCAGTCATGTGGCCCATGATGGCTACATGGGTCTGTACAGATTATGTTATGTGTACAGAGTATATAGAGTATAACATTTATATGGTGTAGAGCAGGGTTGTTAAACTCATCTTTACCAAGGGCCACATCAGCCTTATGGTTGCCTCCAAAGGACTTATTGTACTTGTATAGTAAGGGCTCATTCATATGAGAGTATTTCCATGTGTAATACACAAGGAATAGAGTACATTGATTTCAATGGGTTCGTTGACATGAACATATGTTTTTCATGCGATGTGCGGTTGCGTGAAAAAATACACAACATGACCTACTTTGTTGCGTATTACATATCACAATAGGCCACTGGAGTGAATGAGTGGGCGTAAATACACATTAAATACTCAGGAAACCTGTGTATTTGTGCACCATCTCAATGGGCCTGTATTCTTTTATGCGTGTGCAAATATGCAGTGTATTTGAGCACATAAAGCAGCCAAATATGCAGTGTATTTGCATGATCGAAATGTGCTAAAACCAGTGTGAATGAGCCCTAATAATGACCCCCATAGCGGCTCCAGTAGTAATAGGGTCTTGTATATTGGTTCCAGTAGTATCAATAGCAGGGGCGTAACTATAGAGGATGCAGGGGATGCAGTTGCACCCGGGCCCAGGAGCCTTAGGGAGCCCATAAGGCCTCTCTTCTCCATATAGGGAACACAGTACTATAAGTAAAGCATTATAGTTGGGGGCCCTGTTACAAATTTAGCATCGGGGCCCGGGAGCTTCAAGTTACGCCTCTAATCAATAGTAACCCATATATTGGCCCCATTAGTAGTAAATGATCCCCATAATGGCCTCAGTAGTAATAAGTGACCCTCTAGTAGACTAGTACAAGATTATTTAGGCTGGGAAGTATCCCTACAGGCATTTTACTCACCCAGCCTGAAGGTTGAGTCCGGCGGTGGCAGTACAGTCTGTGACCGCTAACCTCTGCCGCTACCGGACTCAGCCTGAGGCTGGATGAGTAAAATACTGGATGGCCGGCGAGCCATGTACAATGAGGCCGTGTGCCTTGTGTTTGACGTGTTTATAGATTAGACGTTGTGTGCAGATTGTATAGTGTGTAATGATTATATGACAATTCTGTAGATTATTTGGTGTATGTACAAATTATGGGATATGTGTTTAGATTATATAGGGTGTACAATTTTAAATAGTATATGTATAGATTATATGAGGGTGGACCCAAAGGAATCAGGAATCTTCTTCTGGTGTGCGGGGTGGTACTAGTACTGGCTTCTGTTACTCGGTGAAGGTCTTCTAAGGCAGTATACTAACTGATATTGTTGGGGAAGGTTGCGTTCGGCTCTGGTGATTTTCAACAAGTTGTTCAGTCTTTCACCTGTTTTGTGATGGCTGATTCACAAGAACAATGTGCAGCTGGGAAATTTTGTTTCCTTTTTCATTGCTCGAAGCACTAGTAAAAAAAAGGTCATACAGAGTGAGATCAGGTAAGTGCGGAGGGTCAGACAAGGCTGTCATGCCGTTTTTAGTAAAAAAATGCTTAAAGGGGTTCTGTCATTAGAAAAAAAAATCAATACTTACCTATTCCTCCCCAGTCAGTCTTCTTACCGCATCTTTTCCTCACTGATCTTCTCCTGGCTCCTCTAGTCCCCCGGGTGACTTACACCGACCAAGTTATCTGTGAATCCCTGGTCCCGGACACTTTCTCATGAACACTTTACTGACTTTCTTCCGGCACACACTCACAGAGTAGTAGACTTGCACCCAATGCTGCACAGCAGGAGCTCACACTTCTTGCGGCTTTTCACGCTTCTAATTCTCCATGCAGAGAAGAAGAAGGGGGTCCACAGCACGTCTTCTATCCTCTCAGCCTCTTTCATATTCACTACACACAGACTAATAATGTCTGTGTGCAGAGCAGCTCCTCTCCGCACGACCGATAGGAAAGACCACCAAAGACAGACAGGTTGGCTGACTGACACGAATGCCCCCACTCATGCACCTTGTATCCACATATATAAAACGAGGACAAACTAAAAGATACTTTTCCAGACATAACCCAGACACTAATCTACATACGTAATATCTTCACTCACATGGAACACATTGACAATACCCTTAAGCACAAGACTGCATAGACCATCCAGAAACACCCAGAAGCTGCTACACATAAACTTCTGTACATTACAGCTGCACCAGATTTTTTGGGAGGTTTGCACGACAGAAAAAATGCTGCCGATGAAAGAAGGGTGAGCGAGCAACAAAATGTGTTCCGAACTAGCATGAGTCCCTTACAGTCCCCAGTATCGCGTGAGTTTATCCCTGGCCAGGGTGGGGGATGAGGACTCACGGGACAGTGGTGTTTTAGTGCAAAGTATTATTGGCACCATGTTTATGCTGCAGAGTAATATAACATTAAGTAAAGTGTTATACTTAAGTGTAATGTACATGATGGTAAGTGTATGCTGATGTGTCTATGACGCAGTCTATGGAATGGCGCATAGACCATAGGCTTTGGGTCATGAGATTCAAATACAATAATGACACGCGGGTATTGTAACGTGACGACCTCTGGATATGTAATGGACGTTTATGACATGTGACACATTCCGTGAGTAATGACGCTTTTCCTACGGAGGAGTTGAGTTCAGGTCCTGCGGCCATATAGTATGATTATGTATGAAGTAGGTATAGTTAGGGGCATCTAAGGCAGCTTAAAAAAGAAGATATGGGCGTCTGTAGCAGGCAATATTGGGGCATCGACCAGGGTCCTTTAGGGGCATCTGTGCCACTCTATTACTAAAGGGGCCACTAAGGGGAGTGCTATTACTACTGAGGTCACTAAGGGGTGCACTATTGCCACTGGGGCCCCTCAGAAGAGCCGCTATGACTACTGGACTAACAGAGGTAAAATAATACGTTGTGATGAGCAATGCACCCTTACCACGCCCCCTTTTGGGTAGGGGTGCCCCATGGTAAAAAATGTTTTCCCAGAAATGCCTCAAGGCTGAAAAGCTTAGGAAACAATGGATGAGTTAATGTACATAGATTGTACATCATAGTGTAAGCATAGACTAAGGGCGCATTCACATGGGCGTATTTGCATGCGCAACATTTGCAGGAGCAATACTCAGATTTCAATGGCTTTGTTCTCACGTCCTTCGTGCAAAAAAAGCAGAATGCTCTAGGTTTGTGTGCATTTGTGCATCAAAAATCCCCATAAAAGTCAATGGGCGGTGCACAAACACGCGCACAATACTCAAAGAGATGTACAATTCAGCAGGAAAAAGGACATATATGGAACTCATTAGGCTAAATAGTCGTGCTTGTGTCCTGCACGCCAAAAAAATGCCTTGTGTGTGGAAAAATGACAGTAAAATACACTGATATGTGTGCAAAAAATAGTTATTTTTGGTGCAATCACGTTGCACCGAGGCATGCACAATCGCACATATGCCTGTGTGAAGCCGCCCTTAATATGTACAGATTATATGCCGAGTATATAGATTATATTGCGAATTTATAGATGATATAATGTTTTTATTGATTATACTGTATGTTGTTTGTGCAGATTACATGGTGCGCAGAGAGGATTTTTGGTATATGTGTACAATAATATAACTAAATGCATAGTTTATATGGTGTGTGTGGATTACATAGTGCGTCCATGATTTTACGTTTTGTCTAGTTTATTCTCATATACAGTATGTACAGTTCTGCAACCACACATTCACATGCTGCCATCTAGTGGCACGCGCACTAATTGCAATGTTGGCATTTTATTTCATTAAAGTGATGGACTATTTACAAGAACTCTAATGAGAGCATTAATCCTTGTGGAGAATGTTCAGTGTCTTATTTCCTGACCTGCAGGCGAAAGAATTGGGAATCTATTAATTGTCTTGAGGAGTAATGACATTCTTATTAGCGTCCGCTCCCAGCTCGAAAGTCTTGCACATGAAGTATGGTCAACGCCGCCATGTGTAGGTTCACGGGTCGTGGCAACGGTGCTGAATAATCCATCATTTTACATGGAATGGTAAGTTGTTTGCTCGCGGTTTCTCTGCAATATCATGTGAGAATCTGCAGAACGCTGCTTTTTCTCAAGTGTTGTTTAGCTATTTACTTAAGACATAGTCCCCTATGATTCACCAACATGTGACAACATATAATGGCTAGGTACATCCCGGATAAAAACTTCATCGTACCCCCAATAATTACGACAATAGCAACTCCAATATAGATTATTTAACCTCAAAAAACGGATTTATACACTACGTCAAAATATATATTAACCCCTTAAGACACTTAAAGATTCCATAAGAGCACACAAAGCACATATCAACATCTACAGTGCAATCCCCACCCTAATATTCCCATATATTAAGCAATATACATTCAAACAATGGCATAAATACAGCATGTCTCACTCGTAGTATTACCCCGGTGTTCCACTCCTCTCGCTTTATGCGCTGCTTATATAATCCTTTGAGGACCTTATTCTGGCAGGATAAATTGTGATGAGATGTGGTATTACGTTTTTTTCTGCTGTGTTTGCTGTCGCTTTATGCATGATGTGCTTGATAGTGGGGCACGGTGCAATACTTAGTCTTTCAGCTGGATTCACATATGTATATCTGCATGCGCATGAGCGTAGTGTTTTTGCACAATGAACACTGCTTTTTTGCGTGCTGCAAAAAATACACATCAATTGAAATGGTTAATTAGTCTAATGAGTTCCAGATGTGTTCTGTGTCCTGCACAACTATATAATGTTTCACGCATCATCTAGCATATTTTGCATGGATTTGTGCATTACCATTGACTTCCATGGGGACTTCTGGTGCGCAGGAAAAATAAGCGTATGTGAATGACCCCATTGAAATCAATGGGTTCTAATCTCTGCGTATTGCGTGCTCATATACACCCGTGTGACGCTGGCCTTTCCCTCTCCTTTTTTGAATCAATTCAGTTCTATTCATGTGACTATGCACACGGTATCTGAATGGCAATCACTAATACCTCCTATTGTAACCTCTTGGCGTTCTCATCTTTTTTTACTCTTTTTGGGCAGAAAAAACTTTTTACCTCTAAAAGTACCAATATATGAAGTTTTTTGGAAATGTTTTGTATTGTAAAGGCTAACATGTATGTTTTGAAGTAGTGTGTGACTTAATATTAAGCATGTACATTGTGCATAATGTATTTTTTTCACTTTCACAGGAAGGCGAGTCTGAAAATGGTAGTAAGACGCCTCATGATTATTAGGGAGAAAACTAGGGAGAAGCTGCGACTTCTGGAGTCCTTAAAATCATGGGAGCATATCACCAAGCAGGCGGGTCCGTTTGCTTTTTTGGGGTTAACATGTAAGTAGCTGTATGGTGAGTATTCAATCTTATAAAGATTTTTAGATGGAGTTTGGGTGAGGACTTCTATGTAAAGCGGTTATCCGGTTCTTTAAAATTGATGGCCTATCTTCCCCCCTTACTGTTTATCAGACAGCTCCATATGTCTTGGCAACTCTCCCAGGTCATCTATGAGGCTCCAGGATAGAAGAAAGACCTCCTAGATGACCAGAAGAGTTGGCAAGTCTCCAGAAGTAGCCTCTGCAGTTCAGCTGCAAATATCTGTCAGCCCCAATAGCTTAGCAGCTAGAGGTAGTGTGTGAGTGAGGGGACTTAACTTATTGAGGTGAGTGGGCTGTAGCCGTACTTCGGTAAAAAAGGGGCATGTGGGTTGTCCAATCATGTTGCTGATGATGATATGAGGCAAAAAATGTATTAAAAAAGTATTTAAAAATGGAAAATAGCAGGGGAAAGACCATCTTGGAGAATGTGGGGGAGTAAAAAACGTATTGAAAATGGAGGATGTGATGGTGAAAAAAGCGGCGTATCCTAGAAATGGATCATAGCCTATGACCCAAAATTTTGTATGGTGCATATGCTGGGCCTCCAACTCTCCCTAAAGGGCAAAACTTGATAAGTATATTTTAATAGTGGTTTTGCCTAGTAAGGGTGCTTTGAGACGAGCGTGTGAGTGTGCGTACATAGGTGCGCACAAAACCATGTGTCTATTAGAACCATTGGTTCCCTATGGTGTGTTCACATGTCTGTGTTTTGCAGGCGTGCAAACGCATGTACGTGCAAAACATAAGACATGCGCGCACCATAGGTCCATGTCAATATTCCCGAGCAGGGAGTTCCCTTGTCACTGAACACTGCAACAGCACTGTCACAGTGTTCAGTGACATAGGGACTCCCTGAGGGGAGTAAAGAATCCTCTGCCACAGCTGTCACAACTGTGGCAGAAGATCGCAGTGTTCTCCCATTGCTTTCAATGGGACTGGTGCTTCTGCAGCCCCACTAAAAGTAATTGGCTGTTGGCAAGCCCCACAGGGATTTTCGGTGAAGGGCTTTAAATATAAGCCCTTCCCTGAAAATCATCCCTAGAATGTGTGAAAAGCACTGCTCTGAATCTCTTTCAGCAGGCGGGGATTTAAAATTGGTCACAGTGCTCAGCCAATCACAGACAGTGCTTCGCCATTCATTGAATTCAAGCTACTAGATGCACCTGAGCCCCAGCAGTGGCGGACAGGTGAGTATTTTTTTTATTTTTTTAGACCAGATAGCAATGATTTTCAGGGAAGGGCTTATATATAAAGCCCTTCCCTAAAAATCACTGCAGGGGCATCCTGCATCCGGCATCCTATTGCTTTCTAAGGGGGCCACTGGCAGTGGTGGCCCTACTGAAATCAATGGGAGATTCTTTTATTGTTAATAGTTTTTTTTATTGTTAAGTACTTCAACATGGCAAGTCATCATCAAATAAGACATGTTGTTACAGAAATGTTCAACTGCTTACATTTCTTCGCAATAAAGATATCTGAAACGTTAAAACATTGATAATGACAATTGTTATAGTAGAAAGCTTATCAGAGAAAATCCGTGTCTTCAACCTAGTGTTAGAATAAACCTCAAAGTTGGAAAGAATTTGTACGTTAAGGCTCTCATCACCTATAGAATCTTTCTAGGGCCTAGCGTTTTCTGTTCAGATGTAGTCCATCCAGGGCCTCCAGGTCTCCTCATACTGAGCTACCCTGTCTTCCCTATAAGCAAACAATGGGAGAGCTTCTTGATCCTCTGCCACAGCTGTCACAGTGTTCAATGACAAGGGGACTCCCTGTGGGGAATATTTATACAGCAGTGGTGGAGAGGTGAGTGTATGTATGTGTGTGTGTATATATATATATATATATATAATTTTTTTTTAATTTTTTTTTACACAAACCAGGGATGATTTTCTGGGAAGGGCTTATATTTCAAATCCTTCCTCGAAAATCACTGCAAGGGTTGCCGGCAGCCAATTGCTTTCAATGGGGCCACTGGCAGCAGCCGTGGCCCCATTGAAGGCAATGGGCACAGACCTGGATTAACACGTGTTTGTGCACGTATGTGAGTGTGTGGTTTTGTGCGTACCCATGTACAAACACGCTCATCTGAAAGCACCCTCATGGAGTATATTTTTTCTAAAAAGTTGACTTAAGTAAGCACCCCCTTAAATCTAGATTTTTGGGGGTATATTCAGGGCTTTTAAGAGTAAAATCGGATCCCTTGTTAGGAATTAGAATTAGAAGCAATTACTTCATATAAATCCATTATAGAAATATCCTCTTGTAGAAGTGGTCGATGCTGCAGAAATTAAATCATGTACTTTTTTTTCCTTGTCAGCGAGTCAGGTGGATATCCTGGCCAAAAAGCGACACATATATTTACCAGAATGTGGACAGATGAATATCTCCGGCCTCAATGCAAATAATCTGGATTATGTTGCACAGTCTGTACATGATGTTACCATGAATGATGATTTGTCTTGCAGTTCTTTTGCTGAAAACTATCTTGAATATACACTAAGCAATATGTACTCCAAAATGGTGAGCCTAGAAAGTACAGGGCATCCATCTGCCTCAATACAAAATGTTACAAACCACCTGAATGCAGGGGAGCAAAAACCAAACAGGTCTTCTGATCCAAAAGGCCAATAAAGGCTTGGCCCTTAATGGGCCTGGCTACATTAATAAGACAGTATGAGTGAATAGAAGGGAGTTCTCTTTTGTGAACCTTAATCAAAAATCTGGAATGAAGTGCAACTGATGAGAACTCTCTCTGGAGGACTTAGTTCATCTGTGCATTACAGATGCTGTAAATTAATTCTGTAATGCCTCATTTTCCCTGTAGGGGTGCTGCAGGGAAATGGAATACGTGTTGCCAAGTTCTCAAACAGATTACAGCTGATTACTGTGGTCCAAAAGGGAAGCAACCTGTGATCAACAATGATTTTATTTTTTTTCTTAAAGCCTCTTTCACACGTTCGTTTCTAGAACTATATACCACTAGGTTCATCAGAAAATAGCATAGATATATGTAATTAACATTCTGACTGGAATCGAGAGCAACTGCTGAGAACATCTCTCTTTCTGGAGGACTCAGACCATCTTTGCATTACACATACATTGTAGTATATGAACTCTGTAATGCCTCATTTCCCCTTTAGGGGTGCTGCAGGGAAATAGAACAATTGTTGCCAGGTTCCCCAACATTTGCAGCTGATTGCTGGGGGTCTTAAAAGCAAAACAACCTGTGCCCAACTTAATTTCAGAGGACTTTTCTAATAAATGAGGCTTGTGAAAAGTAGACAACTACTTTCAGTGATTATCGGCCATTGTCTTTTAACAATGATTTGAACTTTTTTCTTAAAGCCTCCTTCACACTTTGGTTTCTAAAACTATACACTACTGGGTTCAGCAGAGGAATGATATAGACATATAATGCAGTTAATATTTTGGCTTGGCTTAATGACATTGATGATGAGGGTCTCATGTACAAGACAAACACCATAATATAGAAAAGACTGACAACAGTGAGGTGGGAACCACATGTAGAGAAGGTCTTGGATTTGCCCCTCAATGTTTGGATCCTCATGATACTTGATAATATTTGTATATAGGATATAAGAGTAAATATGAAAGATGTCATAACCAGCACAACTCCCTGTATGAGGATTACAGTATGGAGAAGTGTTGTATCATTACATGCTAGGTGTATGAGTGCATTGACGTCACAAAAGAAGTGGTTGATGAGGTTTGAGCTGCAATAATCAAGAGTGGAGGTAACAGATGCAATTGGAATCGAGGCCACTATTCCACCCAACCAAGAACCAATGGCTATAACTATACAAACATGTTGGTTCATTACAACAGAGTAATACAGAGGTTTACAGACTGCTATATAACGGTCATATGACATAACAGTTAGTAAAAAATATTCTGTGCTACCAAAAGCAATGAAGAAATAAAGTTGTAGGATACATTCTGCATAAGAAATGTTACCATTGTTGGTGACAAAGATAAAAATGAGTTTTGGGCAAGTGACAGATGTATAGACAATGTCAAGGGACGAAAGGTTACATAAGAAAAAGTACATGGGGGTAGAAAGCGATGGACTCCACATTATAAGCAAAACAAGGACCAGGTTCCCACATATGGTCAAGATATAAACAGTAAGAAAATGCAAAAACAGAGTTGTTTGTATAGCTGTAAAGTCTGAAAACCCAATAATGAAGAATTCTACCAACTTGTTACTGCAATTTCTCGAATCCATTATGGATGGAATAAAGAAGGTTTTACTGGGACGTTTCACCTGCGGAAATTAATATAATAAGCAATTATAATTTACTGTTACAGTCATCCCTCAACTTATAGTGCCCTCAGTATACAATATTTTCAGCATTCGGTGGTCTTTCTTGGATCACTGTAACTTGAAACCAGACTTGACATACTAAGTTACAAAATATCCAAAGTGTTTGTTGTGTCCTACCAGTCTTCAGGAATGCAAAGCTAGAGATGGACACCACCTGCCTATACCTCAGAGAAACGTAGAAACATACTGGCAGAAAAAGCCTCCTGGCCCATCTATTCTGCATCTCTCTTAGGATAGATCTATGATTATCTCAGGCAGTTTGACTTCATTTATAGTTGATTTTCCAACCACATCTGCTGTGAGTTTGTTCCAAGCATCTACTAATTTTTCAGTAATATAATATTACCTGACATTGCCTGTGATCCCCTCCCACTAATCTCAGATTGTGCCCTCTTCTTTTAGTGCTGAGCTTCCTAATAAATACACTTCCCTTCTGGTCCTTATTTTTACTTTAAATGTATATAAAAGTCTCCATCATGTCGTCCTCTCCCATCGCCCCTCCTGTAACATATATAAAGGTTTCCATCATGTCCCTCCTCTCCCTTCTCTCATCATGTAACATATATAAAGGTTTCCATCATGTCCTCCTCTCCCTTCTCACCTCCTGTAACATATATAAAGGTTTCCATCATTTCCCCCCCCCTCCCATCGCCCCTCCTGTAACATATATAAAGGTTTCCATCATTTCCCCTCCCTCCCATCTCCCCTCCTGTAACATATATAAAGGTTTCCACCCTGTCCCTCCTCTCCCTTCTCTCCTCCTGTAACATATATAAAGGTTTCCATCATGTCCTCCTCTCCCTTCTCTCCTCCTGTAACATGTATAAAGGTTTCCATCATGTCCCACTCTCCCTTCTCTCCTCCTGTAACATATATAAAGGTTTCCATCATGTCCTCCTCTCTCCTCCTGTAACATATATAAAGGTTTCCATCATGTCCTCCTCTCCCTTCTCTCCTCCAGTAACATATATAAAGGTTTCCATCATGTCCTCCTCTCCCTTCTCTCCTCCAGTAACATATATAAAGGTTTCCATCATGTCCTCCTCTCCCTTCTCTCCTCCAGTAACATATATAAAGGTTTCCATCATGTCCTCCTCTCCCTTCTCTCCTTCAGTAACATATATAAAGGTTTCCATCATGTCCCCCCTCTCCCTTTTCTCCCCCGTTACATATATAACAGTTGCTATCATGTCCCCCCCTCTCCCGTCTCTCCTCCTGTCACACATATAAAGGTTCCCATCATGTCCTCCTCTCCGAACTGTCAAATATATAAAGGTTTCCAATGTGTCTCCCCTCTCCCTTCTTTCATCCAGGCTGTACAAACTAGGGGCCATCCTAAGAAATAGATGAAAGTGCAAAATGCAGCCTTTCATGGATCCATAGGCTGTAACTTGTGCATACCTTTGACTACATTTAGCCTAGCATATTTTTCTTTTTTTTTTTGTGGGATCTAAGAGCGTAGCCTACTACGTTTTTCTGTTTCACAAAAAAAAGTATAGAAATGTATATTTTTATTTACATTTCAGTCAATGAAAAACATAGAAACATATGGCTGAATGTAACCATGCACTTAACGTATACATTTTTTCTGATGAGGGAGAAAGATAGTTTACAATGAAAAAATATACATTTTGCTTATAAAAATGAATCAAAATGTATGCCACTAATACTGTTTTAAAAACATAAATGTACGGCACATACAGTATGGGAGGAATTGAGCTAAGCAGCAGCACATGTGGAAAGAGTTGGGTATGCTAGTAGATCACGGACTAAGCATGAGTCAACAATGTGATGCTGCAGCAAGAAGGCAAACACAATTCTGGGATGTATTAAGAGAAGCATAGAGTCTAGATCACATAAGGTAATTGTCCCCCTCTACTTTTCCTTGGTCAGACCTCATCTGGAATACTGTGTCCAGTTCTGAGCACCCCACTTTAAAAAAGACATAGACAAACTGGAGCAAGTTCAGAGAAGAGTTACCAAGATGGTGAGCGGTCTGCAAATCATGTCCTATGGGGAACAGTTTAACGTTTAACTTGCAAAAAAGATGGCTGAGAGGAGACAAATATCTGAAGGGCTGTCACAGTGCAGAGGAAGCAGCCCTATTCTTATCCGCACAAATGGAAGACTAGAAGCAATAGGATGAAACTGAAAGGGAGGAGACACGAGTTAGATATTGACAACAAATTTTTTAACAGTGAGGGTGATCAATGAGTGGAACAGGTTACCAAGGGAGGTAGGGAGTTCTCCTTCAATGGAAGTCTTCAAACAAAGGCTGGGCACATATCTGTCTGGGATGATTTAGTGATCCTGCACTGAGCAGGGGGTTGGACCCGATGACCCTGGAAGTCCCTTCCAACTCTACAATTCTAAGCTTAAAATGTATGTATTTTTACATGTTTTTTAATGTACATTTCTCGCATAAGTAAAATGTGAAAGTGTCAGTGTGGACTGGCCCTTAGGTTTTGCTCTAGAGATCTTCTCCCACCATTTTAGTAGCCGATATTTGGATTTACTCTATTTTTTTCAATGTCTAACTGAAGGTGAACAATTAAACAACAAAATCCAAAATGGTTGAAAAATTTCTGTACACAGAACAACCTACAGATGTATATCATCACTTGAGATGGATGTTCGCCAAACTTCTCTGATTAATAAAACCAGCACATTTCGAGGTAATAATAATCTTTATTTGTATAGCACCAACTTATTCCGCAGCGCTTTCAGGCATGGATAAATGCAAAACAATACAACAATTGCAACAATTACAATGTGAGGTACATTGGGTTAGACACAAATGGGTTGAGGGTGGTACAGGAGGTGCAGGGGTTGGGGAACACAGGCAATAGGAAATTTTATGTACAGATCATTTATCAGAAGGCAAACAGGGTGAGGCACCATAGGGAGGGGCGAGGGACTAGGTCAGGAGATTTGGTATGCTTCCCTGAAGAGGTGCGTTTTTAAGGCACGTCTGAAATTTCGTGCATCGGGAATTGTCCGAATGCCTTGGGGTAGAGCGTTCCAGAGGATGGGTGCTGCTCTGGTGAAGTCCTGTAGGCGAGCATGAGAGGTTCGTATTACAGGGGTGTTTAGTCTGAGGGTGTTATCCGATCGGAGTGAGCGCGCTGGGTGGTATACTGACAGTAGGGAGGCGATGTATGGTGGTGCAGCGCCATGCAGAGTTTTGTGAGTGAGGTAGAGGAGTTTAAATTTAGTTCTGGAGTGGATGGGCAGCCAATGCAGCGACTGGCATAATGCAGAGGCGTCTGAATAACGACTGAATAGAAAAATGAGTCTAGCTGCTGCATTTAGTATGGATTGCAGTGGAGCGAGTCTAGTGCGGGGGAGGCCAATGAGTAGCGAGTTGCAGTAGTCAAGCCGGGTGTGGATGAGCGCAACCACGAGCGTCTTTAGCGTGTCCGTGGTTAGGAACGGACGTATTTTAGCAATATTTTTGAGGTGCATGTGGCATGTTTGGGCCAGAGATTGGATATGGGGGGCAAAGGATAGGTCAGAGTCCAGTGTGAGGTCAGCAGACCTCTTCCTCAGTACTTGCTCGGAACACACATCTGAACTATGATGGTGTATTTGAGAAGAAAACAAATATATGCTGGTTTTATAAAGAAGTTTGGCAAATATTCATTCCAAGTGATTAAATACATCTATAAGTCACACCTTATACCCAAATTGTTCAACCATTTTGGCTTTTTACTGGACAGTTAGGTGGCCAGAAATGACATTGCACAGGGATAACTTGCAAGGGCATGCAACGCTACACCAGCACTGTGTCCCTTTTTAGAGTTGGTAAGGGTTTCAATGGATGGAACTTCATAATCATAAAGTAATAACATATCCTACAGATAAGCCATCCATTTACAAGCTGGGAATAACCCTATGCCTACTGCTTTTGTGCGCAATGAAGACAAGCATAGACTAGTTCAATAAGCTTACCTGCAGTCCTGTATAAAACAACTGATAATACATTATTAGAATGTGATGACTGATAAAGAAAAGGTGGCCCAGAATATGGAGCCACAAAGACCTACATTACACTAACCTGCCACTTCACTGCAGTCATATAGGAAAGCACATAGTCATATCATCATGAGTTGTTCCTGATTAGAAACTCAGCTCTTGCCCATCTTTATCTCTTCGTCAGAAGTAGTTTCATACTTGTCATGCCCTTATTAGTTTTCTCTTCATTAATGCAGTGGTGCCAGGGGGTCAGGATCGTTACGTTCAATGGATCCCATTATAAGTATACATGTGGGAACAGAGTGGCTGCTGTTCTCAGAGACGGCTGATATTTATGAGACACTGATAACAGATGCCATATATAAGACATAACTCCCTAATGGCGAATTCTTCAGGTGATTATGTCCCCCGTGGAAAGCTAAAATCTCTAAAAATACTCAGTTCACTTACATGACAATATTTCATTATGATTATACACTATGTAATAATAATTCTAATAATCAGATATAAAATGCAAAATCTGCTTGCTTGGGTCCGATTTGAGTGAAATTTTGCATGAGCGTTCCTCAGCATCAGGTGATGAATACTGGCAAAATTAAAAATCGAAAACTCATTGACTTTCCTTGTAATTTTTGTTGCAAAGAGCAACCAATCGCAGCTCAACTTTCATTTCTTATACTACTGAGGTGAAATTAAAGCTGTTCTGTGATTGGTCGCTATTTCTTACACTGCTGAGGTAAAATGAAAGCTGCGCTGTGATTGGTCGCTATGGGCAACACAGCTTTTCTTCTGGACAACTTTTAGTGGTGTGGTGTTTGGTTCATTTTTGTGGCCGCCTTTGTATATTCTAGGACTGCTACTCATAACTAAAATCCTAATAGCACCATGCAACGCACGGGTATCTCCTCTAATATAGCAGTAAAGTATTTGAAGTCTTCTAACTAGCGACAGAATAGTATAGAAGGGGAGAGTCTGAGCTCAGTAATATATCGTTTTTAGGTTTTGAATTAAACCTTAAAGGGGTTGTCTCGCGAAATCAAGTGGGGTTATACACTTCTGTATGGCCATATTAATGCACTTTGTAAAATACATCGTGCATTAAATATGAGCCATACAGAAGTTATTCACTTACCTGCTCCGTTGCTAGCGTCCTCGTCGCCATGGTTCCGTCTAATTTCGGGGTCTTCTTGCTTTTTTAGACGCGCTTGCGCAGATGGGTTTTCTCCCTTCGGCTCTGCTCGGCAGCATCGGCGTTTTGGCTCCGCTCCCTTGCACGCGTCATCGCGTAGCTCCGCCCCATGACGTGTGCCGGTTCCAGCCTCCTGATTGGCTGAAATCGGCACGTGACGGGGCGGAGCTACGCGATGATGCGTACAAGGGGGCGGAGCCAAAACGCCGATGCTGCCGAGCAGAGCCGAAGGGAGAAGACCGCACAGCGCAAGCGCGTCTAAAAAAGCAAGAAGACCCTGAAATTAGACGTAACCATGGCGACGAGGACGCTAGCAACGGAGCAGGTAAGTGAATAACTTCTGTATGGCTCATATTTAATGCACGATGTATATTACAAAGTGCATTAATATGGCCATACAGAAGTGTATAACCCCACTTGATTTCGCGAGACAACCCCTTTAAGTGACTGACCTATTTTTCACCTTTTGTGTAGTCATATGAGGGCTTATTTTTTTCAAGGAGGAGCTGTATTTTTTTAATGCACCGCTTTTAGGTAATCTAATGCACTGTATAATCCCTTTGTGAGGAGACAATTTTTCGCTTTAACGCTACAGGGCATACAGTTACGTCCTGCAATGTCGGATTATGTGTGAAGGGAGATCACTGCCTGACGGATCACAGTATGACGTAATGCTATGGCATTTCATCATACTGCAGGAGCGATCAAAGCATCACAAGTTGTTGTCCTCACTCAGTACTATTTTGGGCTTAAGGACAACGATTTTTGGCGGATTTTCATCTCCATTTTTCAAAAGCCATAACTTTTTTATTTTTCCGCCGACGCGGCCGTATAAGGGCTTGTTTTTTTGCGTGGCAAACTGTAGTTTTTGATGGTGCCATTTTTGGGTACATAGACTATATTGTAATACTTTTATTATTTTTTTTATGACAACAGGGAGAGAAAACGCATCAATTCTGCCATAGATTTTTTTTTTTTACAGAGTTAATCATGCAGCATAAATTACACAATACCTTTTTTATGCGGGTCGGTACAGTTACAGCAATACCAAAATTCTTAAAAACCCTTTTTTTGGACATTTTTTTGCTATATCGTTAAAGTCCTGTAACTTTAAAAAATTTTTATGTACGGAGCTCTATGAGGGCTTATTTTTTGCGAGGTGAGTTGTAGTTTTTATTAGTGCCATTTTGGGGAATATGCGGTTTTTTATCACTTTTATTGCATTTCTTGGGAGGCAAAAGAATGCGCAGACCAGCTGTGCGGCGCGAGCTCGCCGGAGCGGCCCCATTCAACAGAACAGAAGAGAAGACTGCGCAAGCGCGTCTAATTGAGGCAGAAGAAGGCTTCGGTCAGCGCCATGGAGACGGGGACGCCAACACCGGAGGGGGTAAGTGTATAACTTCTGTATGGCCAATATTTAATGCACGATGTATATTACAAAGTGCATTAATATGGCCATACAGAAGTGCTTAACCCCACTTGCTTGCGCGGGACAACCCCTTTAAGGACCAAGCGATTATTCTCGTCCTGTGCAAGAGCCATAATTTGTTGATATAATTGTATGTGAGCTTGTTTTTTTGGGAACAAGTTGTATTTTTTTTATTAAGTATTTTTATTGACAAACGTTTTTTGGTTCAAATAAGTTTTATTAAATATAGGTCAGACATTGTATAGTTTCTGCATTAATCATGAAAACATCATTTAAGAACTTCAAAAACATCTGAATGGAAGGAAGGGGAGAAAGGAGGGGAGAGGGGGGTTCAGGAGGAGGAGCGTGTAGATTCTGGTGGAGCTTGGTGAAACTTTTAGCTCTAGTGATAACTCCTTCCTTCGCGTTCCCCCCACCTCGTCTACCCTTGGGGTTCACTTTAAAGGGTCTTGTTACGGTCCCTGTTGGAATGGTGATGGGTGGTTCTCCCTTCGGATATGTAAAATTTAAACAACTTAACATACTGGGGGGTAGTGGAGAGTGAGGAGGGAATGGTAGGGGGGGAGGGGGAGGAAGAAATGAGAGACACCGCTGGTTAAATCCACTGGGGGCTCTGCTGTATGGTTACTAGGTGCCGAATCCCTTCTGTTTGTCTTTTGACTAGAGATGAGCGAGCACCAAAAGCATTTTTGTATATCGCCGATGCTCGCTAAGGTTTTCATTTGTGCAAATCTTCAAAACCCAAGAAAGTGATGGAAACGACACAGAAACGGATAGGGCAGGCGAGGGGCAACATGCTGGGCTGCATCTCAGGTTCCCAGGTCCCACTATTAAGCCACAATAACGGCAAGAGTGCCCCCCCCCCCCAACAATTTTTACTTCGGACAAACCCTCATTAGCAAGGCACACCTTAGCTAAGCACCACACTACCTCCAACCAAGCACAATCACTGCCTGTGGGACACACCGCTGCCTCTTCTCCTGGGTTACATGCTGCCCAACCCCCCCGCACGACACTGCGTCCACAGTGCACACCAAAGTGTCCCTGCATAGCCTCCAGCTGCCCTCATGCCACATGCTGGCTGCATAGCCACACCACCCTTATGTCCATTTAGAAGTGCGTCTGCCATGAGGAGGAACCGGAGGCACACACTGCAGAAGGTTGGCAGGGCCAGGCAGCGACCCTCTTTAAAAGGGGCGGGGCGATAGCCCACAATGCTGTAGAGAATCAATGAGAAATTGACGTTCGATCTTCATTCCAATCCTGGGCCACCTCCGTCAGGTGCTGCAAACGTGGGCATGAGTTACATAGCAATGGGGAATCCATGTGCCCACACAGTATTCATTTTGTCTAGGTGTCGCATAGCTCAATCGACACTGCAAGGGGAAAGCCATCTGCACTCTGCCCAGTGTCTTTGTGCCAGACAGGTAAGTCACCGTAATGGGAAGTAAGTGGTCACCCACAGCATAGGTGGGTCCTAGGCAACCCAAGACATGAACAATAAATAAATCAGAGCGGCCAAACATGGCAGACTTGCACCGCGCCGACGACATAGGCCTTGGCCCACAGCTTCAGCAATCGTAGGCAGGAAGCCGACTTTCACTGCACCCAGGACAGAGGCCTCTGCACAAACCCTCAGCCATCGCGGGCCTACTGCAGACTCCAATGCTAGCGTTGCTGTGAACGTCTCATTAGCGCTGTATTGCTCCTCTAGTTTGTCCCAATGCAGTGCCCCGGATAGCTGAGCTAACGTGAGATAAAGTACAGGTTGGCTTCGGCCCACACTCCATGCCCTAGTCAGTCTGGCCTTTTTTCATAGTCACAGGCAGGTACAACTCCGCTCTGGGAAGTCTGTGTGCACCCACAGCATGGGTGGGTCCCAGGAAGCCACCAACGCTACATAAATAAATCCCATTGCAGTACCCCGGATGGCTGAGCTAACGTGACATAAAGTACAGGTGGGCTTCGGCCCACACTGCGTGTCCGAGTCAGACTGGGGTTTTCTAATTAATAGTCACAGGCAGGTACAACTCCGCTATGGGAATTCTGTGCGCACCCACAGCACGGGTGGCTCCCTGGAACCCACCGGCGGTACATAAATAAATCCCATTGCAGTCCCCCGGATAGCTGAGGTAACGTCAGATAAAGTACAGGTGGGCTTCGGCCAACACTGTATGCCCTAGTCAGAATTGTTTTTTTTTAAATTAATAGTCACAGGCTGGTACAACTCCGCTATGGAAATTCTGTGTGCACCCACAGGATGGATGGCTGCCTGGAACTCACCGGCGGTACATAAATAAATCCCATCGCAGTGCCCCGGATAGCTGAGCTAACGTCAGATAAAATACAGGTGGGCTTCAGCCCACACTGCATGCCCGAGTCAGACTGGGAGTTTTTTAATTAATAGTCACAGGCAGGTACAACTCCCCTATGGGAAGTCTGTGTGGAGTGGACCCACAGCATGGGTGGGTCCCAGGAAGCCACCGACGGTACATACATGAATCCCATTGCAGTCCCCCGGATAGCTGAGGTAACGTCAGATAAAGTACAGGTGGGCTTCGGCCAACACTGCATTCCCCAGTCAGACTGGGTTTTTTTTTATAAATAGACACAGGCAGGTACAACTCCCCTATGGGAAGTCTGTGTGGAGTGGACCCACAGCATGGGTGGGTCCCAGGAAGTCACCAATGGTACATTAATAAATCCCATCGCAGTGCCCCGGATAGCTGAGCTAACGTCAGATAAAATACAGGTGGGCTTCAGCCCACACTGCATGCCCGAGTCAGACTGGGATTTTTTTAATTAATAGTCACAGGCAGGTACAACTCCCCCATGGGAAGTCTGTGTGGAGTGGACCCACAGCATGGGTGGGTCCCAGGAAGCCACCGACTGTACATAAATAAATCCCATTGCAGTCCCCCGGATAGCTGAGGTAACGTCAGATAAAGTACAGGTGGGCTTCGGCCAACACTGCATTCCCCAGTCAGACTGTTTGTTTTTTTATAAATAGACACAGGCATGTACAACTCCCCTATGGGAAGTCTGTGTGGAGTGGACCCACAGTATGGGTGGGTCCCAGGAAGCCACCAACGGTACATTAATAAATCTCATCGCAGTGCCCCAGAAAGCTGAGCTAACGTCAGATAAAATACTGGTGGGCTTCGGCCCCCACTGCATGCCCGAGTCAGACTGGGGTTGTTTAATGAATAGTCACAGGCAGGTACAACTCCGCTATGGGAATTCCGTGTGCACCCACTGCATGGGTGGCTCCCTGGAACCCACCGGCGGCACATAAATAAATCCCATTGCAATGCCTCCCTTAAAGCTGAGGCAACGTGAGAAGAAATGCAGGTTGGCTTCGGCCCACACTGCAAGCCCTAGTCAGGCAGGGTTGTTTTCATAGTCACAGGTAGGTAGAACTCCCCTATGGGAAGTCTGTGTGCACCCACAGCATGGGTGGGTCCCAGGAAGTCACAGACCGTACATAAATAAATCCCATTGCAGTGACCCTCATAGCTGAGGTAACGTGAGATGAAATGCAGGTTGGCTTCGGCCCACACTGCATGCCCCAGTCAGCCTGGGTAATTTACATAGTCAGGTCAGTACAACTCTGCTATGGGAAGTCTGTGTGCACCCACAGCAGGGGTGGGTCTCAGGAAGCCACTGAAGGTACATAAAAATATCCCATTGCAGTACCTCCCTTAAAGCTGAGGTAACGTGAGAAGAAATGCAGGTTGGCTTTGGCCCACACTGCATGCTCCAGCCAGTAAGGGTAATTTACATTGTCACAGGTACGTATAACTCCACTATGGGAAGACTGTGTGTACCCACAGTATGGGTGGCTCCCTGGAACCCACCGATGGGGTGGGTTGAGTGAGTGACAGCATATTAGCCTGCCATGGACAAGTTTGTCCTCCACAGCATTGTCTGGCTACCGGCATATTTGTAGTGCTTATGGCGGATGCGCCTGTCCTACTGCGATTTTGCTGATGGCGATTGTGCCTGCCTTGTGGCGATACTGCATATGGCGACCGTGTCTGCTTTGAAGAGTAAGGGGTTTTGGATTTTTGGCTTTTTCTGTGAATTATTCATAGCATTGCAGTGCCCCGAATAGCTAAGGTAACGTGAGATAAAATGCAGGTAGGCTTCGGCCCACACTGCATGCCCTAGTCAGTCTGGGTTATTTTTTGGGGGGCCATGTACGTTGAACACCGCGATGGGAACACTTAGTGCACCCATAGTATGCGCAGACCCCTGTAATACTCCTGTAGCAAAGGTATAAGCTGACCCCACTAACAGTTATGTTGCAGAAGTCTAGGGAGACCCTATTAACACTTCTGTAGTAACAGTATAGACGGACCCCAGTAACATTTCAGTAGCTGCAGTATAGGCAGAGCCCAGTATCAGTTGCATTTCAGTAGTAACATGACGCCTGGAGGCCAGAATGCCCCTTTCTGCACCCATACCCCAATTCCCAAGAAAGACAAACACCTTTTATTTTGGATAATGTTGGCCACAGCAGCCTTTATTAACAAAACTCTACAATAATTACCAAAAATAACGAGGGGGGAGTCCTTGGAGTCACAAACTCTGGTGCTACCACAATCCAACTGATAAACACTGCCCCACAGCCGGAGACAAGCTCAGGGGCACTACAAGCCGCCCTTAGGTGGCTACCACAATTGGGACTTACAGCCGGAGGAGGGTCTACTGCCCCCCACCACCAGCCAAGTCCCCGCACCAGATACTAAACTGATTACAGAGGAGGGAGTCTTAACGGGTGTGACCGTGCCCACCCAACTCCCCCCTACACAATTTCCACCGACTCCAAGGACCCCCCACCCGACACAGCCAGCACGGCTTAAACCTCAGCCTGCGCCGCCCCCAACAAACTCAAGGCCCTTTCGATCCCCTCTTGTGCCCCTACTGCCCAAATATCAATGCCCACATCATTCAAGTGTACACCGTCGTCTGCCCAATACTCTCCAGCCCCCTTTTCTAACTCCATGTGTCTAACGCAGACCCCCCCGTTCCGTGCTACAAAAGCTGAGATGTGCCTATTTAGTTTTACCCTGGCCCTGTTGATGCCTATCAATGATCTGGCAAATCACCACTGCTTACACGGGATAATTTCAGACCAAACGATAATCATGTTTGGGTACAATTTTCGAAGTCGCAGGAAATCATACTGAATTTCCCGCCTTAATTCCCGAGCAGGGTGACTCCCCAGATCATTGCCCCCCACGTGTAATACCAGGATATCCGGACTCCTGTCAACGCGCCCAAACCTCTCCACCTCCTTCAACACCTGGCACCACTTCATGCCCCTGATTCCCAACCAACGGATAACTGCTACCTCCCTCCTAAAGCCCAACTGCCTTCCGTTTGGTCGGACCTTGGCACGCTCCGCTGCCCAGTACACATATGAGTGTCCAAGCAACCAAACCAGAGCCGGTAGCTCCTGACCTGTAAAGGATAGAAAAACCACGTATCATTCCCCATTACAAACCCCCGCCCCCACTTTGTCTTAATTATATAACAAAAATTTTTTTTAATATAAATTAATCACTCAACTAACTCTGGCCGAACGTAAAGCTCGAACCGTCTTGATTTCCATCTACCTGTCTTTTTTACCATGTCAGACCCCAAACCCCTACTAGCCGCCTCCGTTGCAGCTCCAATCCTGAACGAATGGGAAGAATACCTGCCCTCTAAGCCCAATTTCAACATGACCTTCTTAAAAATGCCGTTTAACTGAAATTTTGACAAAAAGGACCCATCCGCATGAATAAACAACGGGCCAGGCTTATCCGACCTCAACTTTCCATACACCTCGAAACACTGTACTGGACATAGCCTGGCCCCCGGCACTCGACCCACAAGGACTCTTTTCCCTCTCCCAAACTGATCCGTCTTCGACTTCCTGAGCACTATTTACAGAGCCCCCTCGCCCGAAGACACATCCCCAAACTCCAAACCCCCTCTTACCGCCCTGCTGGGTGACACCATTTCCCCCAACCTAAAAGCTCCATAAAAGGCTAGTGCAAAAATGCAACGAAACAAAGCCTCTTCGAAGCCATCTCTACAAATTTCCCTCAAAACTACCCCCATACTCTCCAAAATTGAAAATGTAACTGGACGCCTCGTATCCTTTACCGAATAATCCTTGCGAAAGCCTCGGAGGGCTTGCCGCACCAAAAAACTCTTGGTAATGTCTTTTAACCCCCGAAGCTTCAACCCAAAAACCAAACCAGCGATAAAACGGTCCACCTTTGCCACAGACCAACCCATTTCCATTGCGTTCCCTAAAAAAGATAACAAAGCTACCACATTGACACTCTCCGAATCCCTTCTTCCCAGTGCGATTACCCACTGCCACCATTGTCCCCAGGCCAACTCATACGCCTTCCACGTACCCTGTGCCAGCGACCTCTGAATCAGACATTGTGCAGCACGTCTGCCACGTTCCATAATTCCGAAGGACAAATCAGGCCCTCCTCCTCTGCCTCCGGTGCCCACGCCCGAAACCGCTCCCATTGGAAACGAGAAAGTGCATCAGCTAAACCATTATCCGTCCCGGGGACGTGAACAGCCACAATCCACGCGTTCAACGACAAACATGACAACACCAGATACCGCAGCAAATTCACCACAGGCAGAGATCGAGCTGTTACCCCATTATTCGCTTGTACAACTCCCATGTTGTCACAATGGAAGCACACCTTCCTGTTCCTGAAACTTTCTCCCCATATGGAGACTGCGACCACAATAGGGAACAACTCTAACAAAACCAGATTTTTTACTGCTCCACTCTGCCGCCATTCATCGGGCCAAGGGGCAGCGCACCATTGTCCCTTAAAATAAGCTCCAAAACTTGTCGCCCCTGCTGCGTCTGTAAACAGTTCCCAATCGAAATTATCGACCTCCTGGTCTATAAACAAAGACCGACCGTTGTACTGATCCAAAAAGGAAACCCAAACTGCTAAGTCTGCCCGAATCTCCGCGGTAATACGTATAAAGTGATGACCTGCTTTTACCCCCGCAGTGGCTCCCGCCATTTTTCGACAAAAAACCCGACCCATTGGCATGATCCTGCAGGCAAAATTCAACTTTCCCAATAACGACTGTAAGTCGCGCAGGGTAATCTTTTTTGCCTGACTCGCCTTCCCCAAATCATGCCGCAACGCAAGCAACTTGTCCTCGGGCAACCGGCATTCCATTCTGACCGTATCAATAACAATTCCTAAGAAACTCAGACAGGTCACCGGACCTTCAGTCTTCTCCGATGCCAATGGCACCCCAAACTTGTTGGCGATCCATTGCACCGTGGACAACAGTAACGTACAAACTCTGGAACCCGCCGGACCCACACACAAAAAATCGTCCAGATAATGCAAAATAGATTGCACTCCGGACACGTCCCTAACCACCCACTCCAAAAAGGAACTAAACGCTTCAAAATAAGCGCATGAAATCGAACAGCCCATAGGCAAACATTGGTCAACAAAATATTCACCTTCCCAAATGCATCCCAACAGGTGAATGCTATCCGGGTGAACCGGTAATAATCAGAACGCCGATTCCACGTCCGTCTTGGCCAACAACGCCCCCTGTCCACATCTCTGAACCCACCTGACAGCCGCGTCAAACGACGTGTAAACTACTGAACACAACTCTGGCGACCTTTCGGGTACGAAAGATGGTGAATCAACCTAAACTTACCCGGTTCCCTTTTTGGGATTACTCCCAGCAGGGAAACCACTAAATTAGGGACCAGCGGAGTAGCAAACGGCCCTGCCATGCGCCCCAAAGAAACCTCTTTCCACAACTTCTCCCTTACCACTGATGGGAATTTCCTAGCTGAACGCAGATTCCTAACGGAAGGGGGGACCCGATGCTCTGGCTCCGGTATCCGAAAACCTTCCGAAAACCCCAGAAATAACAAATGCCCCTTTTCCGTGTCTGGATATCTACTTAGAAAGGGGGCCATCTCGAGAACTTTCACCGGCGTCCTCCCTTTTTCCTTCAGCACCCCCAACCTTTCCCTTACCTCGTCGAAAACACTTGGACGCCCCATGGGACGACCCACTGCAAATGAAGCAATTGTGTTTGAAGCGGCAACTCGCCCCAAACTTGCACTGGCCTTCATTATATTGCCAGCAGAAACCTGCCTTCCTTTGCCCCAGCGTCCCTGTGCTTCCTGACGAACTTCCTCCACTCGCTGAGCCGGATGATCCGGCGGCCCCGGGAAAGGACTGCCCGAAACGCGTTGGCGCCATAACCTTCAGCTATAACCCAATATCTTTATGATCCCAACGGATACTGGGACGCACCACTTTACGCTGACGAAACTGCTCGTCATATCTCAACCATGCCTGACCACCATAAGTCGTATGCGCCTCCCCGATGGAGTCCAAATAACAAAAAAGCGTGGAACAATTTTCCGGCGCCTTCTCCCCAATCACCCCTGCTAATATTGCAAAGGCTTGTAGCCAGTTTGCAAATGTCTGAGGAATAAGCCGCCAACGCTTCTTCTCCTCCTCATCTTTCTTAGTCTCAGTCCGCTTCCCCTTCTCCAAATTAAACTTCTCCAGAGGCAACAAGGAAAAAATCTCCACATACTCGTCTCTCCAAATTTTTTCCCTCACCTCTTTTTTCAGGTGCGCCCCCAAAGGACCTTCAAAACAAACATACACCTCTCCCCGAGCCTTATCGTCGAGCCGAATAGCCTCGCCATCCTTTTCAATCTGAACCGCTACAGTCACCCCTGTATTCCGCACACTACCTGAGCCCTCTCCAACCCCAGAGCTACCACCGACCCCCACTTCATTTCTAACGACCTGCGGAACCCACGACGCAACCGGAGACGGGGCCCCAACCCCCACCCCCATACCCCCTTCGCACCGCTGTAACAATTCCCGTACATTACCCATTAATTCCCTTAATTCACCCCCAAATACCCCCCTTAAAACACTATCTTCCCCCACATTAACACTTGCTCCCCTTAACCGACCCACAATTGCATTATTAGACAAACAAGACAATGAGCCATGCTCACCTGGCTGCATGGAGGCTGTGTCCCCACCAGCCGGCCCTGCGAGGTCCTGGACATCCGCGTCGCTAATGGTCCCATCCGAATCGTCCTGTTCCTGTTGTCTTTCATCCCGCTGCGGAACGACCACGACTGACCGCAGCCTGCCGGTCCCAGTGGATCCCTCCTGGATCTGTCGTCGGCCATCCGATGCACAAGGCTGTTGTCCGTTGTTAGACCCGGTCCGCCCCCTGGCCGGCACTTCACCAACAGGGGCCACCGTGCTGACTCTCCTCCTCTCCCTGCCTCTGCCTCCAGCTCTCACAGCCGTCCCTGCTCTCTCCGATGTGCTGCAAGATGCTCCCCCGGCCGGTACATCACCAGGGGAGACATCCGTCCTGGAACCCTGCTGCACGATGTCCGACGCCGCAGGCCCCGCCCCCCGGCGGGAACGAGTGGTCCTGCCCGCCGTGCTCACCGGCCGCTGTATCGGACTCCTCCGCAGCCGTGCCTCCCTGCTCCGAGGCTTGGGGAGGGAAACTGAACTGCGAGGGTCCCCTGAGGGACTCCGGAGCCGCCGGCGAGCCCTGGGAGCGCTGTCCTCCTCTATCAGTCTCTCAGGCGGTCTTGCCCAACGTGACCTCCGCTCCGACTCATTGGTCCCGGTGCCTCCGCTGCTGCTGCCGCTGCTGCTGCTGCCTCTGCTCCGCTCCCCAGCACTCCTGCCACCTGACCCTGCAACCAGTCAGGACCATACCGGCTTGCCGCTGTCCTGAGCTCCTCCAGCATCTTCTCCACGTTCTCCATTTCTTCACAGGTTTGTTCTACACTCTCTACTCTCTGCTAGCTCCTCTCAAAGGTGACCACCCACGAAGCCCCCCACTTTATATAACCCCCCTCCCACTAAACTTTCCACCTATCCTGACACTTTTCACCTACCTTCCAGCAATTTCTACCCACACCTCCACATAATATTCACCCCTTCCTGACTACGGCTGTCTGCCCCCACGCGTCATGCCGGGCTTCCTCTTAAAGGGGCCAGGGCTCCCCTTGCTCCAGCCCATACTGTATCGACAGACCCCTGTAACATTTCCGTAAGAGCAGTATAGGCAGAGCCCAGTATTAGTGGGATTTCAGTAGTAACAGTATAGACAGATAGACAACACCTATGTGGAAAAGCTAGTATTTTCTGAGACAAGAGAGGGGCATTTGATTGCAATGAAAAGGATATTCAAGGTACTGAAAATCTGCATTCCTTCTCACCTCAAGCTGAAATATGGAAAGGCTTCATTAATGTTTTCTGTTGTCCATTTCAAAGTGTTAGCAAATAGCAATCCAAGTTTCCGGCTACTACCACGCATCTTTCTTAGGAATTACCAAAGATGATCACAAGTAAAGGCCTCATCAGTCAGTCCAAAATCATTCAGGGAGTATGTGGTTCTCAGCTGGCCTGCTTCCACCAAGGATCGGTGCCTGCTGCTACTCTGTCCCTTGCCCTACAGGGATGCTGTGTTCTATAGTCACCTGTATTCCGACCTCAGCTGTACGGTTATCTTTGGACTTAGCAGTACCAACAAGTTGGAAGCCACCATTGCTCTACCAGTCGTCTGAAAGCTTCAGCTAGGTATAACGGACTAGTACCACGGTTTTATTTAGTTGATTTTCGGAATGTGGCCAGGATTAAGTGGGACGTGGGGGGGGGGATTTCTTATTGTGTCATTTTAGGTGAAATTCTTGGACTGCCGCCAGACAGACCACTGCGAAAGGATTTGCCGAGAATGTTTTCATTGTTGGAGGAGGGGGATGTTTTTGAGGCTGTACGTGTCCTGTCCACGTGTCCGTGGTTATATGCACCTTCCCAGTGACCGCGTTGGTGAAAAATTGTCGCGCCTGGGGACCTAGTAGCGCGGTTTTATTTAGTTAGTTTTCGGAATGTGGCCAGGATTAAGTTGTGGAGTGTGGACCTTGTAGCGCGGTTTTATTTAGTTGGTTTTCCAAATGTGGCCAGGATTAAGTGGGCCGTGGTGGTGGGGGGGGGGGGCTTTCTTATTGTGTCGTTTTAGGGGAAATTCTTGGACTGCCGCCAGACGGACCACTGCGAAAATATTTGCCAAGAACGTTTTCATTGTTAGAGGAGGAGGAGGGGGATGTTTTTGAGGCAGTACGTGTCCTGTCCACATGTCCGTGGTTATGTGCACCTTCCCAGTAACCGCGTTGGTGAAAAATTGTCGCGACTGGGAACCTAATAGCGCGGCCTCACCGCCATTATGTCTTTGGGAAACCTCCGTTTCCACAACCCTGTAACATAGCAGTAGCAGCAATATAGGCAGTGCCCAGAATTAGTAACATTTCAGTGCTAAGAGTATGGACAGACCCCAGTACCATTTTTGTAGCAGCTGTATAGGGAGAGCCCAGTATTAGTAACATTTCAGTAGTAGCAGTATAGGCAGGCCCCAGAAACATTTCAGTACTATCAGTAGAGACAGACCCCAGTAGCATTTCAGCAGAAACTGTAGGGATAGACCCCAGTAACATTTCAGTTGCAGCAGTAGGGACAGACCACATTAACTTTCCAGTAGTATCAGTCAGGAAAGATCCCAGTAACATTTCAGTTCCAGCAGTGCAGACATTTCAGTAGTATCAGTAGAGACTGACCCCAGTAACATTTCAGTAGTAACAGTAGGGACAGACCCCAGTAATTTTTCATTGGCAGCAGTATGGACAGACCCCTGTAACATTTCATTGGAAGCAGTAAAGACAGACCCCTGTAACATTTCAGTAGTATCAGTAGGGACAGACCCCAGTAACATTTCAGTAGCAACAGTATAGGCAGACCCCAGTAACATTTCAGTACTAACAGTAGGGAGAGACCCCAGTAACATTTCATAGGCAGCAATAGGGACAGACCCCATTAACATTTCAGTTGCAGCAGTGCAGACAGACCCCTGTAACATTTCAGTAGTATTAGTAGGGACAGACCTCAGTAACATTTCAGTACTAACAGTAGAAACAGACCCCAGAAACATTTCATTTACAGCAGTATAGACAGACCCCTGTAACATTTCAGTAGTATCAGTAGGGACAGACCCCAGTAACATTTAAGTAGCAACAGTATAGACAGACACCAGTAACTTTCCAGTAATAACAGTAGGGAGAGACCCCAGTAACATTTCATTGGCAGCAGTAGTGACAGACCCCAGTAACATTTCAGTTGCAGCAGTGCAGACTGACCCCTGAAACATTTCAGTAGTATCAGTAGGAACAGACCCCAGTAACATTTCAGTAGCAACAGTATAGACAGACCCCAGTAACATTCCAGAACTAACAGTAGGGAGAGACCCCAGTAACATTTCATTGGCAACAGTAGGGACAGACCCCAGTAACATTTCAGTTGCAGCAGTGCAGACAGACCCCGGTAACATTTCAGTAGTATCAGTAGGGACAGACCCCAGTAACATTTCAGTACTAACAGTAGGCAGAGACCCCAGTAACATTTCATTGGCAGCAATAGCAGTAGGGACAGACCCCAGTAACATTTCATTTGCAGCAGTATATACAGACCCCTGTAACATTTCAGTAGTATCAGTAGGGACAGACCCCAGTAACATTTCAGTAGCAACAGTATAGACAGACCGCAGTAACATTTCAGTACTAACAGAAGGAAGAGACCCCAGTAACATTTCAGCTGCAGCAGTAGAGACAGACCACAGTAACTTTCCAGTACTATCAGTCAGGAAAGACCCCAGTAACATTTCAGTTGCAGCAGTAGGGACAGACCCCAGTAACAGTTCTGTAGAATCAGTAGAGACAGACCCCAGTAGCATTTCAGCTCTATCAGTGCAGACAGACCCCAGTAAGATTTCAGTAGTATTAGTAGGGACAAACCCCAGTAACATTTCAGTAGTATAAGTATAGACAGACCCCAGTAACAGTTCAGTAGTAACAGTAGAGAGAGACCCCTGTAACATTTCATTGGCAGCAGTAGGTACAGACCCCAGTAACATTTCATTGGCAGCAGTATATACAGACCCCTGTAACATTTCATTAGTATCAGTAGGAACAGACCCCAGTAACATTTCAACAGCAACAGATTAGACAGAGCCCAGTAACATTTTAGTACTAACAGTAAGAAGAGACCGCAGTAATATTTCATTGGAAGAAATAGGGACAGACCCCAGTAACATTTCAGTTGCAGCAGTGCAGACAGACCCCTGTAACATTTCAGTAGTTAAGTATAGACAGACCCCAGTAACACTTCAGTTGTAACAGTACAGACAGACCCCAGTAACATTTCAGCAGTATCAGTAGGGACAGACCCCAGTAACATTTCAGTACTAACAGTAGGGAGAGACTCCAGTAACATTTCACTGGCAGCAGTAGGGACAGACCCCAGTAACATTTCGGTTCCTGCAGTGCAGACAGAGCCCAGAAACTTTCCAGTGGTATCAGTGGGGAATGACCCCAGCAACATTTCAGTTGCAGCAGTAGGGACAGACCCCAGTAACATTTCAGTAGCAACAGTATAGACAGACCCCAGTAACATTCCAGTACTAACAGTAGGGAGAGACTCCAGTAACATTTTATTGGCAGCAGAAGCGACAGACCCCAGTAACATTTCAGTTGCAGCAGTGCAGACAGACCCCGGTAACATTTCAGTAGTATCAGTAGGGACAGACCCCAGTACCATTTCAGTACTAACAGTAGGCAGAGACCCCAGTAACATTTCATTGGCAGCAGTAGCCGTAGGGACAGACCCCAGTAACATTTCATTTGCAGCAGTATATACAGACCCCTGTAACATTTCAGTAGTATCAGTAGGGACAGACCCCAATAACATTTCAGTAGCAAAAGTATAGACAGACCCCAGTAACATTTCAGTACAAACAGAAGGAAGAGACCCCAGTAACATTTCAGCTGCAGCAGTAGCGACAGACCACAGTAACTTTCCAGTATTATCAGTCAGTAAAGACCCCAGTAACATTTCAGTTGCAGCAGTAAGGACAGACCCCAGTAACAGTTCAGTAGAATCAGTATAGACAGACCCCAGTAACATTTCAGTACTAACAGTAGGTACAGATCCCACTAACAGTTCAGTAGTATCAGTAGGGACAGACCCCAGTAGCATTTCAGTTCCATCAGTGCAGACAGACCCCAGTAAGATTTCAGTAGTATTAGTAGGGACAGACCCCAGTAACATTTCAGTAGTATAAGTATAGACAGACCCCAGTAACAGTTTAGTAGTAACAGTAGAGACAGTAACATTTCACTGGCAGCAGTAGGGACAGACCTCAGTAACATTTCATTTGCAGCAGTAAATACAGACCCTGTAACATTTCAGTAGTATCAGTAGGGTCAGACCCCAGTAACATTTCATTTGCAGCAGTATGTACAGACCCCTGTAACATTTCAGTAGTATCAGTAGGGACAGACCCCAGTAACATTTCAGTAGATACAGTATAGACAGACCCCAGTAACATTTCAGTACTAACAGTAAGAAGAGACCCCAGTAACATTTCAGTTGCAGCAGAAGGGACAGACCACAGTAAATTTCCATTAGTATCAGTCGGGAAAGACCCCAGTAACATTTCAGTTGCAGCAGTAGGGACAGACACCAGTAACAGTTCAGTAGTATCAGTAGGGACAGACCCCAGTAACATTTCAGTAGCAACAGTATAGACAGACCCCAGTAACATTTCAGTACTAACAGAAGGAAGAGACCCCAGTAACATTTCAGCTGCAGCAGTAGCGACAGACCACAGTAACTTTCCAGTACTAACAGTAGGGAGAGACTCCAGTAACATTTCATTGGCAGCAGAAGCGACAGACCCCAGTAACATTTCAGTTGCAGCAGTGCAGACAGACCCCGGTAACATTTCAGTAGTATCAGTAGGGACAGACCCCAGTACCATTTCAGTACTAACAGTAGGCAGAGACCCCAGTAACATTTCATTGGCAGCAGTAGCAGTAGGGACAGACCCCAGTAACATTTCATTTGCAGCAGTATATACAGACCCCTGTAACATTTCAGTAGTATCAGTAGGGACAGACCCCAGTAACATTTCAGTAGCAAAAGTATAGACAGACCCCAGTAACATTTCAGTACAAACAGAAGGAAGAGACCCCAGTAACATTTCAGCTGCAGCAGTAGCGACAGACCACAGTAACTTTCCAGTATTATCAGTCAGTAAAGACCCCAGTAACATTTCAGTTGCAGCAGTAGGGACAGACCCCAGTAACAGTTCAGTAGAATCAGTATAGACAGACCCCAGTAACATTTCAGTACTATCAGTAGGTACAGACCCCACTAACAGTTCAGTAGTATCAGTAGGGACAGACCCCAGTAGCATTTCAGTTCCATCAGTGCAGACAGACCCCAGTAAGATTTCAGTAGTATTAGTAGGGACAGACCCCAGTAACATTTCAGTAGTATAAGTATAGACAGACCCCAGTAACAGTTTAGTAGTAACAGTAGAGACAGTAACATTTCACTGGCAGCAGTAGGGACAGACCTCAGTAACATTTCATTTGCAGCAGTAAATACAGACCCTGTAACATTTCAGTAGTATCAGTAGGGTCAGACCCCAGTAACATTTCATTTGCAGCAGTATGTACAGACCCCTGTAACATTTCAGTAGTATCAGTAGGGACAGACCCCAGTAACATTTCAGTAGATACAGTATAGACAGACCCCAGTAACATTTCAGTACTAACAGTAAGAAGAGACCCCAGTAACATTTCAGTTGCAGCAGAAGGGACAGACCACAGTAAATTTCCATTAGTATCAGTCGGGAAAGACCCCAGTAACATTTCAGTTGCAGCAGTAGGGACAGACACCAGTAACAGTTCAGTAGTATCAGTAGGGACAGACCCCAGTAACATTTCAGTAGCAACAGTATAGACAGACCCCAGTAACATTTCAGTACTAACAGAAGGAAGAGACCCCAGTAACATTTCAGCTGCAGCAGTAGCGACAGACCACAGTAACTTTCCAGTACTAACAGTAGGGAGAGACTCCAGTAACATTTCATTGGCAGCAGAAGCGACAGACCCCAGTAACATTTCAGTTGCAGCAGTGCAGACAGACCCCGGTAACATTTCAGTAGTATCAGTAGGGACAGACCCCAGTACCATTTCAGTACTAACAGTAGGCAGAGACCCCAGTAACATTTCATTGGCAGCAGTAGCAGTAGGGACAGACCCCAGTAACATTTCATTTGCAGCAGTATATACAGACCCCTGTAACATTTCAGTAGTATCAGTAGGGACAGACCCCAGTAACATTTCAGTAGCAAAAGTATAGACAGACCCCAGTAACATTTCAGTACAAACAGAAGGAAGAGACCCCAGTAACATTTCAGCTGCAGCAGTAGCGACAGACCACAGTAACTTTCCAGTATTATCAGTCAGTAAAGACCCCAGTAACATTTCAGTTGCAGCAGTAGGGACAGACCCCAGTAACAGTTCAGTAGAATCAGTATAGACAGACCCCAGTAACATTTCAGTACTATCAGCAGGTACAGACCCCACTAACAGTTCAGTAGTATCAGTAGGGACAGACCCCAGTAGCATTTCAGTTCCATCAGTGCAGACAGACCCCAGTAAGATTTCAGTAGTATTAGTAGGGACAGACCCCAGTAACATTTCAGTAGTATAAGTATAGACAGACCCCAGTAACAGTTTAGTAGTAACAGTAGAGACAGTAACATTTCACTGGCAGCAGTAGGGACAGACCTCAGTAACATTTCATTTGCAGCAGTAAATACAGACCCTGTAACATTTCAGTAGTATCAGTAGGGTCAGACCCCAGTAACATTTCATTTGCAGCAGTATGTACAGACCCCTGTAACATTTCAGTAGTATCAGTAGGGACAGACCCCAGTAACATTTCAGTAGATACAGTATAGACAGACCCCAGTAACATTTCAGTACTAACAGTAAGAAGAGACCCCAGTAACATTTCAGTTGCAGCAGAAGAGACAGACCACAGTAAATTTCCATTAGTATCAGTCGGGAAAGACCCCAGTAACATTTCAGTTGCAGCAGTAGGGACAGACACCAGTAACAGTTCAGTAGTATCAGTAGGGACAGACCCCAGTAACATTTCAGTAGCAACAGTATAGACAGACCCCAGTAACATTTCAGTACTAACAGAAGGAAGAGACCCCAGTAACATTTCAGCTGCAGCAGTAGCGACAGACCACAGTAACTTTCCAGTACTAACAGTAGGGAGAGACTCCAGTAACATTTCATTGGCAGCAGAAGCGACAGACCCCAGTAACATTTCAGTTGCAGCAGTGCAGACAGACCCCGGTAACATTTCAGTAGTATCAGTAGGGACAGACCCCAGTACCATTTCAGTACTAACAGTAGGCAGAGACCCCAGTAACATTTCATTGGCAGCAGTAGCAGTAGGGACAGACCCCAGTAACATTTCATTTGCAGCAGTATATACAGACCCCTGTAACATTTCAGTACAAACAGAAGGAAGAGACCCCAGTAACATTTCAGCTGCAGCAGTAGCAACAGACCACAGTAACTTTCCAGTATTATCAGTCAGTAAAGACCCCAGTAACATTTCAGTTGCAGCAGTAGGGACAGACCCCAGTAACAGTTCAGTAGAATCAGTATAGACAGACCCCAGTAACATTTCAGTACTAACAGTAGGTACAGACCCCACTAACAGTTCAGTAGTATCAGTAGGGACAGACTCCAGTAGCATTTCAGTTCCATCAGTGCAGACAGACCCCAGTAAGATTTCAGTAGTATTAGTAGGGACAGACCCCAGTAACATTTCAGTAGTATAAGTATAGACAGACCCCAGTAACAGTTTAGTAGTAACAGTAGAGACAGTAACATTTCACTGGCAGCAGTAGGGACAGACCTCAGTAACATTTCATTTGCAGCAGTAAATACAGACCCTGTAACATTTCAGTAGTATCAGTAGGGTCAGACCCCAGTAACATTTCATTTGCAGCAGTATGTACAGACCCCTGTAACATTTCAGTAGTATCAGTAGGGACAGACCCCAGTAACATTTCAGTAGATACAGTATAGACAGACCCCAGTAACATTTCAGTACTAACAGTAAGAAGAGACCCCAGTAACATTTCAGTTGCAGCAGAAGGGACAGACCACAGTAAATTTCCATTAGTATCAGTCGGGAAAGACCCCAGTAACATTTCAGTTGCAGCAGTAGGGACAGACCCCAGTAACAGTTCAGTAGTATCAGTAGGGACAGACCCCAGTAACATTTCAGTAGCAACAGTATAGACAGACCCCAGTAACATTTCAGTACTAACAGAAGGAAGAGACCCCAGTAACATTTCAGCTGCAGCAGTAGCGACAGACCACAGTACCTTTCCAGTACTATCAGTCAGGAAAGACCCCAGTAACATTTCAGTTGCAGCAGTAGGGACAGACCCCAGTAACAGTTCAGTAGAATCAGTAGAGACAGACCCCAGTAGCATTTCAGCTCTATGAGTGCAGACAGACCCCAGTAAGATTTCAGTAGTATTAGTAGGGACAAACCCCAGTAACATTTCAGTAGTATAAGTAAAGACAGACCCCAGTAACAGCTCAGTAGTAACAGTAGAGAGAGACCCCTGTAACATTTCATTGGCAGCAGTAGGGACAGACGCCAGTAACATTTCATTGGCAGCAGTATATACAGACCCCTGTAACATTTCATTAGTATCAGTAGGGACAGACCCCAGTAACATTTCAACAGCAACAGATTAGACAGACCCCAGTAACATTTTAGTACTAACAGTAAGAAGAGACCCCAGTAATATTTCATTGGAAGAAATAGGGACAGACCCCAGTAACATTTCAGTTGCAGCAGTGCAGACAGACCCCTGTAACATTTCAGTAGTATAAGTATAGACAGACCCCAGTAATATTTCAGTTGTAACAGTAGGGACTGACCCCAGGAATATTTCATTTGCTGCAGTATAGATAGACCCCTGTAACATTTCAGTAGTATAAATATAGACAGACCACAGTAACACTTCAGTTATAACAGTAGGAACCGACCCCTGTAACATTTCATTGGCAGCAGTATAGACAGACGCCTGTAACATTTCGGTAGTATCAGTAGAGACAGACCCCAGTAACATTTCAGTAGCAACAGTATAGATAGACCCCAGTAACAGTTGAGTAGTGACAGTAGGGAGAGACCCCAGTAACATTTAATTGGCAACAGTAGGGACAGACCCCATTAACATTTCAGCAGTATTAGTAGGGACAGGCCCCAGTAACATTTCAGTTCCAGCAGTGCAGAGAAACACCAGTAAGATTTCCGTAGTATTAGTAGGGACAGACCCCAGTAACATTTCAGTATTAAGAGTAGTGAGAGACCCCAGTAACATTTCAGTAGCAGCAGTGCAGTCAGACCCCAGTAACATTTCAGTAGTAGTAACAGTATAGACAGACCCCTTTAACATTTCCGTAGCAGCAGTGTACGCTGACCCCAGTAACATTTCATTTGCAGCAGTATAGACAGACTCCAGTAGCATTTCAATAGCAGCTGTCTAGGCAGAGCCCAGTAACATTTCAGTAGTAACAGTATAGACAGACCCCAGTAACATTTCATTTGCAGCATTATTGACAGACCCCAGTAACATTTCAGTAGTTGTAACAGTATAGACAGACCCCTTTAACATTTCCGTAGCAGCAGTGTAGGCTGACCCCAGTAACATTTCATTTGCAGCTGTATACACAGACCCCTGTAACATTATAGTAGCAGCAGTATAGACAGACCCCAGTAACATTTCATTTACAGCAGTATTGACAGACCCCAGTAACATTTCAGTAGTAGTAACAGTATAGACAGACCCCTTTAACATTTCCGTAGCAGCAGTGTAGGCTGACCCCAGTAACATTTCATTTGCAGCTGTATACACAGACCCCTGTAACATTATAGTAGCAGCAGTATAGACAGACCCCAGTAACATTTCATTTACAGCAGTATTGACAGACCCCAGTAACATTTCAGTAGTAGTAACAGTATAGACAGACCCCTTTAACATTTCATTTGCAGCAGTATTGGCAGACCCCAGTAACATTTCATTTGCAGCAGTATTGACAGACCCCAGTAACTTTTCATTGGCATCAGTAGGGACAGACCCCATTAACATTTCAGTAGTATCAGTAGGGTCAGGCCCCAGTAACATTTCAGTTCCAGCAGTACAGAAAGCCCCTAGTAAGATTTCAGTAGTATTAGTAGGGACAGATCCCAGTAACATTTCAGTACTAAGAGTAGTGAGAGACCCCAGTAACATTTCAGTAGCAGCAGTGCAGTCAGACCCCAGTAACATTTCAGTAGTAGTAACAGTATGGACAGACCCCTTTAAGATTTCCATATCAGCAGTGTAGGCTGACCCCAGTAACATTTCATTTGCAGCAGTATAAAAAGACCCCAGTAACATTTCATTTGCAGCAGTATTGGCAGACACCAGTAACATTTCATGTGCAGCAGTATTGACAGACCCCAGTAACTTTTCATTGGCATCAGTAGGGACAGACCCCATTAACATTTCAGTAGTATCAGTAGGGTCAGGCCCCAGTAACATTTCAGTTCCAGCAGTACAGAAAGCCCCTAGTAAGATTTCAGTAGTATCAGTAGGGACAGACCCCAGTAACATTTCAGTAGTATAAGTATAGACAGACCCCAGTAACAGTTTAGTAGTAACAGTAGAGACAGTAACATTTCACTGGCAGCATTAGGGACAGACCTCAGTAACATTTCATGTGCAGCAGTAAATACAGACCCTGTAACATTTCAGTAGTAACAGTAGGGAAAGACCCCAGTAACATTTCATTTGCAGCAGTATGTACAGACCCCTGTAACATTTCAGTAGTATCAGTAGGGACAGACCCCAGTAACATTTCAGTAGATACAGTAAAGACAGACCCCAGTAACATTTCAGTACTAACAGTAAGAAGAGACCCCAGTAACATTTCAGTTGCAGCAGAAGGGACAGACCACAGTAACTTTCCATTAGTGTCAGTCGGGAAAGACCCCAGTAACATTTCAGTTGCAGCAGTGGAAACAGACCCCAGTAACAGTTCAGTAGTATCAGTAGGGACAGACCCCAGTAGCATTTCAGTTCCATCAGTGCAGACAGACCCCAGTAAGATTTCCGTAGTATTAGCAGGGACAGACCCCAGTAAGATTTCAATAGTATAAGTATAGACAGACCCCAGTAACAGTTCAGTAGCAACAGTATAGACAGACCCCAGTAACATTTCCTTTGCAGCAGTATATACAGACCCCAGTAATATTTCATTTGCAGCAGTAGAAACAGACCCCATTAACATTTCAGTAGTATCAGTAGGGACAGACCCCAGTAACATTTCAGTAGCAACAGTATAGACAGACCCCAGTAACAGTTCAGTAGTAACAGTAGGGAGAGACCCCAGTAACATTTCATTGGCAATAGTAGGGACAGACCCCATTAACATTTCAGTAGTATCAGTAGGCACAGGCCCCATGAACATTTCAGTTCTAGCAGTGCAGACAGACCCCAGTAACATTTCCGTAGTATTAGTAGGGACAGACCCCAGTAACATTTCAGTACTAAGAGTAGTGAGAGACCCCAGTAACATTTCAGTAGTAGCAGTGCAGTCAGACCCCAGATATATTGCAGTTGCAGCAGTGCAGACAGACCCCTGTAACATTTCAATAGTATAAGTATATAAAGACCCAAGTAACAGTTCAGTTATAACAGTAGGAACTGACCCCTGTAAGATTTCATTGGCAGCAGTAGGGACTGACCCCAGTAACATATCATTTGCTGCAGTATAGATAGACCCCTGTAACATTTCAGTAGTATAAATATACACAGACCCCTGTAACATTTCAGTAGTATCAGTAGGTACAGACCCCAGTAACATTTCAGTAGCAACAGTATAGACAGACCCCAGTAACAGTTCAGTAGTAACAGTAGGGAGAGACCCCAGTAACATTTCATTGGCAACAGTAGAAACAGACCCCATTAACATTTCAGTAGTATCAGTAGGGACAGACCCCACTAATAGTTCAGTAGTATCAGTGGGGACAGACCCCAGTAGCATTTCAGTTCCATCAGTGCAGACAGACCCCAGTAAGATTTCAGTAGTATTAGTAGGTACAGACCCCAGTAACATTTCAGTAGTATCAGTATAGACAGACCCCAGTAACAGTTCAGTAGTAACAGTAGAGACAGACCCCAGTAACATTTCATTGGCAGTAGTAGGGACAGACTCCAGTGACATTTCATTTGCAGCAGTTTATACAGACCCCAGTAACATTTCATTAGTATCAGTAGGGACAGACCCCAGTAACATTTCAATAGCTACAGTTTAGACAGACCCCAGTAACTTTCCAGTACTAACAGTAAGGAGAGACCCCAGTAACATTCCATTGGCAGAAGTAGGGACAGCCCCTAGTAACATTTCAGTTGCAGCAGTGCAGACAGACCCCTGTAACATTTCAATAGTATAAGTATAGAAAGACCCCAGTAACAGTTCAGTTATAACTGTAGGAACTGACCCCAGTAAGATTTCATTGGCAGCAGTAGGTACAGACCCCAGTAACATATCATTTGCTGCAGTATAGATAGACCCCTGTAACATTGCAGTCGTATCAGTAGGGACAGACCCCAGTAACATTTCAGAAGCAGCAGTATACACAGACCCTAGTAACAATTCAGTAGTATCACTAGGGACAGACCCCAGTAATATTTCAGTAGCAACAGTATAGACAGACCCTAGTAACAGTTCAGTAGTAACAGTAGGGAGAGACCCCAGTAACAATTCATTGGCAACAGTAGAAACAGACCCCATTAACATTTCAGTAGTATCAGTAGGGACAGACCCCAGTAACATTTCAGTACTAAGAGTAGTGAAAGACCCCAGTAACATTTCAGTAGCAGCAGTGTAGTCAGACCCCAGTAATATTTCAGTAGTAGTAACAGTATAGACAGACCCCTTTAACATTACTGTAGCAGCAGTGCAGGCTAACCCCAGTAACATTTCATTTGCAGCAGTATAGACAGACCCCAGTAACATTTCAGTAGCAGCAGCCTAGGCAGAGCCGAGTAACATTTCAGTAGTAACAGTATAGACAGACGCCAGTAACATTTCATTTGCAGCAGTATAGACAGACTCCAGTAGCATTTCAGTAGCAGCTGTCTAGCCAGAGCCCAGTAACATTTCAGTAGTAACAGTATGGACAGACCCCAGTAACATTTCATTTGCAGCAGTATTGACAGACCCCAGTAACATTTCAGTAGTAGTAACAGTATAAACAGACCCCTTTAACATTTCCATTGCAGCAGTATAGACAGACCCCAGTAACATTTCATTTGCAGTAGTATTGACAGACCCCAGTAACTTTTCATTGGCATCAGTAGGGACAGACCCCATTAACATTTCAGTAGTATTAGTAGGGACAGGCCCCAGTAACATTTCAGTTCCAGCAGTACAGACAGCCCCTAGTAAGATTTCAGTAGTATTAGTAGGGACAGACCCCAGTAACATTTCAGTAGTAACAGTAGGGACAGACCCCACTAACAGTTCAGTGGTATCAGTATGGACAGACCCCAGTAGCATTTAAGTTCTATCAGTGCTGACAGACCCCAGTAAGATTTCAGTAGTATCAGTAGGGACAGACCCCAGTAACATTTCAGTAGTAACAGTAGAGACAGACCCCAGTAACATTTCATTGGCAGCAGTAGGGACAGACCCCAGTAACATTTCATTTGCAGCAGTAATACAGACCCCAGTAACATTTCATTAGTATCAGTAGGGACAGAGCCCAGTAACATTTCAATAGCAACAGTTTAGACAGACCCCAGTAACATTATAGTACTAACAGTAAGGAGAGACCCCAGTAACATTTCATTGGCAGAAGTAGGGACAGCCCCTAGTAACATTTCAGTTGCAGCAGTGCAGACAGACCCCTGTAACATTTCAATAGTATAAGTATAGAAAGACCCCAGTAACAGTTCAGTTATAACAGTAGGAACTGACCCCAGTAAGATTTCATTGGCAGTAGTAGGAACAGACCCCAGTAACATATCATTTGCTGCAGTATAGATAGACCCCTGTAACATTTCAGTAGTATAGATATAGACAGACCCGAGTATCATTTCAGTTGTAACAGTAGGGACCAACCCCAGTAACATTTCATTGGCAGCAGTATACACATACCCCTGTAGCATTTCAGTAGTATCAGTAGTGACAGACCCCAGTAACATTTCAGTAGCAACAATATAGACAGACCCCAGTAACAGTTCAGTAGTAACAATAGGGAGAAACCCCAGTAACATTTCATTGGCAGCAGTAGGGACAGACCCCATTAACATTTCAGTAGTATCAATAGGGACAGACCCCAGTAGCATTTCAGTTCCATCAGTGTAGACAGACCCCAGTAAGATTTCAGTAGTATTAGTAGGGACAGACCCCAGTAACATTTCAGTAGTATAAGTATAGACAGACCCCAGTAACAGTTCAGTAGTAACAGTAGAGACAGACCCCAGTAACATTTCATTGGCAGCAGTAGGGACAGACCCCAGTAACATTTCATTTGCAGCAGTAATACAGACCCCAGTAACTTTTCATTAGTATCAGTAGGGACAGAGCCCAGTAACATTTCAGAAGCAGCAGTATACACAGACCCCAATAACATTTCAGTAGTATCAGTAGGGACAAACCCCAGTAACATTTCAGTAGCAACAGTTTAGACAGACCCCAGTAACAGTTCAGTAGTAACAGTAGGGAGAAACCCCAGTAACATTTCATTGGCAACAGTAGGGACAGACCCCATTAACATTTCTGTAGTATCAATAGGGACAGGCCCCAGTAACATTTCAGTTCTAGCAGTGCAGACAGATCCCAGTAAGATTTCAGTAGTATTAGTAGGGAGAGACCCCAGTAACATTTCAGTAGCAGCCGTGCAGTCAGACCCCAGTAATATTTCAGTAGCCGTAACAGTATAGACAGACCCCTTTAACATTACTGTAACAGCAGTATAGGCTGACCCCAGTAACATTTCATTTGCAGCAGTATAGACAGACCCCAGTAACATTTCAGTAGCAGCAGTCTAGGCAGAGCCGAGTAACATTTCAGTAGTAACAGTATAGACAGACGCCAGTAACATTTCATTTGCAGCAGTATAGACAGACTCCAGTAGCATTTCAGTAGTAGTAACAGTATAAACAGACCCCTTTAACATTTCCATTGCAGCAGTATAGACAGACCCCAGTAACATTTCATTTGCAGCAGTATTGACAGACCCCAGTAACTTTACATTGGCATCAGTAGGGACAGACCCCATTAACATTTCAGTAGTATCAGTAGGTACAGGCCCCAGTAACATTTCAGTTCCAGCAGTACAGACAGCCCCTAGTAAGATTTCAGTAGTATTAGTAGGGACAGACCCCAGTAACATTTCAGTACTAACAGTAGGGACAGACCGCACTAACCGTTCAGTGGTATCAGTAGGGACAGACCCCAGTAGCATTTAAGTTCCATCAGTGCAGACAGACCCCAGTAAGATTTCAGTAGTATTAGTATGTACAGACCCCAATAACATTTCAGTAGTATAAGTATAGACAGACCCCAGTAACAGTTCAGTAGTAACAGTAGAGACAAATCCCCGTTAAAATTTCATTGGCAGCAGTAGGAACAGACCCCAGTAACATTTCATTTGCGGCAGTAATACAGACCCCAGTAACATTTCATTAGTATCAGTAGGGACAGAGCCCAGTAACATTTCAATAGCAACAGTTTAGACAGACCCCAGTAACATTATAGTACTAACAGTAAGGAGAGACCCCAGTAACATTTCATTGGCAGAAGTAGGGACAGCCCCTAGTAACATTTCAGTTGCAGCAGTGCAGACAGACCCCTGTAACAATTCAATTGTATAAGTATAGAAAGACCCCAGTAACAGTTCAGTTATAACAGTAGGAACTGACCCCAGTAAGATTTCATTGGCAGCAGTAGGGACAGACCCCAGTAACATATCATTTGCTGCAGTATAGATAGACCCCAGTAACATTTCAGTAGTCTAAATATAGACAGACCCGAGTAACATTTCAGTTTTAACACTAGGGACCAACCCCAGTAACATTTCATTGGCAGCACTATAGACAGACACCTGTAACATTGCAGTAGTATCAGTAGGGACAGACCCCAGTAACATTTCAGAAGCAGCAGTATATACAGACCCCTGTAACATTTCAGTAGTATCAGTAGGGACAGACCCCAGTAACATTTCAGTAGCAACAGTATAGACATACCCCAGTAACAGTTCAGTAGTAACAGTAGGGAGAAACCCCAGTAACATTTCATTGGCAACAGTAGGGACAGACCCCATTAACATTTCAGTAGTATCAATAGGGACAGGCCCCAGTAACATTTCAGTTCTAGCAGTGCAGACAGACCCCAGTAAGATTTCAGTAGTATTAGTAGGGACAGACCCCAGTAACATTTCAGTACTAAGAGTAGTGAGAGACCCCAGTAACATTTCAGTAGCAGCCGTGCAGTCAGACCCCAGTAATATTTCAGTAGCAGTAACAGTATAGACAGACCCCTTTACATTACTGTAGCAGCAGTCTAGGCAGAGCCGAGTAACATTTCATTTGCAGCAGTATAGACAGACCCCAGTAACATTTCATTTGCAGCAGTATTGACAGACCCCAGTAACATTTCAGTAGTAGTAACAGTATAAACAGACCCCTTTAACATTTCCATTGCAGCAGTATAGACAGACCCCAGTAACATTTCATTTGCAGCAGTATTGACAGACCCCAGTAACTTTTCATTGGCATCAGTAGGGACAGACCCCATTAACATTTCAGTAGTATCAGTAGGGACAGGCCCTAGTAACATTTCAGTTCCAGCAGTACAGACAGCCCCTAGAAAGATTTCAGTAGTATTAGTAGGGACAGACCCCAGTAACATTTCAGTACTAACAGTAGGAACAGACCCCACTAACAGTTCAGTGGTATCAGTAGGGACAGACCCCAGTAGCATTTAAGTTCCATCAGTGCAGACAGACCCCAGTAAGATTTCAGTAGTATTAGTAGGGACAGACCCCAGTAACATTTCAGTAGTATAAGTATAGACAGACCCCAGTAACAGTTCAGTAGTAACAGTAGAGACAGTTTTAACACTAGGGACCAACCCCAGTAACATTTCATTGGCAGCAGTATAGACAGACGCCTGTAGCATTGCAGTAGTATCAGTAGGGACAGACCCCAGTAACATTTCAGTAGCAACAGTATAGACAGACCCCAGTAACAGTTCAGTAGTAACAGTATGGAGAAACCCCAGTAACATTTCATTGGCAACAGTAGGGACAGACCCCATTAACATTTCAGTAGTATCAATAGGGACAGACCCCAGTAGCATTTCAGTTCCATCAGTGCAGACAGACCCCAGTAAGATTTCAGTAGTATTAGTAGGGACAGACCCCAGTAACATTTCAGTAGTATAAGTATAGACAGACCCCAGTAACAGTTCAGTAGTAACAGTAGAGACAGACCCCAGTAACATTTCATTGGCAGCAGTAGGGACAGACCCCAGTAACATTTCATTTGCAGCAGTAATACAGACCCCAGTAACTTTTCTTTAGTATCAGTAGGGACAGAGCCCAGTAACATTTCAATAGCAACAGTTTAGACAGACCCCAATAACATTATAGTACTAACAGTAAGGAGAGACCCCAGGAACATTTCATTGGCAGAAGTAGGGACAGCCCCTAGTAACATTTCAGTTCTAGCAGTGCAGACAGACCCCAGTAAGATTTCAGTAGTATTAGTAGGGACAGACCCCAGTAACATTTCAGTACTAAGAGTAGTGAGAGGCCCCAGTAACATTTCAGTAGCAGCCGTGCAGTCAGACCCCAGTAATATTTCAGTAGCAGTAACAGTATAGACAGACCCCTTTAACATTACTGTAACAGCAGTATAGGCTGACCCCAGTAACATTTCACTTGCAGCAGTATAGACAGACCCCAGTAACATTTCAGTAGCAGCAGTCTAGGCAGAGCCGAGTAACATTTCAGTAGTAACACTATAGTCAGACGCCAGTAACATTTCATTTGCAGCAGTATAGACAGACTCCAGTAGCATTTCAGTAGTAGTAACAGTATAAACAGACCCCTTTAACATTTCCATTGCAGCAGTATAGACAGACTCCAGTAACATTTCATTTGCAGCAGTATTGACAGACCCCAGTAACTTTTCATTGGCATCAGTAGGGACAGACCCCATTAACATTTCAGGAGTATCAGTAGGGACAGACCCCAGTAACATTTCAGTAGTATAAGTATAGACAGACCCCAGTAACAGTTCAGTAGTAACAGTAGAGACAGTTTTAACACTAGGGACCAACCCCAGTAACATTTCATTGGCAGCAGTATAGACAGACGCCTGTAGCATTGCAGTAGTATCAGTAGGGACAGACCCCAGTAACATTTCAGTAGCAACAGTATAGACAGACCCCAGTAACAGTTCAGTAGTAACAGTATGGAGAAACCCCAGTAACATTTCATTGGCAACAGTAGGGACAGACCCCATTAACATTTCAGTAGTATCAATAGGGACAGACCCCAGTAGCATTTCAGTTCCATCAGTGCAGACAGACCCCAGTAAGATTTCAGTAGTATTAGTAGGGACAGACCCCAGTAACATTTCAGTAGTATAAGTATAGACAGACCCCAGTAACAGTTCAGTAGTAACAGTAGAGACAGACCCCAGTAACATTTCATTGGCAGCAGTAGGGACAGACCCCAGTAACATTTCATTTGCAGCAGTAATACAGACCCCAGTAACTTTTCTTTAGTATCAGTAGGGACAGAGCCCAGTAACATTTCAATAGCAACAGTTTAGACAGACCCCAATAACATTATAGTACTAACAGTAAGGAGAGACCCCAGGAACATTTCATTGGCAGAAGTAGGGACAGCCCCTAGTAACATTTCAGTTCTAGCAGTGCAGACAGACCCCAGTAAGATTTCAGTAGTATTAGTAGGGACAGACCCCAGTAACATTTCAGTACTAAGAGTAGTGAGAGGCCCCAGTAACATTTCAGTAGCAGCCGTGCAGTCAGACCCCAGTAATATTTCAGTAGCAGTAACAGTATAGACAGACCCCTTTAACATTACTGTAACAGCAGTATAGGCTGACCCCAGTAACATTTCACTTGCAGCAGTATAGACAGACCCCAGTAACATTTCAGTAGCAGCAGTCTAGGCAGAGCCGAGTAACATTTCAGTAGTAACACTATAGTCAGACGCCAGTAACATTTCATTTGCAGCAGTATAGACAGACTCCAGTAGCATTTCAGTAGTAGTAACAGTATAAACAGACCCCTTTAACATTTCCATTGCAGCAGTATAGACAGACTCCAGTAACATTTCATTTGCAGCAGTATTGACAGACCCCAGTAACTTTTCATTGGCATCAGTAGGGACAGACCCCATTAACATTTCAGGAGTATCAGTAGGGACAGACCCCAGTAACATTTCAGTAGTATAAGTATAGACAGACCCCAGTAACAGTTCAGTAGTAACAGTAGAGACAGTTTTAACACTAGGGACCAACCCCAGTAACATTTCATTGGCAGCAGTATAGACAGACGCCTGTAGCATTGCAGTAGTATCAGTAGGGACAGACCCCAGTAACATTTCAGTAGCAACAGTATAGACAGACCCCAGTAACAGTTCAGTAGTAACAGTATGGAGAAACCCCAGTAACATTTCATTGGCAACAGTAGGGACAGACCCCATTAACATTTCAGTAGTATCAATAGGGACAGACCCCAGTAGCATTTCAGTTCCATCAGTGCAGACAGACCCCAGTAAGATTTCAGTAGTATTAGTAGGGACAGACCCCAGTAACATTTCAGTAGTATAAGTATAGACAGACCCCAGTAACAGTTCAGTAGTAACAGTAGAGACAGACCCCAGTAACATTTCATTGGCAGCAGTAGGGACAGACCCCAGTAACATTTCATTTGCAGCAGTAATACAGACCCCAGTAACTTTTCTTTAGTATCAGTAGGGACAGAGCCCAGTAACATTTCAATAGCAACAGTTTAGACAGACCCCAATAACATTATAGTACTAACAGTAAGGAGAGACCCCAGGAACATTTCATTGGCAGAAGTAGGGACAGCCCCTAGTAACATTTCAGTTCTAGCAGTGCAGACAGACCCCAGTAAGATTTCAGTAGTATTAGTAGGGACAGACCCCAGTAACATTTCAGTACTAAGAGTAGTGAGAGGCCCCAGTAACATTTCAGTAGCAGCCGTGCAGTCAGACCCCAGTAATATTTCAGTAGCAGTAACAGTATAGACAGACCCCTTTAACATTACTGTAACAGCAGTATAGGCTGACCCCAGTAACATTTCACTTGCAGCAGTATAGACAGACCCCAGTAACATTTCAGTAGCAGCAGTCTAGGCAGAGCCGAGTAACATTTCAGTAGTAACACTATAGTCAGACGCCAGTAACATTTCATTTGCAGCAGTATAGACAGACTCCAGTAGCATTTCAGTAGTAGTAACAGTATAAACAGACCCCTTTAACATTTCCATTGCAGCAGTATAGACAGACTCCAGTAACATTTCATTTGCAGCAGTATTGACAGACCCCAGTAACTTTTCATTGGCATCAGTAGGGACAGACCCCATTAACATTTCAGGAGTATCAGTAGGGACATGCCCCAGTAACATTTCAGTTCCAGCAGTACAGACAGCCCCTAGTAAGATTTCAGTAGTATTAGTAGGGACAGACCCCAGTAACATTTCAGTACTAACAGTAGAGACAGACCCCACTAACAGTTCAGTGGTATCAGTAGGGACTGACCAAATTAGCATTTCAGTTCCATCAGTGCAGACAGACCCCAGTAAGATTTCAGTAGTATTAGTAGGGACAGACCCCAGTAACATTTCAGTAGTAACAGTAGAGACAAACCCCAGTAACATTTCATTGGCAGCAGTGGGGCAGACCCCAGTAACATTTCATTAGTATCAGTAGGGACAGAGCCCAGTAACATTTCAATAGCAACAGTTTAGACAGACCCCAGTAACATTATAGTACTAACAGTAAGGAGAGACCCCAGTAACATTTCATTGGCAGAAGTAGGGACAGCCCCTAGTAACATTTCAGTTGCAGCAGTGCAAACAGACCCCTGTAACATTTCAATAGTATAAGTATAGAAAGACCCCAGTAACAGTTCAGTTATAACAGTAGGAACTGACCCCAGTAAGATTTCATTGGCAGCAGTAGGGACAGACCCCAGTAACATATCATTTGCTGCAGTATAGATAGACCTGAGTAACATTTCAGTTGTAACAGTAGGAACCAACCCCAGTAACATTTCATTGGCAGCAGTATAGACAGACGCCTGTAACATTGCAGTAGTATCAGTAGGGACAGACCCCAGTAACATTTCAGAAGCAGCAGTATACACAGACCCCTGTAACATTTCAGTAGTATCAGTAGGAACAGACCCCAGTGACATTTCAGTAGCAACAGTATAGACAGACCCCAGTAACAGTTAAGTAGTAACAGTAGGGAGAAACCCCAGTAATATTTCATTGGCAACAGTAGGGACAGACCACATTAACATTTCAGTAGTATCAATAGGGACAGGCCCCAGTAACATTTCATTTGCAGCAGTATTGACAGACCCCAGTAACATTTCAGTAGTAGTAACAGTATAAACAGACCCCTTTAACATTTCCATTGCAGCAGTATAGACAGACCCCAGTAACATTTCATTTGCAGCAGTATTGACAGACCCCAGTAACATTTCATTTGCAGCAGTATATACAGACCCCAGTAACATTTCATTAGTATCAGTAGGGACAGAGCCCAGTAACATTTCAATAGCAACAGTTTAGACAGACCCCAGTAACATTCCAGTACTAACAGTAAGGAAAGACCCCAGTAACATTTCATTGGCAGAAGTAGGGACAGCCCCTAGTAACATTTCAGTTGCAGCAGTGCAGACTGACCCCTGTAACATTTCAATAGTATAAGTATAGAAAGACCCCAGTAACAGTTCAGTTATAACAGTAGGAACTGACCCCAGTAAGATTTCATTGGCAGCAGTAGGAACAGACCCCAGTAACATATCATTTGCTGCAGTATAGATAGACCACTGTAACATTTCAGTAGTATAAATATAGACAGACCCGAGTAACATTTCAGTTGTAACAGTAGGAACCAACCCCAGTAACATTTCATTGGCAGCAGTATAGACAGACGCCTGAAACATTTCAGTAGTATCAGTAGGGACAGACCCCAGTAACATTTCAGAAGCAGCAGTATACACAGACCCCTGTAACATTTCAGTAGTATCAGTAGGGACAGACCCCAGTAACATTTCAGTAGCAACAGTATAGACAGACCCTAGTAACAGTTCAGTAGTAACAGTAGGGAGAGACCCCAGTAACATTTCATTGGCAACAGTAGAAACAGACCCCATTAACATTTCAGTAGTATCAGTAGGGACAGACCCCAGTAACATTTCAGTAGCAACAGTATAGACAGACCCCAGTAACAGTTCAGTAGTAACAGTAGGGAGAGACCCCAGTAACATTTTATTGGCAACAGTAGGGACAGACCCCATTAACATTTCCGTAGTATCAGTAGGGACAGGCCCCAGTAACATTTCAGTTCTAGCAGTGCAGACAGACCCCAGTAACAATTCAGTAGTATTAGTTGGGACAGACCCCAGTAACATTTCAGTACTAAGAGTAGTGAGAGACCCCAGTAACATTTCAGTAGCAGCAGTGCAGTCGGACCCCAGTAATATTTCAGTAGTAGTAACAGTATAGACAGACCCCTTTAACATTACTGTAGCAGCAGTGTAGGCTGACCCCAGTAACATTTCATTTGCAGCAGTATAGACAGACCCCAGTAACATTTCAGTAGCAGCAGTCTAGGCAGAGCCAAGTAACATTTCAGTAGTAACAGTATAGACAGACGCCAGTAACATTTCATTTGCAGCAGTATAGACAGACTCCAGTAGCATTTCAGTAGCAGCTGTCTAGCCAGAGCCCAGTAACATTTCAGTAGTAACAGTATGGACATGTCAGGGTAATTTCTGCGTACAGCACCAATCAGGCCCACCCCAATGCCCCGCTGCAGGCGGTATAGAAAAGACACCACACACGGAGGTCTGGTATAGTTCCTCACACGAGGACATGACTGCGCACTTTATTACAGATTACATGGGATCTTATACCCTTTGGTCTCATCACTAGGAATGGGTGATGGGCTCATTGGCTCAAATTCACCGCATAACCATATATGTAAAGTCCGGATTTCCGGCCTGAGACAGTGAAAGTTATATACGTAGTTGAACAGTCGTTATCTAGATATGGCGCTTCTGGGAAAGCAGCCAAGTACACGGCCTTCGTGTTCGGTTCTGTATCATCTCTGAATTTCTGGACACATCTCTCTCGGCCTTGCAAACTTTTGGAATATCTGATGTAAGGCGACATATACGTTTTTCTCATTTTAACTTTGAATAGAACTTGCATACAGGTATAAAAACATAAAAAACATTTGGCAATATATACATATACCCTCACAGACAGACCCCAGTAACATTTCATTTGCAGCAGTATTGACAGACCCCAGTAACATTTCAGTAGTAGTAACAGTATAGACAGACCCCTATAACATTTCCATTGCAGCAGTATAGACAGACCCTAGTAACATTTCATTTGCAGCAGTATTGACAGACCCCAGTAACGTTTCATTGGCAACAGTAGGGACAGACCCCATTAACATCTCAGTAGTATCAGTAGGGACAGGCCCCAGTAACATTTCAGTTCCAGCAGGGCAGACAGCCCCTAGTAAGATTTCAGCAGTATTAGTAGGGACAGACCCCAGTAACATTTCAGTACTAACAGTAGGGACAGACCCCAGTAACAGTTCAGTAGTATCAGTAGATACAGGCCCCAGTAGCATTTCAGTTCCATCAGTGCAGACAGACCCCAGTAAGATTTAAGTAGTATTAGTAGGGACAGACCCCAGTAACATTACAGTAGTATATGTATAGACAGACCCCAGTAACAGTTCAGTAGTAACAGTAGAGACAGACCCCAGTAACATTTCATTGGCAGCAGTAGGACAGACCCCAGTAACACTTCATTTGCAGCAGTATATACAGACTCCTGTAACATTTCAGTAGTATCAGTAGGGACAGACCCCAGTAGCATTTCAGTAGCAACTGTATGGTCAGAACCCAGTAACATTTCAGTACTAACAGTGGGAAGAGACCCCAGTAACATTTCAGTTGCAGCAGCAGCGACAGACCACAGTAACTTTCCAGTAGTATCAGTCGAGAAAGACCCCAGTAACATTTCAGTTGCAGCAGTAGGAACAGACCCCAGTAGCAGTTCAATAGTATCAGTAGGGACAGACCCCAGTAACATTTCAGTTCCAGCAGTGCAGACAGACCCTAGTAAGATTTCAGTAGTATTAGTAGGGACAGACCCCAGTAACATTTCAGTAGTATAAGTATAGACAGACCCTAGTAACAGTTCAGTAGTAACAGTAGAGACAGACTCCAGTAACATTTCATTGGCAGTAGTAGGACAGACCCCAGTAACATTTCATTTGCAGCAGTATATACAGACCCCTGTAACATTTCATTAGTATCAGTAGGGACAGACTCCAGTAACATTTCAATAGCAACAGTTTAGAAAGACCCCAGTAACATTTCAGCACTAACAGTAAGGATAGACCTAAGTAACATTTCATTGGCAGAAGTAGGGACAGACCCCAGTAACATTTCAGTTGCAGCAGTGCAGACAGACTCCTGTAACATTTCAGTAGTATAAGTATAGACAGACCCCAGTAACATTTCATAAGCAACAGTATTGACAGACCCCATTAACATTTCAGTAGTATCAGTAGGGACAAGCCCCAGTAACATTTTAGTTCCAGCAGTGCAGACAGACCCCAGTAGGATTTCAGTAGTATTAGTAGGGACAGACCCCAGTAACATTTCAGTACTAAGAGTAGTGAGAGACCCCAGTAACATTTCAGTAGCAGCAGTGCAGACAGACCCCAGTAACATTTCAGTAGTAGTAACAGTATAGACAGACCCCTTTAACATTTCCGTAGCAGCAGTGTAGGCTGACCCCAGTAACATTTCATTTGCAGCAGTATAGACAGACTCCAGTAACATTTCAGTAGCAGCAGTCTAGGCAGAGCCAAGTAACATTTCAGTAGTAACAGTATAGACAGACCCCAGTAACATTTCATTTGCAGCAGTATAGACAGACTCCAGTAGCATTTCAGTAGCAGCAGTCTAGGCAGAGCCCAGAAACATTTCAGTAGTAACAGTATACACAAACCCCAGTAACATTTCATTTGCTGCAGTATTGACAGACCCCAGTAACATTTCAGTAGTAGTAACAGTATAGACAGACCCCTTTAACATTTCCGTAGCAGCAGTGTAGGCTGACCCCAGTAACATTTCATTTGCAGCTGTATACACAGACCCCTGTAACATTATAGTAGCAGCAGTATAGACAGACCCCAGTAACATTTCATTTACAGCAGTATTGACAGACCCCAGTAACATTTCAGTAGTAGTAACAGTATAGACAGACCCCTTTAACATTTCCGTAGTAGCAGTGTAGGCTTACCCCAGTAACATTTCATTTGCAGCTTTATTCACAGACCCCTGTAACATTTCAGTAGCAGCAGTCTAGGCAGAGCCCAGTAACATTACAGTAGTAACAGTAGGGACAAGCCCCAGTAACATTTTAGTTCCAGCAGTGCAGAGAGACCCCAGAAGGATTTCAGTAGTATTAGTAGGGACAGACCCCAGTAACATTTCAGTACTAAGAGTAGTGAGAGACCCCAGTAACATTTCAGTAGCAGCAGTGCAGACAGACCCCAGTAACATTTCAGTAGTAGTAACAGTATAGACAGACCCCTTTAACATTTCCGTAGCAGCAGTGTAGGCTGACCCCAGTAACATTTCATTTGCAGCAGTATAGACAGACTCCAGTAACATTTCAGTAGCAGCAGTCTAGGCAGAGCCAAGTAACATTTCAGTAGTAACAGTATAGACAGACCCCAGTAACATTTCATTTGCAGCAGTATAGACAGACTCCAGTAGCATTTCAGTAGCAGCAGTCTAGGCAGAGCCCAGAAACATTTCAGTAGTAACAGTATACACAAACCCCAGTAACATTTCATTTGCTGCAGTATTGACAGACCCCAGTAACATTTCAGTAGTAGTAACAGTATAGACAGACCCCTTTAACATTTCCGTAGCAGCAGTGTAGGCTGACCCCAGTAACATTTCATTTGCAGCTGTATACACAGACCCCTGTAACATTATAGTAGCAGCAGTATAGACAGACCCCAGTAACATTTCATTTACAGCAGTATTGACAGACCCCAGTAACATTTCAGTAGTAGTAACAGTATAGACAGACCCCTTTAACATTTCCATTGCAGCAGTGTAGGCTAACCCCAGTAGCATTTCATTTGCAGCAGTATAGACAGACCCCAGTAAGATTTCGTTTGCAGCAGTATTGACAGACCCCAGTAACTTTTCAGTAGTAGTAACAGTATAGACAGACCCCTTTAACATTTCCGTAGTAGCAGTGTAGGCTTACCCCAGTAACATTTCATTTGCAGCTTTATTCACAGACCCCTGTAACATTTCAGTAGCAGCAGTCTAGGCAGAGCCCAGTAACATTACAGTAGTAACAGTATAGACAGACCCCAGTAACATTTCATTTACAGCAGTATAGACAAAACCCAGTAACATTTCAGTAGTAACAGTATAGACAGACCCCAGGAACATTTCAGTAGCAGCAGTGTAGGCAGACCCCAGTAACAGTTCAGGAGCAGAAGTATAGGCAGACCGAAGTAACCTTTCTGTCGCAGAAGTATAGGCAGACTCCTGTAGCATTACTGTGGCAGAATTGTAGGCAAGCAGACCCGTGTGACATTTCTGTAGCAAGAGTGTAGGCCAACCCCTGACATATTGGTGTACCATGAGTGTAGGCGAAGGCCAGAAAAATTACTTGGATTACAGTGTAGGCGAGGGCCCAAAAAATTGCTTTACCAACAGTAGAAATGTACCCCAGAAAAGTTGCTCAACAGAGAGGGCAGGTGAAACCCATTAATATTTCAGCTTACTGTGTCTTAATTTGTAACAGAGCCTGGAAGCATCCCAGTTACAAAAATTGGTTCATGTTGAAGTTTAAATGCTTCAGTTTTATACGTAGAAGTATTGTTTTAGAAAAGTTATATGAGTCTTTTGGGCCGCAGAAAAATTGGCAGTTCAGCGTGATGGCAGGATGTTTCAGGAGGAGGAGAACTAATATACACGGATTGACAAAGGTAAATGGCCCTTTTTCTACAATGATAGACAAGAGTGCTTTTATCTGCGGTTGCAGCGAAAAGATTGTTTATGTAACGCTGCTCTCCGCTGGTGGAGAAGAGAAGTCTGGGGAAATCCAGGCTTTGTTCATCTTGATGAGTGTAAGCCTGTTGGCACTGTCAATTGACAGGCGGGTACGCTTATCCGTGATGATTCCCCCAGCTGCACTAAACACCCTCTCTGACAAGACGCTAGCGGCAGGGCAAGCAAGTACCTCCAGGGCATACAGCGCAAGTTCGTGCCACGTGTCCAGCTTTGACACCCAATAGTTGTATGGAGCAGAGGCGTCACGGAGGACGGTGGTACGATCGGCTGCGTACTCCCTCACCATCCTTTTACAGTGCTGCCTCCGACTCAGCCTTGACTGGGGAGTGGTGACACAGTCTTGCTGGGGAGCCATAAAGCTGGCAAAGGCCTTGGAGAGTGTTCCCCTGCCTGCGCTGAACATGCTGCCTGATCTCCGTGCCTCCCCTGCTACCTGGCCCTCGGAACTGCGCCTTCTGCCACTAGCGCTGTCGGATAGGAAGTTTACCATCAGTTTGTCCACCAGGACCCTGTGGTATAGCATCACTCTCGAACCCCTTTCCTCTTTGGGAATGAGAGTGGAAAGGTTCTCCTTATACCGTGAGTCAAGCAGTGTGTACACCCAGTAATCCGTAGTGGTCAGAATGCGTTTAATGCGAGGGTCACGAGAAAGGCATCCTAACATGAAGTCTGCCATGTGTGCCAGGGTACCTGTACGCAACACATGGCTGTCCTCACTAGGAAGATCACTTTCAGCATCCTCCTCCTCCTCCTCCTCCTTCTCCACAAGCCATACACGCTGAATGGATGAGAGGCAAGCAGCATGGGTACCCTCTGCAGTAGGCCCAGCTGTCTCTTCCCCTTCCTCCTCATGCTCCTCAATGCGCTGAGATGTAGACATGAGGGTGCTCTGACTATCCAGCGACATACTGTCTTCCCCCGCCTCTGTTTCCGACCGCAAAGTGTCAACCTTTATGCTTTGCAGGGAACTTCTCAACAGGCATAGCAGAGGAATGGTGATGCTAATGATTGCAGCATCGCCGCTCACCATCTGGCTAGACTTCTCAAAGTTTCCAAGGACCTGGCTGATATCTGCCATCCAGGCCTACTCCTCTGTAAAGAATTGAGGAGGCTAACTCCCACTACGCCGCCCATGTTGGAGTTTGTATTCCACTATAGCTCTACGCTGCTCATACAGCCTGGCCAACATGTGGAGCGTAGAGTTCCACCATGTGGGCACCTCGCATAGCAGTCGGTGCTCTGGCAGATTAAACCGATGTTGCAGGGTCTGCAGGGTGGCAGCATCCGTGGTGGACTTGCGGAAATGTGCGCTGACCCGGCGCACCTTGCCGAGGAGGTCTGACAAGTGTGGGTAGCCTTTCAGAAACCGCTGAACCACCAAATTAAAGACGTGGGCCAGGCATGGCACGTGCGTGGGGCTGTCGAGCTGCAGAGCCGCCACCAGGTTACGGCCGTTGTCACACACGACCATGCCCGGTTGGAGGCTCAGTGGCGAAAGCCAGTGGTCGGTCTGCTCTATCAGACCATGCAACAGTTCGTGGGCCGTGGGCCTCTTCTTTCCTAAGCTGAGTAGTTTCAGCACGGCCTGCTGACGCTTGCCCACCACTGTGCTGCCGCGCCGCGCGACACCAACTGCTGGCGACGTGCTGCTGCTGACACATCTGGATTGCGAGGCAGAGGTTGCGTAGGAGGAGGAGGAGGAGGGTGGTTTAGTGGAGGTGGCATACACTGCCGGAGATACTAGCACCAATCTGGGGTCCGCAATTCTGGGGGTGGGTAGGACGTGAGCAGTCCCAGGCTCTGACTCGGTCCCAGCCTCCACTAAATTCCCCCAATGTGCCGTCAGGGAGATGTAGTGGCCCTGCCTGCCTGTGCTTGTCCACGTGTCCATTGTTAAGTGGACCTTGCCAGTAACCGCATTGGTGAGGGCACATACTATGTTGCAGGGGGGCGTGGTCGTGTAGGGCTGGAACGGCACACCGTTAAAAATAGTGACGTCTGGGGACAGAATAGCGCGGGGCCGCTGCCATCACTTTTTTGAAAGCCTCCGTTTCCACAAGCCTGTATGGGGGCATCTCCAGGCTGATCAATTTGGCTATATGGACATTTAAAGCTTGAGCGTGCGGGTGCGTGGCGGCGTATTTGCGCTTTCGCTCCAACGATTCTCTTAGCGACAGCTGGACGCTGCACTGAGAGACATTGCTGGATGGGGCCGAGGACATCGGAGGTGAGGGCGTGGGTCCAGGCCAGGAGACGCTCATGCCTGTGTCGTGAGAGGTGGGTTGGATCTCAGTGGCAGGCTGGGGCCCAGGGGGAGAGGCAGTGGTGCAACCCAGAGGCAGTGAACAGCCTTCGTCCCACCTTGTGGGGTGCTTGGCCATCAAATGCGTGCTCATGCTGGTGGCTCCCCGGCTGATCTTGGCGCAACAAAGGTTGCACACCACTGTTCGTTGGTCGTCCGCGCTCTCAGTGAAAAGCTGCCACACCTTTGAGCACCTTGGCCTCTGCACGGTGGCTTGGCGCGAGGGGGAGCTTTGGGAAACAGCTGGTGGGTTTTTCGCTCTGGCCCTGCCTCTACCCCATGCCACCCGACTGCCTCTTCCAACCTGTGCTGCGGCTGCAATTGCCTCCCCCTCTGAAGACCTGTCCTCAGTTGGCTTATCACACCAGGTGGGGTCAGTCACCTCATCGTCCAGCGGCTCTTCCTCCGAATCCTCTGTGCGCTCCTCCCTCGGACTTACTGCCCTTACTACTGCTTCACTGATAGACAACTGTTTCTCATCGTCATCGTCCTCCTCACCCACTGAAAGCTCTTGAGAAAGTTGCCGGAAGTCCCCAGCCTCATCCCCCGGATCTCGGGAACTTTCCAAAGGTTGGGCATCAGTCACGACAAACTCCTCAGGTGGGAGAAGAACCATTGTTGCCCAATCTAGGCAGGGGCCCGAGAACAGTTTCTGGGAGTTTGCCTGCTCCTCAGATTGTGTCATTTTCATGGAGTGAGGAGGCTGGGAGGAAGGAGGAGCAGCAGCCAGAGGATTCAGAGTTGCAGCAGTGGACAGCGTAGAAGACTGGGTTGTCGATAGATTGCTGGATGCACTTTCTGCCATCCACGACAGGACCTGCTCACACTGCTTGCTTTTTAATAAAGGTCTACCACGTGGACCCAAAAATTGTGATATGAAGCTGGGGACCCCAGAAACGTGCCTCTCTCCTAATCCCACAGCAGCCGGCTGCGATTCACCTGGACCAGGAACTGGGCCTATGCCCACACCCTCACGCGGAACTCCGCATCCACGTCCTCTACCCCTACCCCTACCCCTCAGCATGGTGGATTAAGAATTGAGCAGACACTGAGTGTTGTATAAAATTTGTGGTTTCTTGGCGTGCACTTGGGAGGCAGACAGCGGTTACGTTACACAAACTGCACCCAGAAAAAAATTTAACGCAGTACAGGATTCCACACTACCACTGTCCCTGCCTCACCAATACTTCCCCTATACTACGTAGTACAGACTGCAGCCTGAGAATGCTATAGCTGTAATGCGGCTGCACGCCCGATATACAAAAAAAAAAGTGCAAAACTGCTCCTAGAAGCCACAACAGTAGTGCACTAGGTGAGCTGTGGCCCTAAGAAGGACCGTAGGGGTTCTTGTAGACGCTAACACTCTCCCTATAGCAGCAGCAGCACTGTCCCTAATCTCTGCCAGCGTGCGTCTGTGGCCAGCAGCGGGCGGACCCACTTTATATACTCGGCGGTCACTTGATCTCGCCAGCCACTCACTGCATGGGGGTGGGATAGGGCTGGAACATCACAGGAGGAAGTTGTAATGCCTTCCCTGCATGTCTATTGGCCAGAAAATGGCGCAAAACTTTCAGGGAAGGAAATGGAATTGACTCGAACACCGCGTGGTGCTCGTCATGAGTAACGAGCATCTCAAGTACCCTAATACTCGAACGAGCATCAAGCTCTGACGAGTATGCTGGCTCATCTCTACTTTTGACCCATTACCGAGTCGAGTGAACCTCGGTCTACCCAGTTTTTGAGAGTGTCTGAGTCTCTAATCGCTATCCACCGCTGCCAGGTCTTGTGGGTGGTTTCCCGGGCCTTGGGGTTGTCGGCTCCCAGCTCATCGTATCTCATGAGGGTGTGGAGTTCCTCCACCCACATGCCTCTAGTGGGGGTGGTTGGAGTGCGTCAGAACCTCGGGATCAGTCTTCTCACTGCTATTATAAAATTTCTCAATAGGCCAGTTTTGGTGTCTTACGCCGACTCTGGGAATAATGAAAGTAGAGCCAGTTGGGGGGACATCAGCACCCTTGTGTGGTTGATGTAGTTGAATAGGGCTGTAAACTCACTCCAGAGGGCGGCCACTGGTTGGTAGTCCCACCAGATATGGGTCATTGTGCCTCTAATTCCGCCGCACCTCCAGCACAAGGGGGGGGGGGGGACTGGGGGAAAATCCTCTGTAGCTGATGATCAGGTGTTCTATACCACCTTGAGAATATCTTGTAGTTGAGGTCTTGGATCCTGCCTGCTGAGGATAGTTTATGTGTAAGGGCCCACACTTTCGACCAGTCTTCCTCTGTGAGACTGGAGCCTAGTTCCAGTTCCCAGGCTTCCTTATATTTCAGAGTCTCATCCTCCGTCTCTCGATCCAGCAACATCTTGTAGAGTCTAGAGATCATCTGTCTCAGATTTGTGTTTGATAGACAAAGCTGCTCAAATGCTGTAAGTGGCGCTGTTAGGTTATCTTTTGGTGTCAGCAAGCTCATGTAACTCCTTAGTTGCAGGCTGTGAGGGATTCTGCCCCAGGATTTCAGTCATGGGTTTTAAACCTTCTTGAGTCAGAACATCTCTCAGTCTAGGGGGCGGTTCAGTTGGTAGAGATAGTAGTCTCCGCTAGTGTAAGGTGGTTTGAAATTGGGGGTTAGTTGTGAGCGGGGTTAGGGGGCCTGGCACTGTTACCAGTCCAAAATTGGGTGCGAAGCCTGCCCATAACTTAATAAAGGGAGGCCGAAGGGGGAGATGTTTGGGATGGATTTTATTTGTTTAGGAGGGATCCAGAGAGCCCCATCTAGTCATTCAATAACGCCTGCATATTCTATTTCTACCCAGAGCCTAGTGCTCCTATTTTTGAGGAGGTCGAGGGCGCAATTCGCGATGCTGGCCTTATGGTAGAGGGAAAATTCCTGGAGGCCTAGGCCTCCCCTCTCTTTTTCCCTTGTTAGTGTAGAGAAGCGTAGTCGCGGCTTGCGGCCCCTCCACACAAAGGCGGTGATTAGAGATGTAACTTTCTTGAAAAATGTTCTCGGGAGACCGATCGGAATTGTTTGGCAGAGGTATAGAAATCTGGGCAATACGTCCATTTTTATTGCGTTAACTCGGCCATTCCAGGATAGGTACAGGGGGCCCCATTTATTTAAGTCTTTATCCAGGTTCTCTATGAAGGGGATGAAGTTTAATTTAAAAGTTAATGAGGGCTCTGTCGGGATCATGACTCCCAGATATTTTATATGTGAGCTGACCCAGCGAAATGGGAGTGCCGACCCCAGTTGGGAGGCCTCTGCCAGCAGTAGTGAGATGTTTAGTGCCTCTGATTTCTGTGCGTTTATTTTGTAATTGTTGACCCTCCCAAATTTTTAAAATTCCTTTAGTAGCACGGGCATGCCGACTCGGGGGTTGGAGAGGTATAGTAATAAGTTGTCGGCAAATAAGGCCATTTTGTGCTCCCTGGACCCAATCGTGATTCCTTTGATCGAGTCGTTACTTTGAATGGCGTTAGCTAGGGCCTCCATTGTCAGTATGTAGAGGAATGGGGAGAGTGGGCACCCCTGTCTAGTCCCGTTGTTTATTTTTAGTGGTTCGGATAGGGCTCTGTTTACCCTAATCCTAGCCGTAGGATCTCTATATAATGCCATGATTCTCTGGATCATGCGTGGGCCCAGTCCGATTCTTTCTAGTGTGGCGGAGAGGAAGGTCCAACTCACCCTATCAAATGCCTTTTCGGCGTCGATTGCCAGGAGGCAGAGACGGGTGTGCGTAGATTTAGCCCTAGCTATGAGGGACATTGTTTTGATAGTGTTGTTCCTTGCTTCTCTGCCCAGGACAAAGCCCACCTGCTCAAGATGGATTAATCGGGGGATTATTTTCTGAAGTCTATTGGCAAGCAATTTGGCGAACATTTTGATGTCTACATTTATTAATGAAATTGGCCTGTAGCTTCCGCAGGCCGAGTGGTCCTTACCCGGTTTGAGAATGATTGTTATATGGGCCTGTAATTCTTGACAAGGGAACAGTTGGCCTCTGTTAATTGTATTAAATGCGTCTAGGGCTATTGGCGTTAGTTCTTCAGCGAAAAGTTTATGGAATCAGACTGAGTAGCCCTGGGCTTTTGTTAACCTTCATGTTTTGGATTATGTCTAATAGTTCTTGGGAAGAGAATTCTGATTCTAGTTCCTCTGCCTCTGTGTGTGTCAGGTTCCTAGGAGCGTGTTTGGTTAGATACGAGTCAACCTCTTTTCTATGGGCCAGTGCTGAGGTTTGAGGGTCGGTGTCAATGTTGTATAATTTATTATAGTAGGATTTAAATTTCTCTAGGATGTCCATAGTGCTGTGTACCATGTGCCCCCTGTTAGATTGGATTTTGGGGATGTACAGTAAGTCAGTGAAATCCTAGGATGTAGTGTTTTGGCTAGGTGGCGCCCACATGTGTCTCTGTACTCGAAGGACCCCCTCTTGAGCTTGTCTCTGAGAGCCAACGAGCATTGGTCTAGGATCTCGAGGATCTGCTGCCGGATGGAGGAGATCTCTGATCTCAAGATGTCGTTTTGTTGGCGTTTGTTGACTGTCTCTTTGGCTCTCAGAGTGGTTAGTAGGCCCAACAAGTTGGTCGATCTCTCCTTTTTGATCCTGGAGCCTTGGGAGATTAGCACCCCTCTCAATATGCATTTGAGTGCCTCCCATTTTATCGATATAATAATAAAGTAAAAAACCGCCCACACTGTCAAAACAAACCACCAGGATCAGGCTCCGAACACTTCTTCTTAAGGTCATCAATTTATTAGGTAGCTTTTGTGCAACGCGTTTCGTTGCTACACAGGGCGACTTTTTCAAGCACACATACACATATAAAAACAGTCTTTTTTATAGAGAACTTACTTACAGAACTGTAATGGCAATGTCCCGCTATCCAGTGTTTCCGGTCGGCGTTTTGGCGTCATGACGTGAATGATACACAGCCTACCCCCAGTGTGGGCTCTGATTGGCCCATTTACCTATCAGTCAAAAGATAGACTGGAGCATGCGTCCCCCATGTGTTACGGACGTCCGTGCGTTATGACGTGTGATGCCTCCGTGTCAGTAGAGGTGACGTCACTACGTTTTTTACGTGTGACGTGTCAGCGTTGGGTATTCCCTCTAGCCGGCACTCTGGAGGTATAGTCATGTGATTAAGCGTGATAAACACGTGATTGACGTGATTACGTCAGAAACTGAATATGCTCTAACTAACAAACTGGTCCGCAGGTTAGCCCATGACACTAGATAATGACATTATTATACCTGCATAGTTTATCGTGGACTATTATACTTTCGGATATAAGACCATAAGAAGAAGTGTTCGGAGCCTGATCCTGGTGGTTTGTTTTGACAGCGCGGGCGGTTTTTTACTTTATTATTATATTGAGTTTACTCAGTGGGTCCTACTATCAAGTTAGACACAGAAGTCCTGCAGCTAATCATACACACCAGAGGGAAAGAAGCATTGTTGGATCCACAGTGATCTTATAAGCCTATCTGGATTTGGAGGTGTTAGCGAGGCTTCTAGGCAGGAGCTCTCGCTAAACACCGGGTGAATCTACTTTATTATATACACCTTACAGCAGCATTTTTTTCCCATCATGCCTTATTACTCCTGGCCACTGTTGGTAATGCCTCCCTGACGTGTTTATGTTGTTCCCATTTTATCGAAGCGGGTGCTTTGTCTGTCTGATGCGTCTCTTTGAAGTCTTCTATCGACTTCTTGATAGCTGCTACACATGTGGGGTCTCTTAGGAGATTGTCATTGAGTCTCCATGAATGGCCTGCGTATACTGGGGAGTGGTCTGATCAGATTAGGTCCCCGTGCGAGCAGGTCAGGATACTATCAAGGAGGCTATGTGAAATCAGGAGATAATCAATCCTGCTGTAGGAGTTATGAGCCGCTGAGTGGAAAGTGTAGTCTCGTGTCTCTGGGTGCAAGATTCTCCAGAGATCGACTAGGTGTAAGGTAGCTAGCTTTTTCTTGAGTGTGTGAGTTGCTGCTCGTGAGACGGAGGACTTACCTGATGTAGTGTCTACGGCAGCATCCAAGGCCATGTTGAGGTCTCCCCCCAGGACAATCTTCGAACCTCCTGCGAAATCGGCGAGGGCATTGAGCGCTCTTGTTGCGGAAGGGACTTGGTTCTGGTTGGGGAGATAGAGGTTAGCAAAGGTAATAACAATGCCTGTTATTTCTAGCTTGAGGAAGATATATCTACCATCCGGGTCGATCAGGGAGTCCATATGTTGGTTCTGGAGGGACCTATGCCGGGCTATAGAGACTCCCCCCGGTTTTCTTGAAAAGTTGGGGCCATGTATCCATGTTGGGTAATGCAAGGAGGAACAGGTGGGCACACATCCCACTCTAAAATGGGTCTCCTGCAACAGGGCCACCTTCACTTTTTTTTTGTGTAGGTGGTAGAGAGTTAAGTTCGCCATCTATACTTTAGTGCGTGGGTGTTCCAATGCCTCTCATCTCTCCCCAGATGGGTTGGTGGGGGGAGGGGGTGTTGAAGCACATAAGGAAGGAACGAGTATGGAAAACATCGGACAAGAACACAAGCAATAACAAAAAAACGAAAAAAGGGGATCTCCTAAGAACCCTGTTAACTAAGAGTTCGCCTAGAGTCGGCGATGTACAACAGCTTTAGCTAGCTGTTTGCCCTGGGTGGGAGAGTGGGGACCAGAGACAGGTATGCTCTCCTCCCTGCTGCTTGACCCCCTGTCATTTCTTAACCCACGAGTTTCCCATCGTGGGATTGTTGAATGTGTCTGTGAGCACACCCAGACCCGGCAAGGCCTAAACTTCCCCCCGATGGTGTAGGCTAGTGGTCCCTACATCCTAACAGTAGGGAAACGAGGAGGGAAGAGGGGATAGGTGGGGAAAGAGTTAAATCAGATTGCGTGAAAGGTACATCAAGAGAGGGCTGCAGGTTCGGCTGCTTCATTCTCATAATTCGTTTCTTGTAGAGCCTCTCTCTTCTTGATAAGGATCTTTGCGGCGGCGTCTGGATCTTTTGGTCGACGTCTGCCAGGCATTCCGGGGTGGTATCAGTGGGAGAGAGCTCGACTTTGGCCAGTCCGGGAGTTGAACTGCGGGAAGTTTGAGAACGCCCAGGCCCCTGAACGTAACTGACTTGCCATTCCTGGAAGCGTGTAGTTGGAAAGGGAAGCCCCAACGATAGGGGATTTCCCTTTCCTGGAGAAGTGATAGTAGGGGTCTCAAGGCCTTATGCAGCTGTAGGGTTCTGCGCAAGAGGTCTGGGAGTATTTGTATCGGAGTTCCTTTAAATGAAAGGTCTTTCAGTAGGCGGATTTTCCGTGGGATCAAGTTCTTCTATCTATAAAAGTGTATTCTGCAGACCACGTCCCTGGGTCTGCTGGGGTCAGATGATTTCGGACCTAGAGACCTGTGTATTCTGTCTATTTCTAGAGTAGATGCCTCGGCTCTTTTTAGTATGTTATTGAAAAAAGACTGGGCCCATGGTTCTAGTTGAGATGGTTCGACATCTTCTGGGAGGCCTCTGATTCGCAGATTGTTCCTGCGGTATCGATTTTCCAGGTCGTTAATGTGGGTAAGCAATTCCATAATCTGTTGAGAATGTATGTGAAGCTCTTGGTTGTGTGTCTCGAGGATTTTGGTGGTCTTTACTTGGGCCTCCTCAACCGCCTCCACTCTCTGGTCTATTTGTCGAATCTCATGTTGGAGGGACGCTACATCTTTCATGCGTGCGGTTTCAAGCTGCTGGAATAGAGTCAATATGGCTCTGCGTCGGCATGGCCTTTAAATGCTTCTTCCAGTCCCATCCATCTTCTCTGTCAGGCATATTAGGAGGACTTGAGGGTAGGTTTTGGGAGGTTCCTTGTATAGGCGGCGATTGACTCTCTTTGCTATTGAGGTGTTCATTTCTATTTGACGGCTGGTTTAGTGCTCTGGCAAGAGAATTGGGGTCTTTGGGAGTCACGGAGATCTGGGTATTGATCTGCGTGAGTCTTCTCTGGCTATTGTTTCTGTGTGGCAGGGAAGCTTTTGGGGAGCTGAAGTGCCAGGTCTGTTGGAGTGGGGGTTGGTTGCTGAGCCCCGGACAGGGTCCCCTTTCTTCTGGTTCGCAACTGGTGGTTTAGGCGGGGGAAGGGAGCTTAATTTGCCAGAGGGGCCTCACTTTGGGGGGGGGGGGGGTTTCTCCCTCTTGCCCTTGTGGTTGCAAGTGTTCAGGGCTCGTATGGTGTCTTTTGGGGGGCCTGAGGTTAGCAGGGTCTGTGGGTGCCACTCTGTGCGGTGGTAGCATCTTCTCTATCAGGGGAGTCTGCAGTGAGCCTCCGCTGTTGTGGGCCACCCGCCCAGGCTCGTGAGCTTCTGGGCAAATTTGGGGGGGAGGTGTGAGGGGTCTCTCGGGTGCTCGGTGCTACAGTCCCAGATGAGTCCTTATCAGCCCCTTCACCCGGCTCTGCTCCGCTGCTTACACTCACCGCTCCAGTTGTTATGTCTTCTGTGTGCTGGGGCCAGCTCGCTGCATTACCTCCCCCTCCTCTGGCACTGCTGCCGCCAGTCTCCAGGGTCTTACTCACCATTGGAGCCTCCTCCCTCTCTCCGCTGTTTCTTCTGCCGCCGGGACTGGAGTCTGTGGAGTGGCCGCTACTGCCTCCAGCTTTGCTCCGGGTCTCCTCGTTATGCGGCAGCTCCTCTTCTGAGCTGGAGCTCGCCTGTGCCGCTGGGGACTTTGTGGGCGCCATCTTGGGTGCGGCTGCGTGGGTCTCCGCTTCCGCCGATCACTTCATGAAGGCTGCAATATTTCTCCTGTGGTCATCCGGGATAGCCCGTGGTGTGCCTCTCCTCTTTCCCCTTGCCATGATGGTAAGAAGCCGGGTCTGGGTCATTCGCAGGCTGGGATATTCGGGTCGGCAGCGGGAGCTGAGCTGGTGAGCGTCCTACTCCTTCATAGGCTAGCCACACACCCCCGACAAAAGATTTTTCAAGTGAACAGCAATGGTACTTGTACAAACAAATTCTGTAATGCATTGCAAGTATCAATAGCAATAGAGATAATAGTTAGAAATTAACACGTACATGGAATATCAATGCCATCTTTACTTAGGATGGCATTGTTGCATGTAGACCCCTTTTGGCAGCCTTGAGGGTAACACAAGTTAAGGGAAAAAATTAGGCTTGGTGATAAATTTTTGGATTTCTCGGAAGCCTCCCTTTATAGCCCCATCACCTTTTTTTTAAATTGAATAACTTTATTTGTCAACATTATTATTTAATATCTCGATGTATTGTATGTATCTGCTGTATTCTTCAGATTACTGGGTTGTTTACTGTGGACGTGGGGGAAAAAAACAGATAGTTTGGTTATTTCTTGTTTACATTCTATTGGGTAGCGCAAAAAAGAGTAACGTTTAATGCCTGAAAAACAAAAAGCATAAAAATATTCCAACTTGTGTCATCTCAGTAGCAGGGCCATAACCCCCAGTGCAGTGCTAAATAGAGATGAGCGAACGTACTCGGTAAGGGCGATTTCGCAATCGAGCACCGCGATTTTCGAGTACTTCACTACTCTGGTGAAAAGTACTCGGGTGCGCTGTGGGTGAGAGAGAGGGCTCCCCCTGTTCCCCGCTGCTACCCCCCACTCCCCATTCTTTAACTGTCCTTCATAGGACATGATTTGCAGACCGCTTACCATCTTGGTAACTCTTTTCTGAACTTGCTCCAGTTTGTCTATATCTTTTTTAAAGTGGGGTGCCAAGAACTAGACACAGTATTCCAGATGAGGTCTGACTAAGAAAGAGTAGAGGGGAATAATGACCTCACGTGATCAAGACTCTATGCTTCTCTTAATAAATCCAAGAATTGTGTTTGCCTTTCTGGCTGTTGCATCACATTGTTGACTCATGTTCAGTCCGTGATCTATTAGTATACCCAAGTCTTTGTCACATGTGCTGCTGCTTAGCTCAATTCCTTCCATTCTGTATGTGCTTTTTTTATTTTTCTTGCCCAGATGTAGGACTTTGGATTTCTCCTTGTTAAATGCCATTCTGTTATTTGCTGCCAACTGTGCAATCTATTCTAGATCTTTTTGAATACTCTTTCTCTCTTCCCTAGTGTTAGCTATCCCTCCTAGTTTTGTGTCATCATCAGCAAATTTGATCAGTTTCCCATCAATTCCCTTCTCCAGATCATTTATAAAAATGTTGAACAACACTGGGCCTAGGACAAAGCCTTGTGGTACCCAACTTAATACATTCTTCCATTTGGATGTGTAGCCATTTATGACCACACTTTGAATACGATCACTCAGCCAGTTGTGAATCCACCTAACAGTTGCCTTGTCAATCCCATATTTGGTCATTTTTTCAATAAGTATGGAATGAGATACTTTGTTAAATGCTTTACCAAGGTCAAGAAAAACAATATCTACCGCATTTAGCTGATCAACCCAGTCAGTGATACTATCATGGAAGGAAATTAGATTAGTCTGGCATGACTTGTTTGCTACGAACCCATTCTGGCTCTGGTTAATTACTCAATTTTCATCCAAGTACTTGCATACATGCTGTTTAATAATTTGTTTAAAGATCTTTCCCAGTATAGAAGTCAGGCTCACAGGTCTGTAGTTTCCTGGATCCACCTTCTTCCTTTTTATGAAGATAGGGACAACATTTGCCCTTTTGTAATCTTCTAGATGAAGTAGAATATTCCAAATAAGACAGAACCCCTCTTAATGATAAATGGGTTTCCTTTGACACTGTAATTCGAAGAAGAAATCAAGGCCATCTTGGGAGGGAGGGGGTTGGATCAGAGCCTGGAATTTAGGAAGAAGATGTAGGTTGGTGTTCTCAGGGCTAAAGAATGGGCCTGTAAGAGTGATTTCAAGGCTCTCTTATCAATTAAATAATAGTCTATAGTGGTCCAACTAGAATTTTTAGATTGTTTGGACATTCTTTTAGATGATTGAGAGTGCTGGAGTGATAGTAACTAGAGATGAGCGAGCACCAAAATGCTCGGGTGCTCGTTGCTCGAGTCGAACTTTTCGCGATGCTCGAGAGCTCGTTTCGAGTAACAAACCCCATTGAAGTCAATGGGGGACTCGAGCATTTTTGTATATGACCGATGCTCCGGATAGGTCTTCACTTGTGAACTTCTGGAAAACATCCGAAAGTCATGGAAACACCACGGAAACAGATAGGGCAGGGCAGGTGCAGCATGCAGTGCTGCATCTCTGGCTCCCAGGTCCCACTATTAAGCCACAATAGTGGCAAGAGTCTGCCCGCCCCCCCAAACAATTTTTACTTTGGACAAACCCTCATTAGCAATGCACACCTTAGCAAAGCACCACACTACCTGCAACCAAACAAAATCACTGCCTGGGGGGTCACACCGCAGCCTCTTCTCCTGGGTTACATGCTGCCCAACCCCCCCCCCCCCCCGCACGACCCTGCGTCCACAGCGCACACAAAATTTTCCCTGCCCAGCCTTCAGCTGCCCTCATGCCACACGCTCGTTCATAGCTACACCACCCTCATGTCTATTTCCAAGTGTGTCTGCGATGAGGAAGAACCGGAGGCACACACTGCAGAGGGTTGGCAGGGCCAGGCAGCGACCCTCTTTGAAAATGTGGGCGATAGCCCACAATGCTTTTGAGAATTGATGAGAAATTGACGATCTTCATTCCAATCCTGTGCTACCTCCGCCAAGAGCTGCAAAAGTGGGCATAAAGGGGACTCAGGTGCCAGCACTTCTACACATCTCCACAATGCAGCAATACTCTATGTGGGAAGCACGTGAGCGGGCCCAGGGTCTATCTCGTTCCCAGCCTCCATCTTGTGTGACCCAGGGTGCCGCAAGTTACATAGCAATGGGGAATCCATGTGGCCACACACGATTCATTCTGTGTTGGTGTCGGATAGCTCAATCGACACCGCAAGGGGAAAGCCATCTGCACTCAGCCCCCTACCCAAGTCAGTCAGTCTCTTTGTGTTAGACAGGTAAATCAACGTAATGGAAAGTCTGTGTGCACCCACAGCATAGGTGGGTCCAAGGAACCCAAAGACATTAAAAATGAAGAAATCAGAGTGCCCCAACAAGGCAGACTTTCACTGCGCCTAGGACATAGGCCTCAGCGCACACCCTCAGCAATCGCGGGCATGAAGCAGACTTCGATGCTAGTTCAGCTGAGCAGGAGGTAGATCAGTTACGTTTTCTTTCACCGCTACAATGACTGAATTAGCCAGGAAAAAGTTCCACAGGCCCAATCTGGCGCAGTTGCAGTTCCCCCGGGACATAGGCCTCAGCCCACACCCTAAGCTATCGCCACGAATGCACGAAGTCTGATCGGTAAAGTGGGTGAGCTTGAAGTGAGAATGACTGATGAAAATTATGATATAGTCGGAATAACAGAAACATAGCTTGATGATAGGTGCAATTGGGCGGTGAATTTGCAGGGGTACAATCTCTTCAGAAGAGACCGAAGGAACCAGAAAGGGGGAGGGATATGTCTGTAAGTTAAATCGTACTTAAAACCGAGGCTACGGGAGGATATAGGAGTAGGAGAAGAACAGGTGGAATCTCTGTGGGTAGAAATACAGGGAGGAAAAAATAACGAAATCCTGATTGGGTCTTCTATAGACTACCAAAAGCAACAGAAGAAACTGAAAACTTACTATTAAGGCAGATAGAAGAGGTGTCAAACCGCAACAAAGTGATTATCATGGGGGACTTTAATTATCCAGATATAACAGGGGAGAACGAAACCTGCAAATCTCACAGGGGTGATAAGTTCTTGAGAGTAATTAAAGATGAGTACAGGAACCAATAAGAGGGAGGGCTATTTTGGACCTAGTACTAACTAACAAACCGGACTGAATAAAGGGGGTACAGGTTGAGGGGTACTTGGGGAACAGTGACCACAATATAATCAACTTCCAGCTGTCAATCAATAGGAAGCCTTACCAGGGAGTGACAAACAAACTAAACTTTAGTAAAGCAAAATTTGATCAGCTTAGAAATACTATCAGTAACATTAAATGGGACAACATCCTCAAAAATATCAGTACAGAGGACAAATGGGAAAAGTTTAAAAGGATCCTAATCGCCTCATGTGAGCAGTTCATTCCCTTTAAAAATAAAAGAATCTCAACTAAAGGGAAACCAATGTGGCTCGACAAGATGGTAAGAGAAACAATAAACGAAAAAAGAAAGTGTTCAAACTACTAAAGCAGGAAGGCAGCGAAGAAGAGCTAAAATCGTACAGGGAAAAAAACAAAATATGCAAAGATAGGATCAAAAGTGCCAAGGAGGAAGCAGAAAGACTGATCGCCAAAAAGAGCAAAAACAACCCGAAACTATTTTTCAACTATATTAACGGCAAAAGGGTTTGCAGGGAAAGCACTGGCGTTTAAAAAATAATGCAGGAGAAATCATTGAAGATGATGTAGGGAAGGTAAATCTATTAAAGGGGTTGTCTCGCGAAACCAAGTGGGGTTACACACTTCTGTATGGCCATATTAATGCACTTTGTAATGTACATTGTGCATTAAATATGAGCCATACAGAAGTTATTCCACTTACCTGCTCCGTTGCTGGCGTCCTCGTCTCCATGGTTCCGTCTAAATTCGCTGGCAGCTTGCTTTTTTAGACGCGCTTGCGCAGTCCGGTCTTCTCCATTCAGCACGAGCCGCTTCAGTGTGCTCCCCGCTACAGCTCTTCTGCGCATGCGCAGACGAGCTGTCACTGCTCGGGAGCGCGCTGAAGCGGCCATTCTGCACCATCCTCTGTTAGAGGAAGGTGCAGAAACTGGAGCTGCCCAGCGGAGAAGACCAGCCCAGCAGCCCCGAGAAGCCTCCCAGGTAAGTGATGGGTCGGGGGGGGGGGGGGGGGGGGCGGGCTGCCGCTGCGCCGGGGGGGCTGCCGCTGCGCCGGGGGAGCTAGCGCTAGGCCGGGGGGGCTGTCGCTGCGCCGGGGGGGGGGGCTGTCGCTAGGCGGGGGGGGGGGGGCTGTCGCTAGGCCGGGGGGGGCTGTCGCTAGGCCGGGGGGGGCTGTCGCTAGGCCGGGGGAGCTAGCGCTAGGCCGGGGGGGCTGTCGCTAGGCCGGGGGGGCTGTCGCTAGGCCGGGGGGGCTGCCGCTGCGCCGGGGGAGCTAGCGCTAGGCCGGGGGGGGCTGTCGCTAGGCCGGGGGGGGCTGTCGCTAGGCCGGGGGGGGCTGTCGCTAGGCCGGGGGGGGCTGTCGCTAGGCCGGGGGGGGGCTGTCGCTAGGCCGGGGGAGCTAGCGCTAGGCCGGGGGGGCTGTCGCTAGGCCGGGGGGGCTGTCGCTAGGCCGGGGGGGCTGTCGCTAGGCCGGGGGGGCTGTCGCTAGGCCGGGGGGGCTGCCGCTAGGCCGGGGGGGCTGTCGCTAGGCCGGGGGAGCTAGCGCTAGGCCGGGGGGGCTGTCGCTGCGATGGGGGGGGCTGTCGCTGCGCCGGGGGAGCTAGCGCTGGGGAGCCGGGGGCTAGCGCCGGTTACCTGCTGTCTGGTCGGCGGCTGCGGGGCGTCTGGTCGGCGGCTGCGATGCGTCCGGTTGCCATGGAGACACAGCTGGCGGCGTCTCGGGAGCGCGCACGTCGGGCTGCAGCGAGCGACTGGGAAAGAGCCGGCGGCCATCTTGAGGAAACTTTTATAAGTTGCTGAAACGCTGGAACGGTAAGTACGAACCAGCTAGAAATGTCATTTACAGGGGGGCTTAGTAATGTATGTTTAATGGGGGGGACTGGGCAAAAAAAAAAATTAACTGCTTCCTCGAGACATCTCCTTTAAACAGTTTCTTTTCAAGCGTATTCACAAACGAAAAGGAAATGCCACACGAGATGCAGGGGAAAAAAAGGAACCCCTCACAAAATATGTCATACCTAACGCAAGAGGAAGTGCGGAAGCGATTAAAGAAGATTAAAATCGACAAATCGCCAGGCCCAGATGGAATACACCCAAGGATATTAAGGGAACTAAGTGATGAAATAGCTAGGCCGCTATATCTAATATTTCTAGACACTATCAAGACTGATGTTGTACCATTGGATTGGCGCATTGCCAGCGTGGTTCCAATTTACAAAAAGGGGACCAAAAGTGAGCCTGGCAACTACAGGCCAGTAAGTCTGACTTCAGTAACAGGAAAAATTTTCGAGGGGATTCTGAGAGACGCCATCGATGAGTACCTCAAGGAGAACAAGGGAATAACTCCTCACCAGCATGGATTCATGAATGGTCGCTCATGTCAGATAAATCTGATCAGTTTCTACGATGAAGTAAGCTCTAGGCTGGACCTGGGAGAATCTATTGATCTCGTATATCTGGACTTCTCTAAAGTATTTGACACCGTGCCACATAATAGGCTAATATACAAAATGAAACAGCTCGGATTGGGTGAAAACGTGTGTAATTGGATAAAGAATTGGCTCAATGATAGAAAGCAGAGGGTGGTAATAAATGGTTCGTACTCTGATTGGACCACAGTTGCTAGCGGGGTGCCACACGGTTCAGTATCAGGCCCCATTCTGTTCAATATGTTTATCAATGACCTGATAGAGGGGCTGCACAGTAAAATATCAATATTTGCAGATGACACAAAATTATCTATATATATAAAATTGAATGTATGCGTGTCTGTCTGCGTGTCTGTCTGTCTGTTTGTCCTTTATGCGCTACTACACCATTCATCCGATCGCCATGAAACTTTGGGAAGTTGTTGAGTACACTCCTGGGAAGATTATAGGCATAGTACATTTATGCTACGATAAATGGCGCGCATGCGTGCGTCGTCGACAGTTACGACCCCCCCACGTAGATCATTCGATTTCCATCACTGCCACTAATTCTCACTTCCCGATGTTGTAGAAACATTAAATATGGCAGGAGCATTGATTATGTCATAAATAGGAAAAGCTAATGGGTCCCAGCTCGATTATTCAATTCTATGCGCCAAAGAATTAGCGTCCACATTTTACGTACAGAATCTAATTTTCTCGCTTCCCAGTATCATAGAAACTTGAAATTTGGCACGAGCATTGATTATGTCATAAATAGGAAAAGCTAATGGGTCCCAACTCGATTATTCAATTGTAAGCGCCAAAGAATTAGCGTCCAAATTTTACGTACGGAATCTAATTTTCTCGCTTCCCAATGTCATAGGAACTTGAAATTTGGCACAAGCATTGATTTTGTCATAAATAGGAAAAGTTAATGGGTCCCAACTCGATTATTCAATTGTAAGCGCCAAAGAATTAGCGTCCAAATTTTACGTACGGAATGTAATTTTCTCACATAGAAACTTGAAATTTGGCACGGACATTGAATATCTCATAAATAGGAAACACTAATGGGTCCCAACTCGATTATTCAATTCTATGCGCCAAAGAATTAGCGTCCAAATTTTACGTACAGAATGTAATTTTCTCACATAGAAACTTGAAATTTGGCACGGGCATTGAATATGTCATAAATAGGAAAAGCTAATGGGTCCCAACTCAATTATTCAATTGTAAGCGCCAAAGAATTAGCGTCCAAATTTTACGTTCGGAATCTAATTTTCTCACTTCCCAATGTCATAGAAACTTGAAATTTGGCACGAGCATTGATTATGTCATAAATAGGAAAAGGTAATGGGCCCCAACTCGATTATTCAATTCTAAGCACCAAAGAATTAGCGTCCAAATTTTACGTACGGAATCTAATTTTTTCGCTTCCCAATGTCATAGAAACTTGAAATTTGGCACGAACATTGATTATGTCATAAATAGGAAAAGCTAATGGGTCCCAACTAGAGATGAGCGAACGTACTCGGATAAGCACTACTCGTCCGAGTAATGTGCCTTATCCGAGTACCGCTGTACTCGTGCTGAAAGATTCGGGGCGCTCCGCTGCTGACAGGTGAGTCGCAGCGGGGAGCGGGGCAGAGCGGGCGGGAGAGAAGGAGAGAAAGATCTCCCCTCCGTTCCTCCCCGCTCTCCCCTGCAGCTCCCCGCTCCGCAGCGCGTCCCGAATCTTTCAGCACGAGTACAGCGGTACTCGGATAAGGCACATTACTCGGACGAGTAGTGCTTATCCGAGTACGTTCGCTCATCTCTAGTCCCAACTCGATTATTCAATTCTATGCGCAAAAGAATTAGCGTCCAAATTTTACGTACGGAATGTAATTTTCTCACATAGAAACTTGAAATTTGGCACGGGCATTGAATATGTCATAAATAGGAAAAGCTAATGGGTCCCAACTTGATTATTCAATTCTATGCGCCAAAGAATTAGCGTCCAAATTTTACGTACGGAATGTAATTTTCTCACATAGAAACTTGAAATTTGGCACGGGCATTGAATATGTCATAAATAGGAAAAGCTAATGGGTCCCAACTCAATTATTCAATTGTAAGCGCCAAAGAATTAGCGTCCAAATTTTACGTTCGGAATCTAATTTTCTCACTTCCCAATGTCATAGAAACTTGAAATTTGGCACGAGCATTGATTATGTCATAAATAGGAAAAGGTAATGGGCCCCAACTCGATTATTCAATTCTAAGCGCCAAAGAATTAGCGTCCAAATTTTACGTACGGAATCTAATTTTTTCGCTTCCCAATGTCATAGAAACTTGAAATTTGGCACGAACATTGATTATGTCATAAATAGGAAAAGCTAATGGGTCCCAACTCGATTATTCAATTCTATGCGCAAAAGAATTAGCGTCCAAATTTTACGTACGGAATGTAATTTTCTCAAATAGAAACATTAAATTTGGCACGGGCATTGAATATGTCATAAATAGGAAAAGTTAATGGGTCCCAAGTCGATTATTCAATTCTATGCGCAAAAGAATTAGCGTTCAAATTTTACGTACGGAATCTAATTCTCTCACTTCCTGATATATATAAATGAATGTATGTCTGTCTGTCTGTCCTTTATGCATTACTACACCATTCATCCATTTGCCATGAGACTTTGGGAAGTTGCTGAGTACACTCCTGGGAAGATTATAGGCATAGTACAACTATCCTACGATAGGTGGCGCGCGTGCAAGCATCGTCGACAGTTATGCCCCCCAGACCAAGATCGTTTGATTTCCATCTCAAGCACGAAATCAAAACGCATTACGAGCAACGGGATGCGTGTTCAACTACAAAATGATGCATCCACCGAACGTTTCGCAAGACAATTGCTGGATATTGAGAATGCTGAGGTAAAATGAAAGCTGTGCTGTGATTGGTTGCTATTTCTTATACTGCTGAGGTAACATGAAAGCTGTGCTGTGATTGGTGGCTACTTCTTATACTACTGAGGTTGCATGAAAGCTGTGCTGCGATTCGTTGTTATATATTATACCACTGAGGTGATTGGTTGCTATTTTTTATATTGCTGAGGCAGAATAAAAGTTGCGCTGTGATTGGTTGTTATTTCTCTTACTGCTTAGGTAACATGAAAGCTGCGCTGTGATTGGTTGTTATATTTTATACTGCTAAGGTAACATGAAAGCTGCGCTGTGATTGGTTGTTATATATTATACCACTGAGGTAACATGAAAGCTGTGCTGTGATTGGTTGTTATCTAGATATATGAAAACAAATGAATGTATGTCTGTCTGTCTTCGCAGCAACGCGCGATGGGTAAGCTAGTACAATATAATTAATGCAACGGAGGACAATGTACGGCTACAAAAGGACCTAAATAAGCTGGGGGCTTGGGCAGAAAAATGGCAAATGAAGTTCAATGTTGAAAAATGTAAGATTATGCACATGGGCAGCAAAAACAGATGTTACCAATATTCACTTAATGGGGTACCGCTAGGGAAAAGTGATATGGAAAAGGACCTGGGGGTACTAGTGGATTGTAGACTAAACTGGAGTAACCAATGCCACTCAGCTGCTGCAAAGGCAAATAAAGTCTTGGGGTGCATTAAAAGAGGTATAGGGGTGAAGGACGAGAACATTATCCTTCCGTTATATAAGGGACTAGTCAGGCCCCACATGGAATACTGCGCACAGTTCTGGTCATCAGTGCTCAGGAAAGATGTTACAGTACTGGAGGGGGTTCAAAGAAGAGCAACTAAACTAATACATGGAATGACGGGATTGGAATACCCAGAGAGGCTATCCAAATTGGGATTATTTACCCTGGAAAAAAGACGACTAAGGGGTGATCAAATAACTGTGTATAAATACATGAGGGGACGATACAAGGATCTCTCCCATGATCTGTTTACACCCAGGACCATGACTGTAACAAGAGGGCATCCGTTACGTTTAGAGGAAAGTAGGTTTCATCACCAACATAGAAAGGGATTCTTTACTGTTAGAGCAGCTAGACTGTGGAACTCTCTGCCTGAGGACGTAGTGATGGCAAAATCCATAGAGGAGTTTAAAAGGGGACTTGATGTCTTTCTGGAGAGGAAGGATATTATAGGTTATAAATTTTAGGTTAATTGTAATCTGGGTTTACAGGCAGGTAGGAACTATTAGGGGTTGATCCAGGGAACAGTCTGATTGCCATTAGGGAGTCGGGAAGGAATTTTTTCCCCAAAAGGGCTAATTGCTTCTGCTCTTGTTTTTTTTTTGCCTTCCTCTGGATCAACAACATAGGAGGATAAACAGGCTGAACTAGATGGACATTGTCTTCATTCGGCCTTACGAACTATGTTACTTTGAAGCGGACTTCGATGCTAGTTCAGCTCCGAAGGTCTCAGTAAATCAGCTATGTTTTCTTTCACCGCTACAATGACTGGATTAGCCAGGAAAAAGTTCCACAGGCCCAACCTGGCGCAGTTGTAGTTCCCCCGGGGCATACGCCTCAGCCCACACCCTCAGCAATTGTGGGCATGAAGTAGACTTCGATGCTAGCACAGCATTGAACGTCTCATTAATGCAGTAACGCTCCTCTTCTTTGGCCCAAACCAGTGTATCAGATAACTATGGTAACATGAGAGTAAATACATGATGCCCAGTGCTGATCCCCTGACCCCAAGCAGGAGGAGGAGGTCGCCTTACAAGGCCAAGAAACCATGACCAGGACGCACTGTAGCCTGTGTGGGAAGTATGTGAGTGGGCCCTTGGTCCACCTCGGTCCCAGCAAACACACTGTGTTACCCAAGGTGACGCGAGTTAAATAGTAATGGGCAATCCGGGTCCCCTCACACTATTCATTCTGTGTTGGTGTCGGATAGCTCAATCGACACCGCAAGGGGTAAAGCCATCTGCACTCTGCACCCTACCCAAGTCAGTCAGTGACTTTGTGCCAGACAGGTAAAACACCGCTATGGGAAGACTGTGTGCACCCACAGCATAGGCGAGTCCAAGGAACCCAAAGACACTATTAAACCTGAGGAAATCACAGTGCCCAAACATGGCAGACTTTCACTGCGCCGAGGACATAGGCCTCTGCCCACACCCTTAGCAATCGCGGGAATAGAGTGGACTTCGATGCTAGTACAGCTGTGAACGTCTCATTAAGGCAGTAACGCTCCTCTTCTTTGGCCCAAACGAGTTTCTCAGATAACTGTGGTAACACGAGAGAAAATACATGATGCCCAGTGCTGATCCCCTGACCCCAAGCAGGAGGAGGAGGTAGCCTTAGAAGGCCAAAAAAAAATGATGAGGACCCGCAGTAGCCTGTGTGGGAAGTATGTGAGCGGGCCCTTGGTCAGGCTCGGTCCCAGCAAACACCTTGTGTGACCCAAGGTGCCATGACTGATATAGTAATGGGAAAATCCATGTGCCCACACATTATTCATTCTGTGTAGGTGTCGGATACCTCATCGACACCGCAAGAGGAAAGCCATCTGCACTATGCACCCTACCCAAGTCAGTCAGTGTCTTTGTGCCAGACAGGTAAAACACCGCTATGGGAAGTCTGTGTGCACCCACAGCATTGGTGGGTCCTAGGCAACCCAAGACATGAACCATGAAGAAATCAGAGTGGCCAAACATGGCAGACTTTCACTGCGCTGAGGACATAGGCCTCTGCACAAACCCTCAGCAGTTGCGGGCATAGAGCGGACTCCGATGCTAGCGCAGCTGTGAACGTCTCGTTAGTGCAGTATCGCTACTCTTGTTTGGCCCAAAGCAGTGCCCCGAATAGCTGTGGTAACGCGAGAGAAAATACATATTGGCCTCGGTCCACAACTCATACCATAGTCAGTCAGTGTTTTAGTGGCAGATAGGTAGAACACCGCGATGGGAAGACTTAGTGCACCCAGAGTATAGGCTGACCCTGTAATATTCCTGTAGCAAAGGTATAAGCAGACCCCAGTAACATTTCTGTAGCAGAAGTATAGGCAGACCCCTGTAACAATTATGTGGCAGAAGTATAAGCAGACCCCTGTGACATTTCTGTAGCTGAAGTATAGGCAGACCCCTGTAACATTTCAGTAGCAGAAGTATAGGCAGACCCCTGTAACATTTCTGTAGCAGAAGTATAGGCAGACCCCAGTAACATTTCAGTAGTAGAAGTATAGGCAGACCCCTGTAACATTTATGTGGCAGAAGTATAGGCAGGCCCCTGTAACATTTCTGTAGCTAAAGTATATTAGACCCCTGTGACATTTCTGTAGCAGAAGTATAGGCAGACCCCTGTAACATTTCTGTAGCAGAAGTCTAGGCAGACCCCTGTAATATTAATGTGGCAGAAGTCTAGGCAGACCCCTGTAACATTTCTGTAGCTGTAGTATAGACAGACCCCTGTAACAGTTATGTGGCAGAAGTATAGGCAGACCCCTGTGACATTTCTGCAGCTTAAGTATATCAGACCCCAGTAACATTTCAGTAGCAGAAGTATAGGCAGAGCCCTGTAACATTTCTGTTGCAGATGTATAGGCAGACCACAGTAACATTTCAGTAGCAGAAGTATAGGCAGACCCGTGTAACATTTCTGTGGCAGAAGTATAGGCAGGCCCCTGTAACATTTCTGTAGCTGAAGTATATCAGACCCCTGTGACATTTCTGTAGCAGAGGTATAGGCAGACCCCTGTAACATTTCTGAAGCTGAAGTATAGGCAGACCCCTGTAACATTTCTGTAGCAGAAGTATAGGCAGACCCCAGTAAAATTTCTGTAGCAGAAGTCTAGGCAGACCCCTGTAATATTAATGTGGCAGAAGTATAGGCAGACCCTAGTAAAATTTCTGTAGTAACAGTATAGACAGACCCCTGTAACATTTTTGTAGCAGAAGTATAGGCAGACCCCTGTAACATTTATGTAGCAGAAGTCTAGGCAGACCCCAGTACCATTTCAGTAGCAGAAGTATAGGCAGACCCCAGTACCAATTCTGAAGTAGAAGTATAGGCAGACCCCAGTAACATTTCTGTAGCAGCAGTATAGGCAGACCCCTGTAACATTTCTGTAGCAGCAGTATAGGCAAACCCTTATAACATTTCTGCAGCAGGAGTATAGGCGAACGCCTGAAAATTGGGGTACCATGACTGTAGGCGAAGGCCGGAAAAATTATTTAGTTAACAGGCAAGGGCCAGAAAAATTGGTGTACCAAGAGTACCAATGTACCCCTGAAAAATTGCTCAACCGAGAGGGCAGGTGAAACCCATAAATATTTTTTTAAAGATGCGGCTCGCTGTTGCTTAATTTGTAACACAGTCTGGAGGCAGCCGTGTTCAAAAAATTGGTTCATGTTAAAGTATCAATACTTTTGAAACTTTGAAAAATTGGATGAGCCTTTTGGGCGGCAGAAAAATTGGCAGTTCAGCGTGATGACAAGATGTTTCAGGAGGAGGAGTAGGAGGAGGAGGACTAATATCAGAGACAGATTGACAAAGCTAAGTGCCCCTTTTTTTCTGGTGATAGAGAAGCATGCTTTTATCTGCGGTTACAGCGAAAAAAATCTTTAGGTTCCGCTGCTCTCCGCCAGTGGAGAAGAGAAGTCTAGGGAAATCCAGGCTTTGTTCATCTTTATGAGTGTAAGTATGTCGGCACTGGCAGTTGACAGGCGGGTACGCTTATCTGTGATGATTCCATCAGCTGCACTAAACACCCTCTCTGACAAGACGCTAGCGGCAGGGCAAGCCAGCACCTCCAGGGCATACAGCGCAAGTTCATGCCACGTGTCCAGCTTTGACACCCAAGAGTTGTATGGAGCAGAGGCATCACGGACGACGGTGGTATGGTTGGCTACGTACTCCCTCACCATCTTTTTACAGTGCTCCCTCCGACTCAGCCTCGACTGGTGAGTGGTGACGCAGTCTTGCTGGGGAGCCATAAAGCTGGCAAAGGCCTTGGAGAGTGTTCCCCTGCCTGCGCTGTACATGCTGCCTGATCTCCGCGTCTCCCCTGCTACTTGGCCCTCGGAACTGCGCCTTCTGCTACTAGCGCTGTCAGAAGGGAAGTTTAGCATCACTTTGTCCACCAGGGCCCTGTGGTATTGCATCACTCTTGAACCCCTTTCCTCTTCGGGAATGAGAGTGGAAAGGTTCTCCTTATACCGTGGGTCGAGCAGTGTGTACACCCAGTAATCCGTAGTGGCCAGAATGCGTGTAACACGAGGGTCACGAGAAAGGCATCCTAACATGAAGTCAGCCATGTGTGCCAGGGTACCTGTACGCAACACATGGCTTTCCTCACTAGGAAGTTCACTTTCAGGATCCTCCTCCTCCTCCTCCTCCTCCTCAGGCCATACACGCTGAAAGGATGACAGGCAAGCAGCATGGGTACCCTCAGCAGTGGGCCAAGCTGTCTCTTCCCCCTCCTCCTCATGCTCCTCCCCCTCCTCCTCCTCAACGTGCTAAGATATAGACATGAGGGTGCTCTGACTATCCAGCGACATACTGTCTTCCCCTGGCTCCGTTTCCGAGCGCAAAGCGTCTGCATTTATGCTTTGCAGGGAACTTCTCAAGAGGCATAGCAGAGGAATGGTGACGTTAATGATTGCAGCATCCCCGCTCACCATCTAGGTAGACTCCTCAAAGTTTCCAAGGACCTGACAGATGGCTGCCAACCATGCACACTCTTCTGTAAAGAATTGAGGAGGCTGACTCCCACTATGCCGCCCATGTTGGAGTTGGTATTCCACTATAGCTCTACGCTGCTCATAGAGCCTGGCCAACATATGGAGCGTAGAGTTCCACCGTGTGGGCACGTCGCACAGCAGTCGGTGCACTGGCAGATTAAACCGATGTTGCAGGGTCCGCAGGGTGGCAGCATCCGTCTTGGACTTGCGGAAATGTGCGCTGAGCTGGCGCACCTTTCCGAGCAGGTCTGACAAGCGTGGGTAGCTTTTCAGAAACCGCTGAACCACCAAATTAAAGACGTGGGCCAGGCATGGCACGTGCGTGAGGCTGCTGAGCTACAGAGCCGCCACCAGGTTATGGCCGTTGTCACACACGACCATGCCCGGTTGGAGGCTCAGCGGCGAAAGCCAGCGGTCGGTCTGCTCTGTCAGACCCTGCAGCATTTCGTGGGCCGTGTGCCTCTTCTCTCCTAAGCTGAGTAGTTTCAGCACGGCCTGCTGACGCTTGCCCACAGCTGTGCTGCCACGCCGCGCGACACTGACTGCTGGCGATGTGCTGCTGCTGACACATCTTGATTGCGAGACAGAGGTTGCGTAGGAGGAGGAGTAGGGTGGTTTAGTGGAGGAAGCATACACCGCCGCAGATACCACCACCGAACTGGGGCCCGCAATTCTGGGGGTGGGTAGGACGTGAGCGGTCCCAGGCTTTGACTCGGTCCCAGCCTCCACTAAATTCACCCAATGTGCCGTCAGGGAGATGTAGTGGCTCTGCCCGCCGGTGCTTGTCCACGTGTCCGTTGTTAAGTGGACTTTGCTAGTAACCACGTTGGTGAGGGCACGTACAATGTTGCGGGAGACGTGGTCGTGCAGGGCTGTGACGGCACATCGGGAAAAGTAGTGGTGACTGGGATCCGAGTAGCGGGGGGCCGCCACCATCATGTTTTTGAAAGCCTCCATTTCCACAAGTCTACATGGCAGCATCTCTAGGCTGATCAATTTGGCTATGTGCACGTTTAACGCTTGAGCGTGTGGGTGCGTGGCGGCGTACTTGCGCTTGCGCTCAAACAGTTGCGCTAGCGATGGCTGGACGGTGCGCTGAGAGACATTGCTGGATGGGGCCCAGGACAGCGGAGGTGAGGGTGTGGGTGCAGGCCGGGAGACGGTCGTGCCTGTGTCCTGAGAGGGGGTTTGGATCTCAGTGGCAGGTTGAGGCACAGGGGGAGAGGCAGTGGTGCAAACCGGAGGCGGTGAACGGCCTTCGTCCCACCTTGTGGGGTGCTTGGCCATCATATGCCTGCGCATGCTGGTGGTGGTGAGGCTGGTGGTGGCTCCCCGGCTGATCTTGGCGCGACAAGCCTTGCACACCACAGTTCGTCGGTCGTCTGCACTCTCAGTGAAAAACTGCCACACCTTTGAGCACCTCGGCCTCTGCAGGGTGTCATGGCGCGAGGGGGCGCTTTGGGAAACAGTTGGTGGATTATTCGGTCTGGCCCTGCCTCTACCCCTGGCCATCGCACTGCCTCTTCCAACCTGCCCTGCTGCTCCACTTGCCTCCCCCTCCAAAGACCTGTCCTCAGCAGGCTTAGCAAACCAGGTGGGGTCAGTCACTTCATCATCCAGCTGCTCTTCCTCCGAATCCTCTGTGTGCTCCTCCCTCGGATTTACTGCCCTTACTACTACCTCACTGATAGACAACTGTGTCTCATCGTCATCATCCTCCTCACCCACTGAAAGCTCTTGAGACAGTTGCCGGAAGTCCCCAGCCTCATCCCCCGGACCCCGGGAACTTTCCAAAGGTTGGGCATCGGTCACGACAAACTCCTCTGGTGGGAGAGGAACCATTGCTGCCCAATCTGGGCAGGGGCCCGAGAACAGTTCCTGGGAGTCTGCCTGCTCCTCAGAATGTGTCATTTTAATGGAGTGAGGAGGCTGGGAGGAAGGAGGAGCAGCAGCCAGAGGATTCAGAGTTGCAGCAGTGGACGGCGTAGAAGTCTGGGTGGTCGATAGATTGCTGGATGCACTTTCTGCCATCCACGACAGGACCTGCTCACACTGCTCAGTTTCTAATAAAGGTCTACCGCGTGGACCCATTAATTGTGAGATGAATCTGGGGACACCAGAAACGTGCCTCTCTCCTAATCCCGCAGCAGTCGACTGCGATACACCTGGATCAGGAGCTCGGCCTGTGCCCACACTCTGACTTGGGCCTCCGCGACCTCGCCCCCGTCCACATCCTCTAGGCCTACCCCTACCCCTCAGCATGGTGTATTACGAGATTAGCAGAAACAGAACGCTGTAATTAAATGTGCCACTTATTGGCCTGTGGTTGGAGGCTGACTTCGTGTACGTAACGCACAGCAGAGACAGGAAACAATTATGAGCAAGGCTGGGTATTAATTCACCAACTACTACCCCCAGCAGAGACGCTGTAAACTGAAGGCACTGACAGGGAGGCCAAATATTGTATATTTTTTAACTTTGTGGGAACAACCACACTGCTGTGATATACACTGTATTTCGATTGCTCTGTTGGAGGCTGACTTCACGTACCTAACGCACTGCAGAGGCAGGAAACAATTATACGCAAGGCTGGGTATTAATTCACCAACTACTACCCCTAGCAGAGACGCTGTAAACTGAATACACTGACAGGCAGGCCAAATATTGTATATTTTTTAACTTTGTGGGAACAACCACACTGCCTATATAGCCAGTATATCTCTTTCACCTTTCCCACTGTCCCTGCCTCACCAGTACTGCCCCTATACTCTGTAAAATTACTGCAGACTGAGGACGCTATGGTCTGCACGCCCGATATACAAAAAAAAAATTGTGCAACACTGCTCCCAGCAGCCTCAACAGTACTGCACACGGTCAGCTGTGGCCCTAAGAAGGACCGTTGGGGTTCTTGAAGACTAAAATAACACCTAACACTCTCCCTATAGAAGCTACAGCAAGACAGCACTTTCCCTGATCTCTGTCAGCATGCATCTGTGGGGAGCCGCGGGCGGGGCAGATTTTAATACTTGGGTGTCACCTGATCTCGCCAGCCACTCACTGCAGGGGGTGGTATAGAGCTGGAACGTCACAGGAGGAAGTTGTAATGCCTTCCCTGTCTTTCTATTGGCCAGAAAAGCGCGCAAATTTCTCAGGGAAGAAAGTGAAAGTAACTCGAACATCGCGTGGTGCTCGTATCGAGTAACGAGCATCTCGAACACGCTAATACTCTAACGAGGATCAAGCTCGGACGAGTATGCTCGCTCATCTCTATTGTTTACTGGTTGCATACAGGACAGTCACAATGACTACTAGAAAGCATCAATATCTTGTTGAATATGAGCGCATTGGGCAATATGTATTACAGTGATAAGATAAGTTTATCCAAAAAGATAATTCTATCTGGATTAAACATTTTAATTATTAATATCGAAATAATTGCTGAGTCTATGGAGTGCTGGCAGCTTCTACCTGGAGACATTGGTCGCGGGGGAAATTACACCGACACAAACAGGACGGATAAAGTATAAAATATACACTTAGATGTACAGAGGAGAGGAGAGGAGAGGAGGAAGACAGCATGTAGGGTGATGCTATTACTGATTTCACTACACTCACAGGCAGCATGCCAGGATGTTACTTGAATATTGTTCTGCTTCTTGTCTTTCCATGAAAATACAACAATAGGGTCCAATTGTCATATTTAGGGCTTATTCACATGAGCATGTCTGTGTTAGAGCTGGGAAATAGTCAATTTTTTTCAGGCATGTTGACTTTGAATTGGACCAGAATAATGCATGCTGGGATTTTTTATCACAAAGACTATCAGATGTATGAACAGCCTCATTCACTATTATTATCCGTGTTTAGCAATGTTCCCTCTAACTACTGGCAGTGCATTGTGAATGTAACCAAATTGTCCTCTCCATTGTTGTCTTATAAGCCCTTCCATTTCCCAGTAATTAAAGCAGCAATGTAAATACACTTTCTGTACACACGCCTGCTGCTGCTCTTCCAGAATATTATTATGTATTAACTGGAAGAACTGCATAATATTCAGCAGCTGCAGATGCTGATAATACACTGCAGCTAATACAGAAAATCACGAAAAATGCTGCAGAACATCTTAGTACACACCTCAGCTGCTGCAGATCTTCATATTAAAGTACGGCTGCTGCAGAACCTCATAATATAAATATCTGTTACTGCAGAACATCGCAAGACTCAAAAGCTGCTACAACAAATGATAAAAATTCTCCAGCTGTTGCAGAATCTGAAGTAGGTAGTAAAAGTATTACAAGAATGATTGTGTGGGAACACCAGCGCACAATATTAACCTCTAAATGATGCAGCCCTTGTTTTTCTATTTCTATTTTTCTCCCCCTTTTAAAAAAAACGTACCTCCTTTATTTATCCATAGACGTAGCTGTATGAAGGCTTGTTTTTTGTGGGACAAGTATTTTTTAATGGTACTATTTAATGTACCGCATAATGTACTGAAAAACTTTTACGGCGCACAAACTGCCGCAAAAATGACACAACAATTTTATTCTGTGGGTCAGAGAGAGAGAGTGAAAAAAGAAAAAAAAAGGGCTCGGCAGCCGGTGGGTCCCATACAAAAATGCTCGAGTCTCCCATTGAAGTCAATGGGGTTCGTTACTCGAATTTTCCGAAAAGCTCGACTTGAATGATGAGGACCCGAGCATTTGGGTACTCACTCACCTCTAGACATTTAATTTTTTGCACATTTTCTGCCGACATCTTCTGCGTGCAATAACTTTTACATTTTTCCGTCAACCTAGTTGTGCGAGGGCTCATTTTTTGCAGGACGTCCTGTAGTTAGCGTTGGTACGATTTTGGAATGCTGGCAACTTTGATAGATCAGACTTTTACTGATGCAGCAGTGTAAAATATGTATTTTTGCTTTATTATTTAGATTTTAATTAGAAAGATGGCAAAAGGTTTTTTTAAAACTTTTACTACTTTTTTTTAATGTATCATACACAGCCTATACAAATGCAGAGTGGTCACGCTACATACATTCGCAGACAAATAGAGTATTCTGCGATTTACTTCTCCTGTGTATCGATACACAGTGTCCACACACCGGTGTGCATGGAACAAAGAAAGTCCATTGACTTTCGTTGACTCCACTTTCCGCGTATAATGCATGTGTGCAACACATGTGTGATACATGCTGGAAGCATAGTCATAGATATAAGCCTTAAGTCAGACAAGCCCTTTAATTTGGTTTTATTGCGTGAGCCTTTTCCCGTCATATACTGTATTCTGTATGGAGGGGAGTCTTACATTATAGGGCTCAGTTTCTGCATTCGGTCAGCGTCTCCCTTGTATTATTAGATGTCTGTTTTAAGTGTTTTTAAATGCCACCTGTTGTCTGTATGTTTAATTTAATCATATAGTTGAATATGATGTAAAAGCTTGGTAGTCAGTGGCTGCTGCCTCCTTGCCTATTTATCCATTCAGGTTTGAAATTGTAAGTATTTAAATCCTTTGCCACCCTTCGTCAAAATTTATCGGATCGATACATAGTCCTTTTAAGACATGGTCCCAATAGGTTTGGATTCTTCTGCCCATGTAGCTGTCTGAGGTCTTGCTTTTTGTAGGGACAGTTGTATTTTTCAGCAGTACTATTTACAGTGTTTTTCTGACATTGATATCATTGGTGGCGGGGGGGGGGGGGGGGGATGAGTTGAGTGTAAAACGAAAATGACACATTCCCAACTTCCGCTGTAAGCTGATCCCTAAACCGCTGCTGGCTGTTGCACAGTCGACATTGGTGGCAGTGATCAGATGGATTGCTTACCCACGTGACCACTGCAGCCAATGGGAAGTCAGCAGGAATGTTATCAGTGGCAGATTGTGATATTTAACCCCTTCATGACGCTGCCCTTTTTTTTTTCCACATTTTCGTTTTTTCCTTCCCCCCTTAAAAAATCCTAACTCCTTTATTTATCAATCAACATCACTGTCTGAGGGCTTGTTTTTTGCAGGACAAGTTGTATTTTCAATGTAGCTATTTAAAGTACCATATAATGTACTGAAAACTTTTTTAAAATTCTAAGCGGAGTAAAATGAAACGACATTCAGCCATCTTTTAGTGCGTTTTGTTTCTACGGTGCACGAACTGCAACAAAAACGACATGATAACTTTATTCTATGGGTCGGTACGATTGCTACGATACCAAAGTTGTATAGTTTTTTTTTACTATACTACACTATTTTTTTTTCAAAGACATTTAATTTTTTCAATTATTTTCTGCCGCCATCTTCTGCGAGCAATAACTTTTTTATTTTTGCGTCGACGTAGTTCAGCGATGGCTCATTTTTTGCAGAATGTCCTGTAGTTTCCGGTAGTACTAATTTGGAATACAAACAACTTTTTGATCGCTTTTTATTGCGTTTTTTCTGGGAGACAGGGTGACTGAAAAAGTGCATTTCTGGCATTCTTAAAATTTTTTTTCGGACAATGTTCGTCATGCGGGGTAAATAATGTGCTGATTTGATAGATCGGACTTTTAGGGACATAGAGATACCAAATATGTTTTTTTATTTTATTATTCAGACTTTTTAATTATAGATATAGCAAAAGGGGGGTGATTTAAACTTTTATTCCTTTTTTTTGCAATTAAAAAACTTTATTGCTCTTTTTTTTACTTTACTTTTAAGTCCCCCTGGGGTACTACAATATGCAATACTTTGATCGCTCCTGCAGTATGACATAATGCTATAGCATTGCATCATACTGCATTCTGACAGGCAGCCTATCAAGCCACCCCACGGGGATGGCTTGATAGGCAGTCTCTCAAGGCAGCCCTGGGGCCTTTCAGAAGGATAGCACAATTTTAGTGTTGGATAGCACTTGTCTGCTGGTGTAGATGGATTGGTTGGCTTGGAGGTATGTGTCTAAACCAATCAATCAGCACTTGTATGCACCCCTTTATTCCGGCTCTTCCATGTAGAGGATGCTGGTTATACTTCTAGAAGGTTTTTCTGGTTAAGTCAGCAGCTCCTGTCTTGTTCCACACCTCATATAAGTCTGCCTGGTTTAAGTGTAATCTGAGATGTTGTTACATCTGTCTCCTGACTTGTAGCTATTAAAGCATTGATGTACTACCTATTTCATAGAGTGCTCATATAGCATCAAACTTTGCTTATATCTACAATTGCTACTAATATTTCTTTTTTGAACCAGTGAGAGTTGTTGGTCACCACAGGTTCCTCATGTGGGGTGGCCCTTATCAGGGCAAGTGCTCTGCTTTTAGGTAGGGTCTCCTGGAATTAGTAGTTTAGGGTCAGTTTACCCCTTTTCCACACTTTTTGGTTTCACTATATTATTATTGTTTTGTCAGCCTTAGTATATCATGTGTATATCCATCCTTCTCAGACAATATATCATATCCGATCTAGATGAGGTATTTTGAGTCCAGCTTGGACATAACAGTGACATTTAAATGCTGCAGTCGGAATCGACTGCAGCATTGAGATGCTAAACAGCCACCATCAGTGTTATCTTATATCATGGCTGTTGCAGGTGGCTACTAGCAGTATAAGACTGCTGCCATCCATTATGTATGGAAAGGGCTTGGCTTTAGAGACTACACCATACAAAAAGATCCTACGTGTTTTGTACATATATGGTGAACATTGGAAATGGGTTATTAGTAAACGTTTAAGAATAAGACACATCTTATATGAATTACAGGGCTGTGGCCGATATAATCTGAGCTGTGTCATGGAGCCTAGCAATCAAACTAATTTTGAGTATTTTATCCTGATTGGGTTTTCTTGGAACTTGCAAATTAGTATTTTGCTGTTTGTAATTGTTTTAATCGTTTATATGCTGACCATCCAGGGGAATTGTTTGCTAATCTTCACCATTATCGCTAGTCCTAAATTACACACACCTATGTATTATTTCCTCTGTTATTTGTCTTTTCTGGATTTGTGCTATTCATCGACCTTTGTTCCAAGATTGCTGACAGATATATTTTCAAAGACAAGAATAATTTCATTATCTAGTTGCATCACACAAATGATAGTCGGGCTATTTCTTGCATCAAGTGAATGCATCCTACTGGCTGTGATGGCCTATGATAGGTATATAGCTATATGCTTCCCTTTATATTACACTGTTATTATGAGTTGGAGGGTATGTAGAAACAGCACTATCATTATATCCATCGGATGTTTCATTTTATCCATTTTTACCCCTTCTGTAAGACCACTTATCTTATGCAAAAGAAACACGTTGAACCATTATTTTTGTGAGGCCTTGGCCCTTATAGAGGTGGCGTGTGGTGACACCTCTTTTACTAAGGTAGCTATGCTTCTGTCTTCTGCATTTACTGTTTTAGCACCGCTAGCTTTCATCCTGATTTCTTATATTTGTATTGTTATTTCTATATTGAAAATCCGTACAGTCGGTGGAAGATCCAAGGCTTTCTCCACTTGTGCGTCCCACATCACTGTGGTATTGATGTTTTATGTTACCATTATAATTGTGTACATGGGACAATCAAAAAACCTTTCATCCTATATGAAATATATTTCTCTAGTTTATGTAGCTATAACTCCTCTAATAAATCCACTGATCTATAGCTTGAGGAATAATGAAGTGAAAGAAGCTTTTCGGCGAAATATGGCTGCGATTTCACAAACAAAGAGACGTTTTCGATCAAGCTGATAAAAAACAAGTGAAGAATCGTTTGCATTTTCCTCTGCAAAACAGGATAGATGTGCGTCTGTTTCTCTGGTTGTCTTCCTCAATTCCTTTTCCTCTGGACACAGACGCCCTATTTGCAAATTGATGAGAATCTATTGTTTTCGTATGTGTCTTTACTTACACAATTGAATACGCATTTGGATTTTTAGTAGCTAGTGCAACAATTCCTTTCAATGTGCCACTGTGAACTAACTCCTTGTTTGAGTAATCTGAGAATCTTTTTACCCCCACAGTTAGATAGTAGAGATGAGCGAACCTACTCGGCCACGCCCCTTTTTCGCCCGAGCACCGCGATTTCCGTACTCGGGCGAAAAGATTCGGGGGGCGCCGTGGGTGAGTGGGGGGTTGCAGCGGGGAGTGGGTGGGAGAGGGAGAGAGGGCTCCCCCCTGTTCCCCGCTGCTACCCTCCGCTCCGCCATGCCTCCTCCCGCCCCCCCGGCGCCCCCCGAATCTTTTCACCCGAGTACGGAAGTACTCGAAAATCGCGGTGCTCGATCGAGTAATTACTCGAAACGAGTAGGTTCGCTCATCTCTATTAGATAGTCATTGATCTTACAACATATGAACTATCACTGTAAATTAGCAGTAGGGATCTGTTTTCTTCCTTATCCATTTCTAGCACTGTTCTTACTGCTTCCAACTCTCCTCACTATGCTGAATAATGTCCCAGTCGTATATACTGAATAGCATAACCTCAATCTGGATACCAGATAGAGTAGCCAATGTGATAATTTCCTTGTGATAAAAATCTGGAACCATCAACAAAAACTGCCTCATCTGTCTTGTATACTTCTCTTCTAAAGAGAACTGTGTATGTACTTCCATGTGATGCATTTAAGCATTCATGTGCCCGTCCTTCATATTGTAACCACTGTGGAAGAACATATGGTAGTTTTCTTTGTGGTCCATTTCAATCTTTTTTGATGATAATGCAAGTAACCAGTGAGCAAATCTTTAATGTGACACATCTGGGATGTTTTTCTCAAGAAGGAGTTTTAGTGTAGAATGAGGAGTCTGCAAAATGATTTGGTTAAACCCAACAATGTGTTCAGTTGCTTTGACAGCAAAATTTCCACCAAAAGGGTATTTAGCACATATTTCAAAACCTTTCTCTTCAAGTATTAGAAGTTTGAAAAATATCCAAGATTTCTCCACTCTTTTACCTGCAACTGCAAAAGTACAATCGATATCTGTCTCTGAAATATGTACCCGAAGGGCAAAAGGAACGCCAGTTTCACCTGTAGCCAATGCTGGAGTTACCTGCAAGTAATTTTTCAACTGTTCAAAAGCTCTTAGTTGTTCACCTCCCCAAGGCTCAAAAGGAACCATCATCAATCACCTTTAAAAAATCGTAGAGTGGCTTGGCCTCCCCTGCAAAAACCTCTATAAATTCTCAAGAAAAGTTTACCAGGCCTACCTTTGTGTGATGTAGGAATGGAAAAACTAACAATAAGTGACACTCCTTTTTACAAGGGCTTCCTGAACCCATCAAATCAACACTTCCAGATACTTGACTGCCTCTTGCAGCAATGTGATGTGAAATAGAAAAAAGGGAGTGTTTTGCCAAGTTCGGATATGGCTTAAAAGAAAGACAGAGGGTTGATGCAACACAATTTTACTAAAAAGATGAAAAATTGAACAAAATTATATAAAATAGGTGATATTACATAGATTTTTACAATATTTCTTAGGGAAAGGTTAAGTACTGATATTTAGAGATGAGCGATCGTACTCGTTAAGGGCAGATACTCGAGCGAGTATGATCTTTTTCGAGTACCTGCCTGTTCGTCAGAAAAGATACGGGTGTCGGCGGGGGGCGGTGGCGGAGAGTATATATTTTTTCACTGAGGTTTTTTTCTGTTTTTTAGTTTTATTTGGGATAAAAAGCTAATTGTTACTATTTTTTTTAAAAAAAATAGTATATTTACACTAAAATAAAGTACAAAAACGGGTTTCTCCTTTTGCTCGTTTGCCGAGCCCCCTCTCTCCCCCTCCCTCCCCCTCTCTCTATCTCAAAAACTGTTGTTGACGTGCGCAGCGTTGCGGTGGGGAGGGGTCAAACCTGACACATCGCAGCGGGGAGGGGCCAAAACTGGGGCGGGATATAACATGGTGGGGTGCTCGCTTGAGTAGAACGAGCATCAAGCTCGGAAGAGTACGTTTGCTCAACTCTAGTTATCACACATGTGAATTTGCCACATTCAGAGTTTGGTCACATGGGTGTTTTGGCATGCAAATGTTAGTGTGTATAATTGATGGGTTCAAAAATTTGTATGACCGAAGCGGGCGGTACGCAGCACAAAGCGCACCTAGCAGCGTTTTTTCACTCAAAAAGTACGCTGCCCTCTATCCCCTGCAGCAGCTGTGACAGCTGCAGCAGGGGATCCCTTAGATGTGAAACCTCTGGATGCTGTCATATCCAGGGGTTTCACCTTGGGGTCAATGGAGCTGGCAGCAGCTGTGGCAGCCCCATTCACATACAGAGAACATCGTGATCCTCTGCTACAGCCGTGGCAGAGGATTTCTTCATCTCCGTGGGAAGTCCCTTTGTCACTGAATACTGTGACATCATTGTTGCTTGCCGGTAGCCCATTGCTTTCAATGAAGCCAGCTGTATTGCCGGCTCCATTGAATTCAATGGGAGAACATCGCTCTCATCTGCCACAGCTGTGACAGCTATAGCACAGCTATGACAGCTGTGGCAGAGGAGCGCGATCTTCACTATATATCCTCAATGGAGTCGGCGCTGTTGCCGCTGGCCCCATTGAGCGCAAGGTGAAACCCCTGGATGTTGTTGCATAGTGTTAAAGAACGCCGTGACCTCAGCGGACATGAAAAACACATCTGCCGCATGCGCAGATGTTTCCTTCACCCCCCGCTAGTTAAAAGAATTCTCTGCTTCTACATCTGCCACATCTGTGGCAGATGCAGCAGAGGAATTCTTCAATTCTCTACCGCAGCTGTCACACGTGAGCTGCGGTAGAGAATCCTGCTGCCGGCATCCCCGTCAATGGCTTTTCAGGAAAGGGCACTATAAGCCCTTTCCTGAAAAGCCATTTAAAATAGTGTAAAAAATACTCCACTCCAATCAGCTGCCGGGCTCAGCCTTGTCTTCTCCTGGCTGTCCCCGGCTTTGTAGATCTCAGCTATCAGCAGACAGGGATTTAAAATCCCCACCTGCTGGTAGCTCTGATTGGGATTGGCTGAGTGCTTCAGCCAATCCCAATCAGAGGCACCAGCAAGCGGGGATTTTAAATTCCTGCATGCTGATAGCTGAGATCTACAGAGACTGGGACAGCATCAGAGGTCGCCGCTGAGCCCCGGCAGCCGTCAATGGCTTTTCAGGGAAAGTCTTTATAAGCCCCGCCCTAAAAATACATTTACAATAGTGTGGGAAAAAAAATACACACCTGCCGGGGCTCAGCTGCGACTTCTGCCGCAGTCCCCGACTCTGTAGTTCTGAGCTATCAGTAGCCGGCAATTTAAAATCCCTGCCTGATGGTATCTCTGATTGTGATTGGCTGAAGCACTTCAGCCAATCACAATCAGTGCTACCAGCAGATGGTGATTTTGATAGCTCAAAACAGCAATGTAGAGTCGGGGACAGCGGCAGAAGTCGCCACTGAGCCCCACCAGCTGTCAATGGCTTTTTAGTAGAGATGAGCGCGTATACTCGCTAAAGGCAATTGCTCGAGCGAGTACCTTCCCGCTCGAGACGAAAGGTTCGGGTGTCGGTGCGGGGGAGCGGTGAGTAGCAGCAGTCAGCAGGAGGGAGCGGGGGAGAGAGATCTCTCCTCCGTTCCGCCCCGCTCTCCCCCGCAGCTCCCTGCCCGCCGCCGGCACCCGAACCTTTTGCCTCGAGTGGGCAGGTACTCGCTAAAGGCAATGCTCGCTCGAGCAATTGCCTTTAGCGAGTATACTCGCTCTTCTCTACTTTTCAGGGAAGGGCTTCAAAAATAGTGTCAATATATATATATATATATATATATATATATATATATATATATATATACTCACCTGCCCCGCTTTAGCCAATCCCAATCAGAGCTACCAGCACGCGGGGATTTTAAATTCCGGCATGCTGATAGCTGAGATCTACAGAGCCAGGGACAGCATCAGAAGTCGCCACTGAGCCCCAGCAGCCGTCAATGGCTTTTCAGGGAAGGGCTTCATAAGCTGTTCCCTGAAAAGCCATTTAAAATAGTGTGAAAAAAAATACTCACCTGCCAGGGCCCAGCCGCGACTCCTGCCACTGTCCCTGGCTCTGTAGTTCTGAGCTATCAGCAGCCGGGGATTTAAAAAACCGCGGATGCTGATAGCTTAAAACAGCAGTGCATAGTCGGGGGCAGCAGCAGAAGTCGCTGCTGAGCCCCAGCAGCCGTCAATGGCTTTTCAGGGAAGGGCTTCATAAGCCCTACCCTGAAAAACCACTTAAAATAGTGTCCAAGAAAAAAAACCTCACCTTCTGGGGCTCAGCCGCGGGTTCTGCAGCTGTCCCGGCTATGTAGTTCTGAACTATCAGCAGCCGAGGATTTAAAATCCCTGCCTGCTGGTAGCTTTAATTGTGATTGGCTGAGCGCTTCAGCTGCTGATAACTCAGAACAGCAGTGCAGAGTTGGGGACAGAAGCAGAAGTCGCCGCTGAGCCGGCAGTCATTAATGGCTTTTCAGGGAAGGGCTTCAAAAGCCCTTCCCTGAAAAGCCATTTAAAATAGTGTCCAAAAAAAAAATAAAAATACTCACCTGCAGGGGCAGCAGCCCGCGGCTCCATTGACAACAAGCCTGCAGCTGTGTTCATGTGCGTTTTTGCTTGTACCCAGATGCGCACGTATGTATGCACCTAAGTACGCACAAAAACACGCTCGTGTGAAACCACCCTTGGTGTGTACTTCAGACAATAGTGATGTTATCACAGGATTAATCAAGCTTAACAGTTTTTTTAGAAGGAGGTCCACAGTCCAAACAATAATACACTCATGGATAATTAAATTATACAATTATCATAGTTTATACTCATGGCCACTAAGACACAAGATGGCAGGCTGCAAATAGGCACATTTATACATTTTCACCACAGGGGGTGGAGCAAATGTATTTTCCAGTAGAAAATAAATGGCCCAAAATGGAGACCATAGTCATGATGGTAAGAAATTTGCCACAGAATCTTGAGGTGCTGCTCACCAGAGAACGGACCACCTAAGCGGGCGTGAGTATATAGAGGAGTGCAAAAAGGAAAAAAAACAAAAAACTGGTGATACAGCGCTCCACAAATTATATGATTAACTAAAAACAACTGAATGAATATTTGTCCTTTAATCAATATAAAAGACAACCAGCATAAGAAAACAAAATTGGGGGAAAATTTTTGTATGGGACCCGCCGGGTGCCAAGTTTTTTTTTTTTTTGTACTCTCTCTGTCTGTCTGTCTGTCTGTCTGTCTGTCTGTCTCTCTCTCTCTCTCTCTCTCTCTCTCTCTCCCTCCCTCCCTCCCTCCCCCTCTCCCTCACCCTCTCCCTCACCCTCTTCCTCTCTTTCCCTCCCTCCCAAAAACATTGCCATTGATGTGTGCAGCGTCGCAGCAGGGAGGGGCCAAAACTGACACGTCACAGCGAGGAGGGGCAAAAACGGCGTTATAGGTAAAACGGCTTTACATATAAGCCCTTTCCTGAAAAAGAAACATTTTAATGTAACCGCCCCCCCAAAAAATCTTACCTCCCTGCCGCTGCCGTGACTTGTGCGGGCATAAAGAACACATCTGCCACATGCGGCAGATGTTTCCTTCACCCACGCTACTTTAAAAATTCCCTGCTGCTACATCTGCCACATCTAAATAATACTCACCTGCCGTGGCTCTGCCGCGGCTTCTGCAGCTGTCCCCGGCTCTGTAGCTTTCAGCTATCAGCAGCCAGAGATTTAAATCCCTGCATGCTGATAGCTCAGCAGTGCTACAGAGTCGGGGACAGCGGCAGACGTCGCCGCTGAGCCCCGGCAGCTGTCACTGGCTTTTCAGGGAAGGGCATCATAAGCCCTTCCCTGAAAGCCTTTCAAAATAGTGTGAAAAACAAAAAAAAATAATACTCACTTGCCGGGGCTCAGCCGCGGCGTCTGCAGCTGTCCCTGGCTTTGAGGTCTCAGCTATCAGCAGTCAGAGATTTAAAATCCCCACTTGCTGGTAGCTCTAATTGTGATTGGCTGAGCAGTTCAGTCAATCACAATCTAAGCTACCAGCAGGCAGGGATTTTAAATCCCCAGCTGCTGATAGCTCAGCAGCACTACAGAGACGGGGACAGCGGCAGAAGTTGCCGCTGAGCCCTGGCAGCTGTTAATGGCTTTATAGGGAAGGGCATCCTAAGCTTCATAAGGGCTTCATAAACCCTTCCCTGAAAAGCCAATTAAAAGAGGTGTAAAAAATAAATTTACTTCCCTGTCGATCGCTGCTGTGTCCCCTGCGGGGATGAAGAACACATCTGCATGCGGCAAATGTTTCCTTCATCCCAGCTAGTTAAAAGAATCCCCTGCTGCTACATTTGTCACATCTGTGGCAGATGCAGCAGAGGAATTCTTCAATTCTCTACTGCAGCTGTCACACATGTCAGCTGCAGTAGAGGATTCTGCTGCCGCAATTGATTTCAGGAAACAGCTTTGAATATAAGCCCTTCCCTGAAAATCAAGTAAAAGTGGTTTAAAAAAAAAAAAAGATACCCACGTCGCTTCAGCTGCCGGGGCACAGCCGCATCTTCTCCTGCTGTCCCCTGCACTGTGGTGCTGATCCATCAGCAGGCGGAAATTTAAAATCCCCGTCTGCTGAAGGAGCTAAATATGATTGGCTGAGGTGCACTAAAATTTTTCTTTTTCAGGTAAGAGCTTATATGTAAAGTCCTTCCCTGAAAAGGAATGCAGGGGTGCTGGCAGACCATTGTTTTCAATGGAGCCGCCAGCAGCAGCCGTGGCTCCATTGAAAACAATGCATGCATTCCCTATGGTGCACACATGTCCTATCTTTGCAGGCACGCACCTGCAAAGTACGGGCATGTGCACACACCTTAGGGAATGCATTGTTGCAAATAGAAGCCTGTTTTTGTGTGTGCGTATGCACACACAAAAACTTGCTCGTGTGAATATACTCTGATTCTGAGAAAACTGCTAAAAAAAAAACAAGCTAGATTTACTGACGCAATCAGAAGAAGACAGCTAATGAAGCTGCTACTAAGGAACCAAAAAGAAATAAAGAGGTTCCCCATGCTGCAGTGACAGCTTAACAACAAACCAATCCACAGGTTCGTGGAGCTGCAGCAGCTAATGACTGAGAAAATAAACAGAAGATTCATAGAGCTGCTGCAGCTAAATATCAACAGGATAACCATGAGGTACATAGCAGTAGTTAAATACCAAGAAAATAAACCAGAGGTTCATAGAGTTGCTGAAAAGAATTATCAACAGAATAACCCCAAGATTCATAGAGCTGGGGCAGCTAAATACCAAGAAAATAAAGCCTGAGGTCCATAGAACATCATCAGCTAAATATTAGCTGAATAACCCGAATTTCACAGAGCAGCTGCTAATGGATAGGATAGAAATAATCCAAGAGGACGATCAGAAAACTTTGTACGGAATGTTTTACAATTTTGATATGGATTATGAATCTAATAAAACTGTTGCTCTGGGAACTAGGAATTTATACACAGTATATTTTAACACCCATAAAGGGGTTTTGTCATTAGAAAAAAAAAAATCAATGCTTACCTATTCCTCCACTTTTTTCACAGGGGCAGAATTAGTCTCCAAAATTATAATCCCTTCACAGACTAGACAAAAAAAATAAATTTTATTAGGATGTCTTTAAAACTAACACTAAGGTACTTAGACAAACAAAAAAAAGACATGAATCACACCCAAAACTGGAATTGCCGTAATTAGAAAATGATCACTGGTCCATATATACATAACTAGCTGATATACCCGGCTTCGCCCAAGTTAATTTGGTACTGGTGTTTATCTGGTGTTCACACGGAAAATCTTATGAAGTCGTGGTTACTTTAGAGATACTGAGGAAAAACATATGTTCACTATTTTGCATAGTTCTCTGCATTACCCAGGAAACACCACGTGGAGGCAACCATGCGACGTTTCCTTTATATAAAATGACATCAGGAAGTGAGAGAATTAGACTACGTATGTAAAATTTGGACGCTAATTCTTTTGCGCATAGAATTGAATAATCGAGTTGGAACCCATTAACTTTTCATATTTATGACACAATCAATGCTTGTGCCAAACTTCATGTTTCTATGACATTGGGAAGTGAGAGATTTAGATTATGTACGTAAAATTTGGACACTAATTCTTTTGTGCATAGAATTGAATAATGGAGTTGGGACCCAGTAGCTTTTCCTATTTATGACATAATCAATGCTCGTGCCAAATTTCCCGTTTCTATGGCACCGGAAAGTGAGAAAATTACATTCCGCACGTAAAATTTGGACGCTAATTCTTTTGCGCATAGTATTGAATAATCGAGTTGGAACCCATTAACTTTTCATATTTATGACACAATCAATGCTTGTGCCAAATTTCATGTTTCTATGACATTGGGAAGTGAGAGATTTAGATTATGTACGTAAAATTTGGACACTAATTCTTTTGTGCATAGAATTGAATAATGGAGTTGGGACCCAGTAGCTTTTCCTATTTATGACATAATCAATGCTCGTGCCAAATTTCCCGTTTCTATGGCACCGGAAAGTGAGAAAATTACATTCCGCACGTAAAATTTGGACGCTAATTCTTTTGCGCATAGTATTGAATAATCGAGTTGGGACCCATTAGCTTTTCCTATTTATGACATAATCAATGCTCGTGCCAAATTTCCCGTTTCTATGACACCAGAAAGTGAGAAAATTACATTCCGCACGTAAAATTTCGACGCCAATTCTTTTGCACATAGAATTGAATAATCGAGTTGGGACCCATTAGCTTTTCCTATTTATGACATAATCAATGCTCGTGCCAAATTTCCTGTTTCTATGACATCAGGTAGTTGGAGAACTTTTGGCGAGTCAGTGAGTGAGTCAGTCAGTCAGTGAGTCAGTCAGTGAGTGAGTCAGTCAGTGAATGAGTCAGTGAGGGCTTTCGTCTTTATATATATATAGATATCCATCGAGACTGTATTATTTTGAATAGATATTGATTATGGATGAAACAGCACTTATCTGCTTTTGCTATCATAACTGGCGTGTTATGTCCGATCGTGAGTAAGGTGAATTTCTCAAGACAGTTTTAATGGAAAATTCTTCCATCCGATTTTATTGATGTGTACTTATTTAGTTATTCTATCAAGGTTCTACACATTTCTCTTATGATCACAGAACATCAGGGACCTTAATATACCTCTTATTTTAATTATACCTAAGTGCATATACTGGCCACAGCTCGGGTATACGTGTGACCCTTTGCATTGATTGGAATGTGGACCAATTTCAAGATCAGTGAGGAGAAGATATGGTAAGAAGACTACCTGGGGAGAAATAGGTAAGTATAGTTTTTTTTTTTTCTAATGAGAAAACCCCTTTAACACTTTCCAATCCAATTTGTATCCTGGTTTTCCTAGGGGGCTTACTCTTTTTCTGCTGTTATACAATGGCACTATATGCTGGCTAAATCCAGTACTGCATCAGGTGACACGTTGGATAGACTCCAATAGCAGAGAGGCTGGCAATATACAGTAAGAGAACACCGACAGATGTCTTCCAACATCGGAGCTTTACAGCCTTAAATCAGCCTTTCAAATGCAGAGAGCAGCAGGGATCAAAATACACCAAAGTGACGCCAGGAAAAAAAAAAAAAAACAACCACAGAGAAGCCGAAGACAACACAATCAGATTACTTAACATAATCCATCATACTAAGCATACCAAAAACCCAGAACTGATGCAGACAAAGCATTCAACAGAGTAAACTAGCTTTTCTTAAAATGACCCTACAAACTTTTAACTTCCCTGCTTTATTGATAATATAAAAGCACAACATACTTTAACCGAGTATTTGACCTAACTCACATTTCAAAAGATAAATTATGGGTCCATCTGTAACTCCAATCTTTAAACACTAAATTACAAAATTTGTTTTGGATAACCCTTTATGATAAGCCCAACTTCAAAAACACTGGAAACCGAATAAAAACCCGGTCACTCAAAATCTGGCAGAAATGTAACAAAAAATTAAGATTAATTCCATATATTAGCAGATACATGCACTTTTTAAACATAATAACTTACAAATTTAAACTTCTTATTAACCCTAACATCTCTTCAACTTTTTTCTCTGGATTTAGTTAAAAACAATATGTTTCTATCCCAAAATATGCTGAAAGCAAACTAGGACTACCCCATCTCAACAGACTTCCATATAATTAAAGATTCAATCTCCCTGTACTAGGCAGACAAAATAAATATAAACCATGACTTATTCTTTCATAGACTAATATGGAAGGAATATTTCACTAAGAGGGAGATTTCTAAAATGTATCTGGCCCTCCTACGTAGCAAAGAAATGCCCTCCTATGTGCCTAGTTGGGAAAGAGGTTTATACACCTCTTTTTCTCCAGAGGAAGTTAAACGAATCTTACAAAACTCACACTCAGATCCATCACACTCACATCCACGTACTTCAAGAAACTACACTATAAGATCATATCAAGGTGGTACAAAACACCAGAACTACTTAAAAAATAGATTCACACTACTCCTCCCTTTGCTGCTGTGTTTTAATACAAAAAGCACATACATACACAAATGGGTCTCCTGTCCAATCCTTTTGGTATGATCTATAAAATTCAATTAATTGTATTTTAGTAACCAAACTCACCATCATCCCAAAATTTCTTCTGTTAATCAACAATGAAAGATACCCTCTAGAGATGAGTGAGCACACTCGTCCGAGCTTGATGCTCATTCGAGCATTAGGCTATTCGAGATGCTCATCACTCGAGACGAACACCACGCGGTACTCGAGTCAATTGCATTTCCTTCCCCGCATGTATAGCACCATTTTCTAGCCAATAAACATGCGGGGAAGACATTACCACTTCCTACTGTGAAGTGCCAGCCCTTTGCCTGCCAACAGCAGTGAGTGTCTGGCGGAATCTGGTGACCGTCCAGTGCTTAAACTGGTCCCGCCCGCGGCTCGCCTCAGACGCATGCTGGCAGTGGTTAGGGAAAGTGCTGAGGCTTATACAGGGAAAGTGTAGGATCCTGTCTTCAAAAACCCCAACGGTCCTTCTTAGGGCTACTCCTCATCCTGTGCATTTCTGTTGTGGCTGGCTGGGAGCAGTAGTGCACCATTTTTTTTTAAGCATCTAGGCCTTTGCAGGCCATTACACCAATACTGTTCTTTGTGTGCAGTGCCGTAGGCAGAGTTGAGGGAAAGAGCTGCTTATATAGGGAAAGTGTTAGAGTAGGATCCTGTCTTCAAGAACCCCAACGGTCCTTAGGGCTACTCCTCACCGTGTGTATTACAGTTGTGGCTGGCTGGGAGCAGTAGTGTTCCAGTTTTTTTTTTAAACATCTATCCCTCTGCAGAGCATTACAGCTAGAGCAGCTCACTCTCATTGCTAAATAGTACGCAAATATTTTCTGGCCCACTGCAGAACAGCATTTCACAGATACCATTCTATGTGTTGGGTGAAGTTGTCGCAGTTATCAGCACAATCTACTGGCTGCATAGCTGCAGACCATCGCAAAATACCCTTTCCTTGGGTGCGGTGAAGTTTTTTTGTTTTTTTTTTAAATATATATCTCTCTGCAGAGCATTACAGCTCTCAGTCTACAGTGCATTAGGCAGAGTTGAGGGAAAGAGCTGCTTATATAGGGAAAGTGTTTGAGTAGGATCCTGTCTTCAAGAACCCCAATGGTCCTTCTTAGGGCTACTCCTCATCCTGTGCATTACAGTTGTGGCTGGCTGGGAGCAGTAATGCACCAGTTTTTTTTTTAATATCTATCCCTCTGCAGAGGATTACAGCTATAGCAGCTCACTCTCATCGCTAAGTAGTATGTAAATATTTCCTGGGCCACTCCAGATCATTGCAGCTATACTGTCCTATGTGTGCAGCTCCTTAGGCAGAGGGCTCCCTCTCATCGCTAAATAGTACGCAAATATTTCCTATGCCACTGCAGAACAGCATTTCACAGATATCATTCTATGTGTTGGGTGAAGTAGCCGCAGTTATCAGCACTATCCACTGGGTGTGTAGCTTTCTGCCCCTGGGCAGAGCGTCGCACAATACCCTTTCCTTGGGTACGGTGAAGTTGCCGCAGTTACCAGCATTATCCACTGGCTTTCTATTTTTCTCCCACTGCATACAGCCTCTCTATTATATACAAGTCTCTGTGAGTGGTAAATGACCCCTCCGTATCAGCGCTAGACAGCGGTTTAATTTTTTCAAGTCACAGCATAGAGCCTCCGGTATCTACATGTCTCTGTGTGCAGTAAATTAGCCACAGTTCTCAGTGCTATATGGTGGGGTAATTTATTTTGGCCCTGCTCTAAATTAAATCCGACATGATGAGGAGTAGGGGTCAGGGTCGAGGACGTGGATGTGGATGCGGCCGTCCAAGTGAGGGTGTGGGCGCAGGCCGAGGTCCTGGGTGGGGTGCATCACAGCGGGCTGCTGAGCGATTAGGAGAGCACCAAGTTCCTATGCTCCCCAGCTTCCTATCACAATTTGCGGGTCCGCGTGGTAGACCTTTATTACAAGAAGAGCAGTGCAAGCAGGACCTGTCGTGGATGGCAGATATTGCATCCAGCAATGTATCAAAACCCCCAGTCATTCACACAGTCCACTACTCCTGGCCTCAGGGCTGCACCTCTGAATCCTCTGGCGTCTGCTCCTTCTTCCTCTCAGCCTCGTCCCTCCAGGAAAATGACAGATTCTGAGCAGGCAGACTACCAGGAACTGTTCTCAGGTCCCTGCCCAGAGTGGGGAAAAAACTGTTCCTATCTCACCTATGCCCAACCTTTGGAAAGTTCCCAGAGTCTGGGTGATGAGGCTGGGGACTTATAATGAGGTGACTGACCACACCTGGCTTACTAAGTCTACTGAAGAGAGGGCTTCAGTGCAGCACCAGGACAGCTTGGAAGAGGCAGTGGGGTGGCCACGGGGGGAGGCAGGGCAGAGCAAAGAATCCCCCAACTGTTTCCCACAGCACCCCCTCAAGGCACGCCTCCATGCAGACGGATAGATGTTCAAAGGTGTGGATGTTTTTTAGTGAGAGCGCGGACGACCGATGAACAGTGGTGTGCAACCTGTGCCACACCAAGTTCAACCGGGGAGCCACCACTACTAGCCTCACCAGTAGTACGAGTCCATACAAAATGTCAAGCCGCCTACTTTTGGAAAGTGACAGGTGTCACGCCCCTTTCCCACGACCTTTGACCCTCTTTCCCTTCGGCGCAGCAGCTGGCCGCGGTGACGTGTATCAGGGGCCCCCACCCGTATTCTAAGCCTGTGACGCATCATGAGACACACTTTAGAATACAGTGTGTGTCATGATAATCAAGGGGGCTTATTACATTTATAGTTTGACTACACGTCCCCCATTCGTATTCTAAGCCTGTGACGCATCACGAGACACACTTTAGAATACAGTGTGTGTCATGATAATCATGGGGCTTATTATATGTATAGTTTGACTTGGTTGTTATATACCAACCAAGTCGACTTATGAGAATAAGGGTTAATATATAGAATGCATTTCAAGCCGCTAACAGATTTGTTCAGCACTGCAGCCCATCAGCCTAAGCATCTGTTATCTACCATGCAAATCATCCCCAATGAATGGGTTATTATATGTATAAGATGATCTGGTGTTATGTATAGTCTGATCAGCTGACAGTAATCCCCAATGAATGGGTTATTATGTTTATAGGATGAGATAATGTTATGTGTAGCCTGATAGGCTAACCTGCTGTTATATATCAATCAAGTAAATAAGGAAGTTAATATATTGAAAGAAAAACAAACTAATGTATAGTTTGTATAATATATGTATAATACAGAATATAGTTATTACATAAAGGAATGCATAAGAATGATTACATAGCTGTGTATAACAGTGTATAATGTTAAAAGAAATATAGTTACATTTTTACAATCCTTTACAAAGCTAACCACGACATAGGGAGCATCGGTGTCATTCACTTTTTAGGTAGCAGGCTCCCCTGGGTTATTCCGTGTGGAGATGGGGAGAAAGTCAGGATTTTGTTTTTGGGGGTACCAGTTGCAAAGCCGGGAGCTGAGCCTGTTTTCAAATCCTGGAGAATTTCTCTAGTAGTGTGGCTCCCAATGACCGTAGAAGGCATATTAACTTCGGCAAACGCTCGCAGAAAAATGTCCCAGCCAAGAGGGTGATTTTTCTTGGTAGCGCTATGGCTCTACGTAGCATGGCGGATCAAGTCCAAAATGTTTGACCCATTAACCGGCTCACCTTTATAAACAAACTCGTCGCGCAAATTCCACAATGTAATATCACCCTTCTGCGACAGTCTGTTTAGCAAAAGCTCAGCATTTTTTTTGAAGCGCGGATTGACATGGCTCACAATTTCATGAACAGTATTTCTATTTTCAGGAGATGTATTTGACACTTGCTGATGATCAGCGCCACCCGAGGTTACGAGGTTTAAAGTTGTTAGGTCTTTTGCGTCCTGTTTAGCGTGTACCAAGTATCTTTGTAAAACATCTGTGTATTTTTTAATTTTCACATCATCAGGAATGTCACTACCTTGTAAAATCGAGCTAATTTCATCATCAAGACGATGGATAGTCGTCTGTCGTATGCTCGGAGTCATTGTAGCGGATTGTCTTATCTTGTTAAGTTCGTGTTTAGGGACCAAGTACATTTTCTCTGCATGCTCCATCATCGATTGGCAAGCAGACTCGTAATTATTGGGATTGCAAAACCCAAGAGCGATCCTATAAAACCGCCGGCCTGATTCACTATACGCTTCTTTTTCTTAATGGCCAATGTTTTATCACCCAGGCGCCTTATAGCACTTCGCCATTTTTTTAGTATCTTTTTCTGATGAGGTTTCAGAGGTATCCGACCTTTTAAAATATTTATTGCGATCTCAGCTATGGCTGTAATCAAATCGCTGCTCGCGGTGCGCAAAATAGATTTTCTTACGGACGGTTTCGCTTTCACAAGGCTTTTTAAGAGAGCCCAATTACGACGTATTTTCTCAGACATCCTGTCGGACCAATGCGCTCAGAATAAAAAAAGTCGCGAAAAAGACAAACTCACTTTTTAGAAGCATTTTTCTTGGGGATGTACACAGTTGGTAAAGCAGGAGGAAACAAACCCGTTCTCAAACGGTGCTCCTCGGGTGTATTGGCTCTTAAGTCAACTAGCAGATATCCGTAAGGAGCACTCGTGGCATCCTCAAAAGCTTCTAAGAAGAAGCGCGTCTGACCAGGATACATCTGTCTAGCCAACGTGACAATTTGAAGTTTATCACGCGGATTTTTAAACACCACAATATAATTACTGTTCAGGCTGATAGTGCGGCTTTTTTTACCTTGACAAAATATGTTCTGTACAAGGTACAAAATGCTCAGATTTCTGTGGTGTACATACTTGGTAAACGCTTTCTCTATTTCGTTGTTCTCGCTGGTTCTCTCCATGAGATCATCAACAATGGTCAAATTTACCTTATCAGGCGGGAATAAGTCATCATCTATAAAAGTCTGATGTAGTCCTTCTATAAATCTAATGTTGGAAAAAGAGGCGGAAAGTTCATCATAAAGTGGCTGCCAACACGAATGAAAAAACACAATGTTGGTGGGGATATGAGATATATGCGTTGCAGAGTTAAGTAACAATTGCTTAACAAAGTAACTTTTCCAAGAGTTAGACGGACCGGCTAAAATACAAGAGAAGGGGTGTTGCAATCGTGTGTCCATCATACAACCATTAACACTGTGATGTTATAGTGTGAATTCGTCTAATAGTCGTCTCCTCACACGATCTTGCAGATTGCGTGGCGTTAATGCTGCGGCAATCCGGTAGTACGTATTCCTTACAGGGCCTAGTTAGGAGAAGAAGCAGTTATCCCCGACATATAATTACGCCAACACGCCACAAAATCAAACAATATTACGGGTTTGCATGTCTGGGTGTATTTGCTTACTTTATGATCTAATAACCGTAAGGGAGAGTGGTAAAATCATCTAGTAGATACCTGTTTGTATAAACACACCTCTGTGTTTTTTGTAGCGGCCTTGTTTCGATATCCCAATACTTTTTATTTCTCACGAAGCCTGGCTGCTCTACAGTGATGGTCTTTTGTGTTTCAGGCTCGCTGTTACATTGATAATCCAGAACCAGATCTTTCAGACTGTCAAAATTTACGACCTGAGTGGCTGACGTATTTAAAGTTATACCTTTAACTTTTAACACTGTTTTACCAGTGTTCAACTTGTACCCGTAGGTTTTGGGACCAGCAGATACAAACTCTGTTATGTGTGTATCACCGGGGATCTCACTGGTCAATTCCCCCAGATAGTCGCCTAACGGTGGGTTCCATTCGCCTTCACGGTGTACAAACATGACAGAGTCTGTGTCATGATAAAGGCAACGTTCCTGCAGTCTATCCAGAAGAGAGTAGAGCTCTAGGCGTGCGTAGGCTGTTGTAAAACAAGTTATAAAGATGTTTGTGTTTTTGTTGACTGTGTGGTGCTCTTTGGCGTATTTCCACGTGACATTGGCTGTTTCGCCATCAATGAAATTTAGACGTGAAATTTCGTACTGTGGTAGAAACACATACTCAGAGTTCATCAGGGTCAGTCACGATGCTGGTACACGGAAGGTTTGATTTCTGCGCAAACTTTCTCCACAAGGAGTTTAAGAAAAGCTTGGAGATTTGGCGTTTAGCAGGGTTTACGCCTATTTCCTCCTTACGCAATTGAACACCTTTTTGAAGAAAGGAGTCAATATACTCATTTTTCTTATCATCGTCCGTGCACCAACTAGGGTACCCTGAAGCCTCTTGCTTATCCCTAAGATGCAACTCGATGTAAGATGCGAATAGATTATCCGATGTTTCTGGAAAGTGCCATATTTCGTAGGTGTGTGCTATCCTGTAGCCTTTCTCTACAGCCATCTCGAGTTCTATCATACACCATGTGCCAACGATAGACCTCTCTTCATCAGTATGACTACAGGGATCGCGCAGTGAATTTAAAGCGCAGGTGTAACACAGTGGAAACATCAACTTATGATTCATTTTCACCGGTAGCATCGGGAAAAATAAATCGCGAGGCAGGTACACTTTAACTTTTGCGATACCAAAGTAATTTTTGATGTAACTAAAATGTTCATAAATAATCGTCGGGTGACCTAAAGGGTACGTCTTTGTTTTGTTGACGAAAGGATATAGACTAGTGAAATCATAATAATTTATCGTCTCACCATCGGCCAACCTGTGATATAGCTTTATCGCGTTAGTTCGACCACCGTAAAGAGCGTCACGCGGCTCTAGCGGTACTGGGAATTGCATTTTAAGAAGAAAAGCCTGAAGGTCTGAATTGGTCTCAACCATTTCACGCCATTCATGCTCCCATAAGACGCGTAAAGTGTACCCCTGCTGTTGTAAATAGCGCATTTTAGCTAAAGATGCCTGGTATAGTTGACTGTATGTCGTTTTTGTGACGTTATTTTGCGCGTTTGCGTTAAAACACACAACACAGCCATGATAAAAACAACCGTGAAATTCTAAAGCGATATAGAGTCCGTCAACATACGCGTAACCATCTAAATAATAGTTGCCGACCTTTTTTTCGCCGCCTCTCAGCGCGTGCTGTATGACTATGTTTTCACTGTGAGACACGTACATCAACCACTGAATAGCTGGCTATGAGTACCTTTTTTTGGCCTTATGATAATTATCAGAGGGTACAACAGCTATAGTGTCTTTAGGTAAGAACTTAAACCTGTATATAGCCATACAGACAGACGCGAGAGTGATGTGCTGGAACGGGTCAACGCAATAAGTCACAGTAACGTTTTTCCTTTTTTCTGTACAATACCTTCTAACCTTTTTCTTGGCCATGTCCATTACCCGGTCTCTATAACGCTCACAGGCTTTCCGCAATACTTCAACATCCTGCTTACAATAGGCCTTCAATTCTGCATTAAAAATCAAAAGTACAATCCTTTTGCGATTCATACCACTCCATGAACTCTTTTCGGTCGTCAGGCATCATGTACTCTGGGTCGTAATATTTAGCATCAGGTATGGGGCCGACATAATTCTGGTTTTCTTTAGTATTGAAAAAGTGAGGGAAATGTCCCTTTCCCCCTGAAAAACCCATAGCCTGAGGTAGCTTGCTAAGCTTCATGGGAATGAAGTTAAGTGAGTCTATGAACCTCAAGTTCATCGAAGGTACCGTCACACACAGAAGGCGCCCGCCTTGAGTGATCATATCTATTTGAATCTTCTCAATTATCAATTGCTTGACTAAGAAATACGAATCATATCGCCCGGCATTGTGGGCAATAAATGTGCAATCTTCAAAAGCGCCGCTGAGAAAAAAACTGAACAAAATCACGCGTGCAAAACTCGCCCTCAAACTCCCAAGACACTGACCCATGCAGCGGTGTGGCAAAAATAAAATTTGGAATGTGTTTACCTGTATCCTGTTGGCACTCGTAGATAATATACGACGAGGCGTCCTCATCTGGTCCCCCTTGGTAAGGCTGCATGTAACACTCGTGTTTGTCAAATTTCACCACGTTGGCTTTACAGATGTTACAGCGGAGCCCCTTGCATTTGTGAGGCTCGGAACCTTTAACCACATAGCGGTAACAACTCTCGCAAAAGATTTTAGTCTTACAAAACGCTTTATTCGCCGCAGCAAGGACCCTGTGTCGGTCTAAACATTCGGATGAGCGACAAAACACGCGACAATTGGAACAACGGTATATCGATTCCGCGGTCTCGACACACGATTCTGACTGACAAGCCTTGCAAAAATACTGACACGAGTGATTATTTTTGTGGTGGAAAACAGAACTACAATGATCACAAAAGTAATTTGCCCCGATAAAGGCTTTTATATTCGTAATCCCGTAATAATGTTCATCATGGTGAAGAATGTATACAACATTCCCACCAGATGTTTTGCCGGTGTGAAAATAACGCTAATCACCGCGATTGTGGTATAACACCCTTATGGCTATCCCCAGGTGTTTCTCGAATGCCTCGATTTCGCTAAAACTCACTAACTGATTGTCGGGAATGTCCAATTCGCGATGTAATTCTCTAGCACGCGCCAATAAAACACTATCATCGGGAGACCCGTTCTCTAACAGTGCGCATAGGCTGGCGGCTAAGCAGAGGTTAGAGTCGTAATTGTTAAAATCAAACAGCCAGCGTTTTTTCTGCTTGATGATCTGTGTGTAAAGTATTGATTTTAAGCGTCTGCGATGTCTTCCACCGCCGCGCTTATTCCGCACTATTAGCACTCTGAGAGTCAGAAATTCACCAGCTAAACACTCCGCATTACTCTGTAATGCATTGGCCACAGCATTTAAGAAACTCTCAGCGTTAAAATCATCCCGAGCCTGTTTTAGGGAATAAATAGGATCCAACCATCGACCGCCATCGATCCTCAGTTGTATAAAATCACCGGGTTGTATATCTCGTCTGATTCTGTCGAGCAAAGACTGAATGACACCGTGAACAGCATTAATCGCACCAATAAAAGATTGTATCCTATGCAGATTCGCAAAGCTGAAATGATCAATGTGCTCCACGGCATTGAAGTGACCAACTTCACGCCGTATATGGAATAAATGCTGTAAAAACACAGACGCGTCAGCAGGTTGCTCAACACGATCAAACGGTATACGCTCTTGTTCCTGCGGGGGGATCCGTGGTGAGGGTTCATTATTTACAGATGCATTGGGCATGCCTGGAATCTGCGCGGTATGTGGAGCTGAATCAGATCTATCTGGGGGTGCGTCAGGGTTTTGTGGGGAAACTCTGGTTTGTCTCTTTCTGCGTCTTCTGACGGATTCCCTTCTTGCAGCCGTACACAACATTTTTATGGCTTTTTTAACAGACTTTGCTCTACGCCAAACACAACCTCTGTTAGAACACTGTTTCTTCAGACCTGACCCGACCATAGATAGTCATAAGGTGGGGGGCTGGTGGGGCTCCGTAATAGCGAGGGCCTTGGAAATCTTTCGCAACTTTATGACTAGTTTTAAAAGTTCATCGGTACTAAGGGGTTCTACAGGTGCATGCTCTAGCTTTGATTGCCTCGTCCTCACTTGGGAAACTATAGTGAGACATTCTGATGCTTTAGCGGCCCATTCTGATGCCTTAGCGCTACATTCTGATGCCTTAGCGATAACTCCGTCACATAGAAGCTGTATCGTATTTTTCATCTGTATCTGTCGCGTCAAACAGTGACGGTAAACAGGATCGTTAAGGTTTCTCGGTGTTGGCGATCTTTTTGAAACTTGATACTTATCAGATGATTTTCTCTTTCTGTGAGATGAAGTGGGGCGTGGTGGGGTAACTAGCGACTGCTGTGTATAAACACATGTTACGGCGTTAATACTAGCAGTGACTAGTTGGTGTTGTGTATCAGTTTGTGTTGCATTATGACAAACCCGAATATCGTTTGACATTACGGCATGCGGCTTACCGTTAGAGGCACCAGTGTTGGTGTCCCCCGGCTTTTCGGACTCTTCCAAAATAGGGGATAGCGGTGTTTTTCTCACACAATGTTTCTCATGCTTCAGTAAGTTGCGGCGATGTTTGACAGCCGTTGGTGTGGCTATGCGGTTGATGGTTATGTGTGGTTCTAGCGGCATCGGGTATCTCACGGGTCCGTTGTGTGTCTGTAACACGGGGCTAGTTGCATCCGTCGGTACACTCATATTTTCCACAGGGTTTAGCGTCAGATTTGCCATCCCTAATGTTGTGTTTTCCCCCGCGATGACACAAGTATTCTCTGGAAGGAAGAAAAGAAAAAAAAAACACAATAAAAATGTGTAACGCAGTTGATGAATTACGTGGGATTTATGCCTGTAACAGCCGTACTATAATTGAACATTCGCTCAAATTGTTGCAAGCATCTTACCGATGACACTTTGACCGGAGTCCCCCGATTGGCTCCCATCCGCATCTGATATAGGTGATAGCTCCACCATTCTCACGCATCCGTTTTGCTGTCTTAGCGGACTCCATGGGTGATTGGCATGTCCCAGTGAATGGACTGGTCTTTCGTGATTTATGGATGTTTCTAAAGGATATAACGGATCTATGTGTTCATTTACATCTGTAGCATCTGTATCGAGACAACACTTATTTAGCATAACACATAACAACAAGTGGGTAAACAAAACAGCGCATACGGTGTGATAAAACCTACCGTTGGCAGACTGTGAGAAACAATCGAATTGCGCTGAGTCAAAAGTGTCGACGATATCATCCCAGTTCTCTACTTTATGCAGCAAATGATAAAAACGGATAAGATTAGCATGTTTTTAAAAATGTAGCCTTAGCGGATAGCTATACGAAATCAAGTGGGTTAATGCAGCATACCTACCGATTTGGGTGTTAGTAAATTCAAGGGGGGAACAATCGACACCCAGACTTTCCATCTGAAAATGCATAGAGAATTACTGTAGCAAAAAACTGATTTCTAGCACCGATGCTGTTCGTTAGAAGATTCGTCATTTAAAATATTGGTCATGCATCTTTACTAAAGATGAGCGAACACCAAAATGTTCGGGTTCGCGTTATTCGAAACGAACTTCCCGCGATGTTCGGGTGTTCGTTTCGAATAACGAACCCCATTGAAGTCAATGGGCGACCGGAACATTTTTGTATTTCGCCGATGCTCGCTAAGGTTTTCATGTGTGAAAATCTTGGCAATTCAAGAAAATGATGGGAACGACACAGCAAGTTCTCCTCTGCCACAGCTGTAACAGCTGTGGAAGAGAAGAACGATGGAGTTCAGCGCGGCAGGCTGCAGTTCTCCTGAACTGCTCTGAACAGCTGTGAGTAGTATTCAGCAGCCGGGGATTTAAAATCCCCGCCTGCTGAATAAGATGCCTCTGAATGGTCACAGCCTGACCAATCAGAGGCCAGCCCTCACTCACACCCATTCATGAACTCCATCTGCCGGCACCAGGTGAGTATATATATATTTTTTATTTTTACACATTTCTGGATGAATTGCAGGAAAGGGCTTATATATTTAACCCCTTTCCGACAATTCATCCCGCGATCGCCGGCAGCCCATTGCATTCAGTGGAGTCGGCTGTATTGCCGGTTCCATTGAATTCAATGGGCAAACATCGTTCTTCTCTGTCACAGCTGTTACAGCTGTGGCAGAGAAGAAGGATTTGTCTTCTATATGTTCTCAATGGGGTTGGCGCTGCTGCCGCCGGCCCCATTGAGCGCATATAGACGAACATCCGAACATCGTGTGGTGTTCCTTACGAATAACAAACATCCCGAACACCCTAATATTCGCCCGAGCATCAAGCTCGGACGAGTACGTTCGCTCATCTCTAATCTTTACTGATAGACTGACGGGTCGTAGAAATATTACTGATCCGTATATTAAATACACACATATAATATATTTATTTGATACAGTAGTATTATTACGTTATTAATAAGCATTATAATGATTAAAACTATAATGAAAGACTAGTATATTGCACACGTAGTACGGTTACCAAAATTATAAATAAATATATATATATATATATATCTAATGTTTAATACAACAATATTAATAAACTGCTATAATTAAAAATAAAACACATCTAATGTAACGCGATAGTACATCATAAAACAATTAATGGGTACGGGCATTAAAAATATACGGTATTAATAAGCATTCTAATAGTTAAAAACAGTGATATATTAGTAAAATGCACACACACACACACACACACTAAGACTAACAATATTACGCTATATGCATAATTAAAGTCAGCCTGTATTCAAAATATATGTAATCAGCTATACTAATTAAACATAGATCTATTGTAATGCACTAATTTATGCGTGCAATTATTAAACGTGCATATATCAAATACATGAATATTAATAATTACGTTAATACATCAATATAATACGGTAATAAAACAATGTTTTCAATATTACGCTATATGCATAATTAAAGTCAGCCTGTATTCAAAATATATGTAATCAGCTATACTAATTAAACATAGATCTATTGTAATTCACTAATTTATGCATGCATTTATTAACCGTACGTATATCAAATACGTGAATATTAATAATTATGCTAATACGCTAATATAATGCGCTAATAAAACAATGTTTATCCTTATACACTAATGCAAAAATAAAAAGATAAAAACAATGTATTACCTTTATTCCAATGATGCTTTGTGAAAGGCTGGAGGTGATGAATCCAAGTTCACTAGATGAACACAGATGTTTTCTGGCTCTGTAAAGGAGACGGGCTGACTGGCTGGCGAGCTATCTTAACTGAGTTAAGGGCCAGTTATATGCGCGGCTCTCGTCAGCCCGGCGGGCAAGTCCAGACAAATTCCTCAACAGGTGTTTCTAGTTATTTACAAATACCCCCTTGTCCCCGTCGTCTCAATAGGCTCTTTTTTCACAGTGTAAATAATCAGTTCTGTGACATAGCGTCTTGGTTTTATTGATCTTATAAGTATCAGGATGTATGAGACAATCGGTCATAATGTGTCAAACTTGAGCTAGTGTTACGCTAGACCATTCAGCTGTCAGAAGGTCTTAAACTTACTTAGCTACTGTCACGCTAAATTAGCCATATGGCTAATGGCTTCAATCTCTCAATAGGCTCTTTTTTCACAGTGTAAATAATCAGTTCTGTGACATAGCATCTTGATTTTATTGATCCTATAAGTATCAGGATGTATGAGACAGCTGGTCATAATGTGTCAAACTTCAGCTGGTGTTACGCTAAATTAGTCATACGTCTAATATCCTAAATTGTTCATTCAGCAACACAATCAACCATTGTAAATGCTATGCTACTAAGTTAAATATACCATTCTATCTTCTGCCACATTTTAAAGCTGGTTAGCGAAATCAAAATGTGATAGATACTTTATTTTTAAAAAAAAAGCAGAAAGGGATTAAAATGTCCAGGTTTCTACGTGCTGTAATCAGGCGATTTAAAATCTACGAGTGGTAGAATCAAAGTGCTCTAGATTTATAAAAAGTTAGGAGGTAATTAAACCGCTGCATCCCCATCCTTGCTGCATAATTACCACTATGGTCGCTTCATGGGATGCACGTCGGTTACAGCGCCAATATTTTACACCATCAAGCGCCGGTTCTTATGCCGGAATTCAAAAATTGCATAAGGCACTTAAGGGGATAAACCAACGCAAAATTACAGAATGGTTGCAAAAGATTAATTGTTATACCCTTCACAAGCCGATCAGAAAGAAATTTGCTAGAAACAAAATAATTGCTGCTGATATAGATTCGCTCTGGGAATCTGACCTTGTGTGTTTAATGCAATACTCTAAAGAAAATGATGTCATAAAATACATTTTAATGGTTATAGATGTTTTATCAAAATATGCTTGGTGCGTCGGATTATCATCTAAATCGGGATCAAGCGTCGCAAGAGCCTTCGAGCTGATATTTGAGAATAGCGATCGTGTACCTCGAAAAATACGCACCGATCGTGGGAAAGAATTCATGAATCAACACATGAAGCGTGTTTGTAAAAGATACAGCATACACCATTACTTTACGAGCAACAACGTAAAGGCAGCGGTGGTTGAATGTTTTAATCGCACTTTAAAATCACGAATGTGGCGTTATCTCACCCATCATAACACATTTCGCTATATCGATATTTTACCAGCACTGGTATACAGTTATAACCGAACTTACCACCGTATTATCCGATGCCGACCTGTGGATGTCACGAAAAAGAACTCCTTAACAATTTGGCGAAATATCTACAGCGATATTCTGAACTCAAAGCATGAAAAGACTTCTTTAAAAATAGGCGATCATGTGAGGATTTCTCAACATAAAGGAACATTTACGAAAGGCTATGAGCAAACTTACACTGATGAAATTTTCGTCATAGAGTCTATTAATACGCGATTTCAAAAACCGCTATATAAATTAATCGACCAGAGCGGAGAAGCTACAGACGGGTCGTTTTATAAAGAGGAAATACAGCAGGTACCCGCTGACGAGAACCGTGTCTACAGGATCGAGAAAATATTAAAGAAGAGGCGCATCTGCGGAATGGACCATTATTTTGTGAAGTGGCTCGGGTACCCTACAAAATTTAACAGCTGGGTCGCTGAAAATCAACTGTCACCCGCATAGAGCATGGAGTCGGGGTCGTTTTATATAACTCTTCCTAGTAATGCATCGTCCAGAATCTACCCCGAAAACTCAATTTCTACTTACACTACGAAACTAGCGAAGCCGATTCACCTCTCGGGCGCTTACGATGTGGCTCTAACAGAAATTCAGTACCCGCACACATGGGACACGATTGCGGCGACTGAGGGAAACTGTTTCGTAGCTAAACACGGCAGTACATACAACGAGTATTTTGTCAAATCGGGGTTTTACGCCTCGTTATCAGATTTGACGCGCGCGATAAATGACAGAATTGAGGCTAACAAACGAGGTCTTTAAGCTACGCTATGATGAAGTAAAAAGAATTGTTACAGTTACCGACTCTCCAACGCTACACTTTGCTCCGGGTCATAAGTTGTCCGTTCTGCTAGGTCTACCTGAATATAACGCTGCTTTACCTGGGAATATCCCGGACAAGAAGCGCCATTTTGCGGACATAAAAGGTGGCTTCTACACATTGTTCGTCTACACGGATATTATTAATCACCAGATTGTAGGCGATAGCTATGTCCAGCTATTAAGAACGGTCAAAATCAGCGGTAAAAACAGCGACATTGTCACAATTCACTACAATCGCCCTGATTACGTGGCGGTGTGTAAACAACATTTTGACATGATTACAATCTCGATTTTATCAGACCAGAACACGCCTGTTAAATTCAAGTACGGGAAAAGTATAGTGCGATTACACTTTAGACCGCGGTCAGAAACACTCTTTTCTCCTTAGGGAGAGCAACTATATACTATAAATAAGTGAGGAGACTCAAATGGCCACGCACGCTGACCCCTGTCCCAGGCCTCTCACTAGCAAAAGCCAGACTCCTACTGTACACTGATGATGGGCAATAACCCGGAAACAGCTGTATGTACATGGGGTCTGGCTTTGCTTTTGATTCCCAGTCATTGTAGCAAGACTTGTATAAAAAGTCCCACTTTGACTCGAAGGAATGCTGCCTTTTAGTAGGTGGCACTGTGGAGGATTTATTCCATCTCCCTTATTTGCATATTACCCAGAGGAGCGTGCGTGGCCATTTGAGTCTCCTCACTTATTTATAGTATATAGTTGCTCTCCCTAAGGAGAAAAGAGTGTTTCTGACCCCTGTCCCAGGCCTCTCACTAGCAAAAGCCAGACTCCTACTGTACACTGATGATGGGCAATAACCCGGAAACAGCTGTATGTACATGGGGTCTGGCTTTGCTTTTGATTCCCAGTCATTGTAGCAAGACTTGTATAAAAAGTCCCACTTTGACTCGAAGGAATGCTGCCTTTTAGTAGGTGGCACTGTGGAGGATTTATTCCATCTCCCTTATTTGCATATTACCCAGAGGAGCGTGCGTGGCCATTTGAGTCTCCTCACTTATTTATAGTATATAGTTGCTCTCCCTAAGGAGAAAAGAGTGTTTCTGACCCCTGTCCCAGGCCTCTCACTAGCAAAAGCCAGACTCCTACTGTACACTGATGATGGGCAATAACCCGGAAACAGCTGTATGTACATGGGGTCTGGCTTTGCTTTTGATTCCCAGTCATTGTAGCAAGACTTGTATAAAAAGTCCCACTTTGACTCGAAGGAATGCTGCCTTTTAGTAGGTGGCACTGTGGAGGATTTATTCCATCTCCCTTATTTGCATATTACCCAGAGGAGCGTGCGTGGCCATTTGAGTCTCCTCACTTATTTATAGTATATAGTTGCTCTCCCTAAGGAGAAAAGAGTGTTTCTGACCCCTGTCCCAGGCCTCTCACTAGCAAAAGCCAGACTCCTACTGTACACTGATGATGGGCAATAACCCGGAAACAGCTGTATGTACATGGGGTCTGGCTTTGCTTTTGATTCCCAGTCATTGTAGCAAGACTTGTATAAAAAGTCCCACTTTGACTCGAAGGAATGCTGCCTTTTAGTAGGTGGCACTGTGGAGGATTTATTCCATCTCCCTTATTTGCACTTTAGACCGCGTAACGATTCGCAGCATTAAAACATGTTGTCTCAGCGAGTGTACGGAGATCCTACGCTCTACGTGAAACATTATTTGGCGCAGAGTGGAAACGGAAAAATAGATGTATTTCACGGAGACGAGTATATGAATGGCGGTGGAATTGGCGGTGTCTTCAGGTCACTTTTCCGAAGGGCCTTGCCTCTTTTCAGAAAAGGTCTGGAATTAGTAAAGCCTCATGTAAAGACGGCTGTCAAAAATATTGCTACAGATGCAGTCGGTTCTGTTTCCTCGGCTGTTTTGGACAGACTCAATCAGTCGCGTCAAGAACAGCGCTGCTCCGGACTTGTTTCTGTTGTAAAAAACCACCGTAAAAGAAAAAGACGAATCGTTGCACGATTTCACCCGCTCCTCATGGATAAGACTCCTTCACGCAAAAGACGACGCCGTCAGAAACCCGCTAGACGCGCAGCAGACGACATCTTTTAATTCTCTAACATGGCGTTCATACAGGACGGATCTGTAGAGTGCACCAAATCTGAGTTGGATATTTTCACCATACCGCCAACGCAGACAAGTATTGAAAAATCTTTATTTGTTGAAGTCCTACCTATCGCAGCCCTCACTGACAACACGCCGTTGGAATTCTTCATATCGGGTAGCGGCGAATATTACTACGACTTAAATAACACCCTCCTGCACTTAACCTGTCGTATAGTTAAACAAGATAACACACCCATCCCCGATGGTGCACGTGTGGGCTTTATTAATTACCCTGTAGCCACACTTTTTAATCAAGTGGATTTCACATTGGGGGATCGACTAATCTCACAATCCGATAATCTTTATAGCTATAGAGCGTTCATCGAGACAATTTTAAATTATAGTGGTCAAACGCTCGCATCCCAATTTACCGCCGGCCTGTTTTACAAGGATTCGGCAGGTCACCACCATGAAAGGACACTCGACGGTCCAAATTTAGGCTTCGCTAAAAGAAAAATCACCCTCTGGGCTGGGACATTTTTATGCGAGCGTTGGCCGAAGTTAATATGCCTTCTACGGTCATTGGGAGCCACACTACTAGAGAAATTCTCCAGGATTTGAAAACAGGCTCAGCTCCCGGCTTTGCAACTGGTACCCCCAAAAACAAAATCCTGACTTTCTGCCCATCTCCACACGGAATAACCCAGGGGAGCCTGCTACCTAAAAAGCGAACGACACCGATGCTCCCCATGTCGTGGTTAGCTTTGTAAAGGATTGTAAAAATGTAACTATATTTCTTTTAACATTATACACTGTTATACACAGCTATGTAATCATTCTTATGCATTCCTTTATGTAATAACTATATTCTGTATTTTTTTTTTTTCTTACAGCGCACCGTTTATACACTACCGTTCAAAAGTTTGGGGTCGCATTGAAATGTCATTTTTTTTTAAGGAAAAGCACTGTACTTTTCAATGAAGATAACTTTAAACTAGTCCTAACTTTAAACAAATGCACTCTATACATTGCTAATGTGGTAAATGACTATTCTAGCTGCAAATGCCTGTTTTTTTGTGCAAAATCTACAAAGGTGAATAGAGGCCCATTTCCAGCAACTATCACTCCAGTGTTCTAATGGTACAATGTGTTTGCTCATTGGCTCAGAAGGCTAATTGATGATTAGAAAACCCTTGTGCAATCATGTTCACACATCTGAAAACAGTCTAGCTCGTTACAGAAGCTACAAAACTGACCTTCCGGTGAGCAGATTGAGTTTCTGGAGCATCACATTTGTGGGCTCAATTAAACGCTCAAAATGGCCAGAAAAAGAGAACTTTCATCTGAAACTCGACAGTCTGTTCTTGTTCTTAGAAATGAAGGCTATTCCATGCGAGAAATTGCTAAGAAATTGAAGATTTCCTACAACGGTGTGTACTACTCCCTTCAGAGGACAGCACAAACAGGCTCTAACCAGAGTAGAAAAAGAAGTGGGAGGCCGCGTTGCACAACTAAGCAAGAAGATAAGCACATTAGAGTCTCTAGTTTGAGAAACAGACGCCTCACAGGTACCCAACTGGCATCTTCATTAAATAGTACCCGCAAAACACCAGTGTCAACATCTACAGTGAAGAGGCGGCTGCGGGATTTTGGGCTTCAGGGCAGAGTGGCAAAGAAAAAGCCATATCTGAGACTGGCCAATAAAAGAAAAAGATTAAGATGGGCAAAAGAACACAGACATTGGACAGAGGAAGACTGGAAAAAAGTGTTGTGGATGGATGAATCCAAGTTTGAGGTGTTTGGATCACAAAGAAGAACGTTTGTGAGACGCAGAACAAATGAAAAGATGCTGGAAGAATGCCTGACGCCATCTGTTAAGCATGGTGGAGGTAATGTGATGGTCTGGGGTTGCTTTGGTGCTGGTAAGGTGGGAGATTTGTACAGGGTAAAAGGGATTCTGAATAAGGAAGGCTATCACTCCATTTTGCAACGCCATGCCATACCCAGTGGACAGCGCTTGATTGGAACCAATTTCATCCTACAACAGGACAATGACCCTAAACACACCTCCAAATTGTGCAAGAACTATTTACAGCAGAAGCAGGCAGCTGGTATTCTATTGGTAATGGAGTGGCCAGCGCAGTCACCAGATCTGAACCCCATTGAGCTGTTGTGGGAGCAGCTTGACCGTATGGTACGCCAGAAGTGCCCATCCAACCAATCCAACTTGTGGGAGATGCTTCTAGAAGCGTGGGGTGCAATTTCACAAGCTTACCTCAACAAATTAACAGCTAGAATGTCAAAGGTGTGCAATGCTGTAATTGCTGCAAACGGAGGATTCTTTGACGAAAGCAAAGTTTGATGTAAAAACAATGTTATTTCAAATACAAATCATTATTTCTAACCTTGTCAATGTCTTGACTCTATTTTCTATTCATTTCACAACGCATGGTAGTGAATAAGTGTGACTTTTCATGGAAAACACAAAATTGTTTGGGTGACCCCAAACCTTTGAACGGTAGTGTATAATCGGCGCTCTCAATAAAGCTTTTATAAAACTATACATTAGTTTGTTTTTCTTTCAATATATTAACCCTTTCCAATCCACTGTCTGACGTCTTCCTACATTCTGATTGAAGCCTGTGCAGCTCTGATATTGGAAGATGTCTTGCAGGGTATTCTTACTATATATTGCTGGCCACTTTGTTGTCGGGGCCTCTCTGGCATGTCACATACTGCAGTACTGGCTCTAGCCAGCAGATGGCACCATTGTATAATGGCAGAAAGAGAAAGCCTCCCTAGGAAACCCTGAATCAAAAATTGGATTGCAAAGGGTTAACTTCCTTATTTACTTGATTGATATATAACAGCAGGTTAGCCTATCAGGCTACACATAACAATATCTCATCCTATAAACATAATAACCCATTCATTGGGGATTACTGTCAGCTGCTCAGACTATACATAACACCAGATCATCTTAGGCCGCCTGCAGACGAGCGGAAATCCCGCCGCGGGATTTCCCGCGGGATTTCCGCCGCTGAAAGTCTGCATAGGAGTGCATTACAATACGCACTCCTATGCAGACGGCCGCGGTTTGGCCTCGCGAAATCTCGCGCGGCAAACAAACCGCGGCATGTTCTAATTTTCTGCGGGGCACGCACTCACCTGGCCGCCGGCTCCGGTCTGCGCGGCAGCCGGCACATCAAAGAGCCGGGGCCGCCAGGCGCGGGTGAGTACGCGCTCGCCCCTGCAGGCTCTGGGGTCGGATCGCGCGGCGAGATTTCTCGCTGCCGGATCCGACCCGCTCGTCTGCAGGCGGCCTTATACATATAATAACCCATTCATTGGGGATGATTTGCATGGTAGATAACAGATGCTTAGGCTGATGGGCTGCAGTGCTGTACAAATCTGTTAGCGGCTTGAAATGCATTCTATATATTAACCCTTATTCTCATAAGTCGACTTGGTTGGTATATAACAACCAAGTCAAACTATACATATAATAAGCCCCATGATTATCATGACACACACTGTATTCTAAAGTGTGTCTCGTGATGCGTCACAGGCTTAGAATACGAATGGGGGACGTGTAGTCAAACTATAAATGTAATAAGCCCCCTTGATTATCATGACACACACTGTATTCTAAAGTGTGTCTCATGATGCGTCACAGGCTTAGAATACGGGTGGGGGCCCCTGATACACGTCACCATGGCCAGCTGCTGCACCGAAGGGAAAGAGGGTCAAAGGTCGTAGGAAAGGGGCGTGGCACCTGTCACTTTCCAAAAGTGGGCGGCTTGACATTTTGTATGGACTCTTACTACTACTCTCACCACCACCATCATGCGCAGGAATATGATGGCCAAGCACCCCACAAGGTGGGACGAAGGCCATTCACCCCCTCCGGGTCACACCACTGCCTCTTCCCCTATGCCACATCCTGGCACACAGATCCAATCCCCCTCCCAGGATGCAGACACGAGCGTCTCCCGGCCTGCACCCACACCCTCACATCCACGGTCCTCCACGGCCTCTAGCGATGTCTCCCAGCGCAGCGTTCAGCTGTCGCTAATACAAGCGTTGGAGTGAAAGTGCAAAAACGCCGCCACCCACCTGCTTGCACAAGCTTTAAACGTGCACATTGCCAAATTAATCAGCCTGGAGATGCTGCCGTACAGGCTTGTGGAAATGGAGGCTTTCAAAAACATGATGGCGGTGACAGTTCCACGCTACTCGGTCCCCAGCCGCCACTATTTTTCCCGGAGTGCCGTCCCTGCCCTACACCAGCACGTCTCCCGCAACATTACCTGTACCCTCAACAACGCAGTTACTGGGAAGGTCCACTTAATGACGGACACGTAGACAAGTACTGGCAGGCAGGGCCACTATATCTCCCTGACGGCACATTGGGTGAACTTGGTGGAGGCTGGGACCGAGTCAGAACCTGGGACCGCTCACGTGCTGCCCACACCAACAATAGCGTGTCCTACCTCGGTGCTGGTATCTGCGGTGTATTCTCACCTCCTCCAACCCCCCTCCTCCTTCTCTGCCACCTCCACCTCTCAATTACGAAGTGTGAGCACGTCGCCAGCAGTAGGTAGCATGCGGCGCGGCAGCACAGCGGTGGGCAAGCTCAGCAAGCCGTGTTAAAACTAATCAGCTTGAGGTGCTGGCCTGCCCTGCCGCTAGCGTCTTGTCAGAGTGGGTGTTTAGTGCTGCTGGGGGGATCAGCACGGATAAGCGTACATGCCTGTCAACTCACAGCGCCAACATGCTTACCCTCATAAAGATGAACAAAGGCTGGATTTCCCCAGACTTCTCTTTTCCACCGGTGGAAAGCAGTAGATCCTAATGATTCTTTTCACTGCAACAGGAGAAAAATGAATCCTCTATCACCCCAAAAAAGGGGAGAATTAGCTTTGTGTATCCCTCTCGGATATTGCTCCTCCTCCTAAAAACACATGTCATCACGCTGAACTGCCAATTTCTATGAGGCCCAAAAGGCTTTGTTTAAAAGTTTTAAAAATTATTAAAGTTTTAAAATTTAAACTTAAACCAATTTTTTTTGGAGGGCTGCCTCCAGGCTCTGTTACAAATTAGGCAATAACGAGCTGTATCTTTTGAAAATGTTCATGGCTTTCACCTACCCTTGGTGTTCAGCAATTTTTCACGGGTACACTTGCACTCTTGGTACACCAAGTTTTCAAGCCATTGCAAATACTGTTAGCAAATAGAGATGAGCGAGCACCAAAATGCTCGGGTGCTCATTACTCGAGTCCAACTTTCCGCGATGCTCGAGGGTTCGTTTCGAGTAATGAACCCCATTGAAGTCAATGGGCGACTCGAGCATTTTTGTATATCGCCGATTCTCGCTAAGGTTTTCATTTGTGAAAATCTGGGAAATTCAAGAAAGTGATAGGAACGACACAGAAACGGATAGGGCAGGCGAGGGGCTACATGTTGGGCTGCATCTCAAGTTCCCAGGTCCCACTATTAAGCCACAATAGCGGCAAGAGTGGGCCCCCCTCCCCAACAATTTTTACTTCTGAAAAACCCTCATTAGCAAGGCATACCTTAGCTAAGCACCACACTACCTCCAACAAAGCACAATTACTGCCTCCATGACACTCCGCTGCCACTTCTCCTGGGTTACATGCTGCTCACCCCCCACCCCCACCCCCAGCACGACCCAGTGTCCACAGCGCACACCAAAGTGTCCCTGCGCAGCCTTCCGCTGCCCTCCTGCCACACACTGGCCTCAAAGCCACACCACCCTCATGTCTATTTATAAGTGCGTCTGCCATGAGGAGGAACCGGAGGCACACACTGAAGAGGGTTGGCAGGGCCAGGCAGCGACCCTCTTTAAAAGGGGCGGGGCGATAGCCCACAATGCTGTACAGAAGCAATGAGAACTCCAATCCTGTGCCACCTCTGTCAGGAGCTGCAAACGTGGGCATAGCAATGGGGAATCCATGTGCCACACAGTATTCATTCTGTCAAGGTGTCACATAGCTCAATCCACACTGCAAGGGGAAAGCCGTCAGCGCTCTGCCCCCTACCCAAGTCAGTCAGTGCTTTTGTGCCAGACAGGTCAAACACCGCAATGGGAACTCAGTTTGCACCAACAGCATAGGTGGGTCCTAGGAAACCCAAGACATAAACCAAAAATTGATCTGAGCGGCCAAACATAGCAGACTTGCCCCGCGCCCACGGCATAGGCCTCGGCCCACAGATTCAGCAATCTTAGGCTAGAAGCGGACTTTCACTGCACCCAGGACATAGGCCTCTGCACAAACCCCCAGCAATCGCGGGCCTACAGCGGACTCCAATGCTAGCGTAGCTGTGCACGTCTCAATAGCGCTGTATTGATCATGTAGTTTGTCCCAATGCAGTGCCCCGGATAGTAGAGCTAATGTCAGATTAAATACAGCTGGGCTTCGGCCCACACTGCATGCCCCAGTCAGACTGGGGTTCTTTATAAGTAGACACAGGCAGGTACAACTCCGTGTGGACCGACAGCATGGGTGGGTCCCAGGAAGCCACCGGCGTTACATAAATAAATCCCATTGCATTGCCCAGCACAGCTGAGGTAACGTCAGATTAAATGCAGGTGGGCTTTGGCTTTATTTCGTTGGTTTTCAGAATGTGGCCAGGATTGAGTGGGCCGTGGCGGGGGGGATGGTGGGGGGGGGGGGGCTCTCTTGTTGTGTCGTTAAGGGTGAAATTCTTGGACTGCCACCAGACGGACCAATGCAAAGGTATTTGCCAAGAATGTTTTCATTCTTGGAGGAGGAGGGGGATGTTTTTGAGGCACTACGTGTCCTCTCCATGTGACCGTGGTTATATGCACCTTAACAGTAACCGCGTTGGTGGGAATGTGGTGGTGACTGCGGACCTAGTAGCGCGGTTTTATTTAGTTGGTTTTCAGAATGTGGCCAGGATTAAGTGGGCCGTGGCGGGGGATGGTGGGGGGCTCTCTTGTTGTGTCGTTAAAGGTGAAATTCTTGGACTGTCACCAGACGGACCAATGCAAAGGTATTTGCCAAGAATGTTTTCATTCTTGGAGGAGGAGGGGGATATTTTTTAGGCACTACGTGTCCTCTCTGCGTGTCCGTGGTTATATGCACCTTAGCAGTAACCGTGTTGGTGGGAAATGGCCTCGCCGCCATCATGTCTTTGGGAAGCCTCCGTTTCCACACCCCAGTGACATAGCATTAGCAGCGGTATAGGCAGAGCCCAGAATTAGTAACATTTCAGCGGTACCATTAGGGGCAGGGCCCAGTAACATATCACTAGCAGCATTATAGGGGGAGCACAGTATTAGTTCCATTTCAGTAGTAGTAGCAGTCCAGACAGGCCCCAGTAACAATTCCGAAGCAGCAGTATAGGGGGAGCGCAGTCTTAGTTCCATTTCAGTAATAGTAGCACTCAAGACAGGCCCGAGTAACAATTCCGAAGCAGCAGTATAGGGGGAGCGCAGTCTTAGTTCCATTTCAGTAGTAGTAGCAGTCAAGACAGGCCACAGTAACATTCCCGTTGCAGCAGTTTAGGGAGATAACAGTCTCTTTCACATTTCAGTAGTTGCAGTATAGACAAGGCCCCAGTTACATTTATGTAGCAAAAGTGTAGGCCAACCCCACACACCTTGCTGTACCATGAGTGCAGGCGAAGCCCATAACAATTACAAGGATTACACTGTAGGCGAGGGCCCACAAAAATTGGTGTACCAACAGTACAAATGTACCTCAGAAAAATTGCCCATGCCCAACCAACAGGGCAGGTGAAACCCATTAATCGCTTTGGTTACTGTGGCATAATTTATAACTAGGCCTGGAGGCTGCCCAGTTAAAATAAAGATTGGTTCAGGTGCAAGTTTCAACGCTTTAATGAGAATTGAAACATATAAAAATTGTTTACAAAAGTAATATGACTGAGCCTTGTGGGCCTAAGAAAAATTGCCCGTTCGCCGTGATTACGTGAGATTTCAGGAGGAGGAGGATGAATATAATACACAGATTGATGAAGCTAAAAGGTCCCCATTTTTTATGGTGATAGAGAACGATGCTTCCATCCTCGGGTAGAGCCTACGTATTGTTTAGGTACCACTGCTGTCCGCTGGTGGAGAAGAGAAGTCTGGAGAAATCCAGGCTTTGTTCATCTTTATGAGTGTAAGCCTGTCGGCACTGTCAGTTGACAGGCGGGTACGCTTATCCGTGATGATTCCCCCAGCCGCACTAAACACCCTCTCTGACAAGACGCTAGCCGCAGGACAAGCAAGCACCTCCAGGGCATACAGCGCGAGTTCAGGCCACGTGTCCAGCTTCGACACCCAGTAGTTGTAGGGAGCAAAGGCATCACGGAGAACGGTCGTGCGATCGGCTATGTACTCCCTCACTATCTTTTTACAGTGCTCCCACCAACTCAGCCTTGACTGGGGAGCGGTGACACAGTCTTGCTGGGGAGCCATAAAGCTGTCAAAGGCCTTGGAGAGTGTTCCCCTGCCTGCTCTTCGGGTATGAGAGTGGAAAGGTTCTCCTTATACCGTGGGTCGAGCATTGTGTACACCCAGTAATCCGTAGTGGCCAGAATGCGTGTAATGCGAGGGTCACGAGAAAGGCATCCTAACATGAAGTCAGCCATGTGTGCCAGGGTACCTGTACGCAACACATGGCTGTCCTCACTAGGAAGATCACTTTCAGGATCCTCCTCCTCCTCCTCCTCCTCCTTAGGCCATACACACTGAAAGGATGACAGGCAAGCAGCATGGGAACCCTCTGCAGTGGGCCCAGCTGTCTCTTCCTCCTCAGGCTCCTCCCCCTCCTCCTCCTCCTTCACGTGCTGAGATATAGACATGAGGGTGCTCTGACTATCCAGCGACATACTGTCTTCCCCCGCCTCCGTTTCCGAGCGCATAGTGTCCGCCTTTATGCTTTGCAGGGAACTTCTCAAGAGGCATAGCAGGGGAATGATTGCAGCATCGCCGCTCATCATCTGGGTAAACTCCTCAAAGTTTCCAAGGACCTGGCAGATGTCTGCCAACCAGGCCCACTCTTCTGTAAAGAATTGAGGAGACTGACTCCCACTACGCCGCCCATGTTGGAGTTGGTATTCCACTATAGCTCTACACTGCTCATAGAGCCGGGCCAACATGTAGAGCGTAGAGTTCCACCGTGTGGGCACGTCGCACATCAGTCGGTGCACTGGCAGATTAAACCGATGTTGCAGGGTGCGCAGGGTGGCAGTGTCCATGTTGGACTTGCGGAAATGTGCGCTGACCCGGCGCACGTTTCCGAGCAGGTCTGACAAGCGTGAGTAGCTTTTCAGAAACTGCTGAACCACCAGATTAAAGACGTGGGCCAGGCATGGCACGTGCGTGAGGCTGCCGAGCTGCAGATCCGCCAACAGGTTACGGCCGTTGTCACACACGACCATGCCCGGTTGGAGGCTCAGTGGCGAAAGACAGCAGTCGGTCTGCTCTGTCAGACCCTGTAGCAGTTCGTGGGCCGTGTGCCTCTTCTCCCCTAAGCTGAGTAGTTTCAGCACGGCCTGCTGACGCTTGGCCACTGCTGTCCTGCCACGCAGCGCGACACCGACTGCAGGCGACGTGCTGCTGCTGACACATCTTGATTGCGAGACAGAGGTTGCGTAGGAGGAGGAGGAGGAGGGTGATTTAGTAGAGGAAGCATACACCCCCGCAGATACCAGCACCGAGCTGGGGTCCGCAATTCTGGCGGTGGGTAGGACGTGAGCGGTCCCAGGCTCTGACTCGGTCCCAGCCCCCACTAAATTCACCCAATGTGCCGTCAGGGAGATATAGTGGCCCTGCCCGCCTGTGCTTGTCCACGTGTCCATTGATAAGTGGACCTTGGCAGTAACCGCGTTGGTGGGGGCGCGTACAATGTTGCAGGAGACGTGGTCGTGCAGGGCTGGGACGGCACATCGGGAAAAGTAGTGGGGACTGGGAAACGAGTAGCGCGGGGCCGCCGCCGCCATCATGTTTTTGAAAGCCTCCGTTTCCACAAGCCTATACGGCAGCATCTCCAGGCTGATTAATTTGGCTATGTGCACGTTTAACGCTTGAGCGTGCGGGTGCGTGGCGGCGTACTTGCGCTTGCGCTCAAACAGTTGCGCTAGTGACGGCTGGACGCTGCGCTGAGAGACATTGCTGTATGAGGCCGAGGACAGCGGAGGTGAGCGTGTGCAGGCCGGGAGACGGTCGTGCCTGTGTCCTGAGATGGGGGTTGGATCTCAGTGGCAGGTTGGGGCACAGGGAAAGAGGCAGTGGTGCAAACCAGAGGCGGTGAACGGCCTTCGTCCCACCTTGTGGGGTGCTTGCCCATCATATGCCTGCGCATGCTGGTGGTGGTGAGGCTGGTGGTGGTGGCTCTCCGGCTGATCTTGGTGTGGCAAACTTTGCACACCAGTTCGTCGGTCGTCTGCACTCTCAGTGAAAAACTTCGAGCACCTCGGCCTCTGCAGGGTGGCATGGCGCAAGGGCGCGCTTTGGGAAACAGTTGGTGGATTATTCGGTCTGGCCCTGCCTCTACCCCGGGCCACCGCACTGCCTCTTCCAACCTGCCCTGCTGCTGCACTTGCCTCCCCCTCTGAAGACCTGTCCTCAGTAGGCTTAGCAAACCAGGTGGGGTCAGTCACCTCATCGTCCAGCTGCTCTTCCTCCGAATCCTCTGTGCGCTCCTCCTTCGGACTTACTGAAATTACTACTACCTCACTGATAGACAACTGTGTCTCATCGTCATCGTCCTCCTCACCAACTGAAAGCTCTTGAGACAGTTGCCGGAAGTCCCCAGCCTCATCCCTCGGACTCCGGGAACTTTCCAAAGGTTGGGCATCGGTCACGATAAACTCCTCTGGTGGGAGAGGAACCATTGCTGCCCAATCTCGGCTGGGGCCCGAGAACAATTCCTGCGAGTCTGCCTGCTCCTCAGAATGTGTCATTTTCATGGAGTGAGGAGGCTGAGAGAAAGGAGGAGCAGCAGCCAGAGGATTCAGAGTTGCAGCTGTGGACGGCGTAGAAGACTGTGTGGTCGATAGATTGCTGGATGCACTTTCTGCCATCCACGACAGGACCTGCTCACACTGCTCAGTTTCTAATAAAGGTCTACCGCGTGGACCTATTAATTGTGAGATGAATCTGGGGACCCCAGAATCTTGCCTCTCTCCTAATCCCCCAGCAGTCGGCTGTGATACACCTGGACCAGGAGCCTGCGTCTATGTCCTCTAGGCCTACCCCTATCCCTCAGCATGGTGTATTACGAGTAGAGCAGAAACAGAACGCTGTAATTAAATGTGCCGCTTATTGGCCTGTGGTTGGAGGCTGATTTCGCGTACCGAACGCACAGCAGAGCCAGGAAACAATTATGCGCAAGGCTGGGTATTAATCACAAACTACTCCCCCCAGCAGAGACGCAGTAAACTGAAGAGAGTGACAGGCAGGCCACATATAGTATTTTTTTTTACTTTTTGGCAAAAAGCCCGCTGCCTATAAAGCCTGTATACCTCTCTCCCTGCCTCACCAGTATTGCCCCTATACTCTGTAAAATGACTGCAGACTGAGGACGCTATGGTCCTCTATGGTCCTATGACGGCGATCATGTAACAGAGACAGCAGATCCAGGAAACAATTTTGCACAAGCCTGCTGTAACGCTTAGCTGCGTATTAATTAGGACTACTACCCCCAGCAGATAGATACTGTAAGCAACGTATAATATTATGTATACTGTTTCCCTCTGGCGGGATGACGGCGATCAATTTTTTGGAAAAAGCCCACTGCCTATATAGCCTGAATATCTCTTTCCCTGCCTCACCAGTACTGGACCTATACTCTGTACAATGACTGCAGACTGCGGACGCAATGCTCCGCACGGCCGATATACAGTACAAAAAAAAATAATTGTGCAACACTGCTAAAAGCACCCTCAACAGTACTGCACACGGTCAGATGTGGCCCTAAGAAGGACCGTTGGGGTTATTGAAGACGAATATAACACCTAACACTCTCCCTATAGCAGCTACAGCAAGACAGCACTTTCCCTGATCTCTGTCAGCATGCATCTGATCTCCCCAGCCACTCACTGCAGGGGGGTGGGATAGGGCTGGAATGTCACAGGAGGAAGTTGTAATGCCTTTCCTGTGTTTCTATTGGCCAGAAAAGCGTGCAAATTTCTCAGTGAACTATATGTAATTGAGTCGAGCACCGCGTGGTGCACGTCTCGAGTAACGAGCATCTTGAACACCCTAATACTCGAACGAGCATCAAGCTCGAACGAGTACGCTCGCTCATCTCTATTAACAAACTAATTTTTTGGGGCTTCGCCTATACTCTTGGTTACCAATTTTTTTCAGGTGCTTGCCTATTCTATTGGTACACCAATATTTCAGGGGTTCGCCTATACTTTTACTGCAGAAATGTTACAGGGGTCCGCCTATACTCTTGCTACAGAAATATTACTGGGGTCGGCCTATACTCTTGCTACAGAAATGTTACTGGGGTCCTACTATACACTTGCTACTGAGAGGTTTGCGGGGTTTGCCTACAGTCTTGCTACAGAAATGTTATAGTTGTCCGCCTATACTCTTGCTACTGAAATGTTTGAGGGGTTTGCCTACAGTCTTGCTACAGAAATGTTACTGGAGTCCGCCTATACACTTGCTACTGAAAGGTTTGAGGGGTTCGCCTATACACTTGCTACAGAAATGTTACAAGGTTTCACCAACAGTCTTGCTATAGAAATGCTACAGGGATCCGCCTATACTCTTGCTACTGAAAGGTTTGAGAGGTTCACCTATACACTAGCTGCTGAAATTTTACAGGGGTCCACCTATACTCTTGCTACAGAAATGTTACTAGGGGCCGCCTATACTCTTGCTACAGAATTGTTACTGGGGTCCGCCTATACACTTGCTATTGATAGATTTGAGGGGTTTGCCCACAGTCTTGTTACAGAAATGTTACTGGGGTCCGCCTATACACTCGCTACTGAAAGGTCTGGGGGGTTCGCCTAATACACATGCTACAGAAATGTTACAGGGGTTCACCTACAGTCTTGCTGCAGAAATGTTACTGGGGTCCGCCTATACTTTTGCTACTGAAAGGTTTGAGGGGTTTGCCTACAGTCTTGCTAGAGAAATGTTACAGGTGTCCGCCTATACTCTTGCTGCTGAAAGGTTTGAGGGGTTCACCTAAACCCTAGCTACAGAAATGTTACAGGGGTCTGCCTATACTCTTGCTACTGAAATGTTACTGGGGTCCGCCTATACATTTGCTACTAAAAGGTTGGATGGGTCCACATATACACTTGCTACTAAAAGGTTGGAGGGGTCCGCCTATACTCTTGCAACAAAAAAGTTTCAGGGGTCTGCCTATACTGTGGGTTCACAAAGGTTTCCCATAGTGGTGTTCAGCTGCCTGACACATACACAGAATGAAGTTTGTGGGGGGGACCCATGGATTTCACACAGCTATGTAACTCACGGCACCATGGGTCTCAGAAGGTGGAGGCTGGGACCAAGCCTGGCTCAGAGCCTGCTCACGTGCTTCCCACACAGAGTATTGCAGGTCCTACGTCGGTCATGGTTTCTCAGCCTTATTATGCCACCTCCTCCTCCTGCTTGAGGTCTGGGGATCAGCGCTGGGCAGCATGAATTTTCTCACGTGTTACCACAGTTATCTGAGAAACTGGTTTGGACCAAACAAAAGAAACGTTACTGAATTAATGAGATATTTACAGCTGTACTAGCATCCGAGTCCACTTTATGCCCACAATTGCTGCGGGTGTGGGAAGAGGCCGAGGTCCTGGGGGGGAATAATCAACTGCGCCAGGTTTGGACTGTGGAACCTCTTTGTGGTTCATCCAGTCTTTGCAGCGATGAAAGCAACCGCAACTAAGTAAATGAGATGTTCACTGCTGTACTAGCATCCGAATCTGCTTTATGCCCACAATTGCTGATGGTGTGGGCAGAGGCCGAGGTCCTGGGGGGGAAGAATCAACTGCGGCAGGTTTGGCCTGTGGAACTTCTTTGAGGTTCATCCAGTCTTTGCAGCAATGAAAGTACCCATAACTGATTTAATGAGACGTTCACAGCTGTACTAGCATTGGTGTCCGCTTTATGCCCACGATTGCTGAGGGTGTGGGCAGAGGCCGAGGTCCTTGGCAGGGTGAAACTCTGCCATGTTTGAGCACTTCATGTGTAATACCATTTGAGTTCCTTGGGCTCGCCTATGCTGTGGGTGCACAAAGACTTCCCATTGCGTTGTTTTACCTGTCTGGCACAAATACACTGACTGACTTGGGTAGGGTGCAGACAGCTTCCCCATTGCAGTGTTTTACCTATCTGGCACAAATGCACTGAAAGACTAGGGCAGAAATGTGGGCCGAGGCCGAGGTCCTTGACGGGTTGAAACTCTGCCATGTTTCGGCACTCTGATTTCTTTATGTGTAATACCATCTTTGAGTTCCTTGGGCTCGCTTATGCAGTGGGTGCACCAAGACTTCCTATTGCAGTTTTTTACCTGTCTGGCACAAATACACTGACTGACTTGGGTAGGGCGCAGACAGCTTTCCCATTGCAGTGTTTTACCAATCTGGCACAAATACACTGAAAGACTAGGGCAGAAATGTGGGCCAGGGCCGAGGTCCTTGGCGGGGTGAAACTCTGCCACATTTGGGCACTCTGATTTCTTTATGTGTAATACCTTGGGTGCACAAAGACTTCCCATTGCGCTGTTTTACCTGTCTGGCACAAATACACTGACTGACTTGGGTAGGGAGCAGATGGCTTTCCCATTGCGGTGTTCAGCTATCTGACACCTACACAGAATGAATTCTGTGGGGAAACATGGATTTCCCATTGCTATGTAACTCACAGCACCTTGGGTCACAGAAGGTGGAGGCTGGGACCGAGCCTGACCCTGGGCCTGCTCACGTGCTTCCCACACAGGGTATAACTGCATTGTGGAGATGTGTATAGGTGTTGGCACCTGAGTCCCCATTATGCCCACGTTTGCGGCTCCTGACAATTTTGTGACGGAGGTGGCACAGGATTGGAATGATGATCGTTTGTCAATTTATCATCAATTCTCAACAGCATTGTGGACTATCGCCCACACTTTCAAAGAGGATCGCTGCCTAGCCCTGCCAACCCTCTGCAGTGTGTGCCTCTGGTTCCTTTTTATCACAGAGGCACTTATAAATCGACATGAGGGTGGTGTGGCTCTGAAGCGAGCGTGTGGCATGAGGCCAGCTGAACGCTGCGCAGGGAAAATTTTGTGTGCTCTGTGTACACAGGGTCATGCGGGGGTTGGACAGCAATGCCAGCATGTAACCCAGGAGAAGAGGCAGCGGTGTCACCCGCAGGCAGTGATTGTCCTTGGTTGCAGGTAGTGTGGTGCTTAGCTAAGAGGTGCCAGCGCGTGTGCCTTGCTAATGAGGGTTTGTCCAAAGTAAATTAGTAGGGGGGTGACGCCAGGCTCTTGCCCCCATTTTGGCTTAATAGTTGGACCTGAGAGCCCTTAGATGCAGCCATGCATGTTGCCCTGCCATTCCCTATCCGTTTCTGTGGTGTTTCCATGACTTTCTGAGGTTTTGAGGTGTTTCACAAGTCATCACCTATGCGGATCATTGGTCCCATACAAGAATGCTTGAGTCCCCCATTGACTTCAATGGGGTTCGTTACTCGAAACGTGCTCTCGAGCATTACGATAAGTTTGTCTCGAGCAACGAGCACCCGAGCATTTTGGTGCTCGCTCATCTTTAATATCCTCATTCCCATTCCATTCCTCAAGATACAGGTTAAATACTTATTCATAGACACTGGAAAGATACTGATCCTACTAGTATTCAGGAATATTATAATGAGTTGAGCCTCATAAGCAGCTATGAAAAAACTAGATACATCTGAGAACAGAATCTGGATATATCTTGAGCTTTGAGCGATTGGCTATATTTTAAAAACCTCCAGTTCCAGCTGCCCAACAGTGCCTCATAAGCTCACAAACGACAAACCAATTCCTTTAATTTTATATGAACAGAAAGGGAAAAAAGTGTTATTTATCTACTCAGAGCATAGTTTATTCTTATCTATTATTGCATACCCTTGGGTACCATTTTGTATTCCGCAGAACCACATGGATCAGTCTAAGGAGCTATTTGAATATTCAGTGTCTCGAATGTCAATGGGGTAGTGCAAACAGCCAGAGGGAGAGGACCAAGACATTGAATGCAGTGATACCCAACAATTTTTCTCCTCCAAAGAGGAAGATGAGGGTGGGTCAGTACCTGCAGTCAGCCCTCAAGAGGCAATGTATATTCGGAGTGATGAGGAAACAGATGTGTGAGTTTCCAGTGCTCACTGTGTGTCCACTCAGGAGAAATGAGATAACAAACAAGAAGAGGAGATGCAAGAGGATGGAGTACCCAATCTAACATGGAGATGCAGGAAGAGTCATCATCAGGCCTCACAGGGGGAAGAAAAATAGGTGAATGTTGCAGAATAGTATCCTGCCAGGGTGTCACAGAAAAAAAGAGCTGTGCCGCCATATTGGTATGACCAGAATTACATTTGCAAATAGTCACAAAAGAAAATGACCAGATCTTATTCTTGGATCTCATATAAAAAATATGTTAAACTAGTCAAGGTATGAAAGTCACAGAAATCATATTTCGTATTATTTTATACAAATATGTTAAATTCTTTTTAGTTATTTCTAATTTGTAGCTGCGATTCCATAGATTATCAATTATGAAACAAACTTCAAATCAGCATATAACTATATCAAACTGATACCATATTTTGCCATAAAGATTTCCACATGTAGTTAAAGCTATTCAGGTTGTTGTTGAATTTAGCATATACTTTCTCGTACATATAATGGTCAGCTAGGGCGTCAATGAAATCATTGAAAGACCCATCTGTAGGGAATATTGACTAATCTCAGTGTAAATCTTCTTTCACACAAGCGCATATCGGCTGGCCGATATACGCTACGTTGGGAGTGAAAAATCTGGTGAACGGGCACACAAATCAAATGTTTGTGCACCCGTTCATATGGCCTGGTGAGGCCGGCGCAAATGCTGCAAGCTCACTAGGTGATTGGCCATTTCCCCTCTCTCCACATCATATGCTCAACTCTCGTTCCTCCCCGCTTGTTCTGTGCAATGGGAGGGGGTGAGATGAGGCGGAGCTAAGAAACCGGTCCACCCCGCCTCCTCCTATTGTTGGCTATGGACAAGGGGCGGGGAGAGGGTGGGTGCTTAATTCTGCCTATGTCCCTCCCCTTGTTCATAGCCAACAATAAGAAGAGGCGGGGCGAACCAGTGCTTATCTGTGCCCCCATCCAGCCCCATCTCATTGCACAGAACAAGCGGGGAGGAACGAGAGTTGAGCCCTCACGGGGGGAGGGGAACAGAGGCATTGACAACCGCATAAAAAACACAGCAATATCGCGTGAAGTGCGCAAGAAAAACGCAAGTTTGCCGGTGTCCTTAACCCCTTCACAACCAATGACGTACTGGTACGTCATGAGGCGTCGGGGTATGTATAAAGAGAGGTTGCGTGGCAACTTCTCTTCATACAGTGTGGGTGTCAGCTGTTTATAACAGCTGACACCCACGGGCAATAGCCGTGAGCGGCCGGTCGCGGCTATTAACCATTTAAATGCTGCTGTCAATCCCCTGAACAATATTCGGGGGTCCCGCACGGCTCCCCCCGTGGTGAGATCGAGGGAGCCGTGCAGGTGTCATGGCAGCCGGGGGCCTAATGACAGGCCCCAGGACTGCCTTAACAGACTGCCTATCAAGCCATCCCCATGGGTGGCTTGATAGACTGCCTGTCAAAAAGCAGTATGACGTAATCCTATAGAATTACGTCATACTGCAGGAGAGATCAAAGCATTGCATGTTAAAGACTTCAAAGTAATGTAAAAAAAATCAATAAAGTTTTTTTTAATTGAAAAAAAAAGTTGTAAAAGTTTAAATCACCCCTCTTTTGCCATATCTATTATTAAAAAATCTAAATAATAAATTAAAAATATGCATTTGGTATTGCCGCGTCTGTAAAAGTCCGAACTATCAAAGTAGTGCATTATTTTTCCCGCAAGGTGAATGTTGTCCGAAAAAAAAAAAAAAAGAACGCCAGAAATGCACTTTTTTAGTTACCCTGTTTCCCTGAAAAAAAAATGCAAAAAAAGCAATCAAAAGGTTGTATGTATTCCAAATTGGTACTATCAGAAACTACAGAACATCCCGCAAAAAAAGAAGAGTAGTATAGTAAAAAAAAAACCCATGCAAGTTTGGTATCGTAGTAATCATACCGACCCATAGAATAACGTTATCATGTCGCTTTTGTTGCCGTTTGTGCGCCGTAGAAACAAGACGCACTAAAAATGGCGAAATGTCGTTTTTTTTTTCATTTTACTCCACTTAGAATTTTTTTAAAGTTTTTCAGTACATTATATGGTACTTTAAATAGCAACATTGAAAAATACAACTCGTCCCCCAAAAAACAAGCCCTCATACAGCAACATCGATGGATAAATAAAGGACTTACGATTTTTTTAAAGGGGGGAGGAAAAAACGAAAATGGAAAAAGAAAAAGGGCCGCATCATTAAGATGTTAAACCTTATCTCGGTCACTTTTTTCTCAGTCACTTTTTCCCACTCACTCCTTTTTTCTTTTCTTCCTCTGAGTCTCCTTATTTCCCGCTTCCATTGTCTTTTTTCCTGCTCCCTCTAGATCTCATTTTTTCTGTCTTTTTTCCACTGCTCCCTGTCTTTTTTTCTCACACTCTCTTTCCTCTCTCTCTCTATGCCATCGTTCACAGTTTTTTTTCACACTCTGTTTATTTTTTTCCTGACAACTCACTCCCTCTCTTTATTTTTTGCTCACTCTATGTCTATTTTTCTCTACCCTCTCTCTTTCTTTTCCCCTTTATCAACTTTCTGCCGTTGCTTTTTCATTCTTTGTCTTTTTTCATTCCTGGTCTTTTTTCACTCTTATTTTGTTCTCTGCCTCCTTCTGTTCTCTCTCTTTGCTGATTTTTTCTGTTCTGTCTGTTTTTTCTTCTCTCTATCATTTCCAATCTTTTTTTCACTTCTCTATTTTTTTTATTTCTTTTTCATTCTCTCTTTTTCTCTCAAATGCTGTACAATTCCTGTAAGTTGATCACACTCCATTGTATAAGCCACACCCTGAAGGCCAACCTCAGTTCTGATATGACCAGAGAATCAATCTGTGAAATGTTCTCCTAGGTTGACATTTCCGGTTCTGGTTCTCCCCAATCTAATGAGTCACACAATATAACAGGTGATGGTAAATTGAACTGGGGATGAACTCCCTGGTGTACTTGAATCGTAATGGTACAGCATCCATAGATGAAGGAATATTCCCTTAAAATTAGTATATACATTGTTCCAGTGCTGGTGGTGGCTGTAATCCCTCTCAAACTATCTTTGAACTCCTTACAACATTACTGCGATTTCTTCACAGCCTCAGAAACTCCTGACCATCTTTGCTACACTACTGTGAGGCCCTGTGGTCTGTATCTTATCCTAGTTAATAAAGGTACAGTACATAATTTTTAAAGGGCATTCATATTTTTTTTTTATTTTTCATTCCTTAAAGGGGTTGTCCCGTGGCAGCAAGTGGGTCTATACACTTCTGTATGGCCATATTAATGCACTTTGTAATGTACATTGTGCATTAATTATGAGCCATACAGAAGTTATAAGAAGTTTTTCACTTACCTGCTCCGTTGCTAGCGTCCTCGTTTCCATGGAGCCCGCCTAATTTTCGGCGTCTAATGGCCAAATTAGACGCGCTTGCGCAGTCCGGGTCTTCTTCTTTTCTCAATGGGGCCGCTCGTGCAGGATGCCGACTCCGTGTAGCTCCGCCCCGTCACGTGCCGATTCCAGCCAATCAGGAGGCTGGAATCGGCAATGGACCGCACAGAAGCCCTGCGGTCCACCGAGGGAGAAGATCCCGGCGGCCATCTTCAGCAGGTAAGTAAGAAGTCACCGGAGCGCGGGGATTCAGGTAAGCGCTGTCCGGTGTTCTTTTTTAACCCCTGCATCGGGGTTGTCTCGCGCCGAACGGGGGGGGGGGGGGGGGGGGGTTGAAAAAAAAAAACCCGTTTCGGCGCGGGACAACCCCTTTAAGTAGCAAACCTCCTTGAATTTATAAGTCAGCTACTATGATCTTGGCTACTCTTTCTTTTCCATCTGAAACTCCCAGACTCTTTTTCCTCAGAGGGGGCTACTTGGGTTTATGCTGTTTGAAACTAGTCAGCTTCGCATACTGTGTGATGCTGTTACATAATCCCCATCACAGAGGTTGCCTAAATGGAGACATTTACACTGTTTTCACCGTTACTGATGATGATCACACAGCCCCTGTCACACAGTTATAATAACAGAGATGTTAATTGGTATGCTTTTAGGTATCCAATTACACACAAATCACACACACATTGGATGTGATTGAAAGTCATCTGTTAATTCAACTAATAAGCAGACGTATATATACAAAGACATTTAAAAAGAGGCTAGAACACACCTCACTTGTAATAATTATAATTTAGTAGAATTCATTTATTAAATGGTTATTAAAAGAACAAAAAGAACAGTGATGTCTTACTTAGAGGGAAGTAGAGATGAGCGAGCGTACTCGTCCGAGCTTGATACTCGTTCGAGTATTAGGGTGTTCGAGATGCTCGTTACTCGAAACGAGTACCACGCGATGTTCGAGTTACTTTCACTTTCATCTCTGAGACGTTAGCGCGCTTTTCTGGCCAATAGAAAGACAGGGAAGGCATTACAACTTCCCCCTGCGACGTTCAAGCCCTATACCACCCCCCTGCAGTGAGTGGCTGGCGAGATCAGGTGTCACCCGAGTATTAAAATCTGCCCGCCCGCGGCTCATCACAGATGCATTCTGACATAGTTCAGGGAAAGTGCTGTCTTGCTGGAGTTGCTATAGGGAGAGTGTTAGGAGTTATTTTAGGCTTCAAGAACCCCAACGGTCCTTCTTAGGCCATAGAAATCGCAGATCGCACCTATCTGCGATCTGCGATTCCTGTTCTCTTCTCTATATGCGCTCAATGGGGCCGGCCTCATCGAGAACATATAGAAGACAAATCATTCTTCTCTGCCACAGCTGTAACAGCTGTGGCAGAGAAGAACGATGTTTGCCCATTGAATTCAATGGAGCCGGCAATACAGCAGGTTCCACTGAAAGCAATGGGCTGCCGGCGTGCGCGAGATGAATTGTCGGGAAGGGCTTAAATATATAAGCCCTTCCCTGCAATTCATCCAGAAATGTGTTGAAATAAATATATATATATATATATATATATATATATATATATACTATTACTTACCTTGTCCCGGCAGACGGAGTTCAGCCGCGGTGGCCGGCAGTGGGTGTGAAGGGGGTGTGAGTCAGACTCAGCACTGAGCCAATCAGGGGGCAGGTCTGACTCACACCCCCTTCACACCCACTGTAGGCCGGCCGCGCTGAACTCCGTCTGCCGGGACAAGATAAGTATATACCGTATATACTGGCGTATAAGACGACTTTTGAACCCCGAAAAATCTGCTCTGAAGTCGGGGGTCGTCTTATACGCCGGTAATACAAAAAAAAAGAAAGTGTCAAAAAAAAAATTAATTACTCACCTCCCCCAGCGTTCTGCGGCGCTGCTGCAGGCTGTCGCTCCCTCCTGGTCCCTGGCAGAGCATTGCTTTCTGGATGCAGGGCTTGAAATCCCCGCCTCCAGAAAGCTACTGTGATTAGCTAACACACGCCGTCAGCCAATCACAGCCATTCAATGACATCATTGTCATTGGCTGTGATTGGCTGAAGGCACGTGTGTTTTCTGGAGGCGGGGATTTCAAGCCCTGCGTCCAGAAAGCAATGCTCTGCCGGGGAGCAGGAGGGAGCGACATCCTGCAGTAGCGCCACAGAACGCCGGGGGAAGTGAGTAATGATTTTAATTTTTTGCTCCGCTGTATTCCCGGCGTATAAGGTGACAGTTGGGGGGTCGTCTTATACCCCCGGCCCCTTATACGCCGGTATATACGGTATATATTTTTTTATTTTTACACATTTCTGGATGAATTGCAGGGAAGGGCTTCTATATTTAAGCCCTTCCCGACAATTCATCCCGCGCACGCCGGCAGCCCATTGCTTTCAGTGGAACCTGCTGTATTGCTGGCTCCATTGAATTCAATGGGCTAACATCGTTCTTCTCTGCCACAGCTGTTACAGCTATGGCAGAGGAGAACGATCTTTATGCTGACAGTGCGGGGGGGGGGCACTCTTGCCGCTATTGTGGCTTAATAGTGGGACCTGGGAACTTGAGATGCAGCCCAACATGTAGCCCCTCGCCTGCCCTATCCGTTGCTGTGTCGTTCCCATCACTTTCTTGAATTGCTCCGATTTTCACAAATGGAAACCTTAGCGAGCATCGGCGATATACAAAAATGCTCGGGTCGCCCATTGACTTCTATGGGGTTCGTTACTCGAAACGAACCCTCGAGCATCGCGAAAATTTCGTCCCGAGTAACGAGCACCTGAGCATTTTGGTGCTCGCTCATCTCTAGAGGGAAGTCTTCTTTCAGGCCGATTGGAACTATTTCTCTTGAGACTTCTATAAAATGGCCTTCTCTTGGGGAATTGGTGCTGATAGCACCAAGGTTGTGTAGTCTGGTTTTCTTGTCTCAATTGCTGAATGTATGAGACGTACTGACCAAGCAAGGTAGTACTAGATGTACATCTGCAAAGTTCTCGTAAAAGAAAATGTCAACAATATGATATGACAGGCTGAAGCATGCAAGATGGATACAAGAAACAAAATTGATACACATTTACTGCTCTAATAGAGATCACAGCTCACTCTCCTGACTGTATACTTATGGTCTCTACCTTTTTAAGCTGAATATAGAAGGCAATGATAATTTCTCTCAACAAGCAGAAATGGCACAGCTCTTAGCAAATGCTAAATGCACCATGAGATTGATTTGAAATTGAAAGTAAAATTTTTCAGCATCAAGACAGTACCTGATATGTATCAGACAGGAGGCTGTACTGTTTGGAAGTGGCTGCACTGTTTGAAAGACCTCCAGAGTGAAACAGGCTATTAGGTGAGATAAACTCCTTCCTGTGGATCTTGCCCTTGGGAAAAAAAAAATATGGGTAAGCACACCTAGCCAGCCCCAATACAAGAGTATATTATTACCCATCCCTCTCTAATAATTATTAATTCCTGTATTTTAAATTTATTTTACAACCTGCCCTCAATGACCGCTACCACTCCTGTGCCATTGAAGAAAGCTTTCACATGCCTTGTCTTCTGGCGATAACCTATATTGATCACTATCCCTTCTAGAATCCCGAATCCCACTACCCCTTCAAAAACCCTTCATGGTCTTTCCCACCAGAAAAGACTTCCTTACATCAACCTAACCTTTAAACATAAAGGGAACGTGTCACATTCCCACAGTACCATAAACTAAGTATTGATGCAATTGGTGGATGTGACAGGGAGCCGGGTGAGGTATTTTTTATACTCTCCAGCTCCCACAATCCAGTGGTGTCCCCCTCTGAAGTGCACACACCAGCTGAAAATCAGATTCCTTAAATGTCAATGCTGCCAATTTTTCACCAATCCCAGCCAAAGAAACACCTTGACTAAATGCATGACTCACAGAGTACCAAAACAAAGATTTTTTTTATCTCCAGAGCTGAGCCTATCCAAACTAATAATTCCAATTACAACCACATCCACAAATAACTCTCCCAAGTCATTCTACTCAAAGACCATCGGATAAGGATAATTTCCTTATTTAAACACGATTTCAAAGCCAAATAGGACACAGAATGTCCTCCATTTCTGCCATAGGCACCATCTCTTAGAACCTTCCCCCTGGAATTGAGAAAGTGAGCCTGCAAAAAGGTTATTGGCACCTGACAAATGCACAACCACAAGCTATAAATTCAAGACGAACCCCCACAAAACCAGGTGACAAAGCAATGCCACCATGGCCTTGGAATTCGCTGTCTGGCTGCTAAGATTATTACAAACAAAATAGGCTAAGAAATTCCCAAGCCTACTGCCACAATTCTCTGTCTCCATCATAATAGGAAAAAGTCCAAGCCGAGCTAAATTCAAAACCAAACGTTCCTCCGACAAAGCCACTGGCTATCTTTCCATACATCATTCCCCTGGAAAAAGACTCAGTACCCATGCACACCCACTTCATCAGTATAAAGTTCCAAATCCATGTTGGTAATATAAAGCCTTCTACAAACAGCAATCTACCATTGTAGCTATTCAGAAACTAGCCCCACACTTACAAGTCTCCATAATGCTTCACTAATGTGAACAAAATGTAAAGGTAACTGCACCCCCACCATGGACATCGCTAGACACCTGCAAATTACCCACACCCATGGACATAATCCTGCATGCAAAGTTTACAAACCAAGCAAAGACTGCACTTCCCTGAACCTCAGCTTTTTTGACTGGAGTACCTGTGCAACTGCCACTTACAGGTTGCTCAATGTGTCTTCTGGCAGATGGCGATTAATAAGCTCCATATCAATAATAATTCCTCACCCACACTAGACTGCGTCACACAAAGTATACGGCACTTTACATAACTTGTGATTGATGCTTTCATTCAACGAAATGCCCCTAAGATAGGAAAGCTGATGGATAAGCTTAAATATATTTGCTTCATTTTTGGAACTACCCTTAGGAGGGACACATGCAAACAAGAAAGCCGAGGGTGTTCAAAAGGCTTCATCATGCATCCCAAATCACCTCCTTCACTAATTTTTCTATTACTACCTCAGGATGAGCTAAAGCTGTCAGAGGTTGTGCATTTTCCTTGGGGGTGGAAGGTTCAAGCGTGGCTTATTAAACCTTTAGTTTTAACCAAGGCTGGATCTTTACTACCTTCAATGACATATCTCTCTTCTCTGATCAGTCTCCTCTATTTCCATCTTTTTTTGAAGTATCTGCCCAGGCTGTGAGCTCTCTAGCAACTTGAACATCCATCTTTATAATGGTTGTCGCACCTCAATTCACAATGTCCCTCGTTAAACTGCCAATAATACCCCTGACTTGCCACAGTTGATTGCTCAGTTGCTGACACTGAGACACCCTGAAGAGGGCTCCACCATCAAAGTCAAAGGTGCTAAATCAACTGCCTTTCTGTAACTGCCACTCACTGCCTGAGATAGTGAAGCCACCAACAATAGCGTCGCAACCTCCAAAGCTGCAAGCCCCAAGCACTAACAAAACTACATGCAAAAAGCTTGTGCATACCTCTAAGAAAAACTTGCATCCCCTCTAGACTAAACGTACCCTTAGTAGACTTGACAACAGGCAGAGATTAGTATGTGACTGACTTTGTAGATCTTGAAGCAGTACTCCTTTGTGTGAATGAAATAGAAACTTGTGATGAATCAAGTGAATTATACTATCTCAAAAATAGGAAAGATAGGAATTTTAAGGTACATTCTTGCTGTTATTTGTGTAAATGTCAGTTCTGTGAATCGTTGGACGTGTAAATACTTGCTGAATGTTGTTACTGTTGTGTTTTCTCTGTGAGAATGTCCTGTAGGAGAAATTAGTGTTCCATTTATGGGAAAATATTAGTGATACTGGTATTCACTGTGGAATCATACGTAGCGCTCTAGTGTTACAAACAGTCAAAGGTTGAAAGTTTTTCTTCTTTTTGCTGCTCCTGAGAACAGGAATTGCAGAGGGACGTGGTAGCGATTGAATGCATTTGTATGCAGGTGAGGAGAGTTGTAGTGCTTTCCCTGTCTGCTTTTATCAAGCACTGAGAGGGTCACCCAGCTCTTTCCTTCTGAGCTCACCTGAGGGGTTCATTAGTCATTACACCCCTATTTAAGCTAAAGTGATGCACTTTAATGCCTTTTAATTGATTTTTGTTTGTTCATCACACTCAGCCTTTTCTGTGTTGTGCCCGTTTCAAGCATATCTGTATGTCCTGGTGTAAATAGCCTGCATTCTACTGAGTTCTATGTTAATGATCCCAAGCTTATGTGTCTCTGTGGGTCTGCTGTTGGCCTTCTGAACTGGCATGGTCTCCAGTTCTGTCTATACATGTGTATTATCCTGCATCTGTCTGCTGTCAGTTCCTTCTGGTTCTGAGTTTCCTGCCCTGCAAGGTTAGTCAGACCCGAGGTTCCAGCGCAGGGTCGCTCTTATGAGGGCGATCACTCTGCTTATAGGTAGGAGTCTGCCATTCTCTATGTAGCCAAGAGTCAGTTCCCCTTTCCCTGCCTGCAGTCCATCTGTCTGAGCAATTGGCTACCAACCATTCAGGGACTGTCCTCAGCTTGGTTTGATTGGTCCAGTGGCTCCAGAATTTCCTGAAATCTGTAACAGCAGTAAACATTGTGTGTGGAGGATTATATGGTTATTAATATTTATATGAGTGAAACAGATTTGACTACATAGATGGATGAGAGTTAATGACCAGTGTTCAAGCTGTGATGAATGCAAAATGTGTGATGCAGATATTGACTGGGGATAAAACTTTCTCTTTCTCTATGCATAAGACTTTAATGACTGCTCAGGGTAGTATGTCAATTTCAGCCACATTTTTTTTACATTTCTATTCCTATGCCTTTGTATATATTAGTGCCAGTTTTCACTGAAACTGTGATTATATTCCTTCAGGATAAGTAGTGATAAACATTGCCTCCCCAGGCATTCCAGTACAGACTGGTTTGCAAAGCCCCATAGCATATTATGCAATACACCTTCACCTTGTTGCTTGTGTCGTGCTCTCTTGTGTTAGAAACGCTAATTGCAGATAAGAAAAAAATGAATAAATAAAAAGTTCTGAGATGAGCTTTCAATTTACATATGACAGTATTTAGCCCCATGATGTCTCAGTTAACACTTTTATAGATTTTTGCTCAGGCTTTGCTGCATAGAATGTCACTTTTACCTACAGTGTGCTCTACTCATGCTACTCAATGTGTCAGTGTTGCAACACCCTCAGTCCCGCTATCTTGCTGCCTCTGGAAAAGGAGGGAATAATCACCTGATATTTTGTTTTCCTTTCAGCTTGATACACATGCACTAGCTAATGGCCCAGGAGACAGTGGATTCAGTCATGTTGATCAGACTTTAAATAACCCTGATTTGCACTCTTTGTGGATGGATTGAGATATGGTCAAGAAGGCAGGTTCTATACACGTTATGTTATGCTCTCCTTACATAATGTGGTCAAAGCCAAAACTCTTCCATCTTGCATGTCAGCCCGAAAAGCCAAATTACAAGCTATGGAAGAAGCATGCAAGCATGCTCACGAGAACATTACTAATGTCTACACAGACTCACGCTATGCCTGTGGCACTGCTAATAACTATGAACCCATCTGGATAGCGAGGTCATTCTTGAAAGCAAATGAAAAAAAAAAACAGTAAAGGTGTACAGGCACTGATGGAAGCCCTCTTGCTGTCCGAGACTGGCCTGAAAATGTAACAAAAAGCCACTCCAAGGATAGCACAAAAGAGGCAACCGTAAATCACCTGGCTGATCAGGCTATGTAGACAGCCACACAGAAGAGTTGATCCTCCGGAGGTTGGGGTGGTACAGGTGCCTCCTCAGATGTCACGGCAGCTAAACACACATAGGGCTGCCTGATTTGTGCACAGAACAACTTGGGTAGGACTGTATAGGCTCCTATGCAGTGCATGCCTTGTTCTGACTACCTGTTCCAGCGTCTTCAAGTAGACTACTTCCAACTGCCAAGGGTGGGCAGGTATGAGTTCATTCTGGTCTGCCTAGACCTGTTTTCAGGGTACCCAGTCTGGCCTACCCACTCACAAACGCCACCACCAAAAACTGTATACAGGTACAGAGTACCAGAGACAACTGAGAGTGACCAATGTACTCCCTCCACAAGAGAAGTGATACAGAATGTAATGAAAGCATTGGGAGTAGAACAGGCCTTTTATGCTCCATACAATCCACAAAGCAGTGATAGAGAAGAGAGTTTAAATGGTACCTTAAAAACCACGATCCAGAAGACCATGGCAGAGCTCAATAGACCATGGACTGAGTGCCTCCCCCTGGTGCTCTTCTCCATAAGGTACACATCTGACAGAATAGGCCTCACTCCAGATGCAGCATGGTAGCTTGACAAACTGTGTTATTGCTCTCACAAAATGCCTAACTAATGTATATTTTCGAGTGTTTGCATACCCTCCAGATCCTGACAGCTTAGAAGGAACTCATTCTGTGAAACTAAGAGATCGGGTGGTTACTAAAAGACACCAGACTTGACGGTCCATAACAAGTCTTCCTGACCACCGCTACAGATGTTCAGCTGGAAGGGAAAATCCAATTGAATACATGCGTCTCATTGCAAGAGAATCTTTTTACCATGACAAACATATGCTTTCTCATAGGTTGTTCAATACGTGTTATTTTTCACAGCAATGGTTACATAACGAAGGCTCTGAAGAGTCTATTTAGACTCTTTAAAGAACTAGCAGCAAATTCCGGCATCTCCGACCCCTTTTGTTGACTGATGGACTTATACTTTCGGCAGATGGAGCCACCGGATTTCATCTTTTGCTAGAACTCCAGTTATTTTTCTTACTGATATTGCTATAATTGACTGCATTATTCCATGCCTTCAAGGATTTTTTCCCAAAGACTATTGACAAAGCTGTCCATTATGTATGATGATGCTTTGCCTTTGACTACTGACTCTGAAGCTGAATCTGCTTTCGATCAACCCTCTTTTCCTGCAGTTCCTTCTTATGATACTTTTTGTTTATGCATATTTTGGGAACATCGGTTGGGGGATCCGGGGTAGTTGTGTAGGAATACAGTCACTTGCCACTAGGGTATTTGTAAGTATCTGGCTAGACGTTTGCCTAGCTGCTCTAAAGAAACAAAGAGGAGGGACAGTTATAGGATTAATAAATATTTTTCTTAAATTAGCCTAGGCAAACACGGGAAAATCAGGGAATGTAATGTGATCTCCAGCCAAGGTAGTTGCAGGAGATGTTTTGGTAAAAAGTGTTTGGGGCATGTTTTTTTTGGAATGGATGGCAGGTTCGGCAGTGGGGCTGTTCATTCCAATCCCTCCACTCCAGGTGTTATTGTGTGGAGGCAAGCTCCTCAGGTGCAGATTCTGGATGATTAGCTGGTCCATAAAGTCTGCAAAGCTGCAGACAGTGGGAGGCCGGGTGCAGCTAAGTATGCTTCAGGTTGCTGGCCTCAAGAGATGCTTTATTCCTGACCAAAGTAAAAAGAAACTGGACTTTGTACAGATGTTCTGTGTTCGTGCGGCTGCAGCTAGCCGTAAACGTATAGTCAAGGAAGGACTCTGTTTAGTAAGCGCTGGAGAAGCAGGATTTTGCTTGTGCCGAAAGTTAAGGCTGTGTTTTGTTTATTTTTTTAAATACTTTTTAAGAGATGCAGGCCAAGTCCAAGTCACCAGGTATTTGGACTATACCTGGTGACTTGGTCTTTGACTGCCGTTCGCACTGCAATCCCGCTCTCTACCTGAGCTGACTCTCTCACAAATATATATATATATATATATATATATATATATATATATATATATATATATATTCTGTTATATTCGCCTTCATATTAAATAGCTAGCAGTTAAATGGTTAAATTGTTTAATATTGTACACTGATGTGTGTGTGTTGGATTCTGTACTGTAGTCCCCTATGCATGGTTCCCGGCACATGACACACAAGGGGGGTGGGGGGGGGGGGACTTCTTATTTATTACTGATTTCCTTTGTTCCAGGCACAATGAATATGGTATAAGTGTAGTTTGTTCTCATCCAGTTAAAGGTGACGTGTTTGGTAGATGCACACACCTGGAGCGTAAACATATGTTAATCATTAGTGTTATTACACACTAGGCCAATTATGAGTTGTTATGATATTGGGGAGCTTGCATGTAGTGGGTGTGTCATGTTCAACTATATATGTATTGTATTCCTTTGAATAAATCAGAAGGGTATTAAAGAGTGACTGATAACATGACTCAGCTCAAATACATTATCATGCATGAAGCTTTTCATTAGAACCAATTTGGAACAGACTAGTGAAATCTTCTGGAATATGATTTATTCCCATAACAGTAACAAAACAAAAATTAAATAAATATATAGCTAAAAAGTAAACTTTTAGAAAACAAGAGGTAGCGAACACGTTTGTAGAGTCAACATGGATCAGTCTGAAGAGCTATTTGTACATTCAGGGTCTTGGATGTCAACTGGGAAGTCCAAACGACCAAAGGGATAAAACCAAGAGATTTAAGTCAGTGATGCTCAACCATTTTTTTACTCCAAAGAGGAAGGTGAAGATGGGTCAGTTCATACAGTGAGAAGTACACTGACAGAACAGTGGTCATATGTAAAATCTGTGGCAAGCCTACTTCAGGGGCCAGCTGGAAAATACTCTTAGGCTTAACCCCGAGGAATGGGGGCCATCACCCTTAGGCACTTTGAGGCATATGAGTGCTTCTATGCTTGCAGAAGGACTATCGCATAGACCACATTTAAACAACTGATCATTCCTAGGTGGACACTGAACACCTTCCTTCAAGGCCAAAATGGCAAATCTCATTCCAGCAGTGCAGAGGGACTTCAAGATGCAATCAAGAGAGCCTGTTAAGCAGCATGGAAAAACATTCCCCCATGGCCATGAGGAAGCAACCGCAATGGTTTGCAGCTCTGCAGCAGCATCATCACCACTGGCAGAAGAAGTCTAAAAGAGGTGTGGCATTATTTTTTCAGCCCATTAGATACTGCAGCAACAGTGCAGGATAGAACTGTCAGTCACAGGCGGCACGTATCTATGATGGTCAATGAATATATTAGCTCCTATGTAGATGTACTCAGACATGGCAGTAGCCCCTTTGACTTCTGAGTGTCTAAGCTGGACAAGTGGCCAGAGCTTGCACAACATGCTTTAGAGGTGCTTGCCTGCCTTGCTGCCAGTCTGCTATCAGAAATTATGTTCACAGGGTGATATTTCTAAACATGAACTGGCATGGATTTCATCTGACTTCTGTAACCGCATGGCAGATAGCACTTATAATTTAGCAAACTGGCAAATTTTACTCACATATGACTGTTGCTGCTGGTGGTTGTAATGTGACTGCTGCTCTACTTCTCTTGCTTTAGCCACGTTTCCTTATCCTATCACCCTCCAAGTCAAAAATATTGAAATATAGAGATACAGCTTTTGCTTCTGCTGGTGGTGGAAATACAACTATTCTCCTTCTCCTTTTTCCACCATGTTTCCTCATCTTGCTTTCAAAACAAAAATGTTCTAAAGCACAAGAAAGAGCTATAGTTCTATAGCTGTTCATCGGAGCAAGCCCATGCTTGGCTATTCTGGTACAATTTGTCCTCTGCAAATTGCTTTTAAAACAAGCAGCAAACCTGCTGCTTTGCTGTCAGAAAAATACTGAGTGTATGATTATTTAGATGTTGTTCAACCATTCTAATTACAATTTTGAGTCTTTGACCAGAATATACTGAACTATCATTGTTCTGGACAGAGAACCAATCAAATGTGCATATCAAAAGAGTAGTCACCTTTGTGCTTCAGTAAATCTAATCTGCATATCAAGAAAGAGAAGTCAACATAATGGACTTTCGAGATATCTTATCTTGGGTAGAAAGTCTTGTTTTTTGATTTCCACTTCAAACAGAAATGTGCTAACACCTTTCTGTTTAGAAGACTGGAATGGGGATGTGTGGTCACCTGTATTAAAGGGGTTGTCCCGCGGCAGCAAGTGGGTCTATACACTTCTGTATGGCCATATTAATGCACTTTGTAATGTACATTGTGCATTAATTATGAGCCATACAGAAGTTATAAGAAGCTTTTCACTTACCTGCTCCGTTGCTAGCGTCCTCGTTTCCATGGAGCCGACTAATTTTCGCCGTCTAATGGCCAAATTAGCCGCGCTTGCGCAGTCCGGGTCTTCTTCTTTTCTGAATGGGGCTCCGTGTAGCTCCGCCCCGTCACGTGCCGATTCCAGCCAATCAGGAGGCTGGAATCGGCAATGGACCGCACAGAAGCCCTGCGGTCCACCGAGGGAGAGGATCCCGGCGGCCATCTTCAGCAGGTAAGTAAGAAGTCACCGGAGCGCGGGGATTCAGGTAAGCACTCTCCGGTGTTCTTTTTTAACCCCTGCATCGGGGTTGTCTCGCGCCGAACGGGGGGGGGGGGGGGTTGAAAAAAAACAAACCTGTTTCGGCGCGGGACAACCCCTTTAAGGCCCATTTACACGCAACAATTGTCGCTCAATTTGCTCAAAAGCTATAGTTTGAGCAATAATCATTGTGTAAATGCTTCGATCTTTCACTCTTTGCAAAGAAAGACATTAGTTTAGTAAAAATTTCCTGCACTCACAGAACCCATTTATCCAAAAAATAGCACAATATATGTACTCTCCAGTAAAGAAAACTTACTTTGGAGGAGGGGGTTATGATGTCCACTATTCGCCCACCTGTTTCCAATGTATCCGGTATATCCACCAAGGATTTTCCTTCAGCCAGGAGATATTTTCTCTTTTTTCTTTATTTTAATCGTTCGTTACAATCCACCAAACAATGGCACAATGACAACGTGTTTTGGTACTAAAAGTACCCTTATCAAGTCATAAAAACATATGAAATAGTGCGTGTATATAAAGGTTTACCTATTTAGTAACCCGGTGTTTCTCCTTCTGAGATGCGCGTCATTATGTTGCGTGGTTCACAGGGTTTCTGGAAACATCATGACGTCTCTACGTCATCCCGTTTCCAGCGGCATTACTCGAGCGCGTGCGTTTCATTATGATACGCAACATCAAATCACATGACAATACGTCACCCCGCAATCTCCAACACGTGACCACGTCATCTCGCAAGATGCGGATATGTTCTCTATACCTATTTATGATACCTTTTAAAATCATATTGCACAAGTTGTTTAAATAATACATACACAGCGGAATGCCAATACTAATATAGTTATTGCTAAAAAAGCCCCTTCTTTTGCAATTTCAACTGGATATAATATCTTTACTAGAGATGAGCGAACGTACTCGTCCGAGCTTGATACTCGGGCGAATATTAGCGTGTTCGGGATTCGCGGTACTCGTAACGAGTACCACGCGATGTTCTGGTTACTTTCAGTTTCCTCTCTGAGACGTTAGCGCGCTTTTCTGGCCAATTGAAAGACAGGGAAGGCATTACAACTTCCCCCTGTGACGTTCAAGCCCTATACCACCCCCCTGCAGTGAGTGGCTGGGAAGATCAGATGTCACCCGAGTATATAAATCGTCCCCTCCCGCGGCTCGGCTCAGATGCCTTGTGAGTTAGCTGAGGGACAGTGGTATCGTGCTGGAGCTGCTGTAGGGAGAGCGTTAGGAGTTAGTGCAGGCTTCAAGAACCCCAACGGTCCTTCTCAGGGCCACATCTAATAGTGTGCAGTACTGTGTTAGCACTGTATTTTAAATTTTTTTTCAAAATTGGATCTGCAGAGCATTGCGCCCTGCAATAGGGACAGAAGTGGTGGTTAGGCAGGGAGAGTGTTAGCAGTGAGTGTAGGCTTCAAGAACCCCAACGGTCCTTTCTAGGGCCACATCTATCCGTGTGCAGTACTGTCCAGGCTGCTGTTAGCAGTGTTGCATTTTTTTTTTTTCTCAAAACCGGCTGTGCAGACCATTGCACCCGGCATTAATACTACAGGGATAGAATTGTGTAGGCAGGGCCAGAAGACATACATTATTCATTGAATAGACGCAGTGTGGCTTTTCCTTTGAAAAACAAGGGAAAAAATTCTATTTCGCCTGCCTCTGACAGTCCTCAGGGCTCTGGGTACGTGTGTGCTGCGTGCAGAACGTTAAAAAAAATCAGACGCAGCCAGCTACGTTTTACTGCAGGCTTGCGCCAATTTTTTTCCTGCATGGGAAATCCCTGATCTGCTGTAGCCAATAACTTTGCATCACTGCAGTTCTGTGACACATTTGCAGGGCCACAACACAGTTATTAAACTTAGTAGTATTCATTGAATACACACAGTGTGGCTTGTCCTTTGAAAAACAAGGGAAAAAATTCTATTTTGGCTGCAGGCTTGCGCCAATTTTTTTCCTGCATGGGAAATCCCTGATCTGCTGTAGCGAATAACTTTGCATCACTGCAGTTCTGTGACACATTTGCAGGGCCACAACACAGTTATTAAACTTAGTAGTATTCATTGAATACACGCAGTGTGGCTTGTCCTTTGAAAAACAAGGGAACAAATTCTATTTTGGCTGCAGGCTTGCGCCAATTTTTTTCCTGCATGGGAAAAGTAACCGCTGTGCTGCACTTCATATAACTGCATTTCTGTGCAACACATATCTTATCTGATTGAATATAGTCAGTGGGCCTTTTCTTTTTAAAAAAAGGGAAACATTCTATGTGCCCTGCCTCTGTCAGTCCTCAGCGTTCTGTGTACGTGTGTGGTGGGTGGAGATAGTAAACAAATCATACGCAGCCAGCTACGTTTAACAGCAGGCTTGCGCCAATTTATTTCCTGCCTGGGAAATCAAATCACTGGTAATACACCATGCTGAGGGGTAGGGGTAGGCCTATAGGACGTGGACGTGGGCGAGGACGCGGAGGCCCAAATCAGGGTGTGGGCACAGGCCGAGCCAGTGCCGTGGCCAGGGGTAGAGGCAGGGCCAGACCGAATAATCCACCAACTGTTTCCCAAAGCGCCCCCTCGCGCCATGCCACCCTGCACAGGTCAAGGTGCTCTACGGTGTGGCAGTTTTTCACAGAGACGCCTGACGACCGACGAACAGTGGTGTGCAACCTTTGTCGCGCCAAGATCAGCTGGGGAGGCACCACCAACAGCATGCGCAGGCATATGATGGCCAAGCACCCCACAAGGTGGGACGATGCCCGTTCACCGCCTCCGGTTTGCACCACTGCCTCTCCCCCTGTGCCCCAACCTGCCACTGAGATCCAACCCCCCTCTGAGGACACAGGCACTACCGTCTCCTGGCCTGCACCCACACCCTCACCTCCGCTGTCCTCGGCCCCATCCAGCAATGTCTCTCAGCGCAGCGTCCAGATGTCGCTAGCACCTCAGTTTGAGCGCAAGCGCAAGTACGACGCCACGCACCCGCACGCTCAAGCGTTAAACGTGCACATTGCAAAATTGATCAGCCTAGAGATGCTGCCGTATAGGCTTGTGGAAACGGAGGCTTTCAAAAGCATGATGGCGGCGGCGGCCCCGCGCTACTCGGTTCCCAGTCGCCACTACTTTTCCCGATGTGCCGTCCCAGGCCTGCACGACCACGTCTCCCGCAACATTGTACGCGCCCTCACCAACGCGGTTATGCCAAGGTCCACTTAACAACAGACACGTGGACAAGCACAGGCGGGCAGGGCCACTATATCTCCCTGACGGCACATTGGGTGAATTTAGTGGAGGCTGGGACAGAGTCAGAGCCTGGGACCGCTCACGTCCTACCCACCCCCCGAATTGCGTGCCCCAGCTCGGTGGTGGTATCTGCGGGGGTGTATGCTTCCTTCACTAAACCACCCTCCTCCTCCTCCTACGCAACCTCTGTCTCGCAATCAAGATGTGTCAGCAGCAGCACGTCGCCAGCAGTCGGTGTCACGCGGCGTGGCAGCACAGCGGTGGGCAAGCGTCAGCAGGCCGTGCTGAAACTACTCAGCTTAGGAGAGAAGAGGCACACGGCCCATGAACTGCTGCAGGGTCTGACAGAGCAGACCGACCGCTGGCTTGCGCCGCTGAGCCTCCAACCGGGCATGGTCGTGTGTGACAATGGCCGTAAGCTGGTGGCGGCTCTGCAGCTCGGCAGCCTCACGCACGTGCCATGCCTGGCCCATGTGTTTAATTTGGTGGTTCAGCGCTTTCTGAAAAGCTACCCCCACTTGTCATACCTGCTTGGAAAGGTGCGCCGGATCTGCACACATTTCCGCAAATCACACACGGACGCTGCCACCCTGCGGACCCTGCAACATCGGTTTAATCTGCCAGTGCACCGACTGCTGTGCGACGTGCCCACACAGTGGAACTCTACGCTCCACATGTTGGCCAGACTCTATGAGCAGCGTAGAGCTATAGTGAAATACCAACTCCAACTTGTGCGGCGCAGTGGGAGTCAGCCTCCTCAATTATTTACAGAAGAGTGGGCCTGGTTGGCAGCCATCTGCCAGGTCCTTGGAAAATTTGAGGAGTCTACCCAGGTGGTGAGCGGCGATGCTGCAATCATTAGCGTCACCATTCCTCTGCTATGCATCTTGAGAAGTTCCCTGCAAAGCATAAAGGCAGACGCTTTGCGCTCGGAAACAGAGCCGGGGGAAGACAGTATGTCGCTGGATAGTCAGAGCACCCTCCTGTCTATATCTCAGCGCGTTCAGGAGGAGGAGGAGGAACATGAGGAGGAGGGGGAAGAGACAGCTTGGCCCACTGCTGACGGTACCCATGCTGCTTGCCTGTCATCCTTTCAGCGTGTATGGCCTGAGGAGGAGGAAGAGGAGGATCCTGAAAGTGATCTTCCTAGTGAAGACAGCCATGTGTTGCGTACAGGTACCCTGGCACACATGGCTGACTTCATGTTAGGATGCCTTTCTCGTGACCCTCGCGTTACACGCATTCTGGCCACTACGGATTACTGGGTGTACACACTGCTCGATCCACGGTATAAGGAGAGCCTTTGCACTCTCATTCCCGAAGAAGAAAGGGGTTCGAGAATGATGCTATACCACAGGGCGCTGGTGGACAAACTGATGGTAAACTTCCCATCCGACAGCGCTAGTGGCAGAAGGCGCAGTTCCGAGGGCCAGGTAGCAGGGGATTCTCAGAGATCAGGCAGCATGTACAGCGCAGGCAGGGGAACATTCTCCAAGGCCTTTGCCAGCTTTATGGCTCCCCAGCAAGACTGTGTCACCGCTCCCCAGTCAAGGCTGAGTCGGCGGGAGCACTGTAAAAGGATGGTGAGGGAGTACGTAGCCGATCGCACGACCGTCCTCCGTGACGCCTCTGCCACCTACAACTACTGGGTGTCGAAGCTGGACACGTGGCCTGAACTCGAGCTGTATGCCCTGGAGGTGCTTGCTTGTCCTGCGGCTAGCGTCTTGTCAGAGAGTGTGTTTAGTGTGGCTGGGGGAATCATCACGGATAAGCGTACCCACCTGTCAACCGACAGTGCTGACAGGCTTACACTCATCAAGATGAACAAAGCCTGGATTTCCCCAGACTTCTCTTCTCCACCAGCGGACAGCAGCGATACCTAAGCAATACGTAGGCTGCACCCGCGGATGGAAGCATCGTTCTCTCTCACCATCCAAAACGGGGACATTTCTGCTTCATTAATCTGTGTATAATATTCCTCCTCCTCCTCCTCCTGCTCCTCCTCCTGAAACCTCACGTAATGACGCCGAACGGGCAATTTTTCTAAGGGCCACAAGGCTCACTCATATAATTTTTCTAAACAATTTTTATACGTTTCAATGCTCTTAAAAGCGTTGAAACTTTAACTTGAACCAATTTTTCGTTAAACTGGGCTGCCTCCAGGCCTAGTTACCACTTAAGCCACATTAACCAAAGCGATTAATGGGTTTCACCTGCCCTCTTGGTTGGCCATGGCCAATTTTTTGGATGTACATTAGTACTGTTGATACAGCAATGTTTGTGGGCCCTCGCACTACAGTGTAATCACATGAATTTTTAGCCCACCTGCATTACAACTGACGTTACATCCGCTGTGTTGGGCAATGCAATGGGATATATTTATGTACCGCCGGTGGCTTCCTGGCACCCACCCATGCTGTGGGTCCACAGAGAATTATAAATGCATCTGTTTCCACATCTAAAGAACCCCAGTCAGACTGGGGCATGCAGTGTGGGCCGAAGCCCACCTGCATTAAGCACGACATTACTACCTCAGCTGTGTTGGGCAATGCAATGGGATATTTTTATGTACCGCCGGTGGCTTCCTGGCACCCACCCATGCTGTCGGTCCACAGGGACTTCACAATAGGGAGTTGTACCTGCCTGTGTCTATGAATTAATAACCGCGGTCTGACTGGGGCATGCAGACACCTTGACAGAATGAATAGTGTGTGGCACATAGGTTCCCCATTGCTATGCCCACGTGTGCAGCTCCTGATGGCGGTGGCACAGGATTCTATTTCTCATTGCTTCTGTACAGCATTGTGGGCTATCGCCCCGTCCCTTTTAAAGAGGGTCGCTGCCTAGCCGTGCCAACCCTCTGCAGTGTGTGCCTGCGGTTCCTCGTCATGGCAGACGCACTTATAAATAGACATGAGGGTGGTGTGGCATGAGGGCAGCTGAAGGCTGTGCAGGGACACTTTGGTGTGCGCTGTGGGGGGGGGGGGGTTGGGCAGCATGTAACCCAGGAGAAGTGGCAGCGGAGTGTCATGCAGGCAGTGATTGTGCTTTGTTGGAGGTAGTGTGGTGCTTAGCTAAGGTATCCATTGCTAATGAGGGCTTTTCAGAAGTAAAAGTTGTTGGGAGGGGGGGGGCACTCTTGCCGGTATTGTGGCTTAATAGTGGGACCTGTGAACTTGAGATGCAGCCCAACATGTAGCCCCTCGCCTGCCCTATCCGTTGCTGTGTCGTTCCCATCACTTTCTTGAATTGCCCAGATTTTCACAAATGAAAACCTTAGCGAGCATCGGCGATATACAAAAATGCTCGGGTCGCCCATTGACTTCAATGGGGTTCGTTACTCGAAACGAACCCTCGAGCATCGCGATAATTTCGTCCCGAGTAACGAGCACCCGAGCATTTTGGTGCTCGCTCATCTCTAATCATTACCATGTAAAAATATTACCATATTAAATTTTCTCTAAAATTTCATTTAAACCCCCTGGTTTTAAAGTTCCCCATCTAAATATCCAATACATTTCCCTATTTTTTAACACTGAAAATAACCCTGATTGTATACTCTCTAGTGGTGTAATTCCTAATAATGTAAAATCTTTATTAGGATGTTTTAAAAAATGTTTTGACACACTATAATTTAAAAACCCATTTTTTTATATTCGTCCAATGTTTATTTAACCTGGTTCTCAACTCTTTGGCTGAATGATGTTTTTTTACGTGAGCATAAAATCCATCATTCAGCCAGAGAGAAACTAACACAGACTGCATGTTGCATTGCAGATCTTGGTGCTGTATTTTCCATGGGGAGTCTTTTGAGCAATTATCCTTGCGTGTAAATGGACTTAGAATAGAATAAGAGGGCCTATAATGGGAAGTTTGGGGAATACAGAATGAGGATCTGTCATATCTGTGGAACTCCTAGAAGTTAAGGCAACCTTTGGTGCCCATCCGTCTACTGGAGAAGATACTGTTTGGCTTCCCCGGTTTGCTGGTTCAGAGTTCACTCCCAGTGTTGTTCCAGGTAAGAAGTAAGCTGCAAACGTTATGCTTTGTATGTAAATATTTTAATTTGTATATAGATATAATAATTTACAAACGTAGGACAATTATTCACCACTATGCTTGATCATCACTTATTCGGAGTAAATTATTATTGTTAAACCTTCCATATTGTCTTACTATCTTTAAAGCATAATCTGAACTCAAAACTTGTTCCTTGCAGCAATACACTTGCATAGCAATATTTTTGGTAGCTTACGTCTGCTTTTGGTAGCAGACGTGTTGTTGTGCTTGAGTGTTGTTTTCAACTGGCAAAATTTGTTCTTGTAAAATTTATGACATTGCTTTTAAAACAAGCAGCGAAACTGCTGTTTTCCTTAAAGGGGTTGTCCCGCGCCAAAATCAAAAATTTTTTTCAACAGACCCCCACATTGTGCAGTTAAAAAGAATCCATTTGTTGTTTTTTTTTTCTTAAAAATTCGCTTACCTGCATCCCCGTTCTGCAGCTTTGAAGATTCTTCTTGTCTTCTTTCAAAGATGACGCCGCTGGTCTTCTCCCACGGTGCACCGTGGGTCTTCTCCCATGGTGCACCGTGGATTTTCTTCTCCAGTCTTGCGTTCCACTGCCGATTACAGCCACTTCATTGGCTGATCGGCACCACGTGATGGAGGCGGAGCTACGATGACGCGGAGAAGAGGGAGGAGCCAGGACGCAGCTCATGAGCCCGGAGGGAGACAGAAGAGGAATCCTTCAGTGCGCAAGCCCGACTGTTCGTGCGACCAGAGAAGAGGCTTCATCGTCGCCATGGAGATGGGGACGCCAGCGCCAGAGGGGGTAAGTGTATAACTTCTGTATGGCCAATATTTAATGCACGATGTATATTACAAAGCGCATTAATATGGCCATACAGAAGTGCATAACCCCACTTGCTGTCGCGGGACAACCCCTTTAATGCAATTTTTGATTTAGAAGACCCTATGTAGGCCTACTTTTGTTTTCGGTGACAACGCTGTACTGACCAATGTTTCCTAGATGTGTTGCTATATTTACATGCAATTTGGTGGTCTTTGGCTGCATAGGAGACCTTCTGGAGGGCAATTTAGTGAACCCAATTTTGACTGTTATTGACTTTAATAAGAGTCGGAATCTGTCATCCTGAATGATTTCTACAGCTTTACAAGTGCATAAAAATACTGAAAAATGAGAAACTACAACAAAATGATAAAATTCTATAAATTAAAATAGAATATAATTTTTATTAAGTTAAGGTATACAAAATTCAGCCTTCATAGTTCTGATGAATTCACAACTGAAATTTAAAATCTGCATTTGTCAGTGGTGTGGGAGATGACAGAAAAATTCTTTATTTTGTTTGTATATTTTCATATATTCAGCTTTATAAGCCTCAAGTGAGTGTGAGCGAAACTATATTCTTCTATAATTAGGTTTGTATTTCAGTCTAAATCTCCTTATGTTAGCAAGCATTTCCTATACACAAGGGGAGACTGTAGTACTCCCGAGTTTGGTACGCCAGCACTTTCTGTGTATATTAGTGTTAAGACCAGGTTTAATATGATGTATAGTATGTGTGAAAGGTCATAATGTTATTGTTCATATTTCTCCACTAAATTGTTTTCTGACATGATTTTTCAGCCCCTGGTGAGTATAGGTTACCTAGTAACAGTCAGAGGAGTAGTTAGGCAGGTGCAGTGGGCCTATGATTGGTGGACACCCTTGATAGGCTGAGATAGTGTAACAGTACCAAAGGAGAAAGTGGGCGGAGTTAAGAGGGTCTTCCAAGTAGAGAGCTAACCTTCAGCTTGAGAGGGGCCTGAGAGGAATAAGGAGAAAGCCAGTGAGGTGGGAAGGAGAACATCAAAAGTGTGAGTACTAAAGAGCAAAAATTGTTAGTAAAGACAGAAGAAGAAAGAGACAGAAGAGGAGAGCAGAAGGAGATCTAAGTTAGCCCAACAATAACACAACACAAGCAAGGAAAACTAAATTGGCTAGTCATAGGCACAGCCAGGAAGTAAACCTGGAAGGAAAAGCACAGATGATAAATGTAGTTCCCTTTACCAAGCGCCTGAGAATCTGTGACAAGTAGTTAACCTGTTAGTGCCAAGTCTGTTTGTGCCTTAATGACCAAGCCAAATTTTTGAAATCTAACATGTCTCACTTTAACATAGAGTAACTCTGTAAAGGTTTTGCATATCCAAGTGATTTTGACATATTTGTTTTGCTTCATATTATACTCCATTTCAGTGGTAAAAATAGACCATAGATATATATTTGCATCTGCTTACTTTATTCTGAAGCACATTTGAGCAACTTTATTTTTTAACCATATAGGAGATGTGCAAATTTAACATTCATTATTAACATTTTGAGGAACATTTTGTTTTCCTATACCAAGCCAAGATTGCATAGGTTCATAGGTATCAGAATGATAGATACCCCCATAAGTAATTAAAAAAAAAAAAAAATCAATGTATTCACTGAGGGGTGTCTTGAGTATTTTGACCCCACAGTGTTTTTTAAGTTAATGCAATTTAAAGGAGAAAAACATAAAATTTCATATTTTTGTAAATATGTAATTTTAAAGACAGTTTTTTTCCTTTAGTGAACATGAAAATAAGGATTGACAACCCAAATGGATACACCTATTGGTTCTGTATTTAGAAACATACACATGTGGCCCTAATATTATGTCTCTATGCACAATGGGGCCCAGAATCAAAAGGAACAGCCGGTGGCTTTCTGTATAGAAATTTTGCTTAAAGATGTTTAAGGCCCTGTAGCACACTAGTAGAGCTCTTCAACTGCCAAAACAAAATAGAACCCTCACAAATGACCCCATTTTGAAAACTAGACCCCTTAACAAATTCATCTTGGGGTGTATTGAATATTTTGATCCAACAGCTTTTGAATGAATTTTAGCAAGGCAAAAAGAAAAATTATGATTTTCATTTTTTGGCAATTGTGTCATTTTTTGTACAGCACACAAATGAATGAAGACTTGCCCCCCCAAAAATGGATACCCCTGTTTGTCCTGTGTTGGACACATGGCTAGGCCTATAATTAGAGATGAGCGAACACCAAAATGTTCGGGTGTTCGTTATTCGGAACGAACTTCCCGTGATGCTCGAGGGTTCGTTTCGAACAACGAACCCCATTGAAGTCAATGGGCGACCAGAACATTTTTGTATTTCGCCGATGCTCGCTAAGGTTTTCATGTGTGAAAATCTGGGCAATTCAGGAAAGTGATGGGAATGACACAGTGACGGATAGGGCAGGCGAGGGGCTACGTGTTGGGCTGCATCTCAAGTTCACAGGTCCCACTATTAAGCCACAATACCGGCAAGAGTGGGCCCCCCCCCCCCCCCCAACAACTTTTACTTCTGAAAAGCCCTCATTAGCATGGCATACCTTTGCTAAGCACCACACTACCTCCAACAAAGCACAATCACTGCCTGCATGACACTCCACTGACACTTCTCCTGGGTTACATGCTGCCCAACCGCCCCCCCTCCCCCCCACAGCGCACACCAAAGTGTCCCTGGGCAGCCTTCAGCTGCCCTCATGCCACACCACGCTCATGTCTATTTAGAATTGCGTCTGCCATGACGAGGGACCGCAGGCACACACTGCAGAGGTTGGCACGGCTAGGCAGCGACCCTCTTTAAAAGTGGCGGAGCGATAGCCCACAATGCTGTACAGAAGCAATGAGAAATAGAATCCTGTGCCACCGCCATCAGGAGCTGCACACGTGGGCATAGCAATGGGGAACCTATGTGCCACACACTATTCATTCTGTCAAGGTGTCTGCATGCCCCAGTCAGACCGGGCTTTTTAATTCATAGACACAGGCAGGTACAACTCCCTATTGTGAAGTCCCTGTCGACCCACAGCATGGGTGGCTCCCTGGAACCCACCGGCGGTACACAGAAATATCCCATTGCATTGCCCAACACAGCTGAGGTAGTAATGTCGTGCTTAATGCAGGTGGGCTTCGGCCCACACTGCATGCCCCAGTCTGACTGGGGTTCTTTATAAGTGTACAGATGTAGTAAAAACTCCGTGTGCACCTACAGCATGGGTGGGTGCCAGGAAGCCACCGGCGGTACATAGAAATATCCCATTGCATTGCCCAACACAGCTGAGGTAGTAATGTTGTGCTTAACCCTTTCCAATCCAATTTGTATATGGTTTTCCTAGGGGGCTTACTCTTTTTCTGCTGTTATACAACGGCGCTATATGCTGGCTAAAGCCAGTACTGCATGAGCTGACACGTAGGATAGGCTCCGACAGCAGAGAGGCTGGCAATATACAGTAAGAGAACCCCGACGGACGTCTACCAACAACGGAGCTGTACAGCCTTAAACCCTAATGTCTTCACAGGTCACACAGTGGACTGGAAAGGGTTAATGCAGGTGGGTTTCGGCCCACACTGCATGCCCCAGTCAGACTGGGGTTCTTTACAAGTGGACACATGTAGGTTAAACTCCCTGTGGACCCACTGCCTGGGTGGGTGCCAGGAAGCCACCGGCGGTACATAGAAATATCCCATTGCATTGCCCAACACAGCTGAGGTAGTAATGTCGTGCGTAATACAGGTGGGCTTCGGCCCACACTGCATGCCCCAGTCAGACGGGTTCTTTAGAAGTGTACAGATGTATTAAAAACTCAGTGTGCACCTACAGCATGGGTGGCTCCCTGGAACCCACCGGCGGTACACAAAAATATCCCATTGCATTGCCCAACACAGCTGAGGTAGTAATGTCGTGCTTAATGCAGGTGGGCTTCGGCCCACACTGCATGCCCCAGTCAGACTGGGGTTCTTTACAAGTGGACACATGTAGGTTAAACTCCCTGTGGACCCACTGCCTGGGTGGGTGCCAGGAAGCCACCGGCGGTACATAGAAATATCCCATTGCATTGCCCAACACAGCTGAGGTAGTAATGTCGTGCGTAATACAGGTGGGCTTCGGCCCACACTGCATGCCCCAGTCAGACGGGTTCTTTAGAAGTGTACAGATGTATTAAAAACTCAGTGTGCACCTACAGCATGGGTGGCTCCCTGGAACCCACCGGCGGTACACAAAAATATCCCATTGCATTGCCCAACACAGCTGAGGTAACGTCAGCTGTAATGCAGGTGGCCTAAAAATTAATTTGATTACACTGTAGGCGAGGGCCCACAAAAATTGCTGTATCAACAGTACTAATGTACATCCCAAAAATTGGCCATGGCCAGCCAAGAGGGCAGGTGAAACCCATTAATCGCTTTGGTTAATGTGGCTTAAGTGGTAACTAGGCCTGGAGGCAGCCCAGTGTAACGAAAAATTGTTTCAAGTTAAAGTTCCAATGCTTTTAAGCGCATTGAAACTTATAAAAATTGTTCTGAAAAATTATTTGAGTGAGCCTTGTGGCCCTAAGAAAAATTGCCCGTTCAGCATGATTACGTGAGGTTTCAGGAGGAGGAGCAGGAGGAGGAGGAGGAGGAATATTAGACACAGATTGATGAAGCAGAAATGTCCCCGTTTTGGATGGTGAGAGAGAACGTAGCTTCCATCCGCGGGTGCAGCCTACGTATTGCTTACGTATCGCTGCTGTCCGCTGGTGGAGAACAGAAGTCTGGGGAAATCCAGCCTTTGTTCATCTTGATGAGTGTTAGCCTGTCGGCACTGTCGGTTGACAAGCGGCTACGCTTATCTGTGATGATTCCCCCAGCCGCACTAAACACCCTCTCCGACAACACGCTAGCCGCAGGACAAGCAAGCACCTCCAGGGCATACAGCGCTAGTTCAGGCCACATGTCCAGCTTCGACACCCAGTAGTTGTAGGGGGCAGAGGCGTCACCAAGGATGGTCGTGCGATCCGCTACGTACTCCCTCACCATCCTTTTACAGTGCTCCCGCCGACTCAGCTGTGACTGGGGAGCGGTGACACAGTCTTGGTGGGGAGCCATAAAGCTGGCCAGGCCCTTAAAGACTGTTGCACTGCCTGGGATGTACATGCTGCTCGATCTACGCACATCCCCTGCTACCTTGCCCTCGGTACTGCGCCTTCTGCCACTAGCGCTGTCGGCTGGGAATTTTACCATCAGCTTGTCCGCAAGGGTCCTGTGGTATAGCAACACTCTCGAACCCCTTTCCTCTTCGGGAATCAGAGTGGGCAGGTTCTCCTTATACCGTGGATCGAGCAGTGTGTACACCCAGTAATCCGTAGTGGCCAGAATGCGTGCAACGCGAGGGTCACGAGAAAGGCATCCTAACATGAAGTCAGCCATGTGTGCCAGGGTACCTGTACGCAACACATGGCTGTCTTCACTAGGAAGATCACTTTCAGGATCCTCCTCCTCCTCCTCCTCCTCCTCCTCAGGCCATACACGCTGAAAGGATGACAGGCAATCAGCCGGTGTACCGTCAGCAGCGGCCCAAGCTGTCTCTTCCCCCTCCTCCTCATCCTCCTCATGCTCCTCCTCCTCCTCCTGTACGCGCTTAGAAATAGACAGGAGGGTGCCCTGACTATCCAGCGGCATACTGTCTTCCCCCGCCCCCGTTTCCGAGCGCAAAGCAGCTGCCTTTATGGTTTGCAGGGAATTTCTCAAGATGCATAGCAGAGGAATGGTGACGCTAATGATTGTAGCATCGCCGCTCACCACCTGGGTAGACTCCTCAAAATTACCAAGGACATGGCAGATGTCTGCCAACCAGGCCCACTCTTCTGAAAGGAATTGAGGAGGCTGACTCCCACTGCGCCGCCCATGTTGGAGTTGGTATTCGACTATAGCTCTACGTTGTTCATAGAGCCTGGCCAACATGTGGAGCGTAGAGTTCCACCGTGTGGGCACGTCGCACAGCAGTCGGTGCACTGGCAGCTTAAAGTGATGTTGCAGGGTGCGCAGGGTGGCAGCGTCCGTGTGGGACTTGCGGAAATGTGCGCAGAGCCGGCGCGCCTTTACGAGCAGGTCTGACAAGCGTGGGTAGCTTTTCAGAAAGCGCTGAACCACCAAATTAAAGACGTGGGCCAGGCATGGCACGTGCGTGAGGCTGCCGAGCTGCAGAGCCGCCACCAGGTTACGGCCGTTGTCACACACGACCATGCCCGGTTGGAGGCTCAGCGGCGCAAGCCAGCGGTCGGTCTGCTGTGTCAGACCCTGCAGCAGTTCGTGGGCCGTGTGCCTCTTATCGCCTAAGCTGAGTAGTTTCAGCACGGCCTGCTGACGCTTGCCCACCGCTGTGCTGCCACACCGCGCGACACCGACTGCTGGCGACATGCTGCTGCTAACACATCTTGATTGCGAGACAGAGGAGGAGGAGGAGGAGGAGGGTGCTTTAGTGGAGGAAGCATACACCTCCGCAGATACCACCACCGAGCTGGGGCCCGCAATTCTGGGGGTGGGTAGGACGTGAGCGGTCCCGGGCTCTGACTCTGTCCCAGCCTCCACTAAATTCACCCAATGTGCCGTCAGGGAGATGTAGTGGCCCTGCCCGCCTGTGCTTGTCTACGTGTCCGTAGTTAAGTGGACCGTGGCAGTAACCGCGTTGGTGAGGGCGCGCACAATGTTGCGGGAGACGTGGTCGTGCAGGGCTGGGACGGCACATCGGGAAAAGTAGTGGCGACTGGGAACTGAGTAGCGCGGGGCCGCCGCCTCCATGATACTTTTGAAGGACTCAGTTTCCACAACCCTATACGGCAGCATCTCAAGGCTGATGAATTTTGCTATGCGGACGGTTAACGTTTGAGCGTGCGGGTGCGTGGCGGCGTACTTGCGCTTGCGCTCGAACACTTGCGCAAGCGACGGCTGAACGGTGCGCTGAACTACACTGCTGGATGGGGCCGAGGACAGCGGAGATGAGGGTGTGGGTGCAGGCCATGAGGCGGTAGTGCCTGTGTCCTGAGAGGGGGGTTGCATCTCAGTGGCAGGTTGGGGCACAGGGGGAGAGGCAGGGGTGCAAACCGGAGGCGGTGAACGGCCTTCGTCCCACCTTGTGGGGTGCTTGGCCATCATATGTCTGCGCATGGTGGTGGTGGTGAGGCTGTTGGTGTTGGCTCCCCGGCTGAGCTTTGCGCAACAAAGGTTGCACACCACTGTTCGTCGGTCGTCAGGCGTCTCTGTGAAAAACTGCCAGACCTTAGAGCACCTCGGCCTCTGCAGGGTGGCATGGCGCGAGGGGGCGCTTTGGGAAACACTTGGTGGATTATTCGGTCTGGCCCTGCCTCTACCCCTGGCCCTGGCCACCGCACTGCCTCTTGCAACCTGCCCTGCTGATGCCCTTGACTCCCCCTCTGAAGACCTGTCCTCCTGAGTAAGCGTTGCACACCAGGTGGGGTCAGTCACCTCATCGTCCTGCTGCTCTTCCTCCGAATCCTCTGTGCGCTGCTCCCTTGGACTTACTGCCCTTACTACTACCTCACTGCAAGACAACTGTGTCTGATCGTCATCGTCCTCCTCACCCACAGAAAGTTGTTGAGACAGTTGGCGGAAGTCCCCAGCCTCTTCCCTCGGACCCCGGGAACTTTCGAATGGTTGGGCATCAGTGACGATAAACTCCTCTGGTGGGAGAGGAACCGCTGCTGCCCAATCTAAGCAGGGGCCCCAGAACAGTTCCTGGGAGTGTTCCCGCTCCTGAGCAGGTGTCATTGTAGTGGAGTGAGGAGGCTGGGAGGAAGGAGGAGCAGCAGACAGAGGATTCGGATTTGCAGCAGTGGACGGCGCAGAACTGCGTGTTGACGATAGGTTGCTCGAAGCACTTTCTGCCATCCAGGACAGGACCTGCTCACACTGCTCATTTTCTAATAACCGTCTCCCGCGTGGACCCATTAATTGGGCGATGAAGGTGGGGACGCCAGAAACGTGCCTCTCTCCTAATCGCGCAGCAGTCGGCTGCGACACACCGGGATCAGGAGCTCGGCCTGTGCCCACACCCTGACTTGGCCCTCCGCGTCCTCGGCCGCGTCCACGTCCTCTAGGCCTACCCCTCAGCATGCTGTATTACCAGTGATTTGATTTCACAGGCAGGAAATAAATTGGCGCAAGACTGCAGGCCAAATATAATTTTTTCCCTTTTTGGAAAACGAAAGGTCCACTGCCTCTAGTGAATGAATAATCTAAGTGTAATAACTGTGCTGTGTCCCTGCTAATGTGTCACAGAACGTGAGGGTAGCAGAGTTATTATAACTCTGGCAGAGCAGGTATTTTTTTTCCCAATTAAGGAAAGCAAATGGCGAAGCCAGCAGTAAAGCGTAGCTGGGTGCGTATGATTTAGCAATGTTTTTCACGCAGCTCACACGTGTCCACCGCCCGTAAGGACGGACAGAGGCTGGACAAATAGATTTGTTTCCACTTGTTTTTCCACCAAAAGGCAGCACTGCGTATATTCAATGAACATGAGAAGTTTAATAACTGTGCTGTGTCCCTGCTAATGTGTCACAGAACGTGAGGGTAGCAGAGTTATTATAACTCTGGCAGAGCAGGTATTTTTTTTCCCAATTAAGGAAAGCAAATGGCGAAGCCAGCAGTAAAGCGTAGCTGGGTGCGTATGATTTAGCAATGTTTTTCACGCAGCTCACACGTGTCCACCGCCCGTAAGGACGGACAGAGGCTGGACAAATAGATTTGTTTTCACTTGTTTTTCCACCAAAAGGCAGCACTGCGTATATTCAATGAACATGAGAAGTTTAATAACTGTGCTGTGTCCCTGCTAATGTGTCACAGAACGTGAGGGTAGCAGAGTTATTATAACTCTGGCAGAGCAGGTATTTTTTTTCCCAATTAAGGAAAGCAAATGGCGAAGCCAGCAGTAAAGCGTAGCTGGGTGCGTATGATTTAGCAATGTTTTTCACGCAGCTCACACGTGTCCACCGCCCGTAAGGACGGACAGAGGCTGGACAAATAGATTTGTTTTCACTTGTTTTTCCACCAAAAGGCAGCACTGCGTATATTCAATGAACATGAGAAGTTTAATAACTGTGCTGTGTCCCTGCTAATGTGTCACAGAACGTGAGGGTAGCAGAGTTATTATAACTCTGGCAGAGCAGGTATTTTTTTTCCCAATTAAGGAAAGCAAATGGCGAAGCCAGCAGTAAAGCGTAGCTGGGTGCGTATGATTTAGCAATGTTTTTCACGCAGCTCACACGTGTCCACCGCCCGTAAGGACGGACAGAGGCTGGACAAATAGATTTGTTTTCACTTGTTTTTCCACCAAAAGGCAGCACTGCGTATATTAAATGAACATGAGAAGTTTAATAACTGTGCTGTGTCCCTGCTAATGTGTCACAGAACGTGAGGGTAGCAGAGTTATTATAACTCTGGCAGAGCAGGTATTTTTTTTCCCAATTAAGGAAAGCAAATGGCGAAGCCAGCAGTAAAGCGTAGCTGGGTGCGTATGATTTAGCAATGTTTTCACGCAGCTCACACGTGTCCACCGCCCGTAAGGACGGACAGAGGCTGGACAAATAGATTTGTTTTCACTTGTTTTTCCACCAAAAGGCAGCACTGCGTATATTCTATGAATAATAACTGTGTTGTGGCCCTGCCTATACAATTCTTTCCCTGCAGTATCAATGGAGGGTGGAATGCTCTGCAGAGGCGATTTTGAGAAGCCCAAAAAAAATGCAGCACAGCTAACAGCAGCCTGGACAGTACTGCACACGGATAAATATGGCCCTAGAAAGGACCGTTGAGGTTCTTGAAGGCTACACTCACTCCTAACACTCTCCCTGCCTATGCAGCACTTCTGTCCCTAATGCCAGGTGCAACGCTCTGCAGAGCCGATTTTGAGAAAAAAAAAATGCCACTGCTAACAGCAGCCAACACACAGCTATCAGTGGCCCTAATAAGGACCTTTGGGGGGTCTTGAAGCCTACACTAACTACCAATTCTTTCCCTACAGCAGCTCCGGTATAAACAGCACTGTCCCTCATCTAACTCACCAGGCATCTGAGGCGAGCCGCGGGAGGGGCCGACTTTTATATTAGGCGAACACCTGATCTCGCCAGCCACTCACAGCAGGGGGGTGGTATAGGGCTTAAACGTTGCAGGGGGAAGTTGTAATGCCTTCCCTGTCTTTCAATTGGCCAGAAAAGCGCGCTAACGTCTCAGGGAAGGAAGTGAAAGTAACCAGAACACCGCATGGTGTTCGTTACGAATAACGAACATCCCGAACACCCTAATATTCGCACGAATATCAAGCTCGGACGAACGCGTTCGCTCATCTCTACCTATAATGGATGTAACACACTTTGGTTTTCAGGGCACAATTGAATCAATTCCAGGCCCCATTGCTAACTTGTTGAGCTATCAAGCTGTTAAAACGATAGAACACATCCCCAAAAATGAACCCATTTTGAAATCTAGACCATTTTTCTAGGTGCATACTGAGGATTCTGACCCCACAGTATTTTGCAAAAATTACTAAAAAACGTGAAAATAAATAAAACATTTTTTTTCATTATTATGTCACTTTCATGACATTTCCTTTGTTTCAAGCAGCGGAAACTCGGGAGACTCACCCCAAATTTGATAGCACTAGTTCTTCTGTGTTTAGGAATACCCCTATTGTAGCCCCAATCTATTTACAGGACACAAGGCTCGGCCTATAATGGAGGAAACAGCCATTAGATTTTAGGGTGCAACTGAATAAATTCCAGGCCCCATTGCTCACTTGTTCTGGAAAAATGGACTCCCTAAAATTCCCCCCCCCACACTCTTTTTGGCATTCCCTAAATCTATATATATAAAATTGAATGTATGTCTGCGTGTCTGTCTGTTTGTCCTTTATGCGCTACTACACCATTCATCCGATCGCCATGAAACTTTGGGAAGTTGTTGAGTACACTCCTGGGAAGATTATAAGCATAGTATAACTATCTTACGATAAATGGCGCGCGGGCGTGCGTTGTCGACGGTTACGACCCCCCCACGTAGATGGTTCGATTTCCATCATTGCCACTAATTCTCTCACTTCCCGATGTTGTAGAAACATGAAATTTGGCAGGAGCATTGATTATGTCATAAATAGGAAAAGGTAATGGGTCCCAACTCGATTATTCAATTCTAAGCGCCAAAGAATTAGCGTCCAAATTTTACGTACAGAATCTAATTTTCTCACTTCCCAATGTCATAGAAACTTGAAATTTGGCACGAGCATTGATTATGTCATAAATAGGAAACATTAATGGGTCCCAACTCAATTATTCAATTCCATGCGCCAAAGAATTAGCATCCAAATTTTACGTACGAAATCTAATTTTCTCACATAGAAACTTGAAATTTGGCACGGGCATTGAATATGTCATAAATAGGAAAAGCTAATGGGTCCAGGCTCGATTATTCAATTCTATGCGCCAAAGAATTAGCGTCCAAATTTTACGTGCGGAATGTAATTTTCTCGCTTCCCAGTGTCATAGAAACTTGAAATTTGGCACGAGCATTGATTATGTCATAAATAGGAAAAGTTAATGGGTCCCAACTCGATTATTCAATTCTATGCGCCAAAGAATTACCGTCCAAATTTTACGAACGGAATGTAATTTTCTCACGTAGCAACATTAAATTTGGCACGGGCATTGAATATGTCATAAATAGGAAACGCTAATGGGTCCCAACTAGAGATGAGCGAGCACCAAAATGCTCGGGTGCTCGTTACTCGAGACGAACTTTTCGCGATGCTCGAGGGTTCGTTTCGAATAACGAACCCCATTGAAGTCAATGGGCGACCCGAGCATTTTTGTATATCGCCGATGCTCGCTAAGGTTTTCATTTGTGAAAATCTGGGCAATTCAAGAAAGTGATGGAAACGACACAGCAACGGATAGGGCAGGCGAGGGGCTACATGTTTGGCTGCATCTCAAGTTCACAGGTCCCACTATTAAGCCACAATAGCGGCAAGAGTGCCCCCCCCAACAACCTTTACTTCTGAAAAGCCCTCATTAGCAATGGATACCTTAGCTAAGCACCACACTACCTCCAACAAAGCACAATCACTGCCTGCATGACACTCCGCTGCCACTTCTCCTGGGTTACATGCTGCCCAACACCCACCGCACGACCCAGTTTCCACAGCGCACACCAAAGTGTCCCTGCGCAGCCTTCAGCTGCCCTCATGCCACGCCACACTCATGTCTATTTATAAGTGCGTCTGCCAGAGGAACCGCAGGCACACACTGCAGAGGGTTGGCACGGCTAGGCAGCGACCCTCTTTAAAAGGGACGGGGCGATAGTCCACAATGCTGTACAGAAGCAATGAGAAATCCAATCCTGTGCCACCTCCATCTGGAGCTGCACACGTGGGCATAGCAATGGGGAACCTATGTGCCACACACTATTCATTCTGTCAAGGTGTCTGCATGCCCCAGTCAGACCGCGTTTTTTTATAAATAGTCACAGGCAGGTACAACTCCGCAATGGGAATTCCGTGTGCACCCACAGCATGGGTGGCTCCCTGGAACCCACCCGCTGTACATAAATGTATCCCATTGCAGTGCCCTGGACAGCAGAGCTAACGTCAGATTAAATGCAGGTGGGCTTCGGCCCACACTGCATGCCCCACTCAGACTGGGGTTCTTTAGAAGTGGAAACAGATGCATTTACAACTCCCTGTGGACCCACAGCATGGGTGGGTGCCAGGAATCCACCAGCGGTACATACCAATATCCCATTGCATTGCCCATCACAGCTGAGGTAGTAATGTCATGTTTAATGCAGGTGGGCTTCGGCCCACACTGCATGCCCCAGTCAGACTGGGGTTCTTTAGAAGTGGAAACAGATGCATTTGCAACTCCCTGTGGACCCACAGCATGGGTGGCTCCCTGGAACCCACCGGCGGTACATAACAATATCCCATTGCATTGCCCGTCACAGCTGAGGTAGTAATGTCATGTTTAATGCAGGTGGGCTTCCGCCCACACTGCATGCCCCAGTCTGACTGGGGTTCTTTAGAAGTGGAAACAGATGCATTTACAACTCCCTGTGGACCCACAGCATGGGTGGTTGCCAGGAAGCCACCGGCGGTACATAAAAATATCCCATTGCATTGCCCAACACAGCTGATGTAACGTCAGCTGTAATGCAGGTGGGCTAAAAATTAATTTGATTACACTGTAGGCGAGGGCCCACAAAAATTGCTGTATCAACAGTACTAATGTACATCAGAAAAATTGGCCATGACCAACCAAGAGGGCAGGTGAAACCCATTAATCGCTTTGGTTAATGTGGCTTAATTGGTAACTAGGCCAGGAGGCAGCCCAGTTAAAATAAAATTGGTTGAGGTGAAAGTTTCAACGCTTTAATGAGCATTGAAACGTCTAAAAATTGTTTAGAAAAATTATATGACTGAGCCTTGTGGGCCTAAGAAAAATTGCCCATTCGGCGTGATTATGTGAGGTTTCAGGAGGAGGAGCAGGAGGAGGAGGAGGAATATTATACACAGATTGATGAAGCGAAAAGGTCCCCGTTTTTGATGGGGATACAGAACGATGCTTCCATCCGCGGGTGCAGCCTACGTTTTGCTTAGGTATCGCTGCTGTCCGCTGGTGGAGAAGAGAAGTCTGGGGAAATCCAGGCTTTGTTCATCTTGATGAGTGATAGCCTGTCGGCACTGTCTGTTGACAGGCGGGTACGCTTATCTGTGATGATTCCCCCAGCCGCACTAAACACCCTCTCTGACAAGACGCTAGCCGCAGGACAAGCAAGCACCTCCAGGGCATACAGCGCGAGTTCAGGCCACGTGTCCAGCTTCGACACCCAGTAGTTGTAGGGGGCAGAGGCGTCATGGAGGACGGTCGTGCGATTGGCTATGTACTCCCTCACCATCCTTTTACAGTGCTCCCGCCGACTCAGCCGTGACTGGGGAGCGGTGACACAGTCTTGCTGGGGAGCCATAAAGCTGTCAAGGGCCTTAAAGAGTGTTGGCCTGCCTGTGCTGTACATGCTGCCTGATCTCTGCGCCTCCCCTGCTACCTGGCCCTCGGAACTGAGCCTTAGGCCACTAGCGCTGTCGTATGGGAACTTTACCATCAGTTTGTCCGCCAGGGTCCTGTGGTATAGCAACACTCTCGAACCCCTTTCCTCTTCGGGTATGAGAGTGGAAAGGTTCTCCTTATACCGTGGATCGAGCAGTGTGTACACCCAGTAATCCGTAGTGGCCAGAATGCGTGTAACACGAGGGTCACGAGAAAGGCATCCTAACATGAAGTCAGGCATGTGTGCCAGGGTACCTGTACGCAACACATGGCTGTCGTCACTCGGAAGATCACTTTCAGGATCCTCCTCCTCCTCAGGCCATACACGCTGAAAGGATGACAGGCCAGCAGCATGTGCACCCTCACCAGCGGGCCAAGCTGTGTCTTCCCCCTCCTCCTCATCTTCCTCCTCCTCCTCACCGCGCTGAGATATAGACAGGAGGGTGCTCTGACTATCCAGCGACATACTGTCTTCCCCCGGCTCTGTTTCCGAGTGCAAAGCGTCTGCCTTTATGCTTTGCAGGGAACTTCTCAAGATGCATAGCAGAGGAATGGTGACGCTAATGATTGCAGCATCGCTGCTCACCACCTGGGTAGACTCCTCAAAGTTTCCAAGGACCTGGCAGATGTCTGCCAACCAGGCCCACTCTTCTGAAAATAATTGAGGAGGCTGACTCCCACTGCGCCGCCCATGTTTGAGTTGGTATTCCACTATAGCTCTACGCTGCTCATAGAGCCTGGCCAACATGTGGAGCGTAGAGTTCCACCGTGTGGGCACGTCGCACAGCAGTCGGTGCATTGGCAGATTAAAGCGATGTTGCAGGGTGCGCAGGGTGGCAGCGTCCGTGTGGGACTTGCGGAAATGTGCGCAGAGCCGGCGCACCTTTCCGAGCAGGTCTGACAAGCGTGGGTAGCTTTTCAGAAAGCGCTGAACCACCAAATTAAAGACGTGGGCCAGGCATGGCACGTGCGTGAGGCTGCCGAGCTGCAGAGCCGCCACCAGGTTACGGCCGTTGTCACACACGACCATGCCCGGTTGGAGGCTCAGCGGCGCAAGCCAGCGGTCGGTCTGCTCTGTCAGACCCTGCAGCAGTTCGTGGGCCTTGTGCCTCTTATCTCCTAAGCTGAGTAGTTTCAGCACGGCCTGCTGACGCTTGCCCACCGCTGTGCTGCCACGCCGCGCGACACCGACTGCTGGCGACGTGCTGCTGCTGCTGACACATCTTGATTGCGAGACAGAAGTTGCGTTGGAGCAGGAGGAGAAGTGTGGTTTAGTGGAGGAAGCATACACCGCCGCAGATACCACCACCGAGCTGTGGCCCGCAATTCGGGGGGTGGGTAGGACGTGAGCGGTCCCAGGCTCTGACTCTGTCCCAGCCTCCACTAAATTCACCCAATGTGCCGTCAGGGAGATATAGTGGCCCTGCCCGCCTGTGCTTGTCCACGTGTCCGTTGTTAAGTGGACCTTGGCAGTAACCTCATTGGTGAGGGCGCGTACAATGTTGCGGGAGACGTGGTCGTGCAGGGCTGGGACGGCACATCGGGAAAAGTAGTGGCGACTGGGAACTGAGTAGCGCGGGGCCACCGCCGCCATCATACTTTTGAAGGACTCCGTTTCCACAACCCTATACGGCAGCATCTCCAGGCTGATGAATTTGGCTACGTGCACGTTTAAAGCTTGAGCGTGCGGGTGCGTGGCGGCGTACTTGCGCTTGCGCTCAAACACTTGCGCTAGCGACGGCTGGACGCTGCGCTGACAGACATTGCTGGATGGGGCCGAGGACAGTGGAGGTGAGGGTGTGGGTGCAGGCCAGGAGACGGTAGTGCCTGTGTCCTCAGAGGGGGGTTGGATCTCAGTGGCAGGTTGGGGCACAGGGGGAGAGGCAGCGGTGCAAACCGGAGGAGGTGAACGGCCTTCGTCCCACCTTGTGGGGTGCTTGGCCATCATATGTCTGCGCATGCTGGTGGTGGTGAGGCTGGTGGTGGTGCCTCTGCAGGGTGGCATGGCGCGAGGGGGCGCTTTGGGAAACAGTTGGTGGATTATTCGGTCTGGCCCTGCCTCTACCCCTGGCCACCGCACTGCCTCTTGCAACCTGCCCTGCTGCTGCCCTTGCCTCCCCCTCTGAAGACCTGTCCTCAGTAGGCGTAGCAAACCAGGTGGGGTCAGTCACCTCATTGTCCTGCTGCTCTTCCTCAGAATCCTCGGTGCGCTCCTCCCTCGGACATAATGCCCTTACTACTACCTCACTGATAGACAACTGTGTCTCATCGTCATCGACCTCCTCACCCACTGAAAGGTCTTGAGACAGTTGCCGGAAGTCCCCAGCCTCATCCCCCGGACCCCGGGAACTTTGCAATGGTTGGGCATCAGTCACCATAAACTCCTCTGGTGGGAAAGGAACCACTGCTGCCCAATCTGAGCAGGGGCCCGAGAACAGTTCCTGGGAGTCTGCCTGCTCCTCAGAATGTCTCATTTTCATGGAGTGAGGAGGCTGGGAGGAAGTGGACGCTGCAGAACTCTGGGTGGACGATAGGTTGCTGGAAGCACTTTCTGCCATCCACGACAGGACCTGCTCACACTGCTCATTTTCTAATAAAGGTCTACCGTGTGGACCCATTAAATGTGCTATGAATGTGGGGACGCCAGAAACGTGCCTCTCTCCTAATCCCGCAGCAGTCGGCTGCGATACACCTGGATCAGGAGCACGGCCTGTGCCCACACCTGGACTAGGGCCTCCGCGTCCTCGGCCGCGCCCACGTCCTCTAGGCCTACCCCTACCCCTCAGCATGCTGTATTACCAGGAATGCAGAAACACAACGCTGTAATTAAATGTGCCGCTTATTGGCCTGTGGTTGGAGGCTGACTTCGCTTATGGAATGCCAGGAAATAATTTGGCGCAAGCCTGCTGTAACACTTAGCTGGCTGCGTATTTATTTGGAGAACTACTACCCCCAGCACACACGGACCCAGAACACTGAGCACAGTGACAGGCAGGCCAAATAGATTTTTTTTCAATATTTTTTTCAAAAGGACCACTGCGTATATTCAATCTATAATATATGTCTTCTGTCCCTGCCTACACAATTCTGTCCCTGGACTGTGTCACGGAACTGCAGTGTTGCACTGTTATTAACTGCAACAGACCGGTGATTTCAGAGCCAGGAAATAATTTGCCGCAAGCCTGCTGTAACACTTAGCTGGCTGCGTATTTATTTGGAGAACTACTACCCCCAGCAGATACGGACCCAGAACACTGAGCACAGTGACAGGCAGGCCAAATAGATTTTTTTTCAAGATTTTTTTGAAAAGGACCACTGCGTATATTCAATCAATAATATATGTCTTCTGGCCCTGCCTACACAATTCTGTCCCTGTAGTATTACTGCAGGGCGCAATGCTCTGCACGGCCGATATACCAAAAAAAATAAAAATGTGCAACACTGTTAAAAGCAGCCTCCACACTACTGCACACGGTTAGATGTGGTCCTAAGAAGGACCGTTGGGGTTCTTGAAGCCTACACTAACTCCTAACATTCTCCCTATAGCAGCTCCGGCACCAACAGCACTGTCCCTCAGCTATCTCACAACGCATCTGAGGCGAGCCGCGGGAGGGGCCGATTTTTATACTCGGGTGACACCTGATCTCGCCAGCCACTCACTGCAGGGGGGTGGTATAGGGCTTGAACTTCGCAGGGGGAAGTTGTAATGCCTTCCCTGTCTTTCAATTGGCCAGAAAAGCGCGCTAACGTCTCAGAGATGAAAGTGAAAGTAACCCGAACATCGCGTGGTACTCGTTACGAGTAACGAGCATCCCGAACACGCTAATACTCGAACGAGTATCAAGCTCGGACGAGTACGTTCGCTCATCTCTAGTCCCAACTCTATTATTCAATTCTATGCACAAAAGAATTAGTGTCCAAATTTTACGTACGGAATGTAATTTTCTCACATAGAAACTTGAAATTTGGCACGGGCATTGAATATGTCATAAATAGGAAAAGCTAATGGGTCCCAACTCCATTATTCAATTCTATGCGCAAAACAATTAGCGTCCAAATTTTACGTACGGAATCTAATTCTCTCACTTCCTGATATATATATAAATGAATGTATGTCTGTCTGTCTGTCCTTTATGCATTACTACACCATTCATTCAATTGCCATGAGACTTTGGGAAGTTGCTGAGTACACTCCTGGGAAGATTATAGGCATAGTACAACTATCCTATGATAAATGGCGCGATTACGAGCATTGTCGACAGTTATGCCCCCCAGACAAAGATCGTTTGATTTCCATCTCAAGCACGAAAGCAAAAGGCATTACGAGCAACGGGATGAGTGTTCAACTACAAAATGATGCATCCGCCGAACGTTTCGCAAGACAATTGCTGGATATTGAGAATGCTGAGGTAAAATGAAAGCTGTGCTGTGATTGGTTGCTATTTCTTATACTGCTGAGGTAACATGAAAGCTGTGCTGTGATTGGTGGCTACTTCTTATACTACTGAGGTTGCATGAAAGCTGTGCTGCGATTCGTTGTTATATATTATACCACTGAGGTAACAGGTTGCTATTTTTTATATTGCTGAGGCAGAATAAAAGTTGCGCTGTGATTGGTTGTTATTTCTCTTACTGCTGCTGAGGTAACATGAAAGCTGCGCTGTGATTGGTTGTTATTTCTCTTACTGCTCAGGTAACATGAAAGATGCGCTGTGATTGGTTGTTATATATTATACCACTGAGGTAACATGAAAGCTGCGCTGTGATTGGTTGTTATCTAGATATATAAAAACGAACGAATGTCTGTCTGTCTGTCTTTGCAGCAACGCGCGACGGGTACGCTAGTCTATATATATAAAATTGAATGTATGTCTGCGTGTTTGTCCTTTATGCGCTACTACACCATTCATCCGATCGCCATGAAACTTTGGGAAGTTGTTGAGTACACTCCTGGGAAGATTATAGGCATAGTACAAATATTCTATGATAAATAGCGTGTGCACGAGCGTCGTCGACAGTTACGACCCCTCCACGTAGATCGTTCGATTTCCATCATTGCCAATAATTCTCTTACTTCCCGACGTTGTAGAAACATGAAATTTGGCAGGAGCATTGATTATGTCATAAATAGGAAAAGCTAATGGGTCCCAACTCGATTATTCAATTCTAAGCGCCAACGAATTAGCGTCCAAATTTTACGTACGGAATCTAATTTTCTCGCTTCCCAATGTCATAGAAACTTGAAATTTGGCACGAGCATTGACTATGTCATAAATAGGAAAAGGTAATGAGTCCCAACTCGATTATTCAATTCTATGAGCAAAAGAATTACCGTCCAAATTTTACGTACGGAATGTAATTTTCTCACATAGAAACTTGAAATTTGGCACGAGCATTGATTATGTCATAAATAGAAAAAGCTAATGGGTCCCAACTCGATTATTCAATTCTATGCGCCAAAGAATTAGCGTCCAAATTTTACGTTCGGAATGTAATTTTCTCACATAGAAAAGTGAAATTTGGCATGGGCATTGAATATGTCATAAATAGGAAACGCTAATGGGTCTCAACTCGATTATTCGATTCTATGCGCAAAAAAATTAGCGTCCAAATTTTACGTACAGAATGTAATTTTCTCACATAGAAACTTGAAATTTGGCACGGGCATTGATTATGTCATAAATAAGAAAAGCTAATGGATCCCAACTCCATTATTCAATTCTAAACGCAAAACAATTAGCGTTCAAGTTTTACGTACGGAATCTAATTCTCTCACTTCCTGATATATATAAATGAATGTATGTCTGTCTGTCTGTCCTTTATGCATTACTACATCATTCATCCGATCGCCATGAGACTTTGGGAAGTTGTTGAGTACGCTCCTGGGAAGATTACTGGCATAGTACATTTATAATATGATAGGTGCCGCGCGTGCGAGCATCGTCGACAGTTATGCCCTCCAGACAAAGATCGTTTGATTTTCATCTCAAGCACGAAAGCAAAAGGCATTACGAGCAACGGGATGAGTGTTCAACCAGAAAATGATGCTTCCGCCGAACGTTTCGCAAGACAATTGCTGGATATTGAGAATGCTGAGGTAAAATGAAAGCTATGCTGTGATTGGTTGCTATTTCTTATACTGCTGAGGTAACATGAAAGCTGTGCTGTGATTGGTGGCTACTTCTTTTACTACTGAGGTTGCATGAAAGCTGTGCTGCGATTCGTTGTTATATATTATACCACTGAGGTAACAGGAAAGCTGCGCTGTGATTGGTTGCTATATATAATACCGCAGAGGTAACATGAAAGCTGCGCTGTGATTGGTTGCTATATATAATACCGCAGAGGTAACATGAAAGCTGCGTTGTGATTGGTTGCTATTTTTATATTGCTGAGGCAGAATAAAAGTTGTGCTGTGATTGGTTGTTATTTCTCTTACTGCTGAGGTAACATGAAAGCTGCGCTGTGATTGGTTGTTATATTTTATACCGCTGAGGTAACATGAAAGCTGCACTGTGATTGGTTGTTATCTAGATATATAAAAACGATGAATGTATGTCTGTCTGTCTTCGCAGCAACGCGCGATGGGTAAGCTAGTTTCAGATAAAAGTAATAATGTAAAACTGTGTGATACGTCTAAAAGCAGGAGTAATTACAGAGGCCTGGTTAGGATGGGCTCATGGGGCAATAAAACTGGTATCCCTCCTCCTCAGTGGCACTTTTTGGGGAAGTATTTGGGGAAGTATTTCATCAGTGGCACAAAAGGGGGTGTAAAAAGTGCCACTTTGTAAGGCTTGCTGAGATGCAGCCGTCTCACACAGAAGGTGATCAACAAGCTACTCCTGGAACTGCAGGAAGATGAGCATGTAAATTACATAGGTATTACAGGTAGTGGTTTGAATAATGCCGTATTCACATGGTCGTGTTTGGAATCCGCTTATGGAGGCCCGCAGTAGAGTCCAGCTGTGTGCCCGACCGTGGCACTGCATACGGCCACATAATGTACTGCCATTAACTACATGCTCACACAGGCAGTCATACACAGGACATTTTTTCTGTTTATATTTCCTGCGCTGTACCCGCAGCCTGTACACAATGTAGTTGCATATGGGCTGTGGGTAATCCGCGACCATAGAGCACAATGGGCTTCATGACATGGATATTCATAGCAAAATAGAACATGCTGCATACTGTTTTTTGCAAATGGATTACCTTATTCTGACCAGCTAATGTGAACAAAATTATGCAATCCAATGTATTTGACTGAATCATGTATTACTGTGGATCAAACACATGCGGAATCCGCAATTCCTATCCGGTTGTGTGGGACCTGTGTAAGCTCGATTGCTACTTTTTTATACCATTTGATAATGGTGATCACATGACTGCGGACTGTTCAATGGGGCCTCTGGTCACTGCTCCAGGCTCTTGCCTACCTTTTGTAGCCAAGAGCAGGGAGATTTTAAATTTCTTAGGCCCTCCCTGTCATTTTGCCAGCAGGCACTTGCACGGAAGCCAGAGAAGGTCTGTGAAAGATGATCGTGTCAGGGTTCAAATACAGAGACCTCCGGTAAGAAGTTTCATCTCCCCTCAACGATTGAATCAGTGAGAGGACGTGAAACTACAACTTTTTTTTTTACTTTTATGTGATTGCCATTATCCATTGATAATGGTGATCATGTGACCAGAAACTGCATACCGCAGCCCCAAGTGGCATCTCCACGCTTTACACCGTTGATGCTGCCGCCTCCTTGGATACCATTGGGGACCACATATAGTGACATCTCTCTGCACTCAGCTGTCTATAACAGCTGGGAGCAGGGAGATTTTAAATCTGCCGGGCACTCTGACCTTCTGTGCTTGCGCGCCACATCGGTGCATGCTCAAAAGGCCGTGACAGGTTCCGGCAGGACCAGATAGCCATGGGACATTGTGGAGGGCAGAGGTGAGTAGTTTCATCTCACCTCACGATCTGATCCATGAGGGGAGATGAAACATTAACTTTATTTAGTTTTTTTTTTTCTTTTTTTTTGCAATTACCGTTATCAATTAGACAACTGTGATTGCATGATTGGGGATCGATCATCATGACCTCTAATTACATCTCTCTGCTCTCTCTATGTTTGACAGCCAGAAGCAGGGAGATTTTAAATTTTCCGGGCCCTCCAGCTTTCTCCGCATGCGCCCAACATTTTTATGTCTGGCACACATGCGAAGAAGGTGGTGTCAGGTCCTGTTTGGACCAGAACGCCACAGGACATTGTGGAGGATGGAGGTGAGTAGTTTCAGCTCCCCCCCCCCCCCCCCAGGGATCCGATTCGTGACGGGAGCTGATACTTGAACCTTATTAAATGTTTTATTTACTTTTATGCTTGGGGTCATATATCACAGCCGCTCATGACAGCTACAGGCTGTCAGCTACCTCAAGCAGCCAATAGCAGGGAGCTGGCACATACAGAAACCCTGGTGCTTTAACCCCCAGGATGAGTGTGTTTTTACATCCCTGGGGATTGAAACCCAGAAACCCAGGATATAAAAACACATAGGGGTGGTTACTAAAGGGTTAATGCCTGCAACTGTATCTGTTTCTACTAAAAGTCATCTAATGGGAAATCTATGCAATTAACCCTTCATCAACTCCTTACAAATCAAATTGTTTTGGTTTACTGTTACACCCAACTCCTGGAGCACCTTACTACCACCAATTCCATCTACAATATCTGCACTGAGGTACCATAGTCAGCACTGCATACAGGATAGAGGTTCTTCCCCCTTTTTTGTTTAAGTTTCCACTTTTTGCATTTCTTATTTTGCATTTATTATTTTCCTCATAATGGGTCCCTACCCAGTACATGAGCTAGCATCATGACAAATTCCCCTACCTAACTTCATGGGTGTTGCCTCACTGGGATATCACCATTTTACCCTGCCCAACCACACAGTCAGCAAGCCATAAGAACTGTCAAATGTACCACTGCATGTGGCTTACCACGCCTGATCATGATTTTCCCCATTTAGGAGAGCAGTAGAGCCACAGTTTATTACCATTTTAATCCCCTCTGCTCCTCCCCTTTTTTGTTGGTCTGCGCACTGTCCTGCTCACCAGAACGTTTTGGCATCACGAACAGGATGAGCCACAGCGCCTTATCGCCAATATTTACACAGAATGCATTTTTGATGCATACTATTAACCAGGAGGCAAGACCGATCAATTTCTCTGTCTCCAGTCTAAGATGAGTTCCACACCAACCTTCTAAGCATTATAGAAGAAAGGATAAGATTGAGGACCCTATGAGTTCGGGCTATTAATGTATTCTTGTTCATAATAATGTTTTTCAGTGATATAAGAAGTGACTTTGAATGTATGTCAGTGCAGATAGAGTTAAACCACTATGTTAAAAATCTGGATGTCATTGTGCTAGAAGAAGTAAAATAATATAACTTTATTGCAAGAAAAGAAAGATTAGAAAGAGTGCATGAAATCTTCCATACAGTGAAAGACTGTTTGAAATTGTACTGCCGCAGAAGCTCCTATGTAAGCTGATCTTACTGAGTGGCTCTCCACTCTAGGGCATAGAAGTGGGTCTTGAGCAGTGGATCCCACTCAGTGCTGTTCATATGCCCTAGTGAGGCATAAGAATAGGGGATGCCATGTTGACACAACCCTTTGAATGGTTTTGCACTGGTTGCATACAGGACAGTCACAATGACTACTAGAAAGCATCAATATTTTGTTGAATACCAGCACATTAGGCAATATGTATTAGAGTGATAAGATAAGCTTATCCAAAAAAGATAATTGTATCTGGAATTAAACATTTTACTCATTAATATAGAAATAATTGCTGTGTCTATGGAGTGCTGGCAGCTTCTACCTGGAGACATTGGTCGCGGGGGAAATTACACCGACACAAACAGGATGGAGAATGTATAAATTGTACACTTAGATGTATAGAAAAGAGGAGAGAAGAGGAGGAAGACAGCATGTAGGGTGATGCTATTCCTGATTTCACTACACTCACAGGCAGCATGTATGGATGTTATTTAAATCTTGTTCTGCTTCTTGTCTTTCCATGAAAATACAACAATAGGGTCCAATTGTCATATTTAGGGCTTATTCACATGAGCATGTCTGTGTTAAATTTGGGAAATACAGTCGATTTTTTTGCAGACATGTTGACTTTGAATGGACTACTTTCATCCACTAATTGGACCAGAATAGTGCATGCTGGGATTTTTTATCACACAGACCATAAGATGTATGAACAGCCTTATTCACTATTATTACCCGTGTCTAGCAATGTTCCCTCTAACTACTGGCAACTAGAAATAAGCGAATATACTCGAGCACCGCGATTTTCGAGTACTTCCGTACTCGGGTGAAAAGATTTGGGGGGCGCCGGGGGGCGGGAGGAGGCGTGGTGGAGGGAGGGGTAGCAGCGGGGAACAGGGGGGAGCTCTCTCTCCCACTCACCCACGGCGCCCCCCGAATCTTTTCACCCAAGTACGGAAGTACTCGAAAATCGTGGCGCTCGGGCGAAAAAGGAGCGTGTCCGAGTAAGTTCGCTCACCTCTACTGGCAACACATTGTGAATGTAACCAAATTGTCCTCTCCATTGTTGTCTTATAAGTCCTAGCGTTTCTCATAATTAAAGCAGCAATGTAAATACTCTTTCTGTACACACGCCTGCTGCTGCCCTTCCAGAATATTATTATGTATTAACTGGAAGAACTGCATAATATTCAGCATCTGCAGATGCTGATAATACACTGCAGCTAATACAGAAAATCACAAAAAACACTGCAGAACATCTTAGTACACACCTCGGCTGCTGCAGATCTTCATAATATATATCTTCACTGCTGAGGAACAGCATAGTACATAGTCCACTGGTGTAGATCCTCTGAATACTCACCTCCGCTGCAGCAGAACCTCAGATTAAAGAACAGCTGCTGCAGAATCTCATAATATAAACATCTTTTACTGCAGAACATCAAAACACACAAAAGCTGCTACAACAAATCATAAAAATTCTCCAGCTGTTGCAGAATCTGATAATACACACCACCACTGAACCGGAACATAAAACTACACACCTCCACTCCTCCGGAACATAAAACTACACACCTTCACTGCTCCTGAGCATAATAATACACAGCTCCACTGCTCCGGAGCATAATACTACACACCTCCACTGCTCCTGAACATAATAATACACACCTCCACTGCTCCGGAACATAATACTACACACCTCCACTGCAGTATTATGTATGAGGGGAGTCTTACATTATAGGGCTCACTTTCTGCATTCGGTCAGTGTCTCCCTTGTATTATTAGATGTCTGTTTTTAAGTGTTTTAAGGGGGGGGGGGGGATGAGTTGAGTGTAAAACAAAAAATACACATTCCCACCTTCCGCTGTAAGATGCTCCATCACCGCTGCTGACTGTTGCACTGTCTACATTGGCGGCAGCGTTTAGATGGATTGTTTACCCACGTGACCGCTGCAGCCAATGGTATGTTATCAGTGGCAGATTGTGATAATTAAATAAATTAGACTTTTGCAGATACAGTGATACATTAAAAAAAGTTTTTTTTCTACACTTTCAATATTTATTATTTTTGTAATAATTGAAAAGCTTAAATTTTACTAATTTTCATTTTTTTTAAACTTCCAATAGCATAAGGGATTTGAACTTGTGATTGTTTGATTGCTTACTTCAATACTGCAATATTGCATCACAATGTATTACTACAGGCAGTAAAAGGCAAACATTTAAGGCAGACCTGGAAGCCTTTAGAAGACCCCAAGGCTGGCATGACACCAAGACTGCACACTTCAATGTCATTTCAATCCCATTTGGGACTATTACAGCTCAATGGTCGTGTCTCATCGGGACCGAAGTGACGTCATAGTATCGTCCCCGACCTACATGATCCACATGCTGGCATATGGTCAGTATAATTTCAGTTTTGGATAGCACTTGTCTGCTGGTGTAGATGGATTGGTTGGCTGGGAGGTATGTGTCTCCATCAATCAATCAGCACAGGTTCCTCATGTGGGGTTGCCCTTATCAGGGCAAGTGCTCTGCTTTTAGGTAGGGTCTCCTGGAATTAGTAGTTTAGGGTCAGATTACCCCTTTTCCACACTTTTTGTTTTCGCTATATTATTACTGTTTTATCAGCCATAGTATATCATGTGTATATCCATCCTTCTCAGACAATATATTATATCCGATCTAGATGAGGTATTTTGAGTCCAGCTTGGACATAACAGAGACATTTAAATGCTGCTGTCAGAATTGACTGCAGCATTGAGATGCTAAACAGCCACCATCAGTATTATCTTTTATCGTGGCTCATACAGGTGGCTACCAGCAGTAAAAGACTGCAGCCATCCATTATGTATGGAAAGGGCTTAGCTCAAGAGACTACTCCATACAACAAGATCCTACGTGTATTGTACATATATGGTGAACATTGGAAATGGGTTATTAGTAAACTTTTAAGAATAAGACACATCTTATATGAATTACAGGGCTGTGGCCGATATAATTTGAGCTGTGTCATGGAGCCTAGCAATCAAACTCATTTTGAATATTTTATCCTGATTGGGTTTTCTTGGAACTTGGAAATTAGTATTTTGCTGTTTGTAATTACTTTAATCATTTATATGCTGACTATTCAGGGAAATTGTTTGCTAATCTTCACCATTATCGCTAGTCCTAAATTGCACACACCTATGTATTATTTTCTCTGTTATTTGTCTTTTCTGGATTTGTGCTATTCATCAACTTTTATTCCAAAACTGCTGACTGATATATTTTCAAAGAGAAGAAGAATTTTGATCATTGGTTGCCTCACACAAATGACAGTCGGTCTATTTCTTGCATCAAGTGAATGCATCCTACTGGCTGTGATGGCCTATGATAGGTATATAGCTATATGCTTCCCTTTATATTACACTGTTATTATGAGTTGGAGAGTATGTAGAAACAGCACTGTCATTATATCCATAGGATGTTTCATTTTATCCAGTTTTTCCACTATTGTAAAACCCCCTGTCTTCTGCAAAAAAAACACATTGAACCATTATTTTTGTGAGGCCTTGGCCCTTTTTGAGGTGGCGTGTGGTGACCTCTCTTTTTCTAAGTTAGTTATGGTTGTGAGTTGTATATTTACTGTATTAGCACCACTAGCTTTCATTCTGATTTCTTATATTTGTATTGTTATTTCTATATTGAAAATCCGTACAGTAGGTGGAAGATCCAAGGCTTTCTCCACTTGTGCGTCCCACCTCACTGTAGTATTGATGTTTTATGTAACCATTATAATTGTGTACATGGGACAAACAAAAAGCCTTTCATCCTATATCAAATATATTTCCCTAATTTATGTAGTTTTAACTCCTCTAATAAATCCACTGATCTATAGCTTGAGGAATAATGAAGTGAAAACAGCTTTTCGGCGAAATTTGACTGCGTTTTCACAAACAAAGAGAGGCTTTGTATCAACTTGAGAAAAAACAAGTGAAGAATTGTTTGAATTTTCCTCTGCAAAACAGGGTAGATGTGTGTCTGTTTCTTTTGTGGCTATCTGCGAAATGTCTTCCTCAATTCCTTTTCACAGCAGCCCTTTTGCTATGTAGGCTGTATTGTTCCTATTTGCAAAGAATTTCCATCGGTTTTTGTGGTAATGCAAGTAACCAGTTAGCAAATCTCTAATGTGACACATCTGGGATGTTTTCTCAAGAAGGAATTTTAGAAGGAAGTGTAGAATGAGGAGTCTGAAAATGATTTTGTTAAACCCAACAATGTGTTCAGTTGCTTTGACAGCAAAGTTTACACCAACATGATGTCTTGCACATATTTCAAAAGCTTTGTCTTCAAGTGTTACGAAAAATATCCAAGAATTCTCCACTCTTTTATGTTCAACTGCAAAAGTGCAATTGATATATCTGTCTCTGAAATATGTACCTAAAGAGCAAAACGAACACCAGTTTCACCTGTAGCCAATGTTGGAGCCACTTGCAAGTCATTCTTCAACTGTTCAAAAGCTCGTAGTTGCTCACCTCCCAAAGACTCAAAATGAATCATCATCATTCACTTTTAGAGATGAGCGAGCATACTCGTCCGAGCTTGATGCTCGTTCGAGTACTAGGGTGCTCGAGATGCTCGTTACTCGAGACGAGCACCATGCGGTACTCGTCTCGATTAAACGAGCACTGACCATTGAATGGGCTGCCGGCGAGCGCGGGATAAAAAATTATTTCAGCATAAAGATCGTTCTCCTCTGCCACAGCTACAACAGCTGTGGCAGAGAAGAACGATGTTAACCCATTGAATTCAATGGAGCCGGCAATACAGCTGGCTCCATTGAAAGCAATGGGATGCCGGCGAGTGCGGGATGAATTTTCGGGAAGGGCTTAAAAATATAAGCCCTTACCTGAAAAAGAAAGCTTTTAGTGTAAAAAAGAATAAAAATGCCGGCGACTCCATTGAAGATAATGGTCTGCTGGCACACCTGAATTCTTTTTCAGGGAAGGGCTTTACATATAAGCCATTCCCTGGAAATGAATTAAAAGTGATTTAAAAAACAAAAAAAATAGATACTCACCTCCCTTTAGCTGCCGGGGCACAGCCGGCTTCATTGAATTCAATAGGCTAACATCGTTCTTCTCTGCCACAGCTGTTACAGCTGTGGCAGAGGAGAACGGTCTTTATGCTGACAGTCCGAGGGGGGGGTCTCACTCTTGCCACTATTGTGGCTTAATAGTGAGACCTCGGAGCCTGAAATGCAGCCCTGCATGTTGCTCCTCGCCTGCCCTATCCATTTCTGTGTTTTTTACATGACTTTGGTGATTTGCTAAGATTTTTACAAATAAAAACCTTAGCGGAGCACCGGTCATATACAAAAATGCTCGAGTCGCCCATTGACTTCAATGGGGTTCGTTACTCGAAACGAACTCTCGAGCATCACTGAAAGTTCGACTCGAGTAACGAGCACTCGAGCATTTTGGTGCTCGCTCATCTCTATTCACTTTTAAAAAATTGTAGAGTGGCTTGGCCTTCCCTGCAAAAACCACTATAATCTTTCGAGAAAAGTTTACTAAATTAGCAGATACATGCACTTTCTAAACCTAGTACCTTACAAATTTAAACTTCTTATTTAACCCTAACATCTCTTCCACTTTTTCTCTGGATTTAGTTGAAAACAATATTTTTCTATCCCAAGATATGCTCAAAAACAAACTAGGACTACCTCATCTCAACAGACTTCCATATAATTAAAGATTCAATCTCCCTGTACTAGGCAGAAGAAATAAATATAAACCATGACTTATTCTTTCATAGACTAATATGGAAGGAACATTTCACTAAGAGGGAGATTTCTAAGATTTATCAGGGCCTCCTACATAGCAAAGAAACACCCTCCTATGTGCCTAGTTAAGAAAGAGATTTATACACGTCTTTTTCTCCAGAGGAAGTTAAATACTAGAGATGAGCGAGCGTACTCTTCCGAGCTAGATACTCGTTCGAGTATTAGCGTGTTCGAGATGCTCGTTATTCGAAACGAGCACCATGCGATGTTCGAGTTACTTTCACTTTCATCTCTGAGACGTTAGCGCGCTTTTCTGGCCAATAGAAAGACAGGGAAGGCATTACAACTTCCCCCTGCGACGTTCAAGCCCTATACCACCCCCCTGCAGTGAGTGGCTGGCGAGATCAGGTGTCACCCGAGTATATAAATCGGCCCCTCCCGCGGCTCGCCACAGATGCATTCTGACAGAGATCAGGGAAAGTGCTGTCTTGCTGGAGTTGCTATAGGGAGAGTGTTAGGAGTTATTTTAGGCTTCAAGAACCCCAACGGTCCTTCTTAGGGCCACATCTAACCGTGTGCAGTAGTGTGAAGGCTGCTTTTTGCAGTGTTGCACTGTTTTTTTTTTTGTATATCGGCTGTGCAGAGCATTGCGTCCTGCAGTAATTTTTACATAGTCCAGGACCAGTAGTGATGAGGCAGGGACAGAAGACATATTTAGTGTATATAGGCAGTGGGCCTTTCCAAAAACATTTGGGAAAAAAAATCTATTTGGGCTGCCTGTGACCGTCTTCAGTGTACTGGGTCTCTGCTGGGGGTAGTTGTCCTAATTCATACGCAGCCAGCTAAGTGTTACAGCAGGCTTGCACAAAATTCTTTCCTGGCTCTGTGTTGCCTGTTACATCACCGCTGTATTCCTGTCCACAGTGAAACAGTCTGCAGTAATTTTACATAGTGCAGGGCCAGTAGTGGTGAGGCAGGGACAGAAGACATATTTAGTGTATATAGGCAGTGGGCCTTTCCAAAAACATTTGGGAAAAAAAATCTATTGTTACCATACAGCGCGGCACGGGGTCCCGCGGTCGGCGCGCGTCGCTCCGGCGTCGGCTCCGGCGGCCTGGAGCCCTGTGTCAAGGTTATCCCAGCAGCTTGGGGCGGCCGGTGGGCGGCGGCGTGGACGTGTCCGCCCGTAGGGTGCCGCCCGCACTCCTCCGTTCTTCTTATACAGCAGTGGGTGGAGTTGCCTCCTCCCACTCTCCGCCCCTGGGCGGAACCTTGTGGTTAAAAGACTGGCAGTGAAGTGAGCTCACTGCAAGTTATTGGTTCTGCTTGCACCTAGCCAGTCTGTCTGCGGTTTCCTCAGCCAGTCCCTAGTTGCCGGTCAGCTCCCTCTGGTTCCCTTTTGTTCTGTCTGCTCTTGTCGGTTCTGTTAGCCTCTAGTTTAGTCTGGCCCAGTCAGCACTAGTTGCTATCCAGTATCCTGTCAGTTTGCCTGTGAGCTCCATCTCCAGCTTGGTAGTTTTGTTGGTCGGTTCCATCTGCCTCCCCTGTCGGCACTCTGTTCCCCCCATTAGGTAGCTTGCTTCTTGTCAGTCGCCAGGTCCCTAGCCAGGGCAGGGACCGTCGTCCGGTTGTCCGCCTGGGGTTAGCCAGGGCCGAGGCAAGTAGGCAGGGACAGTGGGGTGCGGGAAGATCAGGGCACCCCACCTGGCGCTCGGGGGGGCAGAGTGCCGTAGCATCTATTTGGGCTGCCTGTGACCGTCCTCAGTGTACTGGGTCTCTGCTGGGGGTAGTTGTCCTAATTCATACGCAGCCAGCTAAGTGTTACAGCAGGCTTGCGCACAATTCTTTTCTGGCTCTGTGTTGCCTGTTAAATCACCGCTGTATTCCTGTCCACAGTGAAACAGTTTGCAGTAATTTTACATATTCCAGGGCCAGTAGTGGTGAGGCAGGGACAGAAGACATATTTAGTGTATATAGGCAGTGGGCCTTTCCAAAAACATTTGGGAAAAAAAATCTATTTGGGCTGCCTGTGACCGTCCTCAGTGTACTGGGTCTCTGCTGGGGGTAGTTGTCCTAATTCATACGCAGCCAGCTAAGTGTTACAGCAGGCTTGCGCAAAATTCTTTCCTGGCTCTGCTGTGCGTTCCATAGGCGAAGTCAGCCTCCAACCACAGGCCAATAAGCGGCACATTTAATTACAGCGTTCTGTTTGTGCACTACTGGTAATACAGCATGCTGAGGGGTAGGGGTAGGCCTAGAGGACGTGGACGCGGGCGAGGACGCGGAGGCCCAAGTCAGGGTGTGGGCACAGGCCGAGCCAGTGCGGTGGTCAGGGGTAGAGGCAGGGCCAGACCGAATAATCCACCAACTGTTTCCCAAAGCGCCCCTTCGCGCCATGCCACCCTGCAGAGGCCAAGGTGCTCTAAGGTGTGGCAGTTTTTCACAGAGACGCCTGATGACCGACGAACAGTGGTGTGCAACCTTTGTCGCGCCAAGATCAGCTGGGGAGCCACCACCACCAGCATGCGCAGGCATATGATGGCCAAGCACCCCACAAGGTGGGACGAAGGCCGTTCACCGCCTCCGGTTTGCACAACTGCCTCTCCCCCTGTGCCCCAACCTGCCACTGAGATCCAACCCCCCTCTGAGGACACAGGCACGAGTGCCTACCGGCCTGCATCCACACCCTCGCCTCCACTGTCCTCGGCCACATCCAGCAATGTCTCTCAGCGCAGCGTCCAGACGTCGCTAGCGCAAGTGTTTGAGCGCAAGCGCAAGTACGCCGCCACGCACCCGCACGCTCAAGCATTAAACGTGCACATAGCCAAATTGATCAGCCTGGAGATGCTGCCGTATAGGCTTGTGGAAACGGAGGCTTTCAAAAGCATGATGGCGGCGGCGGCCCCACGCTACTCGGTTCCCAGTCGCCACTACTTTTCCCGATGTGCCGTCCCAGCCCTGCACGACCACGTCTCCCGTAACATTGTACGCGCCCTCACCAACGCTGTTACTGCCAAGGTCCACTTAACAACGGACACGTGGACAAGCAGTGGCGGGCAGGGCCACTATATCTCCCTGACGGCACATTGGGTGAATTTAGTGGAGGCTGGGACAGAGTCAGAGCCTGGGAACGCTCACGTCCTACCCACCCGCAGAATTGCGGGCCCCAGCTCGGTGCTGGTATCTGCGGCGGTGTATGCTTCCTCCACTAAACCACCCTCCTCCTCCTCCTCCTCCAACGCAACCTCTGTCTCGCAATCAAGATGTGTCAGCAGCAGCAGCACGTCGCCAGCAGTCGGTGTCGTGCGGCGTGGCAGCACAGCAGTGGGCAAGCGTCAGCAGGCCGTGCTGAAACTACTCAGCTTAGGAGAGAAGAGGCACACGGCCCAGGAACTGCTGCATGGTCTGACAGAGCAGACCGACCGCTGGCTTTCGCCGCTGAGCCTCCAACCGGGCATGGTCGTGTGTGACAACGGCCGTAACCTGGTGGCAGCTCTGCAGCTCGGCAGCCTCACGCACGTGCCATGCCTGGCCCATGTCTTTAATTTGGTGGTTCAGCGCTTTCTGAAAAGCTACCCACACTTGTCATACCTGCTCGGAAAGGTGCGCCAGGTCAGCGCACATTTCTGCAAGTCCAAGACGGACGCTGCCACCCTGCGGACCCTGCAACATCGGTTTAATCTGCCAGTGCACCGACTGCTGTGCGACGTACCCACATGGTGGAACTCTACGCTCCACATGTTGGCCAGACTCTATGAGCAGCGTAGAGCTATAGTGGAATACCAACTCCAACATGGGCGGCGTAGTGGGAGTCAGCCTCCTCAATTCTTTACAGAAGAGTGGGCCTGGTTGGCAGCCATCTGCCAGGTCCTTGGAAACTTTGAGGAGTCTACCCAGATGGTGAGCGGGGATGCTGCAATCATTAGCGTCACCATTCCTCTGCTACGCCTCTTGAGAAGTTCCCTGCAAAGCATAAAGGCAGACGCTTTGCACTCGGAAACGGAGGCGGGGGAAGACAGTATGTCGCTGGATAGTCAGAGCACCCTCATGTCTATATCTCAGCGCGTTGAGGAGGAGGGGGAGGAGCATGAGGAGGAGGGGGAAGAGACAGCTTGGCCCACTGCTGAGGGTACCCATGCTGCTTGCCTGTCATCCTTTCAGCATGTATGGCCTGAGGAGGAGGAGGAGGAGGATCCTGAAAGTGATCTTCCTAGTGAGGACAGCCATGTGTTGCGTACAGGTACCCTGGCATACTTGGCTGACTTCATGTTAGGATGCCTTTCTCGAGCCCCTCGCGTTACATGTATTCTGGCCACTACAGATTACTGGGTGTACACACTGCTCGACCCACGGTATAAGGGGAACCTTTCCACTCTCATACCCGAAAAGGAAAGGGGCTCGAGAGTGATGCTATACCACAGGACCCTGGCGGACAAACTGATGGTAACATTTCCATCCGACAGCGCTAGTGGCAGAAGGTGCAGTTCCGAGTGCCAGGTAGCAGGGGAGGCGCAGAGATCAGGCAGCATGTACAGCGCAGGCAGGGAACATTCTCCAAGGGATTTGCCAGCTTTATGGCTCCCCAGCAAGACTGTGTCACAGCTCCCCAGTCAAGGCTGAGTTGGCGGGAGCACTGTAAAAGGATGGTAAGGGAGTACGTAGCCGATCGCACGACCGTCCTCGGTGACGCCTCTGCCCCCTACAACTACTGGGTGTCGAAGCTGGACACGTGGCCTGAACTCGCGCTGTATGCCCTAGAGGTGCTTGCTTGTCCTGCGGCTAGCGTCTTGTCAGAGAGGGTGTTTAGTGCGGCTGGGGGAATCATCACGGATAAGCGTACCCGCCTGTCAACCGACTGTGCCGACAGGCTTACACTCATCAAGATGAACAAAGCCTGGATTTCCCCAGACTTCTCTTCTCCACCAGCGGACAGCAGCGATACCTAAGCAATACGTAGGCTGCACCCGCGGATGGAAGCATCGTTCTCTATCACCATCAAAAACGGGGACCTTTTTGCTTCATCAATCTGTGTATTCTATTCGTCCTCCTCCTCCTGCTCCTCCTCCTGAAACCTCACGTAATCACGCCGAACGGGCAATTTTTCTTAGGCCCACAAGGCTCAGTCATATAATTTTTGTAAACAATTTTTATACGTTTCAATGCTCATTAAAGCGTTGAAACTTGCACCTGAACCAATTTTTATTTTAACTGGGCTGCCTCCAGGCCTAGTTACCAATTAAGCCACATTAACCAAAGCGATTAATTGGTTTCACCTGCCCTCTTGGTTGGGCATGGGCAATTTTTCTGAGGTACATTAGTACTGTTGGTACACCAATTTTTTGGGGGCCCTCGCTTACAGTGTAATCCAATTAATTTTTTGCCCACCTGCATTAAAGCTGACGTTACATCAGCTGTGCTGGGCACTGCAATGGGATATATTTATGTACTGCCAGTGGCTTCCTGGGACCCACCCATGCTGTCGGTCAACATGGACTTCCCATTAGGGAGATGTACGTGCCTGTGTATACTTATAAAAAACTCAAGCTTGACTGGGGCATGCAGTTTGGGCCGAAGCCCACCTGCATTTAATCTGACGTTAGCTCTGCTGTCCAGGGCACTGCAATGGGATACATTTATGTACAGCGGGTGGGTTCCAGGGAGCCACCCATGCTGTGAGTGCACACGGAATTCCCATTGCGGAGTTGTACCTGCCTGTGACTATTTATAAAAAAACGCAGTCTGACTGGGGCATGCAGACACCTTGACAGAATGAATAATGTGTGGCACATAGGTTCCCCATTGCTATGCCCACGTATGCAGCTCCTGATGGCGGTGGCACAGGATTATATTTCTCATTGCTTCTGTACAGCATTGTGGGCTATCATCCTTCTTCTTTTAAAGAGGGTCGCTGCCTAGCCGTGCCAACCCTCTGCAGTGTGTGCCTGCGGTTCCTCCTCATGGCAGACGCACTTATAAATAGACATGAGTGTGGCGTGGCATGAGGGCAGCTGAAGGCTGCGCAGGGACACTTTGGTATGTGCTGTGGACACTGGGTCGTGCGGGGGGGGGGGGGGTGGTTGGGCAGCATGTAACCCAGGAGAAGTGGCAGCGGAGTGTCATGCAGGCAGTGATTGTGCTTTGTTGGAGGTAGTGTGGTGCTTAGCTAAGGTATGCATTGCTAATGAGGGCTTTTCAGAAGTAAAAATTGTTGGTAGGGGGGGGCCCACTCTTGCCGCTTTTGTGGCTTAATAGTGGGACCTGGGAACTTGAGATGCAGCCCAACATGTAGCCCCTCGCCTGCCCTATCCGTTGCTGTGTCGTTCCCATCACTTTCTTGAATTGCCCAGATTTTCACAAATGGAAACCTTAGCGAGCATCGGCGATATACAAAAATGCTTGGGTCGCCCATTGACTTCAATGGGGTTCGTTATTCAAAACGAACCCTCGAGCATCGCAAAATTTTCGTCCCGAGTAACGAGCACCCGAGCATTTTGGTGCTCGCTCATCTCTATTAAATACATCTTACAAAACTCACACTCAGATCCATCACACTCACATCCACGCACTTCTAGGAAATAGACTATAAGATCATATCAAGGTGGTACAAAACCCTAGAACTACTTAATAAAATAGATTCACTCTACTCCTCCCTTTGCTCCTGTTGTTTTAAATCAAAAGGCACATACATACACAAATGTGTCTCCTGCCCATTACTCCAATCTTTTTAGAATGATCTACAAAAAATTAAATTAATTTTATTTTTTATACATGAATATTGGATAAGCAAAAACCTCATGTCGTTACAGTATATAGCGACTACAGTACAATCCAGAAAAAGGGGGAAAAAACAAGGAAAGAAATATGTGTAAAAGGGACAGGTCTCCATTAAGACTATAGGCTTTGACTGCTGCTTTATTATTTTGGTGAACCTCACCACTACCTTTCATAATTTTGGTTACTTAGTCCAAGGCTTTTCCTGGACAGTAGCATAGGTAGTTAGGTAGCACTATCTTGTTTAGGGCAATTGGTTAGCCCACTGGCTCATACACTGATTGTAACCAGTGAAGAGACTACTGAGCTCCCTTTTGATGATCTACTGTAGCTTAGTAATTATCTGATCATTTGGCTAAAAAGTGGCTATCTTCTTTGAGTACAGATTCTCTTATCCAAATGGCGACGTTTTCCCATCTCTCTGTCAGCCACTATCACTAATTAAGGCAGCTTTCAGTTGTTTATTTTTATTTTTATCTATATATGGGGGTCTAGGATGATTTCCTTACCCCATAAGGACTAAAGTGTAAATTCCTGACTTGTCTTGCACTTTTGATTGATAGATAGGTTCTATTGTGGTTCCTGAAGAGCCACGTACATGGCAGAAACGCGTTAAACTAGTTTTCTAAGAATCAATTGCTGACATCACGGTTTTCGTGGGGGCAACATTTCATCATTTAATTCTTATGCAGGGGATGTATATTTATCGACCACTGATTGAATACATTAAAAATACAGTGGGTGGAAATATACCTGGGGTAGCTTACCTTCAACCGAGGCCCCACCTCTGCCACTCTTTCTCTAGTCCTAGAAATTCTGCTGTCTACTCTATTTAGACTAGTAGAAAAACCTTTTGTTATATGTTGTTTGTCCTTTGAGCCTAATAATTTTAAAGTTATCTAATAAAAGTTATCTTTTAATTTGAAATCATGCAGTGAGGACAGGTCATAGTAAAAGCAAAGTTATCGGGATACCTGCATGCAGAACACTTCGGTCAGCCAGCAGAGAATGAAGTTCAGATCCCTTAACCCGTCTCCAGCATGTGTTGATTACTGAAATCCCCTTTGCAGAGTTGATATAGCCAATTATGGAGGGAAAAGAGTGAGCAACAAACTGCACCGTCGACCCCACACTTTACAGAATTGTCTGGGCACTTGAGTGCCATATAGACCAGGTTATTGAAAGGTATAGTTGCGTTAGTGAGTTTTCTCCACATTGCCAGGTAAGAGCCCCCTGGGTCCATCCACCGCAACGCAATTACCTTCCTAGCCAGGAACAGGACCTCTCGGAAAAAAACTGTCATGGTGTTGCCATTGTTTTTCATTGAGGATACCGAAGAGATAGATTTCTGGGGTAGCGGAAACTGGGATATTAGGAATCTCAGACAGCAAACTTGTTACCTCACCCCAGTATGACTGGATTGACAGACAATCCCAGATCATATGCCAGAAATCAGCAAAGGTACATGAGCATTGAATACAATGTGTAGATTGATTCCTGCCCATCCCTTTGCAGTCTCACCGGGGTGAGGTAGCACTGATGCACTATATATAACTGAATCATTCTGTTATTTACTGAGGGGGAGACAAATAAAGGAGATTCTAGTAAATCTTGAAATGTGTCTTCAGTCAGCGCTGGAATCAGGGACCTACATTTGGATAGGGCAGGCGGAATCACCCGAGTGGTCTTCAAGGTTATTAAATGGGAATGTATTGTTTATATAAGTCCCTGGGGGCCCTGAGACTGTAGAATTCCTATTAGGGGGTAGTGGGATATATTATCTCGCAGGTGGAAACTGTATTTGTAGCGCATGCCGAATCTGGAGATAACTATAGAAGTGGGATCGGGGTATTTGATATTGATTTTGCAGTTGCTCAAAGGATAACAAGACATTAGAGTTATAAAGATCACTCAGGCACATTATACCGTATCTCTCCCACAGTGCAAGTCAGCCAATGGCAGTAGCTTCCGCAGCCATTAGAGATTTTGAGTTTCGGGTGGGAGCTCCCCCATATAAAGAAGGACATGAGAGAGTTCATGGACCGAAAAAATCTTCCCGGGACAAGCGCTGAAGTATTTTGTAGGATGTAAAGGCATTTGAATAGGAATATCATCTTAATTAAGTTGATGCGGCACACCACTGATAAAGGCAGGGATCCCCAGACTTTAAATTTGGACTTAAACAAATCCACCAAGGCGTATACATTCAGGTTGGCCCATGGAGTTTGTGATCTGAATATCCAAGTACTTAAAGTCATTAGGCGATCTGAAGGCCGCAGAGTGAATCCATGAGTTTCAGGGGACTCTGCAAGGACATTGGCATTATGGCTGATTTGGACCAGTTAATGTGTAGGCCTGAGTATGACCCAAACCTGTTAATGATATCCATGGCGCAAGGCAGGGAGACCACCAGGTTGGACATAAGGAGCATAAGATCATCAGCATATAACGCCACATGCTCCTCCCTTCCCCCCACCACAATCCCATGATATGTTGGACATGCCGGAAGCATGATAGCGAACAGCTTCATGGCCAGAGCGAAGAGGAGTGGGGAGAGGGAGCATCCCTGTCTCATGCCTCTGCATAAAGGGAAGTATGTAGAGAAGGTGCTGTTCACCAAGACAGTAGCCAAGGGTGTTTTGTATATTAGGGAGACCCATCGAATAAATCTGTCTCCAAACCTGAATCTCTCCAGCACCTGGAGCAGGAAGAGCCACTCGATAGAGTCAAAGGCTTTAGTAACATCCAAGGAGGCCAAGGCCTAGTCCATCTCCCCCACTCACCTGACCTGCTTTACCACTTGAACCCGTCATAGATTTTCTCTCGTAGATTTCCCTGGCATGAACCCTGTTTGGTCTGGATGTATTAGATCTAGTATGACTGCGTTAAGTAGTCTGACCAGCATTTTAGTTAAGAACTTATAGTCTGAATTAAAAAGAGAGATAAGCCTATGTGAGCCACAGTCTAATGCATCTTTTCCCAGTTTCATAATAAGTATAATTGTGGCCTCGTAGAAGGATGGAGGCAGAAATCTATTATTGTAAGCCGCATTATAAGCCGTCAACAATGTGGGGAGGAGTATCTTTTGGTATTTTGAATATACCTGGATCGACAGACTATTGGAGCCCGAAGCGTTACCACTGGATATTTCTGAAAGGGCCTCTGTCAATTCTGTCAATGTGAATGGGGCATCGCATAGCATTACCGGGTCAACATCAGGTTGGTTTAACTCTAGAAAGCTAGCAAGTGTGTCAGGGATCCTATCATTTTAGCCAAACAGGCTTAACCAGAATGGGTGCACACACCAGATATCTATATGAGCCTGTGCATCCGTTGTAGTAATTTTAACACGTAGGGGGAAGTAATCCTATACACTCTTATGGAGGAATTTAATATGAGTGATGGCTGTACACAGTCCAGAGACAGTAATCTATCCAGGAGAGGGCGTTCCTTCCAGCAGAGTGGCATGAATACTCTTGCACCGACGGTCGTCAAACTTTCCAGACATCTTCCTAACCAACCTCCTGCACAAATAGGGCCGGGGGGGGGGGGGGGCTGAGGGAGTGTGCGAAGAACCGAACATATCGAGTTGAGGATCTAGCACCATATTTAAGTCACCCATACACAGGATGGAGGCATTGGGATACTGAGTGGTAAATTGGGCCGCCTGGTGGAGAGTTGCAATATTGGCCGGCAGAGGGAGGTACACTCCCATGAGTACATAGGGAAGAGATTCTATCCATGCATATAAAGATGGATCTGCCCACTGGGTCTTTAACAGTACATCTTGTTTCCCACCTAAGTCGTTTGTGGATCAGAATTGACACCCCTCTGGGGTAGGATGCGTGAGTAAAGTTTAGGGACCACTGGACGCACGCTTTCTGCAGTAGCCCAGTCTTTTCCGGGATCAAATGCATCTCCTGGAGACAAATAAAGTACGGGTTATGGTTTTTAATGTACGAAAAAAATCATAGACCGCTTCCCAGGGGTCCCCATCTCCTGCACGTTCCAGAAGAGTGTAGTAATATTAGCCATTGATACAAAAATTGCCATACGTACATAGGAGAATTACCCATTTCGGAGTGGACAGGCCCTGCATATGGCACTCCGTCAGACTCCACTGTAGTTCAATCCAATACTGTACCCTTTGAGCATGACTTATAGTACCTCTAAATGATATACTGTAAAAACATATCCATATAATTACGTTTGAAATTATAGTAGCAGAGGCATAGTAACCATTAACAAAATGTGAACTTGCATGTGGTAATAGGGAAGACTGTGTACCTAAAGTACGATGACTAATGTGGGAACAGTTAAACATATCAAGTCTGCTCCCTGAGCTGGAGGACCCCATCAGCACAGGTACATATATTTTGACTGCCCAAAAAAACCTCCACAGATATGCTCGAGACGGCAGAAATATTACAAGCAATGTGTGGCTAATCCTGCCTGTCCTCCGCCAGCTATCAGACAAAGCAAATGTCAAGTATTGGGTGAGGGCGGAGAAGGAGGGGGGGGGGGGGGGGGAATCAAAGGAAAGAAATGGGGGAGGGGAGACAAATAGAAATTTATATAAATATCCAATCAGAATAATTCTCCGCCTCAGAAAACTTGGGTTTAACAGTCAACATAATGTCCAGACATTTTACCCTTTCGGATATGCTCGCCGGGGAATTACTGGCATCTGTGCAATCTTGGCATACAGTTGAGCCAGTGCTCGACCTCCTCTAGATTGGAGAAGGATGTGCATGCGTTGTGGACCACATGTAGTTGGGCTGGATACACAATGGAATACGGTATGGAGGCCTCCCTCAGTCGACACTTGATGGCCACAAAGGTCGCTCTGGTTTTCTGAAGAGTCTGGAAAAATAGAAATGTTAGTGTTCTGGTACTGGAGAACCTGCTTGCATCTAGCAGCTTGACGGGTTATGTCTCTGTCTTTGCTGCTAAGAAGTCTTGCTAACATCAGTCTCGGAGGTGCACCTGGGGGTTGGGGAAAGGCCGGGACCCTGTGGGCTCGTTCAACGGCAAAGGCTGCGGAGAATTTGGTATCTGGTGGAAGCTCTTTCAGCCATGTTTCCATGAATGAACAGGGATCTTGGCGTGCCGGCAAGCCCAGAATTTGAAGGTTGTTTCTGTGCAGTCTGTTCTCCAGGTCATCCGCGTGTTGGGCCCAGGTGTTTGCTGCCTTGTCTAGCTCTTCGAGTTTGCCAGGTACAGGAGTTGCAGTTGGAATATACGTGTTCCTGCCTCTCTGACATGTCCTCTGAGATTATGCATATCTTGCCTCAGTAGTCCCTCATTTATTTTAACCTCTTCAATCTTTCTTGTTAAAGATGTGGTGTTGGAGTGTATGGCCTCCAAGAGTTGAGCTGTGACTTGTCGCAGTGTAGGTTCCTGTTCCTTAGGTGAAGGAGAGATAGGCTTAGGAGCCCTGGCGGATTCTATGTCTGGACTAGGAGTTTGGCGCAAAGTACCAGCTGTTGGCTAAAGTGCAAAAGCGTTAAGATGCTCCGCTATTGGTGGAGGAGTATTCTGACTCATCTTGGAAGACCTGTGGTTGCCCCAACTATGGGAGGAGGGTGGCGGTGGTCTGTTGGTGGTCTTTATGTGTTAAGTGTTCAGTAGATTTGCTTATAGATGGTGGATTGAGGTGGCAGAGTCTGTTAGATATTAGAGGAAGAGGGAGTCATGAGTTGCAAAGGGTTAGTAGCTCGGTCCAGTGATTTATTAGTCAGAAGACTGGTCAGCATCCAGAGATTGTATTAGGTGCTGGGGTAAGAGGGAGTCCCAGGGTGCAAAGTGTTAACAGCTCAGACTAGCACTTTAGCCACCCGAGGCTTGGTAGCTGTGTAGCGTAAGCAGTGAAGTAGCCACAAATGAGGAAGACAACTCCTAACATCTGCTTGATGGTGTGTCAGACATTAGGGTTAGGGAGAGTCTGGAGCTACAAGGGTTAATAAGTCTCTCCAGTGGTCTGGCAGTTGGATGAATGGCCGCTATCCAGCTCATGTAGTGGAGGGGTCATAGATGAGGGGAACAACTCCCAACCTCCTCCAGAGCAGATTACTTCAGGAATAGGGCACCAGGTCTCATAAATAGTGGCTGCTACAAGATGGCTGCTGTATGTGGGCCACATGGCTAGTTGGAGGTGTTGGGCTGGGAGAGCCGGCAGATACAAATTGCAGTCCTGCCCCTTATGTTGTTCCCGAGGCAGGGGGGCCCACGTGCATCTCTCTGATGTGGTGAGGGGAGTCCTAGAAAACTAGGCCTGGAGTGCAGTGCTGGCCAGCGGGGAGTCACTAAATATGCCCCCAGGAAGCCCTGCCGCCTCCCACCGTTGTAATGGAAGAGTCCCTAGGGGGCCAGGTCAGGGATGCAGCGCTTACCAGAAGGACCCTACCATATATCACTCCTCCTCTGGTGGTCTCTTCTCTCCTCTGATGTAGTGGGGGTCCCCTGGGTGGCCGGGTCTGGGATGCCACGTCAGTCAGGAGATCTCCACCGCACACCGCCTTTTCACCGTCAGAGTCACCCTTCTCCTCCACCAACCAGAAGTGTGGTAGCGATGCCGGATCTTCTTGCATGGCCGGATCGCGGGTCTCTTGCTACCCTTTCTCTGCTCAAAAGTGGTGGCCAGGGAAGCCAGCGGGAGCAGGCCCCAAGCCGGTGCTGACAGAAACCACCGCCAATCATTCACTGGTGCTCCCTTCAGTGCCGCCCGAGGTGATCGCCGTCAAGTGAGTATGCTTTTGAGCACACTCCGGGGTTTAGGCAGTCAGGATGGGTGCAGAATAATTGGGATCGCCATGGAGCTTAAGCTCTGTGCATCCTCACAGCATGGCTGCAGGACACGCCCCCCAAAAACTTATTCTTTAAATCTAACTTCACTGTTTATCAATAAGGAAAATATATTCTCATTTCCATTCCATTCCTCATAAATGCAGGTGAAATACTAATTCCTGGACACTGGAAAAATACTGATCCTCCTACTATTCAGGAATGGTATAATGACTTGAGCATCATAAGCAGCTATGAAAAAAACTAGATGCCTCCGAGAAAAGAATCTGAATATATATCTTGAGCTTTAAGCAATTGGCTATGTTTTAAAAACCTCCTGTTCTAGCTGCCCAACAATGCCTCATAAAGTCACGAATGGCAAACTATTCTCTTTATCATAACTATTGGAACACCTGCTCGTTCCTCATCCCCAGCAACGTGATTGGTGGTGAGTGGTTCCTGTACACCTGGATTGGATCTGTGCTTGATTTATGTATAGTCTGTGATTGGTGTTGTGTCTCTATATATGATGTAATTGGTGATGGCAGACTTCAGCTGGCAAAGACCCTGTGACAGGGTCAATACGTGGCTCATCCACCTTTTACTATGTGGTTTCAATAAAGAAGCATCGATTGTGATACATATTCTTTTAGCCACTTGCTGCTAGTCTCATTGGATCTATTTTGCTTGCATAATTATTTTGCCATCCTTTATTATCGATAACCAAAAGGGGAACAGCCAGGGGTATTGTAGATTTTTCGCTCTGATAACTTCCAGTAAAAGTTTTAGTTGTCGTCTTTGTGAGAGTGTGGAAGGAGCCAGATTCTGAAAAAGATGCTAACATCTTCATATTTTTGCTGCTTTTTATTTCTGGTTGCAGCTAAAAATAGCTTGTGTATTGATAATTGATACTAGAGAATGGATATTAAATAGAGATGAGCGAACGCGTTCGTCCGAGCTTGATATTCGTGCGAATATTAGGGTGTTCGGGATGTTCGTTATTCGTAACGAACACCATGCGGTGTTCTGGTAAATTAAACTTTCTTCCCTGAGACGTTAGCGCTTTTTTTTGGCCAATATAAAGACAGGGAAGGCATTACAACTTCCCCCTGCAACGTTTAAGCCCTATACCACCCCCCTGCTGTGAGTGGCTGGGGAGATAAGGTGTCACCCGAGTATTGAAATCTGCCCCTCCCGCTGCTCGCTATGGATGCATTCTATATGCGCTCAATGGGGCCAGCGGCAGCAGCGCTGACCCCATTGAGAACATATAGAAGACAAATCCTTCTTCTCTGGCACAGCTGTAACAGCTGTAGCAGAGAAGAACGATGTTTGCCCATTGAATTCAATGGAGCGGCAATACAGCATGTTCCACTGAATGCAATGGGCTGCCGGCGATTGCAGGATGAATGGTCGGAAAGGGGTTAAATATATAACCCCTTTCCTGCAATTCATCCAGAAATGTGTTACACTAAAAATATATACCGGCGTATAAGGCGACAGGGCGTATAAAACGACCCCCCAACTGTCACCTTATACGCCGGTAATACAGTGGAGCAAAGAATAAAAATCATTACTTACGTTTTTAGATGATCTGCGGCGCTCCTGCAGGCTGTCACTCCCTCCTGGTCCAAGGCTTGAAATCCCCGCCTCCAGAAACACAGCCTATCACAGCCATTCAATGACATCATTGTCATTGGCTGTGATTGGCTGAAGGCACGTGTCTTCCTGGAGGCAGGGATTTAAAGCCTTTCATAGAGAAAGCTTGTCTGCCGTGGATTAGGAGGGAGTGACAGCCTGCAGGAGCACCGCAGATCATCTAAAAACGTAAGTAATGCTTTTTATTCTTTGCTCCACTGTATTGCCGGCGTATAAGGTGACAGTTGGGGGGTCATCTTATACACCCGGTCGCCTTATACGCCGGTATATATTTTTAGTGTAACACATTTCTGGATGAATTGCAGGAAAGGGGTTATATATTTAACCCCTTTCCGACCATTCATCCTGCGATCGCCGGCAGCCCATTGCATTCAGTGGAACATGCTGTATTGCCGCTCCATTGAATTCAATGGGCAAACATCGTTCTTCTCTGCTACAGCTGTTACAGCTGTGCCAGAGGAGGACGATCTTTATGCTGACAGTGGGGGGGGGGGGCACTCTTGCCGCTATTGTGGCTTAATAGTGGGACCTGTGAACTTGAGATGCAGCCCACCATGTAGCCCCTCGCCTGCCCTATCCGTCACTGTGTCATTCCCATCACTTTCCTGAATTGCCCAGATTTTCACACATGAAAACCTTAGCGAGCATCGGCGAAATACAAAAATGTTCTGGTCGCCCATTGACTTCAATGGGGTTCGTTGTTCGAAACGAACCCTCGAGCATCACGGGAAGTTCGTTCCGAATAACGAACACCCGAACATTTTGGTGTTCGCTCATCTCTAATATTAAACAATGTGAGAGATACCTGCACTTACATCTTAGAGGGGTCCTGTTCCAAGGTAGGACTCCTCTAAATTCAGGTAGGGCCTCAGTAATCCAAGAGACTCTTGGGTGGCTTCAACTAATTAATTATGTTATTTTAAAGATAACAAACATACATAAAACATACTATAGGCTGGTGTATAATGCAACACATTTCAAAGCTATACAATATAACCTTCTTTATCAAGCATAGAGAACTGGTTTAAAGTATGGGTTATATAGTTTCAGTGTAATAAAGGTATCTGTAGGGAGATAGAGTGGAGGGAGAGGGAAATCACATGGAAGTTTGTCACATGATGGCATCACATGACTCTAGTCATGTGTCATTTCTAAGATGTTAAAGACTCACGTTCCATTGTTGCCAGGACTATATACACTACATACAAGAGGGTGCAAATGCCTAAGGGAGAATCTGAAAGACAGTCCGAGAAAAAAAAATTGAAATAAAAAAGTAATATACTTGAATTGAAATGCAAAAGTACACCTTGTCTTGGTAATTGTACCATTACATATTTCAAATACTGGCAATATTTTTAAAAGTAATATAATTTTAGACCGATTACCTAGGACAGCCTTTCTCTCGCTATTCCGGGCAGACACATACGTCACCTACTCCTGCCGTATGAATAGTCTTTATCCATTTACTTTCCATCAGTACAGCAGGAGTTAATGCTTCCCAGTGCTGCATACTTTCCTCAGCACTGCAGGAGTTAATCCTGCTCAGAGCTCTCAACTCAGCTGCAGGCTAATTGGGAATTACCTTCCTATTTATAGAATAAATAAAAAACTATTCAATATGACATGTAAAAACATATAAAAAGACCATGAAACCATCGGTGATGGTCAGGAAATTAAACAAATAAAAGTTAGAAAGTTTTATAAAAATAAAGAAAAAAATTATCTATATATAAATTTGGAAGGACCCCTTTATTGCCAAGATAATTTCTGTCATGAAGGCTTCTGACACAAGCTGACTTGAGGATGGCATAGCAAGCAAGGTTCCTTTGAAGCTTAAGGCATGGGATAACAGGGGTAAGAATTCACCATTCTTGGTCTCTGCTTTTTAGGGCTAGCAGTAGGGAGGAAGGAGAAGCTACAATTGGCTTGTGCATGGGTGCCTATTGGCATCATTATCAGTGCTGTGTGTGAGCGCCATATAGGAAACAGTGACATTGGTATGTATGGAGCTTTTTTACCCCTTTTCACTAGCTGTGACAGTAGATTCTGTGGCCCTCAACTTGGATGCTGCTCTTGGAGGAGAGGGAGAGGAGGCAAGCTGTGAAGATGTTGCCTCAGAGTCTGAGGGGAAGCCAGCCCATGCCTCCCTTACCCACTGCGACATAAAGCACTGCTGGCCCAGGCTTCAGCCATGACCCTGTGTGCAGGACCAGAAGCAGCAAAATACTCTGACAGCTGCATGGGCTGTGCTTTGACCCCTTTGTGGTGAGTCATTGCTACTCCCTCCAGACCAGAGTCTGGTAGGTGAATTACCCATGAGCACACTGGATAGGAATGAGCAAAGTTTAGACAAAAGCCGTCATTCCGTTCCGTGCATAGTCATTACTTTTACTACACTTTTTTGGGGTGGGGGTGGGGTGGGGGGTAAAGGGGGAGGAAACAATTCCACCATTGTTTTGGGGTTTTGCTTTGATAGCATTCACCATTCAGTAAAAATAACATGATAACTTTCTTTTTTGGATCAGCACTAGAGTTGAGCAAACGTACTCTTTCGAGCTTGATGCTCGTTCGAGTATTAGCATACTCGATGGTACTCGCTACTCGAGTGAGCATCACGCCGTGTTCGACCCCGCCCCAGTTTTTTGCTCCTCCCCGCTGTGACGTGTCAGTTTTGGCCACTCCCCGCTGTGACGCTGCGCACGTCAACGGCAACTTTTTTGGCTGGCTGGCTGGGCGAAGGGAAAAGAGAGAGAGAACACACACGAACCAATAAAAAAAGCTCGGCAATCGGCAGGCCCCATACAAAAATTCTCGAGTCTCCCATTGCAGTCAATGGAGTTTGTTACTTGAATAGAGCTCTCGAAATTTTCTAAAAGCTCAACTCGAATAATGAGGACTCGAGCATTTGGGTGCTCGCTCATCTCTATTTAGCACAATTCCAAGTTTATATAGAATATTTTTCACTAATTTTGCGCAATAAAAACACATTTTTAAAGAAAAACAATTACATCTGCATCACTCATTCTATGACCTATAACATTTTTATTTTTCTGGCAACGCAGATATGTGAGGGATTGTTCCTTGCAGGAAGAGTTGTCGTTTTTATTGGTACCATTTTGAGGTACATCTAAATTTTGGATTGCTTTCTATTGTGTTTTTTTGGGAAGGGAAACAAAAGAAAAATAGCAATTCAGGGGTTAGTTGTTAAATATCATATTAATAGCCTTCACTGTGTGCCATAAATAACAAACTATTTTTATTAACTAGGAACATTAAGAACATGCTAATACTATCTTATATTTAATTTGGAGGGGTGTGGGTGAAAAAACAAAAACACATGTAAGCACTGCAGAATATGTTGGCGCTATACAAATAAAGTTAATTATTATTATTTGTACTTTTTCCATAGTGAACATGAAAATTAGGATTTTCACCCCAAAATGGGTACTCCAGTTTGTCCTGCATTCAGAAACATACCGATTGCGGACTTAATCTTATGTCTGGATGTACAATGGGGTAGCTTTCAGAACAGAAATTTTGCTTGAAGGTACTGTAGGCCCCATTGCACACTTGTCAAGTATTTGAACTGCAAAATTTAAAGAGAACCCCCCACAAATTACCCTATTTTGAAAACTAGACCATAAACGAATTCATCTAGGGGTGTACTGCATATTTTGACCTTACAGTTTTTGAATGAATCTAAGGAAAAAATTATACTTTTCATTTTTTCGGCAATTGTGTCATTTTAAAAACAGTTTTATATATACCGGTATTAATGAAGACTTACACCTCAAAAATGGACCCCCCGGTTTGACCTGTGTTCAGAAGCATACCCATTGTGGCCTGCAATAGAGGGGACACCTTTAGGTTTTTACGGCACAACTGAAAAAATTGCAGGCCCCATTTCCGACTTGTAGAGTGATCAAGGTGCCAAAACTATAGAACGCTCCCACAAGTGATGCCCTTTTGATATCTAGACTCTATGTATTTTTTTCATAAATGTCACTTTCATGAGTTTTCTTAGTATCAAGCAGTTTCATGTGCACCCCAAATTTTATAGCACTAGTTCTTCTCTGTGTCAGCAATTACTCCATTGTAGCCCCAATCTACTTTTAGGACACATGGCTTGGCCTAAAGCGGAGGGAACACCCATTGGCTTTCAGGGCACAACTGAATAAATTCCTGGCAGGATTGTACACTTGTGCAAAAAAAAGACTCCCTAAAAAGAACCCCCCATCCCCTTTCGGCATTCCATAAATCTTAGATAAAATTAATAATGTAAAACTGTGTTGTATGTCTCAAAACGGGTAATTATAGAGGCCTGGTTGGGATAGGCTCATGGGGCAATAAAACCAGACGTCCCTCCTCCTCACCTGCTTGCTCTAAACCCAACAATTTTTGGGGTATATTTCTTGACCTCAGTGGCAGGGATGCAGTGTAAAAAGTGGTTCTATGTGAGGCTTCATAAGCTTGCTGAGGTGCGGTGGTCTCAAACAGAAGGCGCTCAACAAGCTGCTTGTGGAACTGCAGCTTATTGAGCGTTTCCTGGGACTTTTTGTAAATTACGTAGGTAATACAGGTAGCGATCTGAATAATCCCGAGCTCAAACGGCCATATGTGGAATCTTCTTGTGGAGGCCTGCAGCAGATCACAGGTGTGAGGGAGGCCATGACTCTGCGTACGGCCACATAATGTACTGCGCATAACTGCATACTCACACAGGCAGACATGCTCAGTACACCTTTTTTGTTGGTTTGTTTATGCTTCTCAAGCCATCACTTAGCAATGACGTGGAAACCCGCAGCCCGTACACAATGTTATTGTGTATGGGCTGCAGGTATATCATGGCCATAGAGCACAATGGGCTCTATGTCATGGATATCCGTGAAAAAATAGAACATGCTGCATTCTGCTTTCTGCGAGTGGATTACGTAATTCTGACCAAATGGGAGTGTAATTGTGTAATCCAATGCATTTGATTGATCCGTGTATTACCACAGATCAAACTCATGTGGAATCTGCAATTTCTATCCAGTTGTGTGAGACAGGCCTAAGGTAGATTGCTACCTTTTTATACAATTTGATAATGGCAATCATGACACCAGAGACCAATCCAAGACATTCTGCCTTTAGCGCGCATGCACAGAAACCGGGATCAGGTCCTTACACAACCATATCGCTGTGGGAAATCTTGGAAGCTGTAGGTGAGTAGTTTCAGCTCCTCTTACAGATCTGATACATGAGGGAAGATGAAGCTTTCCTATTATTTAACTTTTAAAAAACTTTTATATGATCACCGTTATCCATTGGATCATGGCGATCGCATGACCGGGGACCACTTACCCCATACCCCAATGACAGCTGCCAGCTATATAGTTCTAGGGCTTTAGTCTATTGGTTGCTGTGTTTTTATGGCCCTGTAGATTAAAGCCTAGACACCCAAGACATGAAAACATGTATGGGTGATTACTAACGGGTTAATACATCCGCCCATGCTTAACCCCTTAGTGAGCCCGCTACAGCCTTTTTACGTCCTGCCATTGCAGGACGTGTATGGAGGGAGATAGTGCTGCTATCTCCTTCCATACATCGCAGGTGTCAGCTGTTTATAGTAGCTGACACCTGCAGGCAACAGCCCCGTTCGGCTGCCCGGCTGATCGGGACTGTTAACCCTTTAAATCCCCCGAACAATGTTCGGGGGTCCCGTACGGCCCCCCTGCGGTGAGATCGGGAGAGCCGTGTGGGTGTCATGGCAGCCGGGGTCCTTCTGAAAGACCCCAGGGCTGTCATGGCAGAATGCAGTATGATGTAATGCTATGGCATTACATCATACTGCATAAGCAATCTAAGCATCGATGGTTGTGGTCTTCTAGGAGGACTGAAAGAAAAAGTAAAAATTAGAACAATAAACTTTTATTAATTAATAAAAAAAGTAATAAAAGTTCAAAAAAACCCTTTTGCTATATTTACAATAAAAAAATCGGAATAATAAAAAAAAAATACATATTTGGTATCGCTGCATTCGTAAAAGTGCATTCTGTCAAAAAAATGCATTAGTTACCGTGCACGGTGAGCGTCGTCTGAAAAAAAAAAAAACTCCGCTAAGCAATGTGCTTTTTTTGGTCGCACTATTGCCAAGAAAAAATCTAATAAAAAGCGATCAAAAAGGCTTATGTATTGCAGAATGGTACCAACAGGACATACCACACAAAATGAGCCCTAACACAACTATATTGATGGAAAAATAAAAAGTTACTGTGCGCAGAAGATGGAGACAGAAAATAATTTTTAAAAGTTAAATATCTTTAAAAAAATATTTAAGTAGTACAGCAAAGAAAAAAAAAACTATACAAGTTTTATATCATAGTAATCGTACTGACCTATAAAATAAAGTTATAATGTCATTTTTGTTGCAGTTTGTGCGCCGTAGAAGCAAGATGCACTGAAAGATGGCGGAGTGTCGCTTTTTTTTCAATTCTCTCCACTTAAAATTTTTTAAAAGTTTTTTTAGTACATTATATAGTACATTAAATAGTACCATTGAAAATAGAACTTTTCCTGCAAAAACAAGCCCTCATACAGTGATGTTCATTGATAAATAAAGGAGTTATGATTTTTTAAAAGGGGGGAGGAAAAAACAAAAATTGAAAAAAGCAAAAAAGTGTGGTCACTGAGAGGTTAATGTATTTTTGCATGAATGAAGTTATGAGCTGGTAAGAAGCAGGCTGTTACATCTGTGCTAGCAGATTAATCATTTTTTTCCATTGAAACGCCCATTCACACACATCCCATGGAATAGAATGGCAATTAAATGCCTAATTAGTGCTGAGACTTAGAGAATGAACATACGAAATCTTTATTGGTAGAAATATGGGGAGAGAAAACTAATAAAATCCTGATAAGAGGTTTTTATAGGCCATTAAATATAACAGAAGAAATTGAAAATGTATTCCTAAGGCTGCATTCACACGAACGTATATCGGCTCGGTTTTCACGCCGAGCCGATATACGTCTTCTCATCTGCAGGGGGGAGGATGGAAGAGCCAGGAGCAGAAACTGAGCTCCCACCCCCTCTCTGCCTCCTCTCCGCCCCTCTGCACTATTTGCAATGGGGAGGGGTGGGACAGAGGCAGGGCTAATTCTCAGAACTTAGCCCCACCCCCGCCCCACCTCCTTTCATTGCAAAGAGTGCAGAGGGGCGGAGAGGAGGCAGAGAGGGGGCGGGAGCTCAGTTCCTGCTCCTGGCTCTTCCATCCCCCCGCTGCACATGAGGACGACGTATATCGGCTCGGCGTGAAAACCGAGCCGATATACGTTCGTGGGAATGCAGCCTTAGACAAACAGAAGAGGTGTCAAACTGAAATGAAGTAATTATTATGGGGGACTTTAATTATCTGAATATAATATGGGAGGATGAAACCTGCAAAGCTCACAGGGGCGATTAGTTCTTAAGAACAAATAAAGATAACTAACTCACCCAACTTGTGCGGGAGCCAACTAGGGGGAGGGCCATTCTGGATTTATTATTAACCAACAGACAGGACAAAATCATGGGGGTGCAGGTTGATGGACAATTTGGAAATAGTGACCACAGCATAATTAATTTCTAGTTGACATTTGATAGGAAGCCTTATTAGGGAGTGATAAAAAACTAAACTTTAGTAAAGCAAAATTTGATCTGCTCAGAATTACTCTTGAGAACATTAAATGGGACAATGTCCTCAAAAATAACAGTACAGGCGACAAATGGGAGAAGTTCAAAAACATCCTGAACACCTCATGTGAGCAATCCATACCGTACAAAAATAAAAGAACTACGAATAAAAGGAAAACCATTGTGGCTCAACAAGACTGCAAGGGGGACAATTAGTAAAACAAACAAAGTGTTTAAATTAGTAAAACAAGAAGGCAGTGAAGAAGCACTGAAAACATATAGGGAAAAAAACTAAATATGTAAGGAAAAACTAAAAACTGTGAAGGAGGACAATGCTCCTTGTCATTGAGCTCTGATGACTAGGTAGTGGTTGTAGGAACACGACAATGAATTCTACACACTGCCTTGGCCCCCAAAGTCAATGGACTGTTACAGCATTAAACATGCCTGGGATGTGCAGGGAAATGCTTTGAGATCTTCTTCCACTCTGATCCCTCTAATGGAGAAGTTGCAGTGATCTTGGGTCAAGTTGAGTATGGAGGATGTTCACCACCTTTTGGAATCAGTTCCTCGATGTGTGAAAGCCATGGTCACCTAAAAAGGTGGATCAACCCATTATTGAGTAGAAGTTCCTAATGTACAGTGTCAGGGGCGTTGCTGAAGGCTCATGGGCCTGGGTGTAAAAGTTTGTCTTGGGGCTCCCCAACTACTCTCAACCCCTAAATGCAGAGGCATAATTTGAAGCTCCTGGGCACCAATGCAAAACTTGTAACAGGGCCCCCAACTATAATGCTTTATTCATAGTACTAGGCTCCCTATTTGGGGAAGAGAGAATTTACGGCCCCCCTAAGGCTCCTGGCCCTGGTGCAATTGCATCCCCTGCATCCCCTATAGTTATGACAGTGTTCAGTATACATTTTATGTAGCAGATAAATAAAGCTAGGGACAGCACTATTTTTTATGATAAACACGTACAATATGCTCCTTTTACATTTGCGCTTTTATTTCCATTGTTTGATGCAATCCTGGGAACTGTAGAATCAAAATAAATGAACTGCCAGATCAGGCACATGCTTGCCCTAGATTAGTGGTGGTGAATCTATGGCACGCGTGCCAGAGGTGGCATGCAGAGCCCTCTCTGCTGGCTGCTCACCATGGTAGTGAATATCGCCTGGGGTGCCGCAGTTTTCCAGTTAGTATTCACTCAGCGGCGCTGATCCCAGGTGCACAGTGTGACATCAGGGTGCACCGGGGATACTCCTCCCCTGACATCTCTTTCTTGGTCCCGTGAGAGCAGAGGGGAGGAGGCATCCAGATGCACACACTAATATCTGCAGCGGTGCAGAGCAGAGGAGCAGCGGCGCTTTGACAAGGAGGTAAGCTTATGGGTCTCAGGGAGGTACTATTAGTACGGGGGCTGATATAGGGGATACTATTAGTAATAGTGTCCCTTATATTAGCCCTAGTAGTAATAGTAAAACAACTGGGCCCACTGTGGGGGTCACTATTACTACTGGGGCTGCTGTTGGGGGGGTCACTATGACTGCTGGAACTACTGTGGGAGTCACTATTACTACTGGGGCCACTGTGGGGAACACTATTAATACTGAGGCTACTGTGAGGGGTCACTATTACTACTGGGGGTGCTGTGGGGGTCACTATTACTATTGGAGCTACTGTGGGGGTCACTATTACTACTGGGGCTGCTGTGGGGGTCACTATGACTGCTGGAGCTACTGTGGGAGTCACTATTACTACTGGGGCCACTGTGGGGAACACTATTAATAATGAGGCTACTGTGAGGGGTCACTATTACCACTGGGGGTGCTGTGGGGGTCACTATTACTATTGGGGCTACTGTGTGGGGTCACTGTTACAGCTGGGGCTACTGCGGAGGTCATTATTACTAATGAGGGGGTGACTATTACTGCTGAGGCCACTGTGCGGTCACTTCTACTACTGAGGCCACTTTGGGGGACACTATTACTACTTGAGCCTCTGTGAAGGTCACTATTATTGCTGAGGCAACTGTGGTAGTCACTATTACTACTGGGATATGTTTACGCATGGCAGAAATGCTGCAGAATGTGCTCAGCAGAAATTTCTGTGGCAAAATCCGCAGCATTTCCACTTTCAAAAAAGCAGTCAAAATCTACACCCTGTCTATTTTGTAATATCCCTGTCCTTTTTAGAACTACGTAGGTAAAATCCCATGGCATGATAAGCCCCTCCCCCTGACATGTTGGCACTTTGCGATAAATAAGTGGGTTTTCAGTTGCAGTTTGGGCACTCGGTCTCCAAATGGTTCGCCATCATTGCCCTAGATGGTGCCACATAGACCTGATTGCTTATAATGGGCTCCTTCCAGCTTCTGGCATGCACTTGAAATTTTTCCAGATGAAACTGGCTATTTTGTCTGGGACTCAGTGTCACATCTGTGCCAGAGGCTCCAAAGATGTCCTTAGAAAAGAGAACATTTCACTTACCGTGCATTAACCCCTTGGTGACGGAGCCTGTTTGCCTCTTAGTGACGGAAATGTGACGTGTGTCACTTAACATAGCATAACTCCGCAAAGGCTTTGTATATCCAAGTGATTCTGACATTGTTTTTTCGCCACATATTGTACTTCATTTAGGTTGCAAAATTGACCGATAGAACCTGTGTATATTCATCAAAAGTGCCAATATTAGGAACATTTTGAGAAAATTAGCATTTTTTTTCACATTTATAACTGTAATATTTCAAATATGTGCAAACATGCTGTGTCCATTTAAAAACTGTTTTTTTTTGTATAGCACACATATGAATGAAGACTTTCACCCCAAAATGGATACCTCTATTTGTGCCGTGTTCATTAACATAACCATTGTGGCCCTAATCTACTTACAGGACCCATGGCTAGCCCTTTAATGGAAGCAACAATCGTTGGATTTTAGGGTACAACTGAATAAATTCCAGACCCCATTGCCTAGTTGTAGAGCCATTAAACGGCCAAACGATAAAGAACCCTCACAAATCACCCAATTTTGAAAACTAGACCCAATAACAAATTCCTCTAGGGGTGTAATGCATATTTTGACCCACAGTATTTGAATGAATCTAAGCAAAGCAGAAGGAAAAAAATTATGATTTTCATTTTTTTGGCAATTGTGTCAATTTAAAAACAGTTTTTTTTGTACAGTGTACATAGGAATGAAGACATTCACCCAAAAACGAATACCCCCCTTTGTCCCGTTTTCAGAAACATACCCATTGTGGCCCTAATCTACTTACAGGACACATCGCAAAGTCTATAATGGAGGAAACACCCAATGGATTGCAGTGCACAACTGAATAAATTTCAGGCCCCATTACTGACTTGTGACTTTTTTGGCATTCTCCACATTTTAGATAAAAGTAATAATGTTTACTGTGTGGTATTTCCGAAGACAGGGGTAATTACGGGGACCTGGTTGGAATAGGTATATTGGGCAATAAAAACGGGTATCCTTCCCTCCTCCCATGCTTTTTGGGGGCATTTCTTGACCTCAACGGCATGGATGGGGTGTAAAAAGTGGCACTCTGTGAGGCTTCGTAAGCTTGCTGAGGTGCGGCGGTCTCAAACAGAAGGCGCTCAACAATCTGCCCCTGGAACTGCAGAAAGGCGAGCATTCCCAGGGCTTCTTGTAAATTACGTGTTAAAGGTAGCGATCTGAATAACGCCAGGCTCAGACGGACATATGTGGAATCCGCTTGCGGAGGCCCGCAGCAGATTCCAGCTGTGAATCTGGCCGTGACGCTGCGTACGGCCGGGTAATGTACTGCGCATAACTGCATACTTACATAGATGGTAATGTGCAGTACACCTTTTCTGTTTGTATTTCCCACACCGTCGCTTAGCGATAACACTGGTACCCACAGCCCGTACATAATGTAGTTACGTATAGACTGCGGGTATATCCGTGACCATGGAGCACAATGGGCTCTATCTTGCGGATATCCGCGGTAAAATAGAACATGCTGGGTTTTATTTTCTGCAAGTGGATTATGTAATTCCAACCCGCTAATGGGAGCGAATTGTATAATCCAATGCAATTAATCTGCATATTACCGTAGTTCAGATGCATGCGGAATCCATAATTCCTATTCAGTCATGTGAGACCGGCCTAAGGTAGATCGCTACTTTTTTATCATGTGACCGGGGACCACTCAACGAGGCCACCGATCCCTGCTCCAGACTCTCAGCGACGTTGGCCCCTGGGAGAAAGGTGATTTTAAATTTTCTGCTCACCGAGGCTCCAGTTAAATCTCCAGGCTCTCAGGTAAGTTTTGTAGCCAGGAGCAGGGAGCTTTTAAATTACCCTGGCAATCCACGGCTTTCGCGCATGCGTCTGCCATTTTGGCGACGGGAGCGTGTGCAGAAGCTGGGGTAAGGTCCGCGGATAAATTCAGAGGCCTTAGGTACGTAATTTCATCCTCCATCATGGATATTATTTGTAAGGGAAGATGAAACGTAAGCTTTTTAATCCTTTTTTTTTTAACACTTTTTTTTACTTTAAATGATCACTGTTATCCACTGGATAACAGTGATTATGTCACCGGGTACCACATACATCTCTCTACACAGTGACATCTCTACACATGGTAGCCAGGAGCAGAGGGATTTCAAATTTCCCCTCTGTGCACGTGCCCGATAATTGACGTTGAACGCGCATGCGCAGAAGGGGACTTCAGGTCCTGAAATACTGGGACATCACGGAGGACTCAGGGTGAGTATTTTCACCTCCTCTATGGATCCGATCCATGAGGAGAGGTGTAACTTTAACTTTTTAAAAACTTTTTCGTGATCGCCACTATCTAGAGATGAGCGAGCACCAAAATGCTCGGGTGCTCGTTGCTCGAGTCGAACTTTCCACGATGCTCGAGAGTTCGTTTCGAGTAACGAACCCCATTGAAGTCAATGGGCGACTCGAGCATTTTTGTATATGACCGATGCTCCGCTTAGGTTTTCACTTGGGAAAATCTGGAAAACATACGAAATTCATGGAAACGCCACAGAAACAGATAGGGCAGGGGCAGCATGCAGGGCTGCATCTCAGGCTCCCAAGTCTCACTATTAAGCCACAATAGCGGCAAGAGTGTGCCCCCCTAACAATTTTTACTTTGGACAAACCCTCATTAGCAATGCACACCTTAGCTAAGCACCACACTACCTCCAACCAAGCACAATCACTGCCTGCGGGTCACACCGCTGCCTCTTCTCCAGGGTTACATGGTGTCCAACATGCGGGGGGGGGGCATGACCCAGCGTCCAGAGTGCACACAAAAGTGTCTCTGCGCAGCCTTAAGCTGCCCTCATGCCACACGCTCGCTTCATAGCCACACCACCCTCATGCCTATTTATAAGTGTGTCTGCCACGAGGAGGAACCGGAGGCACACACTGCAGAGGGTTGGCAGGGCCAGGTAGCGACCCTCTTTAAAAGGGGGGCGATAGCCCACAATGCAGTTGAGAATCAATGAGAAATTGACGTTCGATCTTCATTCCAATAAAGTGCCAACCTCCGTCAGGAGCTGCAAACGTGGGCATGAGTTACATAGTTATGGGAAATCTATGTGCCCACACAGTATTCATTCTGTCTAGGTGTCGGATAGCTCAATCGACACCGCAAGAGGAAAGCCATTTGCAGTCTGCCCCCTACCCAAATCAGTCAGTGTCTTTGTGCCAGACAGGTCAAACACCGCGATGGGAAGTCTGTGTGCACCAACAGCTTAGGCGAGCAGAAGGAACCAAAAGAAAGTAATAAACATGAAGAAATTACAGTGCCTAAACATGGCAGACTTACACTGCGCCGAGGACATAGGCCTCGGCCAACAGCTTCAGCAATCGTAGGCATGAAGCAGACTTTGATGCTAGTTCATCTGCGACGGGCTCATTAAATCAGTTACGCTTTCTTTCACCGCTCCAATGACTGGATTAGCAGGAAAAAGTTTCACAGGCCCAACCTGGCACAGTTGCAGTTCCCTTGGGACCTAGACCTCGGCCAACAGCTTCAGCAATCGTAGGCATGAAGCACACTTCGATGCTAGCACAGCATTGAACGTCTCATTAATGCAGTAACGCTCCTCTTCTTTTGCCCAAACCAGTGTATCAGATAACTGGGGTAACACGACAGCAAATACATGATGCCCAGTGCTGATCCCCTGACCCAAAGCAGGAGGAGGAGGTGGCCTTACAAGGCCAAGAAACCATGACCAGAACCCGCTGCAGCCTGTGTGGGAAGTATGTGAGCGGGCCCTTGGTCAGGCATGGTCCCAGCAAACACACTGTGTGACCCAAGGTGCCGCGAGTTACATATCAATGGGCAATCCGGGTCCCCTCACACTATTCATTCTGTATTGGTGTCGGATAGCTCAATCGACACAGCAAGGAGAAAGCCATCTGCACTCTGCACCCTACCCAAGTCAGTCTGTGACTTTGTGCCCGACAGGTAAAACATCGCAATGTGAAGTCCTTGTGCACCCACAGCATAGGCGAGCAGAAGGAACCAAAAGAAAGTAATAAACATGAAGAAATCACAGTGCCCAAACATGGCAGACTTTCACTCCACCGAGGACATAGGTCACTGCACACACCCTCAGCAAACACGGGCATAGAGCGGACTCCGATGCTAGTATAGCTGTGAACGTCTCATTAAGCCAGTAATACTCCTCTTCAGTGGCCCATACGAGTTTCACAGATAACTGTGGTAACACGAGAGAAAATACATATTGACCTCGGCCCACAATTCATGCCCTAGTCAGTGAATGTTTTTGGGCCAGATAGGTAAAAAACCACGATGGGAAGTCTGTGTGCACCCATAGTATAAACAGACCCCTGTAACATTCCAGTAAAAAGGTATAAGCAGACCCCAGTAACATTTCGGTTGCAGTAGTATAGGCAGACCCCAGTACCATTTCTTTAGTAGAAGTATAGGCAGACCCCTGTAACATTTACGTGGCAGAAGTATAGGCAGACCCCAGTAACATTTATGTAGCAGTAGTATAGGCAGACCCCAGTATCAGTTCTTAGCAGCAGTATAGGCAGACCCCAGCACCATTTCTGAAGTAGAAGTATAGGCAGACCCTGTAACATTTAAGTGGCAGCAGTATAGGCAGACCCCTGTAACATTTACGTGGCAGAAGTATAGGCAGACCCCAGTAACAGTTAAGTGGTAGCAGTATAGGCAGACCCCAGTAACATTCTTGTAGCAGCAGTATAGGCAGACTCCTGTAAGATTTATGTGGCAGCAGTATAGGCAGACCCCTGTAACAATCTTGTAGCAGCAGTATAGGCAGACCCCTGTAACATTTAAGTGGCAGCAGTATAGGCAGACCCCTGTAACATTCTTGTAGCAAAAGTATAGGCAGGCAGACCCCAGTAAAATTTCTGTAGTAATAGTATAGGCCAACCTCTGAAACATTGGGATACCATGAGCGTAGGCGAAGGCCGGAAAAATTAGTTGGATAAGTAGTATAGGCAGACCCCAGTAACATTTATGTAGCAGTAGTATAGGCAGACCCCAGTATTAGTTCTGTAGCAGCAGTATAGGCAGACACCAGCACCATTTCTGCAGTAGAAGTATAGGCAGATCCTGTAACATTTACGTGGCAGCAGTATAGGCAGACCCCTGTAACATTTATGTGGCAGAAGTATAGGCAGACCCCTGTAACACTTAAGTGGCAGCAGTATAGGCAGACCCCTGTAACATTTACGTGGCAGAAGTATAGGCAGACCCCTGTAACATTTAAGTGGCATCAGTATAGGCAGACCGAAGTAACATTCTTGTGCCAGCAGTATAGGCATACCCCAGTAACATTTATGTGGCAGAAGTATAGACAGACCCATGTAACATTTAAGTGGCAGCAGTATAGGCAGACCCCAGTAACATTTACGTGGCTGCAGTATAGGCAGACCCCAGTAACATTCTTGGGGCATCAGCATAGGCAGACCCCTGTAACATTTAAGTGGCAGCAGTATAGGCAGACCCCTGTAACATTTACGTGGCAGAAGTATAGGCAGACCCCAGTAACAATCTTGTAGCAGCAGTATAGGCAGACCCCAGTAACATTTAAGTGGCAGCAGTATAGGCAGACCCCTGTAACATTTACGTGGCAGAAGTATAGGCAGACCCCTGTAACATTTAAGTGGCATCAGTATAGGCAGACCGAAGTAACATTCTTGTGCCAGCAGTATAGGCATACCCCAGTAACATTTATGTGGCAGAAGTATAGACAGACCCATGTAACATTTAAGTGGCAGCAGTATAGGCAGACCCCAGTAACATTTACGTGGCTGCAGTATAGGCAGACCCCAGTAACATTCTTGGGGCATCAGCATAGGCAGACCCCTGTAACATTTAAGTGGCAGCAGTATAGGCAGACCCCTGTAACATTTACGTGGCAGAAGTATAGGCAGACCCCAGTAACAATCTTGTAGCAGCAGTATAGGCAGACCCCAGTAACATTTAAGTGGCAGCAGTATAGGCAGACCCCTGTAACATTCTTGTAGCAAAAGTATAGGCAGGCAGACCCCAGTAAAATTTCTGTAGTAATAGTATAGGCCAACCTCTGAAACATTGGGATACCATGAGCGTAGGCGAAGGCCGGAAAAATTAGTTGGATAAGAGTGTAGGCGTAGGGCCTGAAAAATAAGTCTACCAAGAGTACAAATGTATCTCTGAAAAATTTATCAACCGAGAGGGCAGGTGAAACCCATAAGTATTTTTTGAAAGACACAGCTCACTGTTGCTATATTTGTAACAGAGCCTGGAGGCAGCTCTGTTGAAAAAAATGGTTCATGTTAAAGTATCAATACTTTTGAAACTTTGAAAAATTGTAAAACATTGGTAGATGAGCCTTTTGGGCCGCAGAAAAATTGGCCGTTCGGCGCGATGACATGTTGTTTCTGGAGGAGTACTAATGTCAGAGACAAACTGACAAAGCTAAATGCCCCTTTTTTCCGGTGATAGAGAAGAGTGCTTTTATCTAGGGTTGCAGCGAAAAGAATCTTTAGGTTCCGCTGCTCTCCGCCGGTCGAGAAGAGAAGTCTGGGGAAATCCAGGCTTTGTTCATCTTTATGAGTGTAAGCATGTCGGCACTGGCAGTTGACAGGAGGATAAGCTTGTCCGGGATGATTCCCCCAGCTGCACTAAACACCCTCTCTGACAAGACGCTAGCAGCAGGGCAAGCCAGCACCTCCAGGGCATACAGAGCAAGTTCGTGCCACGTGTCCAGCTTTGACACCCAATAGTTGTATGGAGCAGAGGCATCACGGAGGACGGTGGTACGATCGGCTACGTACTCCCTCACCATCTTTTTACAGTGCTCCCTCCGACTCAGCCTTGACTGGGGAGTGGTGACGCAGTCTTGCTGGGGAGCCATAAAGCTAGCAAAGGCCTTGGAGAGTGATCCCCTGCCTGCGCTGAACATGCTGCCTGATCTCTGTGCCTCTCCTACTACTTGGCCCTCGGGACTGCGCCTTCTGCCGCTAGCGCTGTCAGATGGGAAGTTTAGCATCAATTTGTCCACCAGGGCCCTGTGGTATTGCGTCACTCTCGTACCCCTTTCCTCTTTGGGAATGATAGTGGAAAGGTTCTCCTTGTACCATGGGTTGATAAGGGTAATCCATGTTGGTAAGAATGCGTCTAACACGAGGGTCACGAGAAAGGCAGCCTAACATGAAATCAGCCATGTGTGTCAGGGTGCCAGAACGCAAGACATGGCTGTCCTCACTAGGAAGATGACTTTCAGGATCCTGCTCCCCCTCCTCCTCCTCCACAGGCTATACACGCTGAACAGATGAGAGGCAAGCAGCATGGGTACCCTCTGCATTGTGGCCAGCTGTCTCTTCCCCCTCCTCCTCCTCCTCCTCCAAAACGCGCTGAGATATAGACATGAGGGTGGTCTGGCTATCAAGTAACATACTGTCATCCCCCGTCTCCTGTTCCAACTGCAAAGCGTCGGCCTTTATGCCTTGCAGCTAACTCCTCAACAGGCATAGCAGCGGGATGGTTACGCTAATGATTGCAGCGTCGCCGCTCACCATCTGAGTAGACTCTACAAAGTTTCCAAGGACCTGGCAGATGTCTGCCATCCAGGCCTTCTTTCCTCGGTAAAGAATTGTGGAGGCTGATTACCGCTACGCCGCCCATGTTGGAGTTGGTATTCGACTATTGCTCTACACTGCTCATAGAGCCTGGCCAACATGTGCAGCATAGAATTCCACCATGTGGGCACGTCGCACAGCAGTCAGTGCTCTGGCAGATTAAGCCAATGTTGCAGGGTCCTCAGGGTGGCAGTGTCCGTGGTGGACTTGCGGAAATGTGCGCAGACGAGGCGCACCTTGCCGAGCAGGTGAGGCAAGTGCGAGTAGTTTTTCAGAAACCGCTGAACCACCAGATTAAAGACATGGGCCAGGCATGGCACGTGTGTGAGGCTGCCGAGCTGCAGAGCCACCACCAGGTTATGGCCGTTGTCACACACGGCATGCCCGGTTGGAGGCTCAGCGACGAAAGCCAGAGGTCGGTCTGTTTGGTCAGACCCTGCAACAGTTCGGGGGCCGTGTGCCTCTTGTCACCTAGGCTGAGTAGCTTCAGCACAGCCTGCTGACCCTTGCCCACCGCTGTGCTGCCGCGCCGTGCCACACTGACTGCTGGCAACGTGCTGCTCTCAAATTTCTTAATTGAAAGGTAGAGGTTGCGTAGGAGGAGGGGGAGGGTTTAGAGGAGGTGGCATAAACCGCCGCAGATACCAGAACCGAGGAAGGACCCACTATTCTGGGTGTGGATAGGACGTGTGCGGTCCCAGGCTCTGACTCGGTCCTAGCCTCCACCAAATTCACCCAATGTGCCGTCAGGGAGATATAGTGGCCCTGCCCGCCAGTACTTGTCCACGTGTCCGTGGTTAAGTGGACTTTCCCTGTAACTGCGTTGGTGAGGGCACGATTGCTGTTGCGGGAGACGTGCTGGTGTAGTGCTGGGACAGCACACCGGGAAAAATAGTGGCGACTGGGGACCGAGTAGCGTGGGACCGCCGCCGCCATCATATTTTTGAAAGGCTCTGTTTCCATAAGCCTGTACAGCAGCATCTCCAGGCTGATCAATTTGGCAATGTGCACGTCTAAAGCTTGAGTGTGCGGGTGCATGGCGGCATATTTGCGCTTTCGCTCCAATGCTTGCGCTAGCGACAGCTGGTCGCTGCGCTGAGAGACTTTGCTGGATAGGGTCGAGGACAGTGGAGATGAGGGTGTGGGTGCAGGCTGGGAGGCACTCGTGCCTGTGTCCTGAGAAGGGGGTTGGATCTGAGTGGCAGGTTGAGACACAGGGGGAGAGGCAGTGCTGCGACCCGGAGGCGGTGAACGGCCGTCATCCCACCTTGTGGGGTGCTTGGCCATCATATGCCTGCGCATGCTGGTGGTGGTGAGGCTGGTAGTAGTGGCTCCCCAGCTGATCTTGGCGCGACACAGGTTGCACATCACTGTTCGTCGGTCGTCCGCACTCTCACTGAAAAACATCCAGATCTTTAAACACCTAGGCCTTGGCATGGTGGCTTGTCGCGAGGGGGTGCTTTTTGGAAACAGTTGGCGGATTATTCGCTCTGGCCCTGCCTTTCCCCTGGCCACCCCACTGCCTCTTCCAACCTGTCCTGCCGCTGCACTTGCCTCCCCCTCTGAAGACCTGTCCTCAGTTGGCTTAGCAAACCAGGTTGGGTCAGTCACCTCATCGTCCAGCAGCTCTTCCTCCGAATCCTCTGTGCGCTCCTCCCTCGGACTTACTGCCCTTACTACTTCCTAACTGATAGACAACTGTGTCTCATCATCATCGTCCTCCTCACCCACTGAAAGCTCTTGAGACAGTTGCCGTACATCCCCAGCCTCATCACCCGGACCCCGGGAACTTTCCAAAGGTTGGACATCGGTCACGACAAACTCCGCCGGTGAGAGAGGAACCATTTTTTCCCAATCAAGGCAGGGGCCCGAGAACAGTTCCTGGGAGTCTGCCTGCTCATCAGAATGTGTCATTTTCATGGAGTGAGGAGGCTGGGAGGAAGGAGGAGCAGCAGCGAGAGGATTCAGAGTTGCAGCAGTGGACGGCGTAAAAGACTGGGTGGTTGATACATTGCTGGATGTATTTTCTACCATCCACAACAGGACCTGCTCACACTGCTCTGTTTGTAATAAAGGTCTACCATGTGGACCCCTAAATTGTGATATGAAACTGGGTACCCCAGAAACTGTCCTCTCTCCTAATCCCGCAGCAGCCGTCTGGGATTCACCTGGACTAAGAACTCGGCCTGTGCCCACACCCCCACTTGGACCTCCGCGTCCTTGCCCGCGTCCACGTCCTCTAGCTCTACCCCTACCCCTCAGCATGGTGGATTACGAATAGAGCAGACACATAGCGGTGTAAATAATGATGGAATTATTTGCGTACACTTTCACGCTGACAGCGGTATTGTAACGCTAACTCCAGGCAGAAACAAAAAATACAGAAGGCTGCAAACAGGCCTAGCTGTGCAATACTGATGCACTGCAACTCCCACCAGACACCCAGTGAATTTCAGATGGTCACAGGTAGCCCAACGATGGAGTTTTTCTTTTCTTTTTGAAAAAAAATACAGGCTATATTGCGTGTATATGACTTTCCCTCTATCAGTGACTGTGGCCGTATGCTGTGCGTGAAGTTCACTGCAGACACAGACCGGTGTAAGAAATTATGGAATTATTGGCGTACAGTTGGAGGCTGACAGCGGTAGTGTAACGCAAACTGCAGCCAGGAAAAAATTATATGGAAGGCTGCAAACAGGCCTAGCTGTGCAATAGTGATGCACTACAACTCCCACCAGACACCCTGTTAAATTTCAGACGGTCAGAGGTAGCCCAACGAAGGAGCTTTTATTTAAATTTTTTTTTTTTTAAAAGAAGGCAGGCTATATAGCGTGTATATGACTTTCCCTCTATCAGTGACTGTGGCTGTACTCTGTACGTGAAGTTCACTGCAGACACAGACCGGTGTAAGAAATTATGGAATTATTGGCGTACAGTTGGAGGCTGACAGCGGTATTGTAACGCTAACTGCAGCCAGATAAAATTATATGGAAGGCTGCAAACAGGCCTAGCTGTGCAATAGTGATGCACTACAACTCCCACCAGGCACACAGTAAATTTCAGACGGGCAGAGGTAGCCCTAAGAAGGAGCTTTTTTACATTTTTTTGAAAAAGAATACAGGCTATATAGCATGTATATGACTTTCCCTCTATCAGTGACTGTGGCCGTACGCTGTGCGTGAAGTTCACGGCAGACACAGACTGGTGTAAAAAAGTATGGAATTATTGGCGTACAGTTGGAGGCTGACAGCGGTATTGTAACGCTAACTGCAGCCAAAAAAATCTTTTTGTGGAAGGCTGCAAAAATGTCTGGCTGTGCAATAGTGATGCACTGCACCTCCCACCAGACAACCTGTAAAATGCAGGTGGTCAGAGGTAGCCTTAAGAAGGACCGTTGGGGTTCTTGTAGACAGGATCCTACACTACCAGTGTCCCTGTCTCAGCACTACTTTCCCTATACTCTGTATTACAGACTGCAGACTTAGAACGCTATAGCTGTAATAGCCTGCACAGCCCGAGATGAAAAAAAAAATTTGGATGCAAAACTGCTCCCAGCAGCCACAACAGTAATGCACATGGTCAGATGTGGCCTTAAGAAGGACCGTTGGGGTTCTTGTAGACCGGATCCTACACTAACACTCTCCCAATAGCAGCGGCAGCACTTTCCCTATGCTCTCCCAGTGTGTGTCTGAGGCGAGCCGCGGTCGGGACCGCTTTAAGTACTTGGCGGTCACTTGATCTCGCCAGCCACTCACTGCAGGGGGGTGGGATAGGGCTGGCACGTCACAGGTGGAAGTGGTAATGCCTTCCCTGCATGTTTATTGGCTAAAAAATTGCACTAAACATGCAGGGAAGGAAATGGAATGGACTCGAGTACCGCGTGGTGCTTGTCTCGAGTAACGAGCATCTCGAACACCCTAATGCTCGAACGAGCATCAAGCTCGGACGAGTGTGCTCGCTCATCTCTACCACTATCTATTGGATAGCGGTAATCATGGGCTTGGGGACATCTCCTGGTTCCTGGCTACCTTTAGGAGCTGGGAGCCAGGAGATTTTCAATTTGCTGGGGCTCTGGGCCTTCTGTGCATGCGCGTGACGTCATACATCTGGTGCGCATGCACAGAAGAGCGGCGACAGGTCCTGGAGTACCAGTTCACCGCGAGACATCACAGACAAGGCGGGTAAGTATGCTCAGCTGCCCTGATGGATCCGATCCTTCAGGGCAGCTGAATCTTTAACTTTTAAAAAACTTTTTATGCAATTTATTGCGATTGGCACTTGTCAGCGGGGGGAGCTCCCCGCAGCCCAGGATTACAGCACCAGGCTGTTGGCTACCTGCGGGCACCGATAGCATAGAGCTGTCACGTACTCAGATAACAGGACTTTAATCCAAAGAGGATGCATGTTTTTACGTCCTCTGGGATTAAAGCCAACTTAGCTAGGGCGTAAAAAGGCAATAGGGCCATCACTAAGGAGTTAAAGGATTTGTGTCACAACCACTTAGAGACATTGGAATTGGAGTGACCAGTTGATGGCAGTGATTAGCACTGTCTGAAATCTGACAGCTGCAGTCAGCCTCACATTTACCAGGAAATACAGTAATACAGGATGGCAATTCACATGAATAACCATCCTGTAACAACAAGAAGTCAGAAGATCGTACAGGAGCAGCTCTTACTGAGTGGCTCTCCACTCTGAGGCATAGAGGTGGTCCTAAGCAGGGGGTTCCACTCTGTGATGCTCGTATGCTTTGTTAGGGCTTATGAATAGAGGAGTGCCATGCTGACAAGCCTTTGAATGGTTGTTTACTGGTTGCATACAGGACAGTCACAATGACTACTAGAGAGCATCAATATTTTGTTGAATACAAAGACATTGGATATCTATATATTGTAGTGACAAATAAGTTTATCCAAAATTGTATCTGGAATTAAACATTTTAATCATTAATCTAGAAATACTTGCTGTGTCTTTGGAGTGCTGGCAGCTTCTACCTGGAGACATTGGACGCGGGGGAAATTACACCAGCAGAAACAGGTAGAATAATGTATAAAAGGCACTTCGATGTATAGAAAAGTGAGAGAAGAGGAGGAAGACAGCAGGTAGGGTGATGCTATTACTGATTTCCTTCACTCACAGGCAGCATGTCAGGATGTTACTTGAAATACAATAGGATGCACTTGTCATATTTAGGGTTTATTCATATGTGCATGTCTGTGTTAGATCTGGGAAATACAGTCGATTTTTTGCATGCATTTTAACTTTGAATTTACTACTCTCATACAAATTGGACCAGAATAGTGCATGCTGGGATTTTTTTATCACACAGACCATCAGATGTATAAACAGCCTCATTCACTACTATTATGTTCCCTCTAACTACTGGCAACACATTGTGAATGTAGCCACTGGCAGCTTCTGAGCAGAGCAGTTAGAGAGGTGGGCTACGATCTATCAAAGGTGGTCCATCTAGAACAGAACATATCATGCATTACATATATATCATTACATTTGCCACATCTCAGTCCTAAGAAACTGCATGCTATTTGGGTAATAAAAGAAAAGAGTGGTGGTGGCGAGCAGCGCAGTTTCTAGACAATTCGGCCAAACGGCGTAAACATTGAAAAAGCCATGGATGTATACTGGCCCGCCAAAGGACAAAAATACTTTATTTTGGCACCGTCAGGTGAATGAGGGCTTATGGATACGTTTGATGAATATGCCGGGAGCCTTCCCACTGAAAATAGCAAACACATTGTGAATCTAACCAAATTGTCCTCTCCATTGTTGTCTTATAAGCCCTTCCATTTCCCAGTAATTAAAGCAGCAATGTAAATACTCTTTCTGTACACACGCCTGCTGCTGCCCTTCCAGAATATTATTATGTATTAACTGGAAGAACTGCATAATATTCAGCAGCTGCAGATGCTGATAATACACACTGTAGCTATTATAGAACATCATAAAAAATCATAAAAAATGCTGCAGAACATCTTAATACACACCTCCACTGCTCCGGGACATAATAATACATATGTCCGCTGCTTCATACAGCTGTATATACAAAAATGCACGCATGAAAATTGCGCCTTCAAGTGCGTTTTTGTGCATTTCACTGCACTTTTACGGGCATAAACACATCCATGTGTGTCCACCATTAAAGTAAATAACCCACAGTTACAAGCTAATATTACTTCCTCTCTCTGTCTTACAGGAATAGGGAAGGATTGTAGCAGTACTTAGTCACTAAGGCCTCGGTCACACGGGCATTTTTTACCGCGATTTGCGGATTGCATAACGATGCGCATCCGCAAATCACAAGACCGGGGCTGACGATTCGCTGAAAAAGCTGCACCTAGCAGCGTTTTCAGTGAAACCGCCCCGCACTGCCCGCTATCCTCTGCCACAGCTATGGCACAGCTGTGGCAGAGGAGAACGATGTTCGCCCATTGAATTCAATGGAGCCGGCAATACAGCCGGCTCCATTGAAAGCAATGGGCTGCTGGCGAGCGCGGGATGAATTTTCGGGAAGGGCTTAAAAATATAAGCCCTTCCCTGAAAACCATCCTAAAATGTGTAAAAAAAGAAAAAAGTATACTCACCTTTTCCCTGCAGACGGAGTTCAGCCGCGTCCAGCCGGCAGTTCTCCTGAACTGCTCTGTGTAGTATTCAGCAGGCGGGGATTTAAAATCCCCGCCTGCTGAATGGGCTGCCTCTGATTGGTCACAGCCCTCACCAATCAGAGGCAGCTCTCCCTCACCCATTCATGAATTCATGAATGGGTGAGTGAGTGCTGCCTCTGATTGGCAGAGCGCAGGGACCAATCAGAGGCAGCTCTCAGCTGTCATTCAATAGCTGAGAGCTGCCTCTGATTGGTTCCTGCGCTCAGCCAATCAGAGGCAGCACTCACTTACCCATTCATGAATTCATGAATGGGTGAGGGAGAGCTGCCTCTGATTGGTGAGGGCTGTGACCAATCAGAGGCAGCCCATTCAGCAGGCGGGGATTTTAAATCTCCGCCTGCTGAATACTACACAGAGCAGTTCAGGAGAACTGCCAGACGGATGCAGCTGAACTCCATCTGCAGGGAAAAGGTGAGTATATATATATATATATATATATTTTTTTTTTTACACATTTTAGGATGGTTTTCAGGGAAGGGCTTATATTTTTAAGCCCTTCCCGAAAATTCGTCCCGCGCTCGCCGGCAGCCGAGTTTTGATAGGCTGAAGGGAAGAGGTGAACGTTAAAAGCTGGGAGACAGATGAGGAGTTGGGGTCATTAGTAGGAATATTAAAATCACCAAGGATGAGGGTTGGGATTTCATAGGGTAGAAAGTGGGGGAGCCAGGTGAAGAAGTGGTCTAGGAACAGGTGGGTGGGACCCGGGGGCTGGTATATAACTGCGACACACAGGGACAGTGGGCAAAAGAGTTGTAGGGTGTGGACTTTGAATGACTGGAAGGTGAGCGAGGGAGCTGAGGAAATAACCTGGAAGGTACAATTTGGTGAAAGGAGGATGCTTACTCCTCTGCCACGCCTGTCGTTCAATCTGGGTGTGTGGGAGAACTCCAGGCCATTATAGTACAATGCAGTGGGAGAGGTAGAATCGGACTGCTGTATCCATGTTTCGGTGATGGTGAACAGATTAATGTTTTTAGTGCTAAAAAGGTCGTGGATAGTTGAGAGTTTGTTGCACACCGATTAGGAGCTGCATAGGGTGTATTTGAATGGGGCATGGGGGCGGTGCATGGGCTAGTGGGGTGGTTTGGTATGATTTGCTGGAATTTTGGTAGAGAGCAGTATGGGGTTGGCCAAGGTTGAGGGACATGTCCCCTGCGGCTTGGAGTAGCAGGGTAACGAGGGTGAGCAGGTGGCTAGGGGATTTGTGAGGGTGGCTAAGGAGTTTCTTGGCAATGTGGGGGAATGGAGGCATCGAGGAAGGGGAAGAGTGAATGGGAGCTGTGCATGGGTGAGCAGAAGAGGGAGGGTCTGATGTGGATGGACTGTGATGAGGCAGAGCATAGGAAGAAAATGTTAAGGCTTGAAAGGAGAATAGCAGTGGAGGTTAGTGCAAGAAAGAGGGTTTTTTTTGTCCAGGCTGTGGGTGAATGTGGGATTTACCTGTCTCCTCCTCTGTTAAATTGCATCATTTGACTGCATAAGACACTTGCTTCTGGACACTTAATGCTGGACACCCATGCATAGCAACGAGGCTACCACCAGGTTATAGATCAGGCTACAAGACTACAGCTGCCAGTGGCTTGTTTATTCTGTGAGTCAGTACGAATACAACTATACCAAATTTATATTTTTTTTCTGTTGTCCTACTTATATGTAATTTTTTTTAATTACTTTCTTATGATCCTCCATAACATTTTCTGTCTTTCAATGCCTGTTTCTCACAGAATGACCTGTTGTTTCTGTTCTTACAGATTTTGGGTACATACAACTTTTTTATTGCTTTTAATTCCATTTTTTCTTGGAGACTGGGTGACTAAAAAATGTGATTCTGGTGTTATTTTTCTGATGGCATTCACCATGTAGGATAAATTGTACTTTCTTTTAATATATTAGATGTTTAAGGAAGCTTCTATAATAAATAGGTTTTTTTTTACATTTTTTAATGATAAATATTTTTGTGATGATTAAATAAAAACTTTATTTCACTTATTTTTTTAATATTTGTTTCATCACATATGCTAATTATTGCAATACATCAGTATTGCAGCTTAGTGTATTTCTGCAGGCTTTCCATTTATATGTGGTACAGGCACGTCTTAATAGGCAGAAATACATAGCAGCTGTGGAAGTCTTCACAAGGCCCCAGGTTGCCATGCTATCTCAGTACAGGAAGGTTGTTTGGAAAACAGAGTAAGCTCCCTCCTTCTGTCCAGACATTTAAATGCAGAATTGACAGCCGAATCAAAATGGTTAATGGCTGCGATTGGATTTATGCCTGATGACAGCTGTTGAAGCTGGGTGTCAGCTACCAAAGACAGCCAACATTTGCAGTGTATAGAGTGAGCTCGGTCCGTATACCTTTATATTATTGTATTTTGGGTTTTGTTTTTGTCATGCACAATGCATTAAAGGGGAATGTTCACTATATTCGTCTAATCAGTACAATTATGGCAATACACATTTTATGTATCTTTTCTAAAATGTTTTACTACGTATATAAAATAAAAAAATCATTTTCAAAGAAATTTTTCGAAATTGCTTTCAGTTGCCACATTCTGAGACCCATACATTTGTATTTTTATCTTGATGGGGCTATGCTTGGGTTAAGTTTTGTGGAGTGAGCTGTAGATTTCAGGCCTCTTTCACATAAGTGACAGTGATCATGCCACTACAAAATTGTGGCAATATTGCAGCTTTGTCCCCGCGATTGTCTAGTGTTAGCTATGTGTTTTTTTTGTGAAAAATCATGCATCACATTACTGCTGTCCACGATAAATTTGCACGATTTTATCATAAGAAGGTTAAGCTCTAACCCTAAACTTAGCTTCAGCGGCACTCCCAAAAAAATGGAATACTTTACTAAAAGTCTCGGTCTGGTTTCTCTCTCTCTGGAGCTCTGCCGGATGACCAATGAATGGCCAAGTGCTGCCTGTAATTGGCTGAGTGCTGTGACCAATCACAGGCAGCACTCAGATGTCATTTTGTGAATGGCTGAAATCAATGACTGACCTTAAAGCCTGCATTAGGCTCCAGGCTGCTATGGTAATTAATCACCATGCCTTGGTGTAACTGATGGAGCTCCAAAGACATCCCTTCCTTCTTGTTGCTCATCATAAGCTGTGGTCAGCAATCATCAACCTCAATAGTTTACAACTGGACAACCGCTTTTATGACATACAATTGGTATATCTCTAAACTGCATAAATACTTTTTAACCCCTTACTGTTGTAGCTCTTGTTTTATTTTCATTTTCCATCATCTCTTTCCAAAAAATTATAATTTTTTTTTTTTTAATGGAGATGTAGCTGCATGGGGACTAGTTTTTTTGTGGGACGAGTTGTATTTTTCAATGGTACTATTTATAATACCATACTATATAATGCTTTGAAAAACCGTTGGACATTTTTAAGTGGGTTAAAATGGAAAAAAAAAAACACAATTGCACATTTTTTGCGGACAGTTTTGTATTTACAGCGTTTCTTGTGCAGTAGAAATGATAAACTATCATTGTGTGATGCAGTAGAACTACAGTGATACCACATGTATAGTTTTTTTTAATTCAGTACTACTTTAGAAAAGAGAGTACTTTTAAAGAAAAAGCCTTTTGTAAATATTTTTTAACCACCATAGCTGTTTTATTTTTCTGTCAAAGTAGGTGGACGATGCTTCATTTTTTTTGCGAGGTGACCTGTAATTTTTACGTTTATGTGTCTTTGTTTCATTTTGGGAACCATATGACTTTTTGATCACTTTATTCAATTTTTTTGTTGGAGACTAGAGATAAGCGAACGTACTCGTCCGAGCTTGATACTCGTTCGAGTATTAGCGTGTTTGAGATGCTTGTTACTAGAGGCGAGCACCACGCGATGTTCGAGTTACTTTCACTTTCATCTCTGAGACGTTAGCGCGCTTTTCTGGCCAATAGAAAGACAGGGAAGGCATTACAACTTCCCCCTGCGACGTTCACGCCCTATACCACCCCCTTGCAGTGGGTGGCTGGCGAGATCAGGTGTCACCCGAGTATATAAATCGGCCCCTCCCGCGGCTCGCCACAGATGCATTCTGACAGAGATCAGGGAAAGTGCTGCTGATGCCGGAGCTGCTATAGGGAGAGTGTTAGGATTGATTTTAGGCTTCAAGAACCCCAACGGTCCTTCTTAGGGCCACATCTGACCGTGTGCAGTACTGTTGAGGCTGCTTTTAGCAGTGTTGCACTTTTTTTTTTTTGTATATCGGCCGTGCAGAGCATTGCGTCCTGCAGGAATTTTACATAGTCCACGGCCAGTAGTGGTGGTGAGGCAGGGACAGTGAAAGACATATCCAGTCTATATAGGCAGTGGGCTTTTCCAAAAAAATTTGGGAAAAAAAATCTATTTGGGCTGCCTGTGACCGTCCTGACTGTACTACGTCTCTGCTGGGGGTAGTTGTCCTAATTCATACGCAGCCAGCTAAGTGTTACAGCAGGCTTGCGCAAAATTCTTTCCTGCCTCTGCTGTGCGTTCCGTACGCGAAGTCAGCCTCCAACCACAGGCCAATAAGCGGCACATTTAATTACAGCGTTCTATTTCTGCACTACTGGTAATACAGCATGCTGAGGGGTAGGGGTAGGCCTAGAGGACGTGGACGCGGGCGAGGACGCGGAGGCCCAAGTCAGGGTGTGGGCACAGGCCGAGCTCCTGATCCAGGTGTATCGCAGCCGACTGCTGCAGGATTAGGAGAGAGGCACGTTTCTGGCGTCCTCACATTCATCTCACAATTAATGGGTCCACGCGGTAGACCTATATTAGAAAATGAGCAGTGTGAGCAGGTCCTGTCGTGGATGGCAGAAAGTGCATCCAGCAATCTATCGACCACCCAGAATTCTGCACCGTCCACTGCTGCAACTCTGAATCCTCTGGCTGCTGCTCCTCCTTCCTCCCAGCCTCCTCACTCCATTACAATGACACATTCTGAGGAGCAGGCAGACTCCCAGGAACTGTTCTCGGGCCCCTGCCCAGAATGGGCAGCAATGGTTCCGAATCCTCTCCCACCGGAGGAGTTTGTCGTGACCGATGCCCAACCTTTGGAAAGTTCCCGGGGTCCGGGGGATGAGGCTGGGGACTTCCGGCAACTGTCTCAAGAGCTTTCAGTGGGTGAGGAGGACGATGACGATGAGACACAGTTGTCTATCACTCAGGTAGTAGTAATTGGAGTAAGTCTGAAGGAGGAGCGCACAGAGGATTCGGAGGAAGAGCAGCAGGACGATGAGGTGACTGACCCCACCTGGTTTGCTACGCCTACTGAGGACAGGTCTTCAGAGGGGGAGGCAAGTGCAGCAGCAGGGCAGGTTGGAAGAGGCACTGCGGTGTCCAGGGGTAGAGGCAGGGCCAGACCGAATAATCCACCAAGTGTTTCCCAAAGCGCCCCCTTGCGCCATGCCACCCTGCAGAGGCCGAGGTGCTCAAACGTCTGGCAGTTTTTCACTGAGAGTGCAGACGACCGACGAATAGTGGTGTGCAACCTTTGTCGCGCCATGATCAGCCAGGGAGCCACCACCACCAGCCTTACCACCACCAGCATGCGCAGACATATGATGGCCAAGCACCCCACAAGGTGGGACGAAGGCCATTCACCGCCTCCGGTTTGCACCGCTGCCTCTCCCCCTGTGCCCCAACCTGCCACTGAGATCCAACCCCCCTCTCAGGACACAGGCACTACCGTCTCCTGGCCTGCACCCACAAACTCAACTCCGCTGACCTCGGCCCCATCCACCAATGTCTCTCAGCGCACCGTCAAGCCACCGCTAGCGCAAGTGTTGGAGCGCAAGCGCAAGTACGCCGCCACGCACCTGCACGCTCAAGCGTTAAACGTGCACATAGCCAAATTTATCAGCCTGGAGATGCTGCCGTATAGGCTTGTGGAAACGGAGGCTTTCAAAGGTATGATGGCGTCGGCGGCCCCGCGCTACTCAGTTCCCAGTCGCCACTACTTTTCCCGATGTGCCGTCCCAGCCCTGCACGACCACGTCTCCCGCAACATTGTACGCGCCCTCACCAACGCGGTTACTGCCAAGGTCCACTTAACAACGGACACGTGGACAAGCACAGGTGGGCAGGGCCACTATATCTCCCTGACGGCACATTGGGTGAATTTAGTGGAGGCTGGGACAGAGTCAGAGCCTGGGACCGCTCACGTCCTACCCACCCCCAGAATTGCGGGCCCCAGCTCGGTGGTGGTATCTGCGGTGGTGTATGCTTCCTCCACTAAACCACCCTCCTCCTCCTCCTCCTCTAACGCAACCTCTGTCTCGCAATCAAGATGTGTCAGCAGCAGCAGCACGTCGCCAGCAGTCGGTGTCGCGCAGCACGGCAGCACAGCAGTGGGCAAGCGTCAACAGGCCGTGCTGAAACTACTCAGCTTAGGAAAGAAGAGGCACACGGCCCACGAACTGCTGCAGGGTCTGACAGAGCAGACCGACCACTGGCTTGCGCCGCTGAGCCTCCAACCGGGCATGGTCGTGTGTGACAACGGCCGTAACCTGGTGTCGGCTCTGCAGCTCGGCAGCCTCACGCGCGTTCCATGCCTGGCCCACGTCTTTAATTTGGTGGTTCAGCGCTTTCTGAAAAGCTACCCACGCTTGTCATACCTGCTCGGAAAGGTGCGCCGGGACAGCGCACATTTCCGCAAGTCCAAGACGGACGTTGCCACCCTGCGCACCCTGCAACATCGGTTTCATCTGCCAATGCACCGACTGCTGTGCGACGTGCCCACACGGTGGAACTCTACGCTCCACATATTGGCCAGGCTCTATGAGCAGTGTAGAGCTATAGTGGAATACCAACTCCAACATGGGCGGCGCAGTGGGAGTCATCCTCCTCAATTCTTTACAGAAGAGTGGGCCTGGTTGGCAGACATCTGCCAGGTCCTTGGAAACTTTGAGGAGTCTACCCAAATGGTGAGCGGCGATGCTGCAATCATTAGCGTCACCATTCCTCTGCTATGCCTCTTGAGAAGTTCCCTGCAAAGCATAAAGGCAGACGCTTTGCACTCGGAAACGGAGGCGGGGGAAGACAGTATGTCGCTGGATAGTCAGAGCACCCTCATGTCTATATCTCAGCGCGTTGAGGAGGAGGGGGGAGCATAAGGAGGAGGGGGAAGAGACAGCTTGGCCCACTGCTGAGGGTACCCATGCTGCTTGCCTGTCATCATTTCAGCGTGTATGGCCTGAGGAGGAGGAGGATCCTGAAAGTGATCTTCCTAGTGAGGACAGCCATGTGTTGCGTACAGGTGCCCTGGCACACATGGCTGACTTCATGTTAGGATGCCTTTCTCGAGACCCTCGTGTTACACGCATTCTGGCCACTACGGATTACTGGGTGTACACACTGCTCGACCCACGGTATAAGGAGAACCTTTCCACTCTCATACCCGAAGAGGAAAGGGGTTCGAGAGTGATGCTATACCACAGGACCCTGGCGGACAAACTGATGGTAACATTCCCATCCGACAGCGCTAGTGGCCGAAGGTGCAGTTCCGAGGGCCAGGTAGCAGGGGAGGCGCGGAGATCAGGCAGCATGTACAGCACAGGCAGAGGAACGCTCTCTAAGGCCTTTGACAGCTTTCTGGCTCCCCAGCAAGACTGTGTCACCGCTCCCCAGTCAAGGCTGAGTCGGCGGGAGCACTGTAAAAGGATGGTGAGGGAGTACGTAGCCGATCGCACGACCGTCCTCGGTGACGCCTCTGCCCCCTACAACTACTGGGTGTTGAAGCTGGACACGTGGCCTGAACTCGCACTGTATGCCCTGGAAGCGCTTGCTTGTCCTGCGGCTAGCGTCTTGTCACAGAGGGTGTTTAGTGCGGCTGGGGGAATCATCACAGATAAGCGTACCCGCCTGTTAACCGACAGTGCCGACAGGCTTACACTCATCAAGATGAACAAAGCCTGGATTTCCCCAGACTTCTCTTCTCCACCAGCGGACAGCAGCGATACCTAAACAATACGTAGGCTGCACCCGCGGATGGAAGCATTTTTCTCTATCACCATCAAAAACGGGGACCTTTTTGCTTCATCAATCTGTGTATTCTATTCATCCTCCTCCTCCTGCTCCTCCTCCTGAAACCTGACGTAATCACGCCGAACGCGCAATTTTTCTTAGGCCCACAAGGCTCAGTCATATAATTTTTGTAAACAATTTTTATATGTTTCAATGCTTATTAAAGCGTTGAAACTTGCACCTGAACCAATTTTTATTTTAACTGGGCTGCCTCCAGGCCTTGTTACCAATTAAGTGTATTAACCAAAGCGATTAATGGGTTTCACCTGCCCTCTTGGTTGGGCATGGGCAATTTTTCTGAGGTACATTAGTACTGTTGGTACACCAATTTTTTTGGGCCCTCGCCTACAGTGTAATCAAATTAATTTTTTGCCCACCTGCATTAAAGCTGACGTTACATCAGCTGTGCTGGGCACTGCAATGGGATATATTTATGTACCGCCAGTGGCTTCCTGGGACCCACCCATGCTGTCGGTCAACATGGACTTCCCATTAGGGAGATGTACGTGCCTGTGTATACTTATAAAAAACTCGAGCCTGACTGGGGCATGCAGTTTGGGCCGAAGCCCACCTGCATTTAATCTGACGTTAGCTCTGCTGTCCAGGGCACTGCAATGGGATACATTTATGTACAGCGGGTGGGTTCCAGGGGGCCACCCATGCTGTGGGTGCACACGGAATTCCCATTGCGGAGTTGTACCTGCCTCTGACTATTTATAAAAAAACGCAGTCTGACTGGGACATGCAGACACCTTGACAGAATGAATAGTATGTGGCACATAGGTTCCCCATTGCTATGCCCACGTGTGCAGCTCCTGATGGCGGTGGCACAGGATTATATTTCTCATTGCTTCTGTACAGCATTGTGGGCTATCGTCCTGCCCCTTTTAAAGAGGGTCGCTGCCTAGCCGTGCCAACCCTCTGCAGTGTGTGCCTGCGGTTCCTCCTCATGGCAGACGCACTTATAAATAGACATGAGTGTGGCGTGGCATGAGGGCAGCTGAAGGCTGGGCAGGGACACTTTGGTGTGCACTGTGGACACTGAGTCGTGCGGGGGGGGGGGGGGGGGTTGGGCAGCATGTAACCCAGGAGAAGTGGCAGCGGAGTGTCATGCAGGCAGTGATTGTGCTTTGTTGGAGGTAGTGTGGTGCTTAGCTAAGGTATGCATTGCTAATGAGGGCTTTTCAGAAGTAAAAATTGTTGGGGGGGGGCCCACTCTTGCCGCTATTGTGGCTTAATAGTGGGACCTGGGAACTTGAGATGCAGCCCAACATGTAGCCCCTCGCCTGCCCTATCCGTTGCTGTGTCTTTCCCATCACTTTCTTGAATTGCCCAGATTTTCACAAATGGAAACCTTAGCGAGCATCGGCGATATCCAAAAATGCTCGGGTCGCCCATTGACTTCAATGGGGTTCGTTACTCGAAACGAACCCTCGAGCATCGCGAAAATTTTGTCTCGAGTAACGAGCACCCGATCATTTTGGTGCTCGCTCATCTCTATAAGCGAGCATCGGCGATATACCAGAATGCTCGGGTCGCCCATTGACTTCAATGGGGTTCGTTACTCGAAACGAACCCTCGAGCATCGCGAAAATTTCGTCCCGAGTACTGAGCACCCGAGCATTTTGGTGCTCACTCATCTCTATTGGAGACGTAGTGAAAAAATGCTATTCTGGCATTTGCTGTCAGAGATTATTAAAGTCATATTTAAATAAATTGCATTTTTGCGAACACAGCGATACATAAAAAATAAATCCAAATGAGGAACAACTTGAAAAAGGTTTTTTTTTCTAAACTTTCAATATTTATTGTTTTAGTAAAAATTGTAAAGCTTAATTTTACTAATTAAAACTTGTATTTTTACTTCCAATAACAATAGCGACTTGAACTTTTGATTGCTTGATTGCTTACAGGGCATACTTCAATACTATAATACTGCATTATAATGTATTTTTACAGGTATTCAGAGGCAAACATTAATGGAAGATCTAGGGCCTTCAGAAGGCCCCGGCTGGCATTACGCGAAGACCGCATACCGTGATATTTAGATTCCCATTGGGACTATTACACCTCAATGGTCGTGTCAGATCAGGACTGGTTAAACGTCACGGTACAGGGACATTTAAATGCTGCTGTCAGAATTGACAGCAGCATTGAAGTGCTGAACAGCCACCATCAGATTTATCTTTTATCGTGGCTCATGCAGGTGGCTACCAGCAGTAAGAGACAGCTGACACCCATTATGTATGGAAAGGGCTTGGCTCTAGAGACTGTTTGATACAACAAGATTCTACATGTGTTGTACATAAATGGTAAACATTGGGAAGGGGTTATTATTAGTAAACTTTTAAAAATAAGCTACTTCTTATATGCATTACAGGGCTATGGGCAATACAATGTGAACTGTGTCATGGAGCCTAGCAATCAAACTCGTTTTAATTATTTTATCCTGATTGGGTTTTCTTGGAACTTGCAAGCGAGTGTTGTGCTTTTTGTAATTACCTTTACCATTTATATACTGACCATCCAGGGGAATTGCCTTCTACTCGTCACCATTATCATCAGTCCTAAGTTGCACACGCCTATGTATTATTTCCTCTGTAATTTGTCTTTTCTGGATTTCTGCTATTCATCGACCTTTGTTCCAAAACTGCTGACTGATATATTTTCAGAAACAAAAAGGATTTTGCTTGTTGCTTGCCTCACTCAAATGAAAGTCGGGCTATTTCTTGGAGCAAGTGAATGTGTCCTACTGGCTGTGATGGCTTATGATAGGTATATAGCTATATGCTTCCCTTTATATTACACTCTTATTATAAGTTGGAGGGTATGTAGATACAGCACTGTCATCATATCCATAGGCAGTTTCATTTTATGCACTCTTCCCACCATTGTAAAACCCCTTGTCTTCTGCAAAGAAAACACATTGAACCATTATCTTTGTGAGGTCTTGGCCCTTTTGGAAGTGGCGTGTGGTGACCTCTCCTTCTATAAGATAACTATAGTTGTGGCTGGTATATTTACTCTATTAGCACCCCTTCTTCTCATCCTAGTTTCCTATATTTGTATTGTTATTTCTATATTGAAAATTCATTCAGTAGGTGGAAGATCCAAAGCTTTCTCCACCTGTGCGTCCCACCTCACTGTGGTATTACTGTTTTATGTTACCATTATGATTGGATACATGGGGCAGACAAAAAGCCTTTCATCCTATATCAAATATATTTCCCTAATTTATATAGTTTTTACTCCTCTAATTAATCCACTCATCTATAGCTTGAGGAATAATGAAGTGAAAGAAGCTTTTCAACGAATTTTAACCTTATTTTCACAAACAAAAAGAGGCTTCGTATCAACCTGAGAAAAAAAAAAGTGAAGAATCCTTTGTTTTTTCTTCTCTTGTTGTGGCTCTTGGCACACCGGCCCCTTTTGCTAGTATATCTGCTGAGTTCTCCTCATCTGTGAAATAATGAGAATCTGTTGTTTTTTTCATCTGTCTTTATTTTCACAATAGGAAACATTTGGATTTTTAGAAGTTAGTTCAAAAATTCTTTTCAATGAAAATCACGACAGCAAATTGGGACAAAGCTAAACCATTGATTTCAGTGGTTTCAGTTTCATTAGCTCTTTTCTCATGTGAGAAAAGATAGTAGTTGCCTTATCTTTCTCGCACATAGTTTTTACAGTTGCGAGTAAGATGGCGCAGGACTTATCTTACTGCTTTTTTTTTTCAAACTTGTGCACAATAGTGTGGAGTTTAAAAGTAAAAAAAAAAAAAAAAGATTTTTTTCCTTGCTCATGCACAAGTATGCTCCACTGTGGCTATCGTAGTTGTACATTTGGCCATCTGTTTAAGCCCTAATACTGAACAGCATAAGCACATTTAGGATACCACCCAGAGTAACCAATGTGATACTTTCCCTGTGAAAAAAAATCTGGAACCATCAGCAAAAACTGCCTCATCTGTCTTGTATACTTCTATTCTAAAGAGAACTGTCTATGTAGTTCCCTGTGATGCATTTAAGCATTCATGTGCCTGTCCTCCATATTGTAACAACTTTGAAAGAACATCCAGTAGTTTTCTTTGTGGTCCTTTTCAATCTGTTTTGATGATAATGCAAATAACCAGTGAGCAAATCTTTAATGTGACAGATCTGGGATGTTTTTCTCAAGAAGGAGTTTTATTGCAGAATCAAAAGTCTGAAAAATGATTTTGTTAAACCCAACAATATGTTCAGTTACTTTGGCAGCAACGTTCACACCAACAAGATATCTATTACATATTTCAAAACGTTTCTCTTTAAGTATTAGAAGTTTGGAAAAATATCAAAGAATTCTCTACTCTTTTACCTGCAACTGCAAAAGTACCATTGCTATCTCTGAAATATGTACCTGAAGGAGTGCCAGTTTCACCTGTAGCCAATGCTGGAGCTTGGTGTGATGTTAGAATGGGAAGAATAACAATAACTGAAACTCTTTCTTTCAATGACTTCCTACACCCACAGCTAATCAACACTTCTAGATACTTGACTTCCTCTTGCAGCAATTTCATCTTTTTTGTGTTTAATTGCAGACCTGCATCATGCCATAAAATGAATAACTGGGCTGAAGGCAATAAATGGGTGCCTCTATTCTCTGTTGCCAATAAAATATCATCAACATACTTCATCAGACAATCTGGTCATGATAACTTCTTCAAAACCTTCACAAGAGCTTCATGAAACCTGCTTGGAAATAAATTTTCTCCATTACATTACCAACAAAAGACGTATAGTTCACCTAAGATGTGAAAGCAAACTTGTGCTGACAACTTCTCTTCAGTTGTATACTAAAAACTCCAATACTGATGTCTAACGCAGAGAAGTATTTTGCTTTGGAATTCAAATGGGTCATCAATAGAGATGAGCGAGCGTACTCGGAAAAGCACTACTCGCTCGAGTAATGTGCTTTATCCGAGTATCGCTGTGCTCGGGTCTGAAGATTCGGGTGCCGCTGCGGCTGACAGGTGAGTCGCAGCGGGGAGCAGGGGAGAGCGGGCGGGAGAGAGGGAGAGAAAGATCTTACCTCCGTTCCTCCCCGCTCTCCCCTGCAGCTCCCCGCTCCGTGCCGGCACCCGAATCTTCAGACCCGAGCACAGCGATACTCGGATAAAGCAAATTACTCGAGCGAGTAGTGCTTTTCCGAGTACACTCGCTCATCTCTAGTCATCAACTCATGGGTACCAGCAATGATGAGTTACATTGGCTGTAGTTTTAAACATCCTCAGGCCTCAGTCACACGGGCGCATCGGCACCCGTACACTGGCGCCAATGAGCCCGTGTGACTGCAGGAAGGAGACGGCTGTACCTAAAGATGGCCGTCTCTCTGCAGCGCCGGAGGAAAGAACACATGACCGGCAATGAAGCCGGTCACATGTTCTTCCCTCCGGCGCTGCAGACAGACGGCCGTCTGCAGGTACGTCCGTCTGCTGGTGTCAGTCACATGGGCCACATGGGCCTCAAACTGAAAATCATACTACGTGAATTTTCAGGCTTCAAAAAAGCACCATAATAAATTCTTACATACAGAGTTTGCTTTTCATATGATTTCTTGCTGCAACAACTCCTCAATATTTTTTTTTCATGTATTTAATTGTACCATCTGGTAATTTACCGTATATACTCAAGTATTAGCCAACCCGAGTATAAGCCATATCGATACGTTTTACAAGAAAAAACTGTTAAAACTTATTGACTCGAGTATATGCCTAGCTATACTCGAGTATATACTAGGTAAAAAAAAGCCCTGCAATGCTCCCCTCCCAGCCGGCGTCTGTGTCCCTGGCACAATTGTCTCCCCGTTGGTGCGGCAAGCTGCTTGAGATTTCTCCCCGCTGTCATCTCTCTGGCTCAGTTTTGAGTTCCCCCGACGTCAGCGCTGTGTAATTAAGCACTGTGATTAGATTGAGTGCCAGCCAATCACAGCCAGCGCTCGATAAACCAATCACAGTCATTCTGTGATGTCATTCTGGGCCATAAATGCTCTTTAGGAATTACATTATTTAAACATCACTGAATTTACAAGGATCAGTGAGTACAGATTTAGAACTGTTAGAATCTTTGCAAATCACTCAAATCAATAAACCAACCTGATTTTTCATGATATCAACAACAGAATTAGGGCAGTGCCAAATATCAATCTCCTAATTACATCAGTTAGTAATGTAGCTTCAAAATGTTAGGTTTGTGCTGTACTGGAACCTGTTTCTCCCAGTGGTTCTAGCATATGTGTATATATATATATATATATATATATATATATATATATATATATATATATATATATATATACAAATATATATATATACACAGACTCTGGGGATTGGATGTATATACCAGCTCCTTTCAGTGTCTGCTGGGTTTCCAGGGTGAGCAGTCATGTTTCCTTGTCTGTGCAGCTTGAATATGCACAGACAAGGAAACATGTCTGAGCATATTCATACTTTAAAAAGGCTTGTTCTGCCAAAACGCGATGTATGTACATAGGACTCTCCAGATGGAGAGTCCTTCTGTTACCTCTTTCTGACCGCACGGGTTGGCTGTAGACCTGGTTATACATGGCATAGGATGCAGGACCTACAGCATTATACCTGGCATAGGAAGCAGGACCTACAAGGCCTTCCTGAACCAAGAGAGGGGGGAGTTATTTACCCAGTGTACACTGGGTTCCTCCCCTCTCCCGAGTGAGTGCAACCTATTTGACTTTTGCTTGGAGCAAAATAGAATTTTTCTTTATATTCATTGTGTGACCCCCATCATGTCTTGGTGGGGGGTTTATTTTTGTTCATTATTGCAGCTCTCCACTAAGTGGATCGCAAGTGGATTGGACTGTCTCCCTCAATTATTACTTTATTCTTCTTACCTCCTTACCTTACCTTCTTCTTGCCGTCCCTATATTATGCTTTTATATGTCTGTGCAGCATGCTGTTTAATTTATGTCTTGTTGCCTTTTCGGTGCAGCTTTCAGTGTGATTGGTGTCTTGTTATATCATATGTGTGCAAGTCTGGCTTTAGTTGTCTTGGTAGTGTAGGGACCCGCAAAACAACGAGGAGCCTTGAAGTGGCTTGCGGGCTTAAGCATCTTGGCCAATATACAAACCGATACCTCGTACATTCTTTAGTGATTCCATCTGGCTAGGCATGCAGGTGAATGCTGTATGATTTTCAGTGTCCCATGTTTGTTTGTGTCTGGTGTTTGTCTGGTATTCTACTGTTCTTATCTTAGTTATTGTTCGTCTCTGTTAGGTCCTTGGTCACTTATCTTTCAAGAAGATAGGTGGTAGTTCCACTTGGTGTTCCCTATCTTTGGTTACGTTCCTGTGGGCCTGGCGCTCACTTGCCAACATGAATGTAACATAATGTCCCTCTTTTGAAACTGGGAGGCTTTTTGTTGCATTATGTTGTATGTTGCATGATATGTTATGTTAGTGACACGTCTGTATTATGTTAGTGTCATGTCTGTGTTATAATCAGTCTTTTTTATGTCAGTATTTTGTCTTATGTCTCATCCACCCATCCACTAGTTGTTGGACGCCCAGTTCTTGTTCCGTATGTCTACCCATCTGTTGGTGGGCGGATGCCCGATCCATATCCTGTCCCCTTTGTCTGTTGGTAGCCAGACGTTAAGGTTTTGTTTTGTCTGTTTGCTCCTTGATTGCAGTACTCTGGTTTACCTCTGACTCCCATCCAATCCTCATGGAAGAAAGTGGGGTCATTTCTTTTGCAACGTGTGCTCCGCTGCGAGGTGGGTTCAGTCTGAGGGGTTAAGAGTGCCCCTCTCTGTCCAAGTCCTGTTCACAGTTTATGTTTTGCTTCAGTTCCCTGTGTCTAAACCTATGTTTTAGGCCCTCTCCTGCTGTATGTCCTGTACTAGGCCCATATAGATAAGTCCTATCAGTCGTTCTGTCAGTAGGGAGGGTTGCCATGCTTTCTCCTCTGAACGTGTGCACTTTTCCTTGCAGACTTCTGCTACTGAGGATGGTTGTGTAAGGTCTAGAGATGAGCGAGCACCAAAATGCTCGGGTGCTCGTTACTCGGAACGAACTTTTCGCGATGCTTGAGGGTTCGTTTCGAGTAACGAACCCCATTGAAGTCAATGGGCGACCCGAGCATTTTTGTATTTCGCCGATGCTCGCTAAGGTTTCCTTGTGTGAAAATCTGGGCAATTCAAGAAAGTGATGGGAACGACACAGCAACGGATAGGGCAGGCGAGGGGATACGTGTTGGGCTGCATCTCAAGTTCACAGGTCCCACTATTAAGCCACAATAGCGGCAAGAGTGGGCCCCCCCCCTCCCAACAACTTTTACTTCTGAAAAGCCCTCATTAGCATGGCATACCTTAGCTAAGCACCACACTACCTCCAACAAAGCACAATCACTGCCTGCATGACACTCCACTGCCACTTCTCCTGGGTTACATGCTGACCAACCCCCCCCCCCCCCCCACAGCGCACACTAAAGTGTCCCTGCGCAGTCTTCAGCTGCCCTCATGCCACACCACCCTCATGTCTATTTAGAAGTGCGTCTGCCATGAGGAGGAACCGCAGGCACACACTGCAGAGGGGTTGGCACGGCTAGGCAGCGACCCTCTTTAAAAGTGGTGGGGCGATAGCCCACAATGCTGTACAGAAGCAATGAGAAATAGAATCCTGTGCCACCGCCATCAGGAGCTGCACACGTGGGCATAGCAATGGGGAACCTATGTGCCACACACTATTCATTCTGTCAAGGTGTCTCTGCATGCCCCAGTCAGACTGGTAATATGTACCTTAACAGTAACCGCGTTGGTGGTAATGTGGTGGTGACTGCGGACCTAGTAGCGCGGTTTTATTTTGTTGGTTTTCGGAATGTGGCCAGGATTAAGTGGGCCGTGGCGGGGGGATGGTGGGGGGGCTCTCTTGTAGTGTCGGTAAAGGTGAAATTCTTGGACTGCCACCAGACGAACCAATGCAAAGGCATTTGCCAAGAATGTTTTCCCTGTTGGAGGAGGAGGGGGATGTTTTTGAGGCACTACGTGTCCTCTCCACGTGTCCGTGGTTATATGCACCTTAACAGTAACCGCGTTGGTGGGAAATGGCCTCGCCGCCATCATGTCTTTGGGAAGCCTCTGTTTCCACACCCCAGAGACATACCATTAGCAGCCGTATAGGCAGAGCCCAGAATTCGTAACATTTCAGCAGTAGCATTAGGACAGGACCCACTAACATATCACTAGCAGCATTATAGCGGGAGCGCAGTCTTCGTTCCATGTCAGCAATAGTAGCACTCAAGACAGGCCCCAGTAACAATTCCGAAGCAGCAGTATAGCGGGAGCGCAGTCTTCGTTCCATGTCAGCAATAGTAGCACTCAAGACAGGCCCCAGTAACAATTCCGAAGCAGCAGTATAGCGGGAGCGCAGTCTTCGTTCCATGTCAGTAATAGTAGCACTCAAGACAGGCCCCAGTAACAATTCCGAAGCAGCAGTATAGTGGGAGCGCAGTCTTAGTTCCATTTCAGTAGCTGCAGTATAGCCAAGGCCCAAGTTACATTTATGTAGCTAAAGTGTAGGCCAACCCCACACACACTTCTGTACCATGAGTGCAGGCGAAGAACATACAAATTGCTATGATTACACTGTAGGTGAGGGCCCCAAAAAATTGGTGTACCAACAGTACTAATGTACCTCAGTAAAAATTGGCCATGCCCAACCAAGATGGCAGGTGAAACCCATTAATCGCTTTGGTTAATGTGGCTTAAGTGGTAACTAGGCCTGGAGGCAGCCCAGTTTAACGAAAAATTGGTTCAAGTTAAAGTTTCAACGCTTTTAAGAGCATTGAAACATATAAAAATTGTTTAGAAAAATTAGATGAGTGAGCCTTGTGGCCCTAAGAAAAATTGCCCGTTCAGCGTGATTACGTGAGGTTTCAGGAGGAGGAGCAGGAGGAGGAGGAGGAATATTAGACACAGATTGATGAAGCAGAAATGTCCCCGTTTTGGATGGTGAGAGAGAACGTAGCTTCCATCCGCGGGTGCAGCCTACGTATTGCTTACGTATCGCTGCTGTCCGCTGGTGGAGAAGAGAAGTCTGGGGAAATCCAGGCTTTGTTCATCTTGATGAGTGTTAGCCTGTCAGCACTGTTGGTTGACAGGCGGGTACGCTTATCTGTGATGATTCCCCCAGCCGCACTAAACACCCTCTCCGACAAGACGCTAGCCGCAGGACAAGCAAGCACCTCCAGGGCATACAGCGCTAGTTCAGGCCACGTGTCCATCTTCGACACCCAGTAGTTGTAGGGGGCAGAGGCGTCACCGAGGATGGTCGTGCGATCGGCTACGTACTCCCTCACCATCCTTTTACAGTGCTCCCGCCGACTCAGCCTTGACTGGGGAGCGGTGACACAGTCTTGCTGGGGAGCCATAAAGCTGGCCAGGCCCTTAAAGACTGTTGCACTGTCTGGGCTGTACATGCTGCTCGATCTACGCACCTCCCCTGCTACCTGGCCCTCGGAACTGTGCCTTCTGCCACTAGCGCTGTCGGATGGGAATTTTACCATCAGCTTGTCCGCCAGGGTCCTGTGGTATAGCAACACTCTCTAACCCCTTTCCTCTTCGGGAATGAGACTGGGAAGGTTCTCCTTATAGCGTGGGTCAAGCAGTGTGTACACCCAGTAATCCGTAGTGGCCAGAATGCGTTGAATGCGAGGGTCACGAGAAAGGCATCCTAACATGAAGTCAGCCATGTGTGCCAGGGTACCTGTACGCAACACATGGCAGTCCGCACTAGGAAGATCACTTTCAGGATCCTCCTCCTCCTCCTCCTCAGGCCATACACGCTGAAATGATGACAGGCAAGCAGCATGGGTACCGTCAGCAGTGGGCCAAGCTGTCTCTTCCCCCTCCTCCTCATCCTCCTCATCCTCCTCCTCCTCCTCCTTCTGAACGCGCTGAGATATAGACAGGAGGGTGCTCTGACTATCCAGCGACATACTGTCTTCCCCCGTCTCTGTTTCCGAGCGCAAAGCGGCTGCCTTTATGGTTTGCAGGGAACTTCTCAAGATGCATAGCAGAGGAATGGTGACGCTAATGATTGCAGCATCGCCGCTCACCACCTGGGTAGACTGATCAAAGTTTCGAAGGACCTGGCAGATGTCTGCCAACCAGGCCCACTCTTCTGAAAAGAATTGAGGAGGCTGACTCCCACTGCGCCGCCCATGTTGGAGTTGGTATTCCACTATAGCTCTACGCTACTCATAGAGCCTTGCCAACATGTGGAGCGTAGAGTTCCACCGTGTGGGCACGTCGCACAGCAGTCGGTGCACTGGCAGATTAAAGCGATGTTGCAGGGTGCGCAGGGTGGCAGCGTCCGTGTGGGACTTGCGGAAATGTACGCAGAGCCGGCGCACCTTTACGAGCAGGTCTGACAAGCGTGGGTAGCTTTTCAGAAAGCGCTGAACCACCAAATTAAAGACATGGGCCAGGCATGGCACGTGCGTGAGGCTGCCGAGCTGCAGAGCCGCCACCAGGTTACGGCCGTTGTCACACACGCCCATGCCCGGTTGGAGGCTCAGCGGCGCAAGCCAACGGTCGGTCTGCTCTGTCAGACCCTGCAGCAGTTCGTGGGCCGTGTGCCACATATCTCCTAAGCTGAGTAGTTTCAGCACGGCCTGCTGACGCTTGCCCACTGCTGTGCTGCTACGCCGCGCGACACCGACTGCTGGCGACGTCCTGCTGCTGCTGACACATCTAGATTGCGAGACAGAGGTTGAGGAGGAGGAGGAGGAGGAGGGTGCTTTAGTGGAAGAAGCATACACCGCCGCAGATACCACCACTGAGCTGGGGCCCGCAATTCTGGGGGTGGGTAGGACGTGAGCGGTCCCAGGCTCTGACTCTGTCCCAGCCTCCACTAAATTCACCCAATGTGCCGTCAGGGAGATGTAGTGGCCCTGCCCGCCTGTGCTTGTCCACGTGTCCGTAGTTAAGTGGACCTTGCCACTAACCGCATTGGTGAGGGCTCATACAATGTTGCGGGAGACGTGGTCGTGCAGGGCTGGGACGGCACATCGGGAAAAGTAGTGGTGACTGGGAACTGAGTAGCGCGGGGCCGTCGCCGCCATCATAGCTTTGAAGGACTCCGTTTCCACAACCCTATACGGCAGCATCTCAAGGCTGATAAATTTGGCTATGTGGACGGTTAACGATTGAGCGTGCGGGTGCGTGGCGGCGTACTTGCGCTTGCGCTCCAACACTTGCGCTAGCGACGGCTGGACTGTGCGGTGCGAGACATTGCTGGATGGGGCCGAGGACAGCGGAGGTGAGGGTGTGGGTGCAGGCCATGAGACGGTTGTGCCTGTGTCCTGAGAGGGAGGTTGGATCTCAGTGGCAGGTTGGGGCACAGGGGGAGAGGCAGCGGTGCAAACCGGAGGCGGTGAACGGCCTTCGTCCCACCTTGTGGGGTGCTTGGCCATCATATGTCTGTGCATGCTGGTGGTGGTGAGTCTGTTGGTGGTGGCTCCCCGGCTGAGCTTGGCGTGACAAAGGTTGCACACCACTGTTCGTCGGTCGTCAGGCGTCTCTGTGAAAAACTGCCAGACCTTAGAGCACCTCGGCCTCTGCAGGGTGGCATGGCGCGAGGGTGTGCTTTGGGAAACACTTGGTGGATTATTCGGTCTGGCCCTGCCTCTACCCCTGGCCACCGCACTGCCTCTTGCAACCTGCCCTGCTGATGCCCTTGCCTCCCCCTCTGAAGACCTGTCCCGAGTAGGCGTTGCACACCAGGTGGGGTCAGTCACCTCATCGTCCTGCTGCTCTTCCTCCGAATCCTCTGTGCGCTGCTCCCTTGGACTTACTGCCCTTACTACTACCTCACTGCAAGACAACTGTGTCTCATCGTCCTCCTCACCCACAGAAACTTCTTGAGACAGTTGGCGGAAGTCCCCAGCCTCTTCCCCCGGACCCCGGGAACTTTCGAATGGTTGGGCATCAGTGGGGATAAACTCCTCTGGTGGGAGAGGAACCACTGCTGCCCAATCTGAGCAGGGGCCCGAGAACAGTTCCTGGGGGTGTTCTCGCTCCTGAGCATGTGTCATTGTAGTGGAGTGAGGAGGCTGGGAGGAAGGAGGAGCAGCAGACAGAGGATTCGGATTTGCAGCAGTGGACGGCGCAGAACTGTGGCTGGACGATAGGTTGCTCGAAGCACTTTCTGCCATCCAGGACAGGACCTGCTCACACTGCTCATTTTCTAATAAACGTCTCCCGCGTGGACCCATTAATTGGGCGATGAATGTGGGGACGCCAGAAACGTGCCTCTCTCCTAATCGCGCAGCAGTCGGCTGTGACACACCTGGATCAGGAGCTCGGCCTGTGCCCACACCCTCACTTGGGCCTACGCGTCCTCGGCCACGTCCACGTCCACGTCCTCTAGGCTTACCCCTACCCCTCAACATGCTGTATTACCAGTGATTTGATTTCCCAGGCAGGAAATAAATTGGCGCAAGCCTGCAGGCCAAATATAATGTTTTCGCTTTTTTGCAAAGGGAAGGACCCACTGCGTATATTCAATGAACAATAACTTTTAGAACTGTAGTGTGGCCCTGAAAAAGTGACACACAACTTTAGTGTAGCAGCGTTATTAACTCTAGCAGAGCAGGTATTTGCCAGTCAGGAAAGACAATGGCGCAAGCCTGCAGTAAACCGTAGCTGGTTGCGTCTGATTTTTGTACGTTGTCCACGCAGCACACACGTACACGGAGACCTTAGGACTGACACAGGCAGGCCAAATATAATTTCTTTTCCTTTTTTGCAAAGGGAAGGCCCCACTGCGTATATTCAATGAACAATAACTTTTAGAACTGTAGTGTGGCCCTGAAAAAGTGACACACAACTTTAGTTTAGCAGAGTTATTAACTCTAGCAGAGCAGGTATTTGCCAGTCAGGAAAGACAATGGCGCAAGCCTGCAGTAAACCGTAGCTGGTTGCGTCTGATTTTTGTACGTTGTCCACGCAGCACACACGTACACGGAGACCTTAGGACTGACACAGGCAGGTCAAATATAATTTCTTTTCCTTTTTTGCAAATGGAAGGACCCACTGCGTATATTCAATGAACAATAACTTTTAGAACTGTAGTGTGGCCCTGAAAAAGTGACACACAACTTTAGTTTAGCAGAGTTATTAACTCTAGCAGAGCAGGTATTTGCCAGTCAGGAAAGACAATGGCGCAAGCCTGCAGTAAACCGTAGCTGGTTGCGTCTGATTTTTGTACGTTGTCCACGCAGCACACACGTACAGGGAGACCTTAGGACTGACACAGGCAGGTCAAATATAATTTCTTTTCCTTTTTTGCAAAGGGAAGGACCCACTGCGTATATTCAATGAACAATAACTTTTAGAACTGTAGTGTGGCCCTGAAAAAGTGACACACAACTTCAGTGTAGCAGAGTTTTTAACTCTAGCAGAGCAGGTATTTGCCAGTCAGGAAAGACAATGGCGCAAGCCTGCAGTAAACCGTAGCTGGTTGCATCTCATTTTTGTACGTTGTCCACGCAGCACACACGTACACGGAGACCTTAGGACTGACACAGGCAGGCCAAATACAATTTCTTTTCCTTTTTTGCAAAGGGAAGGACCCACTGCGTATATTCAATGAACAATAACTTTTAGAACTGTAGTGTGGCCCTGAAAAAGTGACACACAACTTTAGTGTAGCAGAGTTATTAACTCTAGCAGAGCAGGTATTTGCCAGTCAGGAAAGACAATGGCGCAAGCCTGCAGTAAACCGTAGCTCGTTGCGTCTGATTTTTGTACGTTGTCCACGCAGCACACACGTACACGGAGACCTTAGGACTGACACAGGCAGGCCAAATATAATTTCTTTTCCTTTTTTGCAAAGGGAAGGACCCACTGCGTATATTCAATGAACAATAACTTTTAGAACTGTAGTGTGGCCCTGAAAAAGTGACACACAACTTTAGTGTAGCAGAGTTATTAACTCTAGCAGAGCAGGTATTTGCCAGTCAGGAAAGACAATGGCGCAAGCCTGCAGTAAACCGTAGCTGGTTGCGTCTGATTTTTGTACGTTGTCCACGCAGCACACACGTACACGGAGACCTTAGGACTGACACAGGCAGGCCAAATATAATTTCTTTTCCTTTTTTGCAAAGGGAAGGACCCACTGCCCATATTCAATGAACAATAACTTTTAGAACTGTAGTGTGGCCCTGAAAAAGTGACACACAACTTTAGTGTAGCAGAGTTATTAACTCTAGCAGAGCAGGTATTTGCCAGTCAGGAAAGACAATGGCGCAAGCCTGCAGTAAACCGTAGCTGGTTGCGTCTGATTTTTGTACGTTGTCCACGCAGCACACACGTACACGGAGACCTTAGGACTGACACAGGCAGGCCAAATATAATTTCTTTTCCTTTTTTGCAAAGGGAAGGACCCACTGCATATATTCAATGAACAATAACTGTGTTGTGGCCCTGCCTACACAATTCTGTCCCTGTAGTATCAATGGAGGGTGCAATGCTCTGCACAGACGATTTTTTAGAAAAAAAAAAAATTGCAACACTGCTAACAGCAGCCAGCACAGTACTGCACACGCTTCAATTTGGCCCTAGAAAGGACCGTTGATGTTCTTGAAGGCTACACTCACTCCTAACACTCTCCCTGCCTATGCACCACTTCTGTCCCTAATGCCGGGTGCAATGCTCTGCACTGCCGATTTTGAGAAAAAAAAAAAAAACACTGCTAGCAGCAGCCTGCACACAGGTAGATGTGGCCCTAAGAAGGACCTTTAGGGTTCTTGAAGCCTACACTGACTCCTAACGCTCTCCCTACAGCAGCACCAGCACGATAGTACTTTCCCTCAGCTAACTCACAAGGCATGTGTGGCGAGCCGCGGGTGGGGCCGACTTTTATACTCGGGTGACATCTGATCTTCCCAGCCACTCACTGCAGGGGGGTGGTATAGGACTTGAACGTCACAGGGGGAAGTTGTAATGCCTTCCCTGTCTTTCAATTGGCCAGAAAAGCGCGCTAACGTCTCAGAGAGGAAACTGAAAGTAACCAGAACACCGCGTGGTGCTCGTTACGAGTAACGAGCATCCCGAACACCCTAATATTCGCACGAATATCAAGCTCGGACGAGTACATTCGCTCATCTCTAGTAAGGTCCTGTTTTTAAGTGAAGTATTTGTTACTCACCCCTTTTTTGCCATCTTTGCCTTTGTGTCAGTTGCTTTTTATATAAATCATGTACACGTGTGTGGTTTGTAGGAGTTGCATACATTTTTTTAATGAGTCCAGAGGCCCCTTTTTTAAAGGGGAGGTGCTGTTAGGGTTGTTCTGTACTGGAATCTTTTTCCCTCAGTGATTCTAGCAGCACAGCTCCACAGGTGGTTGATTTAGCTAGCTGGGTGTGGTTTGCTCATGTCAGCCAATCCCCAAGGACTGTGCTCATATATACACCAGCTCCTTTCAGTGTCTGGTAGGTGTCCAGCATAAGCAGTCATGTTTACTTGTCTGTGCAGCTTGCTGTGTGATTTTTGTCTTATGGCCTTTACAGTGCAGCTTTCTGTGGGAATTGTGTCTTGTTGCCTTTTTGGTGCAGCTTCCATGGGATTGGTGTCTTGTTGTATCATGTGTGTGCAAGTCTGACTTTAATTGACTTGGTAATGAAGGGACCTGCAAGACAACAAGGAGCCTTAAAGTGGCTTGCGAGCTTAAGTATCATGGCCAATATATGAACAAATACCTCGTACATTCTTTAGTTATTCTATCTGGCAAGGTATGCAGGTGAGTGTTGTATGATTTTCAGTGTTCCCTGTTTGTATCTGGTGTGTGTCTGGTATTCTACTGTTCTTGTCTTAGTTATTGTCAGTCTCCATTAGGTCCTAGGTCACTTACCTGTCACTTAATTTAGACTCACCTGTTGTTTAGATAGACATAAAATATCTTAAATTGACATGGCCACATCAGGGTGAAGTGTGTGTTTTGCCTGCCCTGCTCTCAGGTGTTTTCTCTTTTCACTGCTGGTGTGTAGCACGTGCTGAAGAGATCAGCTGTTTATTGCTTAGTTATACTATCATGATAGAATAATATAGAGCACACTGCCTGGTGAGTAGTGTGTTGATTCCTCTAGGTGTACTGCCAGGATAGAATATTATCACCTTGGCTACCAGGATAGAGTAGTCAGGCTGGCCAGCAAATCCTTGTTCTGGGTATTCAGCTGAAATACAACAGGTAACAGGAAATTATGGGGAACGTGCTAAGTAATGGTGCTGACCGGGATAGTGTCCAAAACGACCGCCAAACAAATTGTGTAGGAGAGAGAGAGAAAGGAAAAAAAGGTGGCAGAGCAGGTGACAAGATGTTTTTTAAATGACAACTGTGACAGACAGAATCCCGACTATATGCGGACAATACCTTTTTGCAATACTTGGACAGGCAAGCATAATTTACGGACTGTTAAGTCTCCTCATTAGTGTGTATGTCCAGGACACATTCTGACTGACTAACTGACATGACACGAGACAGTAGGGAAATTCTTTGTCAGACTATCAATTATGTTGTTAAACTACTAATAATGTTTTGTGTAATGTGTGTTTCATCATATTCTATTTATATTCTGAGAGATATACCTCTTTTAATTACTAATGACTAATATGTAAAATTGTTTGAAGATTGTCTGCTTTCTAATATCTTTTACAATATTTGAAGTATGTAGCAGTGCTGAAATAGCTATTATGCTTCTTCACAAAGATAAGAGAGTTACGTTATGTGCAGAAGCTGTGAGCTCAAGGCGTTACAGCCGAGGGGGTGAATGTGTCACTGTGATACTAAACAACTGCTTGCTTGCAATGAATAAAATATTATGCAGCATGTTGGGTGAATTGTAGGTTTTGAACTGATCGTGGTTTTGGAACTGTGTGGTGTTTTGGGTGTGCTTGATATATATGGTGAGATATGGCAATAGAGAGGAGAAAAAAACATGTTATATGGATAAATTGCGGAGGTGAGATGTTGGAAAAGGAAAGTATAATAAAAATAATAATCTTTATTTGTATAGCACCAACATATTCCGCAGCGCTTACATAGACAGGGGGGATACAGAAAGACAAAAGTACAAAAAATTACAGAAACACGGTTAAATAGTAATCAGTTGATAGAAACAATAGTGGTGATGGTCCTGCTCTAACAAGCTTACATACTACAAGTAATGGGGTGATACAGAAGGTAAAGGGGCTGGAGATGTGCACGGTATGGGGGGGTGGAGAGTGAGGGATTCTATACACATAGACAATGGTCAGACATTTGGCCGTGTGATGGCAGAATCTGTATGACTGCAGGAGTGGTTTATGATGGTTAGCAGGGATTGTAGTCAATAAGTCAGGGAGCATGTTATCAGGCGGAGTACAGAGGGGTTTGGCTTAGGAAATGCGGTATGCCTCCATGAAGAAGTGCGTTTATAGAGCACGCCTGAAATTCTGCAAGTCCTGGATTGCCCGGGTAGCCTTTGGTAGTGTGTTCCAGAGGACCGGTGCTGCTCTGGAGAAGTCTTGGAGGCAGGAATGATATGTTCAAATTAAAGGGGCGCTCAGTCTGTTCTGGTTAGCAGAGTGGAGAGCCCGAGCTAGGTGATGGATTGAGATGAGGGAGGCAATATATGGGGGGTGCTGCGCTGTGTAGGGCTTTGGGGATGAAGGTAGTAAGTTTAAATTGAATTCTGTATTTAACGGGCAGCCAGTGCAGTGACCGGCATAGGGCAGAGGAGTCCGAGGAGCGGCTGGACAAGAAGATGAGAAAGAAAATGGAGGACGTAAATTAAATGAGTTTTAGTAAGTATGTGTGTGTAAAAGGCAAAAAGGAAGTTGAATGGAAAGGGGAGCACAATGTTCTCCAGCTGGCTCCATTGAAAGCAATGGGCTGCCAGCCAGCGCTGTATTAATTTTCGGGGAAGGGCTTAAAATATAAGCCGTTCCCTGAAAACTATCCTAAACATTTGTAAAAAAAAAATGTATGCTCACCTCTCTGCAGCTGCCGGGGCTCAGCCGCGTCAAGCAGGCTCTTTTCCCTGCACTGCTCTCAGTAGTATTCAGCAGGCGGGGATTTAAAATCCCCGCCTGCTGAATGGGCTGCCTCTGATTGGCTGAGCACTGTGACCAATCAGAGGCAGCACTCAACCATTAATGAATTCATGAATGGGTCAGCGCTGTCATTCAATAGCTGAGGTAGCACTCACCCATTCATGAATTCATGAATAACTGAACAACTCTCTTAGTACTCGGTATATTATAGCATGGTTGCAGCACACTAAATCTCTACCTAACCGCGCTTATCCAGATGAGGACTCGTCATTCAAAACACAATCAGTTATCAATCAAATGTTAAGCAGCATCCGGGGTATATCACATCATAGGAATCACAATTTTCAAACCAGGTTCCTCTTTATTGCTTCATCTTTGTGATATTGAGAGAAAGTGATATTGGGGAGCAGTAAGTGATATTCGCTAATAAGTATTGGATCGCTTCTGTTGGAAAGGGGCCACTTTAGGCCTCTTGTGTCCAGGGGTCGGGTACTCAGGTCCCATGAATGTGTGGGCGACTGGTCAGATAGAAATTGGAAAGCTTCTGGTCCTACCTGCCTTGATCATAAAGTTGTCTGTTCATTGTAAGACTTCACTATGGACAAAAGGCTAATGGGAGGCCTTGGGGTAATGTTGACCCTTCCGTATGGACGGCCAACAATTTTCAATAGCAAATACAGGATGACGACAACTGCTCGCAGCTATGGCTCGACTGCCTTTTCTTTTGAAATGGCCCCTAAATGTTTTTGAAATGGGTGGAGGATATTGTTTCTATTAGAATGGGCCTCTATGTGATGGTGGAACAGTTTGGATTCCACTACTTCAGGCCTAAGGCAATTGTGATTTCCCTGAACTTTGAACTTTGGGAGTGGACTCTGTGGATGAGTATCATATCGGCGACCTGTATTTTTTTAGTTGAGGGCCATAACAGTAGCTATGTTGAATCCCACTGTATTATTTTTGCGTGGATTCAAAGAGAAGAAAGTGGGGGGTGGGGTGGGCTGGGAGTGGAGGGGTGGGAACAGTAACCACTGACCAGCCTGAAAATACTCTATTTTTAAATCGCTACATCCCACAGAACAAAATTACATCTGCGCATGTTAAAAATAAACCAATTAGTAATGCAAGCTTTGAGGGGTTTTTTTGTAGATTGTTTCAGAATATCATGGAAATGAACAAGCAGAGCAGGTTATGCATTCATGGCCAATATTGGTAAGCAGGAGGAATAACCACTCATTTCCTGGGACATATCCGAAGAGGTTGGAGATGATGGCACTCACTGCAATGTTTGGGACTGACTTAAAGGTAACGATCGACCTGAGGTACATTTTTGAAATCGCATTTGATTTCACACCTTTTGTGGCGCAGTGGAAATTTTTTTTTTTTTTTTTAAATACTGGGTTTACCAATCTTGAACGCAGAGGAAGTGTTTCGTTGTCTTTATACAAGTTCACACATATCTTCCCAGAGCCTTGTGTGATGCAGAGGATGGGTGCAGCAGAAATGCAGTCCTGAGCTTTCTTCTACCAGTCATAGTATCCCAACAGCAAAGCAAAGTGCATTTTGTTACTTTCATTGGTCACATTCCTTGAAATGATAGCAATGGGGATAGTATACCAATGTTTAAAAAGAGACAATAAAGATCACTTATAATAGCAGTATATTCATAATGGTGTTTATGCAAAGATACAAGGACGTGATACTCCCACCAGCACCCATCAAATCTCAGTTTCTCATATGTAGTTTGGAGAATGAATACAGGCGAAATCCCAGTCTCTCATTTTTGTTCTGGTACCATGTATACAAAAACACCTGGCATGCAGGTCTATCAATGTATTTAAATGGGAAACCTAAAATAATTCCTGAATGAGTTCAATGTTGTTCCCAATTCATGCATAGAGAAATATGGCATCAGTGTATCACCACTTCATCTCCATATGCTGCTATATATCCATAGAATACATTTCCCTCATTTCCATATATTAACAGATGTAAAAAAAAAATCATCACCAAATTTGTCTCCTCAATTCATCTCCATAAAGTAATAAATCTATATATATGAGGGTGCGTTCACACGAGCGTAGGCGTATTTACGTTCGCACGAGCGCAACGTATAATCGCCGGAGAGAACGTTTTTCGCCGATCACGACCAGAGCTAGAAAGCGTATTTTCATTTGTTCCTACCTTGCAAACTATCTTTTCGGCCATCGAATATGCGTTGGCGCGTATTTCGGTCTCGTATGTTCCGTTTTTTTTGGGTTGCCGTTTTTACGCGCCGTAAAATCGCCCGTGCGAACGAATACATTCGAAACCAACGCCTCAGATGGTCACGTATATACGATTGGGCGCAAAAACGCACTGTTTATACGCTCGTGTGAACGCACCCTAAAGCTGAAAGCCCTCACTGACTGACTGACTCACTGACTCACTGACTCACTGACTGACTCACTGACTCACTGACTGACTCGCCAAAAGTTCTCACACTTCCCAATGTCGTAGAAACATGAAATTTGGTGCAAGCATAGATTATCTCCAAAATAGGAAAAGAAATTGGGTCCCAACTCGATTATTCAATTCTAGCGCAAAAGAATTGGCGTCAAAATTTAACGTACATAATCTAAATCACTCACTTCCCAATGTCATAGAAACGGGAAATTTGGCACGAGCATTGATTATGTCATAAATAGGAAAAGTTATTGGGTCCCAACTCCATTATTCAATTCTATGCGCAAAAGAATTGGCGTCAAAATTTTACGTACGTAATCTAAATCTCTCACTTCCCAATGTCATGGAAACGTGAAATTTGGCAGGAGCATTGATTATGTCATAAAAAGGAAACGCTAATGGGTCCCAACTCCATTATTTAATTCTATGCGCAAAAGAATTAGCGTCCAAATTTTACGTACGGAATCTAATTTTCTCACTTTCCGGTGTCATAGAAACGGAAAATTTGGCAGGAGCATTGATTATGTCATAAATAGGAAAAGCTAATGGGTCCCAACTCGATTATTCATTTCTATGCGCAAAAGAATTAGCGTCCAAATTTTACGTGCGGAATGTAATTTTCTCACTTTCCGGTGTCATAGAAACGGGAAATTTGGCACGAGCATTGATTATGTCATAAAAAGGAAACGCTAATGGGTCCCAACTCCATTATTTAATTCTATGCGCAAAAGAATTAGCGTCCAAATTTTACGTACGGAATCTAATTTTCTCACTTTCTGGTGTCATAGAAACATGAAATTTGGCACGAGCATTGATTATGTCATAAATAGTAAACGCTAATGGGTCCCAACTCCATTATTTAATTCTATGCGCAAAAGAATTAGCGTCCAAATTTTACGTACGGAATCTAATTTTCTCACTTTCTGGTGTCATAGAAACATGAAATTTGGCACGAGCATTGATTATGTCATAAATAGGAAAAGTTAATAGGTCCCAATTTGATTATTCAATTTTAGCGCAAAAGAATTGGCGTCAAAATTTTACGTGTGGAATATAATTTCTTCACTTTCCGGTGTCATAGAAACATAAAATTTGGCACGAGCATTGATTATGTCATAAATAGTAAAAGCTAATGGGTCCCAACTCCATTATTCAATTCTATGCGCAAAAGAATTAGCGTCCAAATTTTACGTGCGGAATGTAATTTTCTCACTGTCCGGTGTCATAGAAACGGAAAATTTGGCACGAGCATTGATTATGTCATAAATAGGAAAAGCTAATGGGTCCCAACTCGATTATTCAATTCTATGCGCAAAAGATTTAGCGTCCAAATTTTACGCGCGGAATGTAATTTTCCCACTTTCTGGTGTCATAGAAACGGGAAATTTGGCACGAGCATTGATTGTCATAAATAGGAAAAGCCAATGGGTCCCAACTCGATTATTGAATTCTAGCGCAAAAGAATTGGTGTTGAAATTTTACATGCGGAATGTAATTTTCTCACTTTCCGGTGTCATAGAAATGTGAAAATTGGCACGAGCATTGATTATGTCATAAGTAGGAAAAGCTAATGGGTCCCAACTCGATTATTCAATTCTATGCGCAAAAGAATTAGCGTCCAAATTTTACGTGCGGAATGTAATTTTCTCACTTTCCGGTGTCATAGAAACGGGAAATTTGGCATGAGCATTGATTATGTCATAAATAGGAAAAGTTAATAGGTCCAAACTCCATTATTCAATTCTAGCGCAAAAGAATTGGTGTCGAAATTTTACGTGCGGAATCTAATTTTCTCACTTTCCGGTGTCATAGAAACGGGAAATTTGGCACGAGCATTGATTATGTCATAAATAGGAAAAGTTCATAGGTCCCAACTCCATTATTCAATTCTATGCACAAAAGAATTAGCGTCCAAATTTTACGTGCAGAATGTAATTTTTTCCCTTTCCGGTGTCATAGAAACAGGAAATTTGGCACGAGCATTGATTATGACATAAATAGTAAAAGCTAATGGGTTCCAACTCCATTATTCAATTCTATGCGCAAAAGAATTAGCGTCCGAATTTTACGTACGGAATCTAATTTTCTCACTTTCCGGTGTCATAGAAACGGAAAATTTGGCACGAGCATTGATTATGTCATCAATAGGAAAAGCTAATGGGTCCCAACTCGATTATTCATTTCTATGCGCAAAAGAATTAGCGTCCAAATTTTACGTGCGGAATGTAATTTTCTCACTTTCCGGTGTCATAGAAACGGGAAATTTGGCACGAGCATTGATTATGTCATAAATAGGGAAAGCTAATGGGTCCCAACTCGATTATTCAATTCTAAGCGCAAAAGAATTAGTGTCCAAATTTTATGTACGTAATCTAATTCTCTCACTTCCAGATGTCATTTTATATGAAGGAAACGTTGCATGGTTACCTCCACGTGGTGTTTCCTGGGTAACGCAGAGAACTATGCAAAATGGTGAACATATGTTTTTCCTCAGTATCTCTAAAGTAACCACGACTTCATAAGATTTTCCGTGTGAACACCAGATAAACACCAGTACCAAATTAACTCGGGCGAAGCCGGGTATATCAGCTAGTCTATATATATAAAGCTGAAAGCCCTCACTGACTCACTGACTGACTCACTGACTGACTGATTGACTGAGTCGCCAAAAGTTCTCCAACTTCCCGATATCGTAGAAACATGAATTTTGGCACGAGCATAGATTATCTCCAAAATAGGAAAAGTAATTGGGTCCCAACTCGATTATTCAATTCTAGCGCAAAAGAATTGGCGTCAAAATTTTACGTACGTAATCTAAATCTCACACTTCCCAATGTCATAGAAATGTGAAATTTGGCAGGAGCATTGATTATGTCATAAAAAGGAAACGCTAATGGGTCCCAACTCCATTATTCAATTCTATGCGCAAAAGAATTAGCGTTCAAATTTTACGTACGGAATCTAATTTTCTCACTTTCCGGTGTCATAGAAACGGAAAATTTGGCAGGAGCATTGATTATGTCATAAATAGGAAAAGCTAATGGGTCCCAACTCGATTATTCATTTCTATGCGCAAAAGAATTAGCGTCCAAATTTTAGGTGCGGAATGTAATTTTCTCACTTTCCGGTGTCATAGAAACGGGAAATTTGGCACGAGCATTGATTATGTCATAAATAGGATAAGCTAATTGGTCCCAACTCAATTTTTCAGTTCTAAGCGCAAAAGAATTAGCGTCCAAATTTTCCATACGGAATCTAAATTTTTCACTTCCCAATGTCTTGGAAACTTGAAATTTGGCGCGAGCATTGACTATGTCCTTAATAGGAAAAGCTAATGGGTCCCAACTCCATTATTCAATTATATGCGCAAAAGAATTAGCGTCCAAATTTACGTACGGAATGTAATTTCCTCACATAGAAACGTGAAATTTGGCACGGGCATTGATTATGTCATAAATAGGAAAAGTTAATGGGTCCCAACTCGATTATTCAATTCTATGCACAAAAGAATTAGCGTCAAAGTTTTACGTACGGAATGTATTTTTCTCACTTTCCAGTGTCAAAGAAACGTGAAATTTGGCACGAGCATTGATTATGTCATAAATAGAAAAAGCTAATGGGTCCCAACTCCATTATTCAATTCTATGCGCAAAAGAATTAGCGTCCAAATTTTACGTACGGAATGTAATTTTCTCACATAGAAACTTAAAATTTGGCACGGGCATTGATTATGTCATAAATAGGAAAAGCTAATGGGTGCCAACTCGATTATTCAATTCTATGCGCAAAAGAATCAGCGTCCAAATTTTACATACGGAATGTAATTTTCTCACTTTCCGGTGTCATAGAAATGTGAAATTTGGCACGAGCATTGATTATGTCATAAATAGGAAAAGTTAATGGGTCCCAACTGGAATATTCAATTCTAGCGCAAAAGAATTAGCGTCCAAACTTTACATACGGAATGTAATTTTCTCACTTTCCGGTGTCATAGAAACATGAAATTTGTCACGAGCATTGATTATGTCATAAATAGGAAAAGCTAATGGGTCCCAACTCCATTATTCAATTCTATGCACAAAAGAATCAGCGTCCAAATTTTACATACGGAATGTAATTTTCTCACTTTCCGGTGTCATAGAAACATGAAATTTGGCACGAGCATTGATTATGTCATAAATAGGAAAAGCTAATTGGTCCCAACTCGATTATTCAATTCTATGCGCAAAAGAATCAGCGTCCAAATTTTGCATACGGAATGTAATTTTCTCACTTTCCGGTGTCGTAGAAACGTGAAATTTGGCACGAGCATTGATTATGTCATAAATAGGAAAAGCTAATGGGTCCCACCTCGATTGTTCAATTCTAAGCGCAAAAGAATTAGCGTCCACATTTTACGTATGGAATCTAATTCTCTCACTTCCTGATGTCATTTTACATAAAGGAAACGTTGCATGGTTACCTCCCGTGGTGTTTTCTGGGTAACACAGAGAACTATGCAAAATGGTGAACATATGTTTTTCCGGTATCTCTAAAGTAACCATGACTTCATAAGATTTCCGTGTGAACACCAGATAAACACCAGTACCAAATTAACTCGGGCGAAGCCGGGTATATCAGCTAGTACATTATAAAATACATTTTCCCTATCTCCACTTACTAATCGATGACGATGAAATTCATTACCAAATTCAACAGGAAGCAAGAATGCTAGAGAATAGTCGAAAATTATGTAATGCTGCGCACCTGGGGTGTCACCTGATCATCCACATCCACAAGACCACATGATCTTTCCCAGGATGCATCACAGGTTAAGTAGGTTGCAGGAACTCATTCTTGCTTCCTTCTTAACATGTCTTTCAGGACTGGATATTATATCTGAATGAGTGCCAAGCTTGACTGTGCAGCGCATCTAAATGACTCTGGACACGTAACTGTACCTCACATGCAATTGTTTTTCTCTGCATTGGGGTTTCCTGCATATTATGTGCCAGAATTGTATGATTCTATTTACTCCCCATATACACACTCTCATAGAGTTTTTTAAGGAATATATGTAAAGCCCTTTCCTGAAAAAGAATGCAGGGGTTCCGGTAGACCATTGTTTTCAAAGGAGCCACTGGTAGCAGCCGCGGCTCCATTAAAAACAAAGCACGAACATGCATTCACGGGTGTTTCTACACGTACATGGGTGCGCACCTATGTATGCACCTATGTACGCGCAAAAACACGCTCGTGTGAAGCCACCCTAAGTCCATGTTTTCTGGACTGTAATACAGAGCGAATGTAAGGGTGGGCTCACACGAGTGTGTTTTTGTGCGTGAAAAGCCATTGAGAGAGATGCCAGCAGCAGGATTCTCTACCATAGCTGTCATGTGTGACAGCTGTGGTTGAGAATTGAAGAATTCCTATGCTGCATATTCCACAGATGTGGCAGATGTAGCAGCAGGGAATTCTTTTAACTAGCAGGGGTGAAGAAAACATCTGCCCGGGGGGGTCACTGCAGCGACAAAGAGAGGTAAGTTATTTTTTTTTTTGCACTAAAATGTTTCTTTTTCAGGGAAGGGCTCATATGTAAAGCCCTTCCCTGAAAAAGAATGCAAGGGGCCGTCAGAGCATTGTTTTCAATGGAGCCGCCGGCAGCAGAAGTGGCTCCATTGACAACAAGCACGCAGCTGTGTTCACGCGTGTTTTTGCTTGTACCTAGGTGCGCACTTATGTAAGCACCTAAGTACGCACAAAGACATGTGAACCCTCCCTAACTCTGTATATCTATTCATATGTCCATATTATTCAATGCCATTTTCTAAAAATGCAGCATGAGCTGTTTTTTTGTAATATTGCCTCAGTGTTGCTATTATTTTCTATTGAGCAAATACAGATCAGTTTTTGTGCATAGAAAATAGAAGCAATGAAAGTAAATAGAGAGGCAATTACTAATGGCATACAGTTGTAATGTTACCAGTGGCACATCCATTGTCTAGATCTGCAATATGGGCATATTACAATATGCTTTTCTGAGTCCGGCCTAAGAGCAGATTACCGCTTGAAACGTGTAAGCTTGGACTGCACCATTTCATGGGGTAGCCAGTGTAACTAGCGACCCGGGTCCAAGCAAAGGGAATGGGGGTCGAGCAGGGGGTGGGGTTAGTACAGTTAGAACTGATAGATCAGCCATAAGTACGAATAGCAACAAAACAAATTTAAAAAACACAAAAAATGATATAAATTGTATGACCACAAATGCAAGAAGTCTGATTGGTAAAATGGGTGAGCTTGAAGCGAGAATGTCTGATGAAAATTATGATATAGTCGGAATTACAGAAACATGGCTGGATGATAAGTGCTATTGGACGGTGAATTTGCAGGGGTACAATCTCTTCAGAAGGGACTGAAGGAACCAGAAAGGGGCAGGGGTATGTCTGTACGTCAAATCGAGCTTGAAGCCGAGGCTATGGGAGGATATAGGGGTAGGAGAAGAACAGGTGGAATCTCTGTGGGTAGAAATACAGGGAGAAAAAAATAACAAAATCCTGATAGGGGTCTTCTATAGACCACCAAAAGCAACAGAAGAAACTGAAAACTTACTACTAAGGCAGATAGAAGAGGTGTCAAACCGCAATGAAGTAATTATCATGGGGGACTTTAATTACCCAGGTATAACATGTGAGAACGAAACCTGCAAATCTCACAGGGGTGATAAGTTCTTGAAAGTAATTAAAGATAATTACCTGAACCAACTTGTGCAGGAACAAACAAGAGGGAGGGCCATTCTGGACCTAGTACTAACTAACAATCCGGAACGTATAAAGGGGGTACAGGTTGAGGGGCACTTGGGGAACAGTGATCACAATATAATCAATTTCCAGCTGTCATTCAATAGGTAGCCTTATCAGGGAGCAACAAAAAGAACTAAACTTTAGTAAAGCAAAATTTGATCAGCTTAGAACTACTATCGGTAACATTAATTGGGATAACATCCTCAAAAATATCAGTACAGAGGACAAATGGGAAAAGTTTAAAAGAATCCTAATCACCTCATGTGAGCAGTTCATTCCATTTAAAAATAAAAGAAACTCAACTAAAATGAAACCAATGTGGCAAGACGGTAAGGGAGGCAATAAATGAAAAAAAGAAAGCATTCAAACTACTAAAGCAACAAGACAGCGAAGAAGCGCTAAAATCATACAGGGGAAAAAACAAAATATGCAAAGATAAGATCAAAACTGCCAAGGAGGAAGCAGAAAGACTGATCGCCAAAGAGAGCAAAAACAACCCGAAGCTATTTTTCAACTATATTAACAGCAAAAGGATTTGCAGGGAGAGCACTGGCCCTTTAAATAAATAATGCAGGAAAGATCATTGAAGATGACGGAGGGAAAGCAAATCTACTAAACAGTTTCTTCTCAAGTGTATTCACAAACGAAAAGGAAATGCCACACGAAATGCAGGGGAATAAAATAAACCCATCACAAAATATCTCATACCTAACGCAGGAGGAGGTGCGGAAGCGACTAAAGAAGACTAAAATCGATAAATCGCCGGGCCCAGATGGATTACACCCAAGGATACTAAGGGAACTAAGTGACGAGATAGCTAGGCCGCTATATCTAATATTTCTAGACACTATCAAGACCGGTGTAGTGCCATTGGATTGGCGCATTGCCAACGTGGTTCCAATTTACAAAAAAGGGAGCAAAAGTAAGCCTGGTAACTACAGACCAGTAAGTCTCACTTCAGTAATGGGAAAAATTTTCGAGGGGATTCTGAGAGACGCCATCAATGAGTACCTCAAGGAGAACAAGGGAATAACTCCTCACCAGCATGGATTAATGAAGGGTTGCTCATGTCAGCCAAATCTGATCAGTTTCTACGATGAAGTAAGCTCTAAGCTGGACCGGGGAGAATCTATTGATCTCGTATATCTGGACTTCTCTAAAGCCTTTGACACCGTGCCACATAATAGGCTAATATACAAAATGAGGCAGCTCGGACTGGGCGAAAACGTGTATAAGTGGGTAAAAAATTGGCTCAATGATAGAAAGCAGAGGGTAGTAATAAATGGTTCGTACTTTGATTGGACCACAGTTGCTAGCGGGGTGCCACAGGGTTCGATATTAGGCCCCACTCTGTTCAACATATTTATCAACTACCTGATAGAGGGGCTGCACAGCAAAATATCAATACCTGCAGATGACACAAAATTATACAATATAATTAATGCAACGGAGGACAATGTGCGACTACAAACGGACCAGGATAACCTGGGGGCTTGGGCAGAAAAATGGCAAATGAAGTTCAATGTTGAAAAATGTAAGACTATGCACATGGGCAGGGGAAACGGATGTCACCAATATTCAATTAATGGAGTACCGCTAGGAAAAAGTGATATGGAAAAGAACCTGGGGGTATTAGTGGATAGTAGACTAAACTGGAGTAACCAATGCCAGTCAGCTGCCGCAAAGGCAAATAAAGTCTTATAAAGGGGCAAAGGATGAGAACATTATCCTTCCATTATATAAGGCACTAGTCAGGCCTCACATGGAATACTGCGTACAGTTCTGGTCACCAGTGCTCAGGAAAAATGCTACAGTGCTGGAGGGGGTTCAAAGAAGGGCAACTAAACTGATACATGGAATGAAGGGACTGGAATACCCAGAGAGGCTATCAAAATTGGGATTATTTACTCTAGAAAAAAGACGGCTAAGGGGTGATCAAATAACTATGTATAAGTACATGAGGGGACAATACAAGGATCTCTCCCATGATCTGTTTACACCCAGGACCACGACGGTAACAAGAGGACATCCATTACGATTAGAGGAAAGTAGGTTTCATCACCAACATAGAAGGGGATTCTTTACTGTTAGAGCAGTTAGACTGTGGAACTCTCTGCCTGAGGACGTAGTGATGGCAAAATCCTTAGAGGAGTTTAAAAGGGGACTTGATGTCTTTCTGGAGAGGAAGGACATTATAGGATATAAATCTTAGGTTAATTGTTAATCTGGGTATACAGGCAGGTAGGAACTATTAGAGGTTGATCCAGGGAACAGGCTGATTGCCATTGGGGAGTCAGGAAGGAATTTTTTCCCCAAAAGGGCTATCTGGCTTCTGCCCTTGGGGTTTTTTGCCTTCCTCTGGATCAACACAGGAGGATAGACATGCTGGACTAGATGGACATTGTCTTCATTTAGCCTAACGAACTATGTTACTATGTTATTATGTCTCTGTTGTTGCAATTCTTCAAATAAAACAATTCAGTTTTTTTTATGCAAGGTAGTGCTGATTTTTTTCCTTAAAGATTATCATTAAACAAAAAGCAATGCACATCAAAAGGGAAGGAAGAGAGACCACTAGCAGCCCATGATGTTTTTGGTCTGAAAAATCACTCTATGGTTATTTGAAGTTTTGATATTCATCAAATTGCACACACAAGTTATTGGATAGGTTAGCAATAGAGATAAGTGAGTATACTCGCTAAAGGCAATTGCTCGAGTGAGCATTGCCCTTAGCGAGTACCTGCCCGCTCGAGACGAAAGGTTCGGGTGCCGGGGAGCGGTGAGCAGCGGCAGTCAGCAGGAGGGAGCGGGGGGGGGGGGGGGGTATGAAGAGAGGGAGAGAGAGATCTCCCCTCCGTTCCGCCCGGCTCTCCCCCGCAGCTCCCTGCCTGCCGCCGGCACCCGAACCTTTTGTCTCGAGCGGGCAGGTACTCGCTAAAGGCAATGCTCGCTCGAGCAATTGCCTTTAGCGAGTATACTCGCTCATCTCTAGTTAGCGACCATTTAAATTCTTCAAAATATTAAATTCTCATATTAATATCACCTTCCTCCTGTTGTTGATCAAATTATGACATTGTATTACTCAAAAATCTTGTTGTTAAAATTTGCCGAAAAGCTTCTTTCACATCATTATTCCTCAAGCTATAGATCAGAGGATTAAATAGAGGAGTTAAAACTACATAAATTAGGGAAATATATTTGATATAGGATGAAAGGCTTTTTGTCTGTCCCATGTACACAATTATAATGGTAACATAAAACATCAATACTACAGTGAGGTGGGACGCACAAGTGGAGAAAGCCTTGGATCTTCCACCTACTGTATGGATTTTCAATATAGAAATAACAATACAAATATAAGAAACCAGGATTAGAATTAGAGGGGATAAAATTGCAAATGTACCAACCACAACTAAAGTTATCTTATAATAGGAGAGATCACCACACGCCACTTCCAGAAGAGCCACAATCTCACAAAGATAATGGTTCAACTTATTTTCTTTGCAGAAGATAAAAGGTCTTACTGAGGTTAGAACAGTGGTCAAAATGAAATTTCCTGGGCAGATAATGGCAGTGCTATATATACATACCCTCCAACTCATAATGGTGGTGTAGTATAAAGGGAAGCATATAGCTATATACCGATCATAGGCCATCACAGCCAGTAGGATGCATTCACTTCCTCCAAGAAACAGGCCAACATTCATTTGTGTGAGACAACCAACGAGCGAAATCCTTCTGGTCTTTGAAAATATATCTGTCAGCAATTTTGGAACAAAGGTCGATGAATAGCACAAATCCAGAAAAGACAAATTACAGAGGAAATAATACATAGGCGTGTGCAATTTAGGACTGATGATAATGGTGACAATCAGCATACAATTCCCCTGGATGGTCAGCATATAAATGGTAAAAGTCATTACAAAAAGCGAAATACTCGCCTGCAAGTTCCGAGAAAACCCAATCAGGATAAAATAGTTAAAACGGGTTTGATTGCTAAGCTCCATGACACAGCTCAGATTTCTTGTCCATAGCCCTATAATACATAAAAGAAGTGCTTTGTCTTGAAAAGTTCTCTAACACTACTAAGAATGTATGCAGTGCAGAGATACAGCAATTGCATAGCATTAAAAGAGTTGTGTAATTTTAACTACTGATAGTTTATCTGCAGGATAGGTCCTCAATAGTAAATCAGCAGGAGTCGGTTGCCCAGGACCCCACCGATCAGCCATTTGCTAGGCCATTGGTCTTATGCATTGAGTTGATTTCTGCAGGAAGCAGACAACTCGAATTCCACTGCAGTAGGATTTGATATTACTGGCAAAGTCCCTATTAATATAACCAATCCTGGCCACTGCAGTGAAAATGGAGCTGTCTGCCCCCTGCAGAAATTAACTTAGTGCATGAGCACAATGACCTGGGGAAAAGTGAGTTGTTGTTTTTTTATGTCAGATCATTTTTATTGAAGCTATATTTGTAAATATAATCACCCCTTCATTTCACACTTTTATACAGCACATTATACAAAATACATAACATTACCCTACCCAAACAATACAAATCACAATCTTCAACATCACCCGAAAAAGAGAAAAAAAGTTAGGCTCTAGAGATGAGCGAGCACCAAAATGCTCGGGTGCTTGTTACTCGAGTCGAACTTTTCGCGATGCTCGAGGGTTCGTTTCGAGTAACGAACCCCATTGAAGTCAATGGGCGACTCGAGCATTTTTGTATATCACCGATGCTCGCTAAGGTTTTCATTTGTGAAAATCTGGGAAATTCAAGAAAGTGATGGGAACGACACAGAAACGGATAGGGCAGGCGAGGGGCTACATATTGGGCTGCATCTCAAGTTCCCAGGTCCCACTATTAAGCCACAATAGCGGCAAGAGTGGGCCCCCCACCCTCCCAACAATTTTTACTTCTGAAAAACCCTCATTAGCAAGGCATACCTTAGCTAAGCACCACACTACCTCCAACAAAGCACAATCACTGCCTGCTTGACACTCCACTGCCACTTCTCCTGGGTTGCATGCTGCCCAACTCCCCCGCACGACTCAGTGTCCACAGCGCACACCAAACTGTCCCTGCGCAGCCTTCAGCTGCCCTCATGCCACACGCTGGCCTCACAGCCACACCACCCTCATGTCTATTTATAAGTGCATCTGCCATGAGGAGGAACTGGAGAGGGTTGGCAGGGCCAGGCAGCGATCCTCTTTAAAAGGGGCGGGGCGATAGCCCACAATGCTGTACAGAAGCAATGAGAAATCCCATCCTGTTCCACCTCCATCAGGAGCTGCACACGTGGGCATAGCAATGGAGAACCCATGTGCCACACACTATTCATTCTGTCAAGGTGTCGCATAGCTCAATCGACACTGCAAGGGGAAAGCCGTCTGCGCTCTGCCCCCTACCCAAGTCAGTCAGTGTCTTTGTGCCAGACAGGTCAAACACCGCAATGGGAGCTAAGTTTGCACCAACAGCATAAGTGGGTCCTAGGAAACCCAAGACATGAACCAAAAATTGATCTGACTGGCCAAACATGGCAGACTTGCACCGCGCCCACGACATAGGCCTCGGCCCACAGCTTCAGCAATCCTAGGCAGGAAGCGGACTTTCACTGCACCCAGGACATAGGCCTCTGCACAAACCCTCAGCAATCGCGAGCCTACAGCGGACTCCAATGCTAGCGTAGCTGTGCACGTCTCATTAGCGCTGTATTGCTCCTGTAGTTTGTCCCAATGCAGTGCCCCGGATAGTAGAGCTAACGTCAGATTAAATACAGGTGGGCTTCGGCCCACACTGCATGCCCCAGTCAGACTGGGGTTCTTTACTGGGGTCCGCAGGGTGGCAGCGTCCGTCTTGTACTTGCGGAAATGTGCGCTGAGCCGGCGCACCTTTGCAAGCAGGTCTGACAAGCGTGGGTAGCTTTTCAGAAAGCGCTGAACCACCAAATTAAAGACGTGGGCCAGGCATGGCACGTGTGTGAGGCTGCCGAGCTGCAGAGCCGCCACCAGGTTACACACGACCATGCCCGGTTGGATGCTCAGCGGCGAAAGCCAGCGGTCGGTCTGCTCTGTCAGACCCTGCAGCAGTTCGTAGGCCGTGTGCCTCTTCTCTCCTAAGCTGAGTAGTTTCAGCACGGCCTGCTGACGCTTGCCCACCGCGGTGCTGCCACGCCGCGCGACACCAACTGCTGGCGATGTGCCGCTGCTGACACGTCTTGATTGCGAGACAGAGGTTGCGTAGGAGAAGAAGGAGGAGGGTGGTTTAGTGGAGGAAACATACACTGCCGCAGATACCAGCACCGAGCTGGGGCCCGCAATTCTGGGGGTGGGTAGGACGTGAGCGGTCCCAGGCTCTGACTCGGTCCCAGCCTCCACTAAATTCACCCAATGTGCCATCAGGGAGATATAGTGGCCCTGCCCGCCTGTGCTTGTCCACGTGTCCGTTGTTAAGTGGACCTTGGCAGTAACCGCGTTGGTGAAGGCGCGTACAATGTTGCGGGAGACGTGGTCGTGCAGGGCTGGGATGGCACATCGGGAAAAGTAGTGGCGACTGGGAAGCGTGAAGCGCGGGGCCGCTGCCATCATGTTTTTGAAAGCCTCCGTTTCCACAAGCCTATACGGCAGCATCTCCAGGCTGATCAATTTGGCTATGTGCACGTTTAACGCTTGAGTATGTGGGTGCGTCGCGGCATACTTGCGCTTTCGCTCAAGCAGTTGTGCTAGCGACGGCTGGACGCTGCGCTGAGAGATATTGCTGGATGGGGCCGAGGACAGCGGAGGTGAGGGTGTGGGTGCAGGCCGGGAGACGGTCGTGCCTGTGTCCTGAGAGGGGGGTTGGATCTCAGTGGCAGGTTGGGGCACAGGGCGAGAGGCAAACCGGAGGCGGTGAACAGCCTTCGTCCCACCTTGTGGGGTGCTTGGCCATCATATGCCTGCGCATGCTGGTGGTGGTGAGGCTGGTGGTGGTGGCTCCCCGGCTGATCTTGGCGCGACAAACCTTGCACACCACAGTTCATCGGTCGTCTGCACTCTCAGTGAAAAACTTCCACACCTTTGAGCACCTCGGCCTCTGCAGGGTGGCATGGCGCGAGGGGGCGCTTTGGGAAACAGTTGGTGGATTATTCGGTCTGGCCCTGCCTCTACCCCTGGCCACCGCACTGCCTCTTCAACCTGCCCTGCTGCTGCCCTTGCCTCCCCCTCTGAAGACCTGTCCTCAGTAGGCTTAGCAAACCAGGTGGGGTCAGTCACCTCGTCGTCCAGCTGCTCTTCCTCCGAATCCTCTGTGCGCTCCTCCCTCGGACTTACTGCAATTACTCCTACCTGAGTGATAGACAACTGTGTCTCATCGTCATCGTCCTCCTCACCCACTGAAAGCTCTTGAGACAGTTGCCGGAAGTCCCCAGCCTCATCCCCCGGACCCCGGTAACTTTCCAAAGGTTGGGCATCGGTCACGACAAACTCCTCCGGTGGGAGAGGAACCATTGCTGCCCATTCTGGGCAGGGGCCCGAGAACAGTTCCTGGGAGTCTGCCTGCTCCTCAGAATGTGTCATTTTAATGGAGTAAGGAGGCTGGGAGGAAGGAGGAGCAGCAGCCAGAGGATTCAGAGTTGCAGCCGTGGACGGCGTAGAAGACTGGGTGGTCGATAGATTGCTGGATGCACTTTCTGCCATCCTCGACAGGACCTGCTCACACTGCTCAGTTTCTAATAAAGGTCTACCGCGTGGACCCATTAATTGTGAGATGAATCTGGGGACGCCAGAAACTTGCCTCTCTCCTAATCCCGCAGCAGTCGGCTGCGATACACCTGGATCAGGAGCTCGGCCTGTGCCCACACCCTGACTTGGGCCTCTGCGTCCTCGCCCGCGTCCACGTCCTCTAGGCCTACCCCTACCCCTCAGCATTTTGTATTACGAGTAGAGCAGAAACAGAACTCTGTAATTAAATGTGCCGCTTATTGGCCTGTGGTTGGAGGCTGACTTCGCTTACGGAGCACACAGCAGAGCCAGGAAACAATTATGCGCAAGCCTGTCGTGAGACCTAGGTGCGAATGACTGAGCTACTGTAATTCACATCTCAGAACCAGTCAAGTGGCCAAAAGGCAGTGGTAGGCCTTAAGTATTTTGCTACAATTTTTTAAAATGGTGAGGTGAAAAAGCAGACAGACACCGTATGCAGCGTATATATGTATACTGTTTCCCTGTGGCGGGACGACGGCGATCATGTAACGGACACAGCAGAACCAGGAAACAATTATGCGCAAGCCTGCTGTAACGCTTAGCTGGGTATTAATTAACGACTACTACCCCCAGCAGATATGCAGGATACTGAAGACGGTCACAGGCAGCCCAAATATAGTATTTTTCCCCAATTTTTTTTGAAAAAGCCCACTGCCTATATAGACAGTATATCTCTTTCCCTGTACCACTGTCCCTGCCTCACCAGTACTGCCCCTATACTCTGTAAAATGACTGCAGACTGAGGACGCTATGGTCTGCACGCCCGATATACAAAAAAAAAAAAGTTGTGCAACACTGCTAAAAGCAGCCTCAACAGTACTGCACACGGTCAGATGTGACCCTAAGAAGGACCGTTGGGGTTCTTGAAGACGAATATAACACCTAACGCTCTCCCTATGGCCTTAGTCAGACGGGCGTTTTTAGCCGCGATTTGCGCATGCGCATGTGTACGGCGATTTTATAAAACCATTGCTTTGCAATGGTATCGGACACATGAGCGCTTTTTATGCGCTCCTCCGATAAATTATAGAACAAAAAAATTGCAGATCGCACCTATCTACGATCTGCGATTCCTGTTCTCTTCTGTATATGCGCTCAATGGGGCCTGCGGCAGCAGCGCCGACCCCATCGAGAACATATAGAAGACAAATAATTCTTTTCTGCCACAGCTGTAACAGCTGTGGCAGAGAAGAACGATGTTTGCCCATTGAATTCAATGGAGCGGCAATACAGCCGCTCCATTGAAAGCAATGGGCTGCCGGCGTGCGCGGGGTGAATTGTAGGGAAGGGGTTAAATATATAAGCCCTTCCCTGCAATTCATCCTAAAATGTGTTAAAATAAAAAAAAATTGTATACTCACCTTTCCGCTGCAGCCGGAGTCCAGCCGCGGCCGCTGTCAGTTCTCCTGAACTGCTTCTCGGCACTATTCAGCCGGCGGGGCTTTAAAATCCCCGCCTGCTGAATGATCTGCCTCTGATTGGTCACAGCCCTGACCAATCAGAGGCTGGTTTCACTCATACACCCATTCATGAATTCATGAATGGGTGAGTGACTGCTGCCTCTCAGCGCTGAGCCAATCAGGGGCAGGTCTGACTCACATCCATTCATGAATTCATGAATGGGTGTGAGTGAGGCATGCCTCTGATTGGCTCAGCGCTGAGCCAATCAGGGGGCAGGTCTGACTCACACCCCCTTCACACCCACTGCAGGACGGCCGCACGGAGCTCCGGCTGCCGGGAGAAGGTGAGTATACAATTTTTTTTTTATTTTAACACATTTTAGGATGAATTGCAGGGAAGGGCTTAAATATTTAAGCCCTTACCGACAATTCATCCCGGGCTCGCCCGCAGCGCATTGCTTTAAATGGAGGCGGCTCTATTGCCGTCTCCATTGAATGCAATGCGCTGGACAGCTCCGGCCCGTTTCTAATGAAACGCGGCTAGGAGCAGATTTTCGGGCGATTTGCGGGCGACTTGCGCGCACCGGTCACGCGATTTGCGGATGCGCATCCGTCATGCGATCCGCAAATCGCGCGAAAAAACGCCCGTCTGACTAAGGCCTATAGCAGCTACAGCAAGACAGCACTTTCCCTGATCTCTGTCAGCATGCATCTGTGGCGAGCCGCGGGAGGGGCAGATTTTAATACTCGGGTGTCACCTGATCTCCCCAGCCACTCACTGCAAGGGGGTGGTATAGGGCTGGAATGTCACAGGAGGAAGTTGTAATGCCTTCCCTGTCTTTCTATTGGCCAGAAAAGCGCGCAAATTTCTCAGGAAAGAAAATGAAAGTGACTCGAACATCGCGTGGTGCTCATCTCGAGTAACAAGCATCTCGAACACCCTAATACTCGAATGAGCATCAAGCTCGGACGAGTACGCTCGCTCATCTCTATTAGGCTCATAAAAAAAGATAAAACTTAACTCTTTTCCTCATCACTTCTCTCTCACACTCCTTCCAAATCCCATCAACTTTTCTATAACTCCTCAACGCAACAAGCAGTCAATATGAACTATTCATTATATACTGTACATCATACCATCTCCCGCAAATTTCCTCAAACTTAGCAAAAATGCCTCTGTTTTAAATATCCTTGTTTTCAAAAAAAATAATGTCTCTTATTTTTACGATAAAATCTCCTACTGTGGGGAGGCAGGGGAGCACGCTGCATCCAATTGGCAGTAATCAGCTTCTGTGCCTGATACAATGCTCTCTGAATTTACAAAAGAGTATGTCTATCAAGCTCATCAACAATAACCAATATACAAATTCTATGATTAAGACCAATGTCGACAAGATAAAAATAATTTAAAAAATATCTAGGAACCCATTCCAAAATGTACACAATTCTTCACAATCACAGACCACATGCATTAAATCTACACCATCCATATAGCATTTTGGACAATCTAAGTTTAGTCTAATATCCATGTTAAACAAATATAGTAGAGTACAATACACTCTATGCACTAAATATAATTGCCATACTGATTGACTTTCAAATGTCAATGGAATCATATGCAACACTAAGGCCCATTCATCTTCACTAATATGGCCTAAATCTTTTTCTCATTTTCTTTTACCTGTGTGGGCAATTTCTGTAAACATTAACCCCTTCCCGCCAAGGACGTACGGGTACATCCTGGGAGCCTGGTACTTCCCGCAACAGCTATAGAGAAGAAAAAAAAAGACTTCCACAAAAAAGGGTTTTTTATTGCAAAAAAGTGTAAAAACCTAAAAAAATAAGAATTTTGGTATCGTTGTAACCGTACCGACCCACAGAAAATATTTAGTGTGTCATTTATGCTGCATGGTTAACGCTGTAAAAAAAAATAAAATCTATGGCAGAATTGATGCGTTTTCTCTTCCTGTTATTAAAAAAATAATAAAAGTTTTACGATATAGCCCATGTACCCAAAAGCGGCACCGATAAAAACTACAGCTTGCCACGCAAAAAACAAGCCCTTATACGGCCGCGTCAACGGACAAATAAAAAAGTTATGGCTTTTGAAAAATGGAGATGGAAAAATACCAAAAATCGCTTGGTCCTCAACGCCAAAATAGGCCATGTCATTAAGGGGTTAAGAAAGCACTAGTCTATATGCAAAAATATTACAACTTTTGCAGCTTCAGAACATCCAAAAAAATTCACCAAAGGGTGTTGAAATATAGGCACAGATACTGACCGGCCGTAGGAGCAAACACATGACGTAACTAAAGGAACTGGAAAAATTAATGTGGGGAACATCATAAAAACCTCTAAATTGTTCAAAACTATAAGGCCTCCTTCACAGAAGTGCTGTTTTTGTGCATTAGAGGCATGCAAAAAGATTGCTTCTATAAGAATCAATGCTTTCCTATAGAAGTGTTCACATGAAGGAATTTTAGACACGCCAAATGCTCTCACCTGCCAAAGATAGGACATGCCAGTGCAACTCGCTATCTAAGGTCCGTGCTACTAGAAAAGATAGGACCTGTCCTGTCTTTTGTATGTGCTTTCCAAAGACTCCTATGGGAGCTGGAAAACACGCACCACCCACCTCTGATCGTACGAACAGGCTTGTTCAAATACTTGGGAATCACCTGTTCATGTGATCTTTAGTGCAGTATAGCCGTGCTCTTTTTGCTTGCCTCTAATGCACATAAACAGCACTCATGTGAATAAGGCCTTAGAAAGACTACCAGAATGCACCTGTTTCGAAAAGATTATACCCCTCTTCTTCCACGCAAATCCCTTTAACTTAGATTGCATGTAGACAGGCAACCACGATATTGGTCTGAGAAACTCTGACCAATACCACACTTATAAAATTGTGATTCTGGATGTGAGTATGATGCATTTTTGCTTTAAAAATCCATTACATCTATGTACTTGTCAAAGTGGCAGAAAAAATCCTTGAAAAATTCAAGAAAATTCACAGAAAAGAACTAAAAATTAGCTTTTATTAGTTAAATATTAAAATCTAAATTGCATGTACACATACAAAAACAAATAAACACAAATAACACACCAAGTAAGGTCTGTCAATGGGTAATATTTCACTGCGTTATCCGCGTCGATAATCTGGCAGCGGGTAATGCAGTAAATGCTTTCCATAGACTAACTATGGAAAGCGCAGCCTGACATCCACAAGTGGAGAATCATAGCGATTTTCCGCTCGCGTGATTAAAATCGCGCCATGCTGCAATTTGTCGCGATTCTCTGCGGGGAGTCTTTCTATCAGATAGGCTCATCGCGGAGACCTTTTTTAGTTCTCCTCCCCCGTGGTGGAATATCGCCAGCGATATTCCGCCTCGACCATGGACAGGCAGCCTAACACATCAAAAAGATAGATCCCAAATAGTAAATTCATATCTTGGGATTCTAATGTAAATTTGAATCTATGATGTAGATGGTACAATTCTTAAATATAAAGCATAGTATTCTTCATCTTTTCCACCATGCATATATTGTCACTTATACTACGGTAATCTCCTCTGGATTTAGTGTTACGTAGGTAGGAGAATAGTCCCCTTCTTTTATGATGCAGATCTTAGATGTCAGAAAAATATATATGAGCTGCATCAATTGTATACCAATAGTTGCAATATACTTGTACACCTGGACTGCTCACAGTCTTGTACTGCCCACATACAGCACCAATCACCTAGATGGCAGTTAATGTATGTTCATATTTTGGGCTCTATATGTCGTTGCATCAGTCTCTGTGCTATATCAGCAGGGGGGAATTTAAAATCCCCGCCTGCTGAAAGAGCTGATTGTGATTGGCTGAGCACCTCAGCCAATCACAATCAGCTCTTTCAGCAGACAGGGATTTTAAATCCCCACCTGCTGATAGATCAGGACTACAGAGCCGGGGACAGCAGAAGATGCATCTGAGCCCAAGCACCTAAAGGGAGGTGTGTATCTTTTTAAAAAAATGTTTACACTATTTTTACTGTTTTTTCAGGAAGGGCTTATATTTAAAGCCCTTCCCTGAAATCCAATTACTGGGGGCTGGCAGCAGGATCCTCTACCACAGCTGTCATGTGTGACAGCTGCAGTAGAGAATTGAAGATTTCCTCTGCTGCATCTGTCACAGATGTAGCAGCATGGAATTCTTTTTACTATCGGTGATGAAGGAAACATCTGCCGCTTGTGGCAGATGTGTTCTTCATCCCTGCAGGGGACACGGCAGTGACGGAGGGTGTCTTTTTTTTATGCTAAAATTATTGTTTTTTAGGGAAGGGCTTATATGTAAAGCCCTTCTCTGAAAAACAATTCAGGGGTGCCAGCAGACCATTCTTTTCAACGGAGCCACCAGTAGCAGCTCCGGCTCCATTGAAAACAATGCAGACCATCGGGCACCTTGAAAAATGCTCGAGTCTCCTCGATGCTCGTTTCTCGAGCTGAGCTCTCGAGCATTACAAAAAGCTCAGCTCGAGTAATGAGCACCTGAGCATTTTGGTGCTCGCTCATCTCTAGAGAACACACTTTAAGCTACGCTTGGAGCTATCAAGAAACAATCGACATTCTGTTGCACTGTACGGGTTTATTCCTAATTCATGGAGAAGGCCTGGATTATCGTGACAAAAACCAAAATCCTTTTCCTCTGAAAAGAATCTTATAAAATCTTGCTCTCTCTTTCGGATGTAAGAAACTGTTGCTGAGCAATGTAGCAACTTGGAATCTTGAGGCTAACAGCTCTAACAATTGCTTGGAGAGGCCCAAATCACGCACTAAGTCAGTCAGTTCTTGTTTATTACGTTTTTGAGGACATGAAGACTGTGCTGTGTCAGATGAGGATTCTTCTCTTTCTAGAACCATTTTATCCCCCATATCATGGTATTCATCATCCTCACTATTTTCACCTCCCTCAATTGCAAAGCCTTTGAAAAGTGGAACTGGGAGATCTTCAGCATGTTGTACAGGTCTTATTGCCAAAGGTATATTAGGGTACGTGATTGCATAACTATTTTTCTTCCCTACATCTCTTATGCTGACAAGACAAAAAAAGCAGTCAGTAATGTGGTCTTTGGGTTCTCGCCAAACCATGGGAACCCCAAAAGGTAGACACTTTTGTTTTCCTTCCGTTCAGTCATGGAGCGTTTCTTCACAGTTATGGCACACAATATGTGGAGCCCATTTCTTGTCCTGGTCACCAAGAGAAATTTTTAAGTAAGTTTTGTAACCAAGCCTCACAAAAGACGTTATATTCCGTCTCTGAAAAGGAAGTGTGTAGCATCCACATATGTAGCAGAAGGCATCAGGGTTATTCACACATCTGTCTCTGCTTGATTAAGCCATATTACAAACTGTGAGATTGACATGTTCTTATTCCCTTCTGAGGTTCGGCCTTCACTCTATTTAACCTCTTCTGCTTGACTGTAAACAAATCACAATGTAGCACGTAATCAGTGAAACTTGAAAGATGAAAAAATAAATAAATCGAAAGCATAGATTTTCTGACTAAAATCAAAAATATCACATTGCAAGAAAACTATAGCTTTCACACAAAACCTGATGGCAGATTTGAAATCAGCATTGAAAGTGCACCTAGAAACAGTTAACAAATCTTATACAACAGAAAATTCAAAAAAATTTGTTGGCCTGTGTTATCGACCAATTTCACTAATCAATGCAGACTTAAAATTGATAAGAAAAATTATGGCAATCCTCTTGACCACGATAAGATCCGGGTAGATCCGCCACTATGAACATACAGAAAATATTAATATTCTTGATGCCATTAAAAGTAACTAGACTTGAGCGAACATACTCTACCGAGCTTGATGCTTGTTTGAGTATTAGCATACTCGATGGTGCTCGCTACTCGATCAAGTATCACGCGTGTTCCACCCTGCCCCAGTTTTGACCCCTCCCCGCAGCAACGCTGCGCACGTCAACGGTAGTTTGTGGCTGGCTTGGCAGCGAGAGAGTGAGAGAAAGAAAAAGAGAGAGCTAAATAAAAAAAAAATAAAAAAAAGCTTGTCCACCGGCGGGTCCCATACAAAAATGCTCAAGTCTCCCATTGAAGTCAATGGGGTTCGTTACTCGAATAGAGCTCTAGAATTTTACGAAAAGCTTGACTTGAATAAGGAGGAGCTGAGCATTTGCGTACTCGCTCATCTCCAAAAGTAACCCATTGGCTTGTCCCTTTTTAGCATTCCTAACTTTAGACTCAGAAAAGGCGTTTGACAATGTCTCATGGAAATGGTTGAAGGCTTGACAGACAAGATGGGCTTTGAGGGTTCCTTTTACTCTTACATGTGGAACTTATGTGCTAGTCCTCTAGCACAAATTTTCACCCCTGGATTTGTTTCCCCGAGGTTTCCACTACAGGAGGGGATCAGACAGGGGTGCCCTCTATACTTGTTACTTTTCAATATTGCAATAGAACCACTGGTGTATATGCTGGAGGAAAGCAAACATATGGAAGGGTTCAAGATCAATAGTAAGACTATTAAATCCATGCTCTTTAAGATTATATCTGATTGGCACTAGCACAACTGCACACAGATCTGCCATGAGTTTTTGCTCACCTCGAGTCATTTGGGAAACAATCCAATTTTAGGGTTAATACCACAAAATATGAACTGCTATATATTTTTCCCCGGGGCAATTTACATAATATAGGCATTGAAAAAATTCTGGTCACTTTGCTAAAGACCTCCATTAAATACATGGGAATAAATATAGGTAAGATCCCTGAAAGTATATGAAAATTAGACTACCCCCCCAATAATACATAAAATCATAAAAAAATTGCATAAATGGAACAACCTTCCAATTTCATTTTTGGGCCGATGCCATTTAATTAACCTCTTCCTGCCCCAGGATGTTCCGGTACGTCCTGGGAGCCTGGTACTTCCCGCAACAGGACGTACCGGTACGCCCTGGGGATAGCGCGAGATCACATATGATCCCGCGCTATCCCGCAGCGGGAGCCAGCTGTCAGTCACAGCCAGCGTCCCGCTGTAACAGCAGGGGAGCATCGGAGATGCGCTCCCCGCTGTTAACCCCTTCCCTGCTGAGATCTAAGTAGATCGCGGCAGGGAAAGAGTTCACAGAAGGACCGCACTCCCTCTGTGTCTCCGGCCGGCACTCGCGATGTCATCGCGAGAGCCCGGCCTGTCACCATGGCATCCTGTATTGCCTATTCCTATGATCGCTGTATAAGCGATAAGGCATGGCAGAGCAGTAGCTCTGCCATGCCTTATGACAGCGATCATAGGCACAGTCCTGCAAGTCCCTCAGAGGGACTCAAATAGTGTAAAAAAAAAGACAATAAAAATGTAAAAAAAAGAAAAATGTAAAAAAAAAATGTTAAAAAAACCCTTTTTTTATGCTTTTTCTAATATTAGCATAAACAAAGTAAAAAAAAAATAAAACCCCCACATATTGGGTATTGACGCGTTCCAAAAAATGCAATAAAAGTGATCAAAAAAGCCGTACATTCCCCAAAATGGAACCAACAAAAACTAGAGCTTGTCTCGCAAAAAATAAGCCCTTATAGAGCTTCGTACATAGAAAAATAAAAAAGTTACAGGACTTTGAATGCAGCTATAGAGAAAAAAAAAGATTTTTTAAAAAAAGTGTTTTTAAAGCAAAAAAGTGTAAAAACCTAAAAAAAATAAAAGAATTTTGGTATCGTTGTAACCGTACCGACCCGCAGAAAAAATTTAGTGTGTCATTTTTGCTGCATGGTTAACACTGTTAAAAAAAAAATAATAATCTATGGCAGAATTGATGCGTTTTCTCTCCCTGTTATCATAAAAAAAATAATAAAAGTTTTACGATATAGCCCATGTATCCAAAAGTGGCACAGATAAAAACTACAGCTTGCCACGCAAAAAAAACAAGCCCTTATAAGGCCGCATCGACGGAAAAATAAAAAGTTATGGCTTTTGAAAAAAAGGAGATGGAAAAATACCAAAAATCGCTTGGTCCTCAACGCCATAATAGGCCATGTCATTAAGGGGTTAAAATGATTAGTTTCCCAAAGCTTCTCTATCCTTTGCAAACTATACCACTTCTGCTAAAATGACAAGACTTGGAAAGGCTTTATACCACATTCACAACCTTTATGTGGTCATGCAAGCGTCCACGTGTTGCCTTGAAAAAGCTTATGCTACCTAAGACTAGAGGTGGTTTGTATTTCCCAGATATAGGTGCATATAATGTAGCTAGCCTTATGCAACACTCACTTGACTGGCTACAGAAAACCAGTCATTTCTCAAAATACGAGCTGGAAAATTACTTGTTGCACCCTTGGAGCCTAAACGCTCTCTTACACACAGGTTTTTCTAACCTTATAATGGGGGCTAAATATTCTACTATGGCACAAGACACTATTGCTGCTTGGAAAATAACCCGCAAAAACAATCATCTACTATTCAAGTTATCAAAGCATATGGATCTATGGGGACATCCAAAGTTCAAGGAAGGGCGAGATAACAACATGTTCGAGTTGTGGCGTAGTTGGGGAATTATGAAAGTCCAGCACCTTCTTCATCACAGGGAACCTAGATACAAAACCTTTGAAGAGATATGTGATGGATATAATTTACCCACATCACACTTTTTACCATACGCACAAATAAGAGGTTTTCTAAGAGATAGACTTGGTGATACCTCAAAAGAAGCAATAACTAACTTAATTGACAGGCTCATGCAAGCATTACCATAGGGACATTCTATATCTGACTTATACTACTGATTCAGAGTGGGATGGGCAAAAACAGATAACACACCTCTATTTAAAAAATAGGAATGGGAACTACAAGACCCAGAACTATCCCAGAAACTGATAGATGGTTGGATCTCTATAAGAAAGGCTATAATCAGTGAGAGATGGCAGGAAACCCATTTTAAAATTGTACATTGAGCGATATACAGTTTCAATGCTGCATTGTCCTATGATAGCCTGCAGTTTTCCCACAACCCCAGATCGGACAACAGATGTGGTGGAGTAGGCATCCTCCTCTCGCCGAACTGTACCTTTCAGGTCATTCCCTCGCTTCCCTCGCTCACCTTCCAGTCCACACCCTACAACTCTTCTGCCCACTGTTCCTGCGTGTCACAGTTATCTACTGGCCCCCAAGTCCTACCCACCCGTTCCTAGGCCACTTACAAGTCAATAGAATACGGTCAGCAGCACTCACCAGACCCGATGTAATTGGTAGGAAATATTGGATATAAAGATAAGTGCACGCCTTAAAAAAACGAATCCCAGGTTCCAAATGTAGTCCCAATAATTGTATGCACAGGCAGCACTCCAAACAGCTGAGTAATATAGTCCACAGACCTTTATTTCAACTCATGTCATGAGCCCAGCCGCGACGTTTCGACCACAAGGGTCTTTGTCAACCCCAGCTCCAATGTAGACAGACACAGCTTATATACCATATAAAACACCACCCACCACCAGTAATAGCCAATGGCAGTACATACAGAGCAATTAACATAATTAGGGAACGACCTACCAGACAAAGCACAGATGTCCATGATTCCAACAAATCATTTCCATGATTCCCCCAGATGTCAAAAAAGCATTCTTGCAATGGCATTTAAAGCACATAATGGTGTGCTAGTTATTTACAGACCATGTGTGGGAAGACGCAAGAATAGTGCGTCACAACTTTAGATAGCGAATGCGCAATATGTATATTTAAAACCACATAGTGCACGCGAGATATCGCGAGAACTTGCGCGTCATAGCCTCGGACAGCGCATGCGCAGAATAGATATCTATCAAGCGCGTTCAAAGTGCCGCGAGAGCGCAAGACCAAGACGTCACAACCACACACACGCATGCGCAGAGTACTGGTGGTCCGTATCCCAGCAACCGCTCGATCCAGGAAACTACAATACCCATTATGCGATGGCATGGATCAGTTTACATGGGTTAAATATGCATATAATTTACTTAGTGTGTATATCAGTGATATCCTAGCCAATAAATGTATAGTATTTAGGGATGAGCTAGTATACTCGCTAAGGCACTACTCGCTCGAGTTATGTGCCTTAGCCGAGTATCTCCCTGCTCATCCCTAAAGATTCGGGGGCTGCCGCAGCTGACAGGTGAGTTGCGGCGGGGAGCAGGGGAGAGCCGGCGGGAGAGAGGGAGAGAGAGATCTCCCCTCCGTTCCTCCCTGCTCTCCCCCGCAGCTCCCTGCCCCGCGCCGGCCCCTGAATCTTTCGGGACGAGCGGGGAGATACTCGGCTAAGGCACATTACTCGAGCGAGTAGTGCCTTAGCGAGTATACTCGCTCATCCCTAATAGTATTATAACGGTATGGTGAAACAATAAATCGCCTATTAAGACATTAATAATAAAACCAGAGCATGGTATTTGATGCAATTAAAAAAACTTTTTATTATTGTTATTGATCAAATGTTACCGTAATCATAATAAACAAGAAAGAGGAGGAGCTATGTAAATGATCAGCTGAACATCCAACATGTCAACAACTTGAGAGACACCGACTCCAAATGGAAATGCACCCAAAACACTGTATAACACAACACATTAGTTCATAAATATACATAAATACATAAATATATAAATACATAAAAACATATATATACCTAAAAAAAAACTTATTTTTCTATTATCAATGAATTAGTCTTGTCAACCCTGTTGCATTAAATAAAGGGAGCCGTGTTAAATTCAAGGTTCAAACCATTTGGGTGGAGGGTATCAAGATTAAAAATCCGCTCTAATTCTTTCTTAAGCAAGGACCCTCTTGATCTCCTCCCCTGATGTTATTGGGGACATGGTCGATCACCCTGAATTTTATATGGTATATAAGCTATCTAAAGTTGTGACGCACTATTCTTGCGTCTTCCCACACATGGTCTGTAAATAACTAGCACACCATTATGTGCTTTAAACGCCATTGCAAGAATGCTTTTTTGACATCTGGGAGAATCATGGAAATTATTTGTTGGAATCATTGACATCTGTGCTTTGTCTCGTAGGTCGTTCCTTAATTATGTTAATTGCTCAGTATGTACTGCTATTGGCTATTACTGGTGGTGGGTGGTGTTTTATATGGTATATAAGCTGTGTCTGTCTACATTGGAGCCAGCTTGACAAAGACCCTTGTGGTCGAAACGTCGTGGCTGGGCTCATGCCATGAGTTGAAATAAAGGTCTGTGGACTATATTATTCTGCTGTTTGGAGTGCTGCCTGTTCCTAGACCACTTGACCACCTGGCTCCCCCACTTGCTATCCTTTGAAATCCCAACCCTCATCCTTGGTGATTTCAATATCCTTACTAACAATCCCAGCTCCACATCTGCCTCCCAGCTTTAACGCTCACCTTCTTCTTCGGCCTATTACAACTCTCAGACTCTCCCCACTCACAGAGATGGCAACACTCTCGATTTAATCTTCCTCTGCCTCTGCTCTGCCTCCAACTTTACTAACTCCCCTCTTCCACTCTCAGATCAAAACCTACTCTCTTTCTTCATCCGGCACCGTAGCTTCTCCCATGATGCTCCGATCTATTGCACATCTAGGAACCTCCAGTCCGTCTGCACCCATCATTTCACCGAGACCATCCAGTCCTCTCTGTCCCCTATCTCTCTCCTCTCCTGCCCTAACCTGGCAGACAAACACTACAACACCTCCATCAGACATGCCCTAGATGCAGAGGCACCACCAGTGAGCCAAGCCATCAACCGCAGACCAAGGCAACCTTGGCTCACATCCCATATGCGCTTTATCCGGCGGTGCTCTAGGTGCGCTGAGCGGCTATGGAGAAAATCAAAGCTGCCCGCAGACTTCCCCCACTTTAAATTAATGCTTAAAACTTATAACCTAGCCCTTCACCATGCCAAACAAGCTTATTTCACTTCCCTGGTCTCCTCACTATCCCAAAACCCTAAACAACTCTTCAACACTTTTCACTCCCTCCTCAGCCCCAAAGAATAGGCCTCTGTGAGGGATCTGAGTGCTGGAGAACTAGCTACCTATTTCAAAGCAAAAAAATCAACAACATCCAAAAAGAAATCTCCGAAAACTGCATGACTAGCCCCGATCCCCGTCGCCTCAGCACTGCATCCATCACCCGTTCACTTTCAATGTTAGAACCAATGACAGAGGAAGAGGTCTCCAGGCTGCTTTCTGCTGCTCGTCCCACCACCTGCACTAGCGACCCTCTCCCCTCCTCCAGTCTCTTTCCCCAGCTGTCATTACCCACCTCACCACCATCTGCAACCTCTCCCTAACTTCTGGCACCTTCCCAATCTCATTTAAACACTCCATCATATCCCCACTGCTAAAAAAACAACCTTCAACCCGAACTATGCTGCCAACTACTGACCCGTCTCAAACCTCACCTTCATCTCCAAATTACTAGAATGTCTGGTCTACTCCCAACTCAGATGCTTTCTCTCTGACAACTCTCTTCTCGACCCCCTCCAGTCTGGTTTCCACCCTCTACACTTAACCGAAACCATCCTCACAAAAGTATCAAATGACCTGATGACGGCAAAGTCTAGAAGCGACTACTCCCTACTAATTCTCCATGACCTCTCTCTTGCGTTTGACACTGTCGACCATGACTGCCTTCTCACTATGCTCCGCTCTATCAGCCTAAAGGACACTGCTCTCTCCTGGTTCTCCTCCTACATCTCTGACCACTCTTTCAGCGTCTTCTTTGCTGGCTCTATCTCCTCTCCACTTCCTCTTACTGTCGGAGTAAGCCATGGCTCGGTCCTTGGTCCCCTTCTTTTCTCTATCTACACAGCCCCAATTGGACAAACCATCTGCAAATTCAGCCTCCAATACCATCTCTACACTGACGACACCCAACTATACACCTCCTCCCGTAACATCTCTGAACCATTCCTCCAAAATATCACTGACTGTCTGTCCACTGTCACTAATACTATGTCCTCCCTTTTTCTTAAACTTAACCTCTATAAAACTGACCTTCTTGTATTTTTGCCTTCCAACCGACTTCACCTCAACATCTCCATTCCAGTGTCTGGCGCCATCATAACCCCCAGACAGCATTCCCACTGCTCCAGGGTCACACTGTACTCTGAACTCTTCTTTACAGCACACATTTATTACATATATTACAGCTACTAAAACACCTTCTAAAAATGGAGTGACTGGAGACAGAAAAACATGCAGAATCCCAGGCAACAAAATTTTGGGGGAAATGGCGAGTTTTCATAGAAAGATTCCTGGACCCAGATGAGATCATGGAATGCATGCATACATTTAGTAACACATCTTGGTATCACATTTAAGCAGGAATGGATAGATTAGGAAGATTAAGAATTAAGGCCCATTTACACAGGATGATTATCACTAAAAATTCGCTCATCGGAGATCGTTTGAGCGATAATCGGTGCCTCAGCTAGGCTACATGTGGAAAAGAAACAATACTCACGTAGAACTCGAAATTTAGGTCCCTCATGCTGACTTCCTGTTAGGCTCCCTACGTTAGACGCATTCTGGCCACTACGGATTACTGGGTGTACAACCTTCTCGACCCACGGTATAAGGAGAACCTTTCCACTCTCATTCCCGAAGAGGAAAGGGGTTCGAGAGTGATGCAATGCCACAGGGCCCTGGTGGACAAAGTGATGCTAAACTTCCCATCTGACAGCGCTAGTGGCAGAAGGCGCAGTTCCGAGGGCCAAGTAGCAGAGGAGGCACGGAGATCAGGCAGCATCTTCAGCGCAGGCAGGGGAACACTCTCCAAGGCCTTTGCCAGCTTTATGGCTCCCCAGCAAGACTGCATCACCACTCCCCAGTCAAGGCTGAGTCGGAGGGAGCACTGTAAAAAGATGGTGAGGGAGTATGTAGCCGATCGTACCACCGTCCTCTGTGATGCCTCAGCTCCATACAACTATTGGGTGTCAAAGCTCGACACATGGCACGAACTTGCGCTGTATTCTCTGGAGGTGCTGGCTTGCCCTGCCGCTAGCGTCTTGTCAGAGAGGGTGTTTAGTGCAGCTGGGGGAATCATCACGAACCAGCGTACCCGCCTGTCAACTGCCAGTGCCGACATGCTTACACTCATAAAGATGAACAAAGCCTGGATTTCCCCAGACTTCTCTTCTCCACCGGTGGAGAAGATTCTTTTCGCTGTAACCACAGATAAAAGCACTCTTCTCTACCACCAGGAAAACGGGGCATTTATCTTTGTCAATCTGTCTCTGACATTAGTCCTCCTCCTGCTACTCCTCCTCCAGAAACAACATGTCATCGCGCTGAACGGCCAATTTTTCTGCGGCCCAAAAGGCTCATCTACCAATGTTTTAACAATTTTTAAAAGTTTCAAAAGTATTGAAACTTTAACATGAACCAATTTTTTTCACAGGGCTGCCTCCAGGCTCTGTTACAAATTAAGCGAGCTGTATCTTTCAAAAAATATTTATGGGTTTCACCTGCCCTCTCAGTTGATAAATTTTTCAGAGGTACACTTGTACTCTTGGTACACTAATTTTTCGGGCCCACGCCTACACTCTTATCCAACTAATTTTTCCAGCTTTCACCTACACTCATGGTACCCCAAATGTTTCAGAGGTTGCCTATACTATTACTACAGAAATTTTACTGGGGTCTGCCTGCCTTTAGTTCTGCTACAAGATTGTTACTGGGGTCTGCCTATACTTCTTCCACGTAAATGTTACAGGGGTCAGCCTATACTGCTGCCACGTAAATGTTACAGGGGTCTGCCTATACTGCTGTCACAAGGATGTTACTAGGGTCTGCCTATACTGCTGCCACTTAAATGTTACAGGGGCCTGAGTATATTGCTGCCACAAGGATGTTTCTGGGGTCTGCCTATACTGCTGCCACAAGGATGTTACTGGGGTCTGCCTATACTTCTGCCACGTAAATGTTCCAGGGGTCTGCCTATACTTCTGCCACGTAAATGTTACAGGGGTCTGCCTATACTGCTGCCACGTAAATGTTACAGGGGTCTGCCTATACTGCTGCCACGTAAATGTTACAGGGGTCTGTCTAGACGTCTGCCACAAGGATGTTACTAGGGTCTGCCTATACTGCAGCCACTTAAATGTTACAGGGGTCTGCCTATACTGCAGCCACAAGGATGTTACTGGGGTCTGCCTATACTGCTGCCACAAGGATGTTACTAGGGGTCTGTCTATACTGCTGCCACTTAAATGTTACAGGGGTCTGCCTATACTGCAGCCACAAAGATGTTACTGGGGTCTGCCTATACTGCTGCCACAAGGATGTTACTGGGGTCTGCCTATACTGCTGCCACAAGGATGTTACTGGGGTCTGCCTATACTGCTGCCACAAGGATGTTACTGGGGTCTGCCTATACTGCTGCCACAAGGATGTTACAGGGGTCTGCCTATACTGCTGTCACAAGGATGTTACAGGGGTCTGCCTATGCTTCTGCTACATAAATGTTACAGGGGTCTGCTTATACTGCTGCGACATAAATGTTACTGGGGTCTGCCTTTACTTCTACAGAAATGGTACTGGGGTCTGCCTATACTGCTGCTTCAAAAATGGTACTGGGCTCTGCCTATGCTTCTGGTACATAAATGTTACAGGGGTCTGTTTAAACTTCTGCTACAGAAATGTTACTGGGGTCTGCCTATACTGCTGCTACCTAAATGTTACAGAGATCTGCCTATACTGCTGCTACACAAATGTAACCAGGGTGTGCCTATATTGTTACTACAGAAATGTAACTTGGCTCTGTCTATACTGTTACTACAGAAATGTTACTGGGGTCTGTCTATACTGTTACTACTGAAATGTTACAAATACTGGGCTCTGCCTATACTGCTGCTACTGAAATGTTACAGGGGTCTGCCAATACTGCTGCTACACAAATGTTACAGGGGTGTGCCTATACTTCTGCTACTGAAATGTTACAGGGGTGTGCCTATACTGCTGCTACATAAATGTTACTGGGGTCTGCCTATACTACTGCTACATAAATGTTACTGGGGTCTGCCTATACTGCTGCTACATAAATGTTACTGGGGTCTGCCTATACTGCTGCTACATAAATGTTACTGGGGTCTGCCTATACTGCTGCTACATAAATGTTACTGGGGTCTGCCTATACTGCTGCTACATAAATGTTACTGGGGTCTGCCTATACTGCTGCTACATAAATGTTACTGTGGTCTGTCTATACTGCTGCTACATAAATGTTACTGTGGTCTGTCTATACTGTTACTACAGAAATGTTACTAGAGTCTCTCTAGACTTCTGCAACATAACTGTTACTGGGGTCAGCTTATACCTTTGCTACAGGAATATTACAGGGGTCTGTGTATACTATGGGTGCACTAAGTGTTCCCATCGGTGTGTTCTACCTATCTGGCCCCCCAAAAAGCCCAGACTTACTAGGGCATGGATTGTGGGCCGAGGCCAACATGTATTTTCTCTCACGTTACCACAGCTAGCTGGGGCACTGCAATGGGATTTCTTTATGTATCGTCTGTGGGTTCCTGGGACCCACCCATGCTGTGGGTGCACACAGACTTCCCATGGCGCTGTTGTACCTGTCTGGCACAAAACAAAAAAAAAGCCCAGACTGACTAGGGCATGGATTCTGTGCCGAGTCCAACATGTATTTTCTCTCGCGTTACCACAGCTATCCGGGGCACTGCAATGGGTTTACTTTATGTACCTTTTCTGGGTTCCTGGGACCCACCCATGCTGTGGGTGCACATAAACTTCCCATGGCGCTGTTGGCCCTGCCTGGCACAAAAAAAACCCCAGACTGACTAGGGCATGGATTGTGGGCCGAAGCCAACATGAATTTTCTCTCACGTTACCACAGCTATCCGGGGCACTGCAATGAGATTTCTTTACGTACCATCTGTGGGATTCTGGGACCCACCCATACTGTGGGTGCACGCAGACATCCTATGGCACTGTTAGACCTGCCTGGCACAAAAAAAAAAAAAAAGACTGACTAGGGCATGGATTCTGGGCCGAGGCCAACATGTATTTTCTCTCACGTTACCACAGCTATCCGGGGCACTGCAATGGGATTTCTTTATGTACCTTCTCTGGGTTCCTGGGACCCACCCATACTGTGGGTGCACACAGACTTCCCATAGCGGAGTTGTACCTGCCTGGCACTTTAAAAAAAAAAAAACAGGCTGACTAGGGCATGGAATGTGGGCCGAAGCCAACATGTATTTTCCCTCACGTTACCATAGCTATCCGGGGCACTGCATTGGGACAAACAAGAGGAGCGATACAGCGCAAATGAGACGTTCACAGCTACGCTAGCATTGGAGTCCGCTCTATGCCCGCGATTGCTCGGGGTTTGTGCAGAGGCCTATGTCCTCGGCGCAGTGAATGTCTGCCATGTTTGGGCACTCTGATTTCTTTATGTGTACTGTCTTTAAGTTCCTTGGACCCACCCATGCTGTGGGTTCACACAGACTTCCCATAGAGGTGTTTTTCCTGTCTGTCCCCAAAACACTGACAAACTTGGGTAGGGTGCAGAGTACAGATGGTTTACCCCTTGTGTTGTCGATGAGGTATCCGACACCCAAACAGAATGAGTTATGTGTGGACACAGATTCCCCATTACTATGTCACTCGCAGCACCTTGGGCCACACAAGGTGTTGGCTGGGACAGAGGCAGACCCAGGGCCCGCTCACATACTTCCCACATAGAGTATTGCTGCATTGTGGAGATGTGTAGAGGTGCTGGGCAGGCACCTGAGTCCCCTTTATGCCCACGTTTGCAGCTCCTGACGGAGGTGGCACAGGATTGGAATGAAGATCGAACGTCAATTTCTCATCGATTCTCAACAGCATTGTGAGCTATCGTCCACCGCTCCCCCTTTTAAAGAGGGTCGCTACCTTGCCCTGTCAACCCTCTGCAGTGTGTGCCTCTGGTTCCTCCTCATGACAGATGTACTTATAAATGAGGGTGGTGTGGCTATGAAGCGAGCATGTGGCATGAGTGCAGCTGAAGGCTGTGCAGGGACACTTTTGTGTGCGCGCTGCGGACGCAGGGTCGTGCGATGGGTTGGGCAGCATGTAACCCAGGAGAAGAGGCAGCGGTGTGTCCTGCAGGCAGTGATTGTGCTTGGTTGGAGGTAGTGTGGTGCTTAGCTAAGGTGTGCCTTGCTAATGAGGGTTTGTCCGAAGTAAAAATTGTTAGGGGGGGCACACTCTTGCCGCTATTGTGGCTTAATAGTGAGACCTGGGAGCCTGAGATGCAGCCCTGCATGTTGCCCCTGGCTTGCCCTATCCGTTTCTATGGCATGTCCATCACTTTCGTAGGTTTTCCAGATTTTCACAAATGAAAACCTTAGCGGAGCATCGGTCATATACAACAATGCTCGAGTCGCCCATTGACTTCAATGGGGTTCGTTACTCAAAACGAACTCTCGAGCATCGCGGAATGTTCGACTCGAGCAACGAGCACCCGAGCATTTTCGCTCATCTCTACTCTTGACCCTTCACAGATAGGCCCTTAATCTCTTGGTTTAGTCTGACGCTCTGTAGCAATGGTTCTAATGCTACTATAAAGAGGGTAGGGGAGGGGGGGCACCCTTGGCGTGTACCATTTCTGATCTCAAATGGCGGGGAAAGCGCTTCATTTATTTTTAGTCTGGCGTGAGGTTCAGTGTAAAGGGAGAAAATGGCGGAAATAAAAGGGGGGGGGATTAAAGTGAGCAAGTACCATGCGCATATACAGCCAATCTACCTTGTCAAAAGCCTTTTCGGCATCAGTGCTTACTAAGGCTAGGTGTATTCCTCTTGACTGGGCATACTGGATTGTGTGTAGGATGCGTAGGCAATTGTCTCTCCCTTCCCTTCTCTTAACAAATCCAGCTTGTTCTTTGTTAATTAACTTTGGGATGTGATCCTCCATACGTTTGGCCAAGAGTTTGGCCCATAATTTGACATACAGATTTATTAAGAAAATGGACCTGTAGCTACTACACAACTCCGGGTCTTTGTTGTCTTTATGAATGAGCGTTATGTGGGCTTCTTGGGTCTGTCTTGGGAGGGGGTGGCCCGATAGCAGGGAGTTGTAAAGTTCGGTCATGTGGGGTACGAGTACATGGCGAAAGGTCTTGTAGTAAATAAGGGAGAGGCCGTCGGGGCCAGGACTCTTTCCGGGAGGTGAAGAGTCTAGTATTTTTTCTACTTCGGATTCCGAGATCGGAGCGGCCAGGGAAGCTGCTATATCTTCCTCCAATTTAGGGAGTTGCAAATTTGCCAGGAAGTTCATTATCTGGCTGTTGAGTGTGCGAGCGTTGTCGGCAGCAAGGTAGGTCCGCGGGTTCCAAATTTAAGGTCTCCCAACACGCCTGCAGGTCTTCTGGAGAGCGAATATTTATTCTGTGGCCTTTATGGGTGATACCTAGGCCAAATGGAAATAACCAGGCATATTTAATTTCCTTCGCACTCAGCACCTGCAGGAGGGGGCGCACCAATCGGTGTTTGGCCAGGGTAGAGGGTGCAAGGTCCTGGTAGATCTGAATAGGGGCGTCAGCATACCATAGGTCTTTATGACTTCTGGCGGCTCTGAGAACTGCTATGGCATCTTGAAAAGAGAGCAGTTTACATAATATGTCCCCGGGGTGGGGGGCTCAGAGGTCGCAGGGGGGGGGGGGGGGGGGGGGGTCTAAGAGCTCTGTGGATATGTTCGATAGATACGGTGGTGGCTCTTTCCGAACCCAGTAAATTTGTGAAAATTTCTCTGGCAATCTTAGGGAGGCAGTCTGCAGCCCACAATTCAGGGAGACCTTTAAAGCGAACGTTGCAGCGCCTGTTTCTGTTCTCTAAGACCTCCTGCATAATTAAGGCTCTGTTTAAGTGGTTATGCTGGTTTTGTAGGGCATGCATCAGCTCCAGTGAGTGGGAGGTGATAGAGGCTGTAGAGGTTTCCAAGTCCTCCACACGGCACCCCATGTTTTTAATATAATCTTTTATTTCAGCCATTCATAATGGGGTGCAGGGCATTCATTAAAAGGTCTGTCATAAAGCCCTTAGAGATCATCTCTCTATACTCCACATCAGAAGAGATCTCCCCCCCCCCCCTCCTTACTGTTAACTGCAGCAGCATCTCGGCTCGGTACCATCTTGGGGAGAGGCAGCGGTGAACGGCTACTCTTCTCCTTCAGGTACCGCTGCATGTCGGCTTGTCCCTTGTTGGACCAGGGGGTACCTGCGGTCTCTGGTCCTCTCTCCTTAGCATTTCTCCTCATTTTCAGCTCTTTATAGCGGCAGATTGGTCCTTTCTAGGTGCCGTTCCGATGGAGCTCAGTGCTCAAGCGGCCATCAGGTTCAGGGGCAAGGCTCCACCCCTACCCAATATATGTTCAAACTGTAATGCATGTGAAAAAAACACAGCGATGTCGCGTGAAAAAACGCGCAAGAAAAACGCAAGTGTGCAGGACCCCGTACATAGAGGCGAGTGTTAGTGGAGACGCAGTGAGAAGAGCTGTTGTAACTAGTGTGGAAAAAGAGAGGGAGTGTAGTTAGGAGCAAGAAGAAAGCTGAGTCGGCAAGAGGACAAAAGGCGGAAAGAAAAGACAGTACATGAGGGGGGACACAAGCCCGAATAATCAGTCCTGAGGGATCCTTCTGCCAGCAGGTGTAACTGGTAATTGTGAGTTGAAACGCCATATTGTTTACAGGTTTAGTCAATACCCGGGTATACACAACAGAATCAGCTAGATAATTACCAGCAGCATCACATCGACAGTAACTGTAGTAGACCAGAGTTGGGCACTAAAAAAGTAAAAGTGTTTACTTGTATTTAAAATTTGTGTATTTGCCTTTAAGTTGAATTTTGCATATTTATTATTGATTGTTTATTCTTCCTAACAACCTACAGCCTTTCTGATTGGCTGTCCGGAGTCTTACTCTGATTGGGTATTTCAACACCCAGCAACAGCTGTAAATCCAGTTAGCGCAAATTTGAAGTGTGCATACATTGTTAGTAAGGAAAAAAAGAGTTTAGCTAACAAAGAGGAAGGACATAAAGAGCAGAGTCGGAGAAAAAGACCTTTAGTGCGGCAAGAAGACTAACCCCTGCACTATAAGTACCACACTAATACCATCGTATTGGAAAGGGCTGTCCAATATTTTTTATATTATTTTTTCCTTTGGATTTTATTTTTGCTTGGAGCCAGGGCTGGTGTCACGAACAATTGATTGCTTACCATCATACTCTGCCCGACTGACGGGTAGCATCATACTAAGATAGTGCCGCTAAACTAGAGACTGACGTTTATTAGCATATATCTGATCCTGCAGGCCTCGGCCTCCCAGCTGGCCTGCTGCAGGTCACGACATAACAATTACCTCTCCAGATCACTCCATCTTTCCCCATAACCAGTAAATGTGTATTTTTATATACAAGTAAATGTTACTTTATAGCAAGAAATTGATTTGTACAGTAAAATTCAGTGAAGATTCAAGTAGAGTGTTTCTTTTCTCTACTTCTGATTGCTTCTCTCCAGAAAAAAAACTTTTGTGCTATATAGCACTGGCATCACTAGTGACAAACACCCCTTTTTCTTCTGTCGTATTGGTGAGGGAGGTGGTGGTGAGGAGCACAGCAGCCACCGAGACAGGAGCAGCAACTAATATCATCCCCACAACTCAAGTACGCCACAGCATTTATACATGCAATTCCAAGAAAAAGTAAATGGGATTACCAGGATTTTGGCATTGAAACTTAATTACCCTTAGAGCTCCTATATTTCTCCCTTTAGCAGATATTACCTCCATGTAGTATATTTCACATTCAGCGGTCTGTGTGAAGAAAAACAAAAAATTGCAGCATGAAGACTTTTTGCGGACAAGAGTAGTCCATTCAAAGGCAATACATTTGTGAAATACTGTTTTTTTTTTTTTTTTGCAAATAAGGGGGATGGAATAAATCCTCAACAGTGCCACCTAATGAAATGCAGCATTCCTTCAAGCCAAAGTCAGACTTTTTATACAAGCCTTGCTACAATGACTGGGATTTTTTTTTGCATACACAACACAGACATGCTCATGTGAATAACCCCTAAAGTGCATCCTATTGTTTGTATTTTCATGGAAAGACAAGAAGCAGAACAAGATTCAAGTAACATCCTGGCATGCTGCCTGTGAGTGTAGTGAAATCAGTAATAGCATCACCCTACCTGCTGTCTTCCTCCTTTCCTCTCCTCTTTTCTATACATCCAAGTGTCTTTTATACATTATTCTGCCTGTTATGAAATAAAAATAGAGATATTGTCGGTGTAATTTCCCCCGCGTCCAATGTCTCCAGGTAGAAGCTGCCAGCACTCCATAGACACAGCAATTATTTCTATATTAATGAGTAAAATGTTCAATTCCAGATACAATTATTCAACTTTGTGGATTAATGCATCTTATCAATATGCTACATAAATTACTCAGGTGGGCTCTTCACCATCCTACACAATGACCAATGTGCTTGTATTCAACAAAATGCCATTCCTCTCTAGTAGTATAACTCATCAAGATTGGCCAAATGCTTAAATTGCCCAATCTTTACCAAACCATATCAGGTGTATTCAACCTAATTTTTTGCAAACATCGTGGGAAAATTGAATTTCCCATAATGCCTGGTACAAGGCTTGCAGCCAAGGTGCCTTGATGATGTCACCAAATGGGTCCTCCCTCTTACATATGAGCAGCACTTTCAGTGGACACCTGTATCACATGACACAGCTATATGTAACACAAGCATAGTGTAACCAGCAGTCATTTTACAGATGAGCAGCGGACAGAGAAACTGCAACATGTTGGAGGCAGCATAGAAACTACATCCTGTGTATATACCTATGCTTAGCAGAGGGTATATTGCTGCTGGCATGAAAAATTGTACACTATCATGGCTTCCCCAGAAAATAAGACAGGGTCTTATATTATTTTCTTTCCCTAAAAGAGGTGCAAGGGCTTATTTTCAGGGAATGTCTTATTTTACTTACCCAGCAGGCTCAGTCCAGGTCCTTCCCGCTGCTCTCCCACAGTCCTAGGTTGCCTACACAGGATCACTTCCTGGTTACAGAATTCATAAATCCCACCTCCACAAAGTGATGGCTGTGATTGTGTATGCTGTGTACCGGGGTGGGCTTGAACAAGTCTTGAACAAAAGAGGCGACTCCAACTCACTTGTAAAAATGAGATTTTACTTAGTTTAGTAAAACCCTTTACCAAAAAGACCCCCCCCCCCCCAGATATTTACATACAGTCAACTGGGCAGCAGGGATTGACATGCAGTGCGGCACTTTATCATATGTGCTTCCAATATACTCCAAGCTTTTGCCTATCTGCTGACTGTCTCTAACCACTATTACCTTCTATCAACCTAGAAACAGGAACTATTAGTGAGGATGCTAGGGAAGCACAGGCGGCACAACTCAACAGCTTACAATCTTTCCAACATACTCCTATCCTCCCCAACCACAGTACCACCAAACAGATATCACAGTATATAGCTCACAAGACAAGGAAATGTAAAGTTATATAACATGTGACTTTTAGACCTTTGTAAAAAGCTCTCTGTCTCACTCTGAGAATTACAGCTCCATAGAGTTCTCTGTGTTTCAGGGTTATTAAACAGACAGATCAGTCCACAGTAGTATGGCCTGTGACAGACAGTATGCCTAACTAAACTGACTATAGGCCGTGTTATCAGTCTCGAACAGTCTGGCACCAAACATACAATGCGGTGTGTGCACAGTTACACCAGAGGCTGTGGTTCTCTGGCTGACCCAGTGTTACGGCACTCTGCCCCCCGAGCGCCAGGTGGGGTGCCCTGAACTTCCCGCACCCCACTGTCCCTGCCTACTTGCCTCGGCCCTGGCTAACCCCAGGTGGACAACTGGACGGCGGTCCCTACCCTGGCTAGGGACCTGGCGACTGCACAAGATGGATCTGACTAATAGGGGACAGAGTGCCGACAGGAAGGCAGATGGAAATGACCAACAGAACATACAGAGCAAAGCAAAGCTGGAGATGGGAGCTGACAAGCAAACTAGAGGCTGAACTGAGGCTAGCTGCAGACAGGACCTACTAGACGCTGACAGAACCAATAACAGGCAGTGAGCTCAGGACTCTCCCCGGGGGCGGAGAGTGGGAGGAGCCAGCTCCCCCACTACTGCACAAGAGAGGTGGAGGAGTGCGGGCGGCACCCTACGGGCGGACACGCCCACACCGCCGCACACCAGCCGCTCCACATCGCCGGGAGAGCCCCGACGTCAGAGCTCCAGGACGCCGGAGCCGACGCCGGAACGGCGCGCGCTGACCGCGGGACCCTGCGCTGCCCTGCATGGTAACACCCTGTCTGTTGGGTACCTATATCCTTGTCTGGAATGGCAGGAATAGGAGTTCATTCGCGAACCAGGTGAACTCACTGGTGCTGCAACTTCTGAGCCTTGTCCTTAAAACAATCTTCTCCATTGATGGGGGTCTGACAAACTCTGGAAGAGTCTCTAATTCAGCTCCCCTTCACTGTAACTCCGGTCCTTTAGGGGTACTTTTCCACATGGATCACATTGGCTCACTCTCTCTAGTTCTCCAAAGCACACTTTACAAGATGGCTGACAAACACACACTTCTCTCTTTTCTTCTGTGCTCTTTCCTGTCTGGGCAGTGATGATGCACTTCCTCTCCCCTGTTGCATTTCAGGCCACAGTGACCTCTTGTGGTCAAACAACAAAATGTCAGTTATAACAGCATAAACTTACTTACAGAAACAGGTACATTCACTATAGGAGGACTGTTTCACAATCTTACAATTAGTGCTTTGAGTGCATTGATGAGCTGAGCCATGGCAGACAACAAACCAATCACAGCCTTCGCTTTGTTGAGGCATGACATTTGAATCCTGTAACCAGGAGGTGATCCAAAGGGATCACCGAAGGGACATAAGGTTTCAATAAAGACTTATGGAATACCCTGTGAACCCTCCATGTAGCTGGCAAACCCAGTTCGTAGGCGAGCGGGTTCACCACACGTGTGATGACAAACGGACCCACGTAACGTGGCGCTAACTACAGGGATGGGACCCTCAATTTGAGATTTCTAGAAGACAGGTATACCTTCTGTCCCACCCTGTAAGGTTCAGATACAGACAGACTCTTCCCACTATGCAACTGCATACGAGTCCCCGTTGCCTCCAAGTTTTTCTGTACCTCTTTCCATACTCCCAGAAGCGTATCTGTGGCGACATCCGCTGCAGGATAGACCGAAGGAGTAGGGATTGCTGTAAGGAAGCGAGGATGCTGACTGTATACACAAAAGCATGGAGATACCCCAGTGGAAGAACAAGGGCGGTTGTTTAGTGCAAACTCTGCCAGCGGCAGGAATTCTGCCCACTGATGAGCCTTTTCATTAGCAAACAACAGTAAATATTGCACTAAATCTTGGTTCTTCCGCTCAGTCTGACCATTGGTTTGCGGGTGGAATGCTGAAGAGAAGGAAAGCGACGTTCCCAGGTTTCTACAGAAGGCATGCCAAAACTGCGACACAAACTGAACCCCGCGATCAGATACAATATTTTAGGGAACCCCATGTAGGCGAATTATTTCTTTTACAAATATCTTGGCAAATTCTTTTGCCGAAGGAAGTTTCTTTAACGCCACAAAATGTGCCATCTTTGAGAACCGGTCGACCACCACTAAGATAGTGGTGCACATCTGGGATTCTGGTAGATCAGTGATAAAATCTACCGATAACTGCGACCATGGACTGGAAGGAACCGGTAGCGGTCTCAGGGGACCCTCCGGAGGACGCCGACGACTCTTGTTGCGAGCACAGACCGAGCATCCCCTAACAAAGTTGCGGATCCCCTGAGACATGCCTGGCCACCAGAAGTGACTGGAACAAGGATCCAGGGTTCCCTGAAACCCTGGATGCCCTGCGAGAACCGACGTGTGAGATTCATCCTTGACTCGAAGACGTAAGGTCTCTGGCACAAACCATCTGCCCTCCGGCACCCCTGAAGGAGCGTCCTGCTGAGCATTGTGTAGTTGGGGGGCAAAGTTAGACTCTACAGCTGCCACCACCACGCCAGGTGCCAAGATATTCTCGGGAGTCATAGTCTCACTTTCCGGCACCCCGAAACTCTGTGACAGGGCGTTCGCCTTCACGTTCTTCTCACCTGGGATATATGTCACAACAAAATTAAACCTGGCGAAGAACAACGCCCACCTGGCTTGACGAGCTGTGAGTCTTTTAGTATTGGCGAGATATACCAGATTCTTGTGATCAGTATACACGGTAATTGGGTGTCTAGCACCCTCAAGATGGTGTCGCCACTCTTCCAAAGCCCATTTGATAGCCAGTAATTCACGGTTACCCACGTCGTAGTTGCGTTCTGCTGAATTAAACTTCTGCGAGAAGAACGCGCATGGGCTATACCCAGATCTCCCACTGACCTCCTGCGACAATACTGCTCCTGTCCCCACCTCAGACGCATCTACCTCAATGAAAAAGGGTAGTCATGCGTCCGGCTGTATGAGCACCGGGGCAGTCATAAATGCCCTTTTTAGATGACTGAAGGCCTCAAGGGCTGCAGGCGACCATTTTACCAAGTCGGCCCCCTTCTTAGTCAGATCGGTCAGGGGTTGAGCAATAACCGAGTAGTTCCTAATGAATTTGCGGTAAAAATTTGCAAAACCTAAGAACCGCTGGGGAGCCTTAAGGTTGTCTGGTCTGACCCATTGGGAGATTGCAGCTACTTTATCAGACTCCATCTGAATCTCCGTGGGTGAAATCACATAACCAAGGAAAGATACTTTTTTAGAACCAAATGTACATTTCTCTAACTTGACAAAAAGTTGGTACTCGCGCAAACGGGTCAGAACCAACCTCAGGTGCCGCACATGTGTATCCCAGTCAGGGGAATACACCAGAATATCATCGAGATAGATGACCAGAAATACCCCCAGGAAGTCGTGAAAGACCGCGTTCATAAAACCCTGAAACACAGCGGGGGCGTTACAGAGTCCGAAAGGCATGACCAGACATTCAAAATGTCCTAATGGGGTGTTGAACGCCGTCTTCCATTCATCTCCCTCTCTAATGCGAATTAAATTGTAAGCCCCCTTTAAGTCCAGTTTGGAGAACCAGTGGGCCCCTACCACCTGATTCAACAAGTCAGGAATTAGGGGCAAGGAGCACTGGTTCTTCACTGTGATTTTATTCAAGGCCCGATAATCCACACAAGGCCTCAATGTCCCGTCCTTCTTCTCTACAAAGAAGAGACCTGCCCCAGCAGGGGACCTGGATGGCCGGATATGTCGTTTGGCCAGAGCCTCCGAGATATAGGACTTGAGGGACTCATGCTCACGGCCCGACAAATTGAAAATGGCTCCCTTAGGGATGGGACTATCGGGAATTAGATCAATACCACAGTCCCACTCCCTATGGGGAGGCAAAGCCTCAGACAGTTTTTTGGAGAATACATCCTGAAAGTCTGACAAATACTCCGGAATAAGCACAGTATCTACAGAGCACATGGCTATAGTAGATAGGTGATTATGACAGGATGATCCCCAATGAGTCAATTCCCGGATGGACTAATCAAATTGGAGATTGTGCAGTGCCAACCAGGGCATACCAAGCACCACATCAACCAACATCTTTTCCATAACCAGGAAAGACAGTTCTTCCGAGTGGAGGATCCCCACTGTGAACTGTAATCCTGGGGTCTTCCATCGTACCAGGCCTGTAGAGAGAGGGGTAGCATCAATACTAGTAAAATGAATTGGCGTTTTCAGCGCAACAAATTCAGCCATCAGGGGTCTGACAAAACACAGGCTTATCAGGTTAGCGGCTGCTCCAGAGTCAATAAACGCCTGCCCTGGTCGGGAAAAATTCCGAATCTCACCTGACAATGTACCAGAAGCTTAGGAGGTACCTGAAGTCCTGGGCGATCCTCCCTACAATCGCCTAGGACTCGGAGTTCCGCCGGTTCAGACTGCGAGCGCTGAAGCCTCAGGGGGCAGGTGATCACCCGATGTCCAGCTTTCCCACAGTAGAGGCAGAGATGATGCAACAAACGAATCCGGCGTCGCTCCTCGGGGTCCAGTGGATCCACCTCCATCGGCTCGGGAACAGCGGTTGGTAAGGACGCAGAGGGAACAGGACCGACGACCTCCCTGACTCTATGGGCCTGTCTATCTTGCTTCCTAGCCCTGAGCCTCCTATCTGCCTTCACCGCTAGCTCCGTAGCCTCCTTTAAGGACCCGGAAACGGGATGGGAAATCAACAGGTCTTTTACTGCGTCCGAGAGGCCCTGCAGAAAAATGTCTTTCAGAGCGCTATTGTTCCATGCTGTATCCCCCGCATAGCGTCTGAAGTTGGAGCAATAATCCTCCACACAACGCAACCCCTGATGCAACGCCAACAGCTGGGAAACCGCCAACCCCGCTCGGTCCGGTTCGTCGAAGATACCCCCGAGTTCCTGAAAAAACGAATCCACGGACTGCAGGCAGGGGGACCCCTCGGGAATGGAAAAAGCCCCGCAGCAGGGACATGATCAACCCGACCGTCTGAGCCTCTGACCTGGAAGAACAGGGGCGCATCCAAAAAAACAAGCGACACGCCTGTTGGAAAACAAAAAATCTGTTCCTCTCCCCCGAAAACCCCTCGGGAAGAGGGCACTTGGGTTCTGGACTGGTTGAGGCGTCCGGCCCTTGCGACAACCCCCGCTGCTCCTGGGCTGCCATGCGAGCGGATAAATCCTGGACCATCGGCACCAGGGCTTGCAGCTGGTTCACAAGGGAGCTGATCGCCTCGATGTACAACAGTTTTAAGGGCCAGTTATTATGTTACGGCACTCTGCCCCCCGAGCACCAGGTGGGGTGCCCTGAACTTCCCGCACCCAACTGTCCCTGCCTACTTGCCTCGGCCCTGGCTAACTCCAGGCGGACAACTGGACGGCGGTCCCTACCCTGACTAGGGACCTGGCGACTGCACAAGATGGATCTAACTAATAGGGGACAGAGTGCCGACAGAAAGGCAGATGGAAATGACCAACAGAACATACAGAGCAAAGCAAAGCTGGAGATGGGAGCTGACAAGCAAACTAGAGGCTGAACTGAGGCTAGCTGCAGACAGGACCTACTAGACGCTGACAGAACCAATAACTGGCAGTGAGCTCAGGACACTGCCAGCCTTATAACTAGAAGACTCCACCCTGGGGGCGGAGAGTGGGAGGAGCCAGCTCCCCCACTACTGCACAAGAGAGGTGGAGGAGTGCGGGCGGCACCCTACGGGCGGACACGCCCACACCGCCGCACACCATCCGCTCCACATCGCCGGGAGAGCCCCGACGTCAGAGCTCCAGGACAATGGACCCGACGCCGGAGCGGCGCGCACGGACCACGGGACACTGCACTGCCCTGCATGGTAACACCCAGTCCGTTGGGTACCTATATCCTTTCTCTGGAATGGCAGGAATAGGAGTTCATTCGAGAACCAGGTGAACTCACTGACGCTGCAACTTCTGAGCCTGGTCCTTAAAGCAATCTTCTCCATTGATGGGGGTCTGACAAACTCTGGAAGAGTCTCTAATTCAGCTCCCCTTCACTGTAACTCCGGTCCTTTAGGGGTACTTTTCCATGTGGATCACATTGGCTCACTCTCTCTAGTTCTCCAAAGCACACTTTACAAGATGGCTGACAAACACACACACACACTTCTCTCTTTTCTTCTGCGCTATCCTGTCTGGGCAGTGATGATGCACTTCCTCTCCCCTGTTGCATTTCAGGCCACAGTGACCTCTTGTGGTCAAACAACAAAATGTCAGTTATAACAGCATAAACTTACTTACAGAAACAGGTACATTCACTACAGGAGGACTGTTTCACAATCTTACAATTAGTGCTTTGAGTGCATTGATGAGCTGAGCCATGGCACACAACAAACCAATCACAGCCTTCGCTTTGTTGAGGCATGACATTTGAATCCTGTAACCAGGAGGTGAACCTGTGTGGTCGTCTGAAGACTGTGGAAGCCAGATCAGGGCTCTGGAGAGCAATGGGAAGGACCTGGACCAAGCCTGCTGGATGAGTGATGCACCTTATGCATTCCTATTGACTTTATTACCTGTAACTATGGTTTAATTTTGAGGTAGAGCTTACATTTTAAGTCTAAAAAATCTTGTTACGGCTTATTTTTAAGGTAGGTGTTATTTTCAGGGGGAAATGGTAGCACAGAAGTGGGTTGCATTGGAGAGACTGTAGAAACTGCATAAACTTTATATGCCTATACAAAACAGCTTTGGTAAAGTTACTCTGCAGAACGTAGATTGCTGCTGCAGTCCCCATGTACAGCAACAGAGAGACAAACTATGCCATTGCATGGGGAATATTGCAGCCTCAGAAATTTTCAAAAGCGCAAGTCTGGCCAGTACAAATGACTATAATATACAATGAAGTTACATGTAAGGCATAGGGAACTGTACCGCATCTAAACAGAGACCATCCAGAATACATAATTTAGACTTTCTGGCATTCTGTTCACATATATTGTGCTGCTCTGGCATTGCTGCCTAGTAGAGATGGAGAAGACCTACCAATTTTCCTCCAAAGATGAACGACGGGGGTCAGTGTGTGCATTCAGCTCTTCACAGGCCATGAGTATTGTAGGGCAGGGGTCCCCAAATCCAGTCCTCCAGGACCACCAACAGGTCATGTTTTCATGATAACCTACGGCAATAACATATGTGGCAAACTCTGAGGCACTGACTATAATTACATCACCTGTACAATACTGAGGAAATCCTGAAAACATGACCTGTTGGCGGTCTCTGAGGATTTGTGTTGGGGAACTCTGTTCTAGGGAATGGGGAAACACAGATACCAGCTCCTTGTGCTCACTGTAGCACAGAGTCCACTCAGGACGAGAAGGACGACAGAGGTAGTGACTGTGGAAGATGCTAAGATACTTGACCTAACATTGAGTGGCAGGGAGAAACATTGCAGAGGAAAGAGGTGGATGTTGCGGGGCAGCACCCTGGCAAAAGAGGGAATAGGATGTCACATAAAAGCCAAAGAACTGAACCGCTACCATCAGCTACTACTAGTCACAGCAGCAACATCAGGCCCACAGCTGGGTCTCCTCACAGGACTTGTGCAACCAGGGCATTCTTTGAAACTGCAGGTGATGACCGAACAGCTCACCTCCTTGCCTGCCTATTCTGTTCTGAGGACAGCAGCTGTACTGTTCTCTACCATTTGTAATTCCTTCTGCAAAACATAACAATGGATTCTCCTAGTTCTGTCTACAAATAAAGTCCCCCCAAAGCTGCAATCAATATGTACATAGAGATGCATAATATCGCTCTTGGATATACACATTGCACATATTATACATATATCAAACACCTATAGATATCATATATATATATATATATATATATATATATATATATATATATTAGCCTGATATGTTGCAGTTTGTTATCAAAACAACTCTGCCCTCTTGTGTAGGCATTATGTAACGAAACGCTATGCTTCACACTCACTCATCATCGCCATAGTATCTGCAACACACTTCAAGTCTCACATTATCTACATCGTAAACTTAAGTTCTGTTGTAGTATGAGGACTTATAGGCTCTTGTTTCTTTGTTATCAGCCTGAAGGCTGAAGCATATTGAATATTGTCATGTATATACCAAATGAAATGTAGCTATTATATACTAACTGTACCGTGGTATTAGTGTATCTTGACGCCTGGTGGAGTCAAGATTGACAGGAGGGTGAAGCCCCCTGATGCTGATTGGCTGCACATCAGGCTTGAAAAGTAGGTCCTGGAAGGCCACTAAACAGCAGAGTTTAAAAGAAATGCTGTCTGCTGGCAGCCTTGTCAGCTCAGTGGCCTCAGATCCCCCACTGACATTTTTTCCTCCACCGCGAGTGTCAGCTCTGTACCCGGCGCTCGGCCACTGAAATTGGCCGCACTCACCGGGGCAGGAAGTGTGAGATGTCTAGCTCGCGCTGCCCCACTGCCAGCTAGTGGATCAGAGATGCCTTGCGGCCGGCGGCTGTGAGGTCCATAGTGGGCGGCGGCTGTGAGGTCTGTAGCGTGTGGCGGCTGTGAGGTCTGTAGTGGGCGGCGGCTGTGAGGTCCTTAGCGGTCGGCGGACACGAGCTCCATTGCGGACGGTGGCTGCAAGCTCCGTGCTATCCATGTGCCGCAAAACGTGTGCACTGACAGGGGGCTTACGGGCTTAACTTACTTTTGGAGTTGACAGCGTAGGCTACAGAAAGTGGGTAAGTATAAAAAACACCTCCCTGGGCTCTTGCAAACCTGCCCCATGAGCACCATAACTTACCTTATGGTGCTCATAGCTGGTGAAAGGCTCCCTCTTGGTTGCAGATCTTACAAAAATCTGTATAGTTGGAAGCGAGAGCAAGAGTGTGCCTAACTGGTGTGTTGCTAGGGATCCTGGTGACAGAGATCCATTGAAGTCGAGTGAAGAAGCTTTAATTCTGCAATTGCTACCTAAAAGACATTCCTGTTAGCCATCGTTGCTCAGATCTGGTTATATTACTTGTTCATGCAGAGGAGAGAGGCATCTGTAAAATTAAAATTGGCAAATTGATTGTTCTAATAAATCAGAATTTTTCAATTAGAATTTGTTTGGTAGAATATGGTATGGTTCCGGGCATATGCAAATACCTGGAAGTGTAAATAAATATAAGTGGTTAAAATTACCGGCGCTCCGGTGTTTGTTTAGAGGTAAAAAGAGTGTGGACAGAACTTACTTCACAGGGGTGCCCTGTCCACGGCACCCCTGAATCCCAGATAGCAGGTAATATTGCAGACATTGCTCTTCTTAGGTTTTATTGCTTCTGTTCTTGTTTCACATGTTGGTATAGATCTCCCTTCTTGCATAGTCTTTTTGTAAGACGTTTGTATTAGATTTTCTGGATATCTCTTGCTCCTGAATCTATGACATAGGATGTCTGCTTGTTCTGTATAGCCCTCTAATGTTGAGCAGTTTTGCCTTATGCGTTTAAATTGACCATAGAGTACATTTACTTTCCACTTTTTTTAGAGTAGCTGCTTCAAAAGTCTAAAAAGCTATTTGCATCTACTTTTTTAAAATGAGTTTTCATGTGGATGCTACCTTCTTTAATATAAATGTCAAAGTCCAAGAAAGTGATCTGTATTGGATCTATAGTGCCCGTGAACTCCAAACCCCATGCGTTGCGATTCCTGTTCTGTACAAATATGTTAGCTTCCTCTATTGTCCCATCCCATATGAAAATGATATCATCGATTAATCGTTTATAAAAAAAGAATGCATAGGTCTTTAAGTTTTTCTTCATATGCCCCCATGTATAGATTTGCATGACATGGTGCACATTTTGTGCCCATCGCGGTTCCCCTCATTTGCATGTAGAAATGATTTTTGTATTTAAAGTAATTATTCTGGAGAATGAAATGTAGACCCTCTAGAATAAATTGTTTTTGATTGGGGGGCATAGCAGGATCCTGTTTTAAAAATGTTCCATAGCTTTAATTCCGTGTGTGCAAATGAGGTGAACCGCGATGGGGACGAAATGTGCTATTTTCGCACATAATCTCATTATATTAAAGGGGTGGTCTCGCGAAACCAAGTGGGGTTATACACTTCCGTATGGCCATATTAATGCACTTTGTAATGTACATCGTGCATTAAATATGAGCCATACAGAAGTTATTCCACTTACCTGCTCCGTTGCTAGCGTCCTCGTCTCCATGGTTCCGTCTAAATTCGCTGGCAGCTTGCTTTTTTAGACGCGCTTGCACAGTCCGGTCTTCTCCTTTCAGCACGAGCCGCTTCAGTGTGCTCCCCGCTACAGCTCTTCTGCGCATGCGCAGATGAGCTGTCACTGCTCGGGAGCGCGCTGGAGCGGCCATTCTGTACCATCCTCTGTTAGAGGAAGGTGCAGAGCCGCCCAGCCGAGAAGCCCAGCCCAGCCGAGAAGCCCAGCCGAGAAGCCCAGCCGAGAAGCCCTGCCTAGAAGCCCTGCCTAGAAGCCCTGCCTAGAAGCCGCCCATGTAAGTGAGGGGTCGGGGGGGCTGCCGCTGCGCTGGGGGGGCTGTCGTCGCTGCCGCTGCGCTGGGGGAGCTGTCGTCGCTGTCGCTGCGCCGGGGGGGCTGTCGTCGCTGTCGCTGCGCCGGGGGGGGCTGTCGCTAGGCCGGGGGGGCTGCCGCTGCGATGGGGGGGCTGTCGCTGGGCCGGGGGGGCTGCCGCTGCGATGGGGGGGCTGTCGCTAGGCCGGGGGAACTAGCGCTAGGCCGGGGGGGGGCTGTCGCTACGATGGGGGGGCTGTCGCTAGGCCGGGGGGGCTGTCGCTGCGATGGGGGGGCTGTCGCTAGGCCGGGGGGGCTGTCGCTGCAATGGGGGGGCTGTCGCTAGGCCGGGGGGGCTGTCGCTGCGATGGGGGGGCTGTCGCTAGGCCGGGGGGGCTGCCGCTGCGATGGGGGGGCTGTCGCTGGGCCGGGGGGGCTGCCGCTGCGATGGGGGGGCTGTTGCTAGGCCGGGGGAACTAGCGCTAGGCCGGGGGAACTAGCGCTAGGCCAGGGGGGGCTGTCGCTAGGCCGGGGGGGCTGTCGCTGCGATGGGGGGGCTGTCGCTAGGCCGGGGGAACTAGCGCTGGGCTCCGGGGCCTTCACCTGGGCTCCGGAACCTAGCGCTGGGCTCCGGGGCCTTCACCTGGGCTGAGGGTCTAGCGCTGGGGAGCCGGGGGCTAGCGCCGGTTACCTGCTGCCTGGCGGTGGGTGACTGGTCGGCGGCTGCGGGGCGTCTGGTCGGCGGCTGCGGGGCGTCCGGTTGCCATGGAGATTACAAGCATTTGAATTCCCCGGCTCCAGAGATGACGTCATCAACAGAATCACGTGACTGGCGTCTCGGGAGCGCGCACGTCGGGCTGAAGCAAGGGCTGTACACTTTGGGAGAAGAACCGGCGGCCATCTTTGGAAAAGTTTTTAAAAGTTGCTGAAACGCTGGAACAGTGAGTAGAAACCGGCTTTAAAAGTCATTTAAACGGGTGCTTAGTTTTGTATGCTGAATAAGGGGGACTGGGCAAAAAAAAAAACTCACTGCTTCCTCGAGACATCTCCTTTAAGTATTAATTATATGCATTTCTTACAATATGTTTTATTATAAGGCATGTATTAATAATTTTTCATAAATATATGTATATGTATATATATATATATATATATATATATATATATTTCTTTAATCATACACACACAAAAAAATTATAATTGTTTTATGAAATTAGATATAGTCTGTTCTAATAATGTATTCAATTAAAATCAAAAGTATATATATATATATAATAACATGCCCAAGTCACAGATCAGTAGCTTATTACTGTAAATATACAAATATAAGTATACAAATATTGTTAATTTGAGTTGAATGACACATACAACATTATTGTAGAACACAATGATGCGTCCCATTGGTCACGTGGGTACTGTGTTTCTGCCACAATGAAACGTCCCTATGGAGTGCAGCGATGCGATCCACAGGTCGCGCCCCAATGACTGGTAGTTGTGTCATTAGCAGAAGCTGAATGTCACTACCTGATGTTTCTGTGGAGTGCAGCGATGTGATCCCAGGTCGCGCTTCTGTGACTAGAAGCAACGTCATCAGGAGGGGCCAAACTAGTGCCGCCAGATGCTGCTTAGACGGCATGGGACATCTGATTTTCTGTTTTCTTTGAGTTGGTGAGAGAAGCCTGCTATTATGACGTCTTCTATAAAATCTACAGAAAGTAAACTGCAGATTCTGCTTCCTAACTCTAACACAGACAAAGCATTATCCCATTGAACACTGGAGAAGTACCATCCAATGGTGATGTGATTATTTGTTGACCAACAGTTTGGTTGACTGCATGAGGAATGGTAGGCCTAAACTCGTCACAATGTGTAATTCCCCAATCTAGTCAGTCACACAGTGTTAAAAAATATGTATTGATGGAAAGATGAACTGAGGCTGGGCTTTATACTTGAAGCATAATCCTTACAAGGCACATTCCTGTAAAATAATTCAATTCATGGCTTCAGTACTAATGTTGACTGTAATCCCTCTTGAGCTATCCTTGAACTCCCTACTGCACTACTGTGACTTCCTGATGGCCCTGGAATCTCACTATCCTCCATACTGCATAACTGTGAGGGGTTTCTGGCCATGGAGTATGTACCTTTTCTTAGGGAGCCTTTCTATCACTGAAACCAATCCCATAGTGTACTGTATCTTATGAGAAGTGATAGCAAGTGTCATGATTGCAAGCCTGTCGTCTACCCATAAATTGGCCTCTGTATGTTTCTATTAGGCTGTGAAAAAACAGGCAATTTCCTAATGTGAGTTAATTCAGCCTTTAATCTAAAACTGGAACTAAGTTATGTGTGTGCCTGTTTTTTCTATAAACGTATCTTCTCTCACTAAGGCTGCCTGTCCACAGGCGTTTCTACATTGCGTTGTCTGCAGTGATAAGCCGACAGCGGGGAACGCAATCCACGCTTTCCATAGTGTTGCTATGGAAAGCGCAGCCCCCCCCCCCCCCCTGTGCACCAGCGGAGAACTACAAACTGGACTGATTAACCCTTTCTGTAATATACCAAACTAAGCAAGCACCTGTAAAGTACATTGTACAATGGGAAAAATGCATTTAAAATTCATCAATTGCTTTTCAAAACATGAATACAGGTTATAAACATTAGAAAGGCACAAGTACACATTATTGAACATCAGAATACATAAAAAACTCTTTTGTGGTGCCAAAGTCTCACTATCTCTATAGATGTCACCTCCTGTTATCTATCTTGTTATCTCAGTTATGACAAAAAGCCATCATTTGAAAACAGGCAGCGGTGAGCAAATGAGGAGGAAGGGAGACACCTAGCACCCAGCACTTTAGAGGGATTTTTCAAAATAAAAATGTGATTTAAGTGGTTTGCACTTTTGCTAGTCATCAAATTGGCTATAATCAAAACACAAGTTGTAGTGGATATCCGCCATATCTATATTTTCGGGACAGTGGACAGAACACCTGTTTTCATAAAAGTTAGGCATTTTGTATACCGATGACAGTATTATTCCATTTTGTTTGTTCTTCTACAAGTATAGAAATATTCTTCATGAATCCAATATATCTACTTCCTCATATATCATGAAACTTTCCGCTTACTAAACTCCTATAGATACAAGCAGAAGCAAGCATTTAGCAAGAACGCTCTATTTCCCGATTCTTAGTAACTTTAGCAGGGGTAAACTCAGACATAAATAACCGCTGTCTGAAGCGTTACCGCTTTTAGCTACCGCAATAATAACCCAAGCAGTTTTACTGGAAACTTATGCAAATAACATGGGAAATTTATGCAATTAATAGTTCAAGCTGTAACCTCCAATCATATCGGACTATCCACACGTGGGGTGTAAGACAACCCATTCGTCTCGTCCTGCCCTCTCCGGACTGCTACCACGTGATGGGCAATAACAGATGACCAGATGATGGAAGAATTTCAAGATGCTTATCCAATAATTAAACAATACGTTGTATCTATGTAATCTTTGACCTGCCCAGATGGGCAGAAATGTTAAAGAGGCTGGGCGCCCACAAATAAAGCAGAATTGAGGAAGCTTATACATGCTGAACCTGTGTCAGTGTGAAATCTTCTTGTGCGCACAAAGCAATTCGTAACTAATCAGGAAAGGGTGCAAACATTCCTCTTTGAGTAGGCCGTGGACCCACAAAGGAAATCCACGACAGTTGGTGGCCCGTACGGGGAGTGGTCGATAGGGTCTAGAGACGATCGGAAAGCAAGGCGCGGACATAGGCAACCTTGGACTTGGCGGGCCCAACAAATCATCAGAACACGGTAAGATAAATAATTATCTATACCTATGTGGCTGACTCCAAGCTCGCCTATGTGCCGTGTCAAGGCAATTAATAGTTCAAGCTGTAACCTCCAATCATATCGGACTATCCACACGTGGGGTGTAAGACAAGCCATTCATCTCGTCCTGCCCTCTCCGGACTGCTACCACGTGATGGGCAATAACAGATGACCGGATGATGGAAGAATTTCAAGATGCTTATCCAATAATTAAACAATTCGTTGTATCTATGTAATCTTTGACCTGCCCAGATGGTCAGATATGTTAAACTCTTTAAAAGAGGCTGGGCGCCCACAAATAAAGCAGAATTGATGAAGCTTATACATGCTGAAACTGTGTCAGTGTGAAATCTTCTTGTGCGCACAAAGCAATTCGTAACTAATCAGGAAAGGGTGCAAACATTCCTATTTGAGTAGGCCGTGGACCCACAAAGGAAATCCACGGCAGTTGGTGGCCCGTACGGGGAGTGGTCGATAGGGTCTAGAGACGATCGGAAAACAAGGCGCGGACATAGGCAACCTTGGACTTGGCGGGCCCAACAAATCATCAGAACACGGTAAGATAAATAATTATCTATACCTGTGTGGCTGACTCCAAGCTCACCTATGTGCCGTGTCAAGGCCGATCGATTTGGATCCGTGCGACAGGTAATTTAAGTCTCGATCACGTAACAGAACCTGTCATAAGAACAAAGAGGGAGTGTTTGCGTGCCTGTTGTTTTGAGAGTACCGGTTAAATGGTGACGTCAACAGGCTGTCCCAGGAGGTCCTGTGCAGCAACTCCATATCCTAGGAAGGTCTGTTTGTCAGCCTTGGGAGGACTGCAAGGTAGCCTGTTGCAGAGACTCCTCTCCTGCAAGGCCTGTTTGTAGGGCCCGGGAGGGAGAGAGACTGCCAAAGAGAATCTGATAAGGGATTTCCTCTCCTGCAAGGCCTGTTTGTAGAGCCCGGGAGAAGGGAGCTGTCAGACAAGTATCCCGAGGGGCAGTGAGACTAAGCCAGCTGTACTGGTGCTCTGTCTATTTGTATGTGCATCCCTGGTGAAGTCAATAGGTTGCCCAAGGGAGGGCCTGTGTAGGGACTCTAATCCTGGGAAGTCTGCGTATCAGACTCAGGAGGGGGGAGAGGCTAACAGGTGTGGTCTGTGCAGGGACTCTGCTCCTGGGAAGTCTGCATATCAGACTCAGGAGGCTGGGAGAGGCTGATAGACATCTGAGCATTGACTCTGCCCCTGGGGGGGGCCTGCAAATAAGGCTCAGGGGTGAGAGAGGCTGTCAGACATCCAGGCTGAGGCAATTCAGTCTGGCGTATCCCGAGGGAACAGTGAGACTAAGCCAGTTGTAGTAGTGTTCTGTCTATTTGTGTGTGTACGTCCCACCTCCATGTCTTGCCCCGATTGTAAGAAAGGGTTATTGTTAACCATAAGCAGATGGGGATGGGAGATCTGTAGACAGGATATCCCCTACTCCGCTCACCGGTGTGGCTATGGTCCACTGGTTGAGGGTTACTATCCACACTTATTTGTTTATCGTTTGAACGTTCATGAGTGGATCCCTCTGTCTGAGGGTAGATTATTAAACTGTGTAGCGGCAGAAATGCTAGAGACCCTAGGGCGGGACATACTGTGTCCGGCGTCTGAGGAGAATCATATAATCATAAATCTGGCTGCCATGATTGAGATTGAGAGGCAGCAAACATTGTACCAAGGCTAATTCTTACACCCTCCAGAAAAGTGTGGAAGGTATGGAGAGTCAAGTTATCATTGATTAATCAAGCAATCTTTCTGTGTGCTCAAAACGTCCTACCTGTCCTTTATATAAAGTTAGTGTGCTTGAGTTATTTATATAGAAATAGTCTGTTTGACTATTATATAGAATTAGTAGCAGTCCTTCTCAAACTGTAAGAAGGGATTGTTGGCAATGAGAAGCATTGGCTTGGTTATACAGCGGCCGTACACAGCAGCGTTGTGGGTTTGGAATTTAAAGGCTAAATGTGCAGCACTGGATCCCTTCTAGTAAAGGCAGACTGCTAAACTGTGCTGCTGTTGAATTGTTTGAAAGTATAGGATGTGATACATTGTGCCCGTAGGCGGCAGAGAGACAGAGTCAGTACGTGACAAGGTGAATATTGACAAGAGATATAGATAGATGTAGATATATATGTATGTGAATGTATACAAAGGGTTAACCGAGTTTGTTTCCATGAGAGAGAAAGGCTGCTTGCTCGACCCCCTTACTTCCTCATTTTCTAGGAGGAAGTGCTGTAACACTAAATGTAAGAAATAACTATGTTGCTTTAATAGGAATAAAAAGTTATAATGAATGTAATGAGTTATACTGTCTTGGAAGGCAGGTAAGAGAGAAGTATTGTAAGGTGCATTCATACTGGTGTCTAAAGTCACAGTTGGACATTCAGTGATGTACTGAATTGTTAGAGCAGGTGGATTAGACCCAAGCGATAGAAGAGAAAGCAAATTCATGTGCTGTGACAAATAACAACTACTGTTCGTATGTCTTGTTATGTAATCTAATTTTTGTTGTACGTCCTTCATACAAATGTAAAAAGTTATATGCCACTCACAACCTGTGGGGGCTTTTAAGAATACAAGGGTTAAAGAATGCAGAAAATGTTGCGTTACAAACTGTAACAAATTGCATAGCCCACCATGCCCACAAGAAAATACATCTATGTTTGTCAAGTCCCTATTCAATTGTAACCACATACAATGTTAGGTGGTCACAGCTGTGACCGTACAGTTACAACATAGTAGTTATACATTAGACGTTAGAATTTCCTTGAATGTCAGTCAGAGGAAGAGAAGATGGGTTGAAATGGCGTCGATACCCACGCATGCCAAAGACACCAGCGTTCAATATAACAGGTTAATTGTATAATAGTTCAGTAAATAAGGAGATAGAATAATATCTCAGTCACTCAGCAACCTTTGACACACAATATGTGAATTACAGTACGTTACTAGAGATGAGCGAACACGTTCGGCCCCGCCCCTTTTTCGCCCGAACACCGAACTTTGCGAACACTTCAGTGTTCGGGCGAAAAAAGTTCGGGGGCCGCCGTGGCAGCGCGGGGGGGGGGGGGGGGTGCGGCGGGGAGTGGGGGGGAGAGGGAGAGAGAGAGGGCTCCCCCCTGTTCCCCGCTACTGCCGCCCGCGCCGCCGCGCATCTCCCCGCCCCCCGGCGGCACCCGGACCTTTACGCGCGAACACTGCAGTGTTCGGCAAAGCCGGTGTCCGGGTGCGGATGTGTCCGTAACGGACATGTTCGCTCATCTCTATACGTTACCAATCAGATGGAGATGCCTGGCATCTAAGACTGCATCTGCTCCGGTCTCCGGTTTAAAATGTCAGTTGGTTTCCCAATCGCCTAGGGATAGTGTAGAAGGCCGTAGGTTCCAGCGAGGGCGCACTCAGCGGAATGTTAACTTGTACAGATAGAGGACGTGGATACCTGAAAAAACATAGCCCGGGGGGATCCATGTCCTCCTTCTGAGGTGAGGTAGGGATTACACTCACCCTAAGAGTAGGGCCTTGTGGTCGATGGGGTAGCCTTGACGCTGGAGGGACGACCAGGAACAAGTCTGGGACAAAACTGTTGTAAAAGTAAATTAGCCACTCCTGACTCTTTGTCTCTTCCATTCTGTGTTCTAGCGTTAATGTACATTGTGGTCTGCGGAGGGCAAGGAGGGGCTGTACGGGGGAGAGATTTTAAAAAGAGGAAGTCACTGGGAGAAGCATTGGTACTGCAGTCCCAGGGTAGATAAATTAGCAGACAGTATAAAAATAAATAAATTACAGGGAGTTGGGTGTAGATCTAAGTTAAGCAGAGAAGCCAAAGAATGGGAAACAAGCAGGTAACGGTAAGGCCTGGTATCCACAGGAGGGACGGGGCTGATTGACCCGTAAATTGTAAAATGTAAATTGTGTGATGCATAAGACTTTACTTGGTTGTGATGTGTATCCGAGGACTGCAAACTTTGAATGAAAATATAAGGAAGTAAGTGATCAGCCAAATTCAGAGGGGTGGAGCTAGATGATGCAAGAATACGTAATGGGTCATCCCTCTCTTGTCCACAAAGGAGGGGTGAGAATCCTGGGCAGCCAGAAAAAGTTTTGTTTAATTTTTCCTCCAGTTTCAAATTTGATGAGACATTGCAGGCTGATTGGATTAAATTAATAATGAATTCACATAAAGAATGTCCCATTTATAATATGGATAGATGTTTGTGGATTCTTCTGTCCTGATATAATTCATGTCTCTGTTATTGGCACTGATATTTTACAAACCTCATCTGCATCCATCAAAATGGCACCAGATGGATCGGTATGCGTTGGGACCTCAGGTGCCATTTCAGAAAAATTTTTGTAAATGAAACTGCTCTTTTGGTGGAGCTGGCTTATGTGTTTGGCCTGATAGCCGCTGCGGAAACTCAGCTTTCCACGGTTCCTGACAAATTATGGGCCACCTACAAGACAGACATAGGGAAATTGAATGTACCCACCATGATAATATATATGAGACCCGGATACGCACCCCTGGGTCAAACAGTATCCCCTTAGTTTCAAAAGAAAAAAGGGTGAAGGGTCAGCCACGCATGTTAGGTGCTGCCAACCGGCCACAATTTCACTGTTAATTTCCCTTGCAGAAGATGGCTGTAAGGCCTGGAGGCCTCCAAAGACAAACTTCAGTTCTGCAAGAAAGGTTGTTCTCCTGGATCATTGTTTAGCCAGGGAACTACACATCTGACAGAGGAACAAAAGGCTGCTGTCCAGGCCATACCTGTACCTACATCCGTTACAAAACTCCGCACCTTTCTGGGCCTTGTTTCATACTGCCCCCATGGATCTATTCTAGCCATGTGACGACAGTATTGACACAAAAGCACGGAGGACAACCACGGCCACTGGGATACTACTCCATGAGGTTGGATCCAGTGACTCGAGGAGCTCCCTCATGTGCTTGTGCGGTGGCAGCAGTACATGGAATGGTTGATAAATCTTCTAAGTTGGTATTGGACTACCCCCTAGTGGTCCACACCCCAAATGACACCCAGAGCACACTCATGCAAGTGCAACCCAAGCACTTATCTCTGGCCTGTTAGATTCGGCTACAATGTGCTCTTTCCATGCCTCCCCTAATATTTCTTTCCGATGTTGTACTACCTTGAACCCGGCTACTCTTCTTTTAATCGGGTATTCCGGTTCAAACGGGGGAGGGGAGGCATAGGTGATCTGAGTATGGCAGATCAGCTATTCTTTAAATTTTAAAATTCTTTGCAACAAGATTCTGATAAAAAAAACCTGTTATTAGAACGCACTGTTAACAATGCATATTTTGAGTTTTCTTTTGTAGATGTTACCAGGGTGAGGGTTGTTGACTCCAAACCGGATATGCAGAGGTCACACAACAAGATGTCCAAAACGCAGAAGCTCTGCCTCCGCATGTCTCAGTGCAAGAAGCGGAACTGAAGGCCCTCACTGAGGCGTGTAGAGTAGTAGAAGGTAAGACGGCAACCCTTTACACTGACACCTGGTATGCATTTGGCATAGCTCATGATTACGGCCCAATATGGAAGGCCAGACAGTTTCTCATCTCAGTAGGACAGCCAATTAAGAATGGTGCAGCGGTGCAGAGTCTCATGGAGGCCCTACTACTACGACCTGGCAGTGGAGAGCTCACACCGATTCCTACAATGGAGAAGCGAGAGACGACACCCTCGCCGACAGCACAGCAAAGGCAGCGGCCCTCAAGCCGTGGAAGAAAAAAGAAAAAATACTGACAGCATGAGTCAGTGGCAAAAACTTTGGACATTGATAAAGACTTTGGACATTGGCAAAAACTTTGGACATTGATAAAAACTTTGGACATTGATAAAAACTTTGGACATTGATATGCTAAGGACTTTACAGTTACAAGCCAGCGAGGAAGGAAAGCAAAAATGGACTAAAGATGGGAGCAACAGAACAGGACGCCGTATGGTGAACAGTCAGCAGAACTTGCCTACAGAGGTCCCTGTGCCTCATTATGGCCCGACTGGTACACAGAAAGACATACCTATCAAAAGCAGCAATGACGTCAACACTGAACGAGAATGGGTGACACCTGGGTTCTCTGGGTTCTCTGTAGCTGCTGCATCATTTGTCCAGTTTGCATGATCTTTGCCATATGCGAATCAGGACAGAAGTAAGGTGGCCATATAACACTTGCCTGGACCACTCTACCCATTTCAGAGATTGCCAATTTGACTACATTCAGCTCACACCTGTTGGGGAGTATGAATATGTGCTTGTTGTTGTTGGTGTCTTTTCAGGTCGGAGGCCCACCCTGATACTAAGGTAAATGAGCAGGTAACCACACAGAAGCTCATGAATGAGGTAATCTGCAGATACAGGGTACTGGAAGTGAATGAGTTAAACGAAGGTACACACTTCACAGGTGAAATAATGCAACCTCATGTCTGCACTGGGTACATCCCAGGCCTCTTACCCACCCTACCATACATGGAGTAGTGGGAAAGTAGGAAAGATGAACGGTACCCTAAAATCTAAGATACACAGGCAATGGAGAAAACGGACTAAGTGCCTTTTATTAACCTGTTTCCTCAGTTAGGTGCATACCTAACAGGAGAAGAGAAAAAATAAGTTTAAAACATTGTGTATTTAGAACACTGTGATAGGTTTTCACTAAGATTTTGCTTTATTTTATCTGCAGTGCACTCTGCTCATGCCATGCAACATGCCGGCGTTACAACGCCCCCAGTCCCCCTACCTTGCCGCCTCTGGAAAAGGGAAGTGGGAATAATCCCCTTGTAGTTTTCCTTCCAGACTGATAGATATGATTATGCACTTACTAATGAGACAGAGGTTCAGTCATGTTGAAAAGTCATTAGATAGCCCTAAGTTTGCACTCTTTGTGGATGAATCGAGGTAGCATCAAGAAGGGGGGTTCTACATAAGTTATGCAGTGTTTACCTGAAATAGTAAAAGCCGAACCTCTCCTAACCTAATGCCTTGAGATCCCAGGTGGTAGCTTAGACCTCCACATGTACAGAGATGCCGTAGGGGTACCTATGTGGGTACCAGATGAATATAAAGCCAGAGATCAAGTTAAAGCAGGATGGGTCTGGTCCTGTGGTAATTTTTCCTACACAAATATCCCCACCAATATTCCAGGAGGGCCATGCGCACTGTCCCAGCTAAGTATCCTTATGTACCCAAGACCCGATTGCCATGAACCCACACCTAGGTATCGGAGCGACAGTTGTGAAAGACCGCCCACTCTACTGAGTTTTCAGAACATTCTACACTAGAGTTTATTCTGATAAAGAAGTTATTAATTATATTTGTCACCTCTATAGTCATCCTAATTTCTATTTGTTGTTGTTGTGTACAGTGTATTCCAACCCCGATGACTACCTGTTCCACCCCAATGACTACCTGCTCCATTGTGTGCCTACCACGATCTGGGACGTCAAGGAGGGTCAATAGTTGAGGATGATATGTGGTAGTGTAGGAACAGTTAGTGTAGTTAGTTTAGTGAAACGGATAGTTTCAAGGGGGGTTTGTAGTGGATATCCGCCATATCTAGATTTTCGGGACAGTGGACAGAAGACCTGTTTTCATAAAAGTTAGGCATTTTGTATTCCGATGACAGTATTATTCCATTTTGTTTGTTCTTCTACAAATATAGATATATTCTTAATGGATCCAATATATCTACTTCCTCATTTATCATGAAACTTTCCGTTTACTAAACTCCTATAGATACAAGCAGAAGCTAGCATTTAGCAAGAAGGCTCTATTTCCCGATTCTTAGTAACTTTAGCAGGGGTAAACTCAGACATAAATAACCACAGTCTGAAGCATTACCGCTTTTAGCTATTGCAATAATAACCCAAGCAGTTTTACTGGAAACTTATGCAAATAACATGGGAAATTTATGCAATTAATAGTTCAAGCTATAACCTCCAATCATATCGGACTATCCACACGTGGGGTGTAAGACAACTCATTCGTCTCGTCCTGCCCTCTCCGGACTGCTACCACGTGATGGGCAATAACAGATGACCGGATGATGGAAGAATTTCAAGAAGCTTATCCAATAATTAAACAATACGTTGTATCTATGTAATCTTTGACCTGCCCAGATGGTCAGATATGTTAAACTCTTTAAAAGAGGCTGCGTGCCCACAAATAAAGCAGAATTGAGGAAGCTTATACATGCTGAACCTGTGTCAGTGTGAAATCTTCTTGTGCGCACAAAGCAATTCGTAACTAATCAGGAAAGTGTGCAAACATTCCTATTTGAGTAGGCCGTGGACCCACAAAGGAAATCCACGACAAAGTTGTTTGAAAACTTAGTGAGCATTAAAGTCCTTCAGAATTATAAATCTCTGTGAAAATATCATATTTCTCTAGTTGTTGGCTAAATTACGACTACAACATCGACATCCTAAGTGCAAAATTCGACAAAAAAGCTTCTTTCACATCATTATTCCTCAAGCTATAGATCAGTGGATTTAATGCAGGAGTTAAAACTGCATAAATTAGAGAAATATATTTGATGTAGAATGAAAGGCTTGTCTGTCCCATGTATACGATCATAATGGTAACAAAAAACATCAATACCACAGTGAGGTGGGACGCGCAGGTGGAGAAAGCCTTGGATCTTCCACCTATTGAACGAATTTTCAATATAGAAATAATGATACAAATATAAGAAACCAGAATGAGAATAAGAGGGGATAATAATGTAAAAATACCAACCACAACTATAGTTATCTTATAAAAAGAGAGGTCACCACAGGCAACCTCTAGAAGGGCCAAGACCTCACAAAGATAATGGTTCAATATGTTTTCTTTGCAGAAGACAAGAGGTCTTATCATAGTGGGAACAGTGGATACAATGAAACTTCCTATGAATACAATGACAGTGATGTATCTACATACCCTCCAACTCATAATGATGGTGTAGTATAAAGGGAAGCATATAGCTATATACCGATCATAGGCCATCACAGCCAGTAGGATGCACTCACTTCCTCCAAGAAATAAACCGACATTCATTTGTGTGAGACAACCAGCGAGCGAAATACTTCTTGTCTCTGAAAATATATCTGTCAGCAATTTTGGAACAAAGTTTGATGAATAGCACAAATCCAGAAAAGACAAATTACAGAGGAAATAATACATAGGTGTGTGTAACTTAGTACTGACGATAACAGTGAAAATTAGAAAACTGTTCCCGTTGATGGTCAGTATATAAAGGATAAAAGTCATTACAAAAAGCAAAGTACTAAACTGCAAGTTCCGAGAAAACCCAATGAGGATAAAATGGTTAACAAGAGTTTGATTGCAAAGCTCCATGTCACAGTTTACATTATAATGCCTATGGTCTTGTAATATATAGAAGAATCTATTTGTTTTAAAAAAAAAAAATACATATTACATTTTGAAAATTCCTTCCATATTTCATATTTCAAAAATAGCAGCAAAAAAACTATTTGTTATGGCTGCATCTATAAAAGTCTGAGCTATTAAATTTATCCATCAAGGGAAATGTCATTGAAAAAAATACACCATGCCAGAACTGTACCCTGTCACACACAAAAACCGTCACACACTACTGCTAATGGAAAATACATTTCAAAGCTTATGGCTTTTGCAAGGCTGGGATGAAAAGAAAAAAAAACAAGAATGAAAGCTGTAAAGGTTTTCCTACTGTGTTGTGTCCAGCTCAGATGCCAACATATTTGCTTCCTGATTCCAGACTACAAACAATCCCTGTGTAGTCTGACCATTCTCTTATACCTTTAATTGCTGATAATAAGCATGCCATGCATTTATCCTCATTTTTCTTTTCTGACAATTTTTCCAAAATTGAATGTATAATCGTCATTTCCACAAAAGGGTTAGCAGACTTCTAATCTTCAAAAATTACTTTCTTAGCCATCAAAGTATTTTGAGAACCATTTAGCCCATGCCATCCTCAGTGGGTATCTGCTGCCAGAAATCTATTGATCTTCATTTCAGCAGTTTTCAACTCTAGCAATGGTTCTGTCAAAGCTCTGTCTTTGGGTTTGGATCTTGGGATTTTAAATGGATGGGACCCTTGGGGTCTTAGGGTGCCTTCACACACAGCATAGTTGTTGTAGGCATTCCACCACAGAAAACCAGCAGCAATTACTTTGGAAAACTGTTGTGCCTTTTTAAAGTGAATCTGCAGCAGGATTTAAACCTTGTATTTCAAGGGTTGAATTCTACAGCAGATTTTTGCAGCTGAAATAGGCATGCTGTAAATTTGAAATCCATAATGTTTTTCAAAAAGGCTGCAGATTTGTTGCAGGAAAATTTCCGCGCTATATGAAGGAGATTTCTAAAAGCTCCTCCACGTGGCTTGTATTGTAAATGCTGCAGGATTTCCACAGTTATTTCAGCAGCAGAAATTCTGCAGCACTTATGGCCTCTAATACTGACAAACATAATTTACTGCAATACAGAAGTGTTGCAGTATCTTGTAGAAATGAAGAATCTCATCATCAAGACCTACAGTTAGACTGTGGAAAATTGTATGAAAAATGAAAATAGAGTGATAAAAAAACCCTTTTTTTTCAGCTTGCAAAAATAAAAATATGAAAGCATCTATACATACAATTGCAAGAAAAAAGTGAACCCTTTGGAATTTTCTGGATTTCAGCATTTAAATTAGATCTCATTTAGCAGATATCACCTCCAGTGAGCATATTTCATGCCCATGTGCTGTTTGTGTGTGCAATGGAGTTCACATGGACTAGACACAGATAATAGTAATAGTGACTTGGTCTAATTACACAGCCAATGATCTGTATGAGGAAAGATAATTGCAGCATGTACTATTCTGCTTCAATTTGTGATCAAGAGTAGCCCAATCAGAGACAACAGATCTGTGACATACTGTCTTATTCTTTGCAGATGTAACACAGACATGCTAATATGAATAGGCTCTAAATATGACTATTGAATCATTTTGTTGTATTTTCGTGGAAAGATAAAAATCAAGACAAGATTCAAGTAACATCCTGACATGCGGCCTGTGAGTGTAGTGAAATCAGTAATAGCATCACCCTACATGTTGTCTTCCTCATCTTCTCTCCTCTTTTCTGTACATCTAAGTGTCTTTTATACAATATTCATCCTGTATGTGTCGGTGTAATTTCCCCCGCATCCAATGTCCCCAGGTAGAAGCTGCCAGCACTTCAGTTACAGCAATTATTTCTATATTAATGAGTAAAATGTTCAATTCCAGATACATATTTGCATATTTTGGATAAAAGTATTTTATTACTATACTACATAAATGCCTAAGGTCCTCACCTTTCTACATATTTACCAATGCACTGATATTCAGTGATCAATATCTCTATCAATCATTGCTAATGTGCAATTATTGGAACAATCGGTTTGGGCCAGGATCAGTCTAATTTTACAAAAATTATTCGGTAATCAGGATGCCTGATTCTGATTCGCATTAAAGTCAATGAGATTAAAAGTCAGAAAAACTAATTTGCCCACCAGAAGGTCCCTAATGCAGCCAGAGGTCCCCAAATTGTATGGGAATACAGACACACACCTGGAAAATAGTATGCTCATCCCAAAAATTGGCAACATAGGTATAGTGGTATAGGGACCACAGAGACGTCAGTGAAAAAAAAAAGTCTCACATCGATTAGATGAAAAATTTGCCAAGTAGTTTGAGAAAATTGGATCTCGAGGCGGTAGAGTTCAGAACACATTCATTCTGCATTGGTACTGCAATGATGGCAAACACGATCTGAATGAAGATTGAGAAATTGGGTCTTTGAAAATCAGTGGTTTTCTATTGGAGCGTTCACATGAAGGAATTTTAGAAGCACAAAATGCTCGCACCTGCCAAATATAGGACATGCATGGCTTCAATGCCTGCATCTAAGGTCTGTGCTGCAAGTAAAGATAGGACCTGAGTTATCTTTGGTGCAAGCTGCACAGGAGTTTCCATTGACTCCTTCTGGAGCAGGAGTTTATAGAAACTCCTGCGCATGAAAAGAAGATTCCCCTCTGCTTTTAGCATGACATTTAAAACGTGTTGCCCAGAAGCACATTTTAAATGTCCTGCTGTAAACTCCTGTTAGACCCCGCAGGGATGAGGGGACACCCTGAGGGTTTTGTTCATCTACCCGAGGGTTACCTTGATCCCCGCAGGGACTAACAGGTTTTTACAGCTGGACATTTAAAATGTGCTTCTAGGCAGCCATTCTCCAGTAGTGGGGGGCAGTAGAGGACTCTCTCTACCTCTCCCTCCAGCATAGGAATCCCAAGGGATATCCCTATTGCACGGAGAGAGAGGGTGGCGAGGTTACAGAGCTCCCCTGAGGGTTTCCCTGAGAACAGAGACAGAGCTAAAGGGATGCACCTTCTAGCCCCAACTCTCTCAATTTGCAATGGAAAAATCCCAGGGAGGAGACCTCTGATCTCACCCTCTTTCTCTAGCTCTGCCCCTCCCTTTCCGCTATGGAGATATCCCTCGAGGATCCCCTATAGCCCTGCCCACCCTTTCTCTGCACTATTGGGATTTCCCTCGGGAATGCTCATAGGAGGGAAAGACAGAGTGGGGCTATGGGTTAATCCCCCATAGCAGGTAGAAGAGCAGGGCTATGGGGCTTAACTAGAGATGAGCGAGCACCAAAATGCTCGGGTGCTCGTTGCTCGAGTCGAACTTTCCGCGATGCTCGAGGGTTCGTTTCGAGTAACGAACCCCATTGAAGTCAATGGGCGACTCGAGCATTTTTGTATATCACCCACGCTCCGCTAAGGTTTTCATTGGTGAAAATTTGCAAAACCCAAGAAAGTGATGGAAACGACACAGAAACGGATAGGGCAGGCGAGGGGCAACGTGCTGGGCTGCATCTCAGGTTCCCAGGTCCCACTATTAAGCCACAATAGCGGCAAGAGTGCCCCCCCCCCAACAATTTTTACTTCAGACAAATCCTCATTAGCATGGCACACCTTAGCTAAGCACCACACTACCTCCAACTAAGCACTAGCACTGCCTCTTCTCCTGGGTTGCATGCTGCCCAACCCCCCCACATGACCCAGCATCCACAGCACTCACCAAAGTGTCCCTGCGCTGCCTTCAGCTGCCCTCATGCCACATGCTGGCTGCATAGCCACACCACCCTCATGTCTATTTATAGGTGTGTCTGCCATGAGGAGGAACCGGAGGCACACACTGCAGAGGGTTGGCAGGGCCAGGCAGCGACCCTATTTAAAAGGGGCTGGGCGATAGCCCACAATGCTGTACAGAAGCAATGAGAACTCCAATTCTGTGCCACCTCCGTCAGGAGCTGCAAACGTGGGCATAGCAATAGGGAATCCATGTGCCCACACAGTATTCATTCTGTCAAGGTGTCGCATAGCTCAATCGACACCGCAAGGGGAAAGGCATCTGCACTCTGCCCCCTACCCAATCAGTCAGTGTCTTTGTGTCAGACAGGGCAAACACCGCGATGGGAACTAAGTGGGCACCAACAGCATAGGTGGGTCCTAGGCAACCCAAGACATGAACCAAAAATTGATCTGAGCGGCCAAACATCGCAGACTTGCACTGCGCCCACGACATAGGCCTCGGCCCACAGCTTCAGCAATCGTAGGCAGGAAGCGGACTTTCACTGCACCCAGGACATAGGCCTCTGCACAAACCCTCAGCAATCGTGGGTCTACAGCGGACTCCAATGCTAGCGTAGCTGTGCACGTCTCATTAGCGCTGTATTGCTCCTGTAGTTTGTCCCAATGCAGTGCCCCGGATAGTAGGCCACACTGCATGCCCCAGTTTTTATAAGTAGACACAGGCAGGTACAACTGCGGGTTGGGACCGACAGCATGGGTGGGTCCCAGGAAGCCACCGGCGGTACATAAATAAATCCCATTGCATTGCCCTGCACAGCTGAGGTAACGTCAGATAAAACACAGGTGGGCTTCAGCCCACACTGCATTCCCCAGTCAGACTGGGTTTTTTTATAAGTCGACACAGGCAGGTACAACTGCCTAACGTGAAGTCCCTGTGGACCCCCAGCATGGGTGGCTCCCTGGAACCCACCGGTAGTACATAAATATATTCCATTGCAGTGCCCTGGACAGCAGAGCTAACGTCTGATTAAATACAGGTGGGCTTCGGCTCACACTGCATGCCCCAGTCAGACTGGGGTTCTTTATATGTAGACACAGGCAGGTACAACTCCGTGTGGACCGACAGCATGGGTGGGTCCCAGGAAGCCTCTGGCGGTACATAAATAAATCCCATTGCAGTGCCCTGCACAGCTGAGGTAACGTCAGATAAAATACAGGTGGGCTTTGGCCCACACCGCATGCCCCAGTCAGTCTGGGTTTTTTTATAAGTCGACACAGGCAGGTACAACTCCCTAATGTGAAGTCAGTGTGGACCCACAGCATGGGTGGCTCCCTGGAACCCACCGGCGGTACATAAATATATCCCATTGCAGTGCCCTGGACAGCAGAGCTAACGTCAGATTACATACAGGTGGGCTTCGGCCCACACTGCATGCCCTAGTCAGACTGGGTAATCTTTTGGGGGGCCATGTACGAGGAACACCACGATGGGAACACTTAGTGCACCCATAGTATGTACCGACCCCTGTAATACTCCTGTAGCTAAGGTATAAGCACACCCCACCAACAGTTATGTTGCAGAAGTCTAGGGAGACCCTATTAAGACTTCTGTAGTTACAGTATAGACGGACCCCTGTAACATTTCCGTAAGAGCAGGATAGGCATAGCCCAGTATTAGTGGGATTTCAGTAGTAACAGTATAGACAGATTGACAACACCTATGTGGAAAAGCTAGTATTTTCTAAGACAAGAGAGGGGCATTTGATTGCAATGAAAAGGATACTCAAGGTACTGAAAGTCTGCACTCCTTCTCATTTCAAGCTGGAAAATGGAAAGGCTTCATTCCTATGGTTTCCTTTGTCCATTTCAAAGTGTTAGCAAATAGCAATCCAAGTTTCCGGCTACTACCACGGATCTTTCTTAGGAATTACCAAAGATGATCACAAGTAAAGGCCTCATCATCGGTCAGTCCAAAATCATTCAGGGAGTATGTGGTTCTCAGCTGGCCTGCTTCCATTTAGGGTCGGTACCTGCTGCCACTCTGTCCCTTGCCCTGCAGGGATGGTGTGTTCTATAGTCACCTGTATTCCGACCTCAGCTGTACACTAATCTTTGGACTTAGCAGTACCAACAAGTTTTAAGCCACCAATGCTCTACCAGTCGGCTGAAAGCTTCAGCTAGGGATAACGGAATACTACCGCGGTTTTATTTAGGTGGTTTTCAGGAATGTGGCCAGGATAAATTGGGCCGTGGCAGGGGGGGGGGGGGGGGGCTTTTCTATTGTATCGTTTAAGGTGAAATTCTTGGACTGCCGCCAGACGGACCACTGCGAAAGCATTTGCCAAGAATGTTTTCATTGTTGGAGAAGGAGGAGGGGGATGTCTTTGAGGCAGTACGTGTCCTGTCCCCGTGTCCGTGGTTATATGCACCTTACCAGTAATCGCTTCGCTGAAAAATTGTCGCGCCTGGGGACTTAATAGTTCCTGCTGCCTAAATAGTAGTCGAGAATAACGTAATGCTGCACACCTGGTGTGTCACCTGATCATCCACATCCACAAGACCACATGATCTTTCCCAGTATGCATCACAGGTTAAGTAGCTTGCAGGAACTCATTCTTGCTTCCTTCTTAACATGTCTATCAGGACTGGATATTATATCTGAATAAGTGCCAAGCTTGACTGTGCAGTGCATCTAAATGACTCTGGACACGTAACTGTACCTCACATGCAATTGTTTTCTTCTGCATTGGGGTTTCCTGCATATTATGTGCCAGAATTGTATGAATCTATTTTTTCCCCATATGCACAATCTCATACAGTTTTTGAAGGAACTCGTCAGGGACGTTGTTCCAAACAACTCGGAGAACTAAGTACAGATCTTCTGTGGATATAGGCTTGCTCAAATTTTTTTGTCTCTTCATGAAATCCCAGACAGACTGGATGATGTGAGATCAGGGCTCTGTGGGGCCACATCATCACTTCCAGGACTCCTTGCACTTCTTTACACTGATGATAGTTCTTAATGACATTGGCTCTATGTTTGAAGTTGTTGTCCTGCTGCAGTCTAAATTTGGGGGCCAATCAAATGCCTTCTATTTTAAAAAACAAAAATCTTGCTTTTCAGAACTTTTTGCCCACCTGCTTTAAACTTTCAGACACTATTGTATATCTACATATATAAAGGTGAAAGCTCTCACTGATTGACTGACTCGCCACTAATTCTCTAATTTCCGGATGTCGTACAAACATGAAATTTGGCAGGAGCATTCTTTATTCTGCCTGAAATTAATCGCTTTCACATTGTGTGTGAAACTGATACATGATCCCTATCACAGAAGTTCCATAGATGGGATTACAGATCATGCTCCTGATTATACTTATGTAGTTTATTTATGTGAGTATAGAAGGTTATGATAATTAATTTTCCCTCTAGCAAGCACAAATAGTATTGCCTTTAGCAAATTCTAAAGCGATGCATCATGGGATTAATTTGAAATTGAAAGTAAAAATTTTCACCATCAAGATGGTGCCTGATTAATATCAGACAGGAGGCTGCACTGCATGGAAGTCGCTACAATACACAGAAAAGACCTCAAGAGATAAACCCCTTTATGGGGACCCCTTTCTGCCCTCAGAAAAATAACCAAATGACTGAGCCTCAATACAAGAGAATATTATTACCCATACCTTTCTAATAATTATTTCTGTCCGTCAAATTTATTTTGCAACGTATTCTTGGGGACTGCTAACACTTTTGCATATCACATTTTCCAACCATAACCCCCGTTGACCAGGAACAAAATGTCATTCAGACACACATATAAATGTTTTGTTTTTGTTGTTGGTCTTTTATTTTTGTCTATTTTTTTATAAACATTACTATATAGTGATAAACTTGATGGGAAGAGACTCAATGAAAATAGGGGCAGTTGAGAAATCACCATTTGTTGCTCTCTAACACGGTCAACTGAAGCCCTAATTGTAACAATGCAAAGGAAATGTGCCTCCTAAAATCCTGACTCCCACTACCCCCTTTGAAAACCCTTCATAGCCTTTCTCATCAGAAAAGACTTTGTTATATTAACATCACCCTTAAACGTTCACCTGTCACGTCTCCACAGCAGCATAGCCTTGTAATGGGGTAGCGTGCACACACAACTCTGAAATGAGGGGCAGGTGAGAAATCAGTATTTGTTGCTCTCTAAGGCCCCCTGCACATGGGCGGAAATTCTGCGGCGGGCTTTCCCGCAGAATTTCCACCTGTGGAAACTGCCAAGGGATTGCATTAAAAAATGCAATCCTAGGCAGACTGCCACGATTTGTCCGTGTATAAAAATCACACGTGGAAAACAAATCACGACTCAGCTCTGCGCATGCAATCATCTGTCAGGCAACCGGCACATAAGATAGCCGACATTTATTCGTCAAGAGAGCCGCTTGTGATTGGTTGAGCACTTCAGCCAATCACAATCAGAGCTAACAGCAGGTGGGAATTTTAAATCCCCAGCTGCTGATAGCTCAGAACTACAGAGTTGGGGGCAGCATCAGAAGTTGCAGCTGAGCCCAAGCAGCGGAAGGGAGGTGAGTAGAGATGAGCGAGCACCAAAATGCTCGGGTGCTCGTTACTCGGGACGAAATTATCGCGATGCTCGAGGGTTCGTTTCGAGTAACGAACCCCATTGAAGTCAATGGGCGACCCGAGCATTTTTGTATTTCGCCGATGCTCGCTAAGGTTTTCATTTGTGAAAATCTGGGCAATTCAAGAAAGTGATGGGAACGACACAGCAACGGATAGGGCAGGCGAGGGGCTACATGTTGGGCTGCATCTCAAGTTCACAGGTCCCACTATTAAGCCACAATACCGGCAAGAGTGGGCCCCCCCCCAACAACTTTTACTTCTGAAAAGCCCTCATTAGCAATGCATACCTTAGCTAAGCACCACACTACCTCCAACAAAGCACAATCACTGCCTGCATGACACTCCGCTGCCACTTCTCCTGGGTTACATGCTGCCCAACCCCCCCGCACGACGCAGTGTCCACAGCGCACACCAAAGTGTCCCTGCGCAGCCTTCAGCTGCCCTCATGCCACGCCACACTCATGTCTATTTGTAAGTGCGTCTGCCATGAGGAGGAACAGCAGGCACACACTGCAGAGGGTTGGCATGGCTAGGCAGCGACCCTCTTTAAAAGGGGCGGGGCGATAGCCCACAATGCTGTACAGAAGCAATGAGAAATATAATCCTGTGCCACCGCCATCAGGAGCTGCACACGTGGGCATAGCAATGGGGAACCTATGTGCCACACACTATTCATTCTGTCAAGGTGTCTGCATGCCCCAGTCAGACCGTGGTTTTTAATTCATAGACACAGGCAGGTACAACTCCCTATTGTGAAGTCCCTGTGGACCGACAGCATGGGTGGCTCCCTGGAACCCACCGGCGGTACATAAAAATATCCCATTGCATTGCCCAACACAGCTGAGGTAGTAATGTCGTGCTTAATGCAGGTGGGCTTCGGCCCACACTGCATGCCCCAGTCAGACTGGGGTTCTTTAGAAGTGGAAACAGATGCATTTACAAGTCCCTGTGGACCCACAGCATGGGTGGCTCCCTGGAACCCACCGGCGGTACATAAAAATATCCCATTGCATTGCCCAACACAGCTGAGGTAGTAATGTCGTGCTTAATGCAGGTGGGCTTCGGCCCACACTGCATGCCCCAGTCAAACTGGGGTTCTTTAGAAGTGGAAACAGATGCATTTACAAGTCCCTGTGGACCCACAGCATGGGTGGCTCCCTGGAACCCACCGGCGGTACATAAAAATATCCCATTGCATTGCCCAACACAGCTGAGGTAGTAATGTCGTGCTTAATGCAGGTGGGCTTCGGCCCACACTGCATGCCCCAGTCAAACTGGGGTTCTTTAGAAGTGGAAACAGATGCATTTATAATTCTCTGTGGACCCACAGCATGGGTGGGTGCCAGGAAGTCACCGGCGGTACATAAAAATATCCCATTGCATTGCCCAACACAGCGGATGTAACGTCAGCTGTAATGCAGGTCGGCTAAAAATTAATTTGATTACACTGTAGGCGAGGGCCCACAGAAATTGCTGTATCAACAGTACTAATGTACATCAGAAAAATTGGCCATGGCCAACCAAGAGGGCAGGTGAAACCCATTAATCGCTTTGGTTAATGTGGCTTAAGTGGTAACTAGGCCAGGAGGCAGCCCAGTTTAACGAAAAATTGGTTCAAGTTAAAGTTTCAACGCTTTTAAGAGCATTGAAACGTATAAAAATTTTTAAGAAAAATTATATGAGTGAGCCTTGTGGCCCTAAGAAAAATTGCCCGTTCGGCGTCATAACGTGAGGTTTCAGGAGGAGGAGGAGGAGGAGGAGGAATATTATTCACTGATTGATGAAGCAGAAATGTCCCCGTTTTGGATGGTGAGAGAGAACGACGCTTCCATCCGCGGGTGCAGCCTACGTATTGCTTAGGTATCGCTGCTGTCCACTGGTGGAGAAGAGAAGTCTGGGGAAATCCAGGCTTTGTTCATCTTGATGAGTGTAAGCCTGTCGGCACTGTCGGTTGACAGGTGGGTACGCTTATCCGTGATGATTCCCCCAGCCACACTAAACACACTCTCTGACAAGACGCTAGCCGCAGGACAAGCAAGCACCTCCAGGGCATACAGCGCGAGTTCAGGCCACGTGTCCAGCTTCAACACCCAGTAGTTGTAGGGGGCAGAGGCGTCACCGAGGACGGTGCTGCAATCGGCTACGTACTCCATCACCATCCTTTAACAGTGCTCCCGCCAACTCAGCCTTGACTGGGGACCGGTGACAGTCTTGCTGGGGAGCCATAAAGCTGGCAAAGGCCTTGGAGAATGTTCCCCTGCCTGCGCTGTACATGCTGCCTGATCTCTGCGCCTCCCCTGCTACCTGGCCCTCGGAACTGCGCCTTCTGCCACTAGCGCTGTCGGATGGGAAGTTTACCATCAGTTTGTCCACCAGCGCCCTGTGGTATAGCATCATTCTCGAACCCCTTTCCTCTTCGGGAATGAGAGTGCAAAGGCTCACCTTATACCGTGGATCGAGCAGTGTGTACACCCAGTAATCCGTAGTGGCCAGAATGTGTGTAACGCGAGGATCACGAGAAAGGCATCCTAACATGAAGTCCGCCATGTGTGCCAGGGTACCTGTACGCAACACATGGCTGTCTTCACTAGGAAGATCACTTTCAGGATCCTCCTCCTCCTCCTCCTCAGGCCATACACGCTGAAAGGATGACAGGCAAGCAGCATGGGTACCGTCAGCAGTGGGCCAAGCTGTCTCTTCCCCCTCCTCCTCATCCTCCTCATGCTCCTCCTCCTCCTCCTGAACACGCTGAGATATAGACAGGAGGGTGCTCTGACTATCCAGCGACATACTGTCTTCCCCCGGCTCTGTTTCCGAGCGCAAAGCGCCTGCCTTTATGCTTTGCAGGGAACTTCTCAAGATGCATAGCAGAGGAATGGTGACGCTAATGATTGCAGCATCGCCGTTCACCATCTGGGTAGACTCTTCAAATTTTCCAAGGACCTGGCAGATGTCTGCCAACCAGGCCCACTCTTCTGTAAATAATTGAGGAGGCTGACTCCCACTGCGCCGCGCAAGTTGGAGTTGGTATTCCACTATAGCTCTACGCTGCTCATAGAGTCTGGCCAACATGTGGAGCGTAGAGTTCCACTGTGTGGGCACGTCGCACAGCAGTCGGTGCACTGGCAGATTAAACCGATGTTGCAGGGTCCGCAGGGTGGCAGCGTGCGTGTGTGATTTGCGAAAATGTGCGCAGAGCTGGCGCACCTTTCCAAGCAGGCATGACAAGTGGGGGTAGCTTTTCAGAAAGCGCTGAACCACCAAATTAAACACATGGGCCAGGCATGGCACGTGCGTGAGGCTGCCGAGCTGCAGAGCTGCCACCAGCTTACGGCCGTTGTCACACATGACCATGCCCGGTTGGAGGCTCAGCGGCGCAAGCCAGCGGTCGGTCTGCTCTGTAAGACCCTGCAGCAGTTCGTGGGCCGTGTGCCTCTTATCTCCTAAGCTGAGTAGTTTCAGCACGGCCTGCTGACGCTTGCCCACCGCTGTGCTGCCACGCCGCGTGACACCGACTGCTGGCGACGTGCTGCTGCTGACACATCTTGATTGCGAGACAGAGATTGCGTAGGAGGAGGAGGAGGGTGGTTTAGTGGAGGAAGCATACACCCCCGCAGATACCACCACCGAGCTGGGGCACGCAATTCGGGGGGTGGGTAGGACGTGAGCGGTCCCAGGCTCTGACTCTGTCCCAGCCTCCACTAAATTCACCCAATGTGCCGTCAGGGAGATATAGTGGCCCTGCCCGCCTGTGCTTGTCCACGTGTCTGTTGTTAAGTGGACCTTGGCAGTAACCGCGTTGGTGAGGGCGCGTACAATGTTGCGGGAGACGTGGTCGTGCAGGCCTGGGACGGCACATCGGGAAAAGTAGTGGCGACTGGGAACCGAGTAGCGCGGGGCCGCCGCCATCATGCTTTTGAAAGCCTCCATTTCCACAAGCCTATACGGCAGCATCTCTAGGCTGATCAATTTTGCAATGTGCACGTTTAACGCTTGAGCGTGCGGGTGCGTGGCGTCGTACTTGCGCTTGCGCTCAAACTGTGGCGCTAGCGACGTCTGGACGCTACGCTGAGAGACATTGCTGGATGGGGCCGAGGACAGCGGAGGTGAGGGTGTGGGTGCAGGCCAGGAGACGGTAGTGCCTGTGTCCTCAGAGGGGGGTTGGATCTCAGTGGCAGGTTGGGGCACAGGGGGAGAGGCAGTGGTGCAAACCGGAGGCGGTGGACGGGCATCGTCCCACCTTGTGGGGTGCTTGGCCATCATATGCCTGCGCATGCTGTTGGTGGTGCCTCCCCAGCTGATCTTGGCGCGACAAAGGTTGCACACCACTGTTCGTCGGTCGTCAGGCGTCTCTGTGAAAAACTGCCACACCGTAGAGCACCTTGACCTCTGCAGGGTGGCATGGCGCGAGGGGGCGCTTTGGGAAACAGTTGGTGGATTATTCGGTCTGGCCCTGCCTCTACCCCTGGCTACCGCACTGGCTCGGCCTGTGCCCACACCCTGACTTGGGCCTCCGCGTTCTCGCCCGCGTCCACGTCCTATAGGCCTACCCCTACCCCTCAGCATGGTGTATTACCAGTGATTTGATTTCCCAGGCAGGAAAGAAATTGGCGCAAGCCTGCTGCTAAACGTAGCTGGCTGCGTATGATTTCTGTTTACGTTCTGCACCCACCACACACGTACCCAGAACGCTGAGGACTGTCAGAGGCAGGCCAAATTGAATGTTTCCCTTTTTTTGGTAAAGAAAAGGCCCACTGCGTATATTCAATCAATAATATATGTCTTCTGGCCCTGCAAATGTATCACAGAACTGCAGGGTTGCAGAGTTATTAACTACAGCAGAGCAAGGAATTTCACAAGCAGGAAAGAAAGTGGCGCAAGCCTGCTGTAAAACGTAGCTGGCTGCGTCTGATTTTTTTACATTCTCCGCGCAGCACACACGTACCCAGAGCCCCGAGGAGTGTCAGAGGCAGGCCAAATATAATTTTTTCACTTTTTTTAAAAGGAAAGGCCCACTGCGTCTATTCAATGAATAATAACTGTGTTTTGCCCCTGCAAATGTGTCACAGAACTTTAGTGTTGCAGAGTTATTAACTAGAGCAGAGCAAGGAATTTCACAGGCAGGAAAGAAAGTGGCGCAAGCCTGCTGTAAAACGTAGCTGGCTGCGTCTGATTTTTTTACGTTCTCCGCGCAGCACACACGTACCCAGAGCCCTGAGGACTGACAGAGGCAGGCCAAATATACTTTTTTCCCTTTTTTTTTTTTTAAAGAAAAGGCCCGCTGACTATATTCAATCAATAATATATGTCTTCTGGCCCTGCCTACACAATTCTGTCCCTGTAGTATCAATGCAGGGTTCAATGCTCTGCACAGCCGATTTTGAGAAAGAAAAAAAAATGCAACACAGCTAACAGCAGCCTGCACAGTACTCCGCACGGTTAAATGTGGCCCTAGAAAGGACCGTTGGGGTTCTTGAAGCCTACACTCATTCCTAACACTCTCCCTGCCTAACCACCACTTCTGTCCCTAATGCAGGGTGCAATGCTCTGCACAGCCGATTTTGAGAAGAAAAAAAAAATATCCACTGCTAACAGCAGCCTGCACACAGGTAGATGTGGCCCTAAGAAGGACCGTTGGGGTTCTTGAAGCCTACACTCACTACTAACACTCTCCCTACAGCAGCTCCGGCACCAGCAGCACTGTCCCTCAGCTAACTCACAAGGCATCTGAGGCGAGCCGCGGGAGGGGCCGACTTTTATACTCGGGTGACATCTGATCTCCCCAGCCACTCACAGCAGGGGGGTGGTATAGGGCTTGAACGTCACAGGGGGAAGTTGTAATGCCTTCCCTGTCTTTCAATTGGCCAGAAAAGCGCGCTAACGTCTCAGAGATGAAAGTGAAAGTAACCCGAACATCGCGTGGTACTCGTTAAGAGTAACGAGCATCCCGAACACCCTAATATTCGCACGAATATCAAGCTCGGACGAGTACGTTCGCTCATCTCTAGAGGTGAGTATTGATTTTTTTTTGGTGAATACACTTTTTTAAATGGCTTTTCAGGGAAGGGCTTATGAAAAACCATTGAGGGGGGTGTCGGCAGCAGGATTCTCTACCACAGCTGTCATGTGTGACAGCTGCGGTTGAGAATTGAAGAATTCCTCTGCTGCATCTGCCACAGATGTGGCAGATGTAACAGCAGGGAATTCTTTCAACTAGCGTGGGTGAAGGAAACATCTGCCGCATGCAGCAGATGTTTTCTTCATGTCCGCGAGGGTCACTGCAGCGGCGGAGAGGTAATTTTTTTTTTCTTTGCACTAAAATGTTTCTTTTTCAGGGAAGGTCTTATATGTAAAGCCCTTCCCTGAAAAAGAATGCAGGGGACTGGCAAAGCATTGTTTTCAATGAAAAAGCCGGCAGCAGCCGCGGCTCTATTGACAACAAGCACGCAGCTGTGTTCACGAGTGTTTTTGCTGGTACCTAGGTGCGCACGTATGTAAGCACCTAAGTACGCACAAAAACACGCTCGTGTGAACCGACCCTAATTTTGTATATCTATTCATATGTCCATATTTTTCATGGCCATTTTCTAAAAAGGCAGCATGAGCTATTTTTTGTAATATTGCATCAGTATTGCTATTATTTTCTATTAAGCAAATATGGATCAGTTTTTGCGCATAGAAAACCGAAACAATGATAGTAAATAGAGAGGCAAAAACTAATGGCATACAGTTGTAATGTTACCAGTAGCACATCCATAGTCTGGATCTGCAATATGGGCATTTTACAATATGCTTTTTTGAGTCCGGCCTAAGAGCAGAATACCGCTTGAAACATGTAAGCTTGAACTGCACCATTTCATGCCTCTGTTGTTGCAATTCAAATAGGACTATTCAGGTTTTTTTGCAAGGTAGTGTTGATTTTTTTTCCTTCAAGATTATCATTGAACAAAAAGTAATGGACATCAAAAGGGAAGGAAGAGAGACCACTAGCAGCCCATGATGTTTTTGGTCTGAAAATCACTCTATGGTTATTTGCAGTTTTGATATTCATCAATTTGCTCACACAAGTTATTGGAAAAGTTAGTGACTAGAGATGAGCGAGCATACTCGTCCGAGCTTGATACTCGTTCGAGTATTAGGGTGTTCGAGATGCTCGTTACTCGTAACGAGCACCACGCAATGTTCGAGTTACTTTCATTTTCTTCCCTGAGAAATTTGCGCGCTTTTCTGGCCAATAGAAAGTAGAAAGACAGGGAAGGCATTACAACTTCCCCCTGCAACGTTCAAGATCTATACCACCCCCCTGCAGTGAGTGGCTGGCGAGATTAGGTGTTACCCGAGTATTAAAATCGGCCGTCCCGCGGCTCGCCACAGATGCGTTCTCACTTAGCTGAGGGAAAGTGCTGTTGATGCCGGGGCTGCTATAGGGAGAGTGTTAGGAGTGATTTTAGGCTTCAATAACCCCAACGGTCCTTGTTCTCTATATGTGCTCAATGGGGCCGGCGGCAGCAGCGCCGACCCCATTGAGAACATATAGAAGACAAATCATTCTTCTCTGCCACAGCTGTAACAGCTGTGGCAGAGAAGAACGATGTTTGCCCATTGAATTCAATGGAGCCGGCAATACAGCCGACTCCATTGAAATCAATGGGCTGCCTACGATCGCGGGATGAATTGTTGGGAAGGGCTTAAATATATAAGCCCTTCCCTGCAATTCATCCAGAAAAGTGTTAAACTAAAAAATATATATATACTGACCTGCTACCGGCAGCCAGAGTTCCGCGCGGCCGTCCTGCAGTGGGTGTGAAGGGGGTGTGAGTCAGACCTGCCCCCTGATTGGCTCAGCGCTGAGCCAATCAGTGGCAGGTCTCACTCACACCCATTCAGTGGGTGTGAAGGGGGTGTGAGTCAGACCTGCCCCCTGATTGGCTCAGCGCTGAGCCAATCAGGGGGCAGGTCTGACTCACACCCCCTTCACACCCACTGCAGGACGGCCGCGCGGAACTCCGGCTGCCGGGAGCAGGTCAGGATATATATATTTTTTAGTTTAACACTTTTCTGGATGAATTGCAGGGAAGGGCTTATATATTTAAGCCCTTCCCGACAATTCATCCCACACTCGCCCGCAGCGCATTGCTTTCAATGGAGCGGGCTGTATTGCCGGCTCCATTGAATGCAATGCGTTGGACAGCTCCGCCCGATTTTCGGGCACCGGTCACGCGATTTTCAGATGCGCATCCGTCATGCGATCCGCAAATCGCGCGAAAAAACGCCCCTTCTGACTAAGGCCTTAGTCAGACGGGCATTTTTCAGGCGATTTGCGCATGCGTCCGGCGAATTTTTATCGGACACATGAGCGCTTTTTATGCGCTCGTCCGATAAATTATAGAACAGAAATCGCAGATCGCACCTATCTGCGATCTACGATTCCTGTTCTCTTCTCTATATGCGCTCAATGGGGCCGGCGGCAGCAGCGCCGACCCCATTGAGAACATATAGAAGAGAAATCATTCTTCCCTGCCACAGCTGTAACAGCTGTGGCAGAGAAGAACGATGTTAGCCCATTGAATTCAATGGAGCCAGCAATACAGCCGACTCCATTGAAAGCAATGGGCTGCCGACGATCGCGGGATGAATTGTCGGGAAGGGCTTAAATATATAAGCAGTTCCCTGCAATTCATCCCGCGATCGTCGGCAGCCCATTGCTTTCAATGGAGTCGGCTGTATTGCTGGCTCCATTGAGTTCAATGGGCTAACATCGTTCTTCTCTCCCACAGCTGTTACTGCTGCGGCAGAGAAGAACGATCTTTATGCTGACAGTGCGGGGGGGGGGGCACTCTTGCCGCTATTGTGGCTTAATAGTGGGACCTGTGAACTTGAGATGCAGCCCAACATGCAGCCCCTCGCCTGCCCTATCCGTTGCTGTGTCGTTCCCATCACTTTCTTGAATTGCCCCGATTTTCACAAATGAAAACCTTAGCGAGCATCGGCGATATACAAAAATGCTCGGGTCGCCCATTGACTTCAATGGGGTTCGTTACTCGAAACGAACCCTCGAGCATCGCGGAAATTTCGTCCCGAGTAACGAGCACCCGAGCATTTTGGTGCTCGCTCATCTCTATTAGTGACCATTTAAATTCTTCAAAATATTAAATTCTCATATTAATATCACCTTCCTCCTGTTGTTGAGCAAATTATGACATTATATTACTTAAAGATCTTGTCGTGAAAGTTTGCCGAAAAGCTCCTTTCACATCATTATTCCTCAAGCTATAGATCAGAGGATTAAGTAGAGGAGTTAAAACTATATAGATTATGGAAATATATTTGTTATAGGATAAAAGGCTTTTTGTCTGTCCCATGTACACAATTATAATGGTAACATAAAACATCAATACTACAGTGAGGTGGGACGCACAGGTGGAGAAAGCCTTGGATCTTCCACCTACTGAACGGATTTTCAATATAGAAATAACAATACAAATATAAGAAACCAGAATTAGAATTAGAGGGGATAAAATTGCAAATGTACCAACCACAACTAAAGTTATCTTATAATACGTGAGGTCACCACACGCCACTTCCAGAAGAGACACAATCTCACAAAAATAATGGTTCAATGTATTTTCTTTGCAGAAGACAAGTGGTCTTATCATAGTGGGAACAGTGGATACAGTGAAACATCCTGTGAATCCAATGACAGTGATGTATCTACATACCCTCCAACTCATAATGGTGGTGTAGTATAAAGGGGAGCATATAGCTATATACCGATCATAAGCCATCACAGCCAGTAGGAAGCACTCACTTCCTCCAAGAAATAGACCGACATTCATTTGTGTGAGACAACCAAAGAGCGAAATACTTCTTGTCTTTGAAAATATATCTGTCAGCAATTTTGGAACAAAGGTCGATGAATAGCACAAATCCAGAAAAGATAAATTACAGAGGAAATAATACATAGGTGTGTGCAACTTAGTACTGACGATAACAGTGAAAATTAGAAAACTGTTCCCATTGATGGTCAGTATATAAAAGATGAAAGTCATTACAAAAAGCAAAGTACTAAACTGCAAGTTCCGTGAAAACCCAATGAGGATAAAATGGTTAACAAGTGTTTGATTGCAAAGCTCCATGTCACAGTTTACATTATAATGCCTATGGTCTTGTAATATATAGAAGAAGCTATTTGTTAAAAAAAAAAACATATTAAATTTTGAAAATTCCTTCCACCTCCCATGTTTCATATTTCGAAAATGACAGCAAAAAAACCTATTTGTTATGGCTGCATCTATAAAAGTCTGAACTATTAAATTTGTCCCTCAAGGAAAATGTCATAGAAAAAAATACACCATGCCAAAACTGTACCCTGTCACACACAAAAAACGTCACACACGACTGCTAATGGAAAATACATTTCAAAGCTTATGGCTTTTGCAAGGCTGGGATGAAAAGAAAAAAAACAAGAATGAAAGCTGTAAAGGTTTTCCTACTGTGTTGTGTCGAGCTCAGATGCAAACATATTTGTTTCCTGATTCCAGACTACAAACAGTGTAGTCTGACTATTCTCTTATACCTTTGATTGCTGATAATAAGCATTTCATGAAAATCAGCATTTATCCTCCTTTTCTTTTCTGACAATTTTTCCAAAATTGAATGTATAATCGTCATTTCCACAAAAGGGTTAGCAGACTTCTAATCTTCAAAAATTACTTTCTTAGCCATCAAAGTATTTTGAGAACCATTTAGCCCATGCCATCCTCAGTGGGTATCTGCTGCCAGAAATCTATTGATCTCCATTTCAGCAGTTTTTAACACTAGCAAAGGTTCTGTCAAAGCTTTGTCTTTGGGTTTGGATCTTGGGATTTTAAAAGGACATCCTGATGGGACCCTTGGAAGGAGACTAAAACTAGGTGGGGAAGGAGCCTTAGGGTGCCTTCACACACAGCATAGTTGTTGTGGGCATTCCACCACAGAAAACCAGCAGCAATTACTTTGGAAAACTGCAGTGACCAAATTCGCTCCTAAATGGTGCTGTTTTGGCCGTGCCTTTTCTAAGTGAATCTGCGGCAGGATTTAAACCTTGTATTTCAAGGGTTGAATTCTACAGCAGATTTTTGCAGATGAAATAGGCATGCTGTAAATTTGAAATCCATAATGTTTTTCAAAAAGGCTGCAGATTTGTTGCAGGAAAATTTCCGCGCTATATGAAGGAGATTTCTAAAAGCTCCTCCACATGGCTTGTATTGTAAATGCTGCAGGATTTCCACAGTTATTCCAGCAGCAGAAATTCTGCAGCACTTATGGCCTCTAATATTGACAAACATAATTTACTGCAATACAGAAGTGTTGCAGTATCTTGTAGAAATGAAGAATCTCATCATCAAGACCTACAGTTAGACTGTGGAAAATTGTATGAAAAATGAAAATAGAGTGTTAAAAACCCCCTTTTTTGAGCTTGCAAATAAAAATATGAAAGCATCTATACATACAATTGCAAAAAAAAAAAAAAAGTGAACCCTTTGGAATTTTCTGGATTTCAGCATTTAAATTAGATCTCATTTAGCAGATATCACCTCCAGTGAGCATATTTCATGCCCATGTGCTGTTTGTGTGTGCAATGGAGTTCACATGGACTAGACACAGATAATAGTAATAGTGACTTGGTCTAATTACACAGCCAATGATCTGTATGAGGAAAGATAATTGCAGCATGTACTATTCTGCCTCAATTTGTGATCAAGAGTAGCCCAATCAGAGACAACAGATCTGTGACATGCTGTCTTATTTTTTGCAGATGTAACACAGACATGCTAATATGAATAGGCTCTAAATATGACTATTGAATCATTTTGTTGTATTTTCGTGGAAAGATAAAAAGCAAGACAAGATTCAAGTAACATCCTGGCATGCTGCCTGTGAGTGTAGTGAAATCAGTAATAGCATCACCCTACATGCTGTCTTCCTCATTTTCTCTCCTCTTTTCTGTACATCTAAGTGTCTTTTATTGATTATTCATCCTGTATGTGTTGGTGTAATTTCCCCCGCGTCCAATGTCCCCAGGTAGAAGCTGCCAGCACTTTAGATACAGCAATTATTTCTATATTAATGAGTAAAATGTTCAATTCCAGATACATATTTGCATCTTTTTGGATAAAAGTTTTTTATTACTATACTACATAAATGCCTAAGGTCCTCACCTTTCTACATATTTACCAATGCACTGATATTCAGCGATCAATATCTCTATCAATCATTGCTGATGTACAATTGTTGGAACAATCAGTTTGGGCCAGGATCAGTCTAATTTTACAAAAATTATTCGGTAATCGGGATGCCTGATTCTGATTCCCATTAAAGTCAATGAGATTAAAAGTCAGAAAAACTAATTTGCCCACCAGAAGGTCCCTAATGCAGCCAGAGGTCACCAAATTGTATGGGAATATAGACACACACCTGGAAAATAGTATGTTCATCCAAAAAATTGGTAAAATAGGTATAGTGCTATAGGGACCACTCTGACCACAGAGATGTCAGTGAAAAAAAAAGTCTCACATCTATTAGATGAAAAATTTGCCAAGTAGTTTGAGAAAATTGGATCTCGAGGCGGTAGAGTTCAGAACACATTCATTCTGCATTGGTACTGCAATGATGGCAAACACGATCTGAACGAAGATTGAGAAATTGGGTCTTTGGAAATCAGTGGTTTTCTATAGGAGCGTTCACATGAAGGAATTTTAGAAGCACAAAATGCTCGTACCTGCCAAATATAGGACATGCATGGCTTCAGTGCCCGCATCTAAGGTCTGTGCTGCAAGTAAAGATAGGACCTGACTTATCTTCAGTGCAAGCTGTGCAGGAGTTTCCATTGACACCTTCGGGAGCAGGAGTTTATAGAAACTCCTGCGCATGAAAAGAAGATTCCCCTCTGCTTTCAGCATGACATTTAAAACGTGTTGCCCAGAAGCACATTTTAAATGTCCCGCTGTAAACTCCTGTTAGACCCCGCGCGGATGAGGGGACACCCCGAGAGTTTTGTTCATCTACCCTGAGGTTACCTTGATCCCCACAGGGACATTTAAAATGTGCTTCTAGGCAGCCATTCTCCAGTAGTGGGGGGCAGTAGAGGACTCTCTCCACCTCTCCCTCCAGTATAGGAATCCCAAGGGATTTCCCCATGGCAGGGAGAGAGAGGGTGGTGAGGTTACAGAGCTCCCCTGAGGGTTTCCCTGAGAACAGAGACAGAGCTAAAGGGATGCACCTTCTAGCCCCAACTCTCTCAATTTGCAATGGGGAAATCCCAGGGAGGAGACCTCTGATCTCACCCTCTCTCTCTAGCCCTGCACCTCCCTTTCCGCTATGGTTATATCCCTCGAGGATCCCCTGTATCCCTGCCCACCTTTTCTCTGCACTATTGGGATTTCCCTCGGGAATGCCCATAGGAAGGAGAGACAGAGTGGGGCTATGGGTTAATTCCCCATAGCAGGTAGACAGAGCAGAGCTATGGGTTAATCCACTAAAGCCATGCTCTCTCTATCCCTGCTATGGGGAAATCGCAAAGCTCTGGGGCGGGGGGGGGGTTCTCTCTTCTTCTGGAGCAGCTTTTTAAAATGCAGCTGCTCTGGTAAATGGGCGATTTTTATGTGCATGAAGCTCGGGTCTTCTAAGCATTAAACATTGCCTATTCATGTGATTTTTTTTTGTCCAGTGTAGGTGCACTCACTCACGTGAATGGGCCCTAAAAAAAGGAGGAAACCAGTGTTGGGGGTTTATTACCTTCACCATGACTAGAAATGAAACATTCCTGACCCACTTGCATTAAGTACAAATGTTTTTATGGATGATAGTGTGAGACCTTTTGTGAAAGTATTTTTAATTTCATGTGATTTCATTGAGAAAAGATAAGCAAATTATTACATGCTGATCAGCCAGAAAATTCTAATGTAATGTAAATAATGTCATTTCACAATAAAAACAAAACAAATAAACAATTCACTTCCACACAGGGTTCCATTTATAAGAAATCAAACAGGTATTTCTGTTGCTCTTTTTTAGTTCTTCTTTCTCTCCTTTTGTGGAGAATGTGAAACCAAGATTAGAACTATTAAAACACGGGGAGCTCAAAACTCGCCAACCATGTACACTCAAGCACTCCAGTCAGTATTGAAGGATTGGCCCCTCCCACCTTGGGTGGTGCTTCTGCAATATGTTGATGATCTTTTGCTGGAAGCCAGTCAACAGGTCAACATCTCACTGTGGATTTTCCTTGCAAAAACTGGCTGCAAAGCCTCAAAGGAAAAACTTCAGTTTTGCAAAACAAAGGTTGTATTCTTCGGCCACTGCCTGGCTCAAGGAACCAGACATATAACAGAGGAACAGAAGGCTGCTATCCAGACAATTCCTGTCTTCCTCTGTTGCCAAACTCCGCACCTTTTTAGGTCTTGTCTCTTACTGCCGCTCATGGATCCACTCTCCTTTATCTCTCATACAATCATTATATGAGTGTCTTTCAGTCACTCCCTTCTCTCTAACCTCTGAAGCAACTGACAACTTCAACACTTTAAAAATCTCTATCCTTAGTTCCCCAGCCTTAGGAATCCCTAACTATACCTTACCTTTCACCCTCTTCTGCACTGAACTCTCTGGCCATGCAACGGCAGTATTGACACAAAAACACGGAGTGCATTCACGACAACTTGGATACTATTCCATCTGGTTGGATCCAGTGGCTCAAGGGGCCCACTCATGTGTCCGTGCAGTGCCAGCAGTAGAAGCAATGATTGAAAAATCCTCTGAGTTTGTCCTGGACTACCCCCCAGTTGTCCTCACCCCTCATGACATTCAGAGCATACTGACACAGGTCCAACCTCAACATTTGTCTTTGGCACATCCAATCAGATTGCAATGTGCCCTTCTTATGCCCCCTAACATCTCTTTTCAATGGTGCACTACTTTGAACCTGGCTACTCTACTACCAATCGAGTACCCTGGTTCAAATGGGGAGGGGGAGACATAGGTACTGCAGATCAGTTATTTTTAAATTCTTTGCAACAAGATTCTGATTTATTTGAAGTAGAGCATCACCATGATTGCCTAGCATTAATGCAAGAAAAAACTGCAGGTTTTGAAACAGTTACTGAAGCCCCACGTTGGGCGCCAAGTTTATTAGGGATATTCCAGGGACCCCAATGATATGTTGTTGAGTTCCAAATTAGTACAAGTTCCTTTAGGCCTGGAGAGGTCAATGAAAAACAGGCATGTTGCTGTATTCCAAAAGAGTTCTAAAATTTATTTTACAAACATAGACCTTTATGGAGAGAAAGGGAGTGGCTTTATGCCAAGGCTATATACAGTTGTTTTGAGAAATACTGAAGTAACAAATGATAACAGGCTTCGCTGCATAACATGTACATAGTCTCAAGAGATAGCAAGCGCAGTCATGTGAAACTTATGACTCAACCGGCATTTCATGAAAACTGATAAAGAGTACATTTCCACACCAAATTAAGACATAACAACTAAGATATGCTTCATGAGAATTGCTGTGCTGGCGATGCTGGTTGCAAGCCCAGAAAATCCATATCTCGGCTTGCAAAATGAATTAGGCTAAAGTTCATGAGATGGCTGACAGGAAATGAGAAAGTTAATGTTCATAAGATGGCTGACAGGAGACAAGAATGGAGGACAGGACCTGGATCTAAACAGGAATGCAACTGGGGTACACTAAATACTGTTGCTTTTTATGTAGGCATTTGAAAGTCTATATGTTGAAATAAGGATGCCGCGTTCCTTAGAACATCCACGTCCCGGACAGTAGTTATTTTTCCTCACCTTGTTTATTGTACAACGCGTTTAGTCTATCAAGACTTCCTCAAGTACATGCTATCCCATTAAAAAACACATCTATATATGCATACAATAACATAACTGGTTATTACCTTTACCGGTGTGCTGGACTCGTGATTCCCGACCTCCTCCGGCGTCCAGCGGTGTCTCGCCCTGCACTGTGCGTACCTGATGACGCAGAAGCACGTGACTCCGACGTCGCTGTATTGGGCGCCACCCCTAGTGTGGGGAGGAGTGGAGACGGGCCGTGCCGCAGCATCTGTTGACAGGGGGTTCCCATGGTTACACATGTGCACAACGGTGTTCCTAGCCTACACCGTATGCTATTTTTCCATGCTATTGCTGTGCATATTTCTACTCCCCTGCTTCATTCTACACAAAATCTCTACAAATAAACGAAATATAGTTATATAAATATAAATCCAGTATCCATATAATTTGCATAAAAATCTAACTTTTTAAAAAATGTAAAATTATTCAAATATATAAATAAATAAATAAGTATTGTCATATCATGAATAAATATACTTAATACTCCCTATAAATCATGTTCATACAAAAATTATTAACCAGTTTAGTTATTAACCAGTACAACCCCTATACTATAACTAAAGGAAAAGTATATATATATATATGATTGTGTAAACATAAACATATAAATACGTTTCATAATTTTACATATTTTTCAGAATTTTTCTAAAATGAGATTATTGATCTAAGTATGAGGGGTAGATCAGAAAGGCATTCATTGGAAAATAGTGATACAACATTGGTCCCTTTTTTAGGGGGGAGAGAATCACTAACATCCAAGGAACCAGGGTTAACAACGTCCCCTGTAGGTCAGGTATCGACAAATACAAAAACAATAGCACAAAACAATACCTTAGTGATACAACCCAACAGAAAATCCATGATGTTGGGGGCAAGATCAAAAATACACCAGTTCTACCAACCGATAAAAACAACATCTACAAAGAAAAAAAGCATAAGAGAAGACGGAGGGGTAAGAGGGGGGGGGGGGTCGGATTTCCCAAAGGAATAGGAGGACAGAATCAACTAGCGAGGAGGTAGTAAGCTTTGAGGAAGCAAAGAAAAAAGGAATATTTAATATTTCAGAATACAATTTGAATAGAAGTGAGATGGAAGTCTTGATAAAAGGGCTATCATTCAGCCCAACTAGGGTTTCTAACCTATTTGACTTATTTGTGGACATAAATTCCTTTCTACGTAAATTGACATTAAACAGATATTTTATAATACAAGACAAGAAAAATATAGGAATCAAAACAATAGACGAACTGGAGGAAAGGGAATTCAACATGGAGGATCCCATAATCACTGACTTAAGACCTAAAAGTAGATTCCACCCCATAGAGGCGAGAGGAGAATATCTAGAACTGTTCTATAATAAAACAATGAAAGACTTCTCCTCCATGTGTAAAGAAAACAAACATACCAACCATAACCTAACGAAACAACAGAGAAACACCCATAAAAAATTGATGGAAGAGGATAGCATTGTAATAAGAAATGCGGACAAAGGGGGGGGGGGGCATTACGATCATGGGATATGATTAGAGATGAGCGAACGTACTCGTCCGAGCCTGATGCTCGGGCGAATATTAGCGTGTTCGGGATGCTCGTTACTCGTAACGAGTACCACGCGATGTTCCGGTTACTTTCAGTTTCCTCTCTGAGACGTTAGCGCGCTTTTCTGGCCAATTGAAAGACAGGGAAGGCATTACAACTTCCCCCTGTGACGTTCAAGCCCTATACCACCCCCCTGCTGTGAGTGGCTGGGGCGATCAGATGTCACCCGAGTATAAAAGTCGGCCCTTCCCGCGGCTCGCCTCAGATGCCTTGTGACTGAGTTAGCTGAGGGAAAGTGCTGCTGCTGGTGCTGCTGTAGGGAGAGTGTTAGGAGTGAGTGTAGGCTTCAAGAACCCCAACGGTCCTTCTCAGGGCCACATTTATCTGTGTGCAGTACTGTGGAGGGTGCTGTTAGCAGTGTTGCACAATTTTTTTTTTCAAAATCAGCTGTCTGCAGAGCATTGCGCCCTGCAGTAATAGTCCAGGGACAGAAGTGGTGGTTAGGCAGGGAGAGTGTTAGGAGTGAGTGTAGGCTTCAAGAACCCCAACGGTCCTTCTTAGGGCCACATTTAACCGTGTGCAGCACTGTGCAGGCTGCTGTTAGCAGTGTTGCATTTTTTTTTTCAAAATCGGCTGTGCAGAGCATTGCGACCTGCAGTAATACTACAGGGACAGAATTGTGTAGGCAGGGCCAGAAGACATATATAATTGATTGAATATAGTCAGTGGGCCTTTTCTTTTTAAAAAAAGGGAAAAATTCTATGTGCCCTGCCTCTGTCAGTCCTCAGCGTTCTGTGTACGTGTGTGGTGGGTGGAGATAGTAAACAAATCATACGCAGCCAGCTACGTTTAACAGCAGGCTTGCGCCAATTTATTTCCTGCCTTCCTGGGAAAAATCACCGCTCTGCTGCACTTCATATAACTGCATTTCTGTGAAACAGATTTCTTATCTGATTGAATATAGTCAGTGGGCCTTTTCTTTTTTAAAAAAGGGGAAAATTCTATGTGCCCTGCCTCTGTCAGTCCTCAGCGTTCTGTGTACGTGTGTGGTGGGTGGAGATAGTAAAAAATTCATACGCAGCCAGCTACGTTTAACAGCAGGCTTGCGCCACTTTCTTTCCTGCCTGTGAAATTCCTTGCTCAGCTGTAGTTAATAACTCTGCAACACTAAAGTTCTGTGACACATTTGCAGGGGCACAACACAGTTATTAAACTTATTATTCATTGAATAGACGCAGTGGGCCTTTCCTTTTAAAAAAAAAGGGGAAAAAGTATATTTGGCCTGCAGGCTTGCGCCAATTTATTTCCTGCCTGGGAAATCAAATCACTGGTAATACAGCATGCTGAGGGGTAGGGGTAGGCCTAGAGGACGTGGACGCGGCCGAGGACGCGGAGGGCCAAGTGAGGGTGTGGACACAGGCCGAACTCCTGATCCAGGTGTATCGCAGCCAACTGCTGCGCAATTAGGAGAGAGGCACGTTTCTGGCGTCCCCACATTCATCGCCCAATTAATGGGTCAACGCGGGAGACCTTTATTAGAAAATGAGCAGTGTGAGCAGGTCCTGTCGTGGATGGCAGAAAGTGCTTCGAGCAACCTATCGTCCACCCACAGTTCTGCGCCGTCCACTGCTGCAAATCCGAATCCTCTGTCTGCTGCTCCTCCTTCCTCCCAGCCTCCTCACTCCACTACAATGACACATGCTCAGGAGCGGGAAGACTCCCAGGAACTGTTCTCGGGCCCCTGCTCAGATTGGGCAGCAGTGGTTCCTCTCCCACCAGAGGAGTTTATCGTCACTGATGCCCAACCATTGGAAAGTTCCCGGGGTCCGGGGGATGAGGCTGGGGACTTCCGGCAACTGTCTCAAGACCTTTCAGTGGGTGAGGAGGACGATGACGATGAGACACAGTTGTCTATCGGTGAGGTAGTAGTAAGGGCAGTAAGTCCGAGGGAGGAGCGCACAGAGGATTCTGAGGAAGAGCAGCAGGACGATGAGGTGACTGACCCCACCTGGTTTGCAACGCCTACTCAGGACAGGTCTTCAGGGGGGGAGGCAAGGGCAGCAGCAGGGCAGGTTGCAAGAGGCAGTGCGGTGGCCAGGGGTAGAGGCAGGGCCAGACCGAATAATCCACCAACTGTTTCCCAAAGCGCACGCTCGCGCCATGCCACCCTGCAGAGGCCAAGGTGCTCTAAGGTCTGGCAGTTTTTCACAGAGACGCCTGACGACCGACGAACAGTGGTGTGCAACCTTTGTCGCGCCAAGATCAGCCGGGGAGCCACCACCAACAGCCTCACCACCACCAGCATGCGCAGACATATGATGGCCAAGCACCCCACAAGGTGGGACGAAGGCCGTTCACCGCCTCCGGTTTGCACCGCTGCCTCTCCCCCTGTTCCCCAACCTGCCACTGAGATCCAACCCCCCTCTGAGGACACAGGCACTACCGTCTCATGGCCTGCACCCACACCCTCACCTTCGCTGTCCTCGGCCCAATCCAGCAATGTCTCGCACCGCACCGTCCAGCCGTCGCTAGCGCAAGTGTTTGAGCGCAAGCGCAAGTACGCCGCCACGCACCTGCACGCTCAAGCGTTAACCGTCCACATAGCCAAATTTATCAGCCTTGAGATGCTGCCGTATAGGCTTGTGGAAACGGAGTCCTTCAAAAGTATGATGGCGGCGGCGGCCCCGCGCTACTCAGTTCCAGTCGCCACTACTTTTCCCGATGTGCCGTCCCAGCCCTGCATGACCACGTCTCCCGCAACATTGTACGCGCCCTCACCAACGCGGTTACTGCCAAGGTCCACTTAACAATGGACACGTGGACAAGCACAGGCGGGCAGGGCCACTATATCTCCCTGACGGCACACTGGGTGAATTTAGTGAAGGCTGGGACAGAGTCAGAGCCTGGGACCGCTCACGTCCTACCCACCCCCAGAATTGCGGGCCCCAGCTCGATGGTGGTATCTGCGGCGGTGTATGCTTCCTCCACTAAAGCACCCTCCTCCTCCTCCTCCTCCTCCAACGCAACCTCTGTCTCGCAATCAAGATGTGTCAGCAGCAGCGCGTCGCCAGCAGTCGGTGTCGCGCGTCGTGGCAGCACAGCGGTGGGCAAGCGTCAGCAGGCCGTGCTGAAACTACTCAGCTTAGGAGATAAGAGGCACACGGCCCACGAACTGCTGCAGGGTCTGACAGAGCAGACCGACCGCTGGCTTGCGCCGCTGAGCCTCCAACCGGGCATGGTCGTGTGTGACAACGGCCGTAACCTGGTGGCGGCTCTGCAGCTCGGCAGCCTCACGCACGTGCCATGCCTGGCCCACGTCTTTAATTTGGTGGTTCAGCGCTTTCTGAAAAACTACCCACGCTTGTCAGACCTGCTCGTAAAGGTACGCCGACTCTGCGCACATTTCCGCAAGTCCAAGACGGACACTGCCACCCTGCGGACACTGCAACATCGGTTTAATCTGCCAGTGCACCGACTGCTGTGCGACGTCCCCACACGGTGGAACTCTACGCTCCACATGTTGGCCAGGCTCTATGAGCAGCGTAGAGCTATAGTGGAATACCAACTCCAACATGGGCGGCGCAGCGGGAGTCAGCCTCCTCAATTCTTTTTAGAAGAGTGGGCCTGGTTGGCAGCCATCTGCCAGGTCCTTCGAAACTTTGAGTAGTCTACCCAGATGGTGAGCGGCGATGCTGCAATCATTAGCGTCACCATTCCTCTGCTATGCATCTTGAGAAGTTCCCTGCAAACCATAAAGGCAGCCGCTTTGCGCTCGGAAACAGAGCCGGGGAAGACAGTATGTCGCTGGATAGTCAGAGCACCCTCCTGTCTATATCTCAGCGCGTTCAGGAGGAGGAGGAGGAGCATGAGGAGGATGAGGAGGAGGGGGAAGAGACAGCTTGGCCCACTGCTGACGGTACCCATGCTGCTTGCCTGTCATCATTTCAGCGTGTATGGCCTGAGGAGGAGGAGGAGGAGGAGGATCCTGAAAGTGATCTTCCTAGTGCGGACAGCCATGTGTTGCGTACAGGTACCCTGGCACACATGGCTGACTTTATGTTAGGATGCCTTTCTCGTGACCCTCGCGTTACACGCATTCTGGCCACTACGGATTACTGGGTGTACACACTGCTCGACCCACGCTATAAGGAGAACCTTCCCACTCTCATTCCCGAAGAGGAAAGGGGTTCGAGAGTGTTGCTATACCACAGGACCCTTGCGGACAAGCTGATGGTAAAATTCCCACCCGACAGCGCTAGTGGCAGAAGGCGCAGTTCCGAGGGCCAGGTAGCAGGGGAGGTGCGGAGATCGAGCAGCATGTACAGCACAGGCAGTGCAACAGTCTTTAAGGGCCTGGACAGCTTTATGGCTCCCCAGCAAGACTGTGTCACTGCTCCCCAGTCAAGGCTGAGTCGGCGGGAGCACTGTAAAAGGATGGTGAGGGAGTACGTAGCCGATCGCACGACCGCCCTCCGTGACGCCTCTGCCAACTACTGGGTGTCGAAGCTGGACACGTGGCCTGAACTAGCGCTGTATGCCCTGGAGGTGCTTGCTTGTCCTGCGGCTAGCGTCTTGTCGGAGAGGGTGTTTAGTGCGGCTGGGGGAATCATCACAGATAAGCGTACCCGCCTGTCAACCGACAGTGCCGACAGGCTAACACTCATCAAGATGAACAAAGCCTGGATTTCCCCAGACTTCTCTTCTCCACCAGCGGACAGCAGCGATACCTAAGCAATACGTAGGCTGCACCCGCGGATGGAAGCATCGTTCTCTCTCACCATCCAAAACGGGGATATTTCTGCTTCATCAATCAGTGAATAATATTCCTCCTCCTCCTCCTCCTCCTCCTCCTCCTCCTGCTCCTCCTCCTGAAACCTCACGTTATGACGCCGAACGGGCAATTTTTCTTAGGGCCACAAGGCTCACTCATATAATTTTTCTTAAAAATTTTTATGCGTTTCAATGCTCTTAAAAGCGTTGAAACTTTAACTTGAACCAATTTTTCGTTAAACTGGGCTGCCTCCTGGCCTAGTTACCACTTAAGCCACATTAACCAAAGCGATTAATGGGTTTCACCTGCCATCTTGGCTGGGCGTGGCCAATTTTTACTGAGGTACATTAGTACTGTTGGTACACCAATTTTTGTGGGCACTCACCTACAGTGTAATCATAGCAATTTCTATGTTCTTCGCCTGCACTCATGGTACAGAAAGGTGTGTGGGGTTGGCCTACACTTTAGCTACATAAATGTAACTTGGGCCTTGTCTATACTGCAGCTACTGAAATGGAACGAAGACTGCGCTCCCACTATACTGCTGCTTCGGAATTGATACAGGGGCCTGTCTTGAGTGCTACTATTACTGAAATGGAACTAATACTGTGCTCCCCCTATAATGCTGCTAGTGATATGTTAGTGGGGCCTGTCCTAATGCTACGGCTGAAATGTTACTAATTATGGGCTCTGTCTATACCGCTGCTAATGGTATGTCTCTGGGGTGTGGAAACAGAGGCTTCCCAAAGACATGATGGCGGCGAGGCCATTTCCCACCAACGCTGTTACTGTTAAGGTGCATATAACCACGGACACGTGGAGAGGACACGTAGTGCCTCAAAAACATCCCCCGCCACAGCCCACTTAATCCTGGCCACATTCCGAAAACCAACAAAATAAAACCACGCTACTAGGTCCGCAGTCACCACCACATTACCACCAACTCGGTTACAGTTAAGGTACATATTACCAGTCAGACTGGGGCAGTGTTGGCCGAAGCCCACCTGCATTAAGCACGACATTACTACCTCAGCTGTGTTGGGCAATGCAATGGGATATTTTTATGTACCGCCGGTGGGTTCCAGGGAGCCACCCATGCTGTAGGTGCACACGGAGTTTAACCTACATGTGTCCACTTGTAAAGAACCCCAGTCTGACTGGGGCATGCAGTGTGGGCCGAAGCCCACCTGCATTAAGCACGACATCACTACCTCAGCTGTGTTGGGCAATGCAATGGGATATTTTTATGTACCGCTGGTGGCTTCCTGGCACCCACCAATGCTGTGGGTCCACAGAGAATTATAAATGCATCTGTTTCCACTTCTAAACAACCCCAGTCAGACTGGGGCATGCAGTCTGGGCCGAAGCCCACCTGCATTAAGCACAACATTACTACCTCAGCTGTGTTGGGCAATGCAATGGGATATTTTTATGTACCGCCGGTGGGTTCCAGGGAGCCACCCATGCTGTAGGTGCACACGGAGTTTAACCTACATGTGTCCACTTGTAAAGAACCCCAGTCTGACTGGGGCATGCAGTGTGGGCCGAAGCCCACCTGCATTAAGCACGACATTACTACCTCAGCTGTGTTGGGCAATGCAATGGGATATTTTTATGTACCGCCGGTGGCTTCCTGGCACCCACCCATGCTGTGGGTCCACAGGGACTTCACAATAGGGAGTTGTACCTGCCTGTGTCTATGAATTAAAAATCCAGGTCTGACTGGGGATGCAGACACCTTGACAGAATGAATAGTATGTGGCACATAGGTTCCCCATTGCTATGCCCACGTGTGCAGCTCCTGATGGCGGTGGTACAGGATTATATTTCTCATTGCTTCTGTACAGCATTGTGGGCTATCGCCCCACCCCTTTTAAAGAGGGTCGCTGCCTAGCCGTGCCAACCCTCTGCAGTGTGTGCCTGCGGTTCCTCTGGCAGACGCACTTATAAATAGACATGAGGGTGGCGTGACATGAGGGCAGCTGAAGGCTGCGCAGGGACAGTTTGGTGTGCGCTGTAGACACTGCGTCGTGCAGGGGGAGGGGGGGGGGGGGTTGGGCAGCATGTAACCCAGGAGACGTGGCAGCAGAGTGTCATGCAGGCAGTGATTGTGCTTTGTTGTAGGTAGTGTGGTGCTTAGCTAAGGTATCCATTGCTAATGAGGGCTTTTCAGAAGTAAAAGTTGTTGGGGGGGGGGGGCACTCTTGCCGGTATTGTGGCTTAATAGTGGGACCTGTGAACTTGAGATGCAGCCCAACATGTAGCCCCTCGCCTGCCCTATCCGTTGCTGTGTCATTCCCATCACTTTCTTGAATTGCCCAGATTTTCACACATGAAAACCTTAGCGAGCATCGGCGAAATACAAAAATGCTCGAGTCGCCCATTGACTTCAATGGGGTTCGTTACTCGAAACGAACCCTCGAGCATCGCGATAATTTTGTCCCGAGTAACGAGCACCCGAGCATTTTGGTGCTCGCTCATCTCTAGATATGATCAATATCATATTGAATCATTAAGAATTCTAGGGGATCAAAAATATTACGAGAGACTAAGAGAAGATCCCACTAAAATTATTACAAAAGAATTCCATTCATTGATAGAAAGAGCATATAAAAAAAATCTTTGTAAAAAGATCCTGTTTGACCCAGTTTTGGAGGGAAAAGAAAAGGAAGCCTGGCAAGCCTTAAAGGTAGTTATTCATGGATTCTTAGGCAACAAAAGAGATGATAACTAGACTCAGTTGGTGACAGTATTTCTGGAAAAATACTATCAATTTGAATGCAACATGTCCCATGAAATCCATTTTCTCCACTCCCACCTAGCTCCTAGACGTGGAGCTCTCAGTGATGAACACAGAGAAAGATTCCACCAGGAATAATGGAACAAAGATATCGGGCCCTTGGAGTGAAGGACTGCTTTCAGATTGCTGCTGATCTGTGAGTAGGGATGCTCCGTATTTCACTTACAAGAGGCAAGCGAAAGGAAAACGATGTGATGAAATCGCTACATAATTCTCTTCACACCAAACCACCCGCCAGGAATTCTTCCACCAATTTAGAACTCTTAGAATGTAGCTGTCATTGAAAAAAATTTCAGGGGGGCGTGGCTCAGCATGGGAGAGTTAGGACGCACGGCTCGGAGTTCCGCCGCCACTACCTTACAGAATACTAGTTCCCCAGCAAATCTTTTACCTGCCCGGCGTTGAAAAGAGGAGGAAAGGGGAGAGGAGACCTCTTGGCAGCAAGCAGGACCCCTCTGAGTAGGTTCCTGCACGGAATGAGCACTGCAGACTCTGGCAAGCACCTCTTCAACTTGGCGCCAGGACAACACGTGGAGGCAGCGCCGGGACGGGGAAGCAAGATCCCCGCTCACACGTTGAGGCCAAGTGCTGTCCCCCATGGTCAGTGAGGGGAGCCAAGCACCAGGTGCAGGGACGCTGCAGGGATCTCCTACCTCCACAGTGCCTTGTGCAGCCGGTCCTGACCCCTGCGTAACTCCTGCTTGTGGCGGCAGCATCACAGGGAAACCAGCAATTTAACACCTCCTTTAACTTTACAGCCCAGAAAACAAGCTGTTTTCCTACCCCAGTGATGGATTACCTCAGGGGTTAATCTCTAATCTTTCATTTTGCGGCTGTGTGAATTTCCAAAATTATATCGAGATGATCTGCGATTATTAGTTTAATGCAGGGAGTCATTTATTCATTCCTTTCACTCATTCTCCGCATTTGGTTTCAGAGCCTGATTGCCACCTTCTCTACTTGTTGCCCTCCGCGTTTCCCCAGGTAGGGCTTAGGGGCCCGGTCTACCCTTTGGTTTTGGGTGATCAGGCACCCTGATTACTTTAAAGTCGCTAACTTTGTAGTTGGCATTAGTTTTGCGTGTCAATTGTCTTTCCTAGTGTGCATGTTCCTGTCTGTGTAAGGCCTTAGTCACACGGGCGTTTTTTCACGCGATTTGCGGATCGCATGACGGATGCGCATCCGCAAATTGCATGACCGGTGCGCGCAAGTCGCCCGCAAATCGCCCGAAAATCTGCTCCTAGCCGCGTTTCATTAGAAACGGGCCGGAGCTGTCCAGCGCATTGCATTCAATGGAGACGGCAATAGAGCCGGCTCCATTTAAAGCAATGCGCTGCGGGCGAGCCCGGGATGAATTGTCGGGAAGGGCTTAAATATATAAGCCCTTCCCTGCAATTCATCCTAAAATGTGTAAAAATAAAAAATATATATACTCACCTACTCCCGGCAGCCGGAGCTCCCCGCGGCCGTCCTGCAGTGGGTGTGAAGGGGGTGTGAGTCAGACCTGCCCCCTGATTGGCTCAGCGCTGAGCCAATCAGAGGCATGTCTCACTCACAGCCATTCATGAATTCATGAATGGATGTGAGTCAGACCTGCCCCTGATTGGCTCAGCGCTGAGAGGCAGCAGTCACTCACCCTTTCATGAATTCATGAATGGGTGTGTGAGTGAAACCTGCCTCTGATAGGTCAGGGCTGTGACCAATCAGAGGCAGATCATTCAGCAGGCGGGGATTTTAAAGCCCCGCCGGCTAAATAGTGCCGAGAAGCAGTTCAGGAGAACTAACAGCGGCCGCGGCTGGACTCCGGCTGCAGCGGAAAGGTGAGTATACAATTTTTTTTAATTTTAACACATTTTAGGATGAATTGCAGGGAATGGCTTATATATTTAAGCCCTTCCCGACAATTCATCCCGCGCACGCCGGGAGCCCATTGCTTTCAATGGAGCGGCTGTATTGCCGGCTCCATTGAATTCAATGCGCAAACATCGTTCTTCTCTGCCACAGCTGTTACAGCTGTGGCAGAGAAGAATGATTTGCATTCTATATGTTCTCAATGGGGTCGGCGCTGCTGCCGCCGGCCCCATTGAGCACATATAGAGAAGAGAACAGGAATCGCAGATCGCAGATAGGTGCGATCTGCGATTTCTGTTCTATAATTCATCGGACGAGCGCATAAAAAGCTCATGTGTCCGATACCATTGCAAAGCAATGGTTTTATAAAATCGCCAGACGCATGCGCATGCGCAAATCGCAGCTAAAAACGCCCGTCTGACTAAGGCCTAAATAAGAGGGGGCTTCTCTTCTTTTTCCTTTCACTTCTTTTACTTTCTTGGGTACTTTAATTACTGTCTCTACCTTTACATAGTTATATACGCTATTGATCATGTCACGGAACACCGCTAATCTTCCAATCCTTTCCATTAACCCGCAAGGCTTAAATGTTCCAGAGAAAAGGCCTCCATCCTCCGTTTTCTTTGAAAGAGAAGAGCACAGGTGGCTGCTCGCAGCTATGGTTTGGCTGCCTTTTCTTTTGAAGTGGCCCCTAAATGTTTTTTTTTTTTTTTTTAATCGGTAGAGGACATTGTTTTTATAAGAATAGGCCTCCATGTGATGCTGGGACAATTTGGATTCCACTACTTCAGGCCTAAGGCAATTGGGATTTCCGTGAACTTAAAACTTTGGGAGTTGACTCTGTGGTTGAGTATCATAGCTACGACCTGTATTTTTTTTTAGTTGAGAAAAAAAAAATAAAAAATTCATGCCTTACCACAGGTTGGGGCCATAACAGTAGCTCTGTTGAATCTGACTGTATTATTTTTGCGTGGATTCAAAGAGAAGAAAGAAGGGGGGGGGGGGCAGTAACCACTGACCAGCCTGAAAATACTCTGTATCCTACAGAACAAAATTGCATCTGAGCATGTTAACCCCTTAATGACACGGCCTATTTTGGCGTTGAGGACCAAGCGATTTTTTGGTATTTTTCCATCTCCATTTTTCAAAAGCCATAACTTTTTTATTTTTCCGTGGACGCGGCCGTATAAGGGCTTGTTTTTTGCGTGGTGATCTGTAGTTTTTATCGGTGCCACTTTTGGGTATATAGACAATATCGTAATTTTTTTTTTTTTTTTTTTTTAATGATAACAGGGAGAGAAAACGCATCAATTCTGCCATAGATTTTTTTTTTTTTTTTTACAGCGTTAATCATGCAGCATAAATGACACACTAAATTTTTTCTGCGGGTCGGTATGGTAACAACGATACCAAAATTGTTATATTTTTTTTAGGTTTTTACACTTTTTTGCAATAAAACCCCCTTTTTTTGGAAATCTTTTTTTTTTCTCTATAGCTGCATTCAAAGTCATGTAACTTTTTTATTTTTCTATGTACGGAGCTCTTTAAGGGCTTATTTTTTGCGAGACGAGCTGTAGTTTTTATTGGTACCATTTTGGGAAATGTACGGCTTTTTTGATCACTTTTATTGCATTTTTTGTGAGGCAAAATGCTAAAAATTAGCATTTTGCCTCTGTTTTTTAGCGTTTTTTTTACGCTTTTTGTTGTACAAAATAAAAAGCGTGTTCAACTTTTTGTACACGTCGTTACGGACGCGTCAATATCCAATATGTGGGGTTTTAGTTTTTTTTCCCTTTTTTATGCTAATATTAGAAAAAGCATAAAAAAGGGGTTTTTTACATTTTTTTTTTTTCATTTTTCTTTTTTTTACACTTTTCTTTTCTTTTTTTTATACTATTTGAGTCCCTCTGAGGGACTTACATCACTGTGCCTATGATCGCTGTCATAAGGCATGGCAAAGCTACTGCTCTGCCATGCCTTATCGCTTGTACAGCGATTATAGGCACAGGCAATACAGGACGCCAGTGTCTGGCGTCCTGTTGCCATGGTGACAGGCCGGGCTCTCGCGATAACATCGCGAGTTCCGGCCGGAGACACACAGGGATCGCGATCCCTCTGTGAACTCTTTCCCTGCCGCGATCTACTTAGATCGCGGCAGGGAAGGGGTTAACAGCGGCGGGCGCATCTCCGATGTCCCCCCGCTGTTGGAGCGGGACGCCGGCTGTGACTGACAGCCGGCTCCCGCTGCGGGATAGCGCGGGATCTTATGTGATCCCGTACTATCTCCAGGACGTACCAGGTACGTCATGTTGCGGGAAGTACCAGGCTGCCATGACGTACCAGGTACGTCCAGGAGCGGGAAGGGGTTAAAAATAAACCAATTACTAATGCGAGCTTTGAGGTTTTTTTGTAGATTGTTTCAGAATATCATGGAAATGAACAAGCAGAAGAAGTTATGCATTTATGGCCAATACTAGTAAGCAGGAGGAATAACCACTCATTTCCTGGGACATATCCGAAGAGGTTGGAGATGATGGTACTCACTGCAATGTTTGGGACTGACTTGAAGGTAATGATCGACCTGAGGTACACTTTTGAAACCACATTCTATTTCACACCTTTTGTGGCGCAGTGGAAATTTTAGGTTTTTTTTGTTGAAACATTGGTTTTACCAAACTTGAACGCAGAGGCAATGTTTCATTGTCTTTATACAAGTTCACACAGATCTTCCCAGAGAGTTTTGTGTTATGCAGAGCATGGTGGCAGCAGAACTGCAGTCCTGATCTTTCTTCTACCAGTCATAGTCTCCCAACAGCAAAGCAAAGTGCATTTTGCTACTTTCATTAGTCACATTCCTTGAAATGATCACAGAAAATGGCCGTTACTTACTGACTGAGGAGTGCATATAGATGCATCCTCCTCTCACCATGCAGGTAGCTGACTACCAAATGGAGGAGCGAATAACACCTGTGCAGGACACCGATAAGACAGCCACTCACGCTGCCTCTTGATAATGAGGGGGGTGGCTGCTTGGTGTATACCCCCACACATAGTAGATACAGGGTGCCAGACCATTCTGATATATGTAGTTCACCATGCAGACCAGCAACCTATTAATGACGCCATGATAATTCGGCGGGTTGCCCTGCACTTCCATCAGTGAACCACATTGGTGCTGCCACCTTGGGCTCCCCCTGGAGTCTTAATGCCACACTGCATGTGAATGATAGATAATACATGCAAGGCATTGGTGGGATGTTGGCCAAGATACATGAGCCCACTAACCACTTCACGGTTCCCTGTGTTGTAGTGGGTCCCTACATAAATATAAATGCATCACAGAAGGAGAAATAAAAAATTAAAACAATCACAGAAAATAGCCGTTACTTACTGAGTGTACGGATAGTATACCAATGTTTAAAAAGAGACAATAAGGGTGGGTTCACACGAGCGTGTTTTGATGCGTGCATACTCACGCACAAAAACACGCTTGCATTTACAACAATGCATTCCCTATGGTGTGTGCACATGTCCCTGTTTTACAGGTGCGTGCCTGCAAAGATAGGACATGCGTGCACCATAGAGAATGCATGCATTGTTTTCAATGGAGCCACAGCTGCCGGCGGCTCCATTGAAGACAATGGTCTGCCAACTGCCTGCATTCTTTTTCAGGGAAGGGCTTTACATATAAGCCCTTCCCTGAAAAAGAAAAATTTTAGTGTAAAAAAAAAAAGAAATTGCAGGCATTCTCTTCAATGGAGCCGCTGCTGCTGCTAGCGGCTCCATTGAGGACAATGGTCTGCTGGCACCACTGAATTGTTTTTCAGGAAAGAGTTTTACATATAGGCTTTTCCTGAAAAAGAAAAATTTTAGTGTAAAAAAAAAAAAAATGCAGCCATTCACTTCAATGGAGCAGCTGCTCAGCCAATCACAGGCAGCTCTCCCGGAATGACTGACAGGTGAGAGCTGCCTGTGATTGGCTGAGCACCTCAGCCAATCACATTCAGCTCTTTCAGCAGGCGGGGATTTTAAATCCCCGGCTGCTGAAAGATCAGCACCACAGTGCAGGGGACAGCAGGAGAAGATGCGGCTGTGCCCCAGCAGCTGAAGGGAGGTGAGTGTCTATTTTTTTGTTTTTTTAAACCACTTTTACTTGATTTTCAGGGAAGGGCTAATATTCAAAGCCCTTCCCTGAAATCAATTGCCGGCAGCAGAATCCTGTGACAGCTGCGTTAGAGAATTACAGAATTCCTCTGCGGGGGACACAGCAGCCTCAGACAGGTAAGAATTTTTTTTTTTACACTACTTTTAATTGCTTTTCAGGGAAGGGCTTATGAAGCCCTTCCCTGAAAAGCCACTGATAGCTGCTGGGGCTCAGCAGCGACTTCTGCCACTATCCCCGACTCTGTAGCGCTGCTGAGCTATCAGCAGCCAGGGATTTAAAATCCCCGCTTGCTGGTAGCTCTGATTGTGATTGGCTGAAGCACTTCAGCTAATCACAATTAGAGCTATCAGCAGACGGGGATTTTCAATCCCCAGCTGCTGTTAGCTGAGAGCTACAGAGCTGGGGACAGCGGCAGAAGTCAACGCTGAGCCCCGTCAGGTGAGTATTTTTTTTTTAACTATTTTAAATGGCTTTTCAGGGAAGGGCTTCCCCTGCAAAGCCACTGACAGCTGCCGGGGGCTCAGCATTGACTTCTGCCGCTGTCCCTGGCTCTGTAGCGCTGCTGAGTTATCAGCAACTGGGGATTTAAAAATCCCCGCCTGCTGGTTGCTCTGATTGTGATTGGCTGAGCCCCGGCAGCTGAAGGGAGGTGAGTATTGTTTTTTTTTTTTGCACTATTTTAAATGGCTTTTCAGGGAAGGGCTTATGAAGCCCTTCCCTGAAAAGCCATAGACGGGATGCGACAGCAGGATTCTCTACCGCAGCTGTCAAGTGTGGGTGGAGAATTGAAGAATTCCCTTTGCTGCATCTGCCACAGATGTGGCAGATGTAGCATCAAGGAATTCTGTTACCTAGCATGGATGAAGGAAACATCTGAAGCATGCCGCAGATGTGTTCTTCATGCCCGCTGGGGTCACAGCAGTTGCGGAGGGGTAAGTTTTTTTTAAATTTTTATTTTTTTTGTTTTGCACTAAAATGTTTCTTTTTCAGGCAAGGGCTTATATGTAAAGCCCTTCCCTGAAAAAGAATGCAGGGGGCCGAGAGAGCATTGTTTTCAATGGAGCCGCCGGCAGCAGCCACAGCTCCATTGAAAACAAGCACGCAGCTGTGTTCACGCTTGTTTTTGCTCGTACCTAGGTGCGGATGTATGTACGCACCTAAGTACACACAAACACACGCTCGTGTGAACGCACCCTCAAGATCACTTATAATAGCAGTATATTCATAATGGTGTTTAGACGAAGATACAAGGACATGATATTCCCACCAGCACCCATCAAATCTCAGTTTCTCATATGTAGTTTTGGAGAATGAATACAGGCGAAATCCCAGTCTCTCATTTTTGTTCTGGTACGATGTATACAAAAACACCTGGCATGCAGGTCTATCAATATATTTAAATGGGAAACCTAAAATAATTCCTGAATGAGTTCAATGTTGTTCCCAATTCATGCATAGAGAAATATGGCATCAGTGTATCACCACTTCATCTCCATATGCTGTTATATATCCATAGAATACATTTCCCTCATTTCCATATATTAACAGATGTAAAAAAAAATCATCACCAAATTTGCCTCCTCAATTCATCTCCATAAAGTGATAAATATACATTATAAAATACATTTTCCCTTTCTCCATTTACTAATCGATGAAGATGAAATTCATTACTAAATTTAACAGGAAGCAAAAATGCTAGAGTTCCTGCTGCCTAAATAGTAGTCGAGAATAATGTAACGCTGCACACCTGGTGTGTCACCTGATCATCCACATCCACAAGACCACATGATCTTTCCCAGGTCTTTCCCAGGTCAAGTAGGTTGCAGGAACTCATTCTTGCTTCCTTCTTAACATGTCTATCAGGACCGGATATTATATCTGAATGAGTGCCAAGATTGACTGTGCAGCGCATCTAAATGACTCTGGACACGTAACTGTACCTCACATGCAATTGTTTTCCTCTGCATTGAGGTTTCCTGTATATTATGTGCCAGAATTGTATGATCCTATTTTCTCCCCAGATGTACACTCTCATACAGTTTTTGAAGGAACTCGTCAGGGACGTTGTTTCAAACAACTCGGAGAACTAAGTACAGATCTTCTGTGGATATAGGCTTGCTCAAATTCTTCTGTCTCTTCATGAAATCCCAGACAGACTGGATGATGTGAGATCAGGGCTCTGTGGGGCCACATCATCACTTCCAGGACTCCTTGCACTTCTTTACACTGATGATAGTTCTTAATGACATTGGCTCTATGTTTGAAGATGTTGTCCTGCTGCAGTCTAAATTTGGGGGCCAATCAGATGCCTTCTATTTAAAAAAACAAGTCTTGCTTTGCAGAACTTTTTGCCCACCCACATGCTTTAAACTTTCAGACACTATTGCATCTATATATATAAAGCTGAAAGCCCTCACTGACTGACTCACTGACTGTCTCACTGACTGACTCGCCAAAAGTTCTCCAACTTCCCGATGTCGTAGAAAAATGTAATTTGGCGCAAGCATAGATTATCTCCAAAATAGGAAAATAAATTGGGTCCCAATTCGATTATTCAATTCTAGCGCAGAAGAATTGGCGTCGAAATTTAACGTACATAATCTAAATCACTCACTTCCCAATGTCATAGAAACGTGAAATTTGGCAGGAGCATTGATTATGTCATAAATAGGAAAAGTTAATGGGTCTCAACTCGATGATTCAATTCTATGCGCAAAAGAATTAGCGTCCAAATTTTACGTGTGGAATGTAATTTTTTCACTTTCCGGTGTCATAGAAACAGGAAATTTGGCACGAGCATTGATTATGTCATAAATAGGAAAAGTTAATGGGTCCCAACTCGATGATTCAATTCTATGCGCAAAACAATTAGCGTCCAAATTTTGCGTGCGGAATGTAATTTTCTCACTTTCCGGTGTCATAGAAACGGGAAATTTGGCACGAGCATTGATTATGTCATAAATAGGAAAAGTTAATAGGTCCCAACTCCATTATTCAATTCTAGCGCAAAAGAATTGGCGTCGAAATTTTACGTACGGAATGTAATTTTTTCACTTTCCGGTGTCATAGAAACAGGAAATTTGGCACGAGCATTGATTATGTCATAAATAGGAAAAGCTAATGGGTCCCAACTCGATTATTCAATTCTATGCACAAAAGAATTAGCGTCCAAATTTTACGTGCGGAATGTAATTTTTTCACTTTCCGGTGTCATAGAAACGGGAAATTTGGCACGAACATTGATTATGTCATAAATAGGAAAAGCTAATGGGTCCCAACTCCATTATTCAATTCTATGCGCAAAAAATTAGCGTCCAAATTTTACGTACGGAATGTAATTTTCTCACTTTCCGGTGTCATAGAAAAAGGAAATTTGGCACGAGCATTGATTATGTCATAAATAGGAAAAGTTAATGGGTCCCAACTCGATGATTCAATTCTATGCGCAAAACAATTAGCGTCCAAATTTTACGTGCGGAATGTAATTTTCTCACTTTCCGGTGTCATAGAAACGGGAAATTTGGCACGAGCATTGATTATGTCATAAATAGGAAAAGTTAATAGGTCCCAACTCCATTATTCAATTCTAGCGCAAAAGAATTGGCGTCGAAATTTTACGTACGGAATGTAATTTTTTCACTTTCCGGTGTCATAGAAACAGGAAATTTGGCACGAGCATTGATTATGTCATAAATAGGAAAAGCTAATGGGTCCCAACTCCATTATTCAATTCTATGCGCAAAAGAATTAGCGTCCAAATTTTACATACGGAATGTAATTTTCCCACTTTCCGGTGTCATAGAAACGGGAAATTTGGCACGAGCATTGATTATGTCATAAATAGGAAAAGCGAATGGGTCCCAACTCGATTATTCAATTCTATGCGCAAAAGAATTAGCGTTAAAATTTTACGTGCGGATGTAATTTTCTCACTTTCCGGTGTCAAAAAACGGGAAATTTGGCATGAGCATTGATTATGTCATAAATAGGAAAAGCTAATGGGTCCCAACTCGATTATTCAATTCTATGCGCAAAAGAATTGGCGTCGAAATTTTACGTGCGGAATGTAATTTTTTCACTTTCCGATGTCATAGAAACAGGAAATTTGGCACGAACATTGATTATGTCATAAATAGGAAAAGCTAATGGGTCCCAACTCCATTATTCAATTCTATGCGCAAAAAATTAGCGTCCAAATTTTACGTACGGAATGTAATTTTCTCACTTTCCGGTGACATAGAAACAGGAAATTTGGCACGAGCATTGATTATGTCATAAATAGGAAAAGCTAATGGGTCCCAACTCGATTATTCAATTCTATGCACAAAAGAATTGGCGTCCAAATTTTACGTGCGGAATGTAATTTTTTCACTTTCCGGTGTCATAGAAACAGGAAATTTGGCACGAGCATTGATTATGTCATAAATAGGAAAAGTTAATGGGTCCCAACTCGATGATTCAATTCTATGCGCAAAAGAATTAGCGTCCAAATTTTACGTGCGGAATGCAATTTTCTCACTTTCCGGTGTCATAGAAACGGAAAATTTGGCACGAGTATTGATTATGTCATAAATAGGAAAAGCTAATGGGTCCCAACTCGATTACTCAATTCTAGCGCAAAAGAATTGGCGTCAAAATTTTACGTGCGGAATGTAATTTTCTCACTTTCCGGTGTCAAAAAACGGGAAATTTGGCACGAGCATTGATTATGTCATAAATAGGAAAAGCTAATGGGTCCCAACTCCATTATTCAATTCTATGCGCAAAAAATTAGCGTCCAAATTTTACGTACGGAATCTAATTTTCTCACTTTCTGGTGACATAGAAACAGGAAATTTGGCACGAGCATTGATTATGTCATAAATAGGAAAAGCTAATGGGTCCCAACTCGATTATTCAATTCTATGCACAAAAGAATTAGCGTCCAAATTTTACGTGCGGAATGTAATTTTTTCACTTTCCGGTGTCATAGAAACAGGAAATTTGGCACGAGCATTGATTATGTCATAAATAGTAAAAGCTAATGGGTCCCAACTCCATTATTCAATTCTATGCGCAAAAGAATTAGCATCCAAATTTTACGTACGGAATCTAATTTTCTCACTTTCCGGTGTCATAGAAACGGCAAATTTGGCACGAGCATTGATTATGTCATAAATAAGAAAAGCTAATGGGTCCCAACTTCATTATTCAATTCTATGCGCAAAAGAATTAGCGTTCAAATTTTACGTGCAGAATGTAATTTTCTCACTTTCCGGTGTCATAGAAACGGGAAATTTGGCACGAGCATTGATTAGGTCATAAATAAGGAAAGCTAATGGGTCCCAACTCCATTATTCAATTCTATGCGCAAAAGAATTAGCGTCCAAATTTTACGTACATAATCTAAATCTCTCACTTCCCAATGTCATAGAAACATGAAATTTAGCTCAAGCATTGATTGTGTCATAAATATGAAAAGTTAATGGGTCCCAACTCGATTATTCAATTCTAAGCGCAAAAGAATTAGTGTCAAAATTTTATGTACGTAATCTAATTCTCTCACTTCCTGATGTCATTTTATATGAAGGAAACGTCGCATGGTTACCTCCACGTGGTGTTTCCTGGGTAACGCAGAGAACTATGCAAAATGGTGAACATATGTTTTCCCTCAGTATCTCTAAAGTAACCACGACTTCATAAGATTTTCCGTATGAACACCAGATAAACACCAGTACCAAATTAACTTGGGCGAAGCCGGGTATATCAGCTAGTATCTACATATATAAAGCTGAAAGCTCTCACTGATTGACTGACTCGCCACTAATTCTCTAATTTCCGGATATCGTACAAACATGAAATTTGGCAGGAGCATTCTTTATTCTGCCTGAAATTAATCGGTTTCACATTGTGTGTGAAACTGTTACATGATACCTATCACAGAAGTTCCATAGATGGGATTACAGATAATGCTCCTAATTATACTTATGTAGTTTATTTATGTAAGTATAGAAGGTTATGATCATTAATTTTCCCCCTAGCAATCACAAATATTATTGCCTTTAGCAAATTCTAAAGCGATGCATCATGGGATTAATTTGAAATTGAAAGTAAACATTTTCACCATCAAGATGGTGCCTGATTAATATCAGACAGGAGGCTGCACTGCATGGAAGTCACTACAATACACAGAGAAGACCTCAAGAGATAAACCCCTTTATGGGGACCCTTTTCTGCCCTCAGAAAAATAACCAAATGACTGAGCCTCAATACAAGAGTATATTATTACCCATTCCTTTCTAATAATGACTTCTGTCCATCAAATTTATTTTGCAACGTATTCTTGGGGACTGCTAACCCTTTTGCATATCACATTTTCCAACCATAACCCCCGTTGACCAGGAACAAAATGTCCTTCAGACACACATATAAATGTTTTGTTTTTGTTGTTCTTCTTTTATTTTTGTCTATTTTTTTATAAACATTACTATATAGTGATAAACTTGATGGGAAGAGACTCAATGAAAATAGGGGCAGTCGAGAAATCACTATTTGTTGTTCTCTAACACGGTCAACTGAAGCCCTAACTGTAACAATGCAAAGGAAATGTGCCTCCTAAAATCCTGACTCCCAATAACCCCTTTGAAAACCCTTCATAGCCTTTCTCATCAGAAAAGACTTTGTTATATTAACATCACCCTTAAACGTTCACCTGTCACGTCTCCACAGCAGCATAGCCTTGTAATGGGGTAGCGTGCACACACAACTCTGAAACGAGGGGCAGGTGAGAAATCAGTATTTGTTGCTTTCTAAGGACCCCTGCGCATGGGCGGAAATTCTGCAGCGGGCTTTCCCGCAGAATTTCCGCCTGTGGAAACTGCCAAGGGATTGCATTAAAAAATGCAATCCTAGGCAGACTGCCACGATTTGTCTGCGTAAAAAAATCACACGCGGAAAACAAATCGCGACTCATCTCTGCGCATGCAATCGGCTGTCTGGCAACCGGCACATAGGAGAGCCGGCATTCATTCGTCGAGAGCCGCTTATGATTTTAAATCCCCAGCTGCTGATAGCTCAGAACTACAGAGTCGGGGACAGCATCAGAAGTTGCAGCTGAGCCCTGGCAGCGGAAGGGAGGTGAGTATTGATTTTTTTGGTGAATACACTTTTTTAAATGGCTTTTCAGGGAAGGGCTTATGAAGCCCTTCCCTGAAAAGCCATTGAGGGGGATGCCGGCAGCAGGATTCTCTACCACAGCTGTCATGTGTGACAGCTGTGGTTGAGAATTGAAGAATTCCTCTGCTGCATCTGCCACAGATGTGGCAGATGTAGCAGCAGGGAATTCTTTCAACTAGCGGGGGTGAAGGAAACATCTGCCGCATGCAGCAGATGTGTTTTTCATGCCCGCGGGGTCACTGCAGTGGCGGAGAGGTAATTTTTTTTTTTCTTTGCACTAAAATTTTTTTTTTTTTCAGGGAAGGGCTTATATGTAAAGCCCTTCCCTGAAAAAGAATGCAGGGGGCTGGCAGAGCATTGTTTTCAATGGGACAGCTGGCAGCAGCCGCGGCTCCATTGACAACAAGCACGCAGCTGTGTTCACGCATGTTTTTGCTCGTACCTAGGTGCGCACGTATGTACGCACCTAAGTACACACAAAATAACGCTCGTGTGAATCCACCCTAACTCTGTATATCTATTCATATGTCTATATTTTCATGGCCATTTTCTAAAAAGGCAGCATGAGCTATTTTTTGTAATATTGCCTCAGTATTGCTATTATTTTCTATTGAGCAAATATGGATCAGTTTTTGTGCATAGAAAACAGAGACAATGATAGTAAATGGAGAGGCAAATATTAATGGCATACAGTTGTAATGTTACCAGTAGCACATCCATAGTCTGAATCTGCAATATGGGCATATTACAATATGCTTTTTTGAGTCCGGCCAAAGAGCAGATTACCGCTTGAAACATGTAAGCTTGGACTGCACCATTTCATGCCACTGTTGTTGCAATTCTTCAAATAGGACTATTCAGGTTTTTTTGCAAGGTAGTGTTGATTTTTTTTCCTTCAAGATTATCATTGAACAAAAAGTAATGGACATCAAAAGAGAAGGAAGAGAGACCACTAGCAGCCCATGATGTTTTTGGTCTGAAAAATCACTCTATGGTTATTTGCAGTTTTGATATTCATCAATTTGCTCACACAAGTTATTGGAAAAGTTAGTGACCATTTAAATTCTTCAAAATATTAAATTCTCATATTAATATCAGCTTCCTCCTGTTGTTGAGCAAATTATGACATTATATTACTTAAAGATCGTGTCGTCAAAGTTTGCCGAAAAGCTTCTTTCACATCATTATTCCTCAAGCTATAGATCAGAGGATTGAGTAGAGGAGTTAAAACTATATAGATTATGGAAATATATTTGTTATATGATAAAAGGCTTTTTGTCTGTCCCATGTACACAATTATAATGGTAACATAAAACATCAATACCACAGTGAGGTGGGACGCACAAGTGGAGAAAGCCTTGGATCTTCCACCTACTGTACGGATTTTCAATATAGAAATAACAATACAAATATAAGAAACCAGGATTAGAATTAGAGGGGATAAAATTGCAAATGTACCAACCACAACTAAAGTTATCTTATAATAGGAGAGGTCACCACACGCCACTTCCAGAAGAGACACAATCTCACAAAAATAATGGTTCAATGTATTTTCTTTGCAGAAGACAAGTGGTCTTATCATAGTGGGAGCAGTGGATACAGTGAAACATCCTGTGAATCCAATGACAGTGATGTATCTGCATACCCTCCAACTCATAATGATGGTGTAGTATAAAGGGGAGCATATAGCTATATACCGATCATAGGCCATCACAGCCAGTAAGAAGCACTCACTTCCTCCAAGAAATAGACCGACATTCATTTGTGTGAGACAACCAACGAGCGAAATACTTCTTGTCTTTGAAAATATATCTGTCAGCAATTTTGGAACAAAGGTCGATGAATAGCACATATCCAGAAAAGATAAATTACAGAGGAAATAATACATAGGCGTGTGCAACTTAGTACTGACGATAACAGTGAAGATTAGGAAACTGTTCCCGTTGATGGTCAGTATATAAAAGATCAAAGTCATTACAAAAAGCAAAGTACTAAACTGCAAGTTCCGTGAAAACCCAATGAGGATAAAATGGTTAACAAGAGTTTGATTGCTAAGCTCCATGTCACAGTTTACATTATAATGCCTATGGTCTTGTAATATATAGAAGAAGCTATTTGTTAAAAAAAAAAAAACATATTAAATTTTGAAAATTCCTTCCACCTCCCATGTTTCATATTTCAAAAATGACAGCAAAAAAACCTATTTGTTATGGCTGCATCTATAAAAGTCTGAACTATTAAATTTTTCCCTCAAGGAAAATGTCATAGAAAAAAATACACCATGCCAAAACTGTACCCTGTCACACACAAAAAACGTCACACACGACTGCTAATGGAAAATACATTTCAAAGCTTATGGCTTTTGCAAGGCTGGGATGAAAAGAAAAAAAACAAGAATGAGAGCTGTAAAGGTTTTCCTACTGTGTTGTGTACAGCTCAGATGCAAACATATTTGTTTCCTGATTCCAGACTACAAACAATCCCTGTGTAGTCTGACCATTCTCTTATACCTTTCATTGCTGATAATAAGCATTCCATACAAATCAGCATTTATCCTCCTTTTCTTTTCTGACAATTTTTCCAAAATTGAATGTATAATCGTCATTTCCACAAAATGGTTAGCAGACTTCTAATCTTCAAAAATTACTTTCTTAGCCATCAAAGTATTTTGAGAACCATTTAGCCCATGCCATCCTCAGTGGGTATCTGCTGCCAGAAATCTATTGATCTCCATTTCAGCAGTTTTCAACACTAGCAAAGGTTCTGTCAAAGCTTTGTCTTTGGGTTTGGATCTTGGGATTTTAAATGGACATCCTGATGTGACCCTTGGAAGGAGCCTTAGGAGGTGGGGAAGGAGCCTTAGGGTGCCTTCACACACAGCATAGTTGTTGTGGGCATTCCACTACAGAAAACCAGCAGCAATTACTTTGGAAAACTGCAGTGACCAAATTCGCTCCTAAATGGTGCTGTTTTGGCCGTGCCTTTTCTAAGTGAATCTGCGGACGGATTTAAACCTTGTATTTCAAGGGTTGAATTCTACAGCAGATTTTTGCAGCTGAAATAGGCATGCTGTAAATTTGAAATCCATAATGTTTTTTAAAAAGGCTGCAGATTTCTTGCAGGAAAATTTCCGCACTATATGAAGGAGATTTCTAAAAGCTCCTCCACATGGCTTGTATTGTAAATGCTGCAGGATTTCCACAGTTATTCCAGCAGCAGAAATTCTGCAGCACTTATGGCCTCTAATACTGACAAGCATAATTTACTGCAATACAGAAGGGTTGCAGTATCTTGTAGAAATGAAGAATCTCATCATCAAGACTTACAGTTAGACTGTGGAAAATTGTATGAAAAATGAAAATAGAGTGTTAAAAACCCCCTTTTTTGAGCTTGCAAAAATAAAAATATGAAAGCATCTATACATACAATTGCAAAAAAAAAAAAAAAGTGAACCCTTTGGAATTTTCTGGATTTCAGCATTTAAATTAGATCTCATTTAGCAGACATCACCTCCAGTGAGCATATTTCATACCCATGTGCTGTTTGTGTGTGCAATGGACTTCACATGGACTAGACACAGATAATAGTAATAGTGACTTGGTCTAATTACACAGCCAATGATCTGTATGAGGAAAGATAATTGCAGCATGTACTATTCTGCCTCAATTTGTGATCAAGAGTAGCCCAATCAGAGACAACAGATCTGTGACATACTGTCTTATTTTTTGCAGATGTAACACAGACATGCTAATATGAATAGGCTCTAAATATGACTATTGAGTCCTATTGTATTTTCGTGGAAAGATAAAAATCAAGACAAGATTCAAGTAACATCCTGACATGCGGCCTGTGAGTGTAGTGAAATCAGTAATAGCATCACCCTACATGTTGTCTTCCTCATTTTCTCTCCTCTTTTCTGTACATCTAAGTGTCTTTTATTGATTATTCATCCTGTATGTGTCGGTGTAATTTCCCCAGCGTCCAATGTCCCCAGGTAGAAGCTGCCAGCACTTTAGATACAGCAATTATTTCTATATTAATGAGTAAAATGTTCAATTCCAGATACATATTTGCATCTTTTTGGATAAAAGTATTTTATTACTATACTACATAAATGCCTAATGTCTTCACCTTTCTACATATTTACCAATGCACTGATATTCAGCGATCAATATCTCTATCAATCATTGCTGATGTACAATTGTTGGAACAATCAGTTTGGGCCAGGATCAGTCTAATTTTACAAAAATTATTCGGTAATCGGGATGCCTGATTCTGATTCCCATTAAAGTTAATGAGATTAAAAGTCAGAAAAACTAATTTGCCCACCAGAAGGTCCCTAATGCAGCCAGAGGTCACCAAATTGTATTGGGATATAGACACACACCTGGAAAATAGTATGTTCATCCAAAAAATTGGTAAAATAGGTATAGTGCTATAGGGACCACTCTGACCACAGAGATGTCAGTGAAAAAAAAAGTCTCACATCTATTAGATGAAAAATTTGCCAAGTAGTTTGAGAAAATTGGATCTCGAGGCGGTAGAGTTCAGAACACATTCATTCTGCATTGGTACTGCAATGATGGCAAACACGATCTGAACGAAGATTGAGATATTGGGTCTTTGGAAATCAGTGGTTTTCTATAGGAGCGTTCACATGAAGGAATTTTAGAAGCACAAAATGTTCGTACCTGCCAAATATAGGACATGCATGGCTTCAGTGCCCGCATCTAAGGTCTGTGCTGCAAGTAAAGATAGGACCTGACTTATCTTCAGTGCAAGCTGTGCAGGAGTTTCCATTGACACCTTCGGGAGCAGGAGTTTATAGAAACTCCTGCGCATGAAAAGAAGATTCCCCTCTGCTTTCAGCATGACATTTAAAACGTGTTGCCCAGAAGCACATTTTAAATGTCCCACTGTAAACTCCTGTTAGACCCCGCGGGGATGAGGGGACACCCCGAGAGTTTTGTTCATCTACCCTGAGGTTACCTTGATCCCCACAGGGACATTTAAAATGTGCTTCTAGGCAGCCATTCTCCAGTAGTGGGGGGCAGTAGAGGACTCTCTCCACCTCTCCCTCCAGCATAGGAATCCCAAGGGATTTCCCCATGGCAGGGAGAGAGAGGGTGGTGAGATTACAGAGCTCCCCTGAGGGTTTCCCTGAGAACAGAGACAGAGCTAAAGGGATGCACCTTCTAGCCCCAACTCTCTCAATTTGCAATGGGGAAATCCCAGGGAGGAGACCTCTGATCTCACCCTCTCTCTCTAGCCCTGCACCTCCCTTTCCGCTATGGTTATATCCCTCGAGGATCCCCTGTATCCCTGCCCACCTTTTCTCTGCACTATTGGGATTTCCCTCGGGAGTGCCCATAGGAAGGAGAGACAGAGTGGGGCTATGGGTTAATTTCCCATAGCAGGTAGACAGAGCAGAGCTATGGATTAATCCACTAAAGCCATGCTCTCTCTATCCCTGCTATGGGGAAATCGCAAAGCTCTGGGGCGGGGGGGCGCGGGGGGGGGGGTTCTCTAATCTTCTGGAGCAGCTTTTTAAAATGCAGCTGCTCCGGTAAATGGGCGATTTTTATGTGCATGAAGCTCGGGTCTTCTAAGCATTAAACATTGCCTATTCATGTGATTTTTTTTTGTGCAGTGTAGGTGCACTCACTCACGTGAATGGGCCCTAAAAAAAGGAGGAAACCGGTGTGGGGGGTTTATTACCTTCACCATGACTAGAAATGAAACATTCCTGACCCACTTGCATTAAGTACAAATGTTTTTATGGATGATAGTGTGAGACCTTTTGTGAAAGTATTTTTAATTTCATGTGATTTCATTGAAAAAAGATAAGCAAATTATTACATGCTGATCAGCCAGAAAATTCTAATGTAATGTAAATAATGTCATTTCACAATAAAAACAAAACAAATAAACAATTCACTTCCACACAGGGTTCCATTTATAAGAAATCAAACAGGTATTTCTGTTGCTCTTTTTTAGTTCTTCTTTCTCTCCTTTTGTGGAGAATGTGAAACCAAGATTAGAACTATTAAAACACGGGGAGCTCAAAACTCGCCAACCATGTACACTCAAGCACTCCAGTCAGTATTGAAGGATTGGCCCCTCCCACCTTGGGTGGTGCTTCTGCAATATGTTGATGATCTTTTGCTGGAAGCCAGTCAACAGGTCAACATCTCACTGTGGATTTTCCTTGCAAAAACTGGCTGCAAAGCCTCAAAGGAAAAACTTCAGTTTTGCAAAACAAAGGTTGTATTCTTCGGCCACTGCCTGGCTCAAGGAACCAGACATATAACAGAGGAACAGAAGGCTGCTATCCAGACAATTCCTGTGTCTTCCTCTGTTGCCAAACTCCGCACCATTTTAGGTCTTGTCTCTTACTGCCGCTCATGGATCCACTCTCCTTTATCTCTCATACAATCATTATATGAGTGTCTTTCAGTCACTCCCTTCTCTCTAACCTCTGAAGCAACTGACAACTTCAACACTTTAAAAATCTCTATCCTTAGTTCCCCAGCCTTAGGAATCCCTAACTATACCTTACCTTTCACCCTCTTCTGCACTGAACTCTCTGGCCATGCAACGGCAGTATTGACACAAAAACACGGAGTGCATTCACGACAACTTGGATACTATTCCATCTGGTTGGATCCAGTGGCTCAAGGGGCCCACTCATGTGTCCGTGCAGTGCCAGCAGTAGAAGCAATGATTGAAAAATCCTCTGAGTTTGTCCTGGACTACCCCCCAGTTGTCCTCACCCCTCATGACATTCAGAGCATACTGACACAGGTCCAACCTCAACATTTGTCTTTGGCACATCAAATCAGATTGCAATGTGCCCTTCTTATGCCCCCTAACATCTCTTTTCAATGGTGCACTACTTTGAACCTGGCTACTCTACTACCAATCGAGTACCCTGGTTCAAATGGGGAGGGGGGACATAGGTACTGCAGATCAGTTATTTTTAAATTCTTTGCAACAAGATTCTGATTTATTTGAAGTAGAACCTCACCATGATTGCCTAGAATTGATGCAAGAAGAAACTGCAGGTTTTGAAACAGTTACTGAAGCCCCACGTTGGGCGCCAAGTTTATTAGGGATATTCCAGGGATCCCAATGATATGTTGTTGAGTTCCAAATTAGTACAAGTTCCTTTAGGCCTGGAGAGGTCAATGAAAAACAGGCATGTTGCTGTATTCCAAAAGAGTTCTAAAATTTATTTTACAAACATAGACCTTTATGGAGAGAAAGGGAGTGGCTTTATGCCAAGGCTATATACAGTTGTTTTGAGAAATAGTGAAGTAACAAATGATAACAGGCTTCGCTGCATAACATGTACATAGTCTCAAGAGATAGCAAGCGCAGTCATGTGAAACTTATGACTCAACAGGCATTTCATGAAAACTGATAAAGAGTACATTTCCACACCAAATTAAGACATAACAACTAAGATATGCTTCATGAGAATTGCTGTGCTGGCGATGCTGGTTGCAAGCCCAGAAAATCCATATCTCGGCTTGCAAAATGAATTAGGCTAAAGTTCATGAGATGGCTGACAGGAAATGAGAAAGTTAATGTTCATAAGATGGCTGACAGGAGACAAGAATGGAGGACAGGACCTGGATCTAAACAGGAATGCAACTGGGGTACACTAAATACTGTTGCTTTTTATGTAGGCATTTAAAAGTCTATATGTTGAAATAAGGATGCCGCGTTCCTTAGAACATCCACGTCCCGGACAGTAGTTATTTTTCCTCACCTTGTTTATTGTACAACGCGTTTCGTCTATCAAGACTTCCTCAAGTACATGCTATCCCATTAAAAAACACATCTATATATACATACAATAACATAACTGGTTATTACCTTTACCGGTGTGCTGGACTCGTGATTCCCGACCTCCTCCGGCGTCCAGCGGTGTCTCGCCCTGCACTGTGCGTACCTGATGACGCAGAAGCACGTGACTCCGACGTCGCTGTATTGGGCGCCACCCCTAGTGTGGGGAGGAGTGGAGACGGGCCCGTGCCGCAGCATCTGTTGACAGGGGGTTCCCATGGTTACACATGTGCACAACGGTGTTCCTAGCCTACACCGTATGCTATTTTTCCATGCTATTGCTGTGCATATTTCTACTCCCCTGCTTCATTCTACACAAAATCTCTACAAATAAACGAAATATAGTTATATAAATATAAATCCAGTATCCATATAATTTACATAAAAATCTAACTTTTTAAAAAATTTAAAATTATTCAAATATATAAATAAATAAATAAGTATTGTCATATCATGAATAAATATACTTAATACTCCCTATAAATCATGTTCATACAAAAAATATTAACCAGTTTAGTTATTAACCAGTACAACCCCTATACTATAACTAAAGGAAAAGTATATATATATATGATTGTGTAAACATAAACATATAAATACGTTTCATAATTTTACATATTTTTCAGAATTTTTCTAAAATGAGATTATTGATCTAAGTATGAGGGGTAGATCAGAAAGGCATTCATTGGAAAATAGTGATACAACATTGGTCCCTTTTTTAGGGGGGAGAGAATCACTAACATCCAAGGAACCAGGGTTAACATCGTCCCCTGTAGGTCAGGTATCGACAAATACAAAAACAATAGCACAAAACAATACCTTAGTGATACAACCCAACAGAAAATCCATGATGTTGGGGGCAAGATCAAAAATACACCAGTTCTACCAACCGATAAAAAAACATTAACAAAGAAAAAAAGCATAAGAGAAGACGGAGGGGTAAGAGGGGGGGGGGGGGGGTCGGATTTCCCAAAGGAATAGGAGGACAGAATCAACTAGCGAGGAGGTAGTAAGCTTTGAGGAAGCAAAGAAAAAAGGAATATTTAATATTTCAGAATACAATTTGAATAGAAGTGAGATGGAAGTCTTGATAAAAGGGCTATCATTCAGCCCAACTAGGGTTTCTAACCTATTTGACTTATTTGTGGACATAAATTCCTTTCTACGTAAATTGACATTAAACAGATATTTTATAATACAAGACAAGAAAAATATAGGAATCAAAACAATAGACGAACTGGAGGAAAGGGAATTCAACATGGAGGATCCCATAATCACTGACTTAAGACCTAAAAGTAGATTCGACCCCATAGAGGCGAGAGGAGAATATCTAGAACTGTTCTATAATAAAACAATGAAAGACTTCTCCTCCATGTGTAAAGAAAACAAACATACCAACCATAACCTAACGAAACAACAGAGAAACACCCTTAAAAAATTGATGGAAGAGGATAGCATTGTAATAAGAAATGCGGACAAAGGGGGGGGGGGGCATTACGATCATGGGATATGATTAGAGATGAGCGAACGTACTCGTCCGAGCTTGATGCTCGGGCGAATATTAGCGTGTTCGGGATGCTCGTTACTCGTAACGAGTACCACGCGATGTTCCGGTTACTTTCAGTTTCCTCTCTGAGACGTTAGCGCGCTTTTCTGGCCAATTGAAAGACAGGGAAGGCATTACAACTTCCCCCTGTGACGTTCAAGCCCTATACCACCCCCCTGCTGTGAGTGGCTGGGGCGATCAGATGTCACCCGAGTATAAAAGTCGGCCCTTCCCGCGGCTCGCCTCAGATGCCTTGTGACTGAGTTAGCTGAGGGAAAGTGCTGCTGCTGGTGCTGCTGTAGGGAGAGTGTTAGGAGTGAGTGTAGGCTTCAAGAACCCCAACGGTCCTTCTCAGGGCCACATCTATCCGTGTGCAGTACTGTGGAGGGTGCTGTTAGCAGTGTTGCACAATTTTTTTTTTCAAAATCGGCTGTCTGCAGAGCATTGCGCCCTGCAGTAATAGTCCAGGGACAGAAGTGGTGGTTAGGCAGGGAGAGTGTTAGGAGTGAGTGTAGGCTTCAAGAACCCCAACGGTCCTTCTTAGGGCCACATTTAACCGTGTGCAGCACTGTGCAGGCTGCTGTTAGCAGTGTTGCATTTTTTTTTTTCAAAATCGGCTGTGCAGAGCATTGCGACCTGCAGTAATACTACAGGGACAGAATTGTGTAGGCAGGGCCGGAAGACATATATAATTGATTGAATATAGTCAGTGGGCCTTTTCTTTTTAAAAAAAGGGAAAAATTCTATGTGCCCTGCCTCTGTCAGTCCTCAGCGTTCTGTGTACGTGTGTGGTGGGTGGAGATAGTAAACAAATCATACGCAGCCAGCTACGTTTAACAGCAGGCTTGCGCCAATTTATTTCCTGCCTTCCTGGGAAAAATCACCGCTCTGCTGCACTTCATATAACTGCATTTCTGTGAAACAGATTTCTTATCTGATTGAATATAGTCAGTGGGCCTTTTCTTTTTTAAAAAAGGGGAAAATTCTATGTGCCCTGCCTCTGTCAGTCCTCAGCGTTCTGTGTACGTGTGTGGTGGGTGGAGATAGTAAAAAATTCATACGCAGCCAGCTACGTTTAACAGCAGGCTTGCGCCACTTTCTTTCCTGCCTGTGAAATTCCTTGCTCAGCTGTAGTTAATAACTCTGCAACACTAAAGTTCTGTGACACATTTACAGGGGCACAACACAGTTATTAAACTTATTATTCATTGAATAGACGCAGTGGGCCTTTCCTTTTAAAAAAAAGGGGAAAAAGTATATTTGGCCTGCAGGCTTGCGCCAATTTATTTCCTGCCTGGGAAATCAAATCACTGGTAATACAGCATGCTGAGGGGTAGGGGTAGGCCTAGAGGACGTGGACGCGGCCGAGGACGCGGAGGGCCAAGTGAGGGTGTGGACACAGGCCGAACTCCTGATCCAGGTGTATCGCAGCCAACTGCTGCGCAATTAGGAGAGAGGCACGCTTCTGGCGTCCCCACATTCATCGCCCAATTAATGGGTCAACGCGGGAGACCTTTATTAGAAAATGAGCAGTGTGAGCAGGTCCTGTCGTGGATGGCAGAAAGTGCTTCGAGCAACCTATCGTCCACCCACAGTTCTGCGCCGTCCACTGCTGCAAATCCGAATCCTCTGTCTGCTGCTCCTCCTTCCTCCCAGCCTCCTCACTCCACTACAATGACACATGCTCAGGAGCGGGAAGACTCCCAGGAACTGTTCTCGGGCCCCTGCTCAGATTGGGCAGCAGTGGTTCCTCTCCCACCAGAGGAGTTTATCGTCACTGATGCCCAACCATTGGAAAGTTCCCGGGGTCCGGGGGATGAGGCTGGGGACTTCCGGCAACTGTCTCAAGACCTTTCAGTGGGTGAGGAGGACGATGACGATGAGACACAGTTGTCTATCGGTGAGGTAGTAGTAAGGGCAGTAAGTCCGAGGGAGGAGCGCACAGAGGATTCTGAGGAAGAGCAGCAGGACGATGAGGTGACTGACCCCACCTGGTTTGCAACGCCTACTCAGGACAGGTCTTCAGAGGGGGAGGCAAGGGCAGCAGCAGGGCAGGTTGCAAGAGGCAGTGCGGTGGCCAGGGGTAGAGGCAGGGCCAGACCGAATAATCCACCAACTGTTTCCCAAAGCGCACGCTCGCGCCATGCCACCCTGCAGAGGCCAAGGTGCTCTAAGGTCTGGCAGTTTTTCACAGAGACGCCTGACGACCGACGAACAGTGGTGTGCAACCTTTGTCGCGCCAAGATCAGCCGGGGAGCCACCACCAACAGCCTCACCACCACCAGCATGCGCAGACATATGATGGCCAAGCACCCCACAAGGTGGGACGAAGGCCGTTCACCGCCTCCGGTTTGCACCGCTGCCTCTCCCCCTGTTCCCCAACCTGCCACTGAGATCCAACCCCCCTCTGAGGACACAGGCACTACCGTCTCCTGGCCTGCACCCACACCCTCACCTCCGCTGTCCTCGGCCCAATCCAGCAATGTCTCGCACCGCACCGTCCAGCCGTCGCTAGCGCAAGTGTTTGAGCGCAAGCGCAAGTACGCCGCCACGCACCCGCACGCTCAAGCGTTAACCGTCCACATAGCCAAATTTATCAGCCTTGAGATGCTGCCGTTTAGGGTTGTGGAAACGGAGTCCTTCAAAAGTATGATGGCGGCGGCGGCCCCGCGCTACTCAGTTCCAGTCGCCACTACTTTTCCCGATGTACCGTCCCAGCCCTGCATGACCACGTCTCCCGCAACATTGTACGCGCCCTCACCAACGCGGTTACTGCCAAGGTCCACTTAACAATGGACACGTGGACAAGCACAGGCGGGCAGGGCCACTATATCTCCCTGACGGCACGCTGGGTGAATTTAGTGAAGGCTGGGACAGAGTCAGAGCCTGGGACCGCTCACGTCCTACCCACCCCCAGAATTGCGGGCCCCAGCTCGGTGGTGGTATCTGCGGCGGTGTATGCTTCCTCCACTAAAGCACCCTCCTCCTCCTCCTCCTCCAACGCAACCTCTGTCTCGCAATCAAGATGTGTCAGCAGCAGCGCGTCGCCAGCAGTCGGTGTCGCGCGTCGTGGCAGCACAGCGGTGGGCAAGCGTCAGCAGGCCGTGCTGAAACTACTCAGCTTAGGAGATAAGAGGCACACGGCCCACGAACTGCTGCAGGGTCTGACAGAGCAGACCGACCGCTGGCTTGCGCCGCTGAGCCTCCAACCGGGCATGGTCGTGTGTGACAACGGCCGTAACCTGGTGGCGGCTCTGCAGCTCGGCAGCCTCACGCACGTGCCATGCCTGGCCCACGTCTTTAATTTGGTGGTTCAGCGCTTTCTGAAAAGCTATCCACGCTTGTCAGACCTGCTCGTAAAGGTACGCCGACTCTGCGCACATTTCCGCAAGTCCAAGACGGACACTGCCACCCTGCGGACACTGCAACGTCGGTTTAATCTGCCAGTGCACCGACTGCTGTGCGACGTGCCCACACGGTGAAACTCTACGCTCCACATGTTGGCCAGGCTCTATGAGCAGCGTAGAGCTATAGTGGAATACCAACTCCAACATGGGCGGCGCAGCGGGAGTCAGCCTCCTCAATTCTTTTCAGAAGAGTGGGCCTGGTTGGCAGACATCTGCCAGGTCCTTCGAAACTTTGAGTAGTCTACCCAGGTGGTGAGCGGCGATGCTGCAATCATTAGCGTCACCATTCCTCTGCTATGCATCTTGAGAAGTTCCCTGCAAACCATAAAGGCAGCCGCTTTGCGCTAGGAAACAGAGCCGGGGAAGACAGTATGTCGCTGGATAGTCAGAGCACCCTCCTGTCTATATCTCAGCGCGTTCAGGAGGAGGAGGAGGAGCATGAGGAGGATGAGGAGGAGGGGGAAGAGACAGCTTGGCCCACTGCTGACGGTACCCATGCTGCTTGCCTGTCATCATTTCAGCGGGTATGGCCTGAGGAGGAGGAGGAGGAGGAGGAGGAGGAGGAGGAGGAGGAGGATCCTGGAAGTGAACTTCCTAGTGCGGACAGCCATGTGTTGCGTACAGGTACCCTGGCACACATGGCTGACTTTATGTTAGGATGCCTTTCTCGTAACCCTCGCGTTACACGCATTCTGGCCACTACGGATTACTGGGTGTACACACTGCTCGACCCACGCTATAAGGAGAACCTTCCCACTCTCATTCCCGAAGAGGAAAGGGGTTCGAGAGTGTTGCTATACCACAGGACCCTTGCGGACAAGCTGATGGTAAAATTCCCACCCGACAGCGCTAGTGGCAGAAGGCGCAGTTCCGAGGGCCAGGTAGCAGGGGAGGTGCGGAGATCGAGCAGCATGTACAGCACAGGCAGTGCAACAGTCTTTAAGGGCCTGGACAGCTTTATGGCTCCCCAGCAAGACTGTGTCACCGCTCCCCAGTCAAGGCTGAGTCGGCGGGAGCACTGTAAAAGGATGGCGAGGGAGTACGTAGCCGATCGCACGACCGCCCTCCGTGACGCCTCTGCCACCTACAACTACTGGGTGTCGAAGCTGGACACGTGGCCTGAACTAGCGCTGTATGCCCTGGAGGTGCTTGCTTGTCCTGCGGCTAGCGTCTTGTCGGAGAGGGTGTTTAGTGCGGCTGGGGGAATCATCACAGATAAGCGTACCCGCCTGTCAACCGACAGTGCCGACAGGCTAACACTCATCAAGATGAACAAAGCCTGGATTTCCCCAGACTTCTCTTCTCCACCAGCGGACAGCAGCGATACCTAAGCAATACGTAGGCTGCACCCGCGGATGGAAGCATCGTTCTCTCTCACCATCCAAAACGGGGACATTTCTGCTTCATCAATCAGTGAATAATATTCCTCCTCCTCCTCCTCCTGCTCCTCCTCCTGAAACCTCACGTTATGACGCCGAACGGGCAATTTTTCTTAGGGCCACAAGGCTCACTCATATAATTTTTCTTAAAAATTTTTATACGTTTCAATGCTCTTAAAAGCGTTGAAACTTTAACTTGAACCAATTTTTCGTTAAACTGGGCTGCCTCCAGGCCTAGTTACCACTTAAGCCACATTAACCAAAGCGATTAATGGGTTTCACCTGCCATCTTGGCTGGGCATGGCCAATTTTTACTGAGGTACATTAGTACTGTTGGTACACCAATTTTTGTGGGCACTCACCTACAGTGTAATCATAGCAATTTCTATGTTCTTCGCCTGCACTCATGGTACAGAAAGGTGTGTGGGGTTGGCCTACACTTTAGCTACATAAATGTAACTTGGGCCTTGTCTATACTGCAGCTACTGAAATGGAACGAAGACTGCGCTCCCACTATACTGCTGCTTCGGAATTGTTACAGGGGCCTGTCTTGAGTGCTACTATTACTGAAATGGAACTAATACTGTGCTCCCCCTATAATGCTGCTAGTGATATGTTAGTGGGGCCTGTCCTAATGCTACGGCTGAAATGTTACTAATTATGGGCTCTGCCTATACCGCTGCTAATGGTATGTCTCTGGGGTGTGGAAACAGAGGCTTCCCAAAGACATGATGGCGGCGAGGCCATTTCCCACCAACGCTGTTACTGTTAAGGTGCATATAACCACGGACACGTGGAGAGGACATGTAGTGCCTCAAAAACATCCCCCGCCACAGCCCACTTAATCCTGGCCACATTCCGAAAACCAACAAAATAAAACCGCGCTACTAGGTCCGCAGTCACCACCACATTACCACCAACTCGGTTACAGTTAAGGTACATATTACCAGTCAGACTGGGGCAGTGTTGGCCGAAGCCCACCTGCATTAAGCACGACATTACTACCTCAGCTGTGTTGGGCAATGCAATGGGATATTTTTATGTACCGCCGGTGTGTTCCAGGGAGCCACCCATGCTGTAGGTGCACACGGAGTTTAACCTACATGTGTCCACTTGTAAAGAACCCCAGTCTGACTGGGGCATGCAGTGTGGGCCGAAGCCCACCTGCATTAAGCACGACATTACTACCTCAGCTGTGTTGGGCAATGCAATGGGATATTTTTATGTACCGCTGGTGGCTTCCTGGTACCCACCAATGCTGTGGGTCCACAGAGAATTATAAATGCATCTGTTTCCACTTCTAAACAACCCCAGTCAGACTGGGGCATGCAGTCTGGGCCGAAGCCCACCTGCATTAAGCACAACATTACTACCTCAGCTGTGTTGGGCAATGCAATGGGATATTTTTATGTACCGCCGGTGGGTTCCAGGGAGCCACCCATGCTGTAGGTGCACACGGAGTTTAACCTACATGTGTCCACTTGTAAAGAACCCCAGTCTGACTGGGGCATGCAGTGTGGGCCGAAGCCCACCTGCATTAAGCACGACATTACTACCTCAGCTGTGTTGGGCAATGCAATGGGATATTTTTATGTACCGCCGGTGGCTTCCTGGCACCCACCCATGCTGTGGGTCCACAGGGACTTCACAATAGGGAGTTGTACCTGCCTGTGTCTATGAATTAAAAATCCAGGTCTGACTGGGGATGCAGACACCTTGACAGAATGAATAGTATGTGGCACATAGGTTCCCCATTGCTATGCCCACGTGTGCAGCTCCTGATGGCGGTGGTACAGGATTATATTTCTCATTGCTTCTGTACAGCATTGTGGGCTATCGCCCCACCCCTTTTAAAGAGGGTCGCTGCCTAGCCGTGCCAACCCTCTGCAGTGTGTGCCTGCGGTTCCTCTGGCAGACGCACTTATAAATAGACATGAGGGTGGCGTGACATGAGGGCAGCTGAAGGCTGCGCGGGGACAGTTTGGTGTGCGCTGTGGACACTGCGTCGTGCAGGGGGAGGGGGGGGGGGTTGGGCAGCATGTAACCCAGGAGACGTGGCAGCAGAGTGTCATGCAGGCAGTGATTGTGCTTTGTTGGAGGTAGTGTGGTGCTTAGCTAAGGTATCCATTGCTAATGAGGGCTTTTCAGAAGTAAAAGTTGTTGGGGGGGGGGCACTCTTGCCGGTATTGTGGCTTAATAGTGGGACCTGTGAACTTGAGATGCAGCCCAACATGTAGCCCCTCGCCTGCCCTATCCGTTGCTGTGTCGTTCCCATCACTTTCTTGAATTGCCCAGATTTTCACACATGAAAACCTTAGCGAGCATCGGCGAAATACAAAAATGCTCGAGTCGCCCATTGACTTCAATGGGGTTCGTTACTCGAAACGAACCCTCGAGCATCGCGATAATTTTGTCCCGAGTAACGAGCACCCGAGCATTTTGGTGCTCGCTCATCTCTAGATATGATCAATATCATATTGAATCATTAAGAATTCTAGGGGATCAAAAATATTACGAGAGACTAAGAGAAGATCCCACTAAAATTATTACAAAAGAATTCCATTCATTGATAGAAAGAGCATATAAAAAAAATCTTTGTAAAAAGATCCTGTTTGACCCAGTTTTGGAGGGAAAAGAAAAGGAAGCCTGGCAAGCCTTAAAGGTAGTTATTCATGGATTCTTAGGCAACAAAAGAGATGATAACTAGACTCAGTTGGTGACAGTATTTCTGGAAAAATACTATCAATTTGAATGCAACATGTCCCATGAAATCCATTTTCTCCACTCCCACCTAGCTCCTAGATGTGGAGCTCTCAGTGATGAACACAGAGAAAGATTCCACCAGGAATAATGGAACAAAGATATCGGGCCCTTGGAGTGAAGGACTGCTTTCAGATTGCTGCTGATCTGTGAGTAGGGATGCTCCGTATTTCACTTACAAGAGGCAAGCGAAAGGAAAACGATGTGATGAAATCGCTACATAATTCTCTTCACACCAAACCACCCGCCAGGAATTCTTCCACCAATTTAGAACTCTTAGAATGTAGCTGTCATTGAAAAAAATTTCAGGGGGGCGTGGCTCAGCATGGGAGAGTTAGGACGCACGGCTCGGAGTTCCGCCGCCACTACCTTACAGAATACTAGTTCCCCAGCAAATCTTTTACCTGCCCGGCGTTGAAAAGAGGAGGAAAGGGGAGAGGAGACCTCTTGGCAGCAAGCAGGACCCCTCTGAGTAGGTTCCTGCACGGAATGAGCACTGCAGACTCTGGCAAGCACCTCTTCAACTTGGCGCCAGGACAACACGTGGAGGCAGCGCCGGGACGGGGAAGCAAGATCCCCGCTCACACGTTGAGGCCAAGTGCTGTCCCCCATGGTCAGTGAGGGGAGCCAAGCACCAGGTGCAGGGACGCTGCAGGGATCTCCTACCTCCACAGTGCCTTGTGCAGCCGGTCCTGACCCCTGCGTAACTCCTGCTTGTGGCGGCAGCATCACAGGGAAACCAGCAATTTAACACCTCCTTTAACTTTACAGCCCAGAAAACAAGCTGTTTTCCTACCCCAGTGATGGATTACCTCAGGGGTTAATCTCTAATCTTTCATTTTGCGGCTGTGTGAATTTCCAAAATTATATCGAGATGATCTGCGATTATTAGTTTAACCCCTTGAGTGGCACGCCCGGAAAATTTCCGGGGACGAGCTCCACTGCTCATAGTGACATAGCCCGGAAGATTTCCGGGCTATGTATCACTATGGGAGCTGCAGAGCACAATGCCACAAGCTGTGTGACATTGTGCTCTGCCTGCACAGACCCACAGAGAGCAGTGCAAGGGCTTTGAAAAACCAGCAGAAGATATTGCCGACATGTCGGCAATGTCCTGCTTTGTTTACAAGTTGCCATAGAGACCATCGGCTTGTCAGAAGCAAGCCGACTGTCTCTGTGGCAGGGAGAGCTGGTTGTTAGCTGTCAGAGGACAGCTAGGTACCTGCTCTTACAGCAGAGATCAGAGAAAACCTCCGATCTCTGCTGTGTTAACCCTTTACATGCTGCAGTCTATGTGACTGCAGCATGTAAAGGGTTGTCACTGCAGCATGTAAAGGGCTGTCACCATCGGACCCCCGGAATGTGATCAGGGGTCCTGATGGGTCCCTGTGGAAGTCCCCTAAAGGGACACAAAAAAAAAAAATTTTTTTAAATTAAAAAAAAAAAGTTAAAAAATTAGTAAAAAAATAAAAAAAACACTTGTGTCCCTTTACTTTGTAAAAAAATCAAAAATACAATCACACAAGTGGTATCCATGTGCGTCGTAATGACCCAGAGAAGGAAGTTAATACATTATTTAACCCCTTTATGACATGGCCCCTTTTTTTTCTTTTTTCCCCATTTCTTTTTTTCCTCCCCCGTTTAAAAAATCACAACTTGTCCCGCAAAAAACAAGCCCTCATATGGCCATGTCAATGGAAAAATGAAAAAGTTATGGCTCTTGAGACGCAACTGCAAAACTAGTTGAAATTTAATGATTAGACCATTTTAAAAAACCTGCCCTGGTGGGCACGACAGGGTGGTAGGAAACCTGCCACTCAAGGGGTTAATGCAGGGAGTCATTTATTCATTCCTTTCACTCATTCTCCGCATTTGGTTTCAGAGCCTGATTGCCACCTTCTCTACTTGTTGCCCAGGTAGGGCTTAGGGGCCCGGTCTACCCTTTGGTTTTGGGTGATCAGGCACCCTGATTACTTTAAAGTCGCTAACTTTGTAGTTGGCATTAGTTTTGCGTGTCAATTGTCTTTCCTAGTGTGCATGTTCCTGTCTGTGTAAGACCTTAGTCACACGGGCGTTTTTTCACGCGATTTGCGGATCGCATGACGGATGCGCATCCGCAAATTGCGTGACCGGTGCGCGCAAGTCGCCCGCAAATCGCCCGAAAATCTGCTCCTAGCCGCGTTTCATTAGAAACGGGCCGGAGCTGTCCAGCGCATTGCATTCAATGGAGACGGCAATAGAGACGGCTCCATTTAAAGCAATGCGCTGCGGGCGAGCCCGGGATGAATTGTCGGGAAGGGCTTAAATATATAAGCCCTTCCCTGCAATTCATCCTAAAATGTGTAAAAATAAAAAATATATATACTCACCTACTCCCGGCAGCCGGAGCTCCCCGCGGCCGTCCTGCAGTGGGTGTGAAGGGGGTGTGAGTCAGACCTGCCCCCTGATTGGCTCAGCGCTGAGCCAATCAGAGGCATGTCTCACTCACAGCCATTCATGAATTCATGAATGGATGTGAGTCAGACCTGCCCCTGATTGGCTCAGCGCTGAGAGGCAGCAGTCACTCACCCTTTCATGAATTCATGAATGGGTGTGTGAGTGAAACCTGCCTCTGATAGGTCAGGGCTGTGACCAATCAGAGGCAGATCATTCAGCAGGCGGGGATTTTAAAGCCCCGCCGGCTAAATAGTGCCGAGAAGCAGTTCAGGAGAACTAACAGCGGCCGCGGCTGGACTCCGGCTGCAGCGGAAAGGTGAGTATACAATTTTTTTAAATTTTAACACATTTTAGGATGAATTGCAGGGAATGGCTTATATATTTAAGCCCTTCCCGACAATTCATCCCGCGCACGCCGGCAGCCCATTGCTTTCAATGGAGCTGCTGTATTGCCGGCTCCATTGAATTCAATGCGCAAACATCGTTCTTCTCTGCCACAGCTGTTACAGCTGTGGCAGAGAAGAATGATTTGCATTCTATATGTTCTCAATGGGGTCGGCGCTGCTGCCGCCGGCCCCATTGAGCACATATAGAGAAGAGAACAGGAATCGCAGATCGCAGATAGGTGCGATCTGCGATTTCTGTTCTATAATTCATCGGACGAGCGCATAAAAAGCGCTCATGTGTCCGATACCATTGCAAAGCAATGGTTTTATAAAATCGCCAGACGCATGCGCATGCGCAAATCGCAGCTAAAAACGCCCGTCTGACTAAGGCCTAAATAAGAGGGGGCTTCTCTTTTTTTTCCTTTCACTTCTTTTACTTTCTTGGGTACTTTAATTACTGTCTCTACCTTTACATAGTTATATACGCTATTGATCATGTCACGGAACACCGCTAATCTTCCAATCCTTTCCATTAACCCGCAAGGCTTAAATGTTCCAGAGAAAAGGCCTCCATCCTCCGTTTTCTTTGAAAGAGAAGAGCACAGGTGGCTGCTCGCAGCTATGGTTTGGCTGCCTTTTCTTTTGAAGTGGCCCCTAAATGTTTTTTTTTTTTTTTTTTAATCGGTAGAGGACATTGTTTTTATAAGAATAGGCCTCCATGTGATGCTGGGACAATTTGGATTCCACTACTTCAGGCCTAAGGCAATTGAGATTTCCGTGAACTTAAAACTTTGGGAGTTGACTCTGTGGTTGAGTATCATAGCTACGACCTGTATTTTTTTTAGTTGAGAAAAAAAAAATAAAAAATTCATGCCTTACCACAGGTTGGGGCCATAACAGTAGCTCTGTTGAATCTGACTGTATTATTTTTGCGTGGATTCAAAGAGAAGAAAGAAGGGGGGGGGGCAGTAACCACTGACCAGCCTGAAAATACTCTGTATCCTACAGAACAAAATTGCATCTGAGCATGTTAACCCCTTAATGACACGGCCTATTTTGGCGTTGAGGACCAAGCGATTTTTTTGTATTTTTCCATCTCCATTTTTCAAAAGCCATAACTTTTTTATTTTTCCGTGGACGCGGCCGTATAAGGGCTTGTTTTTTGCGTGGTGATCTGTAGTTTTTATCGGTGCCACTTTTGGGTATATAGACAATATCGTAAAATTTTTTTTTAATGATAACAGGGAGAGAAAACGCATCAATTCTGCCATAGATTTTTTTTTTTTTTTTACAGCGTTAATCATGCAGCATAAATGACACACTAAATTTTTTCTGCGGGTCGGTATGGTAACAACGATACCAAAATTGTTATATTTTTTTTAGGTTTTTACACTTTTTTGCAATAAAACCCCCTTTTTTTGGAAATCTTTTTTTTTTCTCTATAGCTGCATTTAAAGTCATGTAACTTTTTTATTTTTCTATGTACGGAGCTCTTTAAGGGCTTATTTTTTGCGAGACGAGCTGTAGTTTTTATTGGTACCATTTTGGGAAATGTATGGCTTTTTTGATCACTTTTATTGCATTTTTTGTGAGGCAAAATGCTAAAAATTAGCATTTTGCCTCTGTTTTTTAGCGTTTTTTTTACGTTTTTTGTTGTACAAAATAAAAAGCATGTTCCACTTTTTGTGCACGTCGTTACGGACGCGTCAATATCCAATATGTGGGGTTTTAGTTTTTTTTCCCTTTTTTATGCTAATATTAGAAAAAGCATAAAAAAGGGGTTTTTTACATTTTTTTTTTCATTTTTCTTTTTTTTACACTTTTCTTTTCTTTTTTTTATACTATTTGAGTCCCTCTGAGGGACTTACATCACTGTGCCTATGATCGCTGTCATAAGGCATGGCAAAGCTACTGCTCTGCCATGCCTTATCGCTTGTACAGCGATTATAGGCACAGGCAATACAGGACGCCAGTGTCTGGCGTCCTGTTGCCATGGTGACAGGCCGGGCTCTCGCGATAACATCGCGAGTTCCGGCCGGAGACACACAGGGATCGCGATCCCTCTGTGAACTCTTTCCCTGCCGCGATCTACTTAGATCGCAGCAGGGAAGGGGTTAACAGCGGCGGGCGCATCTCCGATGTCCCCCCGCTGTTGGAGCGGGACGCCGGCTGTGACTGACAGCCGGCTCCCGCTGCGGGATAGCGCGGGATCTTATGTGATCCCGTGCTATCTCCAGGACGTACCAGGTACGTCATGTTGCGGGAAGTACCAGGCTGCCATGACGTACCAGGTACGTCCAGGAGCGGGAAGGGGTTAAAAATAAACCAATTACTAATGCGAGCTTTGAGGTTTTTTTGTAGATTGTTTCAGAATATCATGGAAATGAACAAGCAGAAGAAGTTATGCATTTATGGCCAATACTAGTAAGCAGGAGGAATAACCACTCATTTCCTGGGACATATCCGAAGAGGTTGGAGATGATGGTACTCACTGCAATGTTTGGGACTGACTTGAAGGTAATGATCGACCTGAGGTACACTTTTGAAACCACATTCTATTTCACACCTTTTGTGGCGCAGTGGAAATTTTAGGTTTTTTTTGTTGAAACATTGGTTTTACCAAACTTGAACGCAGAGGCAATGTTTCATTGTCTTTATACAAGTTCACACAGATCTTCCCAGAGAGTTTTGTGTTATGCAGAGCATGGTGGCAGCAGAACCGCAGTCCTGATCTTTCTTCTACCAGTCATAGTCTCCCAACAGCAAAGCAAAGTGCATTTTGCTACTTTCATTAGTCACATTCCTTGAAATGATCACAGAAAATGGCCGTTACTTACTGACTGAGGAGTGCATATAGATGCATCCTCCTCTCACCATGCAGGTAGCTGACTACCAAATGGAGGAGCGAATAACACCTGTGCAGGACACCGATAAGACAGCCACTCACACTGCCTCTTGATAATGAGGGGGGTGGCTGCTTGGTGTATACCCCCACACATAGTAGATACAGGGTGCCAGACCATTCTGATATATGTAGTTCACCATGCAGACCAGCAACCTATTAATGACGCCATGATAATTCGGCGGGTTGCCCTGCACTTCCATCAGTGAACCACATTGGTGCTGCCACCTTGGGCTCCCCCTGGAGTCTTAATGACACACTGCATGTGAATGATAGATAATACATGCAAGGCATTGGTGGGATGTTGGCCAAGATACATGAGCCCACTAACCACTTCACGGTTCCCTGTGTTGTAGTGGGTCCCTACATAAATATAAATGCATCACAGAAGGAGAAATAAAAAATTAAAACAATCACAGAAAATAGCCGTTACTTACTGAGTGTACGGATAGTATACCAATGTTTAAAAAGAGACAATAAGGGTGGGTTCACACGAGCGTGTTTTGATGCGTGCATACTCACGCACAAAAACACGCTTGCATTTACAACAATGCATTCCCTATGGTGTGTGCACATGTCCCTGTTTTACAGGTGCGTGCCTGCAAAGATAGGACATGCGTGCACCATAGAGAATGCATGCATTGTTTTCAATGGAGCCACAGCTGCCGGCGGCTCCATTGAAGACAATGGTCTGCCGACTGCCTGCATTCTTTTTCAGGGAAGGGCTTTACATATAAGCCCTTCCCTGAAAAAGAAAAATTTTAGTGTAAAAAAAAAGAAATTGCAGGCATTCTCTTCAATGGAGCCGCTGCTGCTGCTAGCGGCTCCATTGAGGACAATGGTCTGCTGGCACCACTGAATTGTTTTTCAGGAAAGAGTTTTACATATAGGCTTTTCCTGAAAAAGAAAAATTTTGGTGTAAAAAAAAAAAAATGCAGCCATTCACTTCAATGGAGCAGCTGCTCAGCCAATCACAGGCAGCTCTCCCGGAATGACTGACAGGTGAGAGCTGCCTGTGATTGGCTGAGCACCTCAGCCAATCACATTCAGCTCTTTCAGCAGGCGGGGATTTTAAATCCCCGGCTGCTGAAAGATCAGCACCACAGTGCAGGGGACAGCAGGAGAAGATGCGGCTGTGCCCCAGCAGCTGAAGGGAGGTGAGTGTCTATTTTTTTGTTTTTTTAAACCACTTTTACTTGATTTTCAGGGAAGGGCTAATATTCAAAGCCCTTCCCTGAAATCAATTGCCGGCAGCAGAATCCTGTGACAGCTGCGTTAGAGAATTACAGAATTCCTCTGCGGGGGACACAGCAGCCTCAGACAGGTAAGAATTTATTTTTTTTACACTACTTTTAATTGCTTTTCAGGGAAGGGCTTATGAAGCCCTTCCCTGAAAAGCCACTGATAGCTGCTGGGGCTCAGCAGCGACTTCTGCCACTATCCCCGACTCTGTAGCGCTGCTGAGCTATCAGCAGCCAGGGATTTAAAATCCCCGCTTGCTGGTAGCTCTGATTGTGATTGGCTGAAGCACTTCAGCTAATCACAATTAGAGCTATCAGCAGAGGGGGATTTTCAATCCCCAGCTGCTGTTAGCTGAGAGCTACAGAGCTGGGGACAGCGGCAGAAGTCAACGCTGAGCCCCGTCAGGTGAGTATTTTTTTTTAAACTATTTTAAATGGCTTTTCAGGGAAGGGCTTCCCCTGCAAAGCCACTGACAGCTGCCGGGGGCTCAGCATTGACTTCTGCCGCTGTCCCTGGCTCTGTAGCGCTGCTGAGTTATCAGCAACTGGGGATTTAAAAATCCCCGCCTGCTGGTTGCTCTGATTGTGATTGGCTGAGCCCCGGCAGCTGAAGGGAGGTGAGTATTGTTTTTTTTTTTGCACTATTTTAAATGGCTTTTCAGGGAAGGGCTTATGAAGCCCTTCCCTGAAAAGCCATAGACGGGATGCGACAGCAGGATTCTCTACCGCAGCTGTCAAGTGTGGGTGGAGAATTGAAGAATTCCCTTTGCTGCATCTGCCACAGATGTGGCAGATGTAGCATCAAGGAATTCTGTTACCTAGCATGGATGAAGGAAACATCTGAAGCATGCCGCACATGTGTTCTTCATGCCCGCTGGGGTCACAGCAGTTGCGGAGGGGTAAGTTTTTTTTTAAATTTTTATTTTTTTTGTTTTGCACTAAAATGTTTCTTTTTCAGGCAAGGGCTTATATGTAAAGCCCTTCCCTGAAAAAGAATGAAGGGGGCCGAGAGAGCATTGTTTTCAATGGAGCCGCCGGCAGCAGCCACAGCTCCATTGAAAACAAGCACGCAGCTGTGTTCACGCTTGTTTTTGCTCGTACCTAGGTGCGGATGTATGTACGCACCTAAGTACACACAAACACACGCTCGTGTGAACGCACCCTCAAGATCACTTATAATAGCAGTATATTCATAATGGTGTTTAGACGAAGATACAAGGACATGATATTCCCACCAGCACCCATCAAATCTCAGTTTCTCATATGTAGTTTTGGAGAATGAATACAGGCGAAATCCCAGTCTCTCATTTTTGTTCTGGTACCATGTATACAAAAACACCTGGCATGCAGGTCTATCAATATATTTAAATGGGAAACCTAAAATAATTCCTGAATGAGTTCAATGTTGTTCCCAATTCATGCATAGAGAAATATGGCATCAGTGTATCACCACTTCATCTCCATATGCTGTTATATATCCATAGAATACATTTCCCTCATTTCCATATATTAACAGATGTTAAAAAAAATCATCACCAAATTTGCCTCCTCAATTCATCTCCATAAAGTGATAAATATACATTATAAAATACATTTTCCCTATCTCCATTTACTAATCGATGAAGATGAAATTCATTACTAAATTTAACAGGAAGCAAAAATGCTAGAGTTCCTGCTGCCTAAATAGTAGTCGAGAATAACGTAACGCTGCACACCTGGTGTGTCATCTGATCATCCACATCCACAAGACCACATGATCTTTCCCAGGTCTTTCACAGGTCAAGTAGGTTGCAGGAACTCATTCTTGCTTCCTTCTTAACATGTCTATCAGGACTGGATATTATATCTGAATGAGTGCCAAGCTCGACTATGCAGCGCATCTAAATGACCCTGGACACGTAACTGTACCTCACATGCAATTGTTTTCCTCTGCATTGAGGTTTCCTGTATATTATGTGCCAGAATTGTATGATCCTATTTTCTCCCCAGATGTACACTCTCATACAGTTCTTGAAGGAACTCGTCAGGGACGTTGTTTCAAACATCTTGGAGAACTAAGTACAGATCTTCTGTGGATATAGGCTTGCTCAAATTCTTCTGTCTCTTCATGAAATCCCAGACAAACTGGATGATGTGAGATCAGGGCTCTGGGGGGCCACATCATCACTTCCAGGACTCCTTGCACTTCTTTACACTGATGATAGTTCTTAATGACATTGGCTCTATGTTTAAAGTTGTTGTCCTGCTGCAGTCTAAATTTGGGGGCCAATCAGATGCCTTCTATTTAAAAACAAATCTTGCTTTGCAGAACTTTTTGCCCACCTGCTTTAAACTTTCAGACACTATTGCATATCTACATATATAAAGGTGAAAGCTCTCACTGATTGACTGACTCGCCACTAATTCTCTAATTTCTGGATATCGTACAAACATGAAATTTGGCAGGAGCATTCTTTATTCTGCCTGAAATTAATCGGTTTCACATTGTGTGTGAAACTGTTACATGATCCCTATCACAGAAGTTCCATGGATGGGATTACAGATTATGCTCCTAATTATACTTATGTAGTTTATTTATGTAAGTATAGAAGGTTATGATTAGAGATGAGCGAACGTACTCGTCCGAGCTTGATACTCGTTCGAGTATTAGCGTGTTCGAGATGCTCGTTACTCGTAACGAGTACCACGCGATGTTCGGGTTACTTTCACTTTCATCTCTGAGACGTTAGCGCACTTTTCTGGCCAATTGAAAGACAGGTGTCGTAGAATTCCTTTGTGGAACCACGGCTTACTCAATTTGGAATGTTTACACCCCTCCATATTAATTCTGAATTGATAATGCGCATAAGAAGTTTTCACACTGACACGAGGTTCAGCATGTATAGCTTCCTCAATTCTAACTTTAATGTTGGGCGTGTAGCCTCTTTTAAGAGTTTAACATCTGGGCAGGTCAAAAGATTACATAGATACAACGTATTGTTTAATTATTGGATAAGCATCTTGCAATTCTTCCATCCTCCGGTCATCTGTGATTGGTCATCAGGTGGTGGATGAAATGACTGGGTTGTCTTAGGCCCACGTGTGGTTCCTTCGATATAATTGGGTTACATCATGAGTTAGTAATAGCATAGACCTCCCATGTTATTTGCATACGTTTCCAGTAAAATTGCTTGAGTAATTATTGCGGTAGCTGTTTCAGACTGTGGTTGTCCATGTCTGAGTTATACTGTCTTCCAAAATTGCAAAACAGATGGAAAATGTAACGTGTTTATACTATATATTATCTTGTCAGCGTTTTGAGAACAGAAGTTTCATAAGAAGATGTATTGCATATTGCGTAAATGTAAGAACAGAAGGCAAGCATGACATTTGGTTATACAGAATGTTAAATTCACTACCAAAGGCCCACAGTACAAAATATAGAAATATTGGGTTTCCACTACAGACCCCCCTTGAAACTATCTGTTTCACTAAACTCGCCATGCTCCGTCCCACCCCCACCGCTGACCCTAGACTCGCATTGTGTTGTACACTGGAGCTATTGCTGTCATGGGGGTATAGGATGGTTCGACATCATCGTATTCTGGATCCATGATGTTGATGTTTGCGCTGACAGTGGGCTTTTTGTTGGACATCGTAGTGAGACAGGTGGACCAGGTAGTCATCAGGGTCGGAATACACTGTATGCAACGACAAACAGAAATTAGGATGACTATAAAGGTGACGAATATAATTAATAACTTCCTTATCAGAATAACCTCTTGTGTAGAACGTTCTGAACACTCAGTAGAGTGGCGGTCTTTCACAACTGTCGCTTAGGCTGTAAATGCCCCTCTGATACCTAGGTGTGGGTTCATGGCAATCGGGTCTTTTGGTACATGTGGAGGTCTAGGCTACCACCTGGGATCTCGAGGCATTAGGTTAGGAGAGGTGCGACTTTTACTATTTCAGGTAAACACTGCATAACTTGTATAGAACCCCGCCTTCTTCACGTTACCTCGATTCATCAACAAGAGTGCAAAATCAGGACTATCTAATGACTGATCAACATGACTGAATCTTTGTCTCATTAGTAAGTGCATTATCATATATATTAGTCTGGAAGGAAAGAGCTACCAGGTGATTATTCCTACTTCCCTTTTCCAGAGGCAGCAAGGTAACAGGACCAGGGGTGTTGTAACACCAGCATGTTGCGTGGACATAAGCAGAGTGCACTGCAGATAAAATAAAGCAAAATCTTAGCGAAAACCTATCACAGTGTTCTAAATACACAATGTTTCAAAATTTATTTTATATATATTTTTTCCTTCTCCTGTTAGGTACCTTACTGAGGAAAACAGATTAAGGTTAGCTCTTTTTAGTTAGTGTGGTCAGCTTCTTAATGGCAACTGCGTCTTTACCTGCGGGTCACATTTTGTCTGGAATGTAGGTACAAGTCCCCCCTATCATCTTACAGACACTCCCTTTTTTGGCTAAAATCGTACCTAGTGCCATTGTATTTTGAAAAGTCATAGTCGAGGTAGGTCCTATTGGTCGACTAGTCGCTATAAGGCGTCCCTAGTATAACTTATAAGTTACTTTTAATTGTAATAAACATAATTAATCCAGTCAACATTTTATTTACCATAATAATCAGGAAAAATTTTTAAAAACTCGTCAGGTACCCCCCTTGGCTGTCTGATGACGTCAACGTACACGTGTAGGTCAAAACTATCACCAGGAGCCTCTCTTCTCACTCTAGTGTACTGTTACAATGCTAGTAGTGTGCACAGGTACGCACGGCGTGGGACTCCCTGGTCTTCACCCACACCAATGTCCCTCCTGGAGATAGTCCTGATGGTGAACACGTCCAGGCCGCCTACCCTGACCCTACACTACCTAGTGACAAGACTGGAAAGAGCCGTCGTACCTATGCAGGAAACAAGGGTAGACCAACATGACAGGATAACTACCGAACACAGCAGAGTTGGATCACGATAGAGTAACTATGGGGGGTAACCTCATTATCTTCAATGCTGTCTGACAGGATGTGGAGGAGCATAAAGGCTTTACTAAGGCACACTCCCCTGTCCAATTACTTTCCAGACATGATGTCACATTATTTCACCTGTGAAGTGTGTACCTTCGTTTACCTCATTCACTTCCGGTAGCCTGTATCTGCAGATTACCTCATTCATGAGCTTCTGTGTGGTTATCTGCTCATTTACCTCAGTATCAGGGTGGGCCTCCAACCTGAAAAAGACTCGCGCAACAACAAGCACATATTCATACTCCCCAACAGGTGTGAGCTGAGTGTGGTCAAATTGGCAATCTCTGAAATGGGTAGAGTGGTCAAGGCAAGTGTTATATGGCCACCTTACTTCTGTCCGGACTCGCATATGGCAAAAATCATGCTAACTGGACAAATGATGCAGCAGCTACAGAGAACCTAGGTGTCACCCATTCTTGTTCAGTGTCGACGTCATCGCTGCTTTTGATTCTGTGTACCAGTTGGGCCATCATGGGCGACAGGGACCTCTGTAGGCAAGTTCTGTTGATTGTTCGCCATACGCCGTCCTGTTCTGTCGCTCCCGTCTTTTAGCCCATCTGCTTTCTTTCCTCGTTGACTTGTAACTGTAAAGTCCTTGACATATCAAAGTCCAAAGTCTTTATCAAAGTCCAAAATTTTTATCAAAGTCCAAAGTCTTTATCAAAGTCCAAAGTCTTTGTCACTGACTCATGCTGTCAGTATCTATTCTTCTTTCTTCCACGGCTTGAGGGCCGCTGCCTTTGCTGTGTTGTCGGCGAGGGTGTCACCTCTCGCTTCTCCATTGTAGAAATCGGTGTGAATTCTCCATTGCCAGGTAGTAGCAGTAGGGTTGCCATGAGACTCTGCACCGCTGCACCATTCTTAATTGGCTGTCCTACTGAGATAACAAGCTGTCTGTCCTTCCATATTGGGCCATAATCATGAGCTATGCCAAATGCATTCCAGGAGTCAGTGTAAAGAGTTGCCGTCTTACCTTCTACCACTCCACACGCCTCAGTGAGGGCCTCCGGTTCCGCTTCTTGCCCTGAGACATGCGGAGGCAGAGCTTCTGCGTTTAGGACATCTTGTTGTGTTACCTCTGCATATCTGGTTCGGAATCATCAATCCTCACCCTCATACCATCTACAAAAGAAAACTCAAAATATGCATCATTAACAGTGTGTACATCACTACAATAATGTCAGAATCTTGTTGCACAGAATTTTAAACAATTTAAAAAAAATAGCTGATCTGTCATACTCAGATCACCTATGCCTCCCCTCCCCCGTTTGAACCTGAATACCTAATTAAAAGAAGAGTAGCCGGGTTCAAGGTATTACAACATTGGGAAGAAATATTGGGGGAGGCATGGAAAGGGCACATTGTAGCCGGATCTAATAGGCCAGAGATAAGTGCTTGGGTTGCACTTGCATGAGTATGTTCTGGGTGTCATTTGGGGTGTGGACCACTAGGGGGTAGTCCAATACCAACTTAGAAGATTTGTCAACCATTGCCTGTACTGCTGCCACCGCACAAACAGATGAGGGAGCTCCTCGAGTCACTGGATCCAACCTCATGGAGTAGTATCTCAGTGGCCGTGGTTGTCCTCCGTGCCTTTGTGTCAATACTGTCGTATGGGCGGCAGTATGAAACAAGGCCCAGAAAGGTGCGGAATTTGGCAACGGGTGTATGTACAGGTATGGCCTGGCCAGGAGAACAACCTTTCTTGCAGAACTTGGTTAGTCTTTGGATGCCTCCAGGCCTTCTACAAGGGAAATTAACGGTGAAACACCGCACAAACACATGAGGGAGCTCCTCGAGTCACTGGATCTAACCTCATGGCTGTGGTTGTCCTCTGTGCTTTTGTGTCAATACTGTCGTATGGGCGGCAGTATGAAACAAGGCCCAGAATTTGGCAACGGGTGTATGTACAGGTATGGCCTGGCCCGGAGAACAACCTTTCTTGCAGGACTTGGTTAGTCTTTGGAGGCCTCCAGGCCTTACAGCCTTCTGCAAGAGAAATTAACAGTAAATTTGTGGCCGGTTGACAGTTTTTCCAAAGCATCAGCACACAGCACGTAACATGCGTGGCTGACCCTTCACCCCCTTTTTTTTTTTTTTCCAACTAGGGGGATACTGTTTGACCCAGGGGTGTGTATCTGGGTCTCGTATATATTATCATGGTGGGTATATTCAATTTCCCTATGTCTGTCTTGTGGGTGGCCCATAATTTGTCAGGAACCGTGGAAAGCTGAGTTTTAGACAGGAGGAAAAAACAAAACTTTTTCTTCTGGCTATTTATGATTCTTACCCCCTCCTTGGATAAGAGACGTGTTCTTGCATCATCTAGCTCCACCCCCCTGAATCAGGCTAATCCCTTACTTCCTTATTCTCTCATTCAAGGTTGGCAGTCCTTGGATACACATCACAACCCAATATAGATAAAGTCTTATGCACCACACAATTTACATTTTACAAATTACGGGTCAATCTGCCCCGTTCCTCCTGTGGATACCTGGCCTTATCGTTACCTGCTTGTTTCCTATTCCTTGGCTTCTCTAAAGTTTCTCTTACTCTCTTACTCCCTGTAGTTTATTTATTTATTTTATATTGTCTGCGAATGTACTTTACTGGTGCTGGGACGTTGTCAGGGCTAGTAACTTCCTCTTTTCAGAATCTCTCCCTCCCGTGACGGCCCAGCGACAGGATTACAAGGGAGAACGTGGCTAATTTTTACTTTTACAACAGTTTTTGTCCCAGACTTCTGGCGACTGGGCAGATGCAGTCTTAGATGCCGGGCATCTCCATCTGATTGGTAATGTACTGCAATTCTCTCTATTTATTAAACTGTTATATTGAACGCTGGTGTCTTTGGCGTGTGTTAATACAGACGCCATTTCAGCCCACCTTCTCTTCCTCTTTCTGACACTTAGGGAAATTCTAACGTCTAATGCATAAATTACATATATTATGTTGTAACTTTACTGTCACAGCGGTGACCACCTAACATTGTATGTGGTTACAATTGAATTGGGGACTTGGCAAACATAGATGTATTTTCTTGTGGGCATGATGGGCTACGCAGTCTGTTACAGTTTGTATTCTTAAGAGCCCCCTCAGGATGTGAGTGGCATATAACTTTTTACATTTTTGTGACGGATGTATAACAAGGATTATATTACATGACAAGCCATCCGCAGTAGTTTTAACATCCAACAGTAGTTATTTATTACAGCACAGGAATTGCTCCGCTTCTATTCAGAGTTATGGCACTTCCTCTTTTTAAATGAAGTAAGCAGCCTTTTTTTCCTTCTAAACAATTACCGCCACAGTTGAGCAGGACTGATACTAATTCTATATGATAGACAAACAAACTATTTCTATATAACAACTTAGCAGGATTAGCTCTACACAACAGACAAGCACACTAACTTTATAAAACTGACAGGTAGGACGTTTTGAGCACACAGAAAGATTGCTTGATTAATCAATGATAACTTGACTCTCCACCCCTTCCACACTTTTCTGGAGGGTGTAAGAATTGACCTTGGTACATTGTTTGTTGCCTTTCAATTTCAATCATGGCTGTCAGATTCATGATTATAGAAGTCTCCTCAGACGCCGGACATAATATGCCCCGCCCTAGAGTCTCTAGCATTTCTGTCACTACACAGTTTATTAATCTACCCCCAGACAGAGGGATCTACTCATGAACGTTCAAACGATAAACAAATATTTGTGGACACACACAAATAGACAGAGCACCAGTACAGCTGGCTTAGTCTCACTGCCCCTCGGGATACGTGTCTGACAGCTCCCTTCTCCCGGACCCTACAAGCAGGCCTAGCAGGAACGGAAATCCCATATCAGACTTTTCTCTGGCAGTCTCTCCCTCCCTGGGCCCTCCAAACAGGCCTCAGGACTGCTGAGTCTCTGCGACAGGCCACCTGAACGGCTCCCTCCTCCCTCAGGAGTGGAAACACCCCGTCCAGGCCCTCCCGGGGGCAGCTATTGATGTCACCAATTAACTAGTACTCTCAAGACAACAGGCATGCAAACATTCCTTTTATATCTTATGACAGGTTCTTATCGAGTGATCGAGACTTATAGAAATACCGGTCGAGCGGGTCCAAACCGATCGGCCTTGCACGGTCCACAGGCAAGCCTGAACTTAGCCACACAGGTATAGATAATTAATTTATCTTACCGTGTTCTGATGATTCTGTTGGGCCCACTCAGTCCAAGGTTGCCTATGTCCTTGTTTTCTGTACGAGATGTTTGGAACCTATCGATCACTCCCCGTACGGGCCACCACTGTCGTAGAATTCCTTTGTGGAACCACGGCTTACTCAATTTGGAATGTTTACACCCCTCCATATTAATTCTGAATTGATAATGCGCATAAGAAGTTTTCACACTGACACGAGGTTCAGCATGTATAGCTTCCTCAATTCTAACTTTAATGTTGGGCGTGTAGCCTCTTTTAAGAGTTTAACATCTGGGCAGGTCAAAAGATTACATAGATACAACGTATTGTTTAATTATTGGATAAGCATCTTGCAATTCTTCCATCCTCCGGTCATCTGTGATTGGCCATCAGGTGGTGGATGAAATGACTGGGTTGTCTTAGGCCCACATGTGGTTCCTTCGATATAATTGGGTTACATCATGAGTTAGTAATAGCATAGACCTCCCATGTTATTTGCATACGTTTCCAGTAAAATTGCTTGAGTAATTATTGCGGTAGCTGTTTCAGACTGCGGTTGTCCATGTCTGAGTTATACTGTCTTCCAAAATTGCAAAACAGATGGAAAATGTAACGTGTTTATACTATATATTATCTTGTCAGCGTTTTGAGAACAGAAGTTTCATAAGAGGATGTATTGCATATTGCGTAAATGTAAGAACAGAAGGCAAGCATGACATTTGGTTATACAGAATGTTAAATTCACTACCAAAGGCCCACAGTCCAAAATATAGAAATATTGGGTTTCCACTACACAGGGAAGGCATTACAACTTCCCTCTGCGACGTTCAAGCCCTATACCACCCCCCTGCAGTGAGTGGCTGGCGAGATCAGGTGTCACCCGAGTATAAAAATCGGCCCCACCCGCGGCTCGCCACAAATGCGTTCTGACATAGAGGAGGGAAAGTGCTATCTTGTTGGAGCTGCTATAGGGAGAGTGTTAGGAGTATTTTAGGCTTCAAGAACCCCAACGGTCCTTCTTAGGGCCACATCTAACCGTGTGCAGTACTGTGGACGCTGCTTTTTGCAGTGTTGCACTTTTTTTTTTTTTGGCATATCGGCCGTGCAGAGCATTGCGCCCTGCAGTAATACTCCAGGGCCAGAAGCGCTTAGGCAGGGACAGAAGACATATTGATTGAATATAGGCAGTGGGCCTTTGCAAAAAAAATTTGGGAAAAAAATCTATCTGGGCTACCTGTGACTGTCCTCAGTGTTCTGGGTCTGTGCTGGGTGTAGTAGTTCTCCAAATTCATACGCAGCCAGCTAAGTGTTACAGCAGACTTGCACAAAATTATTTCCTGGCTCTGTCTGGGCTGTGAAATCACTGCTGTATTGCAGTCCACAGTGCAACACTCTGCAGTTCTTTGACATACTCCAGGGCCAGAAGCGCTTAGGCAGGGACAGAAGACATATTGATTGAATATAGGCAGTGGGCCTTTGCAAAAAAATTTGGGGAAAAAAATCTATTTGGGCTGCCTGTGAGTGTCCTCAGTGTTCAGGGTCTGTGCTGGGTGTAGTAGTTCTCCAAATTCATACGCAGCCAGCTAAGTGTTACAGCAGGCTTGCGCAAAATTATTTCCTGGCTCTGTCTGGGCTGTGAAATCACTGCTGTATTACAGTCCACAGTGCAGCACTCTGCAGTTCTTTGACATACTCCAGGGCCAGAAGCGCCTAGGCAGGGACAGAAGACATATTGATTGAATATAGGCAGTGGGCCTTTGCAAAAAAATTTGGGTAAAAAAATCTATTTGGGCTGCCTGTGAATGTCCTCAGTGTTCTGGGTCTGTGCTGGGTGTAGTAGTTCTCCAAATTCATACGCAGCCAGCTAAGTGTTACAGCAAGCTTGGCAAAATTATTTCCTGGCTCTGTCTGGGCTGTGAAATCACCGCTGTATTGCAGTTCACAGTGCAACACTCTGCAGTTCTTTGACATACTCCACGGCCAGAAGCGCTTAGGCAGGGAAAGAAGACATATTGATTGAATATAGGCAGTGGGCCTTTGCAAAAAAATTTGGGAAAAAAAATATATTTGGGCTGCCTGTGACTGTCCTCAGTGTACTGGGTCTGTGCTGGGTGCAGTAGTTCTCCAAATTCATACGCAGCCAGCTAAGTGTTACAGCAGGCTTGCGCAAAATTATTTCCTGGCGTTCCGTAAGCGAAGTCAGCCTCCAACCACAGGCCAATAAGCGGCACATTTAATTACAACGTTCTGTTTCTGCACTACTGGTAATACAGTATGCTGAGCGGTAGGGGTAGGCCTAGAGGATGTGGACGTGGGCGAGGACGCGGAGGCCCAAGTCAGGGTGTGGGCACAGGCCGAGCCAGTGCGGTGGCCAGGGGTAGAGGCAGGGCCAGACCGAATAATCCACCAACTGTTTCCCAAAGCGCCCCCTCACGCCATGCCACCCTGCAGAGGTCAAGGTGCTCTACGGTGTGGCAGTTTTTCACAGAGACGCCTGACGACCGACGAACAGTGGTGTGCAACCTTTGTCGCGCCAAGATCAGCTGGGGAGGCACCACCACCAGCATGCGCAGGCATATGATGGCCAAGCACCCCACAAGGTGGGACGAAGGCCATTCACCGCCTCCGGTTTGCACCACTGCCTCTCCCCCTGTGCCCCAACCTGCCACTGAGATCCAACCCCTCTCTGAGGACACAGGCACTACCGTCTCCTGGCCTGCACCCACCCCCTCACCTCCGCTGTCCTCGGCCCCATCCAGCAATGTCTCTCAGCGCAGCGTCCAGGCGTCGCTAGCGCCACTGTTTGAGCGTGAGCGCAAGTATGCCGCCACGCACCTGCACGCTCAAGCGTTAAACATGCACATTGCCAAATTGATCAGGCTGGAGATGCTGCCATATAGGCTTGTGAAAACGGAGGCTTTCAAAAGCATGATGGCGGCGGCGGCCCCGTGCTACTCGGTTCCTAGTCGCCACTACTTTTCCCGATGTGCCGTCCCAGGCCTGCACGACCACGTCTCCCGCAACATTGTACGCGCCCTCACCAACACGGTTACTGCCAAGGTCCACTTAACAACAGACACGTGGACAAGCACAGGCGGGCAGGGCCACTATATCTCCCTGACGGCACATTGAGTGAATTTAGTGCAGGCTGGGACAGAGTCAGAGCCAGGGACCGCTCACGTCCTACCCACCCCCCGAATTGCGTGCCCCAGCTCGGTGGTGGTATCTGCGGCGGTGTATGCTTCCTCCACTAAACCACCCTCCTCCTCCTCCTACGCAACCTCTGTCTCGCAATCAAGATGTGTCAGCAGCAGCACGTCGCCAGCAGTCGGTGTCGCGCGGCATGGCAGCACAGCGGTGGGCAAGCGTCAGCAGGCCGTGCTGAAACTACTCAGCTTAGGAGAGAAGAGTCAGACGGCCCACGAACTGCTGCAGGGTCTGACAGAGCAGACCGACCGCTGGCTTGCGCCGCTGAACCTCCAACCGGGCATGGTCGTGTGTGACAACGGCCGTAACCTGGTGGCGGCTCTGCAGCTCGGCAGCCTCACGCACGTGCCATGCCTGGCCCATGTCTTTAATTTGGTGGTTCAGCGCTTTCTGAATAGCTACCCACACTTGTCATACCTGCTCGGAAAGGTGCGCCAGCTCAGCACACATTTCCGCAACTCCAAGACGGACGCTGCCACCCTGTGGACCCTGCAACATCGGTTTCATCTTCCAGTGCACCGATTGCTGTGCGACGTGCCCACACAGTGGAACTCTACGCTCCACATGTTGGCCAGGCTCTATGAGCAGCGTAGAGCTATTGCGGAATACCAACTCAAACATGGGTGGCGTAGTGGGAGTCAGCCTCCTCACTTATTTACAGAAGAGTGGGCCTTGTTGGCAGCCATCTGCCAGGTCCTTGGAAACTTTGAGGAGTCTACCCAGATGCTGAGCAGGGATGCTGCAATCATTAGCGTCACCATTCCTCTGCTATGCCTCTTTAGAAGTTCCCTGCAAAGCATAAAGGCAGACGCTTTGCAATCGGAAACGGAGGGGGGGGGAAGACAGTATGTCGCTGGATAGTCAGAGCACCCTCATGTCTATATCTCAGCGCGTTGAGGGGGAGGGGGAGGAGCATGAGGAGGAGGGGGAAGAGACAGCTTGGCCCACTGCTGACGGTACACATGCTGCTTGCCTGTCATCCTTTCAGCGTGTATGGCCAGAGGAGGAGGAGGAGGAGGAGGAGGGGAGGAGCATGAGGAGGAGGGGGAAGAGACAGCTTGGCCCACTGCTGAGGGTACAGATGCTGCTTGCCTGTCATCCTTTCAGCGTGTATGGCCAGAGGAGGAGGAGGAGGAGGAGGAGGAGGATCCTGAAAGTGATCTTCCGAGTGAGGACAGCCATGTGTTGCGTACAGGTACCCTGGCACACATGGCTGACTTCATGTTAGGATGCCTTTCTCGTGACCCTCGCGTTACACGCATTCTGGCCACTACGGATTACTGGGTGTACACACTGCTCGACCCACGGTATAAGGAGAACCTTTCCACTTTCCACTCTCATTCCCGAAGAGGAAAGGGGTTCAAGAATGATGCTATACCACAGCGCTGGTGGACAAACTGATGGTAAACTTCCCATCCGACAGCGCTAGTGGCAGAAGGCGCAGTTCCGCGGCCCAGGTAGCAGGGGAGGCGTAGAGATCAGTCAGCATGTACAGCGCAGCAGGGGAACATTATCCAAGGCCTTTGCCAGCTTTATGGCTCCCCAGCAAGACTGTGTCACCGGTCCCCAGTCAAGGCTGAGTTGGCGGGAGCACTGTAAAAGGATGGTGAGGGAGTACGTAGCCGATCGCACGAACGTCCTCGGTGACGCCTCTGCCCCCTACAACTACTGGGTGTCGAAGTTGGACACATGGCCTGAACTCGCGCTGTATGCCCTGGAGGTGCTTGCTTGTCCTGCTGCTAGCATCTTGTCAGAGACTGTGTTTAGTGTGGATGGGGGAATCATCACGGATAAGCGTACCCACCTGTCAACCGACAGTGCCGATAGGCTTACACTCATCAAGATGAACAAAGCGTGGATTTCCCCAGACTTTTCTTCTCCAGCAGCGGACAGCAGCGATACCTAAACAATACGTAGGCTGCACCCGCGGATGGAAGCATTGTTCTCTATCACCTTCCAAAACGGGGACCTTTTTGCTTCATCAATCTGTGTATAATATTCCTCCTCCTCCGCCTGCTCCTCCTCCTGAAATCTCACATAATCACGCCGAACGGGCAATTTTTCTTAGGCCCACAAGGCTCAGTCATATAATTTTTCTAAACAATTTTTATACGTTTCAATGCTCATTAAAGCGTTGAAACTTTCACCTCAACCAATTTTTATTTTTACTGGGCTGCCTCCAGGCCTAGTTACCAATTAAGCCACATTAACCAAAGCGATTAATGGGTTTCACCTGCCCTCTTGGTTTTGCATGGGCAATTTTTCTCAGGTACATTAGTACTGTTGGTACACCAATTTTTGGGGGCCCTCGCCTACAGTGTAATCCAATTCATTTTTAGCCCACCTGCATTACAGCTGACGTTACATCAGCTGTGTTGGGCAATGCAATGGGATATATTTATGTACCGCTGGTGGGTTCCAGGGAGCCACCCATGCTGTGGGTCAACAGGGAGTTGTAAATGCATCTGTCCACTTCTAAAGAACCCCAGTCTGACTTCGGCATGCAGTGTGGGCCTAAGCCCACCTGCATTAAACATGACATTATTACCTCAGCTGTGATGGGCAATGCAATGGGATATATTTATGTACCGCCGGTGGCTTCCTGGCACCCACCCATGCTGTGGGTCCACAGGGAGTTGTAACTGCATGTGTCCACTTCTAAAGAACCCCAGTCTGACTGGGGCATGCAGTGTGGGCCGAAGCCCACCTGCATTAAACATGACATTACCTCAGCTGTGATGGGCAATGCAATGGGATATATTTATGTACCGTTGGTGGCTTCCTGGCACCCACCCATGCTGTGGGTCCACAGGGACTTCACAATAGGGAGTTGTACCTGCCTGTGTCTATGAATTAAAAAACCCGGTCAGGTTTTGGCATGCAGTGTGGGCCGAAGCCCACCTGCATTTAATCTGACGTTAGCTCTGCTGTCCAGGGCACTGCAATGGGATACATTTATGTACAGCCAGTGGGTTCCAGGGAGCCACCCATGCTGTGGTGCACATGGAATTCCCATTGCGGAGTTGTACCTGCCTGTGACTATTTATAAAAAACCGCGGTCTGACTGGGGCATGCAGACACCTTGACAGAATGAATAGTGTGTGGCACATAGGTTCCCTATTGCTATGCCCACGTGTGCAGCTCCAAATGGAGGTGGCACAGGATTGGATTTCTCATTGCTTATGTACAGCATGGTGGACTATCGCCCCGCCCCTTTTAAAGAGGGTCGCTGCCTAGCCGTGCCAACCCTCTGCAGTGTGTGCCTGCGGTTCCTCTGGCAGACGCACTTATAAATAGACATGAGGGTGGCGTGGCATGAGGGCAGCTGAAGGCTGGGCAGGGACAGTTTGGTGTGCACTGTGGACACTGGGTCGTGGGGGGGGGGAGTTGGGCAGCATGTAACCCAGGAGAAGTGGCAGCGGAGTGTCATGCAGGCAGTGATTGTGCTTTGTTGGAGGTAGTGTGGTGCTTAGCTAAGGTATGCATTGCTAATGAGGGCTTTTCAGAAGTAAAAGTTGTTGGGAGGGGGGGGGAGCACTCTTGCCGCTATTGTGGCTTAATAGTGGGACCTGGGAACTTGAGATGCAGCCCAACATGTAGCCCCTCGCCTGCCCTATCCGTTGCTGTGTCGTTCCCATCACTTTCTTGAATTGCCCAGATTTTCACAAACGAAAACCTTAACGAGCATCGGCGATATACAAAAATGCTCAGGTCGCCCATTGACTTCAATGGGGTTCGTTATTCGAAACGAACCCTCGAGCATCGCGAAAAGTTCGTCTCGAGTAACGAGCACCCGAGCATTTTGGTGCTCGCTCATCTCTAGTTATGATCATTAATTTTCCCCCTAGCAATCACAAATAGTATTGCCTTTAGAAAATTCTAAAGCGATGCATCATGGGATTAATTTGAAATTGAAAGTAAAAATTTTCACCATCAAGATGGTGCCTGATTAATATCAGACAGGAGGCTGCACTGCATGGAAGTCACTACAATACACAGAGAAGACCTCAAGAGATAAACCCCTTTATGGGGACCCTTTTCTGCCCTCAGAAAAATAATCAAATGACTGAGCCTCAATACAAGAGTATATTATTACCCATACCTTTCTAATAATTACTTCTGTCCATCAAATTTATTTTGCAACGTATTCTTGGGGACTGCTAACACTTTTGCATATCACATTTTCCAACCATAACCCCCGTTGACCAGGAACAAAATGTCATTCAGACACACATATAAATGTTTTATTTTCGTTGTTCTTCTTTTAGTTTTGTCTATTTTTTATATAAACATTACTATATAGTGATAAACTTGATGGGAAGAGACTCAATAAAAATAGGGGCAGTCGAGAAATCACTATTTGTTGCTCTCTAACACGGTCAACTGAAGCCCTAACTGTAACAATGCAAAGGAAATGTGCCTCCTAAAATCCTGATTCCCAATACCCCCTTTGAAAACCCTTCGTAGCCTTTTTCATCAGATAAAACACCCTTAAACGTTCACCTGTCACGTCTCCACAGCAGCAAAGCCTTGTAATGGGGTAGCGTGCACACACAACTCTGAAATGAGGGGCAGGTGAGAAATCAGTATTTGTTGCTCTCTAAGGACCCCTGCGCATGGGCGGAAATTCTGCAGCTGGCTTTCCCGCAGAATTTCTGCCTGTGGAAACTGCCAAGGGATTGCATTAAAAAATGCAATCCTAGGCAGACTGCCACGATTTGTCTGCGTAAAAAAATCACACGCGGAAAAAAAATCGCGACTCATCTCTGCGCATTTAATCGGCTGTCTGACAACCGGCACATAGGAGAGCCGGCATTCATTCGTTGAGAGCTGCTTGTGATTGGTTGAGCACTTCAGCCAATCAGAGCTACCAGCAGGTGGGGATTTTAAATCCCCAGCTGCTGATAGCTCAGAACTACAGAGTCGGGGACAGCATCAGAAGTTGCAGCTGAGCCCTGGCAGCGGAAGGGAGGTGAGTATTGATTTTTTTGGTGAATACACTTTTTTAAATGGCTTTTCAGGGAAGGGCTTATGAAGCCCTTCCCTGAAAAGCCATTGAGGGGGATGCCGGCAGCAGGATTCTCTACCACAGCTGTCAGGTGTGACAGCTGCGGTGGAGAATTGAACAATTCCTCTGCTGCATCTGCCACAGATGTGGCAGATGTAGCAGCAGGGAATTCTTTCAACTAGCGGGGGTGAAGGAAACATCTGCCGCATGCAGATTTTTTTTTCTTTGCACTAAAACGTTTCTTTTTCAGGGAAGGGCTTATATGTAAAGCCCTTCCCTGAAAAAGAAAGCAGGGGGCTGGCAGAGCATTGTTTTCAATGGGACAGCCGGCAGCAGGCACGGCTCCATTGACAACAAGCAAGCAGCTGTGTTCACGCGTGTTTTTGCTCGTACCTAGGTGCGTACGTATGTACGCACCTAAGTACGCATAAAAACACGCTCGTGTGAACCCACCCTAATTTTGTATATCTATTAAAGATGAGCGAGCACCAAAATGCTCGAGTGCTCGTTACTCGAGTCGAACTTTCAGTGATGCTCGAGAGTTCGTTCGAGTAACGAACCCCATTGAAGTCAATGGGCGACTCGAGCATTTTTGTATATGACTAGTGCTCCGCTAAGGTTTTCATTTGTGAAAATCTTAGCAAATCACAAAAGTCATATAAAAAACGCAGAAATGGATAGGGCAGGCGAGGAGCAACATGCAGGGCTGCATTTCGGGCTCCAAGGTCTCACTATTAAGCCACATTAGTGGCAAGAGTGAGACCCCCCCCGCACTCTCAGCATAAAGATCGTTCTCCTCTGCCACAGCTGTAACAGCTGTGGCAGAGAAGAATGATGCTAGCCCATTGAATTCAATGGAGCCAGCAATACAGCCGGCTCCATTGAAAGCAATGTGCTGCCGGCGAGCGCGGGATGAATTTTTGGGAAAGGCTTAAAAATATAAGCCCTTACCTGAAAATCATCCTAAAATATGTAAAAAGTAAAAAAAAATATATACTCACCTTGTCCCCGTAGACGGAGTTCAGCTGCGTCTGGCCGGCAGTTCTCCTGAACTGCTTTCTGTAGTTTCTGCTTTCATGAATGGATGAGTGAGTGTTGCCTCTGATTGGCTCAGCGCAGGGACCAATCAGGGGCAGCTCTCAGCTGAATGACAGCTGAGAGCTGCCCCTGATTGGTCCCTGCGCTGAGCCAATCAGAGGCAGCACTCACTCACCCATTCATGAATTCATGAATGGGTGAGTGAGAGCTGCCTCTGATTGGTGAGGCTGTGACCAATCAGAGGCAGCTCATTCAGCAGGTGGGTATTTTAAATCTCCGGTTGCTGAATACTACTCACAGCAGTTCAGGAGAATTGCCGGCCGGCCGCGGCTGAACTCCATCTGCCGGGACAAGGTGAGTATATTTTTTTTTTTACTATTTACACATTTCTGGATGAATTTCAGGGAAGGGCTTATATTTTTAAGCCCTTCCCGAAAATTCATCCCGCGCTCGCCGGCAGCCCATTGCTTTCAATGGAGCCGGCTGTATTGCCGGCTCCATTGAATTCAATGGTCAGTGCTCGTTTAACCGAGACGAGTTTCGCGTGGTGCTCGTCTCGAGTAACGAGCATCTCGAGCACCCTAGTACTCGAACGAGCATCAAGCTCGGACGAGTATGCTTGCTAATCTCTAATATCTATTCATATGTCCATATTTTTCATGGCCATTTTCTAAAAAGGCAGCATGAGCTATTTTTTGTAATATTGCCTCAGTATTGCTATTATTTTCTATTGAGCAAATATGGATCAGTTTTTGCGCATACAAAACAGAAACAATGATAGTAAATAGAGAGGCAAATATTAATGGCATACAGTTGTAATGTTACCAGTAGCACATCCATAGTCTGGATCTCCAATATGGACATATTACAATATGCTTTTTTGAGTCCGGCCAAAGAGCAGATTACCGCTTGAAACATGTAAGCTTGGACTGCACCATTTCATGCCTCTGTTTTTGCAATTCTTCAAATAGGACTATTCAGGTTTTTTTGCAAGGTAGTGTTGATTTTTTTTCCTTCAAGATTATCATTGAACAAAAAGCAATGGACATCAAAAGAGAAGGAAGAGATACCACTAGCAGCCCATGATGTTTTTGGTCTGAAAAATCACTCTCTGGTTATTTGCAGTTTTGAAATTCATCAATTTGCTCACACAAGTTATTGGAAAAGTTAGTGACCATTTAAATTCTTCAAAATCATAAATTCTCATATTAATATCAGCTTCCTCCTGTTGTTGAGCAAATTATGACATTATATTACTTAAAGATCGTGTCGTCAAAATTTGCCGAAAAGCTTCTTTCACATCATTATTCCTCAAGCTATAGATCAGAGGATTAAGTAGAGGAGTTAAAACTATATAGATTATGGAAATATATTTGTTATAGGATGAAATGCCTTTTGTTTGTCCCATGTACACAATTATAATGGTAACATAAAACATCAATACTACAGTGAGGTGGGACGCACAAGTGGAGAAAGCCTTGGATCTTCCACCTACTGTACGGATTTTCAATATAGAAATAACAATACAAATATAAGAAACCAGGATTAGAATTAGAGGGGATAAAATTGCAAATGTACCAACCACAACTAAAGTTATCTTATAATACGTGAGGTCACCACACGCCACTTCCAGAAGAGACAGAGCCTCACAAAAATAATGGTTCAATATGTTTTTTTTGCAGAAGACAAAAGGTCTTATCATAGTGGGAGCAGTGGATACAGTGAAACAGCCTGTGAATCCAATGACAGTGATGTATCTACATACCCTCCAACTCATAATGGTGGTGTAGTATAAAGGGAAGCATATAGCTATATACCGATCATAGGCCATCACAGCCAGTAGGAAGCACTCACTTCCTCCAAGAGATAGACCGATATTCATTTGTGTGAGACAACCAACGAGCGAAATACTTCTTGTCTTTGAAAATATATCTGTCAGCAATTTTGGAACAAAGGTCGATGAATAGCACATATCCAGAAAAGACAAATTACAGAGGAAATAATACATAGGTGTGTGCAACTTAGTACTGACGATAACAGTGAAAATTAGAAAACTGTTCCCGTTGATGGTCAGTATATAAAGGATAAAAGTCATTACAAAAAGCAAAGTACTAAACTGCAAGTTCCGTGAAAACCCAATGAGGATAAAATGGTTAACAAGAGTTTGATTGCTAAGCTCCATGTCACAGTTTACATTATAATGCCCATAGTCTTGTAATATATAGAAGAATCTATTTGTTTAAAAAAACAAAACAAAATACATATTAAATTTTGAAAATTCCTTCCTCCTCCCATGTTTCATATTTCAAAAATGACAGCAAAAAAACCCCACAATTTGTTATGGCTGCATCTTTAAAAGTCTGAACTATTAAATTTGTCCCTCAAGGAAAATGTCATAGAAAAAAATACACCATGCCAAAACTGTACCCTGTCACACACAAAAAACATCACACACGACTGCTAATGCAAAATACATTTCAAAGCTTATGGCTTTTGCAAGGCTGGGATGAAAAGAAAAAAAACAAGAATGAGAGCTGTAAAGGTTTTCCTACTGTGTTGTGTACAGCTCAGATGCAAACATATTAATTTCCTGATTCCAGACTACAAACAATCCCTGTGTAGTCTGACTATTCTCTTATACCTTTCATTGCTGATAATAAGCATTTCATGAAAATCAACATTTATCCTTTTTCTTTTTTGACAATTTTTCCAAAATTGAATGTATAATCGTCATTTCCACAAAAGGGTTAGCAGACTTCTAATCTTCAAAAATTACTTTCTTAGTCATCAAAGTATTTTGAGAACCATTTAGCCCATGCCATCCTTAGTGGGTATCTGCTGCCAGAAATCTATTGATCTCCATTTCAGCAGTTTTCAACACTAGCAAAGGTTCTGTCAAAGCTTTGTCTTTGGGTTTGGATCTTGGGATTTTAAATGGACATCCTGATGTGACCCTTGGAAGGAGCCTTAGGAGGTGGGGAAGGAGCCTTAGGGTGCCTTCACACACAGCATAGTTGTTGTGGGCATTCCACCACAGAAAACCAGCAGCAATTACTTTGGAAAACTGCAGTGACCAAATTCGCTCCTAAATGGTGCTGTTTTGGCCGTGCCTTTTCTAAGTGAATCTGCGGCAGGATTTAAACCTTGTAATTCAAGGGTTGAATTCTACAGCAGATTTTTGCAGCTGAAATAGGCATGCTGTAAATTTGAAATCCATAATGTTTTTTAAAAAGGCTGCAGATTTGTTGCAGGAAAATTTCCGCACTATATGAAGGAGATTTCTAAAAGCTCCTCCACATGGCTTGTATTGTAAATGCTGCAGAATTTCCACAGTTATTCCAGCAGCAGAAATTCTGCAGCACTTATGGCCTCTAATACTGACAAACATAATTTACTGCAATACAGAAGTGTTGCAGTATCTTGTAGAAATGAAGAATCTCATCATCAAGACCTATAGTTAGACTGTGGAAAATTGCATGAAAATTGAAAACAGAGTGTTAAAAACACCTTTTTTTGAGCTTGCAAATAAAAATATGAAAGCATCTATACAAACAATTTAAAAAAAATAAGTGAACCCTTTGGAATTTGCTGGATTTCAGCATTTAAATTAGATCTCATTTAGCAGATATCACCTCCAGTGAGCATATTTCATGCCCATGTGCTGTTTGTGTGTGCAATGGAGTTCACATGGACTAGACACAGATAATAGTAATAGTGACTTGGTCTAATTACACAGCCAATGATCTGTATGAGGAAAAATAATTGCAGCATGTACTATTCTGCTTCAATTTGTGATCAAGAGTAGCCCAATCAGAGACAACAGATCTGTGAAATACTGTCTTATTTTTTGTAGATGCAACAGACATGCTAATATGAATAGGCTCTAAATATGACTATTGAGTCCTATTGTTGTATTTTCGTGGAAAGATAAAAAGCAAGACAAGATTCAAGTAACATCCTGACATGCGGCCTGTGAGTGTAGTGAAATCAGTAATAGCATCACCCTACATGTTATCTTCCTCCTCTCCTCTCCTCTTTTTTGTACATCTAAGTGTCTTTTATATATTATCCATCCTGTTTGTGTCGGTGTAATTTCCCCCGCGTCCGATGTCTCCAGGTAGAAGCTGCCAGCACTTCAGATACAGCAATTATTTCTATATTAATGAGTAAAATGTTCAATTCCAGATACATATCTGCATCTTTTTGGGTAAAAGTTTTTTATTACGATTAGAGATGAGCGAGCACCAAAATGCTCGGGTGCTCGTTACTCAGGACGAACTTTTCTCAATGCTCGAGGGTTCGTTTCGAGTAACGAAACCCATTGAAGTCAATGGGCGACCCGAGCATTTTTGTATATCGCCGATGCTCGCTAAGGTTTTCATTCGTGAAAATCTGCAAAACCCAAGAAAGTGCTGGAAACGACACAGAAACGGATAGGGCAGGCGAAGGGCTACATGTTGGGCTGCATTTCAGGTTCCCAGGTCCCACTATTAAGCCACAATAGCGGCAAGAGTGCTCCCCCCCTCCCAACAATTTTTACTTCTGAAAAACCCTCATACTTTAGCTAAGCACCACACTACCTCCAACAAAGCACAATCACTGCCTGCATGACACTCCGCTGCCACTTCTCCTGGGTTACATGCTGCCCCCCCCCCCCCCCCCGCACGACCCAGTGTCCACAGCGCACACCAAAGTGTCCCTGCGCAGCCTTTAGCTGCCGTCATGCCACACGCTGGCCTCATAGCCACACCACCCTCATGTCTATTTATAAGTGCGTCTGCCATGAGGAGGAAAAGGAGGCACACACTGCAGAGGGTTGGCAGGGCCAGGCAGCGACCCTCTTTAAAAGGTGCGGGGCAATAGCCAACAATGCTGTACAGAAGCAATGAGAAATCCAATCCTGTGCCACCTCCATCAGGAGCTGCACACGTGGGCATAGCAATGTGGAACCCATGTGCCACACACTATTCATTCTTTCAAGGGGTCTGCATGCCCCAGTCAGACCGGGGTTTTTTATAAATAGTCACAGGCAGGTACAACTCCGCAATGGGAATTCCGTGTGCACCCACAGCATGGGTGGCTCCCTGGAACCCAACGGCGGTACATAAATAAATCCCATTGCAGTGCCCAGCACAGCTGAGGTAACGTAATAATAATAATCTTTATTTGTATAGCGCCAACTTATTATTTCATTGCCCATCACAGCTGAGGTAACGTCCGATTGAATGCAGGTGGTCTTCGGCCCACACTGCATGCCCTAGTCTGACCGGGGGTTTTTAATACATAGACACTGGCAGGTACAAATCCCTAATGTGAAGTCCCTGTGGACCCACGGCATGGGTGGCTCCCTGAAACCCACCGGCGGAACATAAATATATCCCATTGCATTGCCCATCACAGCTGAGGTAACGTGAGGTTTAATGCAGGTGGGCTTCGGCCCACACTGCATGCCCCAGTCAGACTGGGGTTCTTTATAAGTAGAGACATGCAGTTACAACTCCGTGTGGACCGACAGCATGGGTGGGTCCCAGGAAGCCACCAGCGGTACATAAATATATCCCATTGCATTGCCCATCACAGCTGAGGTAACATCCGATTGAATGCAGGTGGTCTTCGGCCCACACTGCATGCCCCAGTCTGACCGGGGTTTTTAATACATAGACACTGGCAGGTACAAATCCCTAATGTGAAGTCCCTGTGGACCCACAGCATTGGTGGCTCCCTGGAACCCACCGGCGGTACATAAACGTATCCCATTGCAGTGCCCTGCTCAGCAGAGCTAATGTCACATACAATACAGGTGTGCTTCGGCCCACAGTGCATGCCCCAGTCAGAGTGGTAATATGTACCTTAACAGTAACCGCGTTGGTGGGAATGTGGTGGCGACTGCGGACCTAGTAGCGTGGTTTTATTTAGTTGGTTTTCGGAATGTGGCCAGGATTAAGTGGGCCGTGGCGGGGGGATGGTGGGTGGGCTCTCTTGTTGTGTCGGTAAAGGTGAAATTCTTGGACTGCCACTAGACGGAACAATGCAAAGGTATTTGTCAAGAATGTTTTCATTGTTGCAGGAGGAGGGGGATGTTTTTGAGGCACTACGTGTCCTCTCCACGTGTCCGTGATTATATGCACCATAACAGTAACTGCATTGCTGGGAAATGGCCTCGCCATCATCATATCTTTGGGAAGCCTCCGTTTCCACACCCCAGTGACATAGCATTAGCAGCGGTATAGGCAGAGCCCAGAATTAGAAACATTTCAGCGGTAGCATTAGGGACAGGCCCCAGTAACATATCACTAGCATCATTATAGGGGGAGCACAGTATTAGTTCCATTTCAGTAGTAGTAGCAGTCGGGACAGGCCCCAGTAACAATTCCGAAGCAGCAGTATCGAGGGGAGCACAGTCTTAGTTCCATTTTTAGTAATAGTAGCAGTCAAGACAGGCCCCAGTAAAAATTCTGAAGCAGCAGTATAGGGGGAGCACAGTATTAGTTCCAGTTCAGTAGTAGTAGCAGTCAAGACAGGCCCCACTAACAATTCCAAAGCAGCAGTATAGGGGGAGCACAGTATTAGTTCCATTTCAGTAGTAGTAGCAGTCAAGACAGGTCACAGTAACATTCACGTTGCAGCAGTTTAGGGAGATAACAGTCTCTGTCACATTTCAGTAGTTGCAGTATAGTCAAGGCCCCAGTTACATTTATGTAGCAAACGTGTGGGCCAACCCCACACACCTTGCTTTAGCATGAGTGCAGGCGAAGCCCATAAAAATTACTAGGATTACACTGTAGGCGAGGGCCAAAAAAAATTGGTGTACCAACAGTACTAATGTACCTCAGAAAAATTGCCAGAATCAGTTGACAGGCGGGTACGCTTATCCGTGATGATTCCCCCAGCCGCACTAAACACCCTCTCTGACAAGACGCTAGCCGCAGGACAAGCAAGCACCTCCAGGGCATAAAGCGTGAGTTCAGGCCACGTGTCCAGCTTCGACACCCAGTAGTAGTAGGGAGCAGAGGCGTCACGGAGGACGGTCGTGCGATCGGCTACGTACTCCCTCACCATCCTTTTACAGTGCTCCCGCCGACTCAGCCTTGACTGGGGAGCGGTGACACAGTCTTGCTGGGGAGCCGTAAAGCTGTCAAAGGCCTTGGAGAGTGTTCCCCTGCCTGCGCTGTACATGCTGCCTGATCTCCGTGCCTCCCCTGCTACCTGGCCCTCGGAACTGCGCCTTCTGCCACTAGCACTGTCGGATGGGAATTTTACCATCAGTTTGTCCGCCAGGGTCCTGTGGTATAGCATGACTCTCGAACCCCTTTCCTCTTCGGGTATGAGAGTGGAAAGGTTCTCCTTATACCGTGGGTCGAGCAGTGTGTACACCCAGTAATCCGTAGTGGCCAGAATGCGTGTAACACGAGGGTCACAAGAAAGGCATCCTAACATGAAGTCCGCCATGTGTGCCAGGGTACCTGTACGCAAAACATGGCTGTCCTCACTAGGAAGATCACTTTCAGGATCCTCCTCCTCCTCTTCTCCTCCTCCTCCTCAGGCCATACACGCTGAAAGGATGACAGGCAAGTAGCATTAATACCCTCAGCAGTGGGCCAAGCTGTCTCTTCCCCCTCCTCCTCATGCTCCTCCCCCTCCTCCTCCTCCTCCTCAACGCGCTGAGATATAGACATGAGGGTGCTCTGACTATCCAGCGACATACTGTCTTCCCCCGCCTCCGTTTCCGAGCACAAAGCGTCTGCCTTTATGCTTTGCAGGGAACTTCTCAAGAGGCATAGCAGAGGAATGGTGACGCTAATGATTGCAGCATCGCCGCTCACCATCTGGGTAGACTGCTCAAAGTTTCTAAGGACCTGGCAGATGTCTGCCAACCAGGCCCACTCTTCTGTAAAGAATTGAGGAGGCTGACTCCCACTATGCCGCCCATGTTGGAGTTGGTATTCCACTACAGCTCTACGCTGCTCATACAGCCTGGCCAACATGTGGAGCGTAGAGTTCCACTGTGTGGGCACATCGCACAGCAGTCGGTGCACTGGCAGATTAAACCGATGTTGCAGGGTCCGCAGGGTGGCAGTGTCCGTCTTGGACTTGCGGAAATGTGCGCTGAGCGGGCGCACCTTTCCGAGCAGGTCAGACAAGAGTGGGTAGCTTTTCAGAAACCGCTGAACCACCAAATTAAAGACGTGGGCCAGGTATGGCACGTGTGTGAGGCTGCCGAGCTGCAGAGCCGCCACCAGGTTACGGCCGTTGTCACACATGACCATGCCCGGTTGGAGGCTCAGCGACGCAAGCCAGCGGTCGGTCTGCTCTGTCAGACCCTGCAGCAGTTCGTGGGCCGTGTGTCTCTTCTTTCCTAAGCTGAGTAGTTTCAGCACGGCCTGCTGACGCTTGCCCACCGCTGTGCTGCCACGCCGCGCGACACCGACTGCTGGCGACGTGCTGCTGCTGACACATTTTGATTGTGAGACAGAGGTTGCGTAGGAGGAGGAAGAGGAGGAGGAGGGTGGTTTAGTGGAGGAAGCATACACCGCCGCAGATACCACCACCGAGCTGGGGCCCGCAATTCTGCGGGTGGGTAGGACGTGAGCGGTCCCAGGCTCTGACTCGGTCTCAGCCTCCACTAAATTCACCCAATGTGCCGTCAGGGAAATATAGTGGCCCTGCCCGCCTGTGCTTGTCCACGTGTCCGTTGTTAAGTGGACCTTGGCAGTAACCGCGTTGGTGAGGGCACGTACAATGTTGCGGGAGACGTGGTCGTGCAGGGCTGGGACGGCACATCGGGAAAAGTAGTGGCGACTGGGAACCGAGTAGCGCAGGGCCGCCGCCGCCATCATGTTTTTGAAGGCCTCCGTTTCCACAAGCCTATACGGCAGCATCTCCAGGCTGATCAATTTGGCTATGTGCATGTTTAACGCTTGAGCGTGCAGGTGCGTGGCGGCGTACTTGCGCTCAAACATTTGCGCTATCGACGGCTGGACGGTGCGCTGAGAGACATTGGTGTTTGGGGCCGAGCACAGCGGAGGTGAGGGTGTGGGTGCAGGCCGGGAGATGGTCGTGCCTGTGTCCTGAGAGGCGGGTTGGATCTCATTGGCAGGTTGGGGCACAGGGGGAGAGTCAGTGGTGCAAACCGGAGGCGGTGAACGGCCTTCGTCCCACCTTATGGGGTGTTTGGCCATCATATGCCTGCGCATGCTGGTTGTGGTGAGGCTGGTGGTGGCTCCCCGGCTGATCTTGACGCGACAAACTTTGCACACCACAGTTCGTCGGTCGTCTGCACTCTCAGTGAAAAACTGCCACACCTTTGAGCACCTCGGCCTCTGCAGGGTGGCATGGCACGAGGGGGTGCTTTGGGAAACAGTTGGTGGATTATTCGATCTGGCCCTGCCTCTACCCCTGGCCACCGCACTGCCTCTTCCAACCTGCCCTGCTGCTGCACTTGCCTCCCCCTCTGAAGACCTGTCCTCAGTAGGGTTAGCAAACCAGGTTGGGTTAGTCACCTCATCGTCCAGCTGCTCTTCCTCCGAATCCTCTGTGCGCTCCTCCCTTGGACTTACTGCCCTTACTACTACCTCACTGTTAGACAACTGTGTCTCATCGTCATCGTCCTCCTCACCCACTAAAAGCTCTTGAGACAGTTGCCGGAAGTCGCCAGCCTAATCACCCAAAGGTTGGGCATCGGTCACGATAAACTCCTCTGGTGGGAGAGGAACCATTGCTGCCCAATCTGGGCAGGGGCCCGAGAACAGTTCCTGGGAGTCTGCCTGCTCCTCAGAATGTGTCATTTTCATGGAGTGAGGAGGCTGGGAGGAAGGAGGAGCAGCAGCCAGAGGATTCAGAGTTGCAGCTGTGGACGGCGTCGAAGACTGGGTGGTCGATAGATTGCTGGATGCACTTTCTGCCATCCACGATAGGACCTGCTCACACTGCTCAGTTTCTAATAAAGGTCTACCGCGTGGACCCTTTAATTGTGAGATGAATCTGGGGACCCCTGAAACTTGCCTCTTTCCTCATCCCGTAGCAGTCGGCTGCGATACACCTGGATCAGGAGCTCGGCCTGTGCCCACACCCTGACTTGGGCCTCCGCGTCCTCGCCCTCGTCAACGTCCTCTAGGCCTACCCCTACCCCTACCCCTCAGCATGGTGTATTACGAGTAGAGCAGAAACAGAATGCTGTAATTAAATGTGCCGCTTATTGACCTGTAGTTGGAGGCTGACTTCGCTTACGGAACGCAGAGCAGAGCCAGGAAACAATTTTGTGCACGCCTGTAGTGAGACGTAGGTGCGTAGGACTGAGCTAGTGGAATTCACAGCGCAGAAGCAGTCAAGTGGCCAAAGGGCAGTGGTAGGCCTTAAGTATTTTGCTTCAATTTTTTTAAATGGTGAGCTGAAATACCAGACAGATACTGTATGCAGCGTATCTATTGTATACTGTTTCCCTCTTGCGCTATGACGGCGGTGATGTAACGGGCACAGCAGAGCCAGGAAACAATTTTGTGCACGCCTGTAGTGAGACGTAGGTGCGTATGACTAAGCGAGTGCAATTCACAGCGCAGAAGCAGTCAAGCGGCCAAAGGGCAGTGGTAGGCCTTAAGTATTTTGCTTCAATTTTTCTAAATGGTGAGCTGAAACACCAGACAGATACTGTATGCAGCGTATCTATTGTATACTGTTTCCCTCTGGCGCTATGACGGCGGTGATGTAACTGGCACAGCAGAGCCAGGAAACAATTTTGCGCACGCCTGCAGTGAGACGTAGGTGCGTAGGACTGAGCTAGTGGAATTCACAGCGCAGAAGCAGTCAAGTGGCCAAAGGGCAGTGGTAGGCCTTAAAGGGGTTGTCCCGCGCCGAAACGGGTTTTTTTTTTATTCAATAGGCCCTCCGTTCGGCGCAAGACAAACCCAATGCATGTGTTAAAAAAAAAAAACGTTTAGTACTTACCAGAATCCCCGCACTGCGGCGACTTCTTCCTTACCTTAGCAAGATGGCCGCCGGGATCTTCACCCACGATGCACCAAGGGTCTTCTCCCATGGTGCACCGTGGGCTCCGTGCGGTCCATTGCCGATTCCAAACTCCTGATTGGCTGGAATCGGCACACGTGACGGGGCGGAGCTACGCGATGACGCGTAGAAGGGGGCGGGGCCAGAACTCCGCTCGTGCCGAGACTCAAGAGAAGGGAGAAGACCCTTCTGCGCAAGCGCGTCTAATCGGGAGATTAGACGCTGAAATTAGACGGCAGCATGGAGACGGGGACGCCAGCAACGGAGCAGGTAAGTGAATAACTTCTGTATGGCTCATATTTAATGCACGATGTATATTACAAAGTGCATTAATATGGCCATACAGAAGTGCTTACCCCCACTTGCTTTCTCGGGACAACCCCTTTAAGTATTTTGCTTCAATTTTTTTTAAATGGTGAGCTGAAACACCAGACAGATACTGTATGCATCGTATCTATTGTATACTGTTTCCCTCTGGCGCTGTGACGGCGGTGATGTAACGGGCACAGCAGAGCCAGGAAACAATTTTGAACAAGCTTCCTGTAACGCTTAGCTGCGTATTAGTTAGGACTACTACCCCCAGCAGACACGCAGTACACTGAAGACGGTCACAGGCAGCCCAAAGATAGAATTTTTTCCCCAATTTTTTTGAAAAAGCCCACTGCCTATATAGACAGTATATCTCTTTCACCTTTCCCTCTTTTACTGCCTCACCAGTACTGCCCCTATACTCTGTACAATGACTGCAGACTGAGGACGCAATGGTCTGCATGCCCGATATACAAAAAAAAAATAATTGTGCAACACTGCTAAAAGCAGCCTCAACAGTACTGCACACGGTCAGATGTGGCCCAAAGAAGGACCGTTTGGGTTCTTGAAGACTAAAATAAGACCTAACACTCTCCCTATAGCAGCTACAGCAAGACAGCACTTTCCCTGATCTCTGTCACCATGCATTTGTGGCGAGCCACGGGCGGGGCAGATTTAAATACTCGGGTGTCATCTGATCTCGCCAGCCACTCACTGCAGAGGGGTGGTATAGGGCTGGAACGTCACAGGAGGAAGTTGTAATGCCTTCCATGTCTTTCTATTGGCCAGAAAAGTGCGCAAATGTCTCAGAGATGAAAGTGAAAGTAACTCGAATATCGCGTGGTGCTCGTCTCGAGTAACGAGTATCTTGAACACCCTAATACTCGAACGAGCATCAAGCTCGGATGAGTACGCTCGCTCATCTCTAATTACTATACTACATAAATGCCTAAGGTCTTCACCTTTCTACATATTTACCAATGCACTGATATTCAGTGATCAATATCTCTATCAATACTTGCTGATGTGCAATTATTTTAACAATCGGTTTGGGCCAGGATCAGTCTAATTTCACAAAAATTATTCGGTAATTGGGATGCCTGATTCTGTTTCGCATTAAAGTCAATGAGATTAAAAGTCAGAAAAACTAATTTGCCCACCAGAAGGTCCCTAATGCAGCCAGAGGTCCTCAAAGTGTATGGGAATATAGACACACACCTGGAAAATAGTATGTTCATCCTAAAAATTGGCAAAATAGCTATAGTGGTATAGGGACCACTCTGACCACAGAGATGTCAGTGAAAAAAAAAAGTCTCACATCGATTAGATGAAAAATTTGCCAAATAGCTTGAGAAAATTGGATCTCGAGGCGGTAGAGTTCAGAACACATTCATTCTGCATTGGTACTGCAATGATGGCAAACACTTACGATCTGAACGAAGATTGAGAAATTGGGTCTTTGAAAATCAGTGGTTTTCTATAGGAGCGTTCACATGAAGGAATTTTAGAAGCACAAAATGCTTGCACCTGCCAAATATAGGACATTCATGGCTTCAATGCCCGCATCTAAGGTCTGTGCTGCAAGTAAAGATAAGACCTGACTTATCTTCAGTGCAAGCTGTGCAGGAGTTTCCATTGACACCTTCGGGAGCAGGAGTTTATAGACACTCCTGCGCATGAAAAGAAGATTCCCCTCTGCTTTCAGCATGACATTTAAAATGTGTTGCCCAGAAGCACATTTTAAATGTCCCACTGTAAAATCCTGTTAGACCCCGCGGGGATGAGGGGACACCCCGAGGGTTTTGTTCATCTACCCTGGGGTTACCTTGATCCCCACAGGGACTAACAGTTTTTTACAGCTTGACATTTAAAATGTGCTTCTAGGCAGCCATTCTCTAGTAGTGGGGGGCAGTAGAGGACTCTCTTCACCTCTCCCTCCAGCATAGGAATCCCAAGGGATTTCCCCATGGCAGGGAGAGAGAGGGTGGCGAGGTTACAGAGCTCCCCTGAGGGTTACCCTGAAAACAGAGACAGAGCTAAAGGGATGCACCTTCTAGCCCCAACTCTCTCAATTTGCAATGGGAAAATCCCAGGGAGGAGACCTCTGATCTCACCCTCTCTCTCTAGCCCTGCACCTCCCTTTCCGCTATGGCGATATCCCTCGAGGATCCCCTATAGCCCTGCCCACCCTTTCTCTGCACTATTGGGATTTCCCTCAGGAAAGACAGAGCTGGGCTATGGGTTAATCCACTAATGCCATGTTCTCTTTATTCCTGCTATGGGGAAATCGCAAAGCCCTGTTTTTTTTTTTTCTCTCTTCTTCTGGAGCAGCTTTTTAAAATGCAGCTGCTCCGGTAAATGAGCATGAGGCTCGGGTCTTCTAAGCATTAAACATTGTCTATTCATGTGATTTTTTTAGTGCAGTGTAGGTGCACTCACTCACGTGAATGGGCCCTAAAAAAAGGAGGGAACTGGTGTGGGGGGTTTACTACCTTCACCATGACTAGAAATGAAACATTCCTGACCCACTTGCATTAAGTACAAATGTTTTTATGGATGATAGTGTGAGACCTTTTGTGAAAGTATTTTTAATTTCGTCTGATTTCATTGCGAAAAAATAAGCAAATTATTACATGTTGATCAGCCAGAAAATTCTAACGTAATGTAAATAATGTAATTTCACAATAAAATCAAAACAAACAATTCACTTTCACACAGGGTTCCATTTATAAGAAATCAAACAGGTATTTCTGTTGCTCTTTTTTAGTTCTTCTTTATCTCCTTTTGTGGAGAATGTGAAACCAAGATTAGAACTATTAAAACACGGGGAGCTCAAAACTTGCCAACCATGTACACTCAAGCACTCCAGTCAGTATTGAAGGATTGGCCCCTCCCACCTTGGGTGGTGTTTCTGCAATATGTTGAGGATCTTTTGCTGGAAGCCAGTCAACAGGTCAACATCTCACTGTGGATTTTCCTTGCAAAACCTGGCTGCAAAGCCTCAAAGGAAAAACTTCAGTCTTGCAAAACAAAGGTTGTATTCTTGGGCCACTGCCTGGCTCAAGGAACCAGACATATAACAGAGGAACAGAAGGCTGCTATCCAGACAATTCCTGTGTCTTCCTCTGTTGCCAAACTCCGCACCTTTTTAGGTCTTGTCTCTTAGTGCTGCTCATGGATCCACTCTCCTTTATCTCTCATACAATCATTATATGAGTGTCTTTCAGTCACTCCCTTCTCTCTAACCTCTGAAGCAACTGACAACTTCAACACTTTAAAACTCTCTATCCTCAGCTCCCCAGCCTTAGGAATCCCTAACTATACCTTACCTTTCAACCTCTTCTGCACTGAACTCTCTGGCCATGCAACGGCAGTATTGACACAAAAACACGGAGTGCATTCACGACAACTTGGATATTATTCCATCTGGTTGGATCCAGTGGCTCAAGGGGTCCACTCATGTGTCCATGTGGTGCCAGCAGTAGAAGCAATGATTGAAAAATCCTCTGAGTTTGTCCTGGACTACCCCCCAGTTTTCCTCACCCCTCATGACATTCAGAGCATACTGACACAGGTCCAACCTCAACATTTGTCTTTGGCACATCAAATCAGATTGCAATGTGCCTTTCTTATGCCCCCTAACATCACTTTTCAATGGTGCACTACTTTGAACCTGGCTACTCTACTTCCAATCGAGTACCCTGGTTCAAATGGGGAGGGGGAGACATAGGTACTGCAGATCAGTTATTTTTAAATTCTTTGCAACAAGATTCTGATTTATTTGAAGTAGAACCTCACCATGATTGCCTAGAATTGATGCAAGAAGAAACTGCAGGTTTTGAAACAGTTACTGAAGCCCCACGTTGGGCGCCAAGTTTGTTAGGGATATTCCAGGGACCCCAATGATATGTTGTTGAGTTCCAAATTAGTAGATTTTCCTTTAGACCTGGATAGGTCAATGAAAAACAGGCATGTGCTGTACTCCAAAAGAGTTCTAAAATTTATTTTATAAACATAGACCTTTATGGAGAGAAAGGGAGTGGCTTTATGCCAAGGCTGTATACAGTTGTTTTGAGAAATAGTGAAGTAACAAATGATAACAGGCATCGCTGCATAACATGTACATAGTCTCAAGAGATAGCACGCGCAGTCATGTGAAACTTATGACTCAACAGGCATTTCACGAAAACTGATAAAGAGTACATTTCCACACCAAATTAAGACATAACAACTAAGATATGCTTCATTAGAATTGCTGAGCTGGCGATGCTGGTTGCAAGCCCTGAAAATCCATATCTCGGCTTGCAAAATGAATTAGGCTAAAGTTCATGAGATGGCTGACAGGAAATGAGAAAGTTAATGTCCATAAGATGGCTGACAGGAGACAAGAATGGAGGACAGGACCTGGATCTAAACAGGAATGCAACTGGGGTACACTAAATACTGTTGCTTTTTATGTATGTAGGACAGTAGGGATAGGAAATCACATTACATTCAAGCAGACTGGCCTGCAAGAAGTCTTGACTCTACCGAGAAAAATATTGTTGCCGAGCCTCTTGTGGACCCTAAAGATCTTCCACCCTTTCATACTTCAAGCTAGGTTTAATGAAAAATGTTGTCAAAAGTATTAACCAGGAAGGACAGGCGTTTAAGTACTTAAGAGACAAATTTCCTAGATTAAGTGATGCATAGGTTAAGGAAGGTGTTTTTGTTGGACCACAAATTTGGCAACTTGTAAAGCATCCTGTGTTTGACCAAGTTTTGGAGGGAAAAGAAAAGGAAGCTTGGCAAGCCTTAAAGGTAGTTATTAATGGATTCTTAGGCAACAAAAGAGATGATAACTACACTCAGTTGGTGACAGTACTTCTGGAAAAATACTATCAATTTGAATGCAACATGTCCCATGAAATCCATTTTCTCTACTCCCACCTGGACTTTTCCCCTCCTAGTTGTGGAGCTGTCAGTGATGAACACAGAGAAAGATTCCACCAGGAATAATGGAACAAAGATATCGGGCCCTTGGAGTGAAGGACTGCTTTCAGATTGCTGCTGATCTGAGAGAAAGGATGCTCCGTAATTCACCTAAAGGAGGCAAACCAAAGGAAAACGAAGTGATGAAGTCGCCACATGATTCTCTTCACACAAAACCACCTGCCAGGAATTCTTCCATCAATTTAGAACTCTTAGAATGTAGCAGTCATTGAAAAATTTTTTTAGGGGGACGTGGCTCAGCATGGGAGAGTGAGGACGCACGGCTCTGAGCTCCGCCGCCGCTACCTTACAGAATACTAGTTCCCCAGCAAATGTTTTACCTGCTTGGCGTTGAAAAGAGGAGGGAAGCGGAGGGGAGACCTCTTGGCAGCAAGCAGGACACCTCTGAGTAGGTTCCTGCACCGAACGAGTGCTACAGACTCTGCCAAGCACCTCTTCAACTTGGCGCCGGGACAACACGTGGAGGCAGCGCTGGGACAGGGAAGCAGGATTCCCGCTCACACGCCGGGGCCAACAGCTGTCACCCATGGTCAATGAGGGGAGCCAAGCACCAGGTCCAGGGATCTTCTACCTCCACAGTGCCTTGTGCTGTCGGTCCTGACCCCTGCGTAACTCCTGCTTGTGGTGGCAACATCACAAGAAAACCAGCAATTTTAACTTGGACCCAGCGACTCCTGTGCACCAAGTGGGTTTATATGCCCTATCCAGTTCCACCATGAGAGGTACCACAACTCTTACCCTCTACCTCTCAGTCATCTCAGGGGGAAATCCAGAGTCCACCCCTGTACCTCCAGGCTCTATCACCCTGCCGCCGTTCTGTGCAGTCACCTCACCATACACACTTGAGCCACCATTAGACATGCAGAACGCTGGAGCACTGTCTATAGACTTTCAACAATTGGTCTTCACAGTGGAGAGGCAGCAGAAACAGCTCAGGGATCTGACCTTTCATCTAGACGACATCGAAAACAGAGGTCAACGCAACAATTTAAAATGAAGAGGCCTCCCGGAGGATATACCTCCAGATGCCCTGCACGAATGTGTTATTGCCATTTTTAACAAGCTGCTACACCGATTAGAGGGCAGAGCAATAGAACTGGACAGAGTCCATCATATGTTTGGCGGGAGGATGCGGAATTCTAACCAACCGAGAGATGTTATATGCCGTGTCCACTTTTACAGGCAGAAAGAAGAAATCCAACGTTTGGTGTGGGAACAGGGCCCGGTGAATTTCAACGGGGCTGAAATCACAATTCTACCCGATGTCTCCAGACTGACCCTCAAAAGTAGGAGATTGATCCGTCCCCTGCTGGACGCTGCATGCAGGGCAGACGCGACCTAGAAATGGGGCCATCCATTCCACCTGATTCTCCGTAAATGTAGTCGCCTCTTCGCGTCTGGTCCCCAGCGGATTTAGAGGGGGCGTTCTCCTTCTTGGATGTCCCAGTTGGTCCTAAGCCAGACTGGACTGCTTCCTTGGACACTTCTCCAGTAAACGAATAAATGCTGAGGGCTACTCAGATCTTAATCCGTCGATTGCAGAGGGGTCTTGGTTCCCTCTGGACTGCATCGGGTCCAGGGCACTCATATGTGAACATGTGCATACCTCCTTTAACACCTCATTTAACTTTACAGCCCAGAAAACAAGCCAGTTGCCTACTCCAGTGATGGATTACCTCAGGGGTTAAAGGGGTTGTCCCACGATGACCAGTTAAGTTATACACTTCTGTATGGCCATATACATGCACTTTGTAATATACATCGTGCATGAAATATGTGCCATACAGAAGTTATATACTCACCTTCCCTGCGCTGGCGTCCCCGTCTCCATGGTGCCGTCTAATTTCAGCATCTAATCGCCCGATTAGACGCGCTTGCGCAGAAGGGTCTTCTCCCTTCTGGTTGGTCCGGGCACAAGCGGCGTTCTGTCTCCGCCCCCTCTACGCGTCATCGCGTAGCTCCGCCCCGTCACGTATGCCGATTCCAGCCAATCAGGAGGCTGGAATCGGCAATGGACCGCACAGAGCCCATAGTGCACCATGGGAGAAGACCCGCAGTGCATCGTGGGTGAAGATCCCGGCTGCCATCTTGGAGGAAAAGAAGGAAGAAGTTGCAGAGAGGGGATTCGGGTAAGTACATTTTTTTTTTAAATTTCAACACATTCCTTGGGTTTGTCCTGCGTTGAACGGGGAGCCTATGCAAGAAAAAAAAAACGTTTCGGCGCGGGACAACCCCTTTAATCTCTAAGCTTTCATTTTGTGGCTGTGTGAATTTCCAAAATTATATCGAGACGATCTGCAATTATTAGTTTAATGCAGGGAGTCATTTATTAAATAGAGGGGGGCTTCTATTTTTTTTTCCTTTCACTTCTTTTACTTTCTTGGGTACTTTAATTACTGTCTCTACCTTTACATAGTTCTATACGCTATTGACCATGTCACGGAACACCTCTAATCTTTCAATTCTTTCCATTAACCCGCAGGGCTTAAATGTACCAGAGAAAGGCCCTCCATCCTCCGTTTTCTTTGAAAGAGAAGAACACAGGTGGCTTTTGTCCAGGAAACCCATTTCCAGACGAACGCAACCCCCAGGTTCTCAGATGCAAGGTTTCCAAATGCATACCATAGCACAAATCCAGAATCCAAATCGAAGGGTGTTTCAATCCTCATCGCCAACTCAGTGCCGTAGGAACACTTAGAGACGCTCTGTGATCCAGGAGGTAGATATCTTTTTTCTGAAAGGCAAGCTCGCCAGCACACCAGTCAAACTTGCAGCAGTCTAGTTCCCTAACTCCAACCAGGTGACTTTTTTAGAAAGGATCTTGGAGGATTTAGAAAAATTCAAGGATGGCATTCTGATACTAGGGGGGGACTTTAAAGTTTCATTAGATCCACATAAAGACACGTCCAGAGGTAGCAGTAGCCTTCCACTAAATACACACCGTAGGATCAGGAAAACACTTCACAAATTCCAACTTATAGACGTATGGTGGGTCCTGTATCCTCCACTAAAGATTATACATTCTTTTCCCCACCACACAACACATATTCCAGAATTGATTACTTTTTAATCCATCACTCAGCCCTGACAACGCGCACCACAGCGGACATAGATAATATAACATTCTCAGATCACGCCCTGATTACTTTATCATTACCACTTCCAACTGTACATAATAGAGCTTGGCACTGGTGCCTCAATGAGTCCTTGGTTCATGACTAGGGATTAGCGAGTATACTCGCTAAAGCACTACTCGCTCGAGTAATGTGCTTTAGACGAGTATGTCCCTGCTCGTCCCTGAAGATTCGGGAGCCGCCGCAGCTGACAGGTGAGTTGCGGCGGGGAGCAGGGGAGAGCAGGCGGGAGAGAGGGAGAGAGAGATCTCCCCTCCGTTCCTCCGCTCTCTCCCGCAGCTCCCTGCTCCGCGGCGGCCCCCGAATCTTCAGGGACAAGCAGGGAGATACTCGGCTAAAGCACATTACTCTAACGAGTAGTGCTTTAGCGAGTATACTCGCTCATCCCTATTCATGACCCAATAACTTCAGGAGAAATTCACAAGGCACTACAAGACTATTTTGAGCATAACAATACACCGGATTTAGACCCGTTTACTATATGGGAGGCACACAAATGCGTCATCCGGGGCTTTTGCGTAAGCCTTGGATCCTGCATCAAGAAAGAACACAGTGCAGACCTCTGAGGGCTGCTAGACCAGATTCAGGCTCTAGAATTTACTCACAAATCTACTCAGGACAGATTATTGGGAGCAGAGCTGACCCAACTTAGAGAGAAGGTGCGCTCGCATTGTTTGGGGCAGGCAAAGGAGAATCTTACAAAATGCAGACGCCACTTTTTTGAATTCGGTAACAAGTAGAGATGAGCGAGCACCAAAATGCTCGGGTGCTCGTTACTCGAGACGAAATTTTCGCGATGTTCGGGGGTTCGTTTCGAGTAACGAACCCCATTGAAGTCAATGGGCAACTCGAGCATTTTTGTATATCGCCGATGCTCGCTAAGGTTTTCATTTGTGAAAATCTAGGCATTTCAAGAAAGTGATGGGAACAACACAGCAACAGATAGGGCAGGCGAGGGGCTACATGCTGGGCTGCATCTCAAGTTCCCAGGTCCCACTATTAAACCACAATAGCGGCAAGAGTGCCCCCCCCAACAATTTTTACTTCTGAAAAACCCTCATTAGCAAGGCATACCTTAGCTAAGCACCACACTACCTCCAACAAAGCACAATCACTGCGTGCATGACACTCCACTGCCACTTCTCCTGGGTTACATGCTGCCCAACACCCCCCCCCCCCCCCCCGCACGACCCAGTGTCCACAGGGCACACCAAAGTGTCCCTGCGCAGTCTTCAGCTGCCCTCATGCCACACGCTGGCCTCATAGCCACACCACCCTCATGTCTATTTATAAGTGCCATGAGGAGGTGTTGTAGAATTCCTTTGTGGAACCACGGCTTACTCAATTTGGAATGTTTACACCCTTCCATATTAATTCTGAATTGATAATGCGCATAAGAATTTTCCACACTGACACAGGTTCAGCATGTAAAAGCTTCCTCAATTCTCCTATAATGTTGGGCCCGTAGCCTCTTTTAAAGAGTTTAACATATGGGCAGGTCAAAAGATTACATAGATACAACGTATTGTTTAATTATTGGATAAGCATCTTGCAATTCTTCCATCCTCCGGTCATCTGTGATTGGCCATCAGGTGGTGGATTAGATGAGAGGGTTGTCTTGGCCGACGTGTGGTTCCTTCGATATGATTGGATGTTACATCATGAACTATAAATTGCACAAACCTCCCATGTTATTTGCATATGTTTCCAGTAAAATTGCTTGGGTAATTATTGCGGTAGCTGTTTCAGACTGCGGTTATCTATGTCTGAGTTATACTTCTCCTAAAGGCACGAACAGCTGGAAAAAAAAAAAAAAAAAAATATATATATATATATATAGATTGGTTTCATGTTGGCTTCCCCATGTCAGCAGAGTTATAAAACAGATATTTTCATATGAGCGGAAGTACCTATTGCATAACTGTAAGAACATTACATTTGTAGCAAGACAGAAAACAAATATGTATACAGGATGTTAAATTGACAACTGTCTACTGCCAAGGACCACCGACCCATATAGATATATATTGGATTTCCACTACAGACCCCCCTTGAAACTATCTGTTTCACTAAACTCGCCCTGCTCCGTCCCACCCCCACCGCTGACCCTAGACTCGCATTGTGTTGTACACTGGAGCTATTGCTGTCATGGGGGTATAGGATGGTTCGACATCATCGTATTCTGGATCCATGATGACGACGTTTGCGCTGACAGTGGGCTTTTTGTTGGACATCGTAGTGAGACAGGTGGACCAGGCAGTCATCAGGGGCGGAATACACTGTATGCAACAACAAACAGAAATTAGGATGACTATAAAGGTGACAAATGTAATTAATAACTTCCTTATCAGGATAAACTCTTGTGTAGAACGTTTTGGAAACTCAGTAGAGTGGCGATCTTTCACAACTGTCGCCTAGGCTGCAAATGCCCCTCTGATACCTAGGTGTGGGTTCTAATTCAAAGGTTGTGGGTTCATGGACATGTGGAGGTCTAGGCTATCACCTGGGATCTCGAGGCATTAGGTTAGCAGAGGTGCGGCTTTTACTATTTCAGGTAAACACTGCATAACTTGTGTAGACGCTACCTTGATTCATCGACAAGAGTGCAAAATCAGAACTATCTAATTACTGATCAATATGACTGAACCCCTGTCTCATTAGTAAGTGCATGATCGTATCTGTTAGTCTGGAAGGAAAAAACTACAAGGTGATTATTTCCACTTCCCTTTTCCAGACGCGGCAAGGTAACAGGACCAGGGGCGTTGTAACACCGGCATGTTGCGTGGCATGAGCAGAGTGCACTGCAGATAAAATAAAGCAAAATCTTAGCGAAAACCTATTACAGTGTTCTAAATACACAATGTTTAAAAACTTATTTTTCCTATTCTACTGTTAGGTATGTGCCTGACTGAGGAAACAGACTAAGGTTAGCTCTTATTAGTTAGTGCGGTCAGCTTCTTAATGGCAACTGCGTCTTTACCTGCGGGTCACGTGTTGTCTGGAATGTAGGTACAAGTCTCCCCTATCATCTTACAGACACTCCCTTTTTTGGCTAAAATCGTACCTAGTGCCATTCTATTTTGAAAAGTCATAGTCAAGGTAGGTCCTATTGGTCGACTAGTCCCTATAAGGCGTCTCTAGTATAACTTATAAATTGCTTCTAATTATAATAAACATAATTAATCCAGTCAACGTTTTATTTAGCATAATGATCAGAAAAATGGACTCGAATCTAGCTTTAACGTGGTCTCTAAGTTTTAAAAAACTCGTCAGGTACCCCCCTTGGCTGTCCTATGACGTCAATGTACATGTGTAGGTCAAAACTATCACCAGGAGCCTCTCTTCTCACTCTAGTGTGCTGTTACAATACTAGTAGTATGCACAGGTACGCACGGATTGGACTCCCTGATCTTCACCCACACCAATGTCCCTCCTGGAGATAGTCCTGATGGTGAACACGTCCAGGCCGCCTACCCTGACCCTACACTACCTAGTGACAAGACTGGAAAGAGCCGTCGTACCTATGCAGAAAACAAGGGTAGACCAACATGACAGGATAACTACAGAACACAGCAGAGTTGGATCAAGATAGAGTAACTATGGGGGCTAACCTCATTATCTTCAATGCTGTATGACAGGATGTGGAGGAGCATAAAGGCTTTACTAAGGCACACTCCCCTGTCCAATTACTTTCCAGACATGATGTCACATTATTTCACCTATGAAGTGTGTACCTTCGTTTACCTCATTCACTTCCGGTACCCTGTATCTGCAGATTACCTCATTCATGAGCTTCTGTGTGGTTATCTGCTCATTTACCTTAGTATCAGGGTGGACCTCCAACCTGAAAAAAAAAACTCGAGCAACAACAAGCACATATTCATACTCCCCAACAGGTGTGAGCTGAATGTGGTCAAATTGGCAATCTCTGAAATGGGTAGAGTGCTCAAGGTAAGTGTTATATGGCCACCTTACTTCTGTCCGGACTCGCATATGGCAAAGATCATGCTAACTGGACAAATGATGCAGCAGCTACAGAGAACCTAGGTGTCACCCATTCTTGTTCAGTGTCGACGTCATCGCTGCTTTTGATTCTGTGTACCAGTTGGGCCATCATGGGGGACAGGGACCTCTGTAGGCAAGTTCTGTTGATTGTTCGCCATACGCCGTCCCGTTCTGTTGCTCCCGTCTTTTAGCCCATTTTGCTTTCCTTCCTCGTTGACTTGTAACTGTAAAGTCCTTGACATATCAAAGTCCAAAGTCTTTATCAAAGTCCAAAGTCTTTATCAAAGTCCAAAGTCTTTGCCACTGACTCATGCTGTCAGTATCTATTCTTCCACGGCTTGAGGGCCGCTGCCTTTGCTGTGTTGTCGGCGAGGGTGGCGTCTCTCGCTTCTCCATTGCCAGGTAGTAGTAGTAAGGTTTCCATGAGACTGTGCACAGCTGCACCATTCTTAATTGGCTGTCCTACTGAGATAACAAGCTGTCTGGCCTTCCATATTGGGCCATAATCATGAGCTATGCCAAATGCATTCCAGGAGTCAGTGTAAAGAGTGGCCTCTTACCTTCTACCACTCCACACGCCTCAGTGAGGGCCTCCGATTCCGCTTCTTGCCCTGAGACATGCGGAGGCAGAGCTTCTGCGTTTAGGACATCTTGTTGTGTGACCTCTGCATATCTGGTTCGGAGTCTTCAATCCTCACCCTGATACCATCTACAAAAGAAAACTCAAAATATGCATCATTAACAGTGTGTACATCACTACAATAATGTCAGAATCTTGTTGCACAGAATTTTAAACAATTAAAAAAAAATAGCTGATCTGCCATACTCAGATCACCTATGCCTCCCCTCCCCCGTTTGAACCGGAATACCTGATTAAAAGAAGAGTAGCCGGGTTCAAGGTATTACAACATTGGGAAGAAATATTGGGGGAGGTATGGAAAGAGCACATTGTAGCCGGATCTAATAGGCCAGAGATAAGTGCTTGGGTTGCACTTGCATGAGTATGTTCTGGATGTCATTTGGGGTGTGGACCACTAGGGGGTAGTCCAATACCAACTTAGAGGATTTGTCAGCCATTGCCTGTACTGCTGCCACCACACAAACAGATGAGGGAGCTCCTCGAGTCACTGGATCCAACCTCATGGAGTAGTATCTCAGTGGCCGTGGTTGTCCTCCGTGCCTTTGTGTCAATACTGTCGTATGGGCGGCAGTATGAAACAATGCCCAGAAAGGTGCGAAATTTGGCAACGGGTGTATGTACAGGTATGGCCTGGCCAGGAGAACAACCTTTCTTGCAGAACTTGGTTAGTCTTTGGATGCCTCCAGGCCTTCTACAAGGGAAATTAACGGTGAAATTGTGGCGGGTCGGCAGTTTTTCCAAAGCATCAGCACACAGCACCTAACATGCGTGGCTGACCCTTCCCCCTTCTTTTTTTTTTTTTAAACTAGGGGGATACTGTTTGACCCAGGGGTGTGTATCTTTTTCTTCCTGGCTAGCTATGATTCTTACCACCCTCCCTTATACAAGGGAAGCATCATCTAGCTCCACCCCTCTGAGTGTGGCGGTATACCTACTTCCTTATTTTCTCATTCAATGTTGGCAGTCCTCGGATACACATCACAACCCAATAAAGATAAAGTCTTATGCATCACACAATTTATATTTTACAAATTACGGGTCAATCTGCCCCGTTCCTCATGTGGATACCTGGCCTTATCGTTACCTGCTTGTTACCCGTTCTTCGGCTTCTCTGCAGTTTCTCTTACTCCCTGTACTTGATTTTAACGTTTATTAAATTTAACTATTCAAACCAGTTTAAACTATCTAAATTTAACTTCCCTAGGACTGCAGCATCATAACTTCCTCTTTTTAAAATCTCTCGCTCCCGTGACAGCCCAGAGACAGGATTACAAGGGAGAACGTGGCTAATTTTACTATTACAACAGCTTTTGTCCCAGACTCGTTCCTGGTCGTCCTTCCGGCGACCTTGCAGATGCAGTCTTAGATGCCGGGCATCTCCGTCTGATTGGTAATATACTGCAATTCTCCCTATTTACTGAACTGTTATACAACTCAACTGTTATATTGAACGCTGGCGTCCTTGGCATGTGTTGATACTGACGCCATTCCAGCCCGCCTTTTCTCCCTCTGACTGACATACTATGTTGTAACTTTACGGTCACAAATGTTTGTAACTTTGTATTCTTAAGAGCCCCCACAGGATGTGAGTGGCATATAACTTTTTACATTTGTCTGACGGATGTATAACAAGGATTAGATTACATAACAAGACATCCGTAGTAGTTATTTGTTACAGCACATGAATTTGCTTTGCTTCTATTCAATCTTACACACTTCCTCTTTTTAAATGTCGTTAGCAGCCTTTTTTTTCTCCAAACAATTATACTTTCACTTACGGGCACAAGCCTATACTTTTAACGTTTAACAATTCAAAGGCAACACAGTTTAGTAGTCTGCCTTACTAGAAGGGATCCAATAATGCAATCTACCCTAAAAAGTATAGGCTTGTGCCCGTAAGTGAAAGGGGGGTCTGTAGTCTCCAAGTTGCTTTATAGCCTTCACTTGTTCCTCCAGGTACTCCGATTCCAAGAAGTCACAGAGCTGAGGGTCAACCTTCTCAGAAGCCACTTTGTGAAGATCTAGAAGGGTCTGGTTCACAGTCTTCTCCAGCTGCAGAGCTGCCTGCATGGCATCCAGAGTATTGGTCCACTCATCACGCTCAGGTTTCTTAACATCCTGCAGGACAACACGACCCCCACGTTTGTTCTGATACTTCATAAACTTCTCAGCATGCTCTCGCTCTTCATGGCTCTGCTCCTTGAAGAACTTGGCCACATTATGAAGGGCTACATCATCACGGTCAAAGTAGAAGGACATGGAGAGATAGGTGTAGGAGGCATAGAGCTCCATGTTCACCATGCGGTTAATGGCAGCCTCACAGTCACGGTGGAAGTTCTGGCGCACCTGGGATTCCATTGCAGCTTCTAGATGGTTTTCTGGCACAAAAAAAGTTTCAATGCAGGAATAGAAAAGGTTGCAGGAAGGCGCAGAGGACTCAGAGAGGGTTCCGTTCAATCACTGTTGAAGCAAGAACACGTCTCTTATCCAAGGAGGGGCTGGAAGGGTGTAAACATTCCTTTTATATCTTATGACAGGTTCTTATCACGTGATCGAGACTTAAAAGTACCTGTCGTGCAGTTCCAAATCTATCCGCCTTGCACGGCACATAGGCAAGCCTGGAGTTAGCCACACAGGTATAGATAATTAATTTATCTTACCGTGTTCTGATGATTTGGTGGGCCCGCTAAGTCCAAGGTTGTCTATGTCCGTGCCTTGTGTCCGAGCTCTTTGGAGCCTATCGATCACGTCCCATCTGGGTCGCCACTGTCGTAGAATTCCTTTGTGGAACCACGGCTTACTCAATTTGGAATGTTTACACCCTTCCATATTAATTCTGAATTGATAATGCGCATAAGAAGTTTCCACACTGACACAGGTTCAGCATGTAAAAGCTTCCTCAATTCTCCTTTAATGTTGGGCCCGTAGCCTCTTTTAAAGAGTTTAACATATGGGCAGGTCAAAAGATTACATAGATACAACTAATTATTGGATAAGCATCTTGCAATTCTTCCATTCTCCGGTCATCTGTGATTGGCCATCAGGTGGTGGATTAGATGAGAGGGTTGTCTTGGCCCACGTGTGGTTCCTTCGATATGATTGGATGTTACATCATGAACTATAAATTGCACAAACCTCCCACGTTATTTGCATATGTTTCCAGTAAAATTGCTTGGGTAATTATTGCGGTAGCTGTTTCAGACTGTGGTTATCTATGTCTGAGTTATACTTCTCCTAAAGGCACACACTGCAGAGGGTTGGCACGGCCAGGCAGCCACCCTCTTTAAAGGGGGCGGCGCGATAGCCCATAATGCTGTACAGAAGCAATGAGAAATCCAATCCTGTGCCACCTCCGTCAGGAGCTGCACACGTGGGCATAGCAATGGGGAACCCATGTGCCACAAACTATTCATTCTGTCAAGGTGTCTGCATGCCCCAGTCAGACTGGGGTTTTTTATAAAAAGTCACAGGCAGGTACAACTCCACAATGGGAATTCCGTGTGCACCCACAGCATGGGTGGCTCCTTGGAACCCACCAGCTGTACATAAATGTATCCCATTGCAGTGCCCAGCACAGCTGAGGTAACGTCCGATTAAATGCAGGTGGTCTTTGGCCCACACTGCATGCCCCAGTCTGACCGGGGTTTTTAATACATAGACACTGGCAGGTACAAATCCCTAATGTGAAGTCCCTGTGGACCCACGGCATGGGTGGCTCCCTGAAACCCACCGGCGGTACATAAATATATCCCATTGCATTGCCCATCACAGCTGAGGTAACGTGAGGTTTAATGCAGGTGGGCTTCGGCCCACACTGCATGCCCCAGTCAGACTGGGGTTCTTTATAAGTAGACACATGCAGTTACAACTCCGTGTGGACCGACAGCATTGGTGGGTCCCAGGAAGCCACCGGCGGTACATAAATATATCCCATTGCATTGCCCATCACAGCTGAGGTAACGTCAGGTTTAATGCAGGTGGGCTTCGGCCCACACTGCATGCCCCAGTGTGACCAGGGTTTTTAATACATAGACACTGGCAGATACAAATCCCTAATGTGAAGTCCCTGTGGACCCACGGCATGGGTGGCTCCCTGGAACCAGCCGGCGGTACATAAATATATCCCATTGCAGTGCCCATCACAGCTGAGGTAACGTCAGGTTTAATGCAGGTGGGCTTCAGCCGACACTGCATGCCCCGGTCAGACTGGGGTTCTTTAGAAGTAGACACATGCAGTTACAACTCCGTGTGGACTGACAGCATGGGTGGCTCCCTGGAACCCACCGGCGGTATATAAGTATATCCCATTGCAGTGCCCAGCACAGCTGAGGTAACGTCACTTTAATGCAGGTGGGCTAAAAATTACTAGGATTACACTGTAGACGAGGGCCCAAAAAATTGGTGTACCAACAGTACTAATGTACCTCAGAAAAATTGCCCATGCCCAACCAAGAGGGCAGGTGAATCCCATTAATCGCTTTGGTTAATGTGGCTTAATTTGTAACTAGGCCTGTAGGCAGCCCAGTTAAAATAAAAATTGCTTCAGGTGCAAGTTTCAACGCTTTATTGAATTGAGAATTGAAACGTATAAACAGTGTTTACAAAAGTTATATGACTGAGCCTTGTGGGCCTAAGAAAAATTGCCCGTTCGGCGTGATTACGTGAGGTTTCAGGAGGAGGAGCAGGAGGAGGAGGATGAATATAATACACAGATTGATGAAGCTAAAATATCCCCGTTTTTGATGCTGATAGAGAACGATGCTTCCATTTCCATCCGCGGGTGCAGCCTACGTATTGTTTAGGTATCGCTGCTGTCCGCTGGTGGAGAAGAGAAGTCTGGGGAAATCCAGGCTTTGTTCATCTTTATGATTGTAAGCCTCTCAGCACTGTCAGTTGACAGGCGGGTACGCTTATCCGTGATGATTCCCCCAGCCGCACTAAACACCCTCTCTGACAAGACCCTAGCCGCAGGACAAGCAAGCACCTCCAGGGCATACAGCGTGAGTTCAGGCCACGTGTCCAGCTTCGACACCCAGTAGTTGTAGGGGGCAGAGGCGTAATGGAGGACGATCGTGCGATTGGCTACGTACTCCCTCATCATCCTTTTACAGTGCTCCCGCCGACTCAGCCTTGACTGGGGAGCGGTAACACAGTCTTGCTGGGGAGCCATAAAGCTGTCAAAGGCCTTGGACAGTGTTCCCCTGCCTGAGCTGTACATGCTGCCTGCTCTCCGCGCCTCCCCTGCTACCTGGCCCTCGGAACTGCGCCGTCTGCCACTAGCGCTGTCGGATGGGAATTTTACCATCAGTTTGTCCGTCAGGGTCCTGTGGTATAGCATCACTCTCGAACCCCTTTCCTCTTCGGGTATGAGAGTGGAAAGGTTCTCCTTATACCGTGGGTCGAGCAGTGTGTACACCCAGTAATCCGTAGTGGCCAGAATGCGTGTAACATGAGGGTCACGAGAAAGTCATCCTAACATGAAGTCAGCAATGTGTGCCAGGGTACATGTACGCAACACATTGCTGTCCTCACTCGGAAGATCACTTTCAGGATCCTCCTCCTCAGGCCATACATGCTGAAAGGATGACAGGCAGGCAGCATGGGTACCCTCAGCAGTGGGCCAAGCTGTCTCTTCCCCCTCCTCCTCATGCTCCTCCCCCTCCTCCTCCTCCTCCTCAACGCGCTGAGATATAGACATGAGGGTGCTCTGACTATCCAGCGACATGCTGTCTTTCCCAGCCTCCGTTTCCGAGTGCAAAGCGTCTGCCTTTATGCTTTGCAGAGAACTTCTCAAGAGGCATAGCAGAGGAATGGTGACGCTAATGATTGCAGCATTCCCGCTCACCATCTGGGTAGACTCCTCAAAGTTTCCAAGGACCTGGCAGATGTCTGCCAACCAGGCCCACTCTTCTGTAAAGAATTGAGGAGGCTGACTCCCACTACGCCGCCCATGTTGGAGTTGGTATTCCACTATAGCTCTACGCTGCTCATGGAGCCTGGCGAGCATGTGGAGCATAGAGTTCCACCGTGTAAGCACGTCGTACAGCAGTTGGTGCACTGGAAGATTAAACCGATGTTGCAGGGTGCGCAGGGTGGCAGCGTCTGTCTTGTACTTGCGGAAATGTGTGTTGAGCTGGCGCACCTTTCGGGGAAGCAGGTCTGACAAGCGTCGGTAGCTTTTCAGAAACCGCTGAACCACCAAATTAAAGACGTGGGCCAGGCATGGCACGTGCGTGAGGCTGCCGAGCTGCAGAGCCGCCACCAGGTTACGGCCGTTGTCACACACGACCATGCCTGGTTGGAGGCGCAGCGGTGCAAGCCAGTTGTCGGTCTGCTCTGTCAGACTCTGCAGCAGTTCGTGGGCCGTGTGCCTCTTATCTCCTAAGCTGAGTAGTTTCAGCACGGCCTGCTGACGCTTGCCCACCGCTGTGCTGCCATGCCGCGCGACACCGACTGCTGGCGACGTGCTGCTGCTGACACATCTTGATTACGAGACAGAGGTTGCGTAGGAGGAGGAGGAGGAGGAGGGTGGTTTAGTGGAGGAAGCATACACCACCGCAGATACCAGCACCGAGCTGGGGCCCGCAATTCTGGGGGTGGGTAGGACGTGAGCGGTCCCAGGCTCTGACTCTGTCCCAGCCTCCACTAAATTCACCCAATGTGCCATCAGGGAGATATAGTGGCCCTGCCCGCCTGTGCTTGTCCACGTGTTCGTTGTTAAGTGGACCTTGCCAGTAACTGCGTTGGTGAGGGCACGTACAATGTTGCGGGAGACGTGGTCGTGCAGGGCTGGGACGGCACATCGGGAAAAGTAGTGGCAACTGGGAACCGAGTAGCGCGGGGCCACCGCCGCCATCATGTTTTTGAAGGCCTCCGTTTCCACAAGCCTATACGGCAGCATCTCCAGGCTGATCAATTTGGCTATGTGCACGTTTAAATCTTGAGCGTGCGGGTGCGTGGCGGCGTATTTGCGCTTGCGCTCAAACAGTTGCGATATCGACGGCTGGACGGTGCGCTAAGAGACATTGCTGGATGACGCCAGAAACGTGCTTAATCTGGGGACGCCAGAAACGTGCTTCTCTCCTAATCCCGCAGCAGTCGGCTGCGATACACCTGGATCAGGAGCTCGGCCTGTGCCCACACCCTGACTTGGGCCTCCGCGTCCTCGCCCACGTCCACGTCCTCTAGGCCTACCCCTACCCCTCAGCATGGTGTATTACCAGTAGTGCAGAAACAGAACGCTGTAATTAAATGTGCCGCTTATTGGCCTGTGGTTGGAGGCTGACTTCGCTTACGGAACGCACAGCAGAGCCAGGAAAGAATTTTGCGCAAGCCTGTAGTGAGACGTAGGAGCGTATGACTGAGCCGCCATCATGTTTTTGAAGGCTTTCGTTTCCACAAGCCTATACAGCAGCATCTCCAGGCTGATCAATTTGGCTATGTGCACGTTTAACGCTTCAGCGTGCGGGTGCGTGGCGGCGTATTTGCGCTTGCGCTCAAACAGTTGCGCTATCGACGGCTGGACGGTGCGCTGAGAGACATTGCTGGATGGGGCCGAGGACAGCGGAGGTGAGGGTGTGGGTGCAGGCCGGGAGACCTTGGCCATCATATGCCTGCGCATGCTGGTGGTGGTGAGGCTGGTGGTGGTGGCTCCACGGCTGATCTTGGCGCGACAAACCTTGCACACCACAGTTCGTCAGTCGTCTGCACTCTCAGTGAAAAACTGCCAGACCTTTGAGCACCTCGGCCTCTGCAGGGTGGCATGGCGCAAGGGGGCGCTTTGAGAAACAGTTGGTGGATTATTTGGTCTGGCCCTGCCTCTACCCCTGGCCACCGCACTGCCTCTTCCAACTTGCCCTGCTGCTGCACTTGCCTCCCCCTCTGAAGACCTGTCCTCAGTAGGCTTAGCAAACCAGGTGGGGTCAGTCACCTCATCATCCTGCTGCTCTTCCTCCGAATCCTCTGTGCGCTCCGCCCTCAGACTTACTGCAATTACTACTACCTGAGTGATAGACAACTGTGTCTCATCGTCGTCATCCTCCTCACCCACTGAAAGCTCTTGAGACACTTGCCGGAAGTCCCCAGCGTCATCCCCCGGACCCCGGGAACTTTCCAAAGGTTGGGCATCGGTCACGACAAATTCCTCCGGTGGGAGAGGAACCATTGCTGCCCATTCTGGGCAGGGGCCCGAGAACAGTTCCTGGGAGTCTGCCTGCTCCTCAGAATGTGTCACTGTAATGGAGTGAGGAGGCTGGGAGGAAGGAGGAGCAACAGCCAGAGGATTCAGAGTTGCAGCAGTGGATGGCGTAGAACTCTGGGTGGTCGATAGATTGCTGGATGCACTTTCTGCCATCCACGACAGGACCTGCTGACACTGCTCATTTTCTAATAAAGGTCTACCTCGTGGACCCATTAATTGTGAGATTAATCTGGGGACGCCAGAAACGTGCTTCTCTCCTAATCCCGCAGCAGTCGGCTGCGATACACCTGGATCAGGAGCTCGGCCTGTGCCCACACCCTGACTTGGGCCTCCGCGTCCTCGCCCACGTCCACGTCCTCTAGGCCTACCCCTACCCCTCAGCATGGTGTATTACCAGTAGTGCAGAAACAGAACGCTGTAATTAAATGTGCCGCTTATTGGCCTGTGGTTGGAGGCTGACTTCGCTTACGGAACGCACAGCAGAGCCAGGAAAGAATTTTGCGCAAGCCTGTAGTGGGACGTAGGTGCGTATGACTGAGCTAGTTGAATTCACAGCGCATAAGCAGTCAAGTGCCCAAAGGCCACTAGTAGGTCTTAAGTATTTTGCTTCTATTTTTTTAAAGGCTGAGCTGAGACAGCAGACAGATACTGTAGGCAGCGTATATATGTATACTGTTTCCCTCTGGTCGGGATGACGGCGGTGATGTAACGGGCAACGCAGAGCCAGGAAACAATTTTGTGCAAGCCTGCTGTAACACTTAGCTACATATTAATTAGGACTACTACCCCCAGCAGAGACGCAGTACACTCAAGACGGTCACAGGCAGCCCAAAGATAGTATTTTTCCCAAATTTGTTTGAAAAAGCCCATTGCCTATATAGACAGTATATCTCTTTCACCTTTCCCACTGTCCCTGCCTCACCACTACTGGCCCTATACTATGTAAAATTACTGCAGACTGTTTCCCTCTGGACGCGATGACGGGGCTGATGTAATGGGCAACGCAGAGCCAGGAAACAATTTTGCGCAAGCCTGCTGTAACACTTAGCTGCGTATTAATTAGGACTACTACCCCCAGCAGAGACGCAGTACACTCAAGACGGTCACAGGCAGCCCAAAGATAGTATTTTTCCCAGATTTGTTTGAAAAAGCCCACTGCCTATATAGACAGTATATCTCTTTCACCTTTCCCACTGTCCCTGCCTCACCACTACTGGCCCTATACAATGTAAAATTACTGCAGACTGTTTCCCTCTGGACGGGATGACGGCGGTGATGTAACGGGCAACGCAGAGCCAGGAAACAATTTTGCGCAAGCCTGCTGTAACACTTAGCTGCGTATTAATTAGGACTACTACCCCCAGCAGAGACGCAGTACACTCAAGACGGTCACAGGCAGCCCAAAGATAGTATTTTTCCCAATATTGTTTGAAAAAGCCCACTGCCTATATAGACAGTATATCTCTTTCACCTTTCCCACTGTCCCTGTCTCACCACTACTGGCCCTATACAATGTAAAATTACTGCAGACTGTTTCCCTCTGGACGGGATGACGGCGGTGATGTAACGGGCAACGCAGAGCCAGGAAACAATTTTGTGCAAGCCTGCTGTAACACTTAGCTGCGTATTAATTAGGACTACTACCCCCAGCAGAGACGCAGTACACTCAAGACGGTCACAGGCAGCCCAAAGATAGTATTTTTCCCAATATTGTTTGAAAAAGCCCACTGCCTATATAGACAGTATATCTCTTTCACCTTTCCCACTGTCCCTGCCTCACCACTACTGGCCCTATACTATGTAAAATTACTGCAGACTGTTTCCCTCTGGACGGGATGACGGCGGTGATGTAACGGGCAACGCAGAGCCAGGAAACAATTTTGCTCAAGCCTGCTGTAACACTTAGCTGCGTATTAATTAGGACTACTACCCCCAGCAGAGACGCAGTACACTCAAAACGGTCACAGGCAGCCCAAAGATAGTATTTTTCCCAAATTTGTTTGAAAAAGCCCACTGCCTATATAGACAGTATATCTCTTTCACCTTTCCCACTGTCCCTGCCTCACCACTACTGGCCCTATACTATGTAAAATTACTGCAGACTGAGGACGCAATGCTCTGCACGCCCGATATACAAAAACAAAAAAAATGTGCAACACTGCTCACAGCAGCCTTAACAGTACTGCACACAGACAGATGTGGCCCTAAGAAGGACCGTTGGGGTTCTTCAAGCCTAAAATAACTCCTAACGCTCTCCCTATAGCAGCAGCAGCATCAACAGCACTGTCCCTGATCTCTGTCAGAATGCATCTGTGGCGAGCCGCGGGCGGGGAAGATTTAAATACTCAGGTGACACCTGATCTCCCCAGCCACTCACTGCAGGGGGTGGTATAGTGCTGGAACATCACAGGAGGAAGTTGTAATGCCTTCCCTTTCTTTCTATTGGCCAGAAAAGCGCGCTAATGCCTCAGAGATGAAAGTGAAAGTAACTCGAACATCGCGTGGTGCTCGTCTCGAGTAACGAGCATCTCGAACACCCTAATACTCGAACGAGCATCAAGCTCGGACGAGTACGTTCGCTCATCTCTAGTAACAAGCCTAGCCGCGCACTAGCGCGGGCACTATGTACCGCCAGAGCCAGAACATATGTCCCACATATTAAAGCTTTTAGTGGTCACACCCTACACATACCCAAACAGATAGTCAAAGCATTTCGGGAATACTACCAGGCATTATACAACCTGAAGCCCAATCAATCGGATCAAGAAAGGGATTTCCAGAGCGTGGCAATATAGGAATACCTTCTATGATCAGATGTATTTAGATTCCCCCAGGAAGCCACCAGTGCCATGGAGGCCCCAATTACGTTGGAGGAGTCTGCAGGGGCTCTTTAGGAATCCCACACAAGGAAGGCGCCTGGAACAGACGGGCTTCCATTAACATATTACAAGAACTATGCAGAGATGCTCTTTCCCGACTTCACGTGGGCCTTTAATTCCATAACGTCTGGGAAAGAAATACCTAGAGACACCCTTCAGCCGCACATTACGGTTATTCCAAAAGAGTGGAAGGATCCTTCACAATGTCAGAGCTACTGTCCTATTTCTCTATTGAATGCCGATTTGAAATAGTTTTTTTAAATATTAGCGAACAGAATTTACCCGTTTTTGCAAAGCACAATCCACAGCGATCAAGTTGGGTTCAATCCGCGCAGGGAGGCAAGGGATAATACGACAACAGCCATAAACCTCATATATGATGCGAGAAATCTATCCTTACTCATTTGTTTATTATCCCCAGATGCTGACAAAGCATTTGACAGGGTTAAATGCGACTTCCTGTTCGCTACAGTGACACATATGGGAATGAAGCCCAATATGCCCCACTGGCTCTCGAGCCGCTACTCCGGTCTGACGGCGTCGGTTAGGGTAAATGGCCAGCTCTCAGCCTCATTCGCAATATCAAATGATACAAGACAGGATTGCCCTCTGTCACCTCTGATTTTCATACTCTGTTTGGAGCCACTTATGGGGTGTATTCTCTCTTACCCGGATATTAAGGGGATCACGCTAGCAGGTAAAGAACATAAAATCATGGCATATGCGGACGATCTACTGTTCTTCATCTCCAGTCCGCGAATTTCCATACCGAATCTATTGGCAGAAATTAATCGATACTCCGCCCTCTCCAACTTTAAGATCAATTACCACAAATCAGCAGCGCTTAACATTTCACTCCCTCAAACACTGGTGAACGAACTTAAAGACTTATTTTCGTTTACATGGGCAAGGGACCACATCCAATATCTGGGCATCAGTCTCACGCCAAATGTGGATAATCTGTATGCAGCTAATTTTCCAACACTTCTAAGTAAGGTTAAATAGGATTTGAACACAGGGACCAAAGGCACCTTTTCTTGGTTTTGGAGAGGGGCCATTATTAAATTGAACATCTTCCCCAGGATACTATACTTGTTTCAAGCTCTCCCTATTCATATACCGAGACACTTCTTCTAACATCTACTATCCCTTATGTCCAAATTCGTGTGGGCAGCTTAGCCTACCCGGATAGCGAAGAACACATTGTCTAGACCGAAAAGCAAAGGAGGATTGGGTCTCTCAAATTTCTTGCAATACTACCAGGCAGCTCATTTAGTGCAAATAGTAGATTGGCATAGGCACTCTGCCATCAAGCAATGGATAGACATTGAGCAGGGGTCCACACCAGTATTACTCCTTGTTCTTCGCTGGCCACAGGGTCGGGTCTCAGCAGATATAGTCAGACAACCCACAATTGGTCCCACGATGTTGATAGCAACCAAAATACTTGCAAGGAAGGACATCTCCCATAGGCCATCCCCCATGTTTCCAGTACTGGGCAATCCCGAATTCCTCCTGGGCACCAAGAATAACACCTTCCGGTGCTGGTTTGCAGGAGGCAGGTTTCGAGCAGAGCATTTTCTATGGGACAGCCAGTGGTTCACAGTGGACTTACTGCGGGGAATGACAGATCCGACCCTGCTTTCTTTCTGACAGGCAAAACAACTGAGACATTTTCTCATTTCCCTACCTCGACCCAGTACGTTTGCACGTCCAAAAACGCTATTTGAACTTATTTGCACATTGTCAAAAGTATACAACTTACTTAACTCACAACCTGAGGCCTCACCACCAGGATATATACAAAAATGGTAGTCTAACCTTAAGATTACATTTACTCAAGAGGAAAGAGAAAGAATCCTATCCATTACACACTTTTCATCCATATCGAGTAAGATACAGGAATCTGGTTTTAAGATACTATCGCGCTGGTACAGGGTGTCCTCCCGCATACATAAGATATATCCGTCGGTCTCCCCTTTGTGTTGGAGATGCGGAGTGAAACGAGGGTCTCTGATGCATATTTTCTGGGACTGTTTGGTGTTGGCGGGCTTCTGGTCGGAGGTATAGCAGATCACATCTAAGTTCACAGACTTCCCCCTGCCAATGACCCCGGCCTTATTCCTCCTACATCATAGCGAGTTCCCTCTATTGGTTTACAAAATATCAGTGGTGTGCTAATTGGTGGGCGCAGCAAGATCTTGTATCCCCAGACTTTGGAGACATGCCGCTCCGCCCACAGTGGCAATGTGGCTCAACACAGTAAAATTAATTATGGAGATGGAGGACCTTAAGGCATCATTAAAGGGTACCCAGGAGAAGTTCAGGAAAACATGGTACCACTGGTCATTGTTTCAAGATTTAGCAGATTATCTGTCGATCACCCTCTCCTGAGCTATTTATTTTATCCCCCCCCCCTTTTTTTTAGTTATCTGTTCTCCCTATGTGTCTTGTCTGTTATAGAGAACATGTTTGAATACTTTGTATTGACATTGATTCTACAGTTAAGTTTTTGCAGTTACAGACTAAAGGAGAGATTCCGAAGTTTAGAGGTGCTTCTAAGATAATTTTTGGTAACACAGAGAGGCCATTTTATGGCTGCTCTTCCTCGCCCGTTTTGTGTGATATAGGTCTAATACAGAGGGTCAGGATTAGCAGTGACAGTTTCACCGTAGGATGTTATCCTAAGACTGTGTCATTCTGACGCCACAATCCAAACAGAAATGCTGTGCTGCGCTATGTTTTATTTATTCAGTACGAGGAATATAATATAGCAAACTTGAAAATGATAAATAAAGAATAAAAAAAAAATTCAAATGCACTTTCAATGTTGTTAACATATGTAATTAAAATTTATAAATTTCTCTTAATCTGCTAAAATAACATACTTCCACCTATTGTATATCACAGAAACAAGAGCTAAAAAAAATCTTTCTTTGTCATATTCATTTTTCTTACACCAACATTAGTAAGATTTGACTCATGAAGTTAAGGAAACATTCCAAAATATTTTTTTTTTGTTGACCATTGTAATCAGCCAACCAGAAAAGTTGGAAAGTGAACCATTTGACTGAGGAATCTAATAAACCTGGAATTAGAGGACTTATTATATCTTAAGTATTCAAAGGTTTCAGAGGTTCTGGTTGTATTGTAGTGGAGCTGGTTCATTTCAACGTGGTCTTCCGACTGTTGTCCAGGTTTGGGTTGGCCATTGAGGTTTGGGAGGCAGGTTACCTCTAGGGTTGATGGGGATCCTTTCCTCTTCTAGCATGCATTTTTCTTCTTACAGGGATTTAATGTAAAAGGATCTTTGGTTGATGTGAACAGATAATGCAAAAAGGAAGTCCCACCTATACTTGATGTTCGCCTGTTGTAGTGCTAAGGTAATGGGTCTTAGGTTCCTCCTTTTTGCAAGGGTGGAGGGAGCAATGTCAGCATACAGGTTGATCGAGGGTGGAATGCCTAGAAGCAAAGGTAGGTTGCGAGCAGTGGATAGGATTTTATCTCTTATCTTGGAGTCGCTGAGCTGCAAGATGATGTATCTTGGCATGTCAGGGTTGACAGGTGAATTCTATTTATATGGAGGGTTTCCTTTCCAGCTTGTGGAAGGAGTGTAGAGAAGAGGCTGGTAGCCACTACTTTTAAGTTAGTGATGTTCTCGAGGAGGCCTTGAATCCTTAAATTTGCCCTCCTGCTCCTGTTTTTGAGGTCTTCGCATTTTAGCTCTAGAGCTTCACCTCTCATTGAGCGTTCATCACATTTGGCTCACTCTTGGTCCAGTGCATCGATTATCTTGCCTGTTTTTTGTTCAAGGTCATTTGTGCACTAGCCTAGGTCGGGGATTTGCTTGAAGATATCGTGTACTGCTGATTGTAGCTCATCCCAAAACATTTTTTTGATGTGGTTAAAGAGTATTGTGTCTGCAGTGGAGATATCTGTACTTTAAGTGTTTTTCGCTGGTTCACTAATTTGCCAACATGCGGATTGTAAGCGATTATTTTTTTGTCTGCCTTTCGCTTTTGTCATTTTACAGCCGTAACCTGGAAAGAATAGCTTGTGGAGTATTAATTGAAATGTTCCAGGCAGCTGTTTAGGATTGGGTCAGGGAGGATGACGGTCATCCTGGAGTACGGATAGGGCTCAGGTCATTAAGAGCATGAGTTTCTCAGTTATTCACAAGATCTTTGCTTGATGCTTTGCTTAATATTGAGATGTCACCAGATGGAGGTGAGGGCCGGATATATTTGTGGTGGCTGTTGAGATGTACTTCTGGGGGGGAGGGAAGAGAGGTCTGACCGCCTATTCAGCGGGCAGTCCTGCTCTTGTTAATTTATTTATTTTTTTCCCATGTGCCTGGCTGTGTGTGTTAGTGGTGGGGTACATTCTCCTCACAGGCCACTTTAGCCTGGCAGGAGTATATTGCAGGGTGCTGATGACCACTGGGTGGCAGCAGTGTACAACAAAGCCCTGTTCTATGAGTTCAGGTTGAAGATTAGATCTCAACTTCTCCCCTCACTTATGTGGATGCAGCTCATTTAGGCAGATAAGGGGGGCAAGGAGAGTGAGGGGGGTCAGGCAGCTTCACTCCTCTGAGCTATAGGTATTGTATACCCAGGGGCATTCCACTGCAGACTGCTCTCCTTTGCTAATTCTTCTCATCCACTACCTCCACTCTTCCTCCCTCCATGTCCCCTCTTTCTCCTCTTCACTCCTCCGCAACCACAGGAAGTGCAGCAGGAGGAATGTTATCTCCTACACCCTAGTTCAAGATGGTGGCCACTCGGCGGGAGGTGTGTGTCCGAGTGTCCCAGGGTCAAAGCTGTTCAAGGGGTGCAGTGACCTAAGCAGCACTGGTCCCACTGTTCAGGAGGCCTGCGGCAACAGGGGGCTCACAGTTCAGGTGCTGTCAAACGGAACTGCCACCGTGCGACAGTATCACTCACCCAGCCGCAAGAAGGTAGGAGCAGGCTGAAGCTTCACTCCTCAAGGAGCCTCTGGCTGGTCCCCGCTCCAGATCGTGTAGGTGGATGGCTTTGGACGGATTCTGCTCGTGTGTCGGCACCTGGTACTCTAACCCGAGATGTTGAGGCCCTGTGGGCCACGGTGGATCTTCAGATCCGTTTAGGCCTTAAAAGGTCACTAAATGCTCCCCCAAGACTGACGAGTGAGATGCAGGGCTTTGGGAGCCTGCTTCAAGTCCACCAGAGGTAGGATGCTAAAGAATCCACTGTAAAAGGATTTTCATAAGAGAAAGAGGTTACCGTTTTCATTAATACTGGAGTTCAACTAACTGTTATAAATCAAAAACCAAATTTTTATCCAAAAAGTCCTAAAAGGTGCAGTAGTTGGGTTTGTTGGAAAAGGAGATTTTGAAAAATCTATATTAATGACTGATGTGAAAATAGATGTTGATGTTTGGTATTGTCCTTATTCTGGTGTTGCTATCAGTATAAAATCATGTTGGGTCATTGATTTCGAGTGATTTGGAAAGATTCTAGCAGTTCCAAATCTGTACAAATTGATCTTTCCAAATTCAGTAATGTTGGAAGAATTTGTTTGAATGATGCCATTCCTCGTAGAGCATTTATAGACTGAGACTGACAATGATGCAAATTTGACAGATATTGTGAAACGTATCCCTTCTTTGTGAACTAAATTTCACAATGAGGTTGGATTGATGCCAGATGTTATTGTAGATGTAAGAGATACATATGTACCTGCACACATGCAATATAAATTACCAGATTGTGCAGTTAAAAAATAAACTGTTGACTAATTGTTGCAACAAGAAGTCATATGGTAAGAAAATTCTGCATGTAACAATCCTTTAGGTTGTCTGTCCACAGGCATTGAGTTTTAACAGAGCGGACTTCCGCCGCAGAAGCCGCCATGGGAAAACACTAAAGTCACTGCAATTTTCCATGAAGAAACTTACATTACTGATAGGCTCATCATGGAAAATGGTGGTATGGTCAGCCGCGGAAAACGCAATGCAATATCACCCATGGACAGGAGCACCTTGAGGTGTTTTTTTGCCTCAAAGGTCACATAGGATGATTTGGTCTAAGAGGATAAAATTTACACACCCAATGTGACTCTGTTGTGCGAGATGCCAGTTATAGATTTTTCAGTATACCTCTGGAGACAAGTTCTCAGTACAAATTTTCATCCACAGTCTTAGGGCTCGATCAGATGAGCATTTTTTTTTGCACATGTATAGCAGTGCAAAAAAAAAACAAAATGCACATCGGGTGTAGAAAAATCGTGTGAATGGGTGCATTTGCACTCACATGTCCTATCTTTTGCAGGAGCAATTTTTTCACACATGTAAAAATTGGACATGTGAACACTTTCATTGGAAAGCATTGGTTCTAACTGAGCCTCACCTATTCATGCACAAAAAAAAAAAAACTTGTCTATCAGCCGCCTTAGGTGAACAATATGTTTTTTGTTGGTTACCTCAAGGAGCAAATATATGTCCAAGCATTTTTTCATGAAGCTCTTGCAAAGGTTTTGAGGAAGCTCTCATGACCAGAATGTCTGATCCAGTATACTGATATTTTATTGGCAACAGAGAATAAAGAAACACATTTGTTGCTTTTGGCCCAGTTATACATTTATTTGCATGACTCAGGTGTGACATTGAACATGAAATAGGTAAAATTCCAGCAAGAGGAAGTCAAGTATCTTGGAGTCTTGATTGGCTATGGATGTAGGAAGACATTGAAAGAAAGAGTTTTAGTTATCGCTAGTCTTCCCATTCCTACATCACACAAAGCTTTATGATTAGAGATGAGTGAATATACTCGTTTTGAGTAATTACTCGATTGAGCACCGCGATTTTCGAGTACTTCCGTACTCGGGTGAAAAGATTCGGGGGGTGCCGGGGGGCGGGGGTAGCAGCGGGGAACAGGGGGGAGCCCTCTCTCTCTCCCTCTCCCCCTACTCCCCGCTGCAACCCCCCACTCACCCACAGTGCCCCCCGAATCTTTTCACCCGAGTACGGAAGTACTGGAGAATCACGGCGCTCGGGCGAAAAAGGGGCGTGGCCGAGTAGGTTCGCTCATCTCTTTTTATGATCCTTTCTAGGGCTGGTAAACATTTCTTGAGAGTTTATAGAGGGTTTGCAAGGAAAGGAAAGCCACTGTATTATCTATTAAAGGTGATTGATGAAGATTCCTTTCAAACCCTTGGAAGCTTTTGAACAGTTAAAAAATAATTTGAAAGTAGCTCCAGCCTTGGTTATAGGGGAAACTGGTGCTACTTTTGTTTTACAGGTACATATTTCAGAGACAGAGTTATCAATGGTACTTTTGCAGTTATCACCAAAACAAATTGAAATGGACCACAAAGCATAATACTGTGTGTTCATCCAAATGTTGTTACAATATAAAGGACAGTCACATGAATGTTTAAATGCATTGCAGGGTAGCACATACCCAGTTCTCTTCAGAAGAGATGCATATAAGACAGATGAGGCAGTTTTCGTTGATAGTTCCAGATTTTCTCACAAGGAATATATCACACTGGTTACTCTGTGTGATATTCAGAATGTGCTTATGCTATTCAGTATAAACTACCAGGACATTATTCAGCTTAGCAAGCAGAGTTGGAAGCAATAAGAACAGTGCTAGAAATGGATAAGGAAGAAAACAGAAGCCCACTGTTAATTTACAGAGATAGACTATCTGCCTGTGTGGGAAAAAATAGGCTTCCCAGATTACTGAAACAAGGAGTTAGTTCACATTAACACATTGAAAAAAATTGTTGAACTAGCTTCTAATTATCCAATTGCTTATACCATTATGAAAGTAAAGACACATGCAAAAACAATATATTCTCATGAACTTGCAAATAGGAGCAATACAGCAGACATACTAGAAAAGGGGCTGCTGTGTCAGGTGGAAAAGTAATTGAGGAAGATGTTTCAGAGATAGCCACAACAAGAGAAACAGACACACATCTACCCTCTTTTGCATCTACCCTCTTTACTTGTTGTTTCTTAGGTTGATCTAAAACTTTTCCTTGTATGTGAAAATGTGGTCAAAATTCGACGGAAAGCTTCTTTCACTTCATTATTTCTCAAGCTATAGATTAGTGGATTAATTAAAGGAGTTAAAACTACATAAATTAGGGAAATATATTTGATATAGGATGACAGTTTTTTTGTCTGCCCCATGTAAACGATTATAATCGTAACAAAAAACATAAATACCACAGTGAGGTGGGACGCGCAGGTGGAGAAAGCCTTGGATCTTCCACCTACTGAACGGATTTTCAATATAGAAATAACAATGCAAATATAAGAAACCAGGATGAGAAGAAGGGGTGCTAATAGAGTAAATATACAAACCACAAATATAGTTATCTTATAAAAGGAGAGGTCACCACACGCCACCTCTAGAAGGGCCAAGACCTCACAAAGATAATGGTTCAATGTATTTTCTTTGCAGAAGACAAGTGGTCTTATCATAGTGGGAACAGTGGATAAAAGTAAACTCCCTATGCACATAATCAAAGTGATGTGTCTACATACCCTCCAACTCATAATAGTGGTGTAATATAAAGGTAAGCATATAGCTATATACCGATCATAGGCCATCACAGCCAGTAGGATGCATTCACTTCCTCCAAGAAATAGACCGACATTCATTTGTGTGAGACAACCAACGACCGAAATACTTCTTGTCTTTGAAAATATATCAGTCAGCAGTTTCGGAACAAAGGTCGATGAATAGCACAAATCCAGAAAAGACAAATTACATAAGAAATAATACATAGGCGTGTGCAACTTAAGACTGACAATAACGGTGAAGATTAGAAAACTGTTCCCTTGGATGGTCAGTATATAAATTATAAAAATAATTAAAAAAAGCAAAACACTAGCTTGCAAGTTGAGTGAAAACCCAATCAGGATAAAATGGTTAATAAGAGTTTGGTTATTTATCACACTTCCCATCATATTGCCCTCAGCCCTGTAACATATGAAAAATGCATTATTTTTAAAAGGTCACTAATAATAACCCCTTCTCAATGTTCACATGTACAAAGCACGTAGGTTCTTGCTGTATGGAGCTGTGTCTGGAGGTAAGACTATTCCATACATAATGGATGTTGGCTATATTTTAATGCTGGTAGCCACTCACAACAGCAATGTTAAAAGATAACTCTGATAGTAGCTGTTAAGCAATTCAATGCTGCTGTCAAATGTGTCCTTGTTATGTCCGCTCTAGACTCCAAACACCTTATCCAGATTGGATATAATATATTGTCCCAAAAGGATGAATATACACATAAAATATTAAGGTGGGTAACACAATATTAATATAGCAAAACTAAAAAGAATAGAGAAGGTGAAATATGATCCTAAATTACAAATTCAAAGACACCCTACCTAAAAGCAGAGCACTTGCCCTGATAAGGACAACCCCACATCAGAAACCTGCAGTGACCCTGACTCTCCCTAGATGAAAACAGGGATAATGGTAACAATATATGCCGTGTGTGATGTTATACAAGCAATCTATGAAATAGATGGTAGATGAATGCATTAATAGCTACAAATCAGGAGATAGATGTAACAACCACTGACTTGACCAGAAAAACCTTCAAACTAGAAGTATAACCAGCATCTTCTATGAGGAGGAGCCGGAATAAATGTATAGATAAAAGTGTTGATTGGTTGGTTTAGACACATATCTATCAGCCATCCATCCATCCATGCTAGCAGACAAGTGCTCATATCAATGTCTAACTGTCAGTAGTCAAAGGCAAAGCATCATCATGCATAACAGGGACAGCTTTGTCAATAGTCTTTGGGATAAATCCTTGAAGACACGGAATAATGCAGTCAATAATAGCAATATCAGTAAGAATAGTCACTAAAGTTCTAGAAAAAGATGAAATCTGGTGGCTCCATCTGCCGAAAGTATCAGTTCACCAGTCATCAAAAAGGGTCAGAGATGGCAGAATTTGCTGCTAGTTCTTTAAAGAGGCTTATTAGTCCCTTCAGAGCCTTAGTTATGGAACCATAGCTGTGAAAAAGATAACAAGGATTCAGCAACCTAGGAGTAAACATATGTTCATCATGGTGGGAAGACTCTCTTGCAATGATACGCATGTATCCAATTGGATTTATCCTTTCAGCTAAACATCTGTAGCGGTGGTCAGGAACACTTTGTGTGAACCATCAAGTCTGGGTTCTAGAGCTTTGTGGACATGTCTTTTAGTAACCACCCAACCTCCTAGTTTCACAGAATGAGTTCCTTCTATGCTGTCAGGATCTAAAAGGGAAGCAAACACTCAAGAATATACATTAGTAAAGCATTTTGTGAGAGCAATAACACAGTTTGTCAAGCTATCATGCTGCATCTGGAGTTATCACGGTAAATACAATCCTAACCTTCGGGCTGACCCAAAAAGTACTTCATATGGGCTGAGGCCTATTCTGTTTGGTCTGTACCTTACAGAGAAGAGTGCCAGGGGGAGGCACTCGGTCCATGGTCTATTGAGCTCAGCCATGGCCTTCTGGATCGTCGTTTCTAAGGTACCATTTAAGCTCTCTGCTCTACTACTGCTTTGTGGATGGTACGGAGCATGAAAGGCCTGTTCTACCCACAATGCTTTCATTACTTTCTGTATCACTTTTTCCATAGAGTGAGTACCTTGGTCACTCTTAGTTGTCTCTGGTACTTTGTACCTGTATACCACCCCAGGTATTTTTTTCAGGCCTTTACTGTTTTTAATTGCTTTTTCATTCGCTTTCAAGAATGACCTAGATCTCCAGATCGGTCCATAGTCATGAGCAATGCCATATGCATAACATAAGTCTGCGTAGACGTTAGGCACTTACTCATAAGCATGCTTGCATGCTTCTTCCAGAGCTCGCAATTTGGCTTCTTGGCTAAAATGCAAAAAGAAAGAGGTTCGGCCTTGACCACATCATATAAGGATAGTACAACATAATGTGTATAGCCCCTGCCTTTTTGATCATACCTTGAACCATCCACAAACAGTGCAAAATCAGGATTATCTAATGACTGATCAACATGACTGAATCCCCTGTCTCCTGGGTCATTAGCTAGTGCATAGTCATATGTATCAAGCTGAAAGGAAAAAAAAAATCAGGTGATTATAACCACTTCCCTCTTTTTACCAGAGGCAGCAAGGTAGCGGAATTCAGGGTGTTGCAATGCTGACACATTGAGTGGAATGAGCAGGGCGTATTGTAGGTAAAAGTGACATTCTGTAGAGCAAAGTCTGAGCGAAAAACCAATCTCAGAACTTTTGCCCAGCTGCAGTTAGCATTTGTAACACAAGAGGGCGCAACACAGGCAACAGAATGAAGGCGTGTTGAGTAATATGCTATGGTGCGTTGCCAACCAGTCTGAGCTGGAATAAGGACAGTGCAATATGTCCATAGTCCCGTACTCCAGGGCTGAGGGAAACAAAAAAACTAAACAATTTTTTTTTTGTATCAAAGCCTAGGCAGGCAAGGCAGAAAAAGTTTTACTGGGGAGGCAATATTTATCACTGCTTATCCTGAACTGTCTTTTTTGAATAAAATATCACAACTGCAGTGAAAACTGACATTGACATATACAAAGACATAGAAATAGAAAAACAAAAATGTGGATTAAATTCACATCCTACCCTTAGTGGTCATTAAAGTCTTATGCATAAGGGGAGATACATTTTTATCCGCAGTCAATATCTGCATCACACATTTTACATTTATCACAGCTTGAACCCTGATCATTAACGCTCATACATCCATACAGTCAATCTGTCTCTCTCATATAAATATTAATAACCATATAATCTTCCACACACAATGTTTACTGCTGTTACAGATTTCAGGAAACTGTGGATCGACTGGACCAACCAGACTAAGCTTAAGACAGTCCCTTAAGCTGACTCCTTAGATAGATGGACTGTAGACAGGGAAAGGGGAACTGACCCTTTGCTGCAGGGAGAATGGCAGACCCCTACCTATAAGCAGAGTGATCACCCTCATAAGAGCGGCCCTGTGCTGGAACCTCCGGTCTGACTATCCCTAAAGGGGTGAAGCTCAGAACCAGAAGGAACTTAGAGCAGACAAATGCAGAGACAGAACTGGCAGCCATGCCAGCTCAGAAGGTCTACGGCAGACCTTGGGATAGTTCACACAGAATGCAGTAGAATGCACACTAGGACATATAGATATGCCTGAAACAGGCTCAACACAGAGAAGGCTGAGTGTGATGAACAAACAAACAACAATTGAAAGGCATTAAAGTGCATCAGTTCAGCTTAAATATTGGTGTAATGACTAATAAACCCCTCAGGTGAGCTAAGAAGGAGAGAGCTGGGTAACCCTCCCAGTGCTGGACAAAAGCAGACAGGGCAAGCAAAGGGACGCTTGCAACTGGCTGCAACAGCATAGCATAAAAAAAGTTTACAGAAGTACTGCAACTCTCCTCATCTACATACAAATACATTCAATTGCTACCACTGCCCTCTAGAATTCCTGTTATCAGGGAGATCAGCAAAGAGAAGAAAAACATTTAAACTTTTAACTATCTCTAATACTAGAGCTGTACAACAGATTCCACAGCTAACGCCAGTATCACTAATATTTTCCCATAAAAGGAACACTCAGGTCTCACGTAGAGGTTATCAATAACTCATTTGAACCCAGCTTGGTGGGGGGTAATAAGTAATAATTACCTTAAAGCGCTGCGGAATAAGTTGGCGCTATACAATTACCAAGATTTATTTTAAGATTTATTTTTCCTACAGGACATTATCACATATTAACACAACAGTAACACCATTTAGCAATTATACACACGTCCAACCAATCACAGAACTGACATTTACACAAATAACAGTAAGAACATACCTTAACATTTCTATATCTTTCCTATTTTTAAGACAGTATAATTCACTTGATTCACCATAAGTTTCTATTCCATTCACATAATGAGGTATTGCTGCAAGATTTACAAAGGCAGTCACACTGTTTCCCTCCTTCCCTCACTGGTTATCTATCTAACTGTGAGACTGAGAGAAAGGAAGGGGGGAGCTGTGCCCATAGAGCCTTGCAAGCACACATTCTTCAACCATTTATCTATTCCTATGCATATGTCTATTATCAAATATCTTTTCCTATATACCTCCCAAGATGACACATTAACACTCTTGCAAATTCTAAGGAGACTACCAAATTATCACGTAATAATCCTTTTTCTCTCTGAAAGTTCTTTTACTGCTGTCTGCTATCTTCTGATCCGTAGCAATGCTACTGTCACCCATAATAACCTGTCCCCTCATTGTGGACGCTACCTGACACTTGTATGAAGGAAACAATATGTACAGCAAAGATAAGTGTTAAGACATCAAAACATACAGGACAAATGTGGGTTATTTGTCACATATTTGTCCACAGATTCTGCATAAACTTGCTTCATGTCATAGAGGGACACAGACATCCCCCCCCCCCCCCCCGCCTTTCTAGAGCGGAGCAGAAAAGATCACAGATCTTTCCAGTAACAACTTTATGTGCAGGCAATTTAATTACAATACCAGGCAAACAGGCTGCATGTCAGATAATTGGGGAAGGGGGTAGCAGCTGGGATGGAGGGGTTTTGAATATTCCTATGCAATTCAGAGAAAGCACCCGTCATTGCCAGTGCATACAGTGGGATGCCAGGTAAAAGGTACATCGATGGGAGGTGATGAACCAGCCCGTGCCTTCTGTGGAGCTTAGGTGGCGCCTGGCCGGTGGCCGAAGGTGTTGTTGCAGCTGATTCTAAAATGGCTGCTTGGCCATGGCTGGCACTGAAATGGCCACCGAAGGCTTTGGGCTGACTGGGCTATGGTAACAGGTGGGTCCAGAAATACTACATAGTAAACAAATATCAAGGTATGCAGACTGCTATTGGCCACAATAACAACAACGTCATCTAGCGGTGGGGCAATAGGGAGAAAACATTATCCGTGACATGGCCAGTGCGGTGGCCTCAGATGGTGAAAAAAAGCTAGCCTTCCTTTGTCTTTCACACAAAGCACATGTAAAAGTCGCCATCTTGTAACTTAAACTATCTTTCTTTTACTTTTCGTCAGCTACTTAAACATTCTTCACTGCAAACTTGAGCAATTGTCTCTCAGCCAAAATTCCTTCATTATCATGTAACACATTTTTTCCAAAACTTCTCAGCTATGCAACAGTCTGCTATTGCAATCAAGCATTTTCTTTGTCTCTACCTGCAACAGCTTGTGCTATTTCTTCTGCTGTGAACATCTTATCTACATCATCAATTGTAAAGTCAGCTTTACCCATTATTTACAACTAAAAGCAACCCATCTGGCAGGAAATAACCTCCCAATCCCAGACTAGCCATGAGTCTAGTCTCATCAGTACTACATCTAGCTCCTGTTCACTCTCTGTACTTAGACCAACGACAGAGGAAGAAGTCTCCAGACTGCTTTCCTCTGCTCGCTCCACCACCTGTGCTAGGGACCCTCTTCCCTCACACCTCCTCCAACCTCTCCTTCATCTCCAAACTACTAGAAAGCCTGGTTTACTTTTGCCTTATAAGCTTTCTCTCAGAAAACTCTCTTCTTGACCCTCTGCAGTCTGGCTTCCGCCCCCTACACTCGACAGAAACCGCCGTCACTAAAGTGTCAAACGACCTCCTGACAGCCAAATCGAGGGGCAGCTACTCCCTACTGATCTGCCTCAATCTCTCTGCAGCATTTGACACTGTTGACCACAAACTCCTCCTCAGTATGCTTTGCTCCATTGAACTAAAAGACACTTCCCTCCACTGGTTCTCCTCCTACCTATGCGACCACTCCTTCAGTGTCTGCTTTGCTGGCTTTATCTTCCCTTCTCCCCCTTGCTGTTGGGATTCCCCAGGGCTCGGTCCTTGGCCCCCTCCTTTTCTCCATCTACACAGCCTCCATTGAACAAACCATCAGGAGATTAGACTTTCGGTACCATCTCTATGCTGATGATACCAAGCTATACACCTACTCCCATGACATCACAGCAACAATCCTCCAGAACACCAGGACTGTCTGTCTGCTGTCTCTAACACTATGTCTTCTCTCTACCTAAAACTGAAACTCTCAAAAACTGACCTTCTCCTGTTTCCACCCTCTAGTAACTGACCTCATCCTGACATCTCCATCTCAGTGTGTGGCACCATCATAACTCCCACACAGCACGCCTGCTGCCTTGGGGTTATATTCAACTCTGATCTCTCATTCACCCCCTACATCCAATCTCTTGTTCGAACATGTCAGCTGCACCTCAAGAAAATCATAAGAATACACCCTTTTCTCACCATGGACACGCAAAAAATGCTCACTGTTGCCTTCATCCACTCTCGGCTCGATAATTGCAACTCGCTGCTGATCGGCCTCCCCTGCTCCAGACTCTACCCCCTCCAATCCATCCGGAATCCAATCCAGGCTCATCTTCCTGTCCAGCCGCTACTCGGACACCTCTGCCCTGTGTTACTGCACTGACTGCCCGTCAAATACAGAATACAATTTAAACTCACTACCCTCATCCACAAAGCACTCCACAGCACCGCACCCTCTGTTCTGCTAACAAAATCAAATTAAGTGCCCCTTTAATTCGAACCTCTCATTCCCACCTCCTAGACTTTTCCAGAGCAGCACCAGTCTTCTAGAACGTGCTACCGAAAAATATCCGGGCAATGACTAACACGCTAAACTTTAAGCGTGCTCTTAAAATGCACCTCTTCAGGGAGGCATACCATATTAACTAAACCCCTCTGTACTCTGCCTGTTAATATGCTCCCTGTCTTACCGACTGCAGTTCCTGCTAGCCGTAATCAACCAGCACCTGCAGTCATACCGATTCTGACACTATACGGCCTGGCCATTGTCTGTGTTTATAGCATCCCTCCCTCTCTACCTTGCCATACTGTGCACATCTCCAGCCCCCTTACCTTTAGTATCACCCCACTACTTGTAGTATGTAAGCTCGTTGGAGCAAGACACTCACCCCTACTGTTTCTAATAATTGATTATTTCATGTAACTGTAATCTTGTTTTATTTCCCCTGTCTTGTAAGCGTTGCAGAATATATTGGCGCTATAAAAATAAAGATTATTATTAATCGTATCTGTAAGGGAGCAGCTTATCCAATCAGAATACACAACTGCTCTGTGAGAATCATGTGTAGGAGGCATACACATGAGTCTAACACATTCTGATGTTGTGCACGAACACACTTGATCATTTAACTGCTAGCTTTTTACTAAGAGGGTATATATATATATATATATATATATATATATATATATATATATATATATATATGTGTGTGTGTCTATTAGCCTAAGCTGATATAAGAAACACATGACAAGGTAATATATGATATATAGAGCATACAGATATTATTACTATAACAGAAGTGATCAAAAAATTATGTTTCCCAAAACTGTGAAAATAAAAATTACAGGTCACCTTGCAAAAAATTGACCCTCATCCATCTGCTTTGATGGAAAATAAAAATAAAAAAAACTAGATAACAACCTACTTTAAAGGTATTTTCTTTTCTTAAATATACTGCATAAAAATACTATTACTTTAGTATCATTGTACTGACCCAAAGAATAATGTTGGCTTGTCATTTTTACTGCACAGTAAATGCTGTAAGTTCAAGACTCTCCCAAAATGGTGCAATTGTGTTTTTTTTTATTTATCCCACTTAGAAACTTCCAAATGTTTTTCAGTGCATTGTATGGTATCATAAATAGTATCATTGAAAAATACAACTCAGACCATTAAAAACAAGACCACATGTAGCTACATCACCAGAAAAATTAAAAAAAGTTATGATTTTTTGAAAGTGGGAATGGTAGAATAGTGTAAAAAGGGCTGCAACTGGAAGGGATTAATACGATTTTTTTTACAGTGTAGAGATATACCAATTGTATGTTATTAAAGCGGTTGTACAGTTGTAAGCTATTGATGGCCTATCTGCAAGATAAGTCATTAATAATTGTGTAATTGCTGTACTCAATGTTGACTACAGCATCTATGCAGGGAAGAAAAGAGGGCGTGTCTTATGAATGCTTCCAGGTCTGCCATGGATTGTTAAGCCTATTAAGGCCTGCTGCTGTTAGAAGCACAATTTTATATTATACAGAAGTATTGCAGTACATTGTAATCAAACTATTCGAAATTCAAGTCCCCTAATTGTACTAAAAACTTAAAGTAAAATTCGGTATAATAACATTGAAATAAAAATTGAAGAGTTAAAAAAAAACTCCTATTCCCATTTCTTAAAAATATCAAAGCCAAAGAAAATAATTGGTAATGCACCTTCTATAGACATTTGAACTATTAAAATATCACAATATTTATCCCTAATGGTGAAGGTTGTGAAGCAAAGTTCCCAGTGCCAGACCGCGCTACCCCACAGAAATTCAGATAAAGATAAAGTGATTGATAAGTCACGTGTAGAAAAATAAAAATCTGAAATCATCTATGCATCCAATTGCAAGAAAAAGTAAGTGAACCCTTTGGAGTTACTTGGACTTTTGGATTGTAATTTATTAACCTGTAGATCCTCTTTTAGCAGAAATCACCTGCAGTATGTTTCATGTCTATATGCTGTCTGTGTGAATGAGGCTGCTCTCACATCAAACGGTCTGTGTGAGGAAAAATCTCACAGCATGCTCCATTCCAGTCTAATTCACGATGACTGGAGACCATTTAAAGTCAACAGATATATAAAATGCTGTCTCTTTTTTTGCAAATGCTACTCAGATTTGCTCATGTGAATAAGCACTTAAAATGACAATTAGATCCTATCAGGGGCATAATTATAGGGGATGCAGAGGATGCGGTTCCACTCACCCCACTCGACTTAAGGGGCCCATAAGGCTTCTCTTTGCCATATAGGGATTCCAGTACTATGACTAAAGCATTATAATTGAGGGCCCCATTACAGATTTTGCATTGGAGCCTAGAAGCTTCACATTACGCCTCTGGATCCTATTGTTGCATTTTCAGGGAAAGACAAGATTCAAGTAAGATTCTGACAAGCTGTCTGTAAGTGTAGTGAAATCAGTAATAGCATCACCCACACATTGTTTTCCTCATCTTCTTTCCTCCTTTCTATGCATTTTACTGTTTTTATACATGATTCTACCTGTTTGTGTCGGTGTAATTTCCCCCGCGTCCAATGTCTCCAGGTAGAAGCTGCCAGCACTCTATAGACACAACAATTATTTATATATTAATGAGTAAAATATTTATTTTCAGATACAATTATACATCTTTTTAAATAAATGTATCTTATCACTATAATTCATAAATGTCCCAGGCAAGGTCTTCACCATTTTACATACTGACCAATGCACTGGTATTCAACAAAATGTTGTTGCTCTTTGGTAGTAATTGTGACTGTCCTGCATACAACCATTGAAGAACCATTAAAGGAATGTGGTGCCAACATGGCATCCATATTCATATGCCCTATTATGGCTTCCCATGGCAAAATCAGCTGTTTGCCTGGAGTATTGAGAGTAACAGTCAAGGTGATCAGCTGATTACCCCGAGCACTGCAGTATCTAAGTGGTTGTGCGTCTTGGCACAACCCTTTAATATAACTGAAATATATTCCCTTATTTAAGGCCACATTCCCATCTGTGCTGAAAGCTTCATTTGGACTTCCTATAAAAGACAGCCCCTTTCTACTTCCATTCCATTAAAGGGGTTGTCCGGCCATAAACATCATATCTCATTCTCTCTCTTTGCACATTTCCATGCACTTTGTAATGTACATTGTGCATGGAAAATGTTGCAAAAAGAAGTTATTCACTTACCTGTAGTGATGCCCCCCCCCCCCTGTGTTGCCCCTCGGTCGTCCCAGGTTACGACAAGAAATCGTCTCTACTTCTTGTCGGGCCGGCAGCAGCTCTCGTCGGCGCGGGAACGCGTCTCTTCCCCTCCGCGCATGCGCAGTCCTTCGTTCTTCCGCCGGGACTGCGCTCTTTCCCTAATCATTGCAGGGGACGCGCGCCGCCGGTCGGCGCATGCGCAGTACACTCACTTCCTGGTTTCATATACCAGAGCGGAGTGAGTGTCTGCCTGCCGCTGCTGCTTGGAGAAGAGGCAAGGAGACACCATCGGGACTTTAAAAGTAAGTGGAAGGGGAGAAGGGGAGAAATGTTAGAAATGTTGGAAATGTAAGCAATGTGAGAAATGTGAGGAAGGGGAGGAAGGGGACAAATGTGAGAAATGTGAGGAAGGGGACAAATGTGAGGAAGGGGAGGAAGGGGACAAATGTGAGAAATGTGAGGAAGGGGACAAATGTGAGGAAGGGGACAAATGTGAGAAATGTGAGGAAGGGGACAAATGTGAGGAAGGGGAGGAAGGGAACAAATGTGTGGAAGGGGAGGAAGGGGACAAATGTGAGAAATGTGAGGAAGGGGACAAATGTGTGGAAGGGGAGGAAGGGGACAAATGTGTGGAAGGGGAGGAAGGGGACAAATGTGAGAAATGTGAGGAAGGGGACAAATGTGAGGAAGGGGAGAAATGGGAGAATTAGCGCGGACAAAAAACCCTGCCACTGTAAAAAAACAACCAGCTGCCCTAACGTGCCAGCCAGGAAGCCACCATTATATGCCAACCGCCCTAACCTGAGTGTAAGCTGGCAGTACGTGCCAGCCGCCCTAACATGCATGAAAACAAGCATTGCGTACAAGCCGCTATTACATGCCACCCACCCAAACGTGCGTGCAAGCCGCCGGTACATGCCAGCCACACGCCCTAACCTACATGCAAAGCGCCATTACATGCCAGCTCCCCTAACGTGCATGCAAAGCGCCATTACATGCCAGCTCCCCTAACGTGCATGCAAAGCGCCATTACATGCCAGCTCCCCTAACGTGCATGCAAAGCGCCATTACATGCCAGCTCCCCTAACGTGCATGCAAAGCGCCATTACATGCCAGCTCCTCTAACGTGCATGCAAAGCGCCATTACATGCCAGCTCCCCTAACGTGCATGCAAAGCGCCATTACATGCCAGCTCCCCTAACGTGCATGCAAGCCGCCGGTACATGACAGCTATACTCCCTAACGTGCATGCAAAGCGCCATTACATGCCAGCTCCCCTAACGTGCATGCAAAGCGCCATTACATGCTTGCTCCCCTAACGTGCATGCAAAGCGCCATTACATGCCAGCTCCCCTAACGTGCATGCAAAGCGCCATTACATGCCAGCTCCTCTAACGTGCATGCAAAGCGCAATTACATGCCAGCTCCCCTAACGTGCATGCAAAGCGCCATTACATGCCAGCTCCCCTAACGTGCATGCAAGCCGCCGGTACATGACAGCTATACTCCCTAACGTGCATGCAAAGCGCCATTACATGCCAGCTCCCCTAACGTGCATGCAAAGCGCCATTACATGCTTGCTCCCCTAACGTGCATGCAAAGCGCCATTACATGCCAGCTCCCCAAACGTGCATGCAAAGCGCCATTACATGCCAGCTCCCCTAACGTGCATGCAAAGCGCCATTACATGCCAGCTCCCCTAACGTGCATGCAAAGCGCCATTACATGCCAGCTCCCCTAAAGTGCATGCAAGCCGCCGGTACATGACAGCTATACTCCCTAACGTGCATGCAAAGCGCCATTACATGCCAGCTCCCCTAACGTGCATGCAAAGCGCCATTACATGCTTGCTCCCCTAACGTGCATGCAAAGCGCCATTACATGCCAGCTCCCCTAACGTGCATGCAAAGCGCCATTACATGCCAGCTCCTCTAACGTGCATACAAAGCGCCATTACATGCCAGCTCCCCTAACGTGCATGCAAAGCGCCATTACATGGCAGCTTCCCTAACGAGCATGCAATCCGCCGGTACATGACAGCTATACTCCCTAACGTGCATGCAAAGCGCCATTACATGCCAGCTCCCCTAACGTGCATGCAAAGCGCCATTACATGCCAGCTCCCCTAACGTGCATGCAAGCCGCCGGTACATGACAGCTATACTCCCTAACGTGCATGCAAAGCGCCATTACATGCCAGCTCCCCTAACGTGCATGCAAAGCGCCATTACATGCTTGCTCCCCTAACGTGCATGCAAAGCGCCATTACATGCCAGCTCCCCAAACGTGCATGCAAAGCGCCATTACATGCCAGCTCCCCTAACGTGCATGCAAAGCGCCATTACATGCCAGCTCCCCTAACGTGCATGCAAAGCGCCATTACATGCCAGCTCCCCTAACGTGCATGCAAAGCGCCATTACATGCCAGCTCCTCTAACGTGCATACAAAGCGCCATTACATGCCAGCTCCCCTAACGTGCATGCAAAGCGCCATTACATGCCAGCTCCCCTAACGAGCATGCAATCCGCCGGTACATGACAGCTATACTCCCTAACGTGCATGCAAAGCGCCATTACATGCCAGCTCCCCTAACGTGCATGCAAAGCGCCATTACATGCCAGCTCTCCTAACGTGCATGCAAAGTGCCATTACATGCCAGCTGCCCAAAGTTGTGTGCAAGCCGTCAGTATGTACCAGCCGTATATGTATATTACTTCAAAAATCCAACCTAATTCTTTGTATGTATGTACTCATTATAGGTGTTTGGTTATTGGAGTTGGCTGTTTCTGGTTCATTGTGTGTTTAGGTTGGCTCTCATAGAAGTCCAGTGTAAAAGGCTAATATGTGTCCACCTGCAGGGAGGGGAGGTGGTCAGCTGTGTCATTACTGAATGTTGGATCAACACACATTCAAGATAGTCACAGCTCACCTCCTACCCTCCCTGCAGTTGCAGGGTGAGATTCTGGGGACAGAACTGTTTCGATAGATCTTCATTTGTCACCTGGCTTTGTGAAATCCCGTCCACCAGCAGGGAGGCAGGGGAGGAGGTCAGCTGTGACATTAATGAATCCTGCATCATGTACGCACGTGTGTGTTTGTGTGTGTGTATATATATATATATATATATATATATATATATATATATATATATATATATATATATATATATATATATATACACACACACACTGCAACCAAGATTCGGGATAGTCACAGCTCACCTCCTACACTCCCTGCAGTGGCACGGTGAGATTCTGGCGACAGAACTGCTTCAATAGATCTTGACTTGTCACCTGGCTTTGTGAAATCCCGTCCACCAGCAGGGAGGCAGGGGAGGAGGTCAGCTGTGACATTTTAATCTTCTGTACACCTTAAACAAAACAGTAATGCGATTTGTAACACAGTAATGTTTAATGACAATGCGGTATTTGGTATCCAAAAGCATACCAAATACCGCATTGTCATGAAACCTTACTGTGTTACAAATCCCATTACTGTTTTGTTCTAGGTGAGCGGAAGAAAAAAATGGTTTTAAATGATCTGCTCACCTCAGAGATCTATGCCTCTCACTTTTGACATTCCGATTCACGGTGTTTGTAAGCCGGATAACCTAGACACTTTTACTGCTGCGGCTCTTGTATCGACACTATTTGGACTTTGACTACAATAACGTGCATAAGACATTCAGAGTTAGGGCGAGCACCCACTGGCGTTTTTTTACCTGCGTTTTGCGTTTTGCGTTTTTCCTGCACAGGCATAGAGATAACATGTGTTCCTGTCCACTGGCGTTTTTTTTGCATTGCGTTTGCGTTTTTAACATAGGAGCTGTCAGTTGCATATGTGTCCTTATTTTTCTCCATGGAAATTAATGGAAAAGCCGCGAAAACGCCGCGAAAACGCCGCGAAAAACGCCGCGGAAAACGGGCGGAAAAAACGCGGGGAACGCGGCGAAAACGCTGCATTTTTTTTCCGCGGAAAACGCAAACGCCAGTGGGTGCTCGCCCTATGGCGCAGTTTAACGTGTTTTGACCATGAATGCATTTTGATTGATCGGCACCAGTCTGTATGTTTGCACCAAAGCAAATTTGTCTGCTTTGTCAGTTCTAAAAATATTCAGTTTATAATGTTATTGTTTGCTAATATTGGTATCCTAAATATGGAAATGTGACAACAGAATGCTTACTTAGAGTTATAGATGTTGTCTGGGTGGTTATTATTGCCAATCCTTCGGTTGCAAAGTGATTTAGTGCTTTTGGTAGCTTTGACGATAAAAGAAGGGGTTTAGCTATCAGGCGTGATTTATCGTCAGGCCACGAACAGGACCAGACTCAGCACGCGGGAGAGAGTGAGGTTAACTCCTCCCCAGAAGCTGCCGTCTCCAGAGATCTGCCAGTAGCAGCCGTCGACACTGGTAAGTAAAACGCTGTTGGAAGTGGGTTTCGATGGAATGTTTTTGGTGAGCAAAATTGACGCCAACCCCCGCCCCCCCCCCCCCCCTTCCTCCATCTTACAGACCGGACCAGACTCAGCACGCGGGAGAGAGTGAGGTTAACTCCTCCTGAGAAGCTGCCGTCTCTAGAGATCCGCCAGTAGCAGCCGTCAACACCGGTAAGTAAAATGCTGTTGGAAGTGGGTTTCGATGGAATGTTTTTGGTGAGCAAAATTGACGCCAACCCCCGCCCCCCCCCTTCCTCCGTCTTACAGACCGGACCAGACGCAGCACGCGGGAGAGAGTGAGGTTAACTCCTCCCCAGAAGCTGCCATCTCCAGAGATCCGCCAGTAGCAGCCGTCGACACCGGTAAGTAAAATGCTGTTGGAAGTGGGTTTCGATGGAATGTTTTTGGTGAGCAAAATTGACGCCAACCCCCGCCCCCCCCCCTTCCTCCATCTTACAGACCGGACCAGACGCAGCACGTGGGAGAGAGTGAGGTTAACTCCTCCCCAGAAGCTGCCGTCTCCAGAGATCCGCCAGTAGCAGCCGTCGACACCGGTAAGTAAAATGCTGTTGGAAGTGGGTTTCGATGGAATGTTTTTGGTGAGCAAAATTGACGCCAACCCCCGCCCCCCCCTTCCTCCGTCTTACAGACCGGACCAGACGCAGCACGCGGTAGAGAGAGTGAGGTTAACTCCTCCCCAGAAGCTGCCGTCTCCAGAGATCCGCCAGTAGCAGCCGTCGACACCGGTAAGTAAAATGCTGTTGGAAGTGGGTTTCGATGGAATGTTTTTGGTGAGCAAAATTGACGCCAACCCCCGCCCCCCCCTTCCTCCGTCTTACAGACCGGACCAGACGCAGCACGCGGGAGAGAGTGAGGTTAACTCCTCCCCAGAAGCTGCCGTCTCCAGAGATCCGCCAGTAGCAGCCGTCGACACCGGTAAGTAAAATGCTGTTGGAAGTGGGTTTCGATGGAATGTTTTTGGTGAACAAAATTTACGCCAACCCCCGCCCCCCCTTCCTCCGTCTTACAGACTGGACCAGATGCAGCACGCGGGAGAGAGTGAGGTTAACTCCTCCCCAGAAGCTGCCGTCTTCAGAGATCCGCCAGTAGCAGCCGTCGAAACCCGTAAGTGACATAACGCGACAATTCGGGTTCAGCTATTCACGGTGTTTTCTCTTTTATCCATAGACTGGGCCGAAGGGTGCAATTTGGAGTCAGTGAGGTAACTCCTCCACAGCACAGGCCTAATTCGATCACAAGTGCAACCAACCCTTCATTTAGGTAATTGAGATACTGCGGTAGTTATGTCTGCTTCTTGAGTTACATTGAAACTGACGTGTTTTATCTTCTTGTCACATACAGGTCCAAAAGCGGCACGTGGTAGTGAGTGAGAGAAGTAATCTTCAACCGGTGCCGCCTTTAGCGTTCCGTCTAACCACACATTCTCCAAGGTAAGTACAATACCGCTGTATCTATTGCATTCATGTAAGTTTGGTGTTCTGACATTTGACAAATTTTCCTTCCATTGAACAGCCTGTACCACGATCTGCACGTGGGAGTGAGTGCAGTTACTCCTCCCTAGCAAAGGCCTGCCTCGGAGATCCGTCCAAGCAACCCTTGTGTCCGGTAAGTCACATCACACTAACATTGCACATACCTATTGGTGATTAGCTACGGTCATTTACATGAGCTCACGTAATGCTAAGGGATAAGTATAAAAATCGTAGCATGCAAGCAGCCTGGATCTCACTTTCCCAGTTATAATGTCGGCACTTTGTAATCACTCGCATGGTTTTTAGACTCTAGTTTCTCCCAACCGAGTCCCTCATCATCGCGAAACTCAGCGGTGACAATAGTAAAAAAAGTCAATCAGTGTGGAGAATTTGGCAAAGGAAATTAATCAATCAATAGTTGTCGGTGCATATGTACCAAGAACTTTGAAAGATTGTTCCTTATCACAGTTCTTTGCTTTTCGTAAGTGTGATATAAGGTCATCTCCAATCTAAATCCCGGCAACATAGGTCCAGCCAGCCTTCATCTAATAGTGATCCCTTGTGCCTTGTCAAAACAAGCAGTCCTGTTTTCACAAATTTTATTGGTTTTCTTTTTTAAATGTATGGGGGCTTGGGCAAGTCAGAGATAAAGCCCATGTATTCTTTTTCACTGAATTGGTGATTCCATTGCAAACTGTAAGCCAGTATTATAGTAGTTCAGCCAATAAGAAAATTCATGTTGTTTGGCAACTAAATTTTGCCAATTTTCTAATACATAGAGATGTTTATCCTCTTAAATACCCGTACACTAGGTACTATATTTATTTTTTTATTTTTTTTATTAAAGCATCTTCCAATAAACAGCTCAGCCAGAATGCCATCCTGTGTTGTGCCAGGTTGTGTAAGTGCATGGAGGAGTAGGGGGGAAAAAATTATATTGCACGTCTTTCCCACAAATGTAGAAAGAACCAGAACATGGCTACAACAGGCTATGCACATATTTACAGACACAGACGAATGGCTTCAAAAGATTTTTGACAAAAAAACAACTGATTCATTTCGGATATGCAGTAAGCATTTCACGGATGACAGTTACAAAATAGTCAAAGACAACAAAAAACTAAAAAAAGATGCAGTACCAAGTATCTTTCCCTCGGTGATGGAAATACAAGCCCTAGAAAATGAAAAAAAAAAAGGGAGCCCATCCAGAAAACGCAGAAGAGTAGAAGCAAATAAAACTGCAGACCCAACCCAAAATCTATCTGCCTGTGTTCCGGAAACAAATGCAGATGTGTATCTGGAAGGGGAACAATGTAGAATCGAAATTCCGGTTTTGGTGTGCTGTGACGGTTCTGCTGGGGATGCAAAAGTCATCCTGAATTATAAAAGAAATCTAACCGACGGAAGCACGAATACCGAGGAATGTTGTCTTGAGCCGTGCGAGACGAATAATTTAGGGGAAAAAAACACCGCCGTCCAGACAGCAAGATTAATAACTAGGAGCATAGGTATTCAGTGTGATTTGTTAAATGATAGTCACCATAGAACCAGTCTTCCTACTAAAGAACCTTCTAAAGGTCAAAGTAATCCAAGAAAGCAATGGAAGACGTACCGCACTTTATCATTTCCGGGTGACAAACAAACGTTGGAAGCTGCATCATCTGAGACACAGACCCGAGCCAGTGCTCGTGAAATGACCACCAACGAAAATACCGAAGATGACACCCCCACTGTTTCTACATGCCAGAACCAGGAAGATGACAACGAAACCCCCATTACAGTAAAAGTAGTTGATATCTTTTCTTCTACTCCACTAAAACAGTTTAGCTTTCTGGGCTCTCTTGGACAGGATGTCTCTCAAAGTCCGATTTCCACACCAGGGAATGTCTGTGAACCGTCTTCCCAGATTTCAAGTTGCGACAAAATGGGATCAGCATTTGATTGCACCATTTCGTCTGTCACATCTGAAAACCCACTGGACTCTACGTTTATTTTATCTGAAAACTCTGAGAGCAGTGAAAGTGAAACTTTTGCAGTGCTCTCAGACTCACAAAACCCTTCCATTAACACGGGAAAATATTTCGAAAGCCTAGAGCAATCTCAGGCGGATGCTGCTGCTGAAGAGAAATTTATAGTCTTTAAAAGTTCCCTGTTACATTTATTAGCTTTAATTCCATGCCCTTACCGAAAGAGCTGTTTGCAGAAATTAACCCATGTTAAATTATTAAAATGATTATTGTTAAAGGAATGTGCCAACGTGGTCATATTTGTAAAATTTGGAGAAGTCAACCGATGGTCAAAAACTGCCCCGCTGGTAATGTTTTATTAGCATCAAGTATTCTACTGAGTGGTGCAAATTTCACAAAAGTAAAAAATATGTTTCACATATTAAACTTGAGTGGAATATCAAAAAGCACCTTTTTCCATTACCAGCAAAAATTTCTATTCCCCGTAATCCACAATCATTGGTTGCTGCATCAAACAAACCTGATTTCCAGTTTCCAAAGTCAGCCTCTTTGCCTTGCCGGTGATGGTCAATCCGACAGCCCAGGGTTTTCGGCAAAGTATACAGTTTACACGTTTTTAGAAGTAGAGACCAAAAAAATTGTTGGATTTTCCGTCGAGCAACTGGTACCGCCGGCCAGTTCTGTGTCACTCGAAACAACAGCTTTTAGGAAAACACTGCAGTCATTGCTGGACGAGGGTTTGGATATACAAATTGTCGCAACGGACCGCCATGTGGGTATCAGAAAAATTATGCGTGAGGAGTTTTCTGGAATTGCACATGATTTCGACGTATGGCTCGTTGCAAAATCGTTAGGAAAAAAACTTACTCATCCCACTCAACACAGTGCTCAACCATTGCGCCGTGGATTGCAAGTCTTAAAAACCATTTATGGTGGTGTTCCGCAACAAGCAAAGGAAATCCGGATTTACTCGTTGAAAAAATGGACATCATTATTGAACCACATTGTAAATGTACACGAGTGGGAGGACAAGATTCATTACCACCGCTGTAGCCATGAAATACTCGAAGAGGGTACCGCATGGTTGGCACCACACAGTACAGCACATGTGAAGATAAAGTCAGTGGTATTAAACAAAAATTTCCTGAGAGACATTCGCCACTTGACCAATTTCTGTCACACTGGCGATTTAGAAATCTATCATGCCAGTGTTTTAAAATATCGTCCGAAAAGAATTCATTTTTTCTACGATGGCATGGTCGCATGAACTGAACTAGCTGTTCTCGATCACAATTATAATGCAGGACGTGTGCAGACAATTTGCCAACAAGCTGGATTTGAAAGTGGCAATGAATGTCAGAAAAAAATTAGAGTAGAATATTCAAAGGCAAAAAAACAATGGATCCTAAAAGCCATGTACGAACCAAAATCCATGGAATTCACTAAAGACATAATCCGTGATATCCTTCTGCATGTAAGAGGTGAGCTGCCCATTTCATGGCAATCAAAAACAAAAGAATTTCCTCGTAACATAGCCCCGGTACCAAAACCACGAAAGGAAGATTTGATTGAAAAATTTCGTAGCAGATTTACAACGTAAATTGGTGTGCAATCCTAAAACGAACAAGAAACCAAAATACGGACAAAGTAAATTAGTTGAAAATCTAGGAAAACAGAATGAGACCGATTATTTAATATATTGTGTGATATCTTTTTTCCATGTGCGTTTGTGATTTTTGATGTGTGCGTTAGTTATTTTAAAAGTGTGCGTTTGTCCTTTTCCGTGTACGCCTGTGCCTTTTCCACGTGCGTTTGTCCTTTTCCGTGTACGTCTGTGCCTTTTCCACGTGCGTTTGTCCTTTTCCGTGTACGTCTGTGCCTTTTCCACGTGCGTCTGTGCCTTTTCCACGTGCGTTTGTCCTTTTCTGTGTACGTCTGTGCCTTTTCCACGTGCGTTTGTCCTTTCCGTGTACGTCTGTGCCTTTTCCACGTGCGTCTGTGCCTTTTCCACGTGCGTTTGTCCTTTTCCGTGTACGTCTGTGCCTTTTCCGTGGGTCTTTTTCTCAATGTATTCTTATTTTCGGTGGTGGACATGTGTTCATGTGCTTGTACGTTTCTTTTGGTTCTACACAGAGCAAATTTGGTTAGTCTTTATTTTACTATCGAGACAATAACATATATTTAATTTTTATCTTCTCTTAGATGCACGAGCCCCAGGATCACAGTGTCGTCGATGTGAATAACATTTCCCTTTTGTCATGTTCTGCATTTGTGTAAACTCATCTGCAGTACATGCCTTTTTTTTATCGAAGATGAAAATGCTGCCATCAGAGATGGTGCCCTGCTCATCCACAGATTGTCCGTACATTGTCACCTTTTTTTTTTTTAACTTGATATTTATATTTTTCATTTACGTTTTAATTTTAAAATTTTTTTTCCTTCTTTTCCATTCACAGTTAGGGCCTTTTTACTTTTTTTAGATAGGGACTCGCAAGCTAATGAGGATCCTTGTCATGGATTGCGAGCTTATGGTAAAATGACCAAATTACTTACACTTCTTGATTAATTTTCTCCTTTTAATAATGAAATTGGTTTTAGAAAAAAGATTTGTATAATTTGGCCATTTTACTAACCAATACCTCTGTCAGGGTAAAATTCTAAGTACAGCACCAATCAGGCCCACCTCACTTGCCCCGCTGCCGGCCGTAAAGAAAGAAACACCACACGGAGGTCTGGTATCGTTCCTCACACGGGGACATGGCTGCGCTTCGCGCTTTATTACAGATTACATGAGATCTTATACCCTTTTGTCCCATCACCAGGAATGTGTGATGGGCTCATAACCATATATGGGAAGTCCGGATTTCCGGCCTGAGACAGTGAAAGTCCAGATGCATAGTTGAACATTTGTTATCTTGCAACGGCGCCTCTGGAAAAACAGCCAAGTACGCGTCCTTGTGTCTGGTTCTTCCTTTGCTGCGTTTTAAGATACATTTTGTTCAAGATACATCTTGTCTTCGCCTTGCAAGGCCTTTGTAATATCTGATGTAAGGCGACAGATTAAGTTTTTTCTCTTTTGGAATTGAATAGAACTTGCATATAGGTATAAAGCATAAAAAAACATATGGCAATATATACATATATCCTCACAAACCCCCCTAAAAAACTTAATATGGAGATCAAGCACTCTTCCCCGGTCGTCTCTCCCTTGCGTCAGGGTTTCTCCACTGCCCGTAAGTCCCTACTCCTAAAAGGGGGGGATCCCTACCTCACCTCAGAAGGAGGCCATGGATTCCCTGGGCTTATTTCCGGGCATCCATACCCTCTATCTGTACGAGTTAACACCCCGCAGGGTGTGCCCTCGCCGGAACCTAAGGTCTTCTGCACTAACCCTAGGCAAATGGGAAGTCCACTGACAGTCCATCTTATGAGACCGGGGCAGGCGCAGTACTAGTACATTTCTCCATTCTTCTGGTAACGTACGTGGTTGGCATTATCGGAACTGGCTCTTCATCTTTTTCAAACAAGGGAAATGTTGGTGTCACATTGTCCAGTCCCTTACTCATACTCTTTTTGATCAAAGGGATAATACACGTACAGGAAATTACATACCCCACCTCTTTCTGCTAAAATCATATCCAGGGCCACTCTATTTTGGAATGCCATGGATGCAGTGGGCCCTAACTGGTCAGCTAACCCTTGCAAAGCATCTTTGGTGTAGTTTACAAACCTCTGCTGATTGTAATAGATATAATTCATCCAATCTACATTATTATTAACAGTGACAATAGCAAATAAGGACTCAAAACCTGCTTTAACCTGATCTCTAGAATTAAATTCATCTGGCACCCCCCTTGGCACTCCTATTGCATCTATGTATACATGTGGATAAAAGTTACCACCTGGAGCGTCAACTTCTCTCTTAGCAGGATGCGGTGTTGGATTCTTACCCTCAGTGTAGTCTTCATATTGCACATTTGATTGTATTAATTTGTTCTGAAACAGGGGGCTAGTGTACAGTAGTCAAAGGTGTGTGTTAGAGGAATTGTACCACATTATAGCATGTAAAGGATATGCAGGATCATTAGTTTTTTCAGTGCAAAGTGTGGATCCAAGTGGGCTTTCCTTCGAGCTCGATTGCAGTTGGTGTGGTGAACATCTGGTAAGGACCTTTAAACCGGGTTTCTCGCTCAAACTTTTTACATAGACCCTGTCACCTGGTTTCAGATTGTGACACTCATCTGTAGGACCTGGGAGAAAAGCAGAAACTGCAGAATGCATTATTGACAATTCCTTGGGGAGACCTATGACAAAATTAACAAGAAACTCATTCCCCAAACTCAGCTACTGTGGCATGTATCCTCCTAAGAAAAAGAAAAACTAATGGAAGACACTCAATTCAAAATTTTACTATTTTCTTCATTGCCTTTTGTATCTACTTTCCCACTACTCCGCGGATGGTAGGGTGTGTGAAAAGCCTGAAATATACCCAAAGCAGACATGATGTGTTGCATTATTTCACCTGTGAAGTGTGTACCTTTGTTTGACTCAATCACTTCCGGTGCCCCGTGTCTGCGGATTACCTCATTCATGAGCTTCTGTGCGGTTACCTGCTTATTTACTTTGGTAACAGAGTAGGTCTCCAACCTGAAAAACATCAACAACAACAAGCACATATTCATGCTTCCCAACCGGTGGGAGCTGAGTGTAGCCAATTTGCAATCCCTGAAATGGGTAGAGTGGTCTAGGCAAGTGTTATGTGGCAAATTTACTTCTGCCCTGCTGCTTACGGCAAAGATCATGCAAAATTGGACAAATGATGCAGCAGCTACAGAAAACCCAGGAGCCACCCGTCGTCGTTCAAGCGTTGACATCATTGCTGCTTTGAGAGGTGCGTCTTTCCGTGCGTCAGCTGGGCCATCATGGGGCACAGGGACTGTGGTGGGCAAGTGCTGTTGACTGTTCGCCATACACCGTCCCATTTTAGTCCATTTTTCCTTTTTCTTCCTTGCTGGCTTGTAACTGTAAAGTCTTTTCGCATATCAAAGTCCAAAGTTTTTATCAAAGTCCAAGTTCATATCAAAGTCCAAGTTTTGTCAAAGTCCAAATTTATTGTCAAAGTCCAAGTTTTAGTCAAAGTCCAAGTTTTAGTCAAAGTCCAAAGTTATTGTCAAATTCTTCTTTTCTTCTGTTCTTCCACGGCTTGAGGGCCGCTGCCTTTGCTGTGTGGCCTGTGATGGCATTGCCTCTTGCTTCTCCGGTGTAGGAATTGGTGTGAGCTCTCCACTTTGTCAGATTTCAGAAGTAGGGTCTCCATGAGACTGCACCGTTGCATCATTCTTAATTGGCTGTCCTGCTGAGGTAAAAAACTGTCTGGCCTTCCATTTTGGGCCGTAATCATGAGCTATGCCAATTGCATACCGGGAGTCAGTGTAAATGGTTGCCGTCTTACCTGTGGCCACTCTACACGCCTCAGTGAGGGCTTTTAGTTCCGCTTCTTGTACTGCGACATGCGGAGGCATTCTGCTTTTACCGTGTCATGTTGTGTTACGACTGCATAACCGGAGTGGAGTTGTCCATCACCCTGGTACCATCTATAAAAAACAACTCAAAATATGCATTGTTAACAAGGGCTTTCAGTAACTTTTTTAAAACTTAAATTTTCTTGTTGCATCAATGCTAGACAATCAGGCTGGTATTCTATTTCAAATAGATCAGAATCTTGTTGCAAAAAATTAAAACATTTAAAAATGGCTTGCAAAAAATTTAAAAATGGCTGATTTGCAATACGTGGATCACCTATGCCTTCTCCTCCCCCCCCCCCCCCCCCTTTGAACCCGGGTACGCAATTAGAAGAAATAGTAGCCGGGTTCAAGGTAGTACAACATTGTAAAAGGATTTGATGGATGCAGATAAGGCCTGTAAGATGTTAGCACCAATAACAGAGACATGAGTTACACCAGGGCAGAATAATCTACAAACATCTATTAATATTTGAAATGTGATATTCCTTTAAGCAAATTCATTATTAGTCTGATCCTGCCTGCAATGTCTTATCAAATTTGAGACAGGAAAAAAAAAAACAACAAAAAAACTTTTACTAGCTGCTCAAGATCCTCACCCCCTCCCTTGTCGAGAAGAGGGATGAAACATTACGTACTATTACATCATCTAGCTCCACCCCTTCGATATTGGCTGCGTGCGTCTTTTTTCACAGCTCATTTCAGCTTAACAGTCTACACATCCACATCTCAACCAAGCAAAGTCCCATGCATGGGGGGGACTTTTATCCCCAGTCATTACCTGCATCACACACTCACCACAGCCCGAACACGGGTCACTAACTCTCATCCATCCATGCTCTCAAGTCTGCTCCGTCACCCCCCCTTGAAGGTGTACCAGTACATACAGATGCACAGACAAAAAAGTTTGACAAACATACATACATCAGTTGAAAAACATTTGAGGTGAGTGCTATAATGTTATAAAGTACATGATTCTATTGAGATGAGATTTTGAATGAGCGCTATCTTTGACAAATTATGTGAAAAAGTTTGCTGAGTGACTGAGACATTCTATTTTTCTTATCTACTGAAGCTATTATATGCTGTATTAAACGCTGAAGTATTTTAGAATGCGTGGGTATTTTTCTGCCCCCCTTGTCTCTCTTTCTCTGTATTTGACCTTGAGCTGAGAGTCAAGTCTGAAAGCCCCCACCTTTTCAAAACATCTCTTATCTCTCTACGAATATGAAACACAGACTGAATTGTTTTAGCTTAACTATTCCCTGCATTTGAACTCATAATTAACACATATGCTGGGACCTTGCAACATTCATTTTCAACCCCTGTATAAGTAAGAATATACCTTAGAAATTGCTATATTTCCTGCCTACTAAGACAGTATAATTAATTAAATTTATTTCAAGCCTTCATTCCTTTACAGCAAGCAGAGATATTATCCAGGGTTATTATTGCATTTTCTCTCGCTTTGTTATCTTCTTGACCTTGAAAACTAAACACAAGCTCGCAGCTACATGTCAACAAAACCTTCTCTTCTAAAAGCAAGCTCAGTTAACTATTTGCACATACAGTATATATATACACTACCGTTCAAAAGTTTGGGGTCACCCAAACAATTTTGTGTTTTCCATGAAAAGTCACACTTATTCACCACCATGCGTTGTGAAATGAATAGAAAATAGAGTCAAGACATTGACAAGGTTAGAAATAATGATTTGTATTTGAAATAACATTGTTTTTACATCAAACTTTGCTTTCGTCAAAGAATCCTCCTTTTGCAGCAATTACAGCATTGCACACCTTTGACATTCTAGCTGTTAATTTGTTGAGGTAAGCTTGTGAAATTGCACCCCACGCTTCTAGAAGCATCTCTCACAAGTTGGATTGGTTGGATGGGCACTTCTGGCGTACCATACGGTCAAGCTGCTCCCACAACAGCTCAATGGGGTTCAGATCTGGTGACTGCGCTGGCCACTCCATTACCGATAGAATACCAGCTGCCTGCTTCTGCTGTAAATAGTTCTTGCACAATTTGGAGGTGTGTTTAGGGTCATTGTCCTGTTGTAGGATGAAATTGGTTCCAATCAAGCGCTGTCCACTGGGTATGGCATGGCGTTGCAAAATGGAGTGATAGCCTTCCTTATTCAGAATCCCTTTTACCCTGTACAAATCTCCCACCTTACCAGCACCAAAGCAACCCCAGACCATCACATTACCTCCACCATGCTTAACAGATGGCGTCAGGCATTCTTCCAGCATCTTTTCATTTGTTCTGCGTCTCACAAACGTTCTTCTTTGTGATCCAAACACCTCAAACTTGGATTCATCCGTCCACAACACTTTTTTCCAGTCTTCCTCTGTCCAATGTCTGTGTTCTTTTGCCCATCTTAATCTTTTTCTTTTATTGGCCAGTCTCAGATATGGCTTTTTCTTTGCCACTCTGCCCTGAAGCCCAAAATCCCGCAGCCGCCTCTTCACTGTAGATGTTGACACTGGTGTTTTGCGGGTACTATTTAATGAAGATGCCAGTTGGGTACCTGTGAGGCGTTTGTTTCTCAAACTAGAGACTCTAATGTGCTTATCTTCTTGCTTAGTTGTGCAACGCGGCCTCCCACTTCTTTTTCTACTCTGGTTAGAGCCTGTTTGTGCTGTCCTCTGAAGGGAGTAGTACACACCGTTGTAGGAAATCTTCAATTTCTTAGCAATTTCGCGCATGGAATAGCCTTCATTTCTAAGAACAAGAATAGACTGTCGAGTTTCAGATGAAAGTTCTCTTTTTCTGGCCATTTTGAGCGTTTAATTGACCCCACAAATGTGATGCTCCAGAAACTCAATCTGCTCACAGGAAGGTCAGTTTTGTAGCTTCTGTAACGAGCTAGACTGTTTTCAGATGTGTGAACATGATTGCACAAGGGTTTTCTAATCATCAATTAGCCTTCTGAGCCAATGAGCAAACACATTGTACTATTAGAACACTGGAGTGATAGTTGCTGGAAATGGGCCTCTATTCACCTTTGTAGATTTTGCACAAAAAAATAGGCATTTGCAGCTAGAATAGTCATTTACCACATTAGCAATGTATAGAGTGCATTTGTTTAAAGTTAGGACTAGTTTAAAGTTATCTTCATTGAAAAGTACAGTGCTTTTCCTTCAAAAATAAGGACATTTCAATGTGACCCCAAACTTTTGAACGGTAGTGTGTGTATATATATATATATATATATATATATATATATATATATATATATATACACACATATATCCACCTAGTATGGATTATACATATTATACACCTTTCCCTCTCTCTTTGCCAACAAATCACATGTTTTATAACCTTCTGCTCGCCTTTGCTTGTTACTTCAGCACTTTCTAGCAACCCTTGGTCTTCCAAGGCACCTCTCGGTCCTAAAAACCTCCTCCCAGACACCATTTTTGTAATCTACCGTGCGGGTCGATGTCACACATTTTCATAAGTTTTCTTACAGTTTACAAATTCATCCGCACGGCGGCGGCCCTTGAGGGGCTCTGTCTTCTTTAATAAGGTCTTACGCATATTACAACAACAACAATAATAATAATAACACGCTCCATAGAATGCATCCCTATTAATTTTCAAATTGTCAGCCCCTTATATACCGGCAAAACAACCGGGGGGCCCTTCTCCTATGGAACCAGCCTCATAAAATGCATCTCTCTGAAATCAAATCGTTAGCCCCATATATAAGGCAAAACAACCGAGAGTCCCTTCTCCTATGAAGCCTGTCTCACAAAATGCATCCCTCTTAATTTTCAAATCGTCAGCCTGGGATATATATATATGGCAAAACAACCGAGGGTCCCTTCTCTTATGAAACCTGTCTCACAAAATGCATCCCTCTCAGCATGCATCCTTCTTAATTTTCAAATTGTTAGTCCCTTATATACTGGAAAAACAACCGAGGGTCCCTTCTCTTGTGAGACTAAATACAACAAACAACCTTCACTATCGTTAAAACACCATGGACTTCAAAGTACAAATAAACTACAGACTAGTTTCTGGGGGACCTATTGGTGCGCATATCACGGTCAGTGGTCCATGACGGCAAACCCGGAGCCCACACGAGTTACCGTGTAGAACTCTTAACCCAACCCGTCCGGTCACAAACCACAGATAGTCAGTCCCGCTGCAAGACTCTCAGCGTAAAACACAACATAAATATATGCTGGTCTTACCTGGAGTTCTGTGAGTTGATCAGGCTCGGTTTGCAGCGGTTTCTCCGCGGCGTGGATCCGGGTGGAATGCGTTGTAAGCTCCGGTGTTTTACCGCCCCACGTTCGGGCGCCATTTGTCAGGGTAATTCTAAGTACAGCACCAATCAGGCCCACCCCACTTGCCCCGCTGCCGGCGGTAAGAAGAGACACCACACGGAGGTCTGGTATAGTTTCTCACACGGGACATGACTGCACTTCGCGCTTTATTACAGATTACATGAGATCTTATACCCTTTTGTCCCATCACCAGGAATGTGTGATGGGCTCATAACCATATATGGGAAGTCCGGATTTCCGGCCTGAGACAGTGAAAGTCCAGATGCATAGTTGAACATTTGTTATCTTGCTACGGCGCCTCTGGAAAAACAGCCAAGTACGCGTCCTTGTGTCTGGTTCTTCCTTTGCTGCGTTTTAAGATACATTTTGTTCAAGATACATCTTGTCTTCGCCTTGGAATATCTGATGTAAGGCGACAGATTAAGTTTTTTCTCATTTGGAATTGAATAGAACTTGCATATAGGTATAAAGCATAAAAAACATATGGCAATATATACATTTACCCTCACTCCTCATTAATTTTTTTTTTACACTTTGTTTGTATGTATGTGTGTGTGTGTATATATATATATATATTTTTTTTTTATTTTATTTTATTTTTTAATATATATATATATATATATATATATATATGTGTGTATTTATATATATATATATGTATTTATATATATATATATTTATATATATATATATATATATTTATGTATATATATATATATATATATATATATATATATATATATATATATATACATGTGAATATATCAGACGGCCAAAAAACGTGAAACACATGCCTTTTAAAACTTTATTTAAAATATAATACTTTTGACATATAAAAAGCAGTCAACCATAAACCTAAAAAGGAAAGTGAACACCCCCTCCCCCCCAAAAAAAGAACTATAAATTTAATTCAAAGTCCATATTGTTTTCCGCGAGGTCCAAGTAAAATTGGAAACCTGTGTAGTGTCCTTGAGGATCAGGGTAAAGATTCCTTATTGCATTGATAACACACGCAGGTATTGGAATCCTATTGTGTTTGCCAAGGAATCCATGTATCCAGGCGGTATATGACCGATACGCGCCAACTCTCATAACCCTAAATAAAGAAAAAGGCACTATGTTACTTTTTCAATCGTTATTTACTCTTCTAAAGTCTTGATTAAAAAGAAAATCATAAAGAAAACAAACATGGATAATATCGTCTTTTGAAGTTTAACGCTTGGCACAAAATGAACACTAAATTTTTTGGGAACATGTCTTACATATTTTTATGTGAATAAACTTTTTTGGTTTAAAAAATCATACTCGGTTTGTCTTTTTTGTTGTAACAGAAGCTTTGAATAAATACCTATTGTTGGTTATGTCATATTCTCTCCGTGTGAACATAGAAGAAACTCTGATATGTTCAATGTTTTCACGCAAAAGCGCATGCTGCTCAAATAGTGGATGCTGTGTAACGCACATGCAGTCATCTGGCAATATCTGCAGCACTACTTCCTGTTCTCTGCAGCACAAGCACTCGGCCACTGTATTCATGGCAATGCACTGTCCGCATTGACACCACCTTGTATGTGAAAGCCTGCCATCTGGATCTTCAGAGGATCCTGATGCACCGTGTTCTGGTGAGCCCTGCGGATCATTTTGGAAGCACTGCACACCAAATATGTCCGCCTTAGCATGCAGTTTGTCAGCCAGTTGTTGTTGAACCTAAGGAAGGATAACAAATAGAACACCTTATCATTTTAGTTTTGGAAATAATAAAAAGTTGTATTTCTCCATTTAGGCTGCCTGCAGACGAGCGGGTCGGATCCGGCGGCGAGGATTATCGACGCGGGATCCGACCCGAGTGCCTGCAGAAACAAACGCGTAGTCACCCGCGCCCGTCGGCCACGGCTGTTTCATGTGCTGGCTGCCGAGCAGCCGGCGCATGCGCAGACTGGAGCTGGCGGTGGGTAAGTGACGTTTCTGTGCGGGGCTCTGCGAGCCGCGCACAAAAATAAGACATGCCGCGGTTTGTTTGCTTGCCGCGCGATATTTTGCGCGGCCAAACCAAGGCCGTCTGCATAGGTTTGCGTTTGTGAACGCCATGCTATGCAGGCTTTGAGCGCCGGAAATCCCGCCGCGTGATTTCCGCCCATCTGCAGGCGGCCTTTACTGTGTGTGGGACAGAGAAAATTTACTTTATTTAGCCCATCACATAATAAGGAAAATTGTCAACAAAATTAAACCACCATGATTCACACATGTCTTGCACTTCAGCTAATCACAAATGGAGCTAGCAGCAGGCAGGGTTTTTAAATCCCCGGCCAATGATAACAGAGCTACAGAGACTGGCACACCATCAGAAGTCAGCGCTGATGCCCGTCAGTTTAATATTTTATTTTATTTTTTTTTAATTTTTGGTACGATTTTAAAAGGCTTTTCAGTGACCGGCTTATGAAGCCCTTCCCTGAAAAGCCATAGACAGGATGCCGGGAGCAGGATTCTCGACTACAGCTGTTATGTGTGACCGCTGCGGTGGAGAACGGAAGAATTACCTTTGCTACATCTGCCACAAATGTGGCAGATATAGCAGCTGGGACTTCTTTTAACTAGTGTCAGTGAAGGAAACATCTGCGCATGCAGCAGACGTGTTCTTCATGGCCGCGTGGGTCACAGCAGTGGCGGAGGGCCTTTTTTTTGGTTTGTCACTGAAATGTTTCCTTTTAGGTGAAGGGCTTATATAGACCTTCCCTAAAAAAGGACAGCAGTGGGCCGGCAGAGCATTGTTTTCAATGTAGCTGCCGCTAACAGCCACGGCTCCATTGACAACAAGCACGCAGCTGTGTTCAACAGGCTATTTGCTCATACCTAGGTGCAGACGTATGTACACACCTAAGTATGCACAAAACATGCTATTGTGAACCCACCTTCAAACACAAAGAATGCGCAAAGCGTGAATAAAAATCATGAAATACGTAGGTGTGATATGTAGCGTCAGGGATGTGGAACAACAACACATTCAGCCTTTCTTTTCGATAACGCACAAAACAATGATTTAAATTTTAACACCTACCTCTGAATATTGCCGAGTTTGGGGTACATCCTCAGCTTCATCCACATCCGAATTATTATCCTGCAGAAACAATGAACGATATAATCATTAGATTTTGTAAGCTTGGTTCAACGCAAAACTCTACAACAACAATCGAATTTGTAGCAAATTCTTACCACTCCAACTGCATCACTTGAAGAATCTGTGTCAAATTCCATTTCACACTCCTGTTTTTCCATGTAAGCCTTGGGATATGACTAAAAAAAACGGAAAAAAAGGATAAATTAATTTTTATTGAACGTATAGAATATGATAATTGCCTCCCTTCGACCATAGAATGCTGCAGAACCCCCCCCCCCCAACTCCCCTTCTTTACATGAACTATAGTATCCTACATTGTTTATGCATTGCCCAGTTATGCAATTATTAGTATTCAACATTTATTTTGGGGTTTCCCATGCGCATGACCCCCAAATTTTTCATTCCACCTTAGCGGACCACACCCTCCACCCTATTGTTGGCACTCGCTCTTCAAAAAGCACAGCAAATCACTGCATGACACCCCTAAATAAGTTCAGGAACGCATGGAGACCCCTTTAAATTACTGCACCCATGCCTGGAGACCACCCCAAACGGACTGCCTGACCCCCTAATAAATGCTTCACCGCCACATGGAGACCCCTTTAAATTACTGCACCCATGCCTGGAGACCACCCCAAATGGACTGCCTGACCCCCTAATAAATGCTTCACCGCCGGGAGACCCCACAAATACCAGTGTGACCCCTTAGGAGACCCTCCAGCTGACTGCCAGACCCCTTAGGAGACCACAAACTGACTGCCTGACCCCTTGGGGGGGGGGTCTCCAGGGGGTAATGCAGTGATTTGTCTGGTCTCCTAAGGGCTCATGCAGTCTGTTTGGGGGGGCCTCTAGGGGGGGGGGCATGCAGTGATTTGTCTGGTCTCCTAAGGGCTCATGCAGTCCGTTTGGGGGGGCCTCTAGGGGGGGGGCATGCAGTGATTTGTCTGGTCTCCTAAGGGCTCATGCAGTCCGTTTGGGGGGGCCTCTAGGGGGGGGGCATGCAGTGATTTGTCTGGTCTCCTAAGGGCTCATGCAGTCCGTTTGGGGGGGGCACTGGGGGGGGGCATGCAGTGATTTGGGGGATCTCCGAAGGGGTTTGGCAGTCAGGAGACCCCCCAAAATCACTGCACCACCCCCTGGAGACCCCCCACCTTACTTCCTAACCCCTTCGGAGATCCCCCTAAATCACTGCTGACAGCTTCTGAAGAGGGAGAGTGCGGGCAGGAGCAGTATACTGCCAGCTCTTTCTCCCGCCTGCAGACGGGCGGAAATCCCGCGGCGGGATTTCCGCCACTAAAAGCCTGCATAGGAGTGCGTTACAATACGCACTCCTATTCAGACGGCCGCGGTTTGGCCGCGCGAAATGTCGCGCGGCAAACAAACCGCTGCATGTCTTATTTCTGTGCGGGGCTCGCAGAGCCTCGCACAGAAACGTCACTCACCCGGCCGGCGGCTCCAGTCAGCGCATGCGCCGGCTGCCCGGCAGCCGGCACATGAAAGAGCCGAGGCCGCCGGTGAGTACGCGCTCCTGCCTGCATGTGCTGGGGTCTGGTCCGGCGGCGAGAATTCGGACCCGCTCCTCTGTTGCCGCCTACCTTGATAACGTCAGTCAGTAGATCATGTGACCGACGTCATCGGGAGCGCGCACGTCGGAGCATATACTGTGGTGCACCATGGGAGAAGTCCCGCGGTGCACCATAGAAGAAGACCTCCGGCGCCATCTTTGAAGAGAATTTTTACAAAGAAGATAAAACGCTAGTTGAGGTAAGCGGAAAGGGCTACTTAAATGGGGGTTTAGTGTATATTATATTCGATTTTATTTGCAGGTTGTATCTCCAAAAAATAATTAACTTCATCTGGCGGACATCTCCTTTAACCATTGTCTAGTTGCACGTTCTTTAGGGTGCATTCACACGAACGTATATCGGCTCGGTTTTCACGCCGAGCCGATATACGTTGTCCTCGTGTGCAGAGGGGGGAGGATGGAAGAGCCAGGGCCAGGAACTGTGCTCCCGCCCCCCTCTCTGCCTCCTCTCCGCCCCTCTGCACTATTTGCAATGGGGAGAGGTGGGAAAGGGGGGGGGGGCTAATTCCCGGACCTTAGCCCCGCCCTGTCCTGCCTCCTCTCATTGCAAATAGTGCAGAGGGGCGGAGAGGAGGCAGAGAGGGGGCAGGAGCCTCAGTTCCTGCATCTGGCTCTTCCATCCTCCCCCCTCTGCACACGAGGACAACGTATATCGGCTTGGCGTGAAAACCGAGCCGATATACGTTCGTGTGAATGCACCCTTACCTTGTGATAACTACACAGGGTCAGAGTTATCGGCTTCAGAACCACACCCTGTGCTTTTCTGGTGTCAGTGAACACCTGAACATCTGTTCAGTTGGGCTTCTGAGCTAAAGACCTAATCTGATAATCTATTCTAAAGATAAGCCATCAATAGTTTATCAATAAAAATTACCATTAAAACTTGGTGTCAGCGTCTCATGTAGTCAGATGATTGCAATAAATGGTGAATATAGAGTTACCTCACCTGGTGCCTCGTGGAGCTCTCGGTCCTGAGGGCTCCACTGGAACCTAGTATCCACGTGTGCTTCTCTAGCAACCCTGAGTTCCTGGTCCAGATTACCAGCGAGTCGTCTAGGGAATACAGCCCGTTCTGGGCCGTTAGTCAAATGCAAGCAAAAAAAACAACAAAAAACTCCAAGGATTGGGATAAGGCTCAATAGTCCATATTAACAAGACGCTTTATTAACATGCAACGTGTTTCGGCGATACTAGTTTGTCGCCCTTTTAAAGCATAAACATTACACAGGACAAGCTTACATTTATATAAAATACTCACTACGTAATCCATGATGAACGCCACTCTCGGGGCAATCTTTAAATCACGTGTCTACTACATCATTTCCTCTCCACACTAAGCTCTTTCATCAATGACAGGCATTTTCATTCATAAATTTACATTCACCCTTTTAGAGTAAGTTTCGCTCAATTGCTACTTAATAGGCAATTAACTCCACCTGCACTTATTAGGAGTTCCAGACTTAGGGTGCGGGCAGACGAGCGCATAAACGGCGCGTTTTTGCGACCAAACGTATATACGTGACCATCTGAGGCAATGGTTTCGAATGTATTCGTTCACATGGGTGATTTTACGGCGCGTAAAAACGGCAATTCGAAAAAAAACGGAACATATGCGACCGAAATACGCGCCAACGCATATTCGATCGCCGAAAAGACCGTTTGCAAAGTAGGAACAAACGAAAATACGCTTTCTAGCTCTGGTCGTGATCGGTGAAAAACGATCGCTCGGGCGATTATACGTTGCGCTCGTGCGAACGTAAATACGCCTACGCTCGTCTGCCCGCACCCTTACACAGTCACAGAGTCCCATTAACTTCCTACAGGGTACAAAAATCCTAGTTGATTCTTATCTAACCGTTTATATACATAGTTTACAAACCATCTGCAGTGCCCACAGAGAAATATAGTACAGATATACATAAATTAATTATACAAATTATCTTAAAATCTCCGATTCTATTGTAAATTTAAATAATTATCAGTTGTATTATATCCTAAACCATTATTTAATTCCCCAGTAAAATAGTACTCCTTATCAATATTAATAAAAGGCTCAAATGGTGTCCACACTTACTCTTTTGTATATCTTTACATTATCAATTTGCAACTATCAATTATGTGTATACTAACCCACTGTTAAATTACAACCATAGATTCTAAAAGAGGTAAAAAAAAAATTTTTTAAATAAAAATTATTAGTCTTTATGGGGAATATGAATATTCATAAATATTAATATAAAACTCAATGGTACCCGCAGATAGTTAAATGCCTATCATTACATTATCAATTTCCACATATCAATTATACTATATATAAACCACTCTTAAAGTATAACCATATTTTCTAAAAACAGTAAATAGTAGAGATGAGCGAACGTACTCGTCCGAATTGATGCTCGTTCGAGTATTAGGGTGTTCGAGATGCTCGTTACTCGAGACGAGCACCACGCGATGTTTGAGTTACTTTCACTTTCATCTCTGAGACATTTGCGCGCTTTTCTGGCCAATAGAAAGACAGGGAAGGCATTACAACTTCCTCCTGTGATGTTCCAGCCCTATCCCACCCCCCCCTGCAGTGAGTGGCTGGGGAGATCAGGTGTCACCCGAGTATTTAAATCTGCCCCGCCCGCGGCTCGCCACAGATGCATTCTGACATACATCAGGGAAAGTGCTGCTGATGCTGCTGCTGCTATAGGGAGAGTGTTAGGTGTAATATTAGGCTTCAAGAACCCCAACGGTCCTTCTTAGGGCCACATCTGACCGTGTGCAGTACTGTTGAGGCTGCTTTTAGCAGTGTTGCACTTTTTTTTTTTTTTGTATATCGGGCGTGCAGAGCATTGCGTCCTCAGTCTGCAGTCATTGTACATAGTATAGGGCCAGTACTGGTGAGGCAGGGACAGTGGGAAAAGTGAAAGAGATATACTGTCTATATAGGCAGTGGGTTTTTTCAAACAAATTTGGGAAAAATACTATATTTGGGCTGCCTGCGACCATCTTGAGTGTACTGCGTGTCTGCTGGGGGTAGTACTCCTAATTAATACGCAGCTAAGTGTTACAGCAGGCTTGCGCAAAATTGTTTCCTGGCTCTGTGTTGCTCATTACATCACGGCCGTCATCCCGTCCAGAGGGAAACAGTCTGCAGTAATTTTACATAGTCCAGGGCCAGTACTGGTGAGGCAGGGACAGTGGGAAAGGTGAAAGAGATATACTGTCTATATAGGCAGTGGGCTTTTTCAAACAAATTTGGGAAAAATACTATATTTGGGCTGCCTCTGACCGTCTTGAGTGTACTGCGTGTCTGCTGGGGGTAGTAGTCCTAATTAATACGCAGCTAAGTGTTACAGCAGGCTTGCGCTAAATTGTTTCCTGGCTCTGCGTTGCCCGTTACATCACCGCCATCATCCCGTCCAGAGGGAAACAGTCTGCAGTAATTTTACATAGTATAGGGCCAGTACTGGTGAGGCAGGGACAGTGGGAAAGGTGAAAGAGATATACTGTCTATATAGGCAGTGGGCTTTTTCAAACAAATTTGGGAAAAATACTATATTTGGGCTGCCTGTAACCGTCTTGAATGTACTGCGTGTCTCCTAGGGGTAGTAGTCCTAATTAATACGCAGCTAAGTGTTACAGCAGGCTTGCGCTAAATTGTTTCCTGGCTCTGCGTTGCCCGTTACATCACCGCTGTCATCCTGTCCAGAGGGAAACAGTATACATATATACGCTGCCTACAGTATCTGTCTGCTGTCTCAGCTCAGCCTATAAAAAAATAGAAGCAAAATACTTAAGACCTACTTATGGCCTTTGGACACTTGACTGCTTCTGCGCTGTGAATTAAACTAGCTCAGTCATACGCACCTACGTCTCACTACAGGCTTGCGCAAAATTCTTTCCTGACTCTGCTGTGCGTTCCGTAAGCGAAGTCAACCTCCAACCACAAGCCAATAAGCGGCACATTTCATTACAGCGTTCCGTTTCAGCAATACTGGTAATACACCATGCTGAGGGGTAGGGGTAGGCCTAGAGGACGTGGACGCGGCCGAGGACGCGGCGGCCCAAGTCAGGGTGTGGGCACAGGCTGAGCTCCTGATCAAGGTGTATCGCAGCCGACTGCTGCGGGATTAGGAGAGAGGCACGTTTCTGGCGTCCCCAGATTCATCTCACAATTAATGGGTCCACGCGGTAGACCTTTATTATAAAATGAGCAGTGTGAGCAGGTCCTGTCGTGGATGGCAGAAAGTGCATCCAGCAATCTATCGACCACCCAGAGTTCTACGCCGTCCACTGCTGCAACTCTGAATCCTCTGGCTGCTGCTCCTCCTTCCTCCCAGCCTCCTCACTCCATGAAAATGACACATTCTGAGGAGCAGGCAGACTCCCAGGAACTGTTCTCGGGCCCCTGCCCAGAATGGGCAGCAATGGTTCCTCTCCCACCGGAGGAGTTTGTCGTGACCGATGCCCAACCTTTGGAAAGTTCCCGGGGTCCGGGTGATGAGGCTGGGGACTTACGGCAACTGTCTCAAGAGCTTTCAGTGGGTGAGGAGGAGGACGACGATGAGACACAGTTGTCTATCACTCAGGTAGTAGTAATTGCAGTAAGTCCGAGGGAGGAGTGCACAGAGGATTCGGAGGAAGAGCAGCAGGACGATGAGGTGACTGACCCCACCTGGTTGCTAAGCCTACTGAGGACAGGTCTTCAGAGGGGGAGGCAAGTGCAGCAGCAGGGCAGGTTGGAAGAGGCATTTCGGTGGCCAGGGGTAGAGGCAGGGCCAGACCGAATAATCCACCAACTGTTTCCCAAAGCGCCCTCTCGCGCCATGTCACCCTGCAGAGGCCAAGGTGCTCAAAGGTCTGGCAGTTTTTCACTGAGAGTGCAGACGACCGACGAACTGTGGTGTGCAAGGTTTGTCGCGCCAAGATCAGCCGTGGAGCCACCAGCCACACCACCACCAGCATGCGCAGACATATGATGGCCAAGCACCCCACAAGGTGGGACGAAGGCCTATCACCGCCTCCGGTTTGCACCACGGCCTCTCCCCCTGTGCCCCAACCTGCCACTGAGATCCAACCCCCCTCTCAGGACACAGGCACTACCGTGTCCTGGCCTGCACCCACACCCTCACCTCCGCTGTCTTTGGCCCCATCCAGCAGTGTCTCTCAGCGCACCGTCCAGCCGTCGCTAGCGCAAGTGTTTGAGCGCAAGTACGCAGCCATGCACCCGCTCGCTCAAGCGTTAAACGTGCACATAGCCAAATTGATCAGCCTGGAGATGCTGCCGTATAGGGTTGTGGAAATGGAGGCTTTCAAAAACATGATGGCGGCGGCCCCGCGCTACTCGGTTCCAAGTCGCCACTACTTTTCCCGATGTGCCGTCCCAGCCCTGCACGACCACATCTCCCGCAACATTGTATGCGCCCTCACCAACGCAGTTACTGCCAAGGTCCACTTAACAACAGACACGTGGACAAGCACAGGCAGGCAGGGCCACTATATCTCCCTGACGGCACATTGGGTGAATTTAGTGGAGGCTGGGACTGAGTCAGAGCCTGGGACCGCTCACGTCCTACCCACCCCCAGAATTGCGGGCCCCAGCTCGGTGCTGGTATCTGCGGCGGTGTATGCTTCCTCCACTAAACCACCCTCCTCCCCCTCCTACGCAACCTCTGTCTCGCAATCAAGATGTGTCAGCAGCAGCACGTCACCAGCAGTCGGTGTCGCGCGGCGTGGCGTGGCAGCACAGCGGTGGCCAAGCGTCAGCAGTCCGTTCTGAAACTACTCAACTTAGGAGAGAAGAGGCACACGGCCAACGAACTGCTGCAGGGTCTGACAGAGCCTCCAACCGGGCATGGTCGTGTGTGACAACGGCCGTAACCTGGTGGCGGCTCTGCAGCTTGGCAGCCTCATGGACGTGCTGCAATCATTAGCGTCACCATTCCTCTGCTATGCCTCTTGAGAAGTTCCCTGCAAAGCATAAAGGCAGACGCTTTGCGCTCGGAAACGGAGGCGGGGGAAGACAGTATGTCGCTGGATAGTCAGAGCACCCTCATGTCTATATCTCAGCGCGTTGAGGAGGAGGAGGAGGAGAAGCATGAGGAGGAGGGGGAAGAGACAGCTTGGCCCACTGCTAAGGGTACCCATGCTGCTTGCCTGTCATCCTTTTGGCGTGTATGGCCTGAGGAGGCGGAGGAGGAGGATCCTGAAAGGGATCTTCCGAGTGCGGACAGCCATGTGTTGCGTACAGGTACCCTGGCACACATGGCTGACTTCATGTTAGGATGCCTTTCTCGTGACCCTCGCGTTACACGCATTCTGGCCACTACGGATTACTGGGTGTACACACTGCTCGACCCACGGTATAAGGAGAACCTTTCCACTCTCATACCCGAAGAGGAAAGGGGTTCGAGAGTGATGCTATACCACAGGACCCTGGCGGACAAACTGATGGTAAAATTCCCATCCGACAGCGCTAGTAGCAGAAGGCGCAGTTCCGAGGGCCAGGTAGCAGGGGAGGTGCAGAGATCAGGCAGCATGTACAGCACAGGCAGGGGAACACTATCCAAGGCCTTTGACAGCTTTATGGCTCTCCGGCAAGACTGTGTCACCGCCCCCCAGTCAAGGTTGAGTCGGCGGGAGCACTGTAAAAGGATGGTGAGGGAGTACGTAGCCGATCGCACGACCGTCCTCCGTGACGCCTCTGCCCCCTACAACTACTGGGTGTCGAAGCTGGACACTTGGCCTGAACTCGCTCTGTATGCCCTGGAGGTGCTTGCTTGTCCTGCGGCTAGCGTCTTGTCAGAGAGGGTGTTTAGTGCGGCTGGGGGAATCATCACGGATAAGCGTATCCGCCCGTCAACCGACAGTGCCGACAGGCTTACAATCATGAAGATGAACAAAGCCTGGATTTCCCCAGACTTCTCTTCTCCACCAGCGGACAGCAGCGATACCTAAACAATACGTAGGCTGCACCCGCGGATGGAAGCATCGTTCTCTATCACCATAAAAAAACGGGGACCTTTTAGCTTCATCAATCTGTGTATTATATTCATCCTCCTCCTCCTGCACCTCCTCCTGAAACCTCACGTAATCACGCCGAACAGGTAATTTTTCTTAGGCCCTCAAGGCTCAGTCATATAACTTTTGTAAACAATGTTTATACGTTTCAATTCTCAATTCAATAAAGCGTTGAAACTTGCACCTGAACCAATTTTTATTTTAACTGGGCTGCCTACAGGCCTAGTTACAAATTAAGCCACATTAACCAAAGCGATTAATGGGTTTCACCTGCCCTCTTGGTTGGGCATGGGCAATTTTTTCTGAAGTACATTAGTACTGTTGGTACACCAATTTTTTTGGGCCATCGCCTACATTGTAATCCTAGTAATTTTTTGACCACCTGCATTAAACCTGACGTTACCTCAGCTGTGCTGGGCACTGCAATGGGATAAATTTATGTACCGCCGGTGGCTTCCTGGGACCCACCCATGCTGTCGGTCCACACGGAGTTGTAACTGCATGTGTCTACTTCTAAAGAACCCCAGTCTGACTGGGCCATGCAGTGTGGGCCGAAGCCCACCTGCACTAAACCTGACGTTACCTCAGCTGTGATGGGCAATGCAATGGGATTTATTAATGTACCGCCGGTGGGTTCCAGGGAGTCACCCATGCTGTGGGTCCACAGGGACTTCACATTAGGGATTTGTACCTGCCAGTGTCTATGTATTAAAATCCCTGGTCAGACTGGGGCATGCAGTGTGGGCCGAAGACCACCTGCATTTAATCGGACGTTACCTCAGCTGTGATGGGCAATGCAATGGGATATATTTATGTACCGACGGTAGCTTCCTGGGACCCACCCATGCTGTTGGTCCACACGGAGTTGTAACTCCATGTGTCCACTTCTAAAGAACCCCAGTGTGACTGGGCCATGCAGTGTGGGCCGAAGCCCACCTGCATTAAACCTGACGTTGCCTCAGCTGTGATGGGCATTGCAATGGGATTTATTTTTGTACAGCCGGTGGGTTCCAGGGAGCCACCCATGCTGCGGGTGCACACGGAATTCCCATTGCGGAGTTGTACCTGCCTGTGACTATTTATAAAAAACCCCGGTCTGACTGGGGCATGCGGACACCTTGACAGAATGAATAGTGCGTGGCACATGGGTTCCCCATTGCTATGCCCACGTGTGCAGCTCCTGATGGAGGTGGCACAGGATTGGATTTCTCATTGCTTCTGTACAGCATTATGAGCTATTGCCACACCCCTTTTAAAGAGGGTCGCTGCCTGGCCGTGCCAACCCTCTGCAGTGTGTGCCTGCGGTTCCTCCTCATGGCAGATGCACTTATAAATAGACATGAGGGTGGTGTGGCTATGAGGCCAGCGTGTGGCATGAGGGCAGCTGAAGGCTGCGCAGGGACACTTTGGTGTACGCTGTGGACACTGGGTCGTGCGGGGGGGTTGGGCAGCATGTAACCCAGGAGAAGTGGCAGCGGAGTGTCATGCAGGCAGTGATTGGGCTTTGTTGGAGGTAGTGTGGTGCTTAGCTAAGGTATGCATTGCTAATGACGGTTTTTCAGAAGTAAAAATTGTTGGGAGGGGGTGGCCCACTCTTGCCGCTATTGTGGCTTAATAGTGGGACCTGGGAACTTGAGATGCAGCCCAACATGTTGCCCCTCGCCTGCCCAATCCGTTGCTGTGTCATCCCCATCACTTTCTTGAATTGCCCCGATTTTCACAAATGAAAACCTTAGCGAGCATCGGCGGTATACAAAAATGCTCGAGTCACCCATTGACTTCAATGGGGTTCATTACTCGAAACGAACCCTCGAGCATCGCGAAAATTTTGTCTCGAGTAACGAGCACCCAAGCATTTTGGTGCTCACTCATCTCTAGTAAATAGTTATAATTAAAATTATTTTTCTTTATAATAATATTCCATCAATATAAATCTAATAAATATAGTATAAAATTGTTTGCACATCTTAGATATACCAAAATAAATGTGCTTATTATATCAATAAAATCTTGTAGTACATACTAATAAATAAATAATAAATATCAATTGTATTATCTGTGGTTTATATAAAGTGTTTTTTATATCAGAGTGAATAATACAAGTAATTTTCTAGATTTTCTCTAATATTTCGTTCAGCCCGAGAGGTGCTAGTGTGTGGAGCCTGTAAATCCAATACATCTCCTTACGTCTCAGCTGGCTGATGGATTTTACAGTTACTTGTTCTAACCGGGTCACTGTTAAGGACTTTGTGTCACAGTGATGTGCTTCAGCATAGTGTCTTGAAATACTATGTTTGTTAAACCCACGTTTAATCTGATGTTCTACGACAATTGCGCCCAATTCTTTTATACTGTCCATACGGAATATTAACCTTCCAATGCCTAGCATGGCAGCTGTTAAAATCTATATAACTATTGCTATCGACCTTTTTAAAGTGCGTGGTGGTGCAAATTTTATTATTTTCATGGGTAAGTTCTAAATCAAGGAATACTAGTTTATTGGGATCTATATTTACCGTAAATTTCAAATTAAAATTATTGTTATGAAGATTTTTTGTAAAATACTCAAGTTCTTCTTTTCCACCATCCCAAATGATGATAGTATCATCAATGAATCTTTTATGCATGATAATTCCACTGTCTGTGAACCTGTCTTCCTCAAACGATCCTACATACAAATTAGCATAAGTGGGTGCGAACCTACAGCCCATCGCTGTCCCCCTATTCTGATTATAAAAATTACTATTATATGTAAAATAATTATTTTCTAAAATAAATAAAATAGCATCAGAAATAAATTGCAACTGAGTATTGGGCATTAACGGGTCTTTGGATAAATGAGCTTTTATCGCTAGGAGTCCCTTATCGTGTGAAATACAGGAGTATAAACCTTCCACATCTAGGGAACACCAAGTGTATGTTTCCTTCCATTCTATGTCTTTTATGATGTCCATCAGGTGACCTGAGTCTTTCAATTATGTGGGAAGATTTTTCATATATTTTTTAATTGTCGGTCTATATACTTGGCCAATCTACTTGTAATGGAATTTATGCCGGCAACAATAGGTCTGCTGGGAGGATCAAATTGATTTTTATGAATTTTGGGTAGATGGTGGAAATAGGGATTTTCGGGCTCAATTTGCTTTATATATTTCCCTTAGCGTCTCATTAATATGGACTATTGAGCCTTATCCCAATCCTTGGAGTTCAGGAGCGCGGGGATATTTTGTGGGGGTTTTTTGCTTGCAATAACCCATTGAACTAATTTAATGTGGAAGCAAATGTGGCTGTTATTTTGTGTGCCAGACTAAAAACGTGTCAGCTATGAACTGGTTTTGGTTTCAGTTTCTGGCATACAAAATAGTAAATCTGAAGATATACACAGGCAAAAAGTTACAAACTATGCCCTGCACCAGTGTTTTTAATTTTTGTACATCAGAAATCAGATGTTCAATCCGTAATACATATGCACAATTCTCTAGGATGTTGTATACCAGCTTCTGTTCCCTGTTAGCAGCCAGTTCAGAGTAATGAGAGGATAATTGTTATGTTATATAGGAATGTCATAGAAGAGATGGTTGTGTCAGGGTAATTCTAACTACAGCACCAATCAGGCCCACCCCACTTGCCCCGCTGCCGGCCGAAAGAAGAAAACACCACACACACGGAGGTCTGGTATAATTCCTCACACGGGGACATGGCTGCGCTGTGCGCTTTATTACAGATTACATGAGATCTTATACCCTTTGTCTCATCACCAGCAAGGGGTGATGGGCTCATAACCATATATGGGAAGTCCGGATTTCCGGCCTGAGACAGTGAAAATTATGTACATAGTGGAACATCTTGATATGGCACTTCTGGGAAAACGGCCAAGTACACGCGGCCTTCGTCTGGTTCTTCTTTGCTGTACATTTTGTCTTCGCCTGGCAAGGCCTTTGGAATATCTGATGTAAGGCGACATATAAGTTTTTTTCTCATTTGGAATTGAATAGAACTTGCATATAGGTATAAAGCATAAAAAACATATGGCAATATATATATATATCCTCACAAACCCCCCTAAAAAACTTAATATGGAGATCAAGCATCAGACCTTGCACTCTTCCTCGGTCGTCTCTCCCTTGCGTCAGGGTTTCTCCACTGCCCGTAAGTCCCTACTCCTAAGAGGGGGGGATCCCTACCTCACCTCAGAAGGAGGCCATGGATTCCCTGGGCTTATTTCCGGGCATCCATACCCTCTATCTGTACGAGTTAACACCCCGCAGGGTGTGCCCTCGCCTGAACCTAAGGTCTTCTGCACTTTCCCTAGGCAAATGGGAATTCCACTGACAGTCCATCTTATGAGACCGGGGCGGCGCAGTACTAGTACATTTCTCCATTCTTCTGGTAACATACGTGGTTGGCATTATCAGAACTGGCTCTTCATCTTTTTCAAACAAGGGAAATTTTGGTGTCACATTGTCCAGTCCCTTACTCATACTCTTTTTTGATCAAAGGGATAATACACATACAGGAAATTACATACCCCACCTCTTTCTGCTAAAATCATATCCAGGGCCACTCTATTTTGGAACGTCATGGATGCAGTGGGCCCTAACTGGTCAGCTAACCCTTGTAAAGCATCCCCGTTGTAGTTTACAAACCTCTGCTGATTGTAATAGATATAATTCATCCAATCTACATTATTATTAACAGTGACAATAGCAAATAAGGACTCAAAACCTGCTTTAACCTGATCTCTAGAATTAAATTCATCTGGCACCCCCCTTGGCACTCCTATTGCATCTATGTATACATGTGGATAAAAGTTACCACCTGGAGCGTCAACTTCCCTCTTAGCACGATGCGGTGTTGGATTCTCACCCTCAGTGTAGTCTTCATATTGCACATTTGATTATATTAATTTGTTCTGAAACAGGGGGCTAGTGTACAGTAGTCAAAGGTGTGTGTTAGAGGAATTGTACCACATTATAGCATGTAAAGGATATGCAGGATCATGAGTTTTTTCAGTGCGAAGTGTGGATCCAAGTGGGCTTTCCTTCGAGCTTGACTGCAGTTGGGGTGGTGAGCAACATCTGGTAGGGACATTCAAACAGGGTTTCTTTCTCAAAACTTTTTCCACATAGACCCTGTCACCTGGTTTTAGATTGTGACACTCATCTGTAGGACCTGGGAGAAAAGCAGAGACTGCAGAATGCATTATTGACAATTCCTTGGAGAGGCCTATGACAAAATTAACAAGAAAATCATTTCCCAAACTCAGCTACTGTGTCATGTACCCTCCCGAGAAAAAGAAAAACTAATGGAAGACACTCAATTCAAAATTTGCCCATTTTCTTTATTGCCTTTTGGATCTACTTTCCCCCTACTCCGCGGACGGTAGGGTGTGTGAAAAACCTGGAATATACCCAAAACAGACATGATGTGTTGCATTATTTCACCTGTGAAGTGTGTACCTTTGTTTGACTCAATCACTTCCGGTACCCCATATCTGCGGATTACCTCATTCATGAACTTCTGTGCGGTTACCTGCTTATTTACTTTGGTAACAGAGTAGGTCTCCAACCTGAAAAACATCAACAACAACAAGCACATATTCATGCTGCCCAACAAGTAGGAGCTGAATGTAGCCAATTTGCAATCCCTGAAATGGGTAGAGTGGTCTAGGCAAGTGTGAAGTGGCAAATTTACTTCTGCCCTGTTGCTTACGGCAAAGATCATGCAAAACTGGACAAATGATGATGCAGCAGCTACAGAAAACCAAGGAGCCACCTGTCCTCGTTCAAGCGTCGACATCATTACTGCTTTGAGAGGTGCGTCTTTCTGTGCATCAGCTGGGCCATCATGGGGCACAGGGATCGTGGTAGGCAAGTGCTGTTGACTGTTCGCCATACACCGTCCCTTTTTAGTCCATTTTTCCTTTTCTTCCTTGCTGGCTTGTAACTGTAAAGTCATTAGCATATGAAAGTCCAAAGTTTTATCAAAGTCCAAGTTCATATCAAAGTCCAAGTTCATATCAAAGCCCAAGTTCATATCAAAGTCCAAAGTTATTGTTGAATTCTTCTGTTCTTCTTTTCTTCCACGGCTTGAGGGTCGCTGCCTTTGCTGTGTTGCCTGTGATGGCATTACCTCTCGCTTCTCCGGTGTAGGAATTGGTGTGAGCTTTCCACCTTGTCAGGTAGAAGTAGGGCCTCCATGAGAATCTGCACCATTGCATCATTCTTAATTGGCTGTCCTGCTGTGGTAAAAAAACTGTCTGGCCTTCCATTTTGGGCCGTAATTAGAGATGAGCGAGCACCAAAATGCTCGGGTGCTCGTTACTCGGGACGAATTTATCGCGATGCTCGAGAGTTCGTTTCGAGTAACGAACCCCATTGAAGTCAATGGGCGAACCGAGCATTTTTGTATTTCGCCGATGCTCGCTAAGGTTTTCATGTGTGAAAATCTAGGCAATTCAAGAAAGTCATGGGAATGACACAGAAACGGATAGGGCAGGCGAGGGGCTACATGTTGGGCTGCATCTCAAGTTCACAGGTCCCACTATTAAGCCACAATACCGGCAAGAGTGGGCCCCCCCCTCCCAACAACTTTTACTTCTGAAAAGCCCTCATTAGCATGGCATACCTTAGCTAAGCACCACACTAGCTACAACAAAGCACAATCACTGCCTGCATGACACTCTGCTGCCACTTCTCCTGGGTTACATGCTGCCCAACCCCTCTCCCCCCTGCACGACACAGTGTCCACAGCGCACACCAAACTGTCCCTGCGCAGCCTTCAGCTGCCCTCATGCCACACCACCCTCATGTCTATTTATAAGTGCGTCTGCCATGAGGAGGAACTGCAGGCACACACTGCAGAGGGTTGGCACGGCTAGGCAGCGACCCTCCTTAAAAGTGGTGGGGCGATAGCCCACACTGCTGTACAGAAGCAATGAGAAATCCAATCCTGTGCCACCTCCATCAGGAGCTGCACACGTGGGCATAGCAATGGGGAACCTATGTGCCACACACTATTCATTCTGTCAAGGTGTCTGTATGCCCCAGTCAGACTGGTAATATGTACCTTAACAGTAACCGCGTTGGTGGTAATGTGGTGGTGACTGCGGACTTAGTAGCACGGTTGTATTTTGTTGGTTTTCGGAATGTGGCCAGGATTAAGTGGGCCGTGGCGGGGGGATGGTGGGGGGGCTCTCTTGTTGTGTCGGTAAAGGTGAAATTCTTGGACTGCCACCAGACGAACCAATGCAAAGGCATTTGCCAAGAATGTTTTCATTGTTGGAGGAGGAGGGGGATGTTTTTGAGGCACTACGTGTCCTCTCCACGTGTCCGTGGTTATATGCACCTTAACAGTAACCGCGTTGGTGGTAATGTGGTGGTGACTGCGGACCTAGTAGCACGGTTGTATTTTGTTGGTTTTCGGAATGTGGCCAGGATTAAGTGGGCCGTGGCGGGGGGATGGTGGGAGGGCTCTCTTGTTGTGTCGGTAAAGGTGAAATTCTTGGACTGCCACCAGACGAACCAATGCAAAGACATTTGCCAAGAATGTTTTCATTGTTGGAGGAGGAGGGGGATGTTTTTGAGGCACTACGTGTCCTCTCCACGTGTCCGTGGTTATATGCACCTTAACAGTAACCGCGTTGGTGGGAAATGGCCTCGCCGCCATCATGTCTTTGGGAAGCCTCTGTTTCCACACCCCAGAGACATACCATTAGCAGCGGTATAGGCAGAGCCCAGAATTCGTAACATTTCAGCCGTAGCATTAGGACAGGCCCCACTAACATATCACTAGCAACATTATAGGGGGAGCACAGTATTAGTTCCATTTCAGTAATAGTAGCACTCAAGACAGGCCCCAGTAACAATTCCGAAGCAGCAGTATAGGAGGAGCATAGTCTAAGTTCCATTTAAGTAATAGTAGCAGCCTACACAGGCCCCAGGAACAATTCCGAAGCAGCAGTATAGCTGGAGCGCAGTCTTAGTTCCATTTCAGTAGCCTTAGTATAGCCAAGGCCCAAGTTACATTTATGTAGCTAAAGTGTAGGCCAACCCCACACACCTTTCTGTACCATGAGTGCAGGCGAAGAACATAGAAATTGCTATGATTACACTGTAGGTGAGGGCCCAAAAAAATTGGTGTACCAACAGTACTAATGCACCTCAGTAAAAATTGGCCATGCCCAACCAAGATGGCAGGTGAAACCCATTAATCGCTTTGGTTAATGTGGCTTAAGTGGTAACTAGGCCTGGAGGCAGCCCAGTTTAACGAAAAATTGGTTCAAGTTAAAGTTCCAACGCTTTTAAGAGCATTGAAACGTATAAAAATTTTTTAGAAAAATTATATGAGTGAGCCTTGTGGCCCTAAGAAAAATGGCCCGTTCAGCGTGATTACGTGAGGTTTCAGGAGGAGGAGGAGGAATATTATACACAGATTGATGAAGCAGAAATGTCCCCGTTTTGGATGGTGAGAGAGAACTATGCTTCCATCCGCGGGTGCAGCCTACGTATTGCTTAGGTATCGCTGCTGTCCGCTGGTGGAGAAGAGAAGTCTGGGGAAATCCAGGTTTTGTTCATCTTGATGAGTGTTAGCCTGTCGGCACTGTCGGTTGACAGGCGGGTACGCTTATCTGTGATGATTCCCCCAGCCGCACTAAACACCCTCTCCGACAAGACGCTAGCCGCAGGACAAGCAAGCACCTCCAGGGCATACAGCGCTAGTTCAGGCCACGTGTCCAGCTTCGACACCCAGTAGTTGTAGGTGGCAGAGGCGTCACGGAGGACGGTCGTGCGATCGGCTACGTACTCCCTCACCATCCTTTTACAGTGCTCCCGCCGACTCAGCCTTGACTGGGGAGCGGTGACACAGTCTTGCTGGGGAGCCATAAAGCTGTCCAGGCCCTTAAAGACTGTTGCACTGCCTGGGCTGTACATGCTGCTCGATCTCCGCACCTCCCCTGCTACCTTGCCCTCGGTACTGCGGCTTCTGCCACTAGCGCTGTCAGATGGGAATTTTACCATCAGCTTGTCCGCCAGGGTCCTGTGGCATAGCAACACTCTCGAACCCCTTTCCTCTTCGGGAATGAGAGTGGGAAGGTTCTCCTTATAGCGTGGGTCGAGCAGTGTGTACACCCAGTAATCCGTAGTGGCCAGAATGCGTGTAACGCGAGGGTCACGAGAAAGGCATCCTAACATGAAGTCAGCCATGTGTGCCAGGGTACCTGTACGCAACACATGGCTGTCTGCACTAGGAAGATCACTTTCAGGATCCTCCTCTTCCTCCTCCTCAGGCCATACACGCTGAAATGATGACAGGCAAGCAGCATGGGTACCGTCAGCAGTGGGCCAAGCTGTCTCTTCCCCCTCCTCCTCATCCTCCTCATGCTCCTCCTCCTCCTCCTGAACGCGCTGAGATATAGACAGGAGGGTGCTCTGACTATCCAGCGACATACTGTCTTCCCCCGGCTCTGTTTCCGAGCGCAAAGCGGCTGCCTTTATGGTTTGCAGGGAACTTCTCAAGATGCATAGCAGAGGAATGGTGACGCTAATGATTGCAGCATCGCCGCTCACCACCTGGGTAGACTGCTCAAAGTTTCGAAGGACCTGGCAGATGTCTGCCAACCAGGCCCACTCTTCTGAAAAGAATTGAGGAGGCTGACTCCCACTGCGCCGTCCATGTTGGAGTTGGTATTCCACTATAGCTCTACGCTGCTCATAGAGCCTAGCCAACATGTGGAGCGTAGAGTTTCACCGTGTGGGCACGTCGCACAGCAGTCGGTGCACTGGCAGATTAAACCGATGTTGCAGGGTGCGCAGGGTGGCAGCGTCCGTGTGGGACTTGCGGAAATGTGCGCAGAGCCGGCGCACCTTTACAAGCAGGTCTGACAAGCATGGGTAGCTTTTCAGAAAGCGCTGAACCACCAAATTAAAGACGTGGGCCAGGCATGGCACGTGCGTGAGGCTGCCGAGCTGCAGAGCCGCCACCAGGTAACGGCCGTTGTCACACACGACCATGCCCGGTTGGAGGCTCAACGGCGCAAGCCAACGGTCGGTCTGCTCTGTCAGACCCTGCAGCAGTTCGTGGGCCGTGTGCCTCCTATCTCCTAAGCTGAGTAGTTTCAGCACGGCCTGCTGACGCTTGCCCACCGCTGTGCTGCCACGCCGCGCGACACCGACTGCTGGCGACGTCCTGCTGCTGCTGACACATCTAGATTGCGAGACAGAGGTTGAGGAGGAGGAGGAGGAGGGTGCTTTAGTGGAGGAAGCATACACCACCGAACATACCACCACCGAGCTGGGGCCCGCAATTCTGGGGGTGGGTAGGACGTGAGCGGTCCCAGGCTCTGACTCTGTCCCAGCCTCCACTAAATTCACCCAATGTGCCGTCAGGGAGATGTAGTGGCCCTGCCCGCCTGTGCTTGTCCACGTGTCCGTAGTTAAGTGAACCTTGCCACTAACCGCATTGGTGAGGGCGCGTACAATGTTGCGGGAGACGTGGTCGTGCAGGGCTGGGACGGCACATTGGGAAAAGTAGTGGCGACTGGGAACTGAGTAGCGCGGGGCCACCGCCGCCATCATAGCTTTGAAAGCCTCCGTTTCCACAACCCTATACGGCAGCATCTCAAGGCTGATAAATTTGGCTATGTGGACGGTTAACGATTGAGCGTGCGGGTGCGTGGCGGCGTACTTGCGCTTGCGCTCCAACACTTGCGCTAGCGACGGCTGGACTGTGCGGTGCGAGACATTGGTGAATGGGGCCGAGGACAGCGGAGGTGAGGGTGTGGGTGCAGGCCAGGAGACGGTAGTGCCTGTGTCCTGAGAGGGGGGTTGGATCTCAGTGGCAGGTTGGGGCACAGGGGGAGAGGCAGCGGTGCAAACTGGAGGCGGTGAACGGCCTTCGTCCCACCTTGTGGGGTGCTTGGCCATCATATGTCTGCGCATGCTGGTGGTGGTGAGGCTGTTGGTGGTGGCTCCCCGGCTGATCTTGGCGCGACAAAGGTTACACACCACTGTTCGTCGGTCGTCAGGCGTCTCTGTGAAAAACTGCCAGACCTTAGAGCACCTCAGCCTCTGCAGGGTGGCATGGCGCGAGGGTGCGCTTTGGGAAACAGTTGGTGGATTATTCGGTCTGGCCCTGCCTCCACCCCTGGCCACCGCACTGCCTCTTGCAACCTGCCCTGCTGCTGCCCTTGCCTGCCCCTCTGAAGACCTGTCCTGAGTAGGCGTTGCACACCAGGTGGGGTCAGTCACCTCATCGTCCTGCTGCTCTTCCTCCGAATCCTCTGTGCGCTCCTCCCTCGGACTTCCTGCCCTTACTACTACCTCACTGCAAGACAACTGTGTCTCATCGTCATCGTCCTTCTCACCCACTGAAAGGTCTTGAGACAGTTGCCGGAAGTCCCCAGCCTCATCCCCCGGACCCCGGGAACTTTCCAATGGTTGTGCATCAGTGACGATAAACTCCTCTGGTGGGAGAGGAACCACTGCTGCCCAATCTGAGCAGGGGCCCGAGAACAGTTCCTGGGAGTCTTCTCGCTCCTGAGCATGTGTCATTGTAGTGGAGTGAGGAGGCTGGGAGGAAGGAGGAGCAGCAGACAGAGGATTCGGATTTGCAGCACTGGACGGCGCAGAACTCTGGGTGGATGATAGCTTGCTCAAAGCACTTTCTGCCATCCACAACAGGACCTGCTCACACTGCTCATTTTCTAATAAAGGTCTCCCGCGTGGACCCATTAATTGGGCGATGAATGTGGGGACGTCAGAAACGTGCCTCTCTCCTAATCGCGCAGCAGTCGGCTGCGACACACCAGGATCAGGAGCTCGGCCTGTGCCCACAACCTCACTTGGGCCTACGCGTTATCGGCCGCATCCACGTCCTCTAGGCCTACCCCTACCCCTCAGCATGCTGTATTACCAGTGATTTCCAAGCCAGGAAAGAAATTGGCGCAAGCCTGCAGCCAAAATAGAATTTTTTTCCTTGTTTTTCTAAGGAAAAGCCACACTGCGTCTATTCAATGAATACTACTAAGTTTAATAACTGTGTTGTGGCCCTGCAAATGTGTCACATAACTGCAGTGATGCAAAGTTATTCGCTACAGCAGATCAGGGATTTCCCATGCAGGAAAAAAATTGGCGCAAGCCTGCAGTAAAACGTAGCTGGCTGCGTCTGATTTTTTTTAACGTTCTGCACGCAGCACACACGTACCCAGAGCCCTGAGGACTGTCAGAGGCAGGCGAAATAGAATTGTTTCCCTTGTTTTTCTAAGGAAAAGCCACACTGCGTCTATTCAATGAATAATGTATGTCTTCTGGCCCTGCCTACACAATTCTATCCCTGTAGTGTTAAAGGAGATGTCCCGCGCCGAAACGGGTTTTTTTTTTTTTAAACCCCCCCCCCCGTTCGGCGCGAGACAACCCCGATGCAGGGGTTAAAAAAACCACCCGCACAGCGCTTACCTGAATCCCGGCGGTCCGGTGACTTCAATACTTACCGCTGAAGATGGCCGCCGGGATCCTCTATCTTCGTGGACCGCAGCTCTTCTGTGCGGTCCACTGCCGATTCCAGCCTCCTGATTGGCTGGAATCGGCACGTGACGGGGCGGAGCTACACGGAGCTACACGGAGCCCCATAGAGAACAGCAGAAGACCCGGACTGCGCAAGCGCGGCTAATTTGGCCATCGGAGGCCAAAAATTAGTCGGCACCATGGAGACCAGGACGCTAGCAACGGAGCAGGTAAGTAAAAAACTTTTTATAACTTCTGTATGGCTCATAATTAATGCACAATGTATATTACAAAGTGCATTATTATGGCCATACAGAAGTGTATAACCCCACTTGCTGCCTCGGGACATCTCCTTTAATGCCGGGTGCAATGGTCTGCACAGCCGATTTTGAGAAAAAAAAAAAATATGCAACACTGCTAACAGCAGCCTGGACAGTACTGCACACGGATAGATGTGGCCCTAGAAAGGACCATTGGGGTTCTTGAAGCCTACACTCACTGCTAACACTCTCCCTGCCTAACCACCACTTCTGTCCCTATTGCAGGGCGCAATGCTCTGCAGATCCAGTTTTGAAAAAAAAATAAAAATACAGTGCTAACACAGTACTGCACACTATTAGATGTGGCCCTGAGAAGGACCGTTGGGGTCCTTGAAGCCTACACTAACTCCTAACGCTCTCCCTACAGCAGCTCCAGCACGATAGCACTTTCCCTCAGCTAACTCACAAGGCATCTGAGCCGAGCCGCGGGAGGGGCCGATTTTTATACTCGGGTGACATCAGATCTCCCCAGCCACTCACAGCAGGGGGGTGGTATAGGGCTTGAACATCACAGGGGGAAGTTGTAATGCCTTCCCTGTCTTTCAATTGGCCAGAAAAGTGCGCTAACGTCTCAGAGAGGAAACTGAAAGTAACCGGAACACTGCGTGGTACTCGTTACGAGTAACGAGCATCCCGAACACCCTAATATTCGCACGAATATCAAGCTCGGACGAGTACGTTCGCTCATCTCTAGCCGTAATCATGAGCTTTGCCAAACGCATACCGGGAGTCAGTGTAAATGTTTACCGTCTTAACTTCCTCCACTCTACACGCCTCAGCGAGGGCTTTTAGTTCCGCTTCTTGTACTGCGACATGCGGAGGCATTCTGCTTTTAGGACATCTTGTTGTGCGACCACTGCATATCCAGTGTGGAGTCGTCAATCACCCTGGTACCATCTATAAAAAGCAACTCAAAATATGCATTATTAACAAGGGCTTTCAGTAACTTTTTTAAACTTAAATTTTCTTGTTGCATCACTGCTAGACAATCAGGCTGTTATTATATTTCAAAAAGATCAGAACCTTGTTTGCAAAAAAAAATTTAAAAATTTAAAAATGGCTTGCAAAAAAAAAAATTAAAAATGGCTGACTTGCAATACCTAGATCACCTATGCCTTCTCCTCCCCCCCTTTGAACCCGGGTACGCAATTGGAAGAAATAGTAGCCGGGTTCAAGTTAGTACCACATTGTAAAAAGATTTGATGGAAGCAGATAAGGCCTGTAAAATGTTAGCACCAATAGCAGAAACATGAGTTACACCGGGGAAGAATAATCTACAAAACATCTACTAATATTGGAAATGTGAGATCCCTTTAGGTGAATTCATTATTAGTCTGTTCCTGCCTGCAATGTCTTATCAAATCTGAGACAGGAGAAAAAACAAAACAAAAACTTTTACTAGCTGCTCAAGCTCCTCACCCCTCCCTTGTGCAAGAGGGATGAAACATTACTACGTACTATTACATCATCTAGCTCCACCCCTTCGATATTGGCTCCGTGCATCTTTCTTCTCAGCTCATTTCAGCTTAACAGTCTACACGTCCACATCTCAACCAAGCAAAGTCCCATGCATGGGGAGGACTTTTATCCCCAGTCATTACCTGCATCACACATTCCACACAGCCCGAACACGGGTCACTAACTCTCATCCATCCATGCTCTCAAGTCTGCTCCGTCACCCCCCTTGAAGGTGTACCAGTACATACAGATGCACAGAAAAAAAAGTTTGACAAACATACATCAGTTGAAAAACATTGAGGTGAGTGCTTTTAATGTTATAAAGTACATGATTCTATTGAGATGACATTGTGAATGAGCGCTATCTTTGACAAATTATGTGAAAAAAATCTGCTGAGTGACTGAGACATTCTATCTTTCTTATTTACTGAAGCTATTATATGCTGTATTAAACACTGAAGTATTTTAGAATACGTGGGTATTTTTCAGCCCCCCTTGTCTTTCTTTCTCTGTATTTGACCCTGAACAAAAAGGGAAGTCTGAAAGCCCCCACCTTTTCAAAACATCTGTTATCTCTCTACGAATATGAAACACAGACTGAATAGAGTTGTTTTAGTTTAACTATTCCCTGCATTTGAACTCATAATTAACACATATGCTGGGACCTTGCAACATTCATTTTCAACCCCTGTATAAGTAAGAATATACCTTAGAAATTGCTATATTTCCTGCCTACTAAGACAGTATAATTAATTAAATTCATTTCAATTCATTTTAAGCAAGCAAAGATATTATCCAGGGTTATTATTGCATTCTCTCTGCTTTCGTTTTCTCTTGACCTTGAAGACTGCAGCTACATGTCAACAAGCCTTCTCATCTAAAAGCAAGCTCAGTTAACTATTTGCACATACAGTATATACATATATACACACATATATATATATATATATATATATATATATATATATATTATCTATCTTGTATTATACACATTTTCTTCTTTCTTTGCCAACAAATCACATGTTTTATAACCTTCTGCTCGCCTTTGCTTGTTACTTCAGCACTTTCTAGCAAACCTTGATCTTCCAAGGCACCTCTCGGTCCTAAAAACCTCCTCCCAGACACCATTTTTTGTAATCTACCGTGCGGGTCCTTGTCACACATTTTCATAAGTTTTCTTACATTTTACAGATTGGAACTCTTGTCTCTCCTACTGTCTCTCCTCCACCAATTGATCCGCACGGCGGCAGCCTATAAGGGGCTCTGTCTTCTTTAATAAGATCTTACTAGAGATGAGCGAACGTGTTCTTCCGAGCTTGATATTCGTGCGAATATTAGGGTGTTCGTGATGTTCGTTATTCGTAACGAACACCATGCGGTGTTCGGGTTACTTTCACTTCCTTCCCTGAGACGTTAGCGCGCTTTTCTGGCCAATTGAAAGACAGGGAAGGCATTACAGCTTCCCCCTGTGACGTTCAAGCCCTATACCACCCCCCTGCAGTGAGTGGCTGGGAAGATCAGGTGTCCGCCGAATATAAAAGTCGGCCCCTCCCGCGGCTCGCCTCAGATGCCGTGTGAGTTAGATGAGGGGCAGTGCTGTTTGTACCGGAGCTGCTGTAGGGAAAGAATTGGTAGTTAGTGTAGGCTTCAAGACCCCCCAAAGGTCCTTATTAGGGCCACTGATAGCTGTGTGTTGGCTGCTGTTAGCAGTGGCAAATTTTTTTTTCTCAAAATCGCCTCTGCAGAGCGTTGCACCCGGCATTAGGGACAGAAGTGCTGCATAGGCAGGGAGAGTGTTAGGAGTGAGTGTAGCCTTCAAGAACCTCAACAGTCCTTTCTAGGGCCATATTTAACCGTGTGCAGTACTGTGCTGGCTGCTGTTAGCTGTGCTGCATTTTTTTTTACTTCTCAAAATCGCCTCTGCAGAGCATTGCACCCTCCATTGATACTGCAGGGAAAGAATTGTGTAGGCAGGGCCACAACACAGTTATTATTCATTGAATATACGCAGTGCTGCCTTTTGGTGCAAAAAAACGGAAAATAATTCTATTTGTCCTGCCTCTGTCCGTCCTAAGGGCGGTGGACACGTGTCGGCTGCGTGTGCAACCTTTAAAAATCAGACGCACCCAGCTACGGTTTACTGCTGGCTTCGCCATTTGCTTTCCTTAATTGGGAAAAAAAATACCTGCTCTGCCACAGTTAATAACTCTGCTACCCTCACGTTCTGTGACACATTAGCAGGAAAACAGCACAGTTATTAAACTTCTCATGTTCATTGAATATACGCAGTGCTGCCTTTTGGTGCAAAAAAACGGAAAATAATTCAATTTGTCCTGCCTCTGTCCGTCCTAAGGGCGGTGGACACGTGTCGGCTGCGTGTGCAACCTTTAAAAATCAGACGCACCCAGCTACGGTTTACTGCTGGCTTCGCCATTTGCTTTCCTTAATTGGGAAAAAAACTACCTGCTCTGCCACAGTTAATAACTCTGCTACCCTCACGTTCTGTGACACATTAGCAGGAAAACAGCACAGTTATTAAACTTCTCATGTTCATTGAATATACGCAGTGCTGCCTTTTGGTGCAAAAAAACGTAAAATAATTCTATTTGTCCTGCCTCTGTCCGTCCTAAGGGCGGTGGACACGTGTCGGCTGCGTGTGCAACCTTTAAAAATCAGACGCACCCAGCTACGGTTTACTGCTGGCTTCGCCATTTGCTTTCCTTAATTGGGAAAAAAAAACCTGCTCTGCCAGAGTTAATAACTCTGCTACCCTCACGTTCTGTGACACATTAGCAGGAAAACAGCACAGTTATTAAACTTAGATTATACATTCACTAGAGGCAGTGGGGCCTTTCGTTTTCAAAAAAGGGAAAAAATTATATTTGGCCTGCAGTCTTGCGCCAATTTATTAGCTGCCTGTGAAATCAAATCACTGGTAATACAGCATGCTGAGGGGTAGGGGTAGGCCTAGAGGACGTGGACGCGGCCGAGGACGCGGAGGGCCAAGTCAGGGTGTGGGCACAGGCCAAGCTCCTGATCCAGGTGTGTCGCAGCCGACTGCTGCGCGATTAGGAGAGAGGCACGTTTCTGGCGTCCCCACATTCATCGCCCAATTAATGGGTCCACGCGGGAGACGGTTATTAGAAAATGAGCAGTGTGAGCAGGTCCTGTCCTGGATGGCAGAAAGTGCTTCGAGCAACCTATCGTCAACCCGCAGTTCTGCGCCGTCCACTGCTGCAAATCCGAATCCTCTGTCTGCTGCTCCTCCTTCCTCCCAGCCTCCTCACTCCACTACAATGACACCTGCTCAGGAGCGGGAACACTCCCAGGAACTGTTCTCGGGCCCTTGCTTAGATTGGGCAGCAGCGGTTCCTCTCCCACCAGAGGAGTTTATCGTCACTGATGCCCAACCATTCGAAAGTTCCCGGGGTCCGGTGGAAGAGGCTGGGGACTTCCGCCAACTGTCTCAACAACTTTCTGTGGGTGAGGAGGACGATGACGATCAGACACAGTTGTCTTGCAGTGAGGTAGTAGTAAGGGCAGTAAGTCCGAGGGAGCAGCGCACAGAGGATTCGGAGGAAGAGCAGCAGGACGATGAGGTGACTGACCCCACCTGGTGTGCAACGCTTACTGAGGAGGACAGGTCTTCAGAGGGGGAGTCAAGGGCATCAGCAGGGCAGGTTGCAAGAGGCAGTGCGGTGGCCAGGGGTAGAGGCAGGGCCAGACCGAATAATCCACCAACTGTTTCCCAAAGCGCCCCCTCGCGCCATGCCACCCTGCAGAGGCCGAGGTGCTCTAAGGTCTGGCAGTTTTTCACAGAGACGCCTGACGACCGACGAACAGTGGTGTGCAACCTTTGTCGCGCAAAGCTCAGCCGGGGAGCCAACACCAACAGCCTCACCACCACCACCATGCGCAGACATATGATGGCCAAGCACCCCACAAGGTGGGACGAAGGCCGTTCAGCGCCTCCGGTTTGCACCCCTGCCTCTCCCCCTGTGCCCCAACCTGCCACTGAGATGCAATCCCCCTCTCAGGACACAGGCACTACCGTCTCCTGGCCTGCACTCACACCCTCACCTCCGCTGTCCTCGGCCCCATCCAGCAGTGTAGTTCAGCGCAACGTCCAGCCGTCGCTTGCGCAACTGTTGGAGCGCAAGCGCAAGTACACCGCCATGCACCCGCACGCTCAAACGTTAACCGTCCGCATAGCAAAATTCATCAGCCTTGAGATGCTGCCGTATAGGGTTGTGGAAACGGAGTCCTTCAAAAGTATCATGGAGGCGGCGGCCCTGCGGAGGTGTATGCTTCCTCCACTAAAGCACCCTCCTCCTCCTCCTCCTCCTCCTCTGTCTCGCAATCAAGATGTGTTAGCAGCAGCATGTCGCCAGCAGTCGGTGTCGCGCGGTGTGGCAGCACAGCGGTGGGCAAGCGTCAGCAGGCCGTGCTGAAACTACTCAGCTTAGGCGATAAGAGGCACACGGCCCACGAACTGCTGCAGGGTCTGACACAGCAGACCGACCGCTGGCTTGCGCCGCTGAGCCTCCAACCGGGCATGGTCGTGTGTGACAACGGCCGTAACCTGGTGGCGGCTCTGCAGCTCGGCAGCCTCACGCACGTGCCATGCCTGGCCCACGTCTTTAATTTGGTGGTTCAGCGCTTTCTGAAAAGCTACCCACGCTTGTCAGACCTGCTCGTAAAGGCGCGCCGGCTCTGCGCACATTTCCGCAAGTCCCACAAGGACGCTGCCACCCTGCGCACCCTGCAACATCACTTTAAGCTGCCAGTGCACCGACTGCTGTGCGACGTGCCCACACGGTGGAACTCTACGCTCCACATGTTGGCCAGGCTCTATGAACAGCGTAGAGCTATAGTCGAATACCAACTCCAACATGGGCGGCGCAGTGGGAGTCAGCCTCCTCAATTCCTTTCAGAAGAGTGGGCCTGGTTGGCAGACATCTGCCATGTCCTTGGTAATTTTGAGGAGTCTACCCAGGTGGTGAGCGGCGATGCTACAATCATTAGCGTCACCATTCCTCTGCTATGCATCTTGAGAAATTCCCTGCAAACCATAAAGGCAGCTGCTTTGCGCTCGGAAACGGGGGCTGTGGAAGACAGTATGCCGCTGGATAGTCAGGGCACCCTCCTGTCTATTTCTCAGCGCGTACAGGAGGAGGAGGAGGAGCATGAGGATGAGGAGGAGGGGGAAGAGACAGCTTGGCCCGCTGCTGACGGTACACCGGCTGATTGCCTGTCATCCTTTCAGCGTGTATGGCCTGAGGAGGAGGAGGAGGAGGAGGATCCTGAAAGTGATCTTCCTAGTGAAGACAGCCATGTGTTGCGTACTGGTACCCTGGCACACATGGCTGACTTCATGTTAGGATGCCTTTCTCGTGACCCTCGCGTTGCACGCATTCTGGCCACGACGGATTACTGGGTGTACACACTGCTTGATCCACGGTATAAGGAGAACCTGCCCACTCTGATTCCCGAAGAGGAAAGGGGTTCGAGAGTGTTGCTATACCACAGGACCCTTGCGGACAAGCTGATGGTAAAATTCCCAGCCGACAGCGCTAGTGGCAGAAGGCGCAGTACCGAGGGCAAGGTAGCAGGGGATATGCGTAGATCGAGCAGCATGTACATCCCAGGCAGTGCAACAGTCTTTAAGGGCCTGGCCAGCTTTATGGCTCCCCACCAAGACTGTGTCACCGCTCCCCAGTCACGGCTGAGTCGGCGGGAGCACTGTAAAAGGATGGTGAGGGAGTACCTAGCGGATCGCACGACCATCCTCGGTGACGCCTCTGCCCCCTACAACTACTGGGTGTCGAAGCTGGACACGTGGCCTGAACTAGCACTGTATGCCCTGGAGGTGCTTGCTTGTCCTGCGGCTAGCGTCTTGTCGGAGAGGGTGTTTAGTGCGGCTGGGGGAATCATCACAGATAAGCGTAGCCGCTTGTCAACCGACAGTGCCGACAGGCTAACACTCATCAAGATGAACAAAGGCTGGATTTCCCCAGACTTCTGTTCTCCACCAGCGGACAGCAGCGATACGTAAGCAATACGTAGGCTGCACCCGCGGATGGAAGCTACGTTCTCTCTCACCATCCAAAACGGGGACATTTCTGCTTCATCAATCTGTGTGTAATATTCCTCCTCCTCCTCCTGCTCCTCCTCCTGAAACCTCACGTAATCACGCTGAACGGGCAATTTTTCTTAGGGCCACAAGGCTCACTCAAATAATTTTTCTGAACAATTTTTATAAGTTTCAATGCGCTTAAAAGCGTTGGAACTTTAACTTGAACCAATTTTTCGTTACACTGGGCTGCCTCCAGGCCTAGTTACCACTTAAGCCACATTAACCAAAGCGATTCACCTGCCATCTTGGTTGGGCATGGCCAATTTTTACTGAGGTACATTAGTACTGTTGGTACACCAAATTTTTGGGGCCCTCACCTACAGTGTAATCATAGCAATTTGTATGTTCTTCGCCTGCACTCATGGTACAGAAAGGTGTGTGGGGTTGGCCTACACTTTAGCTACATAAATGTAACTTGGGCCTTGGCTATACTAAGGCTACTGAAATGGAACTAAGACTGCGCTCCCGCTATACTGCTGCTTCGGAATTGTTACTGGGGCCTGTCTTGAGTGCTACTATTGCTGACATGGAACGAAGACTGCGCTCCCGCTATACTGCTGCTTCGGAATTGTTACTGGGGCCTGTCTTGAGTGCTACTATTGCTGACATGGAACGAAGACTGCGCTCCTCCTATAATGCTGCTAGTGATATGTTAGTGGGGCCTGTCCTAATGCTACGGCTGAAATGTTACGAATTCTGGGCTCTGCCTATACCGCTGCTAATGGTATGTCTCTGGGGTGTGGAAACAGAGGCTTCCCAAAGACATGATGGCGGCGAGGCCATTTCCCACCAACGCGGTTACTGTAAAGGTGCATATAACCACGGACACATGGAGAGGACACGTAGTGCCTCAAAAACATCCCCCTCCTCCTCCAACAGGGAAAACATTCTTGGCAAATGTCTTTGCATTGGTTCGTCTGGTGACAGTCCAAGAATTTCACCTTTACCGACACAACAAGAGAGCCCCCACACCATCCCCCCGCCACGGCCCACTTAATCCTGGCCGCATTCCGAAAACCAACAAAATACAACCGTGCTACTAAGTCCGCAGTCACCACCACATTACCACCAACGCGGTTACTCTAAAGGTGCATATAACCACGGACACGTGGAGAGGACACGTAGTGCCTCAAAAACATCCCCCTCCTCCTCCAACAGGGAAAACATTCTTGGCAAATGTCTTTGCATTGGTTCGTCTGGTGGCAGTCCAAGAATTTCACCTTTACCGACACAACAAGAGAGCCCCCACACCATCCCCCCGCCACGGCCCACTTAATCCTGGCCGCATTCCGAAAACCAACAAAATACAACCGTGCTACTAAGTCCGCAGTCACCACCACATTACCACCAACGCGGTTACTGTTAAGGTACATATTACCAGTCTGACTGGGGCATGCAGACACCTTGACAGAATGAATAGTGTGTGGCACATAGGTTCCCCATTGCTATGCCTGCGTGTGCAGCTCCTGATGGCGGTGGCACAGGATTCTATTTCTCATTGCTTCTGTACAGCATTGTGGGCTATCGCCCCGCCCCTTTTAAAGAGGGCCGCTGCCTAGCCATGCCAACCCTCTGCAGTGTGTACCTGCGGTTCCTCCTCATGGCAGACGCACTTCTAAATAGACATGAGTGTGGCGTGGCATGAGGGCAGCTGAAGGCTGCGCAGGGACACTTTGGTGTGCGCTGTGGGGGGGAGGGGGGGGGCGGTTGGTCAGCATGTAACCCAGGAGAAGTGGCAGTGGAGTGTCTTTCAGGCAGTGATTGTGCTTTGTTGTAGTTAGTGTGGTGCTTAGCAAAGGTATGCCATGCTAATGAGGGCTTTTCAGAAGTAAAAGTTGTTGGGAGGGGGGGGCCCACTCTTGCCGGTATTGTGGCTTAATAGTGGGACCTGGGAACTTGAGATGCAGCCCAACATGTAGCCCCTCGCCTGCCCTATCCGTTTCTGTGTCATTCCCATCAGTTTCTTGAATTGCCCAGATTTTCACACATGAAAACCTTAGCGAGCATCGGCGAAATACAAAAATGCTCTGGTCGCCCATTGACTTCAATGGGGTTCGTTGTTCGAAACGAACCCTCGAACATCGCGGGAAGTTCGTTCCGAATAACGAACACCCGAACATTTTGGTGTTCGCTCATCTCTAGATCTTACGCATATTAGAACAACAACAACAATAATAATAACACGCTCCATAGAATGCATCCCTCTTAATTTTCAAATTGTCAGCCCCTTATATACCGGCAAAACAACCGAGGGTCCCTTCTCCTATGGAACCAGCCTCATAAAATGCATCTCTCTGAAATCAAATCGTTAGCCCCATATATAAGGCAAAACAACCGAGAGTCCCTTCTCCTATGAAGCGTGTCTCACAAAATGCATCCCTCTTAAATTTCAAATTGTTAGCCCCTTATATACTGGAAAAACAACCGAGGGTCCCTTCTCTTGTGAGACTAAATGAAAAGAAAGAGAAAAAAAAAATTCTGCAGATACAACAAACAACCTCCACTATCGTTAAAACACTACGGACTTCAACAACAAATAGACTACAGACTAGTTTCCGGGTGACCGATTGGTGCGCATATCACGGTCAGTGGTCCATGACGGCAAACCCGGAGCCCACACGAGTTACCGTGTAGAACTCTTAACCCAACCCGTCCGGTCACAAAACACAGATAGTCAGTCCCGCTGCAAGACTCTCAGCGTAAAACACAACATAAATATATGCTGGTCTTACCTGGAGTTCTGAGTTGATCAGGCTCGGTTTGCAGCAGGACGGCTTTTCTGTGTCGTGGATCCGGGCGGAGTGCGCTGCAGGCTCTGGCTTTGTCGCCCCACGTTCGGGCGCCATTTGTCAGGGTAAAATTTTAAGTACAGCACCAATCAGGCCCACCCCGCTTGCCCCGCTACCGGCCGAAAGAAGAAAACACCACACACACGGAGGTCTGGTATAATTCCTCACACGGGGACATGGCTGCGCTGTGCGCTTTATTACAGATTACATGAGATCTTATACCCTTTATCTCATCACCAGCAAGGGGTGATGGGCTCATAACCATATATGGGAAGTCCGGATTTCCGGCCTGAGACAGTGAAAATTATGTACATAGTGGAACATCTTGATATGGCACTTCTGGGAAAACGGCCAAGTACACGCGGCCTTCGTCTGGTTCTTCTTTGCTGTACATTTTGTCTTCGCCTGGCAAGGATTTGGAATATCTGATGTAAGGCGACATATAAGTTTTTTCTCATTTGGAATTGAATAGAACTTGCATATAGGTATAAAGCATAAAAAACATATGGCAATATATATATATATATCCTCACAGTTGGGTGGTAACCTGAACTTTTGCTGCACCTCCACCAGATGAGAGGCAGCTAGGTTTATATGTCGAAAGTGCAAGCAAAGTTTTTTGTTCTTTTTCAAATAGTGGATGTATACCTGGATAATTATTTAGGAAGCACTGCACTGCCAGATTTATCACATGGGCAAGGCTGACACTCACTATGTGAAGTTGTTGTTTCCCTGTTTGGTTTTCTTCTTGGTTATATTAACACAAAACAGCACGCTGTTATGTAAAATAATTATTTTCTAAAATAAATAAAATAGCATCAGAAATAAATTGCAACTGAGTATTGGGCATTAACGGGTCTTTGGATAAATGAGCTTTTATCGCTAGGAGTCCCTTATCGTGTGAAATACAGGAGTATAAACCTTCCACATCTAGGGAACACCAAGTGTATGTTTCCTTCCATTCTATGTATTTTATGATGTCTATTAGGTGACCTGAGTCTTTCAATTATGTGGGAAGATTTTTTACAAATATATTGTAGTGGCCTGACTCATTACTGACCGATGTCTGAGGCTGCTGACACTGAATGTGGGCCCTATGAAGGGGTTGGTTAGGTAAAGTGAGTTACAAGAGAGAGAGAGAGGGGAGTGGCATGAGTTCTTCTGAAGTCTGAGAGTGAGTCAAGATGTAGAAGATCAAGAGAAGAGAAGAGAAGAGAAGAGAGGAGAGGAGAGGAAGGAGAAGCAAGATCTGAGAGACAGTGCGGTGGGAAGGAGAAAAGTGTGTGTGCAAGCAAGAGTATTGGGTTTAACCCTTTCCAATCCAATTTGTATCCTGGTTTTCCTAGGGGGCTTACTCTTTTTCTGCTGTTAAACAACGACGCTATCTGCTGGCTAAAGTCAGTACTGCATGAGGTGACACGATGGATAGGCTCCAACAGCAGAGAGGCTGGCAATATACAGTAATAGAACCCTGACAGGCGTCTTCCAACATTGGAGCTGTACAGCCTTAAATCATAATGTCTTCAGACGTCAGACAGTGGATTGGAAAGGGTTAAGAAGAATTAGGAAAAGAGTCAGTATTACAGCAGAACAATACTGGAACAGATACAGAAAATAGTTACTACAGAGAAGAAGTGATTTATGCCTAAGGAAACAGAAGAAAAACTTAACAGAAAGAAATAGAAGCAGGGGGCAAAGTATATAGGATAGAATGATTCCTATGCTTTTCACTTAATAGAGTGCCCTCGTGTACAGATGAGGTCTCTGTATTAATGCCTACATATGAATATAAGTGTATATGAACCTCAAGCAACATAGTAGTGTTAAATATATGAAGTTACCCCAGATTCTTCTCTTTAATAAACTGTTCCACTGATTCAAAGTTTAAATTCTGCCTCCTGGAGTCTTTTCTCACCACTGTTACATATGCACTGAGTTACTACACTATTCTCCAGGGTAAAGAACAATTTCCCTTTTATTTTGTTTTGCTTATTTTTTATTATTAGCATGTCAAGTACTGTATAGACACAGCAATTATTTATATATTAATGAGTTAAATATTTATTTTCAGATACAATTATACATCTTTTGAGATAAATGTATTTTATCACTATAATTCCTAAATGTCCCAGGCGAGGTTTTCACCATTCTACATACTGACCAATACACTGGTATTCAGCAAATTGTTGTTGCTCTCTAGTAGTCATTGTAACTGTCTTGTATACAACCAGTGAAGAAACATTAAAGGAATGTTGTGACAACATGACATCCTTATTCATATGCCCTGTTATGGCATTTTAACATCATAAAATTTAGTACCTTCTGCTTCTAGAAACTGACTAAAGTGGTTTCACAGAGGGAGAGGGCTTCTCTCACCCCATCAACCCCCTATAATCATAAGGTGTCAATGTATGTTTTGGCAACTTTAGGCCAAACAATGTCCTCTAGGTCTGCCACATATAATAGTTTATGGGGTCTTAACAGAGGCAGGGTCCAATATGATAAATGTCCCTTATCAAAACAAAAGTCATAATATAATGCACTACATAAATGTAGTCTATATGTACCACATGGTAAATGCTATGCAAAAGAAAAAAAATGCTAGATTTGTTGTTTTTTTTTTCCGAAACCCGTAGAGAGAACACTTTGCAATGTGTGAAGACTGTGATTAGAATGGTAAATAGATTCTTCTCTTGAATAAACTGTTCCACTGATTCAAAGTTTAAATCCTTACAAAATTACAAACCAGTAATAAATCTGAAGTGGAAGAATGTTGATTTTATTGACTGTATATTTGTAATTGACTATTTTGGAAGGATAAATTTGGATAATTAAGATCTTCTCGACTTATGCTAAACATTTATAATGCCATACGTGTACAATGTAGAGAACTGGTGGGTTCAGGAATTAGGCCCACAATATTTGTGGTGAGAGCTAGCTGTAATATACATCTGGGCTCCCTATGCAGGAGCTGAGAGCAGAGATAACTCAGATCTAAACCATTTAACCTGTTACATGTCAGTCATTGCTGACTGCAACATCTATGGGATTCAAAGAGGGAGGGGGCTCCTTATCTCACCCCATTGGCGCCCTACAGTCAAAGGGTGTCAATGTATGTTTTGGCAGCTGGAGGCCAAACAATGTCCTGGAGGTCTGCCACATATAATAGTCTATGGGGGGCAGGGTCCAATATGATAAATGTCCCTTCTTAAAACAACAGCTATAATACAATGCACTACATAAGTGTAGTCTATATGTACCCCATGGTAAATGCTATACAAAGAAAAAAATTCTAGATTTGTTGTCTTTTTTTCCAAACTCGTAGAGAGAACACCTTGCAATGCATAAAGACTATGATTAGAATGATATCTGGAGATGAATTCAGAGATGTTTGTTTTTAGAATTGGACTATTGAAATGAAAAATGACAATTGCAATCAAAAATATGCAACCCCCATTGCAAATTAGATTAATTTGCCAAATTTACAAACCTTCTGCAAAAGCAAATCAAAGAAGAAAATTTTAAATTACACAACTTGAGAAATACAAAAAGCGGTTTCTACAAATTCATCACAAAATACCACTTTTAATGATCTCTGCAGTCTCAGAATAAATCAAGACCTGGGGAAATACAGCTAAGTCCTCCATTACCTTTCCCCATTAGCTGGATGTATGCTGGTACTACATATGTATCATGTGATAAGCAGCATAATTTCACTGTAAGGTGAAGTCCCCTGGTGCAAGCACCGAGTTGTGACCAAATCCTAGGATGACATCACATTGTGACTTTTTCTTGGCAAACTGTTTTTGCAGGGTGGTTTGCCATTGGCTTCCTCAGTCATCTTTACCCCCTATCAAGCTGGATACTCATTTTACCAACTTTGGAAGGATGGGAGAGTCAGCCTTTAGTACTCTGTCGCAAGTTGTAATCCATGTGTGTGCCTATTGTAACTTCCAGTTGTGATGTGTATTTTAGCCTTTCAAGTGTTAAATAAAGAAGGTTGATAAGTCACAAGATAACCTTTTTTCATATCAATATTTTATGCGATTAGTTGTTAGATGAACACTAAAATATATATTTTTAATTTCTGTAACTGTCCTTGTCGTTACTACCAAAGTCAGAGTAGAAATAAAAAGCAGCCATTGCACACAAGTCCCATCAACCCAGAAACAATTTACACCCTCCACAATTGTGAAAAAAATAGTGTAGCATAATGCATGGTGCATTAAATGGTGTTTTACACTAGGAGCTGAAGAAGAGCCCAGAAGCAAGCAGGGCAAGTGCTATAAGCTGTTATGTATTTGATAAACCCAAATAGATAAGGCTTCTCAAATGTTTTCTTTATGGAGCTCACCAGTGAATCCATGTTTATGACGGGCACTCACTAGTGAAATATTAAAATCATAGAATGATAGAGTTAGAAGGAACCTTCAGGGTCATCGGGTCCAACCCCCTGCTCAGTGCAGGATCACTAAATAATCCCAGACAGATATTTGTCCAGCCTTTGCTTGAACACTTCCATTGAAGGATAACTCACCACTAGAGATGAGCGAGCACCAAAATGCTCGGGTGCTGGTTGCTCGAGTCAAACTTTTCGTAATGCTCGAGAGTTCGTTTCGAGTAATGAACCCCATTGAAGTCAATGCTGTACTCGCATTTTTGTATGGGACCGATGCTCCGCATAGCTGATGACTTGTCAAACTCCAGAAAACATGAGAAAGTCATGGAAACACCACAGAAATGGATATGCAAGGGCAGGGGCAGCATGGATGGCTGCATCTGATGCTCCCAGATCCCACTATTAAGCCAAAATGGGGGGAAGAGTCTGGCGTCACCCTCCTAACAATTTACTTGGGACAAACCCTCATTAGCAAGGCACACACGCTGGCACATCTTACCCAAGCACCACACTAGCTGCAACCAAGAACAATCACTGCTTGCGGGTGACACCGCTGTCTCTTCTCCTGGGTTACATGCTGGCATTGCTGTCCAACCCCCCCCCACCCCTGCACGACCCTGCGTCCACAGCGCACACAAAAGTGTCCCTGCGCAGCGTTCAGCTGCCCTCCAGCGACACGCTCGCTTCATAGCCACACCACTCTCATGTCTATTTATAAGTGCGTACTGGATGAGGAGGAACCGGAGGGACACACTGCAGAGGGTTGGCAGGGCCAGGCAGAGACCCTCTTTAAAAGTATGGGCGATAGCCCACAATGCTGTTGAGAATTGATGATAAATTGATGTACGATCATCAGTCGAATTCCATGCCACCTCAGTCACAAAATTGTCAGGAGCCGCAAACATGGGCATAAAGGGGACTCAGGTGCCAGCGCTTCTACACATCTCCACAATGCAGCAATACGCTGTGTGTGTAGCACGTGAGCGGGCCCAGGGTCAGGCGCGGTCCCATCCTCCACCTTGTGTGACCCAAGGTGCCGTGAGTTACATAGCAATTGGAATTCCATGTGTCCCCACACAATTCATTCTGTGCAGGTGTCAGATAGCTCAACACCACAATGGGAAATCTTTGAGTTTCTTGGGCTCGCCTATGGCAGAGTTTCATACCGTCAAGGACCTCGGCTCAGTTTTCTACCCTAGTCAGTCAGTGTATCTGTGCCAGACAGGTAAAACACTGCTATGGGAAGTCATTGTGCACCCACAGCATAGGCAAGCTCAAGGAACTTAAAGATGGTACTACACATAAAGAAATCAGAGCGCCCAAACATGGCAGAGTTTTACCCCGCCAAGGACCTCGGCCCACATTTCTACCCTAGTCAGTCAGTGTATTTGTGCCAGACAAACACCGCTATGTGTAAAACACCGCTATGGGAAGTCTTTGTGAACCAACAGCAGAGGCGAGCTCAAGAAAGATAAAGATGGTATTACACATAAAGAAATCAGGGCACCCAAACATGGCAGTTTCACCCTGCCAATGACCTTGGCCTCGGCTCACACCCTTATTAATCTTGGGCATAAAGCAAACTCAGATGCTTGAGCAACTATGAACGTTCCATTAATGCAGTAACGCTCCTTTTGTTTCCCCAAACCAGTGTCTCAGATAACAGTGGTAACACGAGAGAAAATACATGTTGCCCAGCGCTGATCCCCAGTCCCCAAGCAGGAGGAGGAGGTGGCATAATAAGGCCGAGAAACCATGACCGAGGTATGACCCACAATACTCTGTGTGGGAAGTACGTGAGCGGGCCCTGGGTCAGGGGGAGGGTTTGGAGGAGGTGGCATAAAACGCCGCAGATACCAGCACTGAAGTAGGACCCGCTATTCTGGGTGTTGGTAGGACGTGAGCGGTCCCAGCCTCCACCTGGTGTGACCCAAGGTGCCGTGAGATAAAAAGCTATGGGAAATCCATGGGTCCCCACACACTTCATTTTGTGTAGGTGTCAGTAACATTTTAGTAACAAAAGTATAGGTGAACCCCTCAAACCATTCAGTTGTAACTGCATTGGCGGACCCCAGTAACATTTCTGTAGCAAAATTATGGGCAGACCCCTGTAACATTTCTGTAACAAGAGTATAGGCGGACCCCAGTAACATTTCTGTAGCAAGAGTGTAGGCGAACCCCTGAAACATTTCTGTAGCAAGAGTATAGGCGGACCCCTGTAACATTTTTTATAGCAAGAGTATAGGCAGACCCCAGTAACATTTCAGCAGCAAAAGTATAGGCGAACCCCTCAAACCATTCAGTAGAAACTGCATAGGCGGACCCCAGTAACATTTCTGTAGCAAAAGTATAGGCAGACCCCAGTAACATTTCTGTAGCAAAAGTATAGGCAGACCCCTATAACATTTCTGTAGCAAGAGTGTAGGCGAACCCCTGAAACATTGGTGTACCAAGAGTATAGGCGGACCTCAGATACATTTCTGTAGCAAAAGTATAGATGAACTGCTCAAACCATTCAGTTAAAACTGCATAGGCAGACCTCAGTTACATTTCTGTAGGAAAAATATAGGCGGACACCAGTAACATTTCTGTAGCAAAATCATATGTGAACCCCTCAAACCATTCAGTTGAAACTGCATAGGCGGACCCCCAAAACAATTCTGTAGCAAAAGTATAGGCAGACCCCAGTAACATTTCTGTAGCAAAAGTATAGGCGAACCATTGTAATATTTCTGTAGCAAGAGTATAGGCGGAGCCCAGTAACATTTCTGTAGAAAAAGTATAGGTGAACCCCTCAAACCATTCAGTTGAAACTGCATAGGCGGACCCCAGTAACATTTCTGTAGCGAAAGTATAGGCAGATCCCTGTAACATTTCTGTAGCAAGAGTGTAGGCGAACCCCTGAAACATTGGTCTACCAATAGTAAAGGCGGACCCCAGTAACTCTTCTGTAGCAAAAGTATAGGTGAATCCCTCAAGCCATTCAGTAGAAACTGCATAGGCGGACCCCAGTAACATTTCTGTAGCAAAAGCATAGGCAGACCCAAGTAACATTTCTGTAGCAAAAGTATAGGCAGACCCCAGTAGCATTTCTGTAGCAAAAGTATAGGCAGACCCCTGTAACATTTCTGTAGCAAGAGTGTAGGCGAACCCCTGAAACATTGGTGTACCAAGAGTATAGGCAGACCCCAGTAACATTTCTGTAGCAATAGTATAGATGAACCCCGCAAGCCATTCAGTAGAAACTGCATAGGCGAACCCCAGTTACACTTCTGTAGCAAATGTATAGGCAGACCGCAGTAACATTTCTGTAGCAAAAGTATAGGCAGACCCCAGTAACATTTCCGCAGCAAGAGTATTGGCAAACCCCTCAAACCATTCATAGAAAAGGTATAGGCAGACCCCAGTAACATTTCTGTAGCAAGAGTGTAGGCAAACCCCTGAAAATTGGTGTACCAAGAGTATAGGTGGACCCCAGTAACATTTCTGTAGCAAAAGTAAAGGTGAAACCCTCAAACCATTTAGTAGAAATTGCATAGGCGGACCCCAGTAACATTTCTGTAGCAAAAGTATAGGCAGACCCCACTAACATTTCTGTAGCAAAAGTATAGGCAGACCACAGTAACATTTCCGTAGAAAGAGTATAGGTGAACCCCTCAAACCATTCAGTAGAAAAGGTATAGGCAGACCCTAGTAACATTTCCGTAGCGAAAGTATAGGCAGATCCCTGTAACATTTCTGTAGCAAGAGTGTAGGCGAACCCCTGAAACATTGGTCTACCAATAGTAAAGGCGGACCCCAGTAACATTTCTGTAGCAAAAGTATAGGTGAATCCCTCAAGCCATTCAGTAGAAACTGCATAGGCGGACCCCAGTAACATTTCTGTAGCAAAAGCATAGGCAGACCCAAGTAACATTTCTGTAGCAAAAGTATAGGCAGACCCCAGTAGCATTTCTGTAGCAAAAGTATAGGCAGACCCCTGTAACATTTCTGTAGCAAGAGTGTAGGCGAACCCCTGAAACATTGGTGTACCAAGAGTATAGGCAGACCCCAGTAACATTTCTGTAGCAATAGTATAGATGAACCCCGCAAGCCATTCAGTAGAAACTGCATAGGCGAACCCCAGTTACACTTCTGTAGCAAATGTATAGGCAGACCGCAGTAACATTTCTGTAGCAAAAGTATAGGCAGACCCCAGTAACATTTCCGCAGCAAGAGTATTGGCAAACCCCTCAAACCATTCATAGAAAAGGTATAGGCAGACCCCAGTAACATTTCTGTAGCAAGAGTGTAGGCAAACCCCTGAAAATTGGTGTACCAAGAGTATAGGTGGACCCCAGTAACATTTCTGTAGCAAAAGTAAAGGTGAAACCCTCAAACCATTTAGTAGAAATTGCATAGGCGGACCCCAGTAACATTTCTGTAGCAAAAGTATAGGCAGACCCCACTAACATTTCTGTAGCAAAAGTATAGGCAGACCACAGTAACATTTCCGTAGAAAGAGTATAGGTGAACCCCTCAAACCATTCAGTAGAAAAGGTATAGGCAGACCCTAGTAACATTTCCGTAGCAAAAGTATAGGCAGACCCCTCGAACAATTCAGTAGAAACTGAATAGGCGGACCCCAGTAACATTTCTGTAGCAAAAGTATAGGCAGACACCAGTAACATTTCTGCAGCAAAAGTACAGGCAGACCCCTGTAACATTTCTGTAGCAAGAGTGTAGGCGAACCCCTGAAACATTGGTGTACCAAGGGTATAGGCGAACCCCTGAAAAAATTTGATTACGAAGAGTGTAGGCAGAGGCCGGAAAAATTTGTTAGATAACAGTATAGGCAAGGGCCAGAAAAATTGGTGTACCAAGAGTACAACTGCACCCCTGAAAAATTGCTCAACTGCGAGGGCAGGTGGAACCCATAAACATGTTTTAAAGATACAGCTCGCTGTTGCTTAATTTGCAACAAAGCCTGGAGGCGGCCCTGTGAAAAAAAAAATTGGTGTCTGTTAAAGTATCAATACTTTTGAAACGTTGAAAAATTGTAAAAAACTTTTCAACAGAGCCTTTTGGGCCACAGAAAAATTGGCAGTTCAGCGTGATGAAATGCTGTTTTAGGAGGAGGAGTAGTAGTGGGAGAAATAATAGTATCCAAGAGTGATTGACAAAGCTAGTTCCCCCTTTTTTTGTGGTGATAGAGGATGCATTTTTCTCCTGTTGCAGCGAAAAGAATCATTAAGTTCTACTGCATTCCGCCGGTGGAGAAGAGAAGTCTGGGGAAATCCAGCCTTTGTTCATCTTTATGAGTGTAAGAATGTCGGCACTGGCAGTAGACAGGCGGGTACACTTATCCGTGATGATTCCCCCTGTTGCACTAAACATTCTCTCTGACAAGACACTAGCGGCAGGGCAGGCCAGTACCTCCAGGGCGTACAGCGCAAGTCCGTGCCACGTGTCCAGCTTTAACACCCAATAGTTGTATGGAGCAGAGGCATCACGGAGGGCGGTGGTACGATTGGCTACGTACTCGCTCACCATCTTTTACAGTGCTCCTTCCGACTCAACCTTGACTGGGGAGTGGTGACACAGTCTTGCTGGGGAGCCATAAAGCTGGCAAAGGCCTTGGACAGTGTTCCCCTGCTTGCGCTAGACATGCTGCCTTATCCCTGCACCTTTCCTGCTACTTGGCCCTCTGAACTGTGCCTTCTGCCACTAGCGCTGTCAGATGGGAACTTTAGCATCACTTTTTCCACCAGGGCCCTGTGGTATTGCATCACTCTCGTACCCCTTTCCTCTTCGGGAATGAGAGTGGAAAGGTTCTCCTTATACCGTGGGTCGAGAAGGGTGTACACCCAGTAATCCGTGTTGGCCAGAATGCGTCTAACGCGAGGGTCACGGGAAAGGCAGCCTAACATGAAGTTAGCCATAAGTGCCAGGGTACCAGTACACAAAACATTTTTGTCCTCATCAGGAAGATGACTTTCAGGATCCTCCTCCTCCTCTGCAGCCCATACACGCTGAACAGATGAGAGACAAGCAGCATGAGTACCTTCTGCAGTGTGCCCAGCTGTCTCTTCCCCCTCCTCCTCTTCCTCCTCCCCCTCCTCCTCCAAAACGTGCTGAGATATAGACTTGAGGGTGGTCTGGCTATCAAGTGACATACTGTCATCCCCCGTCTCCTGTTCCAACCGCAAAGCATCGGCCTTTATGCTTTGCTGCGAACTTCTCAGCAGGCAAAGCAGCAGGATGGTAATGCTAATGATTGCCACATCGCCCCTCACCATCTGGGTAGACTCCTCAAAGTTTCCGAGGACCTGGCTGATATCTGCCGTCCATGCCCACTCCTCAGTAAAGAATTGTGGAGGCTAACTACCACTCTGCCAACCATGTTGCAGCTGGTATTCCACTATTGCTATTACCATGCAGGCCCGCGCGGGGTCCCGCGGTTTGCGCGCGTCGCTCCGGCGTCCTGGAGCTCTGGGGTCGGGGCTCTCCCGGCGGCCGGTGTGCGGAGGCATGGGCGTGTTCGCCCATAGGGTGCCGCCCGCACTCCTCCATCCTTCTTAATCAGCAGTGGGAGGAGTTGCCTCCTCCCACTCTCCACCCCTGGACGGAGCCTTGTAGTTAAAAGACTGGCAGTGATCTGAGCTCACTGCCAGTTATTGGTTCTGTCAGCTCCTAGTAAGTCCGGTCTGCAGCCTGTCTCAGTCAGCTTCTAGTTTGCTTGTCAGCCTCTTCCAGTTTTGCCTTGTGCTTGTATTTTCTGTTTGGTTACTCCATCTGCCTTTTCTGTCGGCACTCTGTCCCCCGCTAGTTAGATTCTTCCTTTCAGTCGCCAGGTCCCTAGCCAGGGTAGGGACCGCCTTCCAGTTGTCCGCCTGGGGTTAGCTAGGGCCGAGGCAAGTAGGCAGGGACAGTGGGGGGCGGTAAGCTCAGGGCACCCCACTTGGCGCCCGGGGGTCAGAGTGCCGTAACATAATAACTGGCCCTTAAAACTATTTTTCCATGGAGGCGATCAGCGCCCTTGCGAACCAGCTGCAGGCACTGGGGCCGGTGGTCCAGGATTTATCCGCTCGTATGGCAGCCCAGGAGCAGCGGGGGCTGTCGCAGGGTCCGGATGCCTCAACCAGTTCAGAACCCAAATGCCCTCTTCCCGAGGTGTTTACCGGGGAGAGGAACAAATTTTTCGTTTTCCAACAAGCTTGTCGCTTGTTTTTTTGGATGCTTCCCCGTTCTCCTGGGTCGGAAGCCCTGAGAGTCGGGCTTATAATGTCCCTGCTGCAGGGGTCTGCCCAGACCTGGGCTTTTTCCATTCCCGAGGGTTCCTCCTGTCTACAGTCGGTGGACTCCTTTTTTCAGGAACTCGGGGGTATCTTTGATGAACCGGACCGAATGGGGTTGGCGGTTTCTCAGCTGTTGGCATTGCATCAGGGGTCGCTTTGTGTGGAGGATTATTGCTCTAAGTTCAGACGCTCTGCGGGTGATACAGCATGGAACGATAGCGCTCTGAAAGACGTTTTTCTGCAGGGGCTCTCGGACGCGGTTAAAGACCTGTTGATTTCCCATCCCACTCCCGGGTCCTTAAAGGAGGCTATGGAACTAGCGGTGAAGGCAGATAGGAGGCTCAGGGCTAGGAAGCAAGATAGACAGGCCTGTAGAGTTAGGGAGGTCGTTTTTCCTGTTCCCTCTTCTTCCGTACCAGTCTCTGTTCCCGAGCCAGTGGAGCTGGACCCCAAAGAGCAACTCCGGATTCGTTTATTGCATCGTCTCTGCCTCTACTGTGGGAAAGCTGGGCATCGGGTGATAACCTGCCCCCTGAAGCTTCAGCGCTTACAGTCTGAACCGGCGGAAAAACTCCAAGTCCTGGGCGATTGCAGTGAGGATCGCCTAGGACTACAGGTACTTCCTAAACTTCTGGTACCTTGTCAGGTTAGGTTCCGGAAATTTTCCCGCCCCGGGCAGGCGTTTATTGATTTCGGAGCAGCCGCTAACCTGATAAGCATGCGTTTCGTTAGACCCCTGATGGCTGAATTTGTGGCGCTGAAGACGCCAATTCATTTTACTAGCATTGATGCTACCCCTCTTGCTACGGGCTTGGTACAATGGAGGACCCCAGTGTTACAGTTCACGGTGGGGAGTTCCCACTCGGAAGAACTATCATTCCTGGTGATGGAGAAAATGTCCGTAGACATGGTACTAGGGATGCCGTGGTTGGCGTTGCACAACCCCCAATTCAATTGGACCACCCGGGAACTGACTCACTGGGGACCATCCTGCCAAAGCCATCTTGCTCCCCTTCCTCTCTGCTCAGGAGATACCGCGCTCATTCCGGAATACTTGTCTGACTTCCGGGATGTGTTTTCCAAAAGCCTGTCAGAGACCCTGCCTCCTCACAGAGAGTGGGATTGTGGGATAGACCTTATTCCAAACAAGCCCATCCCTAAGGGGAATGTCAAGGCTGATGCCCTCTCGCAGAGTTTTGGGGTGCCAGAATGTGAGTCACTGCCTCCCGAAAATATCCTGGAACCTGGGGTTGTGGTTGCGGCTGTGGACTCTGGTCTTATTCCCCGCCTTCAAAGTGCTCAGCAGGATGCTCCACCAGGGGTTCCCGAGGGCAGATGGTTTGTGCCAGAATCATTACGCCTCACAGTTATTGAAGAGTCCCACTCGTTAGTTTTCGCGGGTCATCCGGGAGTGCAAGGGACTCTGGATCTCTGCTCCAGGCTCTACTGGTGGCCTGGCATGTCTCATCAGATACGTGACTTCGTAAGGGGGTGCTCTGTTTGCGCTCGCGGCAAGAGTCGCCAGCGGCATCCTGAGGGTCCTCTGAGACCGTTGCCTGTGCCAGCGCGCCCCTGGTCGCACCTTTCGGTAGATTTTGTCACCGACTTGTCAGAGTCACAAGGGTTCACCACCGTTCTGGTGGTGGTGGACCGTTTCTCTAAGATGGCCCATTTCGGGGCGTTAGAGAAACTTCCTTCGGTGATTGAACTTGCCCAGGTCTTTATTAAAGAGATTGTTCACCTCCATGGAGTTCCTGAGAACATTGTGTCCGATCGCGGCGTTCAGTTTGTGGCACAGTTTTGGCGGGCTTTCTGCAGAAATCTTGGGACTTCACTTTTATTCTCTTCAGCATTCCACCCGCAGACTAATGGTCAAACTGAGCGGAAGAACCAGGATTTGGTGCAATATTTAAGGCTGTTTGCAAGCGAGAAGGCTCATCGGTGGGTTGAATGTCTGCCGTTGGCTAAGTTTGCGCTGAACAACCGTACCAGTTCTTCCACTGGGGTTTCTCCGTTTTTGTGCGTTTATGGCCAGCACCCCCGTTTCCTGACTTCTCTTCCTACCCCGTCTGCCTGTCCTGCAGCTGATGTCGCCACTGATGTGCTGCAGGGGGTATGGAAGGAGGTGCAAAAGAATCTAGAAGTAGTGGAGTCTCGCATGCAGTTACGCAGTGGGAGGAGCCTCTCAGTTTCTGAACCTTACCAGGTGGGTCAGAAGATGTATCTGTCCTCCAGGAACCTAAGACTGAAGGTCCCGTCCTTAAAGCTTGCGCCGCGCTTTGTAGGGCCTTTTACTATTACGCGTGTAATTAACCCGCTCGTCTACGAACTTGAGTTGCCAGCCACGTGGAAAGTGCATAGGGTTTTCCACCAGTCCTTGTTGAATCCCTTTGTCCCTTCGGTGAGGATGTCCCCCGTCAGAGGGGGGTAATGTTACCATGCAGGGCGGCGCGGGGTCCCGCAGTCGGCGCGCGTCACTCCGGCGTCGCTCCGGCGTCCTGGAGCTCTGGGGTCGGGGCTCTCTCGGCAGCGTGGGGCGGCCGGTGTGCGGCGGTGTGGGTGTGTCCGCCCGTAGGGTGCCGCCCACACTCCTCCATCCTTCTTAATCAGCAGTGGGAGGAGTTGCCTCCTCCCATTCTCTGCCCCTGGGCGGAGCCTTGTAGTTAAAAGACTGGCAGTGATCTGAGCTCACTGCCAGTTATTGGTTCTGTCAGCTCCTAGTAAGTCTGGTCTGCAGCCTGTCTCAGTCAGCTTCTAGTTTGCTTGTCAGCCTCTTCCAGTTTTGCCTTGCATTTTCTGTTTGGTTACTCCATCTGCCTTTCTGTTGGCACTCTGTCCCCCGCTAGTTAGATTCTTCCTTTCAGTCGCCAGGTCCCTAGTCAGGGTAGGGACCACTGTCCAGTTGCCAAGGCAAGTAGGCAGGGACAGTGGGGGGTGGTAAGCTCAGGGCACCCCACTTGGAGCCCGGGGGTCAGAGTGAGATAACAATTGCTCTATGCTGCTCGTACAGCCTGGCCAACATGTGTGGTGTAGAATTCCAGTGTGTGGGCACGTCGCACAGCAGTCGGTGCTCTGGCAGCTGAAACCAACATTGCAGGGTCCTCAGGGTGGCAGCGTCTTTGGTGGACTTGCAGAAATGTGCACAGACGCGGCGCACCTTGCCAAGCAGGTCAGACAAGTGGGGGTAGTTTTTCATAAATCGCTGAACCACCAGATTAAAGACGTGGGGCAGGCATGGCACACGTGTGAGGCTGCAGAGCAGCAGAGCCGCCACCAGGTTATGGCCGTTGTCACACACGACCATGCCCGGTTGGAGGCTCAGCGGCGAAAGCCAGAGGTCGGTCGGTGCTGTCAGACCCTGCAGCAGCTCAGGGGCCATGTGCCTCTTGTCACGTAAGCTGATTAGTTTCAACACAGCTTGTTGATGCTTGTCCACCGTTGTGCTGCCACGCCGAGCGCTACCGACTGCTGGCGATGTGCTCACACTTCTTAATTGAGAGGTAGAGGTGGCGTAGGAGGAGCAGGAAGAGGGTTTGGAGGAGGTGGCATAAAACGCTGCAGATACCAGCACCGGAGTAGGACCCGCTATTCTGGGTGTGGGTAGCACATGAGCGGTCCTAGGCTCTGACTCGGTGCCAGCCTCCACCAAGTTCACCCAATGTGCCGTCAGGGAGATATAGTGGCCCTGTCCACCAGTACTTGTCCACGTTTACGTGGTTAAGTGGACCTTCCCAGTAACCGCGTTGGTGAGGGCACGATTTATGTTGCGTGAGACGTGCTGGTGTAGGGCTAGGACGGCACACTGGGAAAAATAGTGGCGACTGGGAATCGAGTAGCGCGGGGCCGCCACCGCAGCCATCATGTTTTTGAAAGCCTCCGTTTTCACAAGCTTGTATGGCAGCATGTCCAGACTGATTAATTTGGCAATGTGCACGTTTAAAGTTTGTGCGTGCGTGTGTGTGGCGGCGTATTTGCGCTTTCACTCCAATGCTTGTCTTAGTGACAGCTGAACGCTGCACTAAGAGACATTCCTGGATGGAGTGGACGACGGTGGAGGTGAGGGCGTGGGTGCAGGCTGGGAGGCGCTCGTGCCTGTGTCCTTAGAGGGGGATTGAATCTGTGTGGCAGGTTCTGGCACAGGGGAAGAGGTAATGGTGTGACCCGGAGGCGGTGAATGGCCTTCGTCCCACCTTGTGGGGTGCTTGGCCATCATATGCCAGCGCTTGCCGGTGGTGGGGAGGCTGGTAGTGGTGGCTCCCCAGCTGATCTTTGTGCGACACAGGTTGCACACCACTGTTTGTCGGTCGTCCGCGCTCTCACTAAACAACATCCACACCTTTGAACACCTAGCCCTCTGCATATTGGCTTGCCGCGAGGGGGTGCTTTGAGAAACAGTTGAGGTATTCTTCCCTCTGGCCCTAACCTCTACCCCTGGCCACTCCACTGCCTCTTCCAAGCTGTCCTGCTGCTGCACTTGCCTCCCCCTCTGAAGACCTGTCCTCAGTAGGCTTAGCAAAACCAGTCACCTCATCGTCCAGCTGCTCTTCCTCCGAATCCTCTGTGCGCTCCTCCCTCGGACTTAATGCCCTTACTACTACCTCACTGATAGACAACTGTGTCTCATCATCATCGTCCTACTCACCCACTGAAAGCTCTTGAGACAGTTGCCGGAAGTCCCCAGCCTGATCACCCGGACCCCGGCAACTTTCCAAAGGTTGGGCATCGGTCACGACAAACTCCTCAGGTGAGAGAGGAACCATTTTTTCCCACTCAAGGCAGGGACCAGAGAACAGTTCCTGGGAGTCTGTCTGCTCATCAGAATGTGTCATTTTCATGGAGTGAGGAGGCTGAGAGGTAGGAGGAGCAGCAGCCAGAGGATTCAGAGTTGCAGCAGTGGATGGTGTAGAAGACTGGGTGGTCAATACATTGCTGGATGCATTTTCTGCCATCCATGACAGGACCTGCTCACACTGTTCTGTTTGTAATAAAGGTCTACCACGTGGACCCATAAATTGGTATAGGAAGCTGGGGACCCCAGAAACTTGCCTCTCTCCTAAGCCGGCTGTGATTCAACTGGACCAGGACTCGGCCTGTTCCCACACCCTCACTTGGCCCTCCGTGTCCTCGCCCACGCCCACGTCCACTTCCTCGACCCCTACCCCTCAGCAAGGTGGATTACGAATAGAGCAGACACAGACCGATTTAAATAATTATGGAATTATTTCCGTACACTTTCACGCTGAGAGCGGTATTGTAACGCTAACTCCAGGCAGAAGCAAAGAATACGGAAGGCTGAAAACAGGTCTAGCTGTGCAATAGTGATGCACTAAAACTCCCACCAGACACCCAGTAAAATGCAGACTGTCAGATGCAGCCCAACAAAGGAGCTTTTTTTCTTTTTGAAAAAGAATACAGGCTGTATAGTGTGTATATCATTTTCCCTCTATAAGTGGCTGTGTTGGCCATACGCTGTGCATCAAATTCTCTGCAGACACAAACCGGTTTAAGTAATTATGGAATTATTTGCGTACACTTTCACGCTGAGAGCGGTATTGTAACGCAAACTCCAGGCAGAAGAAAATTGTAAGGAAGGCCGCAAACAGGCCTAGCTGTGCAATAGGGATGCACTACAATTACCACCAGACACCCTGTAAAATTCAGACGTTCAGAGGTAGCCCTAAGAAGGACCAATGGGGTTCTTGTAGATAGGATCCTACACTACCACTTTCCCTTTCTCAGCAGCACTTTCTCTGTACTCTGTATTACAGACTGCAGACTTCGAACGCTATAGCTGTAATGGCCTGCACAGCCCGAGATTTAAAAAAAACAAAACAATTGTGCAAAACTGCTCCCAGCCAGCCACACAGTTATGCACATGGTCACATGTGGCCCTAAGAAGGACTGTTGGGGTTCTTGTAGACAGGATCCTACACTACTCCTTTTCCTATCTCGTCAGCAGCACTTTCCCTATACTCTCCCAGTGTGTGTCTGAGGCCAGCCGCGGGCGGAACCGCTTTAAGTACTCAGCGGTCACTTGATCTCACCAGCCACTCACTGCAGAGGGGTGGGATAGGGCTGGCACATCACAGGAGGAAGTGGTAATGCCTTCCCTGCATGTCTCTTGGCTAAAAATGGCTCTAAACATGTAGGGAAGGACATGGAATTGACTCGAGTACCGCGTGGTGCTCGTCTCGAGTAACGAGCATCTCGAACACCCTAATGCTCGAACGAGCATCATAGTAACATAGTAACATAGTATGTAAGGCTGAATGAAGACAATGTCCATCTAGTCCAGCCTGTCTATCCTCCCATGTTGATCCAGAGGAAGGCAAAAAAACCCAAGGCCAGAAGCCAATTAGCCCTTTTGGGGAAAAAATTCCTTCTTGACTCCCTAATGGCAATCAGACTGTTCCCTGGATCAACCCCTAATAGTTCCTACTTTCCTATATACCCGGATTGACAATTAACCTAAGATTTATATCCTATAATGTCCTTCTTTTCCAGAAAGACATCAAGTCCCCTTTTAAACTCCTCCATGGATTTTGCCATCACCACTTCCTCAGGCAGAGAGTTCCACAGTCTAACTGCTCTTACAGTAAAGAATCCCCTTCTATGTTGGTGATGAAACCTACTTTCCTCTATTCGTAGCGGATGTCCTCTTGTTACCGTCGTGGTCCTGGGTGTAAACAGATCTTGGGGGAGATCCTTGTATTGTCCCCTCATGTACTTATACATGGTTATTTGGTCGCCTCTTAACCTTCTTTTTTCTAGAGTAAATAATCCCAGTTTGGATAGCCTCTCTGGGTATTCCAGTCCTGTCATTCCATGTATTAGTTTAGTTGCCCTTCTTTGAATCCCCTCAAGCACTGTGACATCTTTCCTGAGCACCGGTGACCAGAATTGTACGCAGTATTCCATGTGAGGCCTGACAAGTGCCTTATATAATGGAAGGATAATGTTCTCATCCTTCGCCCCTATACCTCTTTTAATGCACCCCAAGACTTTATTTGCCTTTGCAGCAGCTGACTGGCATTGGTTACTCCAGTTTAGTCTATTATCCAGTAATACCCCCAGATCCTTTTCCATATCACTTTTCCTTAGTGGTACCCCATTAAGTGAATATTGGTGACATCCATTTCTCCTGCCCATGTGCATTGTCTTACATTTTTCAGCATTGAACTTCATTTGCCATTTTCCTGCCCAAGCCCCCAGTTTATCCAGGTCAGTTGGTAGCCGTACATTGTCCTCCGTTGCATTAATTATATTGTATAATTTTGTGTCATCTGCAAATATTGATATTTTGCTGTGCAGCCCCTCTATCAGGTCATTGATAAATATGTTGAACAGAGTGGGGCCTAATACTGAACCCTGTGGCACCCCGCTAGCGACTGTGGTCCAATCAGAGTACGAACCATTTATTACCACCCTCTGCTTTCTATCATTGAGCCAATTTTTTACCCACTTACACACGTTTTCACCCAATCCGAGCTGCCTCATTCTGTATATTAGCCTATTATGTGGCACGGTGTCAAAGGCTTTAGAGAAGTCCAGATATACGAGATCAATAGATTCTCCCTGGTCCAGCTTAGAGCTTACTTCATCGTAGAAACTGATCAGATTTGTCTGACATGAGCGACCCTTCATGAATCCATGCTGGTGAGGAGTTATTCCCTTATTCTCCTTGAGGTACTCATCGATGGCGTCTATCAGAATCCCCTCGAAATTTTTTCCCGTTACTGAAGTGAGACTTACTGGCCTGTAGTTACCAGGCTCACTTTTGCTCCCTTTTTTGTAAATTGGAACCACGTTGGCAATGCGCCAATTCAATGGTACTATACCGGTCTTGATAGTGTCTAGAAATATTAGGTATAGCGGCCTAGCTATCTCGTCACTTAGTTCCCTTAGTATCCTTGGGTGTAATCCATCTGGGCCCCGCAATTTATCAATTTTAGTTTTCTTTAGTCGCTTCCGCACCTCCTCCTGCGTTAGGTATGAGATCTTTTGTGAGGGGTTCATTTTATTCCCCTGCATCTTGTGTGGCATTTCCTTTTTGTTTGTTAATACACTTGAGAAGAAACTGTTTAGTAGATTTGCTTTCCCTTCATCATCATCAATGATTTCTCCTGCATTATTTTTTAAAGGGCCAGCGCTCTCCCTGCAAATCCTTTTGCTGTTAATATAGTTGAAAAACAGCTTCGGGTTGTTTTTGCTCTCTTTGGCGATCCGTCTTTCTGCTTCCTCCTTGGCAGTTTTGATCTTATCTTTGTATATTTTGTTTTTTTCCCTGTATGATTTTAGCGCTTCTTCGCTGCCTTCTCGGTTTAGTAGTTTGAACGCTTTCTTTTTTTCATTTATTGCCCCTCTTACCGTCTTGTCGAGCCACATTGGTTTCATTTTAGTTGAGTTTCTTTTATTTTTAAAGGGAATGAACTGCTCACATGAGGTGATTAGGATCCTTTTGAACTCTTCCCATTTGTCCTCTGTACCGTTATTTTTGAGGATGTTATCCCAATTAATGTTTCCAATAGTAGTTCTAAGCTCATCAAATTTTGCTTTACTAAAGTTTAGTTTCTTTGTCGCTCCCTGATGTGGCTTCCTATTGATTGACAGCTGGAAGTTGATTATATTATGGTCACTGTTCCCCAAGTGCCCCTCAACCTGCACCCCCTTTATACGGTCCGGTTTGTTGGTTAGTACTAGGTCCAGAATGTCCCTCCCTCTTGTTGGTTCCCGCACAAGTTGGTTCAGGTAATTGTCTTTAATTACTCTCAAGAACTCATCACCCCTGTGAGATTTGCAGGTTTCCTTCTCCCATGTTATATCTGGATAATTAAAGTCCCCCATTATAATTACTTTGTTGCACTTTGACACCTCTTCTATCTGTCTTAGTAGTAAGTTTTCAGTTTCTTCTGTTGCTTTTGGTGGTCTATAGAAGACCCCTATCAGGATTTTGTTATTTTTTCCTCCCTGTATTTCTACCCACAGAGATTCCACCTGTTCGTCTCCTACCCCCATATCCTCCCGTAGCCTCGGCTTCAAGTTCGATTTGACGTACAGAAATACCCCTCCCCCTTTCTGGTTCCTTCGGTCCCTTCTAAAGAGATTGTACCTCTGCAAATTCACCGCCCAATCGCACTTATCATCAAGCCATGTTTCCGTAATTCCGACTATATCATAATTTTCATCAGTCATTCTCGCTTCAAGCTCACCCACTTTACCAATCAGACTTCTTGCATTTGTGGTCATACAATTTGTATCATTTTGTTTGTTTTTTAAATTTGTTTTGTTGCTATTCGTAATTATGGCTGATCTATCAGTTCTAACTGTACTAACCCCCCCCCCCCCGCTCGACCCCCATTCCCTTTGCTTGGACCCGGATCGCTAGTTACACTGGCTACCCCACTATTTCTCATTTTACCCTCCCCCCCAGTCCCTAGTTTAAACACTCCTCCAGCCTAATAGCCATCTTATCCCCCAGCACAGCTGCACCCTCCCCATTAAGATGCAGCCCGTCCCTACGGTAGAGCCTGTAGCCGACAGCGAAGTCAGCCCAGTTCTCCAGGAACCCAAATCCCTCCTTCTTACACCAACTCCGGAGCCACTTGTTAACCTCCCTAAGATCCTGCTGCCTTTCTAGTGTGGCTTTAGGTACAGGTAGTATTTCCGAGAAAACTACCCTGGAGGTCCTCGCCCTAAGCTTGGACCCTAGGTCCCTGAAATCATTTTTGAGGGCCCTCCATTGACCTCTAACTTGTTAATTGGTGCCAACGTGCACCATGACCGCTGGATCCTCACCAGCCCCTCCCAGTAATCTGTCAATCCGATCCGCGATGTGTCGAACTTGAGTGCCAGGAAGACAACACACCGTTCGACAATCCCGGTCTTTATGGCAGATTGCCCTCTCTGTCCCCCTAATAATTGAGTCCCCCACCACTAGAACCTGTCTAGCCTGCCCTGCACTCCCCGTCCCCATCTTACCGGAGCATACAAAATCAAATACATCAGCAGCACACTTCAACCCTACCAGGGGTCAGGTCAGAGGATGCATAAGCCAAGTCCGGACCAGAAAAGAACCAAAGGTCCACGTTAGAATTCACAATAGAGAATGACTGGCAGCATAAGCAGGATTGCGAATGTGAAAAAAAGGCTTCTTTATTCCCCCATTACATGGATAGCGACGTTTCGGCCTGTGTGGCCTTCCTCATGCTCATCCGTCTCACCGGAGCAGTCATCCCCCTGGCGTTCAGAGGGCATGTCGTGCTGCAGCGGTGCTGGCTCTGTAAAGGCATCGCCCTTATCTGCCAATGTTGCAGACCTGTTGGGTTGTGCCAGTTCAGGACCAGCCTCTCTGGATCTATTCCCTCTATGCTCGATCGAGTGTTCCTCAGGACCAGCCTCCCTGGATCTATTCCCTCTACGCTCGATCAAGCTCGATAAAGTGTGCTCGCTCATCTCTAATCAGGAGATATATTAACTGTCACTCATAAATGTGTATTCTTCTTGTTTCCAGATCAAGAGTCGCATAGTTTGCTTTCAGGTGGTTGGGTTGTCCTAAAAAGACGCAAGGAAGATCTTGGACTCAAGAACATCCCTTTCTGTTAACCACTACAACCTCAGTGAAACTTGAAAAAGAGCTAAATTGGGTTCATGTCAGGCCTTGAATAAAGATTATCAAGGGAGGAGACAGATGTGGCCCATATCCTTTGCTATATGTAGGACCCATGCAGTCATTGGGCTGTCATTTCTCTTCTTCCTCATGAAGGTAACAGAAGACATGCATCCTGTTAAGAGGGTTACATTATGTAATGTTTCAGAGATCGGAAAATGTCAGCAGATACAATAAGGTAGCAGTAAGTCTACCAATGATTCAGCCATATTGTGTAATCAGTCACAAATGTTAATATGTAACAAACAATATGACCTGAAATCGTACCCGAGGTCACTTCCCATTGCTGACTCCTCCCTCTTCCCTGACTACTCTTCAGACATGCAGCTGCTACACCTGAGGCTCCATCCTAGTGCCTGAATGCTACAAAATAATCACACTCAAAAACATGGAGCCCACAGTGACTGCTCAGCAGAAGCAAGTTACATGCCTCCAGAAGTTCTGTGCCTCCTATCAAGAAAGGTTTGCGGGATTACAGTTAGTAGTGCTAGATTAACTAAAAGAAATAATCCATTTGCAGAGGCAACTTCTGGATTTGCATCACTCAGGTTCTGATGTCTGCATGGCACTGCCTGCAAAATTTTGTGGGGATTGCTGTCAGTATAGAGGTTACCTTAATAATTGCCAGATTTATTTCCAGATGCAGCCCACCTTGTTTACCAGCAACAGAAAGGTGTTTCTCATTATTAACCTCCTCACTGATGAGGCAGCCGCATGGGCCTTGCTGTACATAGAGACCAACAGTAATCTCCCTGACAGCCTGGTTGCCTTCATGACCAGTATGGGTCAAATCTTTGATGATCCGAACCATTGTGCCATGGCTAAAAGGAAGTTACATAACCTACAACAAGGAGGATGTTCCACTTCATAGTATACAGCTGAATTTCGTCACTGGGCCAATGATACTACGTGGAACCCAGACGCACAACAGAGCCCATTCTGTTGAGGTTTATTTGAGTGAGTAGAGGATGAACTTGCCAGAGTGGAGACCCCTGATAACCTAGAAGATTTCATCCAGCTGTTCATCAGAATTGATCAGAGATTTTCCGAAGCGGCAAAAAGAGAGACTGAGGGGTTTGGGCACCAACAACCTGACTCCTTCAGTTAATCCATGTTGGGTCCCGAGCCAAGGACTAATGCTGCACCAGAACCGATGCAGGCTGACATCTGCAAACCCCTCTCCACCATTGAAAAAGAGAAGCACCATGCTGAAAATCTGTGCCTTTACTGTGAAAGCTTGGGACATTATGCCTTAAATTGTCTAAGTAAGTTCTAGAGTCTCAGAGGACTCTCACCCTAGCCAACATCAAGACCACAACTAATCCTCCATTGCAAAACTAGGGGGTGCCACCAAACACACCTTTACATCGGTAGTTCAAAACGGTGTGAAAATGCTTCTCCATTCTACCATTTTGCTGCCCTCCCAATAGAGATTTTAGTAGCTAATCAGAAGATGCAGTGCTCAGCGATGTTGGATTCAGGAGTGGGAGGAAAGTTCATGGACTTGAGATTCGCTCATGACAAAACATTGTAAGCAGACATAAGCCCACACTGATTGATATGAAAACCATGTTCTTGGGACCCATGGGTCAAGACGGGTGTCATCTCTCCTTAAGGAGAGCACCTAAAAAGTGTGGAGACAAATAGGGGGTGAGTGGGTTGGTGGATGGCATCATCTCTCCCCAAGGAGAGCACCCATGTCTCCACACACTTTTTGGGTGCTGCTCTTAAGAAGAGATGACACTCCTCTTGACCCATGTCCTAGGCCTCTCACCAGCCAAGTCTGAAACCTACTGCACACTGATGAGGGACAAACACCCACAAACAGCTGTCTGTGTATAGTTTTCTGACTTGGTTTTCTATTAGCAATCATTGTTATAAAGACCTGTGTAAAGGGTCTGACATTGATTTGAAGGAATGCTACTAGAGATGAGCGAGCACCAAAATGCTCGGGTGCTCGTTACTCGGGACGAAATTTTCACGATGCTCGAGGGTTCGTTTCGAATAACGAACCCCATTGAAGTCAATGGGCGACCCGAGCATTTTTGTATATCGCCGATGCTCGCTAAGGTTTCCATTTGTGAAAATCTGGGCAATTCAAGAAAGTGATGGGAATGACACAGCAATGGATAGGGCAGGCGAGGGGCTACATGTTGGGCTGCATCTCAAGTTCCCAGGTCCCACTATTAAGCCACAATAGCGGCAAGAGTGGGCCCCTCCCCCCCAACAATTTTTACTTCTGAAAAGCCCTCATTAGCAATGCATACCTTAGCTAAGCACCACACTACCTCCAACAAAGCACAATTACTGCCTGCATGACACTCCGCTGCCACTTCTCCTGGGTTACATGCTGCCCCCCCCCCCCCCCCCCCGCATGACCCAGTGTCCACAGCGCACACCAAAGTGTCCCTGCGCAGCCTTCAGCTGCCCTCATGCCACACCACCCTCTTGTCTATTCATAAGTCCATCTGCCATGAGGAGGAACCGCAGGCACACACTGCTGAGGGTTGGCACGGTTAGGCAGCGACCCTCTTACTCTCTTTGAAAGGGGCGGGGCGATAGCCCACAATGTTTTACAGAAGCAATGAGAAATATAATCCTGTGCCACCGCCATCAGGAGCTGCACACGTGGGCATAGCAATGGGGAACCTATGTGCCACACACTATTCATTCTGTCAAGGTGTCTGCATGCCCCAGTCAGACCGCGTTTTTTTTTTAAATAGTCACAGGCAGGTACAACTCTGCAATGGGAATTCCGTGTGCACCCACAGCATGGGTGGCTCCCTGGAACCCACCGGCTGTACATAAATGTATCCCATTGCAGTGCCCTGGATAGCAGAGCTAACGTCAGATTAAATGCAGGTGGGCTTCGGCCCACACTGCATGCCCCAACCTGACCGGGGTTTTTAATTCATAGACACAGGCAGGTACAACTCCCTATTGTGAAGTCCCTGTGGACCAACAGCATGGGTGGGTGCCAGGAAGACACCGGCGGTAAATAAATAAATACCATTGCAGTGCCCAGCACAGCTGAGGTAATGTCATGTTTAATGCAGGTGGGCTTCGGCCCACACTGCATGCCCCAGTCAGACTGGGGTTCTTTAGAAGTGGACGCATGCAGTTACAACTCCGTGTGGACTGACAGCATGGGTGGCTCCCTGGAACCCACCGGCGGTACATAAATATATCGCAGTGCCAGCTTGATGTAACGTCAGCTTTAATGCAGGTGGGCAAAAAATTAATTGGATTACACTGTAGGCAAGGGCCACAAAAAATTGGTGTACCAACAGTACTAATGTACGTCAGAAAAATTGCCCCTGCCCAACCAAGAGGGCAGGTGAAACCCATTAATCGCTTTGGTTGATGTGGCTTAATTTGTAATTAGGCCTGGAGGCAGCCCAGTTAAAATAAAAATTGGTTCAGGTGCAAGTTTCAACGCTTTAATGAGCATTGAAACGTATAAAAATTGTTTACAAAAATTATATGACTCCGCCTTGTGGGCCTAAGAAAAATTGCCCGTTCGGCGTGATTACGTGAGGTTTCAGGAGGAGGAGCAGGAGGAGGAGGAGGATGAATATTATACACAGATTGATGAAGCTAAAAGGACCATGCTTTTGATGGTGAGAGAGAACAATGCTTCCATCCGCGGGTGCAGCCTACGTATTGTTTAGGTATCGCTGCTGTCCGCTGGTGGAGAAGAGAAGTCTGGGGAAATCCAGGCTTTGTTCATCTTGATGAGTGTAAGCCTGTCGGCACTGTCAGTTGACAGGCGGGTACGCTTATCTGTGATGATTTCCCCAGCCGCACTAAACACCCTCTCTGACAAGACGCTAGCCGCAGGACAAGCAAGCACCTCCAGGGCATACAGCGTGAGTTCAGGCCACGTGTTCAGCTTCGACACCCAGTAGCTGTAGGGGGCAGAGGCGTCACGGAGGACGGTCGTGCGATCGGCTACATACTCCCTCACCATCATTTTACAGTGCTCCCGCCGACTCAGCCTTGACTGGGGAGCGGTGACACAGTCTTGCTGGGGAGCCAGAAAGCTGTCAAAGGCCTTAGAGAGTGTTCCCCTGCCTGTGCTGTACACGCTGCATGATCACCGCGCCTCCCCTGCTACCTGGCCCTCGGAACTGCGCCTTCTGCCACTAGCGCTGTCGGATGGAAATTTTACCATCAGCTTGTCCGCCAGGGTCCTGTGGTATAGCATCACTCTCGAACCCCTTTACTCTTCGGGTATGAGAGTGGAAAGGTTCTCCTTATACCGTGGGTCGAGCAGTGTGTACACCCAGTAATCCGTAGTGGCCAGAATGCGTGTAACGCGAGGGTCACGAGAAAGGCATCCTAACATGAAGTCAGCCATGTGTGCCAGGGTACCTGTACGCAACACATGGCTGTCCTCACTAGGAAGATCACTTTCAGGATCCTCCTCCTCCTCCTCCTTAGGCCATACACGCTGAAAGGATGACAGGCAAGCAGCATGGGTACCCTCAGCAGTGGGCCAAGCTGTCTCTTCCCCCTCCTCCTCATCCTTCTCCTTCTCAACGCGCTGAGATATAAACAGGAGGGTGCTCTGACTATCCAGCGACATACTGTCTTCCCCCGCCTCTGTTTCCGAGCGCAAAGCGTCTGCCTTTATGCTATGCAGGGAACCTCTCAAGAGGCATAGCAGAGGAATGGTGACGCTAATGATTGCAGCATCGCCGCTCACCATCTGGGTAGACTCCTCAAAGTTTCAAAGGACCTGGCAGATGTTTGCCAACCAGGCCCACTTTTCTACAGCAGCTCTACGCTGCTCATAGAGCCTGGCCAACATGTGGAGCGTAGAGTTCCACCGTGTGGGCACGTCGCACAGCAGTCGGTGCACTGGCAGATGAAACCGGTGTTGCAGGGTGCGCAGGGTGGCAGTGTCCGTGTGGGACTTGTGGAAATGTGCGCAGAGCCGGCGCACCTTTCCGAGCAGGTCTGACAAGCGTCGGTAGCTTTTCAGAAAGCGCTGAACCACCAAATTAAAGACGTGGGCCAGGCATGGCACGTGCGTGAGGCTGCCGAGCTGCAGAGCCGCCACCAGCTTACGGCCGTTGTCACACACGACCATGCCCGGTTGGAGGCTCAGCGGCTCAAGCCAGCGGTCGGTCTGCTCTGTCAGACCCTGCAGCAGTTTGCGGGCCGTGTGCCTCTTCTCTCCTAAGCTGAGCAGTTTCAGCATGGCCTGCTGACGCTTGCCCACCGCTGTGCTGCCGTGCCGCGCGACACTGACTGCTGGCAACGTGCTGCTGCTGACACATCTTGATTGCGAGACAGAGGTTGCGTTGGAGGAGGAGGAGGAGGGTGGTTTAGTGGAGGAAGCATACACCACCGCAGATACCAGCACCGAGCTGGGGCCCGCAATTCTGGGGGTGGGTAGGACGTGAGCGGTCCCAGGCTCTGACTCGGTCCCAGCCTCCACTAAATTCACCCAATGTGCCGTCAGGGAGATATAGTGGCCCTGCCCGCCTGTGCTTGTCCACGTGTCCGTTGTTAAGTGGACCTTGGCAGTAACCGCGTTGGTGAGGGCGTGTACAATGTTGCGGGAGACGTGGTCGTGCAGGGCTGGGATGGCACATCGGGAAAAGTAGTGGCGACTGTGAACTGAGTAGCGCGGGGCCGCCGCCGCCATCATGTGTTTGAAAGCCTCCGTTTCCACAAGCCTATACGGCAGCATCTCCAGGCTGATAAATTTGGCTATGTGCACGTTTAACGCTTGAGCGTGCGGGTGCGCTAGCGACGGCTGGACGGTGCGCTGACAGATATTGGTGGATGGGGCCGAGGACAGCGGAGGTGAGGGTGTGGGTGCAGGCCAGGAGATGGTAGTGCTTGTGTCCTGAGAGGGGGGTTGGATCTCAGTGGCAGGTTGGGGCACAGGGGGAGAGGCAGTGGTGCAAACCGGAGGCGCTGAACGGCCTTCGTCCCACCTTGTGGGGTGCTTGGCCATCATATGCCTGCGCATGCTGGTGGTGGTGAGGGTGGTGGTGGTGGCTCCCCGGCTGATCTTGGCGCGACAAAGGTTGCACACCACTGTTCGGCGGTCGTCTGCACTCTCAGTGAAAAACTGCCAGACCTTTGAGCACCTCGGCCTCTGCATGGTGGCATGGCGCAAGGGGGCGCTTTGGGAAACAGTTGGTGGATTATTCGGTCTGGCCCTGCCTCTACCCCTGGCCACCGCACTGCCTCTTGCAACCTGCCCTGCTGCTGCACTTGCCTCCCCCTCTGAAGACCTGTCCTCAGTAGGCTTAGCAAACCAGGTGGGGTCAGTCACCTCATCGTCCTGCTGCTCTTCCTCCGAATCCTCTGTGCGCTCCTACCTCAGACTTAATGCCCTTACTACTACCTGACTGATAGACAACTGTGTCTCATCGTCATCGTCCTCCTCACCCACTGAAAGCTCTTGAGACACTTGCCGGAAGTCCCCAGCCTCATCCCCCGGACCCCAGGAACTTTCCAAAGGTTGGGCATCGGTCACGACAAACTCCTCCGGTGGGAGAGGAACCATTGCTGCCCATTCTGGGCAGGGGCCCGAGAACAGTTCCTGAGAGTCTGCCTGCTCCTCAGAATGTGTCATTGTAATGGAGTGAAGAGGCTGGGAGGAAGGAGGAGCAGCAGCCAGAGGATTCAGAGTTGCAGCAGTGGACGGCGCAGAACTCTGGGTGGTCGATAGATTGCTGGATGCACTTTCTGCCATCCACGACAGGACCTGCTCACACTGCTCATTTTCTAATAAAGGTCTACCGCATGGACCCATTAATTGTGAGATGAAGGTGGGGAGGCCAGAAACGTGCCTCTCTCCTAATCCCGCAGCAGTCGGCTGCGATACACCTGGATCAGGAGCTCGGCCTGTGCCCACACCCTGACTTGGGCCTCCGCGTCCTCGCCCGCGTCCACGTCCTCTAGGCCTACCCCTACCCCTCAGCATGGTGTATTACCAGTAGTGCAGAAACAGAACGCTGCAATTAAATGTGCCGCTTATTGGCTTGTGGTTGGAGGCTGACTTCGCTTACGGAACGCACAGCAGAGCCAGGAAAGAATTTTGCGCAAGCCTGCTGTAACACTCAACTGGCTGCGTATGAATGTATATGTCTTTCACTGTCCCTGCCTCACCACTACTGGCCCTGGACTATGCAAAATTACTGCAGACTGTTTCACTCTGGACAGGAATACAGCGTTGATGTAAGAGGCAACGCAGAGACAGGAAAGTATTTTGCGCAAGCCTGCTGTAACACTTAGCTGGCTGCGTATGAATTAGGACAATTACCCCCAGCAGAGACGCAGTACACTGAGGACGGTCACAGGTAGCCCAAATAGATTTTTTTTCCAATTTTTTTTTGGAAAAGCCCACTGCCCATATAGACTGTATATGTCTTTCACTGTCCCTGCCTCACCACTACTGGCCCTGGACTATGTAAAATTACTGCAGACTGTTTCACTCTGGACAGGAATACAGCGGTGATGTAAGAGGCAACGCAGAGCCAGGAAAGAACTTTGCGCAAGCCTGCTGTAACACTTAGCTGGCTGCGTATGAATTAGGACAACTACCCCCAGCAGAGACGCAGTACACTGAGGACGGTCACAGGCAGCCCAAATAGATTTTTTTTCCCAAATTTTTTTGGAAAAGCCCACTGCCTATATAGACTGTATATGTCTTTCACTGTCCCTGCCTCACCACTACTGGCCCTGGACCATGTAAAATTACTGCAGGATGCAATGCTCTGGACGCAATGCTCTGCACGGCCGATATACAAAAAAAACTGTGCAACACTGCAAAAAGCAGCCTCAACAGTACTGCACATGGTCAGATGTGGCCGTAAGAAGGACCGTTGGGGTTCTTGAAGCCTAAAATCAATCCTAACACTCTCCCTATAGCAGCTCCGGTATCAGCAGCACTTTCCCTGATCTCTGTCAGAATGCATCTGTGGCAAGCCGCGGGAGGGGCCGATTTATATACTCGGGTGACACCTGATCTCGCCAGCCACTCACTGCAGGGGGGTGGTATAGGGCTTGAAGTTGTAATGCCTTCCCTGTCTTTCTATTGGCCAGAAAAGTGCACGACAACACCCCAGCCCCCTAACCCCCACCTACCCCCCCCCACCCTATACCACTGGCTTAACCCTACTAACGGCTTCTATAACTACGCGTTGCGTTATCCAGTTCTAGGACTTTTTCATCTAGCAACTCACTTTCTTAGGGGACATCTCAAAGTGTTATCTGTCGATTCCCTCCCTCCGATTCGTGGCCAGACACCAGGGTGCCTACGGAGGGAAGGAACTCATCTAATAAAAATACTTGTGGTACATGGACAACGTTAATAGTTATTATTTGTAATATGTGAGTAATGCTGATATTGTGTATGTTACCCTGAAAATTCAACAAAAATTTGAGTTTCAAAAAAAATAAAATAAATCAAAAACCAAATTTTTATCCAAAAAGTCCTAAAGGTGCAGTAGTTGGGATTGGTGGAAAAGGAGATTTTGAAAAAGCTACATTAATGACTGATGTGACTTTGAAAATAGATGTTGATGAGGCGGAGCCTGACCGCAGAGAGAGATGGCCGCGCGGTAAAGCTGCTCCGTCGCAGAGGCAGTTACACAGGCACCCCGCCGCAGCTATCATATGCCGACATGGGGAAACTTAGCAAGGAAAGGAGCGGAGACCCCTCGGGAACACCCAGACCAGCTCGGGGACAAGCGGCCTTGCAGAAATACCTCCGGGAGAGAGCCTGCCACCCCCCCCTCCCCGCACCCCAGGTAAAATGGTGCCGGCAGCAGAGAGAACACCTCAGACTGCAAGAGGGGGTGAGTCGTCCTCAGAGGGTGAAGAGGAGCAGGGAGTCTCTAGAAGTTTCATGCGTGACCTCATCGCCAGGGCTATGAGCCCCATGCTGGCTCATTTAACAGTCATAAAAGAAGAGATAAAGCACATGGGCAGAAGAGTGGAGGACCTGGAGGTGTCTTTAGCCGCCATTACCTCACATTCCTTAGAGATGGCTCAGATCCTCAAATCCCAACACCAGCAGCTCAATAAAGCACAAAGAACAAAGATTTGGAGAATCACAGACGCCGCAGTAATGTCCGGATAAAGGGGGTCCCCGAATCCTGGGCAGCGGAGGCCCTCCCCAAGGTCGTTTGTGAGATCTTCTCCACGCTGGTAGGTGCAGACAGAGTTAGTGGAACTGCAAACATCTTAGTGGAACGTGTCCAGAGGGCCCTACGTCCACAACCGTCATTAGGAGACCCCCCAAGGGACTTAATATGTAAACTGCTCGCCTTTCCAGATTCAGTCGCTATACTGGAGGCCGCCAGAAATCATAGGGTCTACAGTATGATGGGGTGGGGATCCAATTATACCAGGACCTTTCCCCCACCACGCTGGCAAAACGCAGACTCCTGAGACCTCTGTTGGAAGCCCTAAAGGAAAAGAACATCAGATACGCTTGGTTATTCCCCTTTGGCCTGGGGGTGACCAATAAAGGCAAAAGAATCAATATCAGAACGCCAGAGGATCTACGCAATAGCTGGCAGCTGCTTGATCTGGAGCCCATGGACATCCCTAACTGGCTCCCTATGCCGGACTTCCCCTCCTTACCTCATTTGCCTACAGCAGAAAACTGGAACGTAGTAACCCACGTGAAATCTCCAAAGAACAAACACAGGAAAAAATCTAGAGAAGACATCGCGGAGGAAGACACCTGAAAGCACAACGTAAAGCACAATTTCACTCTCCAAAATGGGGAAACCCCGAGGAAAGAGAGTCACAAGACTGATTTTATATACAGACCGATTGCAGACACTCTGGACTTTGAGGCTTGCCAGAAGATTGCATACCCCGTAACTCCATTTCCCAACAACGCGTTCAGGACATTCTGGTTTCTCGTTCCGTTCAGACTGCTTCTGAGCGACCCCCCCACAAGCAAGGGGTGCTTGTATGCCTCACCCGGATCAGGCATCTAGTATTCAAAGTTATTTTCATTTTTGCTTAATTCTGCCTCCAAACAATGGACGTATTGAGGTCCAAGACGGAATATGTCCGTTCCTCTCACAAGAAGTGAGAGAAAGAGTGTTGAATATTTGTGTTGTTTTAACGTATTGTCTTACCTTTCCTATTTACCTACCCCCCCTTTTTTCCTCTCCCCACCTTCCCCACTCCCCTCGCTATACTTTCTTGGACACCCAACCTCCGCCTACACCTTAGCTCACCACTTCGCACAGAGAAAACCGCAAAGCTCCTGCCTAAATCCACCGGACCCGAGCAATCGGCTCGGAGTAGCAAGATCCACAGTACCCGAGGGCATCTATATCCTCGTGCTCGGAATAATACTCACAATCTTCTTTTCTCTTATACCGTCTTTTAGAGACTCGTTTCCCCCCCGGGCCAGGTCCCACATATGGAAGCACTGAGATGCACATTCTTCAACGTCCGGGGTCTCAACACAACGCAGAAATGGTAAGGAGTATCCCAATTAGCTAAGAAATACAACTCAAAAATATTGCTTCTATTTTTTTTTATTTTATTTTTTTCAAATTTTATATATTTATTTATTTTTTTATATTTTTATTTTTTTTATTTATATTTTTTTTCTCAGATTATTTACCTATTTATCGCTATGTAAATGTATTTAAGAATTGTTTTTCAGATATCCATATACATACTTGTTTCTCTATCTGTCTGTTTTGAATCCTCCTGCCACAAATCTCTGTATGCTGGTTGTAACATGTGATGTAATTAGCTCTTGAACACACCCTCTATACCATCCCTCAACCATTTCTCCCCCTGACAAGCTAACATACACAGGTATCTCTCCTTTGATTTTAATTTGTATTTGTTCTATAAATGTCTTATGTACTCCATACCTCATAGCTGTTGACAAAGGCTTTTGCCGAAACGCGTTCAGCGTGCACTTGTGAGCTGTATGCTTTATTTTATTCAATAAAGAAGGAAATTTTTAACGGTAGCAGCTCCCCTCCATCTCTATTTTCTGCTCATATGGAATCTGGCCGTTTGCCGTCGGCTACTTGAGGATGGAGCTCCTGTTGGATCCCAGATCTTCCTGCAACATTGAAAGTTACTGCTGGTGAGGTGAGCCCACATCTCTCTTTTTTGGCTTCTACAGGAGACCCACTTTAAAGGGGCCAGACACTTCTCATTACCGTGGAAGTTGTTCACGCAATGCTTCCACAACTCCCACCCCTCATCAGCCTCCAAAGGGGTTTCAATCCTCTTCCACAAATCGGTGAATTTTATCCGGTATGCGGAATACTCCGATCAGGAGGGTCAGGCCTTATTCCTAAAGGGCTACATTAATGGGGTAAAACTAACCATAGCAAACCTGTACGCCCCTAACACCCACTAAGTAGAATGGTTACACAAACAGATCATAACCCTTAAACAGTTTGCCGAAGGGGATATTTTACTGGGAGGCGACTGGAATGTAACCCTAAACCCCCTCCTCGACTCATCAAAGGGCAGATCCTAGGTCTCACAGGGACGCATTAGTAAAATTATTAAAGCACTGGGGGACTTGAGCGTAGTGGATGTTTGGCACACAATATACCCCTCGACTAAAGATTACACGCACTTCTCGCAACCACACGCGTCTTACCAAAGAATAGACTACCTCTTTACCTCCGCAACTCTCCTTCCACAAGTAACGCAAGCCGAGATTGATGTGATATCAATATTGGATCACGCCCCCATTCACATAGATATCAAAATAGCTAACGACGGCCCAAAGGAATGGATTTGGCGCATGAATGACATGTTATTAGACAGGGAGGAAGACAGATTAAAGCTCACTGAGCTCATGGAGGAATACTTCCTGCTGAATGGCGATAGCGACCTCAGGATCCCTTTAGTGTGGGAAGCCCATAAGGCGTATATGAGGGGGTCCTCATAGCTCTAGGATCCAAACGTAAGAAGCAGCAAAACAAGGCTATAGACACACTACTTTCCCAAATAGCGAAATTAGAAAAGATATCCAAATTGTCACTTGCCAAAAAAAGCTTGGACAATCTAATAGAAAAAAGAAGGGAACTGAACCGGCTAATAAAATCCAGATTTACCAGGAAGCACTTATTCCTTAAGCAAACGGTGTATATCCAGGGAAACAAGGGGAGCAAATACACAACGGCACTCCTCAAAAATGCTAAAACTAGAAACCATATCAATTCAATAAAGGATCACACGGGTTAAGTAAGGACCACATCCCAGGAGATAGCGAAGGTCTTTCAAACTTTCTACACCAAGCTGTATAATCTAAGAGAACAACCAACCTTAACAGAACAAGACTCGCAAATATGTAGAATTAATGCTTTCCTAGAAACACTAAATCTCCCCAGACTGAACGAAGCAGACGCACAAGCCCTATTGACACCTGCAACGGACCAAGAGCTAGACAGCTTAATAACATCTACCCCATCAGGTAAAAGCCCAGGACCCGACGGCTTCTCCGCCACATATTATAAAACTTTCAAATCAATACTCATCCCGCAAATGAAAGATCTATTTAATTCCCTTTTACAGGGGGAACTATTTCCCAAACAAGCTTTAGAAGCCCACATCACCTTCATACAAAAAGGAGACAAAGACCCAGAAAACTGTGCAAACTATAGACCAATATCATTCATTAATGTAGATGTGAAAATATGGGCTAAATTCCTAGTCAAAAGAATGGAGGATCATATTCCCAACCTGGTACACAAGGAACAAGCAGGGTTTATCAAGGGCAGGGAGGGGAAAGATAATTCCCTCAGGCTTCTCCATGCGATGAAGTTCGCACAAACACACAAAATCCCAAAAGTACTGATAAGTACAGGCGCGAAAAAAGCGTTCGATCTTGTTAACTGGCTATACCTAGAGAGGGTGCTACGCAACTTCAACTTTCCAAGTCCCTGGGTCTCTGCGATATTTTCCCTATATAGTAACTCACACGCTAGACTAAAAATCAACGACTCTGTTTCACAGGCATTTGACATATGCAACAGGACGCGTCAGGGGTGCCCGCTCTCCCCGACCCTTTTTGTTCTAGCGCTAGAACCTCTGCTTCAGGAGATAAGATGTCACCCAGAATTGGAGGGATTGACGATAGGTCTGCAAAGGCTCTCGGCAGCTGCTTATGCAGATGACATAATGTTCGTCATCTCCAACCCGCGGACAGTAATCCCAATACTAATTTTGACACTAGACGCGTTCAGCCCTATCTCAGACTTCAAAATAAACTACGCAAAATCTAAGATACTAAACATCTCTGTCTCACCTAAAAGTAGTAACATCCTGAGGTCCGGGTCGCCATTCATCTGGAAGGAGAGCTCAATAGAGTACTTAGGTATAAAAATCACTAGTAGAAGTAGAAAATCTCTATGCAACCAACTTTCAACCCCTTATTCCACATATCAAAAAACTACTCGATGCATACGACTTGCCATATTTATCGTGGTTCGGAAGAAAAAATATTGTTAAATCATATGTGACCCCTATCATCACTTACAAACTACGTATGCTCCCGATCCATATCCCTAAATTGTTCTTTCACGCCCTCGACTCACTAATGTCTAAATATGTGTGGAGACAGGAAAGACCACGAATCGCACTTAGTCAACTATCTAAAAGGAGAGAGGAGGGTGGGATGGACATGCCCAACGTTCACAACATATGCAGAGCCATACAGCTTACTTACTGGCTCGACCTGGTTCATCCAAAGAGGGACCCTCTCCTCCAAAAACTAGCAGCAAGCACGCAGGGGGACATGATGGTCAAAGACCTCTGGTGCCCAGCCAAACACCGCTACACCTCCAAGAAATGTAACCCTCTACTGAGGGCCCCCTGTGAGACCTGGGATGTCCTGAGATACAGCTTAGCTCCTGACCCCTCCCCAATAGCACCACTGAGTTCCATATGCAACCTGCTGGGTATTACTACAGACCCTAGTATCAGGAGCACAGTATCATGGGACAGACTCATAAACACTAAAATAGGGGACATACAAATGCTGATTAGCCAGAGTCCGAGGGAGGCAGGTCAGACCCTGGTCATGGGTCTACGCATCTCCTTTCTACACAAAACACACATTATTAAAACAATAGAAGAGTTCTCCAAGAAGTACAGATCCACGAGACCTTCCAACCCCTTTGAAAAATTCTTCTGAGGGTGCCCCCAAAAATAAACAAGTAGCGAATCTACTGAGAAAATTCATCCCCCCCCCCCCACAGGCTATAAACCGTCATTTCTCACCTCGTGGGAGAGAGAGCTAAACACCTCCCTAACCTCAGAGGACACAAAACTCATTCTGAAAGTGGCCTTCGGCCTCTCACTGTGCGTGCTTCTACAGGAATGTCCCTATAAAGCCCTCGCCAGATGGTACAGAACCCCACAGTGGCTGTTTTCACACAAATTAGCTACACATGACAAATGTTGGCACTGCGAGGCCGAAGTCGGATCGTACAGACACATCTGGTGGGATTGCACGGCCATAGCCCCATTCTGGAAGGAGGTGGAGAACGCTATAAAAAACATCAGGCCAAATTTTGTGCTTTCATCGGAAGTAATTTTCCTGTGGAAGCCCTCACCCCATTTCCATCCACTGAAAGATAAATTGATCGCCCTGCTGATAGATGCGGTGAAAGCACTTATCCGGACACTGTGGCTGCAAAAAATACCCCCCACGGTAGCCCAATGGAAAGAAAAGGTAGACCTGATAAATAATCTGGAGGAACTCACCAGCTGGAAAAGGAACACCCATGAGAAATTTATAAAGGACTGGGAGTTGTGGAAGCGTATCACTTTGATCCAACAATTAGCTAACTAATTACAACAAGAGGAGACCCAACCTCCCCCAGGACTCCTGGGAGGAATCACCCTTGCTCTCCCCTCACAAAGAGCAGCCTCACTCTATTAGAGGGTCCTTCGCCCCAGCCCGCTGGCGGGGAGTACCCCGGACGTTGAGGAAAGACAAAGGGAGAACTGCCCATAAGGTGCTCCTACCGAAAGGAACAAGATTAACCGACAACGGAGATGCCTGGAGTAGGAGATCGGAGTTTGTGAGAATTTCCCACGAGAGGAAAAGTTCGAGGTGCCACCTCCATCACCACCCCCTATCCCTAACCCCCCCCCCTTCTGATCCTACCCCTCTATCCTGCGTTGAATGTTGTATTTGTAAACATTAGCCGTACATTAGGCTTTTGAATTGACAAAGACCCGAGGATTTTTGCGGACATTTACCATAAACAAACATAGTAATCGCTTTACACCCAGTATTGCATAAATGTCTCAAAGTATACTGTATAAGACCCGCATCTGAGCTGGGTCCAGTCTTTGCTGTTTCTTGTTATGGAAAAATCTTTGAATAAAGAATATAATAAAAAAAAAAAAAAAAGAAAATAGATGTTGATGTTTGGTATTGTCCTAATTCTGGTGCTGCTATCAGAATAAAATCATGTTGGGTCATTGACTTCGAGTGATTTGGAAAGATTCTAGCAGTTCTAAATCTGTACAAATTGATCTTCCCAAATTCAGTAATGTTGGAAGAATTTGTTTGAATGATGCCATTCCTTGTAGAGCATTTATAGACTGAGACTAACAATGATGCAAATTTGACAGATATTGTGAAACGTATCCCTTCTTTGTGAACTAAATTTCACAATGAGTTTGGATTGATGCCAGATGTTATTGTAGATGTAAGAGATACATATGTACCTGCACAAATGCAATATAAATTACCAGATTATGCAGTTAAAAAGTAAATTGTTGACTAATTGTTGCAGCAAGAAGTCATATGGTAAAAATTTTTTGCATGTAGCAATCCTTTAGGCTGTCTGTCCACAGGCGTTGCGTTTTAACGGAGCGGACTTCCGACGCAGAAGCCGCCATGGGGAAACACTAAAGTAACTGAAAATTTCCATGAAGAAACTTACATTACTGATAGGCTCATCATGGAAAATCGCTGTATGGAAAGCATTGAATGCATTACCCGCGTGCGGATTTCAGCTGCGGAAAACGCAATGCAATACCACCCGTGGACACGAGCACCTTAAGGTGTTTTTTTTTTTTTGCCTCAAAGCCGCACCTATTCATGCGCAAAAAAAACACTTGTCTAACGCGGCCTTAGGTGAACAATGTGTCTTTTGTTGGTTACCTCAAAGAGCAAATATATGTCCAAGCATTTTACATGAAGCTCTTGCGAAGGTTTTGTGGAAGCTCTTATGACCAGAATGTCTGATCCAGTATACTGATATTTTATTGGCAACAGAGAATAAAGAAACACATTTGTTGCTTTTGGCCCAGTTATACATTTATTTGCATGACTCAGGTGTGACATTGAACATGAAATAGGTAAAATTGCAGCAAGAGGAAGTCAAGTATCTTGGAGTCTTGATTGGCTATGGGTGTAGGAAGACATTGAAAGAAAGAGTTTTAGTTATTGCTAGTCTTCCCATTCCTACATCACACAAAGCTTTATGATACTTTCTAGGGCTGGTAAACATTTCTTGAGAGTTTACAGAGGGTTTGCAAGGAAAGGCAAGCCACTGTATTATCTATTAAAGGTGATTGATGATGATTCCTTTTGAACCCTTGGGAGCTCTTGAACAGTTGAAAAATAGTATATTTCAGAGACAGCGTTATCAATGGTACTTTTGCAGTTATCACCGAAACAAATTAAAATGGACCACAAAGCATAAGGGCGCCCACCCACTGGCGTTTTTTTCCCCTGCGAAATTCACAGCATTTTTTTCTCTGCAGGGGTCTATGGGACTTGTAATATTAAAATCGCGATTTTGCGGTAAATTGCGATTTTGCGCGAACGCGATTTTAACATTACAAGTCCCATTGACCCCTGCAGAGAAAAAAATGCTGCGAATTTCGCAGGGAAAAAAACGCCAGTGGGTGGGCGCCCTAATACTGTGTTTTCATCCAAATGTTATTACAATATAAAGGACAGACACATGAATGTTTAAATGCATTGCAGGGTAGCACATACCCAGTTCTCTTCAGAAGAGATGCATACAAGACAGATGAGGAAGTTTTCGTTGATAGTTCCAGATTTTTCTCACAAGGAAAATATCACACTGGTTGACAAGAGAAACAGACACACATCTACCCTCTTTACTTGTTGTTTCTTAGGTTGATCTAAAACTTCTCTTTGTATGTGAAAATGTGGTCAAAATTCGCCGGAAAGCTTCTTTCACTTCATTATTTCTCAAGCTATAGATCAGTGGATTAATTAGAGGAGTTAAAACTACATAAATTAGGGAAATATATTTGATATTGGATGAAAATTTTTTTGTCTGCCCCATGTAAACGATTATAATCGTAACAAAAAATATAAATACCACAGTGAGGTGGGACGCGCAGGTGGAGAAAGCCTTGGATCTTCCACCTACTGAACGGATTTTCAATACAGAAATAACAATGCAAATATAAGAAACCAGGATGAGAAGAAGGGGTGCTAATAGAGTAAATATACAAACCACAAATATAGTTATCTTATAAAAGGAGAGGTCACCACACGCCACCTCTAGAAGGGTCAAGACATCACAAAGATAATGGTTCAATGTATTTTCTTTGCAGAAGACAAGTGGTCTTATTATAGTGGGAACAGTGGATAAAAGTAAACTCCCTATGCACATAATCAAAGTGATATGTCTACATACCCTCCAACTCATAATAGTGGTGTAATATAAAGGCAAACATATAGCTATATACCGATCATAGGCCATCACAGCCAGTAGGATGCATTCACTTCCTCCAAGAAATAGACCGACATTCATTTGTGTGAGACAACCAACGACCGAAATCCTTCTTGTCTTTGAAAATATATCAGTCAGCAGTTTCGAAACAAAGGTCGATGAATAGCACAAATCCAGAAAAGACAAATTACATAAGAAATAATACATAGGCGTGTGCAACTTAAGACTGACAATAACGGTGAAGATTAGAAAACTGTTCCCTTGGATGGTCAGTATATAAATTATAAAAATAATTAAAAAAAGCAAAACACTAGCTTGCAAGTTGAGCGAAAACCCAATCAGGATAAAATGGTTAACAAGAGTTTGGTTCTTTATCACACTTCCCATCATATTGCCCTCAGCCCTGTAACACATATGAAAAATGCATTATTTTTAAAAGGTCACTAATAATAACCCCTTCTCAATGTTCACATGTACAAAGCACGTAGGTTCTTGCTGTATGGAGCTGTGTCTGGAGGTAAGACTATTCCATACATAATGGGTGTTGGCTATATTTTAATGCTGGTAGCCACCCACAACAGCAATGTTAAAAGATAACTAATGGTAGCTGTTAAGCAATTCAATGCTGCTGTCAAATCTGTCCTTGTTATGTCCGCTCTGGACTCCAAACACCTTATCCAGATTGGATATAATATATTGTCCCAAAAGGATGGATATACACATAAAATATTAAAGGGGTTGTCCCGCGAAAGCAAGTGGGGGTATACACTTCTGTATGGCCATATTAATGCACTTTGTAATATACATTGTGCATTAATTATGAGCCATACAGAAGTTATTCACTTACCTGTTCCGTTGCTAGCGTCCCCGTCTCCATGGTGCCGTCTAATTTTCAGCGTCTAATCGCCCGATTAGACGCTCTTGCGCAGTCCGGTCTTCTCCGTGTTGAATGAGGCTGCTCGTGCTGGAGAGCTGCTCCTCGTAGCTCCACCCCGTCACGTGTGCCGATTCCAGCCAATCAGGAGGCTGGAATCGGCAATGGACCGCACAGAAGACCTGCGGTCCACCGAGGGTGAAGATCCCGGCGGCCATCTTCGCAAGGTAAGTAAGAAGTCACCGGAGCGCGGGGATTCGGGTAAGTACTATCCGTTTTTTTTTTTCAACACATGCATCGGGTTTGTCTCGCGCCGAACGGGGGGGCTATTGAAAAAAAAAAAACCCGTTTCGGCGCGGGACAACCCCTTTAAGGTGGGTAACACAATATGAATATAACAAAAATAAAAAGAATGGAGAAGGTGAAATATGATCCTAAATTACTAATTCAAAGAGACCCTACCTAAAAGCAGAGCACTTGCCTTGAAAAGGACAACCCCACATCAGAAACCAGAGTGACGCTGACTCTCCCTAGATAAAAACAGAGATAATGGTAACAATATATGCCATGTGTGATGTTATACAAGCAATGTATGAAATAGATGGTAGATGAATGCATTAATAGCTACAAATCAGGAGATAGATGTAACAACCACTGACTTGACCTGAAAAACGTCAATGCGATTGATCTGCGTATTACCGCGGATCAGACGCATGCAGAATCCGTAATTCCTATCCGGTCATGTGAGACCCGCCAAAGGTAGATCGCTACCTTTTTATCACGTGACCGGGGACCGCTCAACAAGGTCATTACTCCAGGCTCTCGGCGTTCGTTGGTCGCTGGGAGCAAGGAGATTTTAAATTTCCTGGGCTTCCCGACTCCTGCGCATGTGTCCGGTGTTTTGCCGGCGGTCGCATGTGCAGAATCCGGAAAAGTTCACGGAGGAAGATCGCTTCGGGGTGCAAATACGGAGGCCTCCGGTAAAAAGTTTCATCCCATAACTCCGTAAAGGCTTTACATATCCAAGTGATTCTGACATTGTTTTTTCGCCACATGTTTTACTTCATTTAGGTTGTAAAAATAGACCGATATAATTTGTGTATATTTATTAAAATTGTCATTTTTTCACATTTTCAACTGCAATATCTCAAATATGTCCAAACATACTGTACAAATTTTTGATAAGATATATATTTCCATCTGTTTGCTTTATTCTGAATGCACACTTGAAAAACTTTTGTGTTTTTTTTTAACCATTTATAGGATGTGCAAATTTAACATTACTTTTCAGCATTTTGAGGAACACTTTGTTTTCCTGCACCAAGCCAAGTTTGCAAAGGCTCATGAGTGTCAGAATAATAGGTACCCCCACAAATGACCCCAATGTATTCACTTAGGGGTGCCATGAGTATTTTTACCCCACCAGTTTTTTTCAGAAATTAATTCAATTTAGAGGAGAAAAAAATAAAATTTCAAACTTTTGCAAATATGTCATTTTAAAGACATATTTTTTTTCCTATAGTGCCCATGAAAATGAGGATTTACACCCCAAAATGGATACCCCTGTTTCTCCCGTGTTCAGAAACATACCCATTGTGGCCCTAATCTTATGTCTGGATGCACAACGGGACCCAAAATGAAAGGAGTAGTCGGTGTCTTTCAGAACATAAATTTTGCTTGAAGGCATTTTAGGCCCCATAGCACTTTTGTAGAGATCTTGAGCTGCCAAAACCAAAGAAAACCCCGACAAGTGACCCCATTTTGAAAACTAGACCCCTTATTGAATTTATCTAGGGGTGCACTGTCCATTTTGACCTCACAGTTTTTGAATGAATTCAAGCAAAGCAAAGGGGGAAAAATGGGATTTTCGTTTTTTTGGCAATTCTGTCGTTTTAAAAACTGTTTTTTTGTACAGCACACACATGAATGAAGACTTGCACCCCAAAATGGATACCCCTGTTTGTCCCGTGTTCAGAGACATATCCATTGTGGCCCTAATCTTATGTCTGGATGCACAACGGGACCCAAAATGAAAGGAGTAGTCGGTGTCTTTCAGAACATAAATTTTGCTTGAAGGCATTTTAGGCCCCATAGCACTTTTGTAGAGATCTTGAGCTGGCAAAACCAAAGAGAACCCCGACAAGTGACCCCATTTTGAAAACTAGACCCCTTATTGAATTTATCTAGGGGTGGACTGTCCATTTTGACCTCACAGTTTTTGAATGAATTCAAGCAAAGCAAAGGGGAAAAAAATGGGATTTTCGTTTTTTTGGCAATTCTGTCGTTTTAAAAACTGTTTTTTTTGTACAGCACACACATGAATGAAGACTTGCACCCCAAAATGGATACCCCTGTTTGTCCCGTGTTCAGAGACATACCCATTGTGGCCCTAATCTTATGTGTGGATGCACAACAGGGTCCAAAATGAAAGGAGTAGTCAGTGGCTTTCAGAACAGAAATTTAGCATGAAGGAGATTTAGGCCCCATTGCCCACTTGTAGAGCCCTTGAGCGGCTAAAATGACAAAGAACCCCCACAAATGACCCCCATTTTGAAAACTAGACCCCTTAACACATTCATCTCGGGGTGTACTGTGTATTTTTACCCTACAATTTTTGAATAATTCTAAGCAAAGCAGTAGGAAAAAAGTAAAATTTTCATTTTTTTGGCAGTTGTATCAATTTAAAAACAGGTTTTTTTTGTACAGCACACAAATAAATGAAGACTTTCACCCCAAAATGGATACCCCTGTTTGTACCGTGTTCAGAACCATACCCCTTATGGCCCTAATCTACTTAAAGGACACATGGCTAGGCCTATAATGGAAGGAGCACCTGTTGGATTTCAGGGTACAACGGAATAAATTCCAAGCCCCATTGCCCACTTGTAGAGCCATTGAGCGTCCAAAACCATAAAGAACCCCCTCAAATGACCCCATTTTAAAAACTAGACCCCTTAATGAATTCATCTAGGGGTGTACTGCGTATTTTGACCCCACAGTATTTGAATAAATCTAAGCAAAGCAGAAGGAAAGTATTACGATTTTCATTTTTTTGGCAATTTTGTCAATTTAAAAACTGTTTTTTTCGTACAGTGTACATAGGAATGAAGATTTTCACCCCAAAATTGATACCCCCGTTTGTCCCGTGTTCAAAAACATACCCCTTGTGGCCCTAATCTACTTAAAGGAGACATGGCAACGCCTATAATGGAGGGAACACCCTTTCGATTGCAGGGCACAACTGAATAAATCCCAGGCCCCATTGTTCATTTGTACGGAATAAAAATTAACTCCCTAAAAATTTCCCCCCCCGCCCTCACACACTCCGCGCTCTTTTCGGCATTCCCCAAATCTTAGATAAAAGTAATAATGTAAACTGCGTGGTATTTCCGAAGACAGTGGTAATTACGGAGGCTGGTTGGGATGGGTACATGGGGCAATAAAACCGTGTACCCCCCTCCTCTCATGCTTTTTTGAGGTATTTCGTGACCTCAGTAGCGGGTATGGGGTGTAAAAAGGGACGCTCTGTGAGTCTCCGTAAGCTTGATGAGGTGCGGCAGTGTCGCACAGAAGACGCTCAACAAGCTACTCCTGGAACTGCAGGAAGGCGAACGTTCCCGGGGCTTCTTGTAAATTGCGCATTACAGGTAGCGGTCTAAATAACGCCGAACTCACGCAGCCGTAAGTGGAATCCGCTTGCGGAGGCCCGCAGTGGATCCCAGCTGTGAGGCCAGCTGTGACCCTGCGTACGGCCGTGTAATGTACTGTGCATAACTGCCTACTCACACAGGCGGTCATGCTCAGTACTTTTTTTTTTTTTTGCATTTTCTGCACCGTTGCTTAGCGATGACATGGGTACCCGTAGCCCGTATACAAGGTAGTTGCGTATGGGCTGCGGGTATATCCGCGGCCATGGAGCACAATGGGCTCTATGTTGCGGATATCCGCGGTAAAATAGAACCTGCTGCGTTCTCTTTTCTGCGAGTGGATTACACAATTCCGACCCACTAATGTCAGCAGAAATGTGTAATCCAATGCGATTGATCTGCGTATTACCGCGGATTAGACGCATGCAGAATCCGTAATTCCTATCCGGTCATGTGAGACCCGCCAAAGGTAGATCGCTACCTTTTTATCACGTAACCGGGGACCGCTCAACAAGGTCATTACTCCATGCTCTCGGCGACCGTTGGTCGCTGGGAGCAAGGAGATTTTAAATTTCCTGGGCTTCCCGACTCCTGCGCATGTGTCCGGTGTTTTGCCGGCGGTCGCATGTGCAGAATCCGGGAAAGTTCACGGAGGAAGATCGCTTTGGGGTGCAAATACGGAGGCCTCCGGTAAAAAGTTTCATCTCCTCTCACCGATCGCATCGGTGAGGGGAGATGAACCTTCACCTTTTTTTACTTTAACGTGATCGCCATTATCCATTGGATAACGGTGAACACGTGAAATCTCCAGGCTCTCGGCTAAGTTTTGTAGCCAGGAGCAGGGAGATTTAAATTACCACAGCTTTTGCGCATGCGCCTGCCATTGTGGCGACAGGTGCGCGCGCAGAAGCTGGAGTAAGGTCCGCGGATAAATCCGTGGGCCTTAGGTACGTCATTTCATCCTTCCTCACGGATATGATCCATGGGGGGAGATGAAACGCAAGCTTTTTTAACTTTAAAACTTTTGTAAACTTTTTTTTTTTACTTTTACACTTTATTTTTACTTTTTACACTTTTTTTTTTACTTTTTTTACTTTTTTTTACTTTACATGATCACTGTCATCCATCGGATGACAGTGATCATTCCCCGTTATAATCTCTCTGCTCCTGGCTACACATGGCAGCCAGGAGCAGAGGGATTTTGAATTTCCTGGACTCGAGCCCCTCTGTGCACGCGCCCGATGTCAATCATCGGGCGCGCATGCGCAGAGGGCGACTTCGGGTCCCGGAACACCGGGGACATCGGCGGACCTGAGGTGAGTATTTTCACCTCCCCTCATGGATCCGATCCATGAGGGGAGGTGAAACTGACCCTTTTTTTTTAACTTTTGTAATTTTTTCGCGATCGCCGCTATCCAATGGATAGCGGCGATCGCGGGCACGGGGACCGCTCACAGCGGTCCCCGGTAACACCTCCTGGTTCCCAGCTACCTTCAGGAGCCGGGAGCCAGGAGATTTCAAATTTCCCGGGGGCTCCCGAGCTTCTGCGCATGCGCTTGACGTCATTGTCTGGCGCGCTGAAGGCCAGCGGCGGGTCCCGGAGGACCACATCTCCGGGGGACACCGCGGACAAGCCGGTGAGTATTTTCAGTTTGACAGTTTTGTTTACTTTATTGCGATCGGCGCTATCCATTGGATAGCGCCGATCGCAATGCCAGGGGGGACTGCCCGCATCCTGGGATGACAGCTCCATGCTGTCGGCTACCTGCGGGCACCAACAGCATGGAGCTGTCACGTCAGGCAAGTGGGCATTAATCCAAAGAGGATGCATAAAACTACGTCCTCTAGGATTAAAGCCCACATACTGAGGACGTAGTTTCCCGATGGGGCAGTCGTTAAGGGGTTAAAGATGCCTATTAGACCCTTCACAGCCTTAGCTATGAAACCATAGCTGTGAAAAAGATAACAAAGATTGAACAACCTTGGAGTAAACATATGTTCATCATGGTGGGAAGACTCTCTTGCAATGAGACGCATGTATCCAATTGGATTTATCTTTCCAGCTGATTATTTGTAACGGTGGACAGGAACACTTGGTGTGAACCGTCGAGTCTGGGTTCTAGAGCTTTGTGGACACGTCTTTTAGTAACCACCCAACCTCCTAGTTTCACAGAATGAGTTCCTTCTATGCTGTCAGGATCTAAAAGGGAAGCAAACACTCGAGAATATACATTAGTTAAGCATTTTATGAGAGCAATAACAGTTTGTCAAGCTATCATGCTGCATTTGGAGTTATCACAGTAAATACCATCCTAACCTTGGGCCGACCCAAAAAGTACTTCATATGGGCTGAGGCCTATTCTATTTGGTGTGTACCTTACAGAGAAGAGTGCCAGGGGGAGACACATGGTCTATTGAGCTTAGCCATGGCCTTCTGGATCGTTGTTTCTAAGGTACCATTTAAGCCCTCTGCTCTACCACTGCTTTGTGGATGGTACAGAGCATGGAAGGCCTGTTCTACCCACAATGCTTTCATTACTTTCTGTATCACTTTTCCCATGGAGTGAGTACCTTGGTCACTCTTAGTTGTCTCTGGTACTTTGTACACCACCCCAGGTATCATTTTCAGGCCTTTACTGTTTTTAATTGTTTTTTCATTTGCTTTCAAGAATGACCTAGCTCTCCAAATCGGTCCATAGTCATGAGCAATGCCATATACATAACATAAGTCTGTGTAGACGTTAGCCGCGTTCTCATAAGCATGCTTGCAGGCTTCTTCCAGAGCTCGCAATTTGGCTTCTCAGGCTAAAATGCAAAAAGAAAGAGGTTCGGCCTTGACCACATCATGTAAGGATAGCACAACATAACGTGTATAGAACCTGCCTTTTTGACGATACCTTGTACCATTCACAAACAGTGCAAAATTAGGGTTATCTAACGACTGATTAACATGACTGAATCCCCTGTCTCCTGGGTCATTAGCTAGTGCATAGTCATATGTATCAAGCTGAAAGGAAAAAAAAACTATCAGGTGATTATAACCACTTCCCTCTTTTTACCAGAGGCAGCAAGGTAGCAGAATTCAGGGTGTTGCAATGCTGACACATCGAGTGGCATGAGCAGGGCACATTGTAGGTAAAAGTGACATTCTGTGTCAGGGTTCCAGGGAAAGCAGAAGTCTGGGGTCCTTGCAACGTAGGCCATAACCCCTGTCCCTGCCTACTTGCCTCCACTCCTGGCTAATTCCAGACCGGCAACTGGGCGGCGGTCCCTACACTGGCTAGGGGAAATGATGGGAAACACCACAATCCCTGGAACAGGGAACAAAGACAGACAACCAGAGTGAAGTACTAAAGGAAAACAGCAAACCAGTCCAGGAGCAAGCCAAAGGTCAAGCACGAAAAGTCAATCCGGAAAGCGCAGTACAGGCAGGAGGAGACAAAGTCGGGTCAGAGGAAAAGCAGAGGTCAATACACTAATAAACAGGAATACAGAGTAATGCTGGTGAGTGACAGGAAGCCTAATCAAACACTGGCAGTGTCAGGAAGCAACTGAGGGGTTTAAATGCTGTAAGAGCTCCCGCCCCAGCAGCTGATTGGGGCGAAACACCTGACAGCAGCAGTACAATCAGAAAGTGCTGGGAGAACCTCCCTCAGCACTAGCAGACCAAACTAAGTCAGAGGAGATGCAGCAGGCTGCCATGACAACAGGAACACGGCGCCGGGCAGCAGCCGCCACATTCCTAGCACCTCTGTGCCATATAGGAGCTGAACGGCCAGGAGTGGTGACCAGCGTCGGAGTCCCCCTGTGCCGCAGACCCACTGCAGGGGTGGCAGTGTCCACAGTTGCGGCCTCTTCTTGCAGGATGCGACCCGGTGTCCTGGTTCTCCACAGTGCAAGCACAGTCGGTTCTTGAGACGATACTCCTTGCGTTGTCTTGGACACATGGACCCCAGTTCCATGGATTCCGGGGAAATAGCTGGTGAACCCTGGATGTCGGTCCTATAGGCTGATAACCCAGAACTGGTCTTGGGAATGCGTCTTGCTCTAAGGTAGCGGTCAGCTCTAATGGCTAGCGTCATGGCTTGCTCCAAACTGTCAGGCTCAGGATACGAAACAAGGAGGTCTCTCAGTGCATCAGAAAGACCCATCAGAAATAAGTCCTTAAGGGCTCGGTCGTTCCAACCAGTCTCAGCGCAATACTGTTGAAACTGGGAGCAATATTCCTCCGCTGCAAATCTACCCTGTCGCAGTTCTAATAACCTGGAAACCGCATACCCGGCCAGATCTGGCTCATCATAGATCAGGTCTAACGTGGTAAAGAACGAGTCCAGGGACGGCCTGATGGGCGAGTCGCAGGCAAGGAAAAAGCCCAATTCACCTCTCAAGCGGGATATGACAATTCCAATTCTTTGGAACTCGGTTCCAGAGGCGTACGGACGCAAACTGAAATACAGCTTACAGCCCTCCCGGAAGGAGAAAAACTGTCTCCGGTCCCCGGAAAAGAAATCAGGGAGGGTAGCCTTGGGCTCAAGCTTAACCGCATGAGCAGGAGGCGGCACCGCTGGTGCGCTGGCCACGGCCTGTTCCTGCTGAAGGAACCGTGCGGTTAAATCTTGCACCCTACCTGTCAGGCCCTGCACCTGATTAGCTATAGCTGAAACAGCCTCCATGGATGGACTTAGTTTGGCTGGACATATGTAGGAACCGGAAAACATTTGTGCCAGTGTTTCTGTCAGGGTACCAAGGAAAGCAGAAGTCTGGGGTCCCTGCAATGTAACCCACAACCCCTGTCCCTGCCTACTTGCCTCCACTCCTGGCTAACTCCAGGTGGTCAACTGGGCGACGGTCCCTACACTGGCTAGGGGAAATGATGGGAAACACCACAATCCCTGGAACAGAGAAAAAAAAGACAAACAGACAACCAGAGCGAAGTACCAAGAGAAAACAGCAAACCAGTCCAGGAGCAAGCCAAAGGTCAAGCATGAAAAGACAATCCAGAAAACGCAGTACAGGCAGGAGGAGACAACTTCAAGTCAGGGGGAAAGCCGAGGTCAATACACTAATAAACAGGAATACAGAGTAACGCTGGTGAGTGTCAGGAAGCCTAATCAAACACTGTCAGTGTCAGGAAGCAACTGAGGGGTTTAAATGCTGTCAGAGCTCCCGCACCAGCAGCTGATTGGGGCAGAGCACCTGATAGCAGCAGGACAATCAGAAAGTGCTGGGAGAACCTCGCTCAGCACTAGCAGACCAAACTAAGTCAGAGGAGATGCCGCAGGCTGCCATGGCAACAGGAAGGCGGCACCGGGCAGCAGCCGCCACGTTCCTAGCACCTCTGCCCCGTATAGGAGCTGAGCGACCAGGAGTGGTGACCAGCATCGGAGTCCCCCTGTGCAGCAGACCCGCTGCAGGGGCGACAGTGTGCACAATGCGGGCACGTCGACCCCGATAGCCGCCGATCCTGACATTCTGTGGAGAAAAGTCTGAGCGAAAAGCCAATCTCAGAACTTTTGTCCAGCTGCAGTTAGCGTTTCTAACACAAGAGGGCGCAACACAGGCAATAGGATGAAGGTGTGTTGAGTAATATGCTATGGGGCGTTGCCAACCAGTCTGAGCTCGATCAAGGACAGTGCAATATGTCCATAGGCCCGTACACCAGGGCTGAGGGAAACAAAAAAAAAACTAAACAATTTTTTTATTTTTTTTTTTGCATCAAAGCTTAGGCAGGCAAGGCAGAAAAGGTTTTACTGGGGAGGCAATATTTATCACTGCTTATCCTGAACTATCTTTTTTTGAATAAAATATCACAACTGCAGTGAAAAGTGACACTGACATATACAAAGGCATAGAAATAGAAAAACAAAAATGTGGATGAAATTCACATCCTACCCTGAGTGGTCATTAAAGTCTTATGCATAAGGGGAGATACATTTTAATCTGCAGTCAATATCTGCATCACACATTTTACATTCATCACAGCTTGAACCCTGGTCATTAACGCTCATCCATCCATGCGGTCAATCTGTCTCTCTCATATAAATATTAATAACCATATAATCCTCCACACACAATGTTTACTGCTGTTACAGATTTCAGGAAACTGGACCAACCAGACTAAGCTTAAGATAGTCCCTGAATGGTGGTAGATAGATGAACTGTAGACAGGGAAAGGGGAACTGACCCTTTGCTGCAGGGAGAATGGCAGACTTCTACCTATAAGAGCGGCTCTGTGCTGGAACCTCCGGTCGGACTAATCCTGAAGGGGTGAAGCTCAGAACCGGAAGGAACTTAGAGCAGACAAATGCAGAGACAGAACTGGCGGCCATGCCAGCTCAGAATGTCTACGGCAGACCCACAGAGTTACAGAAGCATGGGATAGTTCACACAGAATGCAAGAACAAACAAACAACAATTAAAAGGCATTAAAGTGCATAAGTTCCGCTTAAATAGGGGTGTAATGATTAATGAACCCCTCAGGTGAGCTTAGAAGGAGAGAGCTGGGTAACCCTCTCAGTGCTGGACAAAATCAGACAGGGCAAGCAGGGAGACGCTTGCAACTGGCCGCAACAGCATAGCATAAAAAAAGTTTGCATAAGTACTACAACTCTCCTCATCTGCATACAAATGCATTCAGTTGCTACCACCTCCCTCCTGAATTCCTGTTATCAGGGAGAGCAGCAAAGAGAAGAAAAACATTTAAACTTTAACTGTCTCTAATACTAGAGCTGTACAACAGATTCCACAGCTAACACCAGTATCACTAATATTTTCCCATAATAGGAACACTCAGGTCTCACATAAAGGTTATCAATAACTCATTTTTTCCACAGGACATCATCACACATTAACACAACAGTAACACCATTTAGCAATTATACACACGTCCAACCAATCACAGAACTGACATTTACACAAGTAACAGCAAGAATATACCTTAAAATTTCTATATCTTTTCTATTTTTAAGACAGTATAATTCACTTGATTCATCATAAGTTTCTATTCCATTCACAGAAGAGAGTATCACTGCAAGATTTACAAAGGCAGTCAGACTGTTTCCCTCCTTCCCTCACTGATTATCTTTCTAACTGTGAGGCTGAGAAGAAGGAAGGGGGGGGGATGTGCCCACAGAGCCTTGCAAGCACACATTCTTCAACCATTTATCTATTCCTATACATATGTTTATTATCATACATCTTTTCCTATATACCTCCCAAGGTGACACAATAACACTCTTGCACATTCTAAGGAGACTAACAAATTATCACATAATAATCCTTTTTTCTCTCTGAAAGTTCTTTTACTATTGTCTGCTATCTTCTGATTCGTAGCAATGCTACTTCACCCATAGTAAACTGTCCCCTCATTGTGGACACTACCTGACACTTGTATGAAGGAGACAACACGTACAGCAAAGATAAGTGTTAAAACATACAGGACAAATGGGGGTTACTTGTCACATATTTGTCCACAGATTCTGCATGAACTTGCTTCATGTCATAGGGGGACACAGCCCCCCCCCCCCCCTTTTCCAGAGCGGAGCAGAAAAGATCACAAATCTTTCCAGCAACAACTTTATGTGTGGGTGATTTAATTACAATACCGGGCAAACAGGTTGCATGTCAGTTAATCGGGGAAGGGGGGGGGGCTTGCAGCCGGGATGGAGGGGTTTTTTAACATTTCTATGCAATTCAAGATTTGCACTTGCCATTGCCAGTGCAAACAGTGGAATGTCAGGTAAAAGGTACATCGATGGGAGGTGATGAGCCAGCCCTTGCCTTCTGTGGAGCTAAGATGGCACCTGGGCGGCGTCCGAAGGTGTAATTGCAGCAGATTCTAAAATGGCTGCTTGGCCATGGCTGGCACTGAAATGGCCACGGAAGGCCTTGGGCTGACTGGGCTATGGTAACAGGTGGGTCCAGGAATACTACCTACTGAACACATATCAAGGTATGCAGACTGCTATTGGCCACAATAACAACACCGCCATCTAGGGGTGGAGCAATAGGGAGAAAACATCATCCGTGACATGGCCAGGGCGGTGGCCTCAGATGGTGAAGAAAGGCTAGCCTTCCTTTGTCTTTCACACAAAGCACATGTAAAATTTGCCATCTTGTAACTTAAACTATCTTTCTTTTACTTTTCGTCAACTACTTAAACATTCTTCACCAGGTCACTGCAAACTTGAGCAATTGTCTTTCAGCCAAAATTACTTCATTATCATCGAACACATTTTTTCCAAAACTTCTCAGCTATGCAACAGTCCGCTATTGCAATCAAGCATTTTCTTTGTCTCTACCTGCAACAGCTTGTGCTATTTCTTCTGCTGTGAACATCCTATCTACACCATCAATTGTAAAGTCAGCATTACCCATTATTTACGGCTAAAAGAAACCCACCGGGCAGGAAATAACCTACCAATCCCAGACTAGCCATGAGTCTAGTCTCATCAGTACTGCATCTAGCTCCTGTTCACTCTCTGTACTTAAACCAATGAGGGAGGAAGAAGTCTCCAGACTGCTTTCCTCTGCTCGCCCCACCTCCTGCTCTAGGGACCCTCTTCCCTCACACTTCCTCCAACCTCCCCTTCATCTCCAAACTACTAGAAAGCCTGGTTTACTTTTGCCTTATAAGCTATCTCACAGAAACTCTCTTCTTGACCCTCTACAGTCTGACTTCCGCCCCCTACACTTGACAGAAACCGCCGTGGCTAAAGTGTCAAACGACCTCCTGACAGCCAAATTGAGGAGCAGCTACTCCCTACTGATCTGCCTCGATCTCTCTGCAGCATTTGACACTGTTATGCTTTGCTCCATTGGACTAAAGGACACTTCCCTCTTCTGGTTCTCCTCCTACGTATGCGACTGCTCCTTCAGTGTCTGCTTTGCTGGCTCTATCTTCCCTCCTCCACCTTGCTGTTGGGGTACCCCAGAGCTCGGTCCTCGGCCCCCTCCTTTTCTCCATCTACACAGCCTCCATTGAACAAACCATCAGGAGCTTTGGCTTCCAGTACCATCTCTATGCTGTTGATACCCAGCTATACACCTACTCCCATGACATCACAGCAACAATCCTCCAGAACACCACCGACTGTCTGTCTGCTGTTCTAACACTATGTCCTCTCCCTACATAAAACTGAACCTCTCAAAAACTGACCTTCTCCTGTTTCCGCCCTCTAGTAACAGACCTCATCCTGACATCTCCATCTCAGTGTGTGGCACCATCATAACTCCCAGACAGCACACCTGCTGCCTTGGGGTTATATTCGACTCCGATCTCTCATTCACCTCCTACATCCAATCTCTTGCTCGAACATGTCAGCTGCACCTCAAGAACATCAAAAGAATACACCCTTTTCTCATCGTGGACGCGCGAAAAATGCTCACTGATGCCTTCATCCACTCTCGGCTCGATAATTGCAACTCACTGCTGAGAGGCCTCCCCTGCTCCAGACTCTACCCCCTCCAATCTATCCGGAATCCAATCCAAGCTCATCTTCCTGTCCAGCCGCTACTCGGACGCCTCTGCCCTGTGCCAGTCACTGCACTGACTGCCCGTCAAATACAGAATACAATTTAAACTCACTACCCTCATCCACAAAGCACTTCACAGCACCGCACCCTCTGTTCTGCTAACAAAGTCAGACTAAGTGCCCCTTTAATTCAAACCTCTCATTCCCGCCTGCAAGACTTCTCCAGAGCAGCACCAGTCCTCTAGAACGTGCTACCGAAAAATATCTGGACAATCACTAACACACTAAACTTCAAGTGTGCTCTAAAAATGCACCTCTTCAGGGAGGCATACCATATTCCCTAAACAAAACCCCTCTGTACTCTACCTGTTAACATGCTCCCTGTCCTACCGACTGTAGTTCCTGCTAGCCGTAATCAACTGGCACCTGTAGTCATACCGATTATGCCACTATACGGCCTGGCCATTGTCTGTGTGTATAGCATCCCTCACTCTCTACCTTGCCATACTGTGCATATCTCCAGCCCCTTTACCTTTAGTGTATCACCCCACTACTTGTAGTATGTAAGCTTGTTGGAGCAGGACACTCACCGCTACTGTTTCTAATAATTGATTACTTCATGTAACTGTGATCTTGTTTTATTTCCCCTGTCTTGTAAGCGCTGCGGAATATATTGGCGCTATAAAAATAAAGATTATTATTAATGTTATCTATAAGGGAGCAGCTTATCCAATCAGAATACACAACTGCTCTGTGAGAATCACGTGTAGGAGGCATACACATGAGTCTAACACATTCTGATGTTGTACACGAACACATTTAACCGTTTAACTGCTAGCTTTTTACTAAGAGGGTATATATATACTCTCTTAGTAAAAAGCTAGCAGTTAAACGGTTAAATGTGTTCGTGTACAACATCAGAATGTCTTAGACTCATATATGTTTATATGTGTGTATTAGCCTAAGCTGATATAAGAAACACATGACAAGGTAATGCATGATATATATAGCATACAAATATTATTACTATAACAGAAGTGATCAAAAAATGATGTTTCCCAAAACTGTGAAAATAAATATTACAGGTCACCTTGCAAAAAATTGACACTCATCCATCTGCTTTGACAGAAAATTTTTAAAAAAACTATTGGGGGTGACACGGTTAATAGATGGCCCCCTACTTTAAAGGTATTTTCTTTTCTTAAATATACTGCATAAAAATGCTATTAATTTAGTATCATTGTACTGACCCAAAGAATAATGTTGGCTTGTCTTTTTTACTGCACAGTAAATGCTGTAAGTTCAAAATTCTCCCAAAAAGTTGCAATTGTATTTTTTCTATTTATCCCACTTAGAAACTTCCAAATGTTTTTCAGTGCATTGTATGGTATCATAAATAGTATCATTGAAAAATACAACTCAGCCCATTAAAAACAAGACCACATGTAGCTACATCACCAGAAAAATAAAAAAAAGTTATGATTTTTTGAAAGTGGAAGTGGTAGAATAGTGTAAAAAGGGCTGCGACTGGAAGGGATTAATACGATTTTTTTACAGTGTAGAGATATACCAATTGTATGTTATTAGAGCAGTTGTACAGTTGTAAGCTATTGATGGCCTATCTGCAAGATAAGTCATTAATAATTGAGTAATTGCTGTACTCAATGTTGACCACAGCATCTATGCAGCGACGAAAAGAGGGCATGTCTTATGAAGGCTTCCAGGTCTGCCATGGATTGTTAAGCCTATTAAGGCCTGCTGCTGTTAGAAGCACAATTTAATATTATACAGAAGTATTGCAGTACATTGTAATCAAACTATTTGAAATTCAAGTCCCATAATTGTACTAAAAACTAAAAGTAAAATTAGGTATAATAACATTTTAACAAAAATAAAAATTGAAGAGTTAAAAAAAACTCCTTTTCCCATTTCTTAAAAATATCAAAGTCAAAGAAAATAATTGGTAATGCACCTTCTATAGACATTTGAACTATTAAAATATCAAAATATTTATCCCTAATGGTGAAGGTTGGGAAACAAAGTACCCATTGCCAGACCGCGCTACCCCACAGAAATTGAGATAACGATAAAGTGATTGATAAGTCACGTGTAGAAAAATAAAAATATGAAATCATCTATGCATCCAATTGCAAGAAAAAGTAAGTGAACCCTTTGAAGTTACTTGGACTTTTGCATTGTAATTTATTAACCTGTAGATCCTCTTTTAGCAGAAATCACCTGCAGTATGTTTCATGCCCATATGCTGTCTGTGTGAATGAGGCTGCTCTCACATCAAACGGTCTGTGTGAGGAAAAATCTCACAGCATGCTCCATTCCAGTCTAATTCACGATGACTGTAGACCATTTAAAGTCAACAGATATATAAAATACTGTCTCTTTTTTTGCAAATGCCACTCAGACTTGCTCATGTGAATAAGCCCTTAAAATGACAATTAGATCCTATCAGGGGCATAATTATAGGGGATGCAGAGGATGCGATTGCACCTACCCCACTTGACTTAGGGGCCAACAAAGCTTCTCTTTGCCATATAGGGATTCCAGTACTATGACTAAAGCATTATAATTGAGGGCCCCATTACAGATTTTGCATTGGAGCCTAGAAGCTTCACATTACGCCTCTGGATCCTATTGTTGCATTTTCAGGGAAAGACAAGATTCAAGTAAGATTCTGACAAGCTGTCTGTGAGTGTAGGGAAATCAGTAATAGCATCACCCACACATTGTTTTCCTCATCTTCTTTCCACCTTTCTATGCATTTTACTGTTTTTATACATGATTCTACCTGTTTGTGTCGGTGTAATTTCCCCCGCGTCCAATGTCTCCAGGTAGAAGCTGCCAGCACTCTATAGACACAACAATTATTTATATATTAATGAGTAAAATATTTATTTTCAGATACAATTATACATCTTTTGAGATAAATGTATTTTATCACTATAATTCATAAATGTCCCAGGCAAGGTCTTCACCATTTTACATACTGACCAATGCACTGGTATTCAACAAAATGTTGTTGCTCTTTGGAAGTAATTCTGACTGCCCTTCATACAACCATTGAAGAACCATTAAAGGAATGTGGTGCCAACATGGCATCCATATTCATATGCCCTATTATGGCTTCCCACGCAAAATCAGCTGTTTGCCTGGAGTATTGAGAGTAGCAGTCAGGGTGATCAGCTGATTACCTCGAGCACTGCAGTATCTAAGTGGTTATGCGTCTTGGCACAACCCTTTTAATATAACTGAAGTATATTCCCTTATCTAAGGCCACATTCCCATCTGTACTGAAGGCTTCATTTGGACTGCCTATAAAAGCCAGCCCCTTTCTACTTCCATTCCATTAACCATTGTCTAGTTGCACGTTCTTTACCTTGTGATAACTACACAGGGTCAGAGTTATCGGCTTCAGAACCACACCCTGTGTTTTCTGGTGTCAGTGAACACCTGAACAGCTGATCAGTTGGGCTTCTGAGCTAAAGACCTCATCTGATAATCTATTCTCAAGATAAGCCATCAATAGTTTATCAATAAAAATAACACATTAAACTAATTTAATGTGGAAGCAAATGTGGCTGTTACTTTGTGTGTCAGACTAAAACCGTGTCAGCTATGAACTGGTTTTGGTTTCAGTTTCTGGCATACAAAATAGTAAATCTGAAGATATACACAGGCAAAAAGTTACAAACTATGCCATGCACCAGTGTTTTTAATTTTTGCACATCAGAAATCAGATGTTCAATCCGTAATACATATGCACCATTCTCTAGGATGTTGTATACCAGCTTCTGTTCCCTGTTAGCAGCCAGTTCAGAGCAATGAGAGGATAATTGTTATGTTATATAAGAATGTCATAGAAGAGATGGTTGGGTGGTAGCCTGAACTTTTGCTGCACCTCCACCAGATGCGAAGCAGCTACGTTTATATGCCGAACGTGCATGCAAAGTTTTTTGTTCTTTTTCAAATAGTGGATGTATACCTGGATAATTATTTAGGAAGCACTGCACTGCCAGATTTATCACATGGGCAAGGCTGACACTCACTATGTGAAGTTGTTGTTTCCCTGTTTGTTTTCTTCTTGGTTATATTAACACAAAAAAGCACGCTGACTGAATAAGCCATAATCCCTGGGTAAAACGATATGTAAGAACGGAATGCTATCTAGTAGAGCTTATATATTGTGCACTGTTCCTGTTTGCACAGCATATTTTATTTCCAAAACCCCACTTCTAGTTGCATAAGGCCTACAAATATATTGTAGTTGCCTGACTCATAACTGACCGATGTCTGAGGCTGCTGACACTGAATGTGGGTCCTACGAAGGGGTTGGTTAGGTAAAGTGAGTTACAAGAGAGAGAGAGGGGAGTGGCATGAGTTCTTCTGAAGTATGAGAGTGAGTCAAGATGTGGAAGATCAAGAGAAGAGAAGAGAAGAGAGGAGAGGAGAGGAGAGGAAGGAGAAGCAAGATCTGAGAGACAGTGCGGTGGGAAGGAGAAAAGTGTGTGTGCAAGCAAGAGTATTGGGTTTAAGAAGAATTAAGAAAAGAGTCAGTATCAGAGCAGAACAATACTGGAACAGATACAGAAAATAGTTACTACAGAGAAGAAGTGATTTAAGCCTAAGGAAACAGAAGAAAAACTTAACAGAAAGAAATAGAAGCAGGGGGCAAAGTATAGAGGATAGAATGGGATTCCTATGCTTTTCACTTAATAGAGTGCCCTCGTGTTCAGATGAGGTCTCTGTATTAATGCCTACATATGAATATAAGTGTATATGAACCTCAAGCAACAAAGTAGTGTTAAATATATGAAGTTACCCCAGATTCTTCTCTTTAATAAACTGTTCCACTGATTCAAAGTTTAAATCCTGCCTCCTGGAGTCCTTTCTCACCACCGTTACATATGCACTGAGTTACTACACTATTCTCCAGAGTAAAGAACAATTTCCCTTTTATTTTGTTTTTCTCATTTTTTTATTATTAGCATGTCTAGCACTGTATAGACACAGCAATTATTTATATATTAATGAGTTAAATATTTATTTTCAGATACAATTATACATCTTTTTAGATAAATGTATCTTATCACTATAATTCATAAATGTCCCAGGTGAGGTCTTCTTCACCATTATACATACTGACCAATACACTGGTATTCAACAAAATGCTGTTGCTCTCTAGTAGTCATTGTAACTGTCTTGTATACAACCAGTGAAGAAACATTAAAGGAATGTTGTGACAACATGACATCCCTTTTTGTATGCCCTGTTATGGCATTTGAACATCGTAAAGTTCAGTAAAGTGTGCTTCTAGAAACTAACTAAAGTAGTTTCACAGAGGGTGAGGGCTTCTCTCACCCCATCAACCTCCTATAATCATAGAGTGTCAATGTATATTTTGACAACTTTAGGCCAAACAATGTCCTGTAGGTCTGCCACATATAACAGTTTATGTGGTCTTAACAGAGGCAGGGTTCAATGTGATAAATGTCCCTTATTAAAACAAAAGTCATAATATAATGCACTACATAAATGGACTATTTATTATTGGACTGCACACCATAAATGAACTACCTATTTGAAATAAATAAGCTGTTTTTAAGTCTATGTAAAATAAGGCTCTGGTGCAACTTATTCCTTTTATAAATTTCCTAAATAGAACCTTGAGGCAGTAAGGGTTTAATAGGTTGCACGCAGGTGCGGCCTTAAAATTAAATGTATATGGACTGGCATTACGAACTTACAAAGTTACAAACCAGTAATAAATCTCAAGTGGAAGAATGTTGATTTTATTGACTGCATATTTGTAATTGACTATTTTGTAAAGATAAATTTGGATAATTAAGATCTTCTCGACTTATGCTTAACATTTATAACGCCATACGTGTACAATGTAGAGAACTGGTGGGTTCAGGAATTAAGCCCACAATATTTGTGGTGAGAGCTAGCTGTAATATACATCTCAGCTCTCTATGCAGAAATTGAGAGCAGAGATAACTCAGATCTAAACCATTTCACTTGTTACATGTCAGTCATTGCTGACTGCAACATCTATGGGATTCATAGAGGGAGGGGGCTCCTTCTCTCAGCCCATTGGCCCCCTACAGTCATTGGGTGTCAATGTATGTTTTGGCAGCTGGAGGCCAAACAATGTCCTGTAGGTCTGCCACATATAATAGTCTTTGGGGGGCACTGGCCAATATGATAAATGTCCCTTATTAAAACAACAGTCATAATACAGTGCACTACATAAGTGTAGTCTATATGTACCACATGGTAAATGCTATACCAAAAAAAAAAAGCTAGATTTGTTGTATTTTTTCCAAACTCGTAGACAGAACAACTTGCAATGCGTGAAGATTCTGATTAGAATAATATCTGGAGATGAATCCAGAGATGTTTATTTTTTAGCATGGGACTATTGAAATGAAAAATTACAATTGCAATCAAAATATGCAACCCCCCATTGCAAATTAGATTAATTTGCCAAATTTACAAACCTTCTGCAAAAGTAAATCAAAGAAGAAAATTTTAAATGACACAACTTCAAGAATACAACAAGTGGTTTCTCCAAATTCATCACAAATTATCACTTTTAATGATTTCTGCACTCTCAGAATAAATCAAGTCCTGATTTATTTAAGGTACAAATATGTCCTCCATTACCTTTCCCCTTAGCTGGATGTATGCAGGTACTACATATGTACTACATATACTGTATATATGAGATAAGCAGCATCATTTCACTGTAAGGTAAAGTCCCCTGGTGCAAGCACCGAGTTGTGACCAAATTCTAGGATGACATCATATTGTGACTTTTCCTTGGCAAACTGTTTTTGCAGGGTGGTTTGCCATTGCCTTTCTCAGTCATGTTTGCCCCCTAGCAAGCTGAGCACTCATTTTACCAACCTTGGAAGGATGGGAGAGTCAATCTTGAGTACTCTGTCACAAGTTGTATTCCTATGTGTGCCTATTGTTACTTCCAGTTGTTGTGATGTGTATTTTAGCCTTTCAAGGGTTAAATACAGAAGGTTGATAAAAGTCACAAGATAATCTTTTTTGATGCATTATATGTCAATATTTGATGTGATTAATTGTTAGATGAGCACTAAAATCTTTTATTTTTAATTTCTGTAACTGTCCTTGTCGTTACTACCAAAGTCAGAGTAGAAATAAAAAGCAGTCATGGCACACAAGTCCCATCAACCCATAAACATTTTACACCCTCCACAATTGTGAAAAAACAGTGTATCATAATGCATGGTGCATTAAATGGTGCTTTACACTAGGAGCTGAAGAAGAGCTCAGAAGCAAGCAAGGCAAGTGTTATAAGCTGTTATATATTTGATAAACCCAAATAGATAAGGCTTCTCAAATGTTTTCCTTATGGAGCTCACCAGTGAATCCATGTTTATGATGGGCACTCACTAGTGAAATATTAAAATCATAGAATGATAGAGTTAGAAGGGACCTTCAGGGTCATGGGGTCCAACCCCCTGCTCAGTGCAGGATCACTAAATAATCCCAGACAGATATTTGTCCAGCCTTTGCGTTAACACTTCCATTGAAGGATAACTCACCACATCCCTAGGTAACCTGTTCCACTAATTGATCACCCTCACTGCCAGAAAGCTTTCTCTAATATCTAATTCGTGTCTCCTCCCTTTCACTTTCATCCCATTGCTTCTAGTCTTTCCTTGTGCAAATAAGAATAGGGCTGATACCTCTGCAGTGTGACAGCCCTTTAGATATTTGTAGACCGCTATTAAGTCTCCTCTCAGCCTTCTTTTTTGCAAGTTAAACATTCCCAGATCCTTTAACTGTTCTTCATAGGACATGATTTGCAGACTGCTCACCATCTTGGTAACTCTTCTCTGAACTTGCTCCAGTTTGTCTATGTCTTTTTTAAAGTGGGGTGTCCAGAACTGGACACAATATTCTAGATGAGGTCTGACTAAGGAAAAGTAGAGGAGGATAATGACCTCACGTTATCTAGACTCTATGCTTCTCTTATTACTTCCCAGAATTGTGTTTGCCTTTTTGGCTGCTGCATCACATTGTTGACTCATGTTCAGTCTATGATCCATTAGTATACTCAAGTCTTTTTCTTATGTGCTGCTTAGCCCAATTCCTCCTATTCTGTATGTGTTTTTTTCATTTTTCTTGCCCATATGAAGGACTTTGCATTTATCCTTGTTAAATACCATTCTGTTAGTCGCCACCCACTGTTCAAGCTTTTCTAGATCTTTTTGAATACTCTCTCTCTCCCCTAGTGTTAGCTTTCCCTCCTAGCTTTGTGTCATCTGCAAATTTGATCGGTTTCCCATCAATTCCCTCCTCCAGATTATTTATAAAAATGTTAAACAACACTCGGCCTAGGACAGAGCCTTGTGGTACCTCACTTGAAACATTCTTCCACTTGGATGTGCAGCCATTTATGACTACTCTTTGAGTACGATCACTCAACCAGTTGTGAATTCACCTAACAGTGGCCTTGTGAATCCCATATTTGGTCATTTTTTCAATAAGTATCATATGAGATACTTTGTCAAATGCGTTACTAAAGTCAAGATATACTATATCCACCGCATTTCCCTGATCAACCCAGTCGGTGATTCTGTCATAGATGGAAATTAAATTACTCTTACAGGACTTGTTTGTTACAAACCCATGCTTGCTCTGGTTATTTACTCCATTTTTATTCAAGTACTTGCATACATGCTGTTTAATAATTTGTTCAACAATCTTTCCGGTATAAAAGTCAAGCTCACAGGCCTGTAGTTTTCTGGATCCACCTTCTTCCCTTTTTTTGAAGATGAAGACAACATTTGCTCTTTTCCAATCCTGTGGGACTTTTCCTGTTCTCCAGGAATTTTTAAAGATTATGGCGAGTGGTTCAGCAATTACCTCCGCTGCTTCCTTTAGTATCCTAGGATGTAATTCATCTGGACTTTGAGACTTGAATTCATTTAAGTTAGCTAAGTGTTCCCTCACCATCTCACTCTACTTATAAATATCCTGCATTATTTTATTCACCCAATAGCACAGGGAAGATTAGTTGATGTCCCATCTACTTTTTGAGAGAAAACAGATACAAAATGGATATTTAAAATTTCGGCTTTCTCAACCAATTAACCATTTTCATCTTGTAAGCATCCAAGAGCATCTTTGACTTTTCTTTTGATTTTGACATACCCCCAAAATCCTTTTTTATTGCTTTTGGCCTCTGTTGCAAGCCTTAATGCATTATTAGCTTTAGCTTTTCTGACACGTGCCCTACAGTTTCTGCAGACAACATTGAATTCTTCTTTAGATATGCCCCCCTCTTTCCATTTGCTAAACATATTTTTCTTTGCTTTTAGCATGTGTGCAAGTTTTGTGTTCATCCATCGTTGTCTCTTTAAATGCTTCCCATTCTTCCTTCTTTTAGGGATTGTTAACAATTACGCTTTGTGACTCTCATTTCACAATATTTCCCAGCCTTCTTGGACACTTCTATCCTTAAGAACATCCAGCTATTGGATTCCCCTTACCCTCTTTCTGGGTTCATTAAAATCAGCTTTTTTTTTAAATCCAACCTTGAGGTCTGAGTTTTCTCAGGTCTTCCTCCCCTTTTTATCCAAAATTCAAGGAAAGCATGATCACTGCCTCCTAAGGTCCCAGCCACCCTTACTTCCTCAACCATTCCCTCCCTGTTGGTAAGAATTAGGTTCATGATAGCAGACCCCTTACTAACGCACAGTTTCAAATACCTCCATGTTTCGCCCATATTACCCTCAGCAAAGCCAAACAAATGTCACCATGCAGCCCCGAATAACACTGTGCAGCAAAAATATTATTTATATTATTAACATAGTACAGCAAGAAATGGAGGGGGAGTCACTTTTATAGTCACTTTTACTTTTCATGCTTTTTAAAACTTGACAAACTTTTTTAAGCCTCACTAGGGGACTTCAACATTTTGCTTGAACACTTATTTAATACCATAGACTGCAATACTTCTGTATTGCAGTGTGTTATATACTGTCAGCTTTCAACCTGTTAGAATCTCTGAGTCTGTCAGTTACCACTTGGATATCAAAGTGATCGCACACCCACAACTACTGTGCTCATGTTATCACCCTGATCTGCATATCAATATAAAACAAATCCTCCGCGTTCCTGTTGTGGATCCCTCAATGGAAGTAGTTTAACAAGAGCTCTCCAAACTACTTTCCAAAAAATAAATTTATTTAAAATTCTGAAGTGTAAATAATATCAAAAAGATAGTATGCAACGCGTTTCAAGCTTGAGGAGGGCGTCAATCAGAACACCGAAACGTGTTGCATACTATCTTTTTGATATTATTTACACTTCAGAATTTTAAATAAATTTATTTTTTGGAAAGTAGTTTGGAGAGCTCTTGTTAAACTACTTCCATTGAGGGATCCACAACAGGAGCACGGAGGATTTGTTTTATATTTTTATCTACTTTTCCCCATTTGGATTGCCATTATTGGGGGTTTTCCTTCTGCTGCTCTCCTAAGATTTTAGGAATGCTGAGGACTCCACATCTTTTATTACAAGCACATCGGGACCATCGGTGCAAGTGGGATGCCCTTTGTTCCATCAGGGGCCCCGCTTTGCACCAGCTGAGTTTATTCTAAATTACCTATTGCATCTATGTGTGGTGGCGCGGATCACTTTCGTTTTGATCTGCATATCACATTTTTTTTAAATTGCCTCCAATAGTATGCAACACGTTTCGGCGTTCTGATTGATGCCCTCCTCAAGCTTGAGGAATGCGTCAATCAGAACGCCGAAACGCATTGCATACTATCTTTTTGATATTATTTACACTTTTTTTTTAAATTGCCTCCAATTTTTTTGTTATCTGCAAAGGAGGAATTGGGCAATGTTGTAAAGCAAAAAATAGCCTATACTCTCTAGCTTCAGACCATTGAATCCTGCACTGAGCAGGGGGTTGGGCTAGATGACCCTGGAGGTCCCTTCTAACTCTACCATTCTATGATTACTACATCTTCTGTTCTCCCCGCTGGCTCTGCTTACATCCTGCAGTCAGTGACAATCAGTATACGTGAGACCACTGTAGCCAATTGCAGGACACTGTTGCAGTCAGCTTTTATATGGAATATCACTGAGTCTGGCATGTAAACAGAGCCAGTAAAGTGAACAAGAGATAAATTCTGAAGAAAATATGGTTGGAGTCGGTGAGTACAAACTGTTTCATTATTGTTCAGCATTGCCTTAAGAGTAGAAACAAATTCTCAGACAACTCCTTTAAGGGATTAAAGCAGTATTCCCCAAAATTACTTTTATTATCTATCCATATGATAAGTGATAAAAGGCTGATCAACGGGACATAGTGGAACGTTTGTACTTGTATATTTCCATCAGCCCTAATTAAAATGAATACAAATGCAGAATATAAAAAAAGAGTGGAGCAAAACCTGCATGGTTGTGACTAGCCTAGAGTTAAATCAATAGCCATAGAAATTTGGATTGTGCGAAGATATAATAGAAGTGCTGCTGACCACATGCTTCTCCATTTAAGTAGGTGTAAGTTAACAGAGAGATACAACTAAATGAACTATTGGCTTGGGGAAATACTCCAAAGACAGACAGTAATTAAAACGATTAATTGTAAAATTCTTTATTTGGTTAAATATAGCATAGGAAAGCGCAATTCAGGGCAAAACCCTGTCATTACGTGATTGGGGATAAAGTTTAAGTGGAGGGTAAAAATGGATAGGAAAAAATAAAAATATATAAACCACATGAGGTATCAAAACATAAAAAGTAAAATTACATAGCAGAACAAAAACAATGTTTGTAATAAATATTAACGACAATAGTAAAAAGTGTTTTATAAAAAAAGGTATACAGAAGAGCTGTTCAAGCTACCAGATGCCGAAGTGCTGAGCTCTGGGATCCCCAAGAGATATCCCCATCATCACAGCTCACCCAGTCTCCAAATAAACTCACCTAACCCCCACGCTGCTCTCCCCTGCATTTGGGGCATGCTGTGCTGGCTGGATTTGGGGTGTCGGCAGCGTTTTAAAACCAGGTCTGTTAAGGCATGCCGAGTGCTAGGCATCCTTGGCCTGCAGTGTCCCGCTCAGCCGTCCCAGCGCAGGATCGACATCTATCCTACCTCCTGCAAGCCACGCTAGCCAGATCACCGTCACTAGAGTGCTCGCTGCTGTTCTCCCCCAAAGCTGAAGCCAATCCACCAGCATGGCAAGCTGTGCAGCCAACCACCATGCGGATAAGGGTCGAGAGACACATCCCCTGTCGGCAATCACTCTCTCGGTGCCCGCAAGTTTGCCTTACCATGTAACCACCGGGAACAACTGGCGGCAGTGACCTGGAAGCCTCCAACACCCCAATAACTCTCCCTCCTTTGCAGGCAGTGGCCATCTTGAAGGGAAAGAGGAGAGCACCTGCTGAATAACAAGGCCATCAGGGAGAAAATCACACTTGTCACTGCTTTCATACAATGGAGAGAACTCCTTCAGCCCCTTGGGAAAAGAGGCATAACTGCGCCCTGTGACACCCCCAAGGAGGGTGAGTGAACGTCTACAGAAGAATCACATATATCCCCAACACCCTAGAGGCCCCTCTACCAACATATTTTCACATTTCCCCTGGTTTGAGACTGCTTCTCCTCTAACAAAGTTTGTTAACTGGACTAAACTAAAAATTCATTAAATTGTTTCCCTTAATTAAGATTGCTCTTTCTTTGAAATTTTATATGTAAGCCCTAGCGCTATGCAGTGGTGGAAAGCAATATAACAAACTATAATTACCTATAGAGGCACTTGATGGAAAAAACTGCGACAATAAAATGTAATATGTGAACATAATTCTTCCCCAACTCTCCCAGCGTAATGATAATCAGGGAGACAATATGGGAAAGCTCACAAAACCAGTAAGCACAAAAAACACCAGAGACTCTAGGACCCCCAAAAGACCCCAGGATCCTGTTAAAACCTCAAGAAAATCCTCCCACGATACTCTACCCATAAATAAAACAAACCAGATATCATCTGAATAGGATTACAAAATCCACACCACCTCTTCTTCAGGCTCAGAACGCGCATCTGAAGACAACTTTCTGATAGCTTTAGATGCCGACATAAAAAATTCCTTAAAGTCTTGCCTACCAAAGAATGTATCAGGGATTTCTTTAAAGAATTCATGCTAACAGTCAAGGAAGATGTAAAAGAAGTACAAACTAGAATCAATACCCTCGAGGACTCATCTGCATAATGATTACTCATGCAGAAAAAGTTAAGGAGCTTCTGATTGACAAGCATAAAGAACTCTACCTTCACAGAATCCACATAGTTGACCTGGAGAACCGATCCAGACATAACAACATACGCATACATGGAATTCCAGAAAGTATCCATGACAAAGAGATTTCTGCCACTCTTTCCCTGATGCTTAACAGCATAGTGGGGAGAGATAAGGATGCAGATTTTAGCCTGGATAGGGCTCATAGGTTTTTGAGGCCTAGGTCCATCAAATCTGACAGGCCACATGATGTCCTCTGTTGCCTTCAAACATTCAAAACTAAAGAAAAAATTTTGTATAAAGCCTGAATAGCCAAATAATAGAATTTGACAGAAAAGAAATTAAGCTTTTCCAAGACCTCTCTAAGTATTTTATTTTAATTAGAATATTATGTAATAGTTAGTACCTCCAAAGATGTAACTTTTGTATAATCTGAGCTGTATCCTATATCATCTTAAAGAATTAAACTTGAAGATTATTTTAATTTGAAATCAGACGTATTTCATAATTTAACAAGAGAAAAAGAGATATAACATTTTAATCGAAGAATACTGGATATAAATCCGGGATGTCCCAATGGTCATATCTGTACAGCTTTGGGGTTGTGCCATAATCTTGCTCCTTCTGGATAATGCAATGGTTTCCTTGTGTCAACAGCTAACCCTCTATGTAGGTATGCTTTGCTGGCTACAGTATTACGGTGCAATTATGGGATGGTATGACATACAGTTACTGGAAAAAAGGAGATTGTTTCAGCTTGACTAAAATTCTGTTGTTCCTCTGCTGTAGAAGTCAAAAGCAATCACCGACACAATACCCCAGTATAATGATGTATGCATTATGTCACAATCAGCATTAACCTACTGTCCAATTCTTTTCTGCACTGCTTTGGGTCCAATAAATCAGCTTTATTCTCCCTCTCTCTGTTATTGGTGCTTTCACCGAGGGAACACTCCTTTCACTAACATAATGGTGAAACAGAAATCTGTATTGTAGAGGAGTAGAACTCCAATTGACTACCACGTTCTTCTTGCTACAGACTCTGCTTCCTGATGTCAAAAACTCTCATCTTATAGCTACAGCTTACCACACTACCAGGTCTTTAAGAAATAGTAAGTAGCGAACTCAATATGTGTTCGTTTCTGTACCCAAACCAGTTGCATGTAAACAATTCCAGGCAAGGAGATGCAATGAATTAATTTCAGGAAGTTTATTTGACTGTAACTTGAGATGCTATGATTGCACTGCCCAGGGGCAGAATATAACCTTACAGAAAAGCAAGAGGTGTTCTATGAAGAAAAGAATGATTGTAATTTATAGTTACACATATGCAGAAAATAAATATAGTAATGATTACAAGATGGCAACAGAAGCACAAAAATATAGAACACTGAATACAAATAACTTAAAGGGGTTGTCTCGCAAAATCAAGTTGGGGTATACACTTCTGTATGGCCATATTAATGCACTTTGTAATATACATCGTGCATTAAATATGAGCCATACAGAAGTTATTCACTTACCTGCTCCGTTGCTAGCGTCCTCGTCTCCATGGTTCCGTCTAAATTCGCTGGCAGCTTGCTTTTTTAGACGCGCTTGCGCAGTCCGTTCTTCTCCTTTCAGCACGAGCCGCTTCAGTGTGCTCCCCGCTACAGCTCTTCTGCGCATGCGCAGACGAGCTGTCACTGCTCGGGAGCGCGCTGGAGTGGCCATTCTGTACCATCCTCTGTTAGAGGAAGGTGCAGAGCTGCCGAGCTGTCCGGAGAAGCCGCCCAGCTGTCCCGCCGTCCTGGTAAGTGATGGGCCGGGGGGGCTGCCGCTGCGCCGGGGGGCTGTCGCTGTGCCGGGGAGGGGGCTGCCGCTGTGCCGGGGGGGGGGCTGTTGCTGCGATGGGGGGGGCTGTCGCTGCGATGGGGGGGCTGTCGCTGTGCCGGGGGGGGGGCTGCCACTGTGATGGGGGGGCTGCTGCTGTGATGGGGGGGCTGCCGCTGTGACGGGGGGGGCTGTCGCTGCGATGGGGGGGCTGCCGCTGTGCCGGGGGGGGGGCTGCGCCGGCTACCTGCTGCCTGGCGGTGGGTGACTGGTCGGCCGTGTTCACTCCAAGGTGCCAGTCGGCGTCTGCGGGGCGTCTGGTTGTCAGGGAGACACAGCTGGTAGCGTCTCGGGAGCGCGCACGTCGGGCTGCAGCAAGCGAAGGGAAAAGAGCCGTCGGCCATCTTGGGAAATTTTTATAAGTTGCTGAAACGCTGGAACGGTAAGTACAAACCAGCTAGAAAAGTCATTTACAGGGGGGCTTAGTAATGTATGCTTAATTAGGGGGACTGGGCAAAAAAAAAAAAAATCCACTCCTGCCTCGAGACATCTCCTTTAATTTATTAGCTGGAACAGCAAACTCTGTGTCCTTGGATTTCACCATATAAATTGAGATTAATGAGTAATGTCTTTCCAAAGTTAAACAACACATTGTTAGACCTGTAAAACAAATTATAAATGAGCCATATAGTGCAAAAATAATAACTTGAACATATGGACAATAGTAGTCTAATCAGCTGTTCTTGTCATAATCCAGTGGATGGTGATGCAGCTTTTGAAATGGTAACCTCTTCTCTTTCATCAGGTATCTGGAGACAATCAGTTAATATTGGCATGGATATGTGTGCATCCCCCTTGATTGAAGAGAAGATGTACCCAGTGGTCCTTCTGCTAGAAGTCCCTACATGTCCAGAGTAGGTACTGAGGGTATATGATGTCTATCCCATTATGTGAAAATCGCTCCCGTGAGCCAACAGAGGATTGTAGAGAGCAGTACATGAAAGTCGGTGAAGCCCAACCACTGCCCCAGCAGCAGGTAAGTGAGATGGATAAGTTGTCAAGATGCAGTGGCAGTGCATTTTGACAACTTCTAACTTCAGCTTCTTTTGCATTCATGTGTGCGTCCATCAGTTTAGTGCATACATTTATCCTCATCTCTACTTATTTCAAACTTTTCTCTAAATGTCTGTGTAGGTTTGACTGCATGATTGGATTGCACACTTTGTTCTGCAGTAAGTGTGGACTTTTTATACATATTTGCCTTAGTCCAGTAATAGATGGTTTCACAAAGCTTATCATAGACATATTTATCACTAAACAGACTAAGCTTATTAATGCACATACTCACTGTAGATTAAGGTTTCGTTCGACTATTCCGCCATTGATCTATGTATGCGTAAGTTCTGATGAATGTGAAGACAGACTTTGTACAAGCAGTGGTAGATAGCAAACTCAACAACACTTTTCTCTAGCCAAACTTGTTGCATGTGAATATTCCAGTTAGAAGTCACTGTGACAATTAATGCTCTTAGAGCAAATATAACCTTCTCACTGGAAAGGCCTTGAGACTAAAAGAAAACTTTTATTAATGATAAAGATAAAAAAACACTTCCTCAACTCTGGGGTGGTTAAACTAAACAGACACAAAGTTACAGACAAAAACACATATAAATATTCATCTAATAGTAAGATGAATGCGGGAGTTGGCAATTATAGAGGAAAATAACAGGGTATAGGTGCCCCAAAATGTTAAAGGATTGCAATATCAAATTGTAGCGATGAATGGATCCCGCTACGTGATAGGACAATTTAAGTCACATATAATTGATATGGTAAGTAATTAATCAGCAGCTTATTTGGTCCACTGATTTCGTTCCTTCAAGTACTATATTGATAAGAGCACTATGGTACCACGTTAATAAACCCACGTGTTTGTACGTATTGCCACCCACTAAAACGATAGTGATGGTCCATCCAGACCCATAATTTACTGGATTATGTAATACGGGTCAAATAATAACCTAACAACATACGATTATACTGTGACTAAACTAAGCTGATTGTCACATGAAGTCACATCTCAATCATGGGAATAATTCCGTGACTGAATCACTATAATACCAATTGATGTTGGCAATGAAACAACTTGCTCTTAAAAGAGTAATTAGAGCAATGCCCTGTTATTATAGGCCTGCTGTGATTACAGAGCTATATTGAAAAAACATCAATCAGAACTATGGTCTGACATCAGTTAAAGCTATCGTCAACGTGTTTCCACAGTGTAAGACGATGTTAACCACTTACTCCTATGTAAACAGACCCTCTGCAGACAGTTACCAGGTGTGTCAGACAGAAGTGCTGCCCGTATGGGCTCTGTTGTATATGTTACAAGGCGACTGTTTAATTAACAGTGCATCAATCCAGCCGCTCAATTGCTCCTATACATAATCATTATCAGCCCTCTTGGCACTTTTTCTCGTTGAGGGACATAAAGGCAGACGCAGCTTATCTCATAAATTGTAACAACCTGCGTTCTGCTGCTCCTTTCTTCAGCCTAATTAACAACCAGCTTTATACTTACCATCTCGTCCTGATGAAGCAGTGGTTAACACTATATTAAACCATATAGACATTAAATAACCAGCGGGTTTGTTGACCTGGGTATTGGAGTCAGGTAGGCATTTAAAAACATTGATCTAGGGATTATTCTGACTGCTATTATGGAGTCAGGAAGGATTTTTTCCCCTAATGGGCTAATTGGCTCCTGCCTCCTTGTGTGTTTTTGCCTTCCTCTGACTCAATACGGGGGGGGGGGGGGGGGTGGAGACAGGCTTAACTGGATGGACATTGTCTCTCTTCAGCCTAACATACTATGTTACTATGATCACTAATAAAGGAGGTAAGCCTTGAGGAGGGACAAATATTGCAGGTATTGTTCTATTGTATGATTTGTCCTTTCAATCTGACCATTAGACTGGGGGTGGAATGCAGACGATAGATTCACAGTGATGCCAGGGTCATGCAAAAGCTCTTCCAGAATTTTGATGTAAATTGCACAGAAACTACATCATCCAATATTCCATGCAGTTTAAATATTTCTCTGATTATTAGTTCTGCTGTATACACAGGTGTTAGGATCCCCTTGGTGGGGATGAAGTGGGCAATCTTAGTAAGCCTATCACATCGAGAATAGTGGTCATCTCTTTTGTAGGAAGGAGGTCTACAAAAAAGTCCATAGATATGGATCCCCAAGGTCTAGATGGAACCGAAAGTGTTTGTAGAAGACCCAAAGGACGAGCTCTAGGTATCTTGTTTTGTGCACACATATCACAGGAACTGACATACTCCTTCACATCTTCCCTGCAATTTGGCCACCCAAAGAACTGGAGCAGGAGCTCCCGGGTCTTTGTAATCCCAAGATGGCCAGGAAGTTTGGAGTCATGGATCTATTTCAGGACCTTGAGTCAACCCACCTCTGGAGTGTACAGTCTGTTCATGTGCATCTAGAACCCCTTTTCGTAAGAAAGCTGTACTTTTTTGTAAGATTGCTTGAGGAAAGGGTCACTTTAATACCATCCTTTAACCCTTGTTAGCAATTCCTTATGATTAAGAATTCAACGCAAATTTTTGCGGGTCAGAATATTACTGTCCATCTCAGCCTCCTCCTGTGATTCCCCCAGAATCCTTATAAAAAGTAAATTGGGCAGCGCAACCAGCAATCCCAAATAATTTGTCTTTATTGATCCATAAAGTGCAGAGCAGCAACGTTTCAACTCCCCCAGAATCCTTGATAAGGCATTGCCTTTACTGTTCCTGGACCTAGTCAATAAGAGACAATGAAGTTGAATCTTGAAAAGAATAAGTTCCATTGTGCTTGTCTCACTGACAGTCTTGTGGCAGTATAAACTATAGATTCCTATCGTCTGTGAGAACAGTCACCAGATGATGAGCTCCCTCCAACAAATGTCTCCATTCAGAGAAGGCTACCTTCATAGCTAAAAGTTCCTGCGTTAGGTATGAGATATTTTGTGAGGGGTTCATTTTGGTTCCCTGCATCTCGTGTGGCATTTCCTTTTTGTTTGTGAATACGCTTCAAAAGAAACTATTTAATAGGTTTGCCTTCTCTCCATCATCTTCAATGATTTCTCTTGCATTATTTGTTAAAGGGCCAGTGCTCTTGGTGCAAATCCTTTTGCTGTTAATATAGTTAAAAATAGTTTCGGGTTGTTTTTGCTCTCTTTGGCGATCAGTCTTTCAGCCTCCTCCTTAGCAATTTTGATCTTATCTTTGCATATTTTGTTTTTTCCCTGTACCATTTTAGCGCTTCTTCGCTACCTTCTTGCTTTAGTAGTTTGAACGCTTTCTTTTTTTCATTTATTGCCCCACTTACAGTCTTGTCGAGCCACAATGGTTTCCTTTTACTTAAAGTTCTTTTATTTTTAAAATTAACTGCTCACATGAGGTGATTGGGATCCTTTTAAACTTTTTCCATTTGTCGTTTGTACTGATATCCTTGAGGATGTTGTCCCAATTAATGTTACCAATAGTAGTTCTAAGCTGATCAAATTTTGCTTTACTAAGGTTTAGTTTATTTGTCGTTCGCTGATAAGGCTTCTTATGAAATGACAGCTGGTCGCTGGAAGTTGATTATATTGTGATCACTGTTCCCCAAGTGCCCCTTAACCTGTACCCCCATTATTCGGTTAGGTTTGTTAGTTAATACTAAGTCCAGAGTGTCCCTCGCTCTAATTAGCTCCTGCACAAGTTGCATAAGGTAGTTATCTTTAATAACAATTAAAGAAGAAAGGTTTCGTTTTCCCATGTTATATCCGGATAATTAAAGTCTCCCATGATAATTACTTTGTTGCGGATTGACACCTCTTTTATCTGCCTTAGGCCGCCTGCACACGAGCGGAAATCCCTCGGCGGGATTTCCGCCACTGAAAGTCTGCATAGGAGTGCATTACAATACGCACTCCTATGCAAATCTCGCGCGGCAAACAAACCGCGGCATGTCCTATTTCTGTGCGGGGCTCACAGAGTCTCGCACAGAAATGTCACTCACCCGGCCGCCGGCTCCAGTCTGCGCATGCGCCTGCTGCTCGGCAGCCGGCACATGAAAGAGCCGGGGCCGCGGGGCGCGGGTGAGTACGCGCTCCTCCCTGCAGGCGCTGGGGTCGGGTCCCGCCGCGAGAATTCTCACCGCCGGATCCGACCCGCTCGTCTGCAGGCAGTCTTAATAGTAAGATTTCTGTTTCTTCTGTTGCTTTTGGCGGTCTATAGAAAAACTCTATCCGGATTTTGTTATATTTTTGTCTCCCTGTATTTCTACCCACAGAGATTCCACGTGTTCATCTCCTGCACCTATATCTCCCCGTAGCCTCGGCTTTAAGTACGATTTAACGTACAGACATATCCCTCCCCTTTCTGGTTTCCACGGTCTCTTCTGAAGAGATTGTAACCCAGTAAATTCACCACCCAATCGCACTTATCATCAAGCCGTGTTTCCGTTATTCCGACTATATTATAGTTTTCATCAGTCATTCTCACTTCAAACTCACCCACTTTACCGCTCAGACTTCTTGCATTCGTGGTCATACAATTTATACAATTTTTTTGTGCTTTAAATTCATTTTGTTACTAATGGTACTATTGGCTGATCTGACAGTTCTAACTGTACTAACCCCTCCTCCTGCTCGACCCCAATTCCCATTGCTTAGATCCAGGTCGCTAGCTACGCTGACTACCCCCTTATTTCTCTTTTTGCCCTCCCCCCAGTCCCTAGTTTAAACACTCCTTCAGCCTTCTAGCCAACTTCTTACACAGCACAGCTGCACCCTTCCCATTAAGATGCAGCCCGTTCCTACAGTAGAGCCTGTAGCCAACAGCAAAGTCAGCCCAGTTCTCCAGGAACCCAAATTCCTCCTTCTTACACCACCTCCGGAGCCACTTGTTTACCTCCCTAAGATCCTGCTGCTTTTCTAGTGTGGCTTTAGGTGCGAGTAGTATTTCCGAGAAAACTATGCTGGAGGTCCTCGCCCTAAGCTTGGACCCTAGGTCCCTGAAATCATTTTCGAGGGCCCTCCATTGACCTCTAATTTGTTCATTGGTGCCAACGTGCACCATGACCGCTGGATCCTCACCAGCCCCTCCCAGTAATCTGTCAATCCGATCCGCGATGTGTTGAACTTGAGCGCTAGGAAGACAACACACCATTCGACAATCCCGGTATTTATGGCAGAAGCCCTATTTGTCCTCCTTATAATTGAGTCCCCTACCACTAGGCACATATATTTCAAATGCAGGAGTCCGACTATTGTGAAGAACCTTGCTTTTATTCCAATAACTTCGTGCTCATACAGACAAACAGAGTACGCATTTCGGTTCGCAGAACCTTGCTCACCTACCACTAGGACCTGTCTAGCCTGCCCTGCGCTTCCCATCCCCATCTCACTGGAGCAATCATCTCCCTGGCGTTCAGAAGGCATGTCGTGTTGCAGCGTTGCTGGCTCTGTAATGGCATCCCCCTCATCTGCCAACTTTGCGAACTTGTTGGGTCGTGCCAGTTCAGGACTAGCCTCCCTGGTTCTCTTCCCTCTACCCCTCCTTCTATCTGTCACCCAGCTTACTGCCTGCTCCCCCTCATCTTCCGTACTACCATCCGCCCCCGCCTCTACCCCCTCAAATGTCTGCTCAGTGAGCACCAAACTCCTTTCCATGATGTGAATGGCTCTGTGTTGCCAGTTGCCCATTTAGATCCAGGATTTGAGCTTCTAAATGTGCGACGTGCACGCATCTTGTGCAACAGTATGCACCCTCGATCGGCTGATCAAGGACCGCATACATTTCACAATTAGCACACTGGATGACATTGCCAAGCATGGAGCTAATCCCAATGGGGATCTACAATTAAATTACGGAAGTAGTGAAGATAGAGTTGCTCACACTCAGCTTACACGCTGCCACTTATGCGCAACCGCTCACACACTGCCGCCTATGCGCAACCGCTCACATGCTGCCGCCTATGCGCAACCGCTCACATACTTTTTTTTTAATCTAACGTTCGCACTCTCACTCAATGCCTTAATCCTGCTGCACTTACTCCTTGTGCACAGACACTTACACTCCTACTCTAATACCCTCTCTCTTAGTCACAGACACACACCAAGACACACAGGCACACACACACACTAAGACACACAGATTATACTTATCGGCTCTGTCGGCAGCTCCTTCACAGCTCTTGCAGTCTCACCGGCAGGACCTCTCTTCTGAAGGCCACGCTCTCTGTACTCCTGCCACTCCGAGACCCGCTCCTCTGCTTCTGCCCGCTGATCGGCCGCTCCCTCGGACTCCTGGTGGCGCTGACTCCTGCGGCGCTCCGGTGTTCATATCTTGTTCTTTAAGCTGTTTTCCATTCATCCCACTGGTGGATTATATGCTGTTCTGAGATCCAGTTTAGTAACGATTTTGGCTGCCCAAAAGTCTCTCCAGCAGTTCTGGGATTAACGAGAGAGGATAACAATACTTAATAGTAATCTTGTTTAGTTCCTGGTTATCAATACACGGTCAAAGAGTAAAATCTTTCTTATCAATGAAGCATATGGGCAGTTGATTGGCATTCTTTTGTCAGGAAACTGGGGTCCGGGTACTGGTAGTCTATAAAAGCTACCCACAACCCCTGTACCTACCTACTTGCCCCCCTGGGCTAGGCTCCAGGGCGACAACTGGGCGACGGTCCCTATACTCTCTAGGGAATTGGTGCAAGGGGTCAGACTTACAAACAGATATAAAGACAAGCAGACGCAGAGGCCTGTCAGGAAGTCCGGGTCAGCAACGGGAGAGTACGCGGTACCAGGGATCAGACGAGGTCAAAGTTGGGTCCAAAAGCAGAGAGTCATAACAGACAATCAGATCAGAATAATGCGGGTGTAGCCTGGAGACAAATATACACTGGCAGTGTTAGGAGGAAACTGAGATGTTTAAATGCTGTCACAACTCCCACCCCAGCTCTCACAACTCCCACCCCATATCCCCGAAGGGGATATTGGTCTTCCAACTTCGGGCATGGCTACTTGTAAACTCGAGGTAGCTATTAGCATCCACCTGATTAAAGTGTGTTTTGCTATGGATGCTATTGTTCTGGATATATAATTTCAAGTCCAAAAAGACTATATTGACCCTATCTACCATACTAGTGAACTCTAAACTCCACTCATTATCATTGAGGTTATGTAAAAAGCCATTAAGGCTTAACTTATTTCCTTCCCAAATCATTAAAATGTCGTCGATGTATCGACGGTAAAATATTATATGCTCATCTTTAATCAATCTTTCAAAGGCCCCCATATATAGGTTGGCAAAGCTCCACGCAAATTTAGCCCCCATAGCCGTTCCAGTTATTAGGAGATAAAAATCATTCTGGTACTTAAAATAATTATTCTTCAGCGTAAAATTCAATTGCCCTTAAAAGGAACTCCCATTGGTGTTTAGGCATTAGGGGATCCTCTTCAAGGAATATCTCTATTGCCTTTAATCCTTTTTCATGGGGGATACATGTATATAAAGACTTAACATCGTGTGTAACCCACATATATGATTCCTTCCACACTACTTCTTTGATAACATTCAACACATGGCCTGTATCCCATTAATAAGTCACTAAATTCCAAAACATACCGTTGTAAATGATAATCAATAAATTATGATACATTACTTGTAATAGAATTTATGCCCGAAATGATCGGGCGTCCCGGTGGGCAAACCGAGTACTAATGTAATTTAGGAACTATATAAAAATATGGTGTACTTGGATTTTTAACACAAATGAATTATTTTTCCCTTTTAATAAACAATTGTCTTGTAGGGCTACATTCATCATCTCATGTAGTCCTCTTTTTATATCCTCTATAGTGTCTGTTTGTAATTTGATATAATTTTTGATGTCCCCTAAAATATTAAGGGACTTCATTTCATATGAGGATCTGTTTAGTATAACTACTGCTCCCCCCTTGTCAGCATTTTTGATGACTATTTCCCTATTATCTGACAATTTTTATAAAGGTTTATCTCAAAGTTAGATTTAAATTCATATTAGTGTTACTCTGATCATTTCATAATTTAGTGAAATCTTGTAAAACCAGATTATAAAATGCATCTACATGGTTGCCTCTACTCTCAACAGGATAGAAAGTACTCGTGGGTTTTAGGCCTGATGGTATAGGGTCTTCTAACACAAACAATTCTGTCTCATTGTGTACTGTGGGGGGCAATGACATATTTTGACGATTAAAATGACGTTGGAGTGTCAACCTTCTAATAAACTCATGAAGATCTACAAATAGTTGATAAAAGTTAGGGGTTTTTGATGGGCAACAGAACAATCCTTTACATAACAGTTTAACTTCTAACTCATTAAGGTCATACTTGGATAGATTATATATGCCCAGAGCATGACACTCCTCTCTGTTAATGATTATTGTAGGAGGGACAGACTCTTCAGTTTTTTTGTTTTTAGTATTACCTCTTCTTCCTCCTCGTTTTCCCTTTCTTCCCTTTCCATTCTTTTTTGCGATTTGGTTATGGTGAAAATGGCATAATGAAATTTTGTAATTTTGGAATTTATCGTGGGTAATGGTTTGAGCTGAACTTGGCTCAGGGAGGGGAACATTAAACTTGAAGCTGGTTGTTGTTTGTGGCCTCTTGGGGGTGTGTTCTACAAGGCAATGTTGGTCTCTAACTTTTTTGACACTAAAAAAAGTTATTTACTTATATCTGGTATAGACCCCAGATGTGGTGGGAAAATTTTTTTGCATAATGTCTGATGGCATGTTTTCTCTGTTCTAGAGTGAATGTGGGTAGGTGGTGTATGGAAAACATGATTAGGAGACAAAAGCTGTGATGAAGATGAACTGGGTGAGTGAACAGGTGGTGTCTTGGATGTATGTGTGTTGGAGGAAATATTCTGATGATGTTTCTCAGTGGGGTGTGCATACAATGTTATCTTTTTTGCTTGCCTCTTTACCGGGATATTTTTATTTGTATTTGGTACCGAGTCCACCATACCTATGGCTGTTTTAGTTCTATTTACTACTATGGTGGTGTTTCCAGTCCACCTGGGGGTAGAAGGCTGTTTTTTATAATCAAAACGTCTTTTGATATACTTTTGATTCTCGTGGTGATAATGTTCCAAGTTGGATGTTTCAGAAGTATAGCGTTTGGATTTTTTATTTCCTAAACATTGTGAGTGCTCTTTATGATGATACTGCCAAGGAAATAGTTCTTTTTTCTTATAATCCGCCACATCCCTTACAAATTTGTGGATCTTTTTAGATAAGATCTGTATTTCCATGTTGTTGGTATAACCTAATGCATACTTAATGTAATTTTCCGAACTTCTAGCGACTAGACTAGATAATTCCCTCAGGCAGTCTCTTGTAAGGTCCTGTATTTTGGTCACTAACTTATCAAGCATTAAATCCGAAAATGTATTTAGCATAACTTCCCATTCTCACGTGAAAGTTGGGTCATTGGGAAATGTAGAGCCAATAGGGACTCGCAGACCCCTTGGAGCCATATGAATGTCTCTATATAACCCCAAAAATACCCAATCTGTGGCATGTCGCCACAGTCTATCTATACAATCCTTTACTTTATACTTAGTTATTTTTGTAGTATCCAGACTGCAGGAATCCTTGAATTCCCAGTCCCATTCCCCTTCTTCGAATGAGGGTATGGTAGAGATGTTAATTTGGAATTCCTCCATGGTCGTTCTCATAATGGACTTGGCAATTTGCAATGGGAGAGTTCTCCACTCTCGTTTTAGTCGATCCATAATGCCGGTCGCTCAATCCCAGGGAAAAAACACAGCTCTCAGGTTTTCTCAGCAACCAGGAAAAGACAAACAAAACAGAATTGATAGGCGAGCGCGCAGGCTAAAGCTGTTCGTCCTTAAAATATTTATAGTATATGAATTAAACATTGCACCCTCGGTGTTATCCAGTGATAAGTGGATAGCTGCTAGACCCAAACAGAAAAAACACCAGGCACTGGACGGTGCCCAGGGCATGTACAATGAATAGTGGTTAGTCCCACACAGCTGTTTGGGGTAACTTAAAAAACATGCAGTAGGGCCTGCACTACACCACACCTAGATGCTGAATATCAAACAAAAGAGACAAGAATATTGCTTACTTGAGGAGAGACCTCCCTTCCTGGAGATCCCTCATATATGTGAATGGCCTGTAGAATGAGAAGATCTTGAAACTCTTCTATCCGGTAAGAACCTCCCAAGGATGTCTCCAGGCTTGTCAGAAGTTTCACCAACGCTTTATTGCAGATAAAACAAACAAGCAGCTAGACTTGCACTATACAGTGCGAACAAGTGAAAACAACCCACTGTTTGCAACGCGTTTCGGCCTGCTACTGATACCGGTGACGTCACATCAGCGACCGGTAGGGGCAGCAGGAGATGTAAGTGGACTACATATAAATACAGGAACAGGTTGTAATGGGAAATATGCTTGAAAAAGGCCTCATAGCAGGCCCAAACGCGTTGCAAACAGTGGGTTGTTTTTTACTTGTTCGCACTGTATAGTGCAAGTCTAGCTGCTTGTTTGTTTTATCTGCAATACAACGTTGGTGAAACTTCTGACAAGCATGGAGACATCCTTGGGAGGTTCTTACTGGATAGAAGAGTTTCAAGATCTTCTCATTCTACAGGCCATTTACACATATGAGGGATCTCCAGGAAGGGAGGTCCCTCCTCAAGTAAGCAATATTCTTGTTTCTTTTGTTTGATATTCAGCATCTAGGTGTGCTGTAGCGCAGGCCCTACTGCATGTTTTTTAAGTTACCCCAAACAGCTGTGTGGGACTAACCACTATTCATTCTTCATTAAAAAGAAAGATTCTACACTTCGTCTGAGCAATAATTTCTGGGAACTAAAAAAGATTACTCTTAAGAATCACTATCCTCTCAATTAATCCCAAAACTGCTGGAGGGTATGCGGACAGCCAAGGTCTTTATTAAACTGAACCTCAGAGGAGCATATAATCTGGTATGGATCCGCCCCAGAGATGAAGGGAAGACAGCTTTCAGAACAAGATATGGACACTTTGAATCTCTAGTGATACCGTTCAGTCTCTGCAATGCTCTCACTGCTTTCCAGCACTTTATCACTGACGTATTTCGAGACCTGTTGGATTTATTCGTAGTGGCTTATCTTGATGACATCCATCTTCTCTGACAATTTAGAGGAACATCGCAGGCACATTCGGGTGGTCTTGAAACGACATTAAAAGAATAACCTCAACATCAAACTAGTGAAGTGTGAGTTTGAAAAGACCCAAATGGAATTCCTGGGATACATTATCTCCCCAGATGCCTTAGGTATAGACCCCAAGAAGATAACAGCCATTCTGGATTTGCCCATTCCAAGAAATTTAAAGGAAATACAACACCTGATAGGTTTTGCAAATTTCTACAGAGGATTTATCAGGGACTTCTCAAAAGTCATCTCTCCATCACTACACTCTCTACCCTCACAAACAAAGCACATGTTTTTCTGGCCCCCGGAGGCGCAAGTTGCTTTGGAGAAACTAAAGACTCTATTTACTTTGCCACCAGTACTGTTCCACCCAAGAGTTGCCTTTTGTTGTTAAAGTGGTCGCCTCTGACTCTGCAGTGGGAGCTATTCTGTCATAATGAGTCGGATATAATATGCAACTACATACTTGTGTGTTTCTATCCTACACCTTATCACCCATGGAAAAGAACTATGATGTCGGGGAAAAGGAGCTTCTGGCTATCAAGGTGGATTTTACCGAAGTGGAGGCACTTCTTGGAAGGAACCCATCATCCAGTAATGGGGTACTTAGTGACCATAACAATTTTGAATTTCTCTGTAGTGACAAGAGGTTATCTATGAGACAAGCATGATGGGCCCTGTTCTTCTCCAGGTTCAATTTCATTGTGTCCTACTGCCACGGTTCCAGAAATGGCAAGGAGGATGCATTGTCCAGGATATTTTTGGAGCCTGAATAGAAGTCATATACAGACCACAAGATTCTGTCCCCCCCAATTTTTTTTAGATATCCTGCATTCTGAGGACCTCCTAACAAAGCTTAAGGGAGGCTATAAAAGTGACCCTTTCCTGGGTAGTACTTCTAAGGATATTAAGCTCTCTTTCAAGAATCAACTTTGGAGGTGAGAACATCAAATATATGTTCCTGAGGCTGGTCAACTTGAAGTCCTCAAACTACACAATGATTCCAAGCTTGCCGGTCACCTTGGGGTCACAAAGACTTTGGAACTCCTGCTTTGTTCCTTCTGCAGGAGAGATGTGAAGAACTATGTTACCTCTTGCTCAGAACAAGACACCACAGGCTGTCCTTTGGGTTTTCTACAACATCTTCCAGTCCCTGCCAGGCCATGGGGGTCTATATCTCTCAAAGAGGATGGCCACCATTCTTGTTGTCAATGACCAACTTACAAAGATAGCTTGTTTCATCCCCAGCAAAGGAATTCCCACCGGCAAGCATACCACTGAGTTGAAGATTCGGGAGATTTTCAGACTATATGGAATTTCTGATAATATGGTTCTGACAGGGGGATTCGGTTCACGTTGAAATTCTGGAAACACTTTTGTACAGCCCTGTGAACCACCATTAATCTTTTTTATGCCTTTCATAACCACTATAATGGCCAGACTGAGAGGACAAACCGGACCCTGGAGCAGTATCTTCGCTGCTTCATTTCTCATCTCAAGGACGACTAGGTGGACAATCTACCAATGGTGGAGTTCACCTACAATTATGCCAAGCACAGATGAACTGCCCAGAGCCTGTTCTGGACAAACTACAGGATGCACCCTGTCTTCATTTCTGGCCTTCCTACCAACATCCCTGTCCCAATGGTCAACCATAGACTTGCAGTGTTGGTAGATATTTAGAATGAATTAAAGGAGGCTTTATAGGAAGCTCAGGGTGCCTAAAAAGATATGGCAGACAGACACCGCCAAGTGGCTTCTCCTTTCCGGATTGGACAGAAGGTATGGTTGTCCACCAAAAATCTAAAGACCTATTTACCCTCTTCCAAACTTGGACCAAGATTTATTTGCCACTTCTGAATTACAGAAAACATCAGGCATGTGGCCTTCTGTTTAAAATTTCCAGAAGGCCTCAGAATCCATCCTGTCTTCCACATATCTGTGCTGAAACCTTTTCAGGATATCACCTTCACTGGAAGACAGCAACCCTCTACCATAAAAGTACAAGGACAGGATTAATTTCTTGTGGAAAAGATCCTGGGTTCCCAAAGGCACAGATGAAAACGTCAATACCTGTTGCAGTGGCTGGGATATGGGCTGGAGGAGAACTCTTGGGAGAAAATGTACATGCTCCAGAGCTCACTGGGGAGTTCCACAAGAGGTACCCTTTTAAACCAGGCTACTGTCAGGAGTCAATCGAAGGACCTCCTGCACTCCAGTCGGTGGCTCTAACTGCTGAGCCACCCAGCCTGTGGACAGTTACCTTGCATGACTCCCAGCCTTGTTACATGATTCATGTTGTCTAGTTCCTGCCTCCTAGTCCTGACCCCACCTTTGTTCCTGATTGAGCTCATTATAAAAGTCAGATCCTACAGATGTACGCTTCGGCGTAAAGAGGTACCATTTGCTTCAGTGACTCTGCACGTATATTGGAATATTGGACCGATATCCAAATCCGATATCTTCCTTTTAGTTTTTCCCCGTTTATTTTTAAAATACTGCTGAGTGTGTATTACCTGTATTCCTTGTTCTCCCATGTATCAACTTTTTTTGTATATTTTTGTACATATCATATATATTTTGCACTGCTAGACCTTTTGTAGAATAAATCTACACTTTATTAGTCAAGCCTTGTCCGTTTTTAAAAACAAACCATATACTCCGAAGATTGTATTCATAATTCATAAATTACGTTCCAGTTTACCGTTGACAAACTGGTGGTGGCAGCATTTTATTCCTATGCATATTGTAGAGCTCTGGAGTGCGTTAGAACGGATCGAGTGGATGATTTAAGGAGCCCGGGAAAGTTGGGTACAAATCAGCCTGTATTCTACCGACTATAAGCTTGCAATACTGCAGAGTAATCAAAAACAGAGGTGGGTTTGATAGGTATCGTCCCCTCTCTTTCTGTCCTGTAGCTGGTATGTGACAGACTACATTTTGTGGGTGTGTTTATTCTGTCATGATCTGGTGCAGGACTGGAATCCCTTGCTGAAATTGCTGCTGGTGGGAAACCTGGTCAAGGAGGCAGTCGGGGTCTGGTACACAGGATGATTATACAGCACAGAGGATTTTAGCAGGAGCATAGTCGAGAGGAATAGTCTGGGTCTGGTACACAAGATGACAATCAAATGGGCAAAGGAAACAGTAAAAGGAGAGGTAGCTTGGTTAAGGGCACAATAAACACACAAGGAGGGAGTGGCGGGACAGGCTTTCATAAGATAACTAATCAGGAAGAAGGGGGAGCTAGTCAGTAAGACAGGAGCAGGAACAAGGAACAGGGACAAGGTTTATCGGGGCAACTGTCCAGCAGGCTGAATGGCTCAGTACAAAGCACTACTGCTTGGATTACAGAAAGTTGCTGGTTTGAATCCTGGAACTTTCTATTGCCAACGGATCCCTTGCTTCATACCACACCTTTCTTGGTATGATTTCCAACTAAACCAATACTAACTGATCAAAATATTTTTTGAACTGACCAATTTCCTGTTTATGAAAGCAATCAATTTTCCAATTCTGATTCTACAGATATCCTTCCCCTTGCATGAACAACACGTAGAGCCAAACCAGAGCAATGACGGCTAACTTCAATGATTTTTGGCACCAAATGCATCCATTGAATGCACCTCACCCCCCTCCAATGGACCTCTGATGCTGGGATCTCTAACAACAACCTAATTTTAAAAGACAAAACAAGAACACAGTGCTTCCTTGGATAATGACTCCATAAAGGCATATATATCATATAATAACTGCGCACACCTTATGTTGATATGCTAAGATCACAACGACCATTAACACATAAGGTTCTCTAAGGTATACTGCATGCATAACTAGCCACTTTTAATATGAATAGGCCACAGTGGATCCACATCATTGATAAATTGGTGAAGATCCCTGATACCTCTATTGGTAGTGCATCCTGAACTTTTGTAGTTTGCTTCTAAAACAGCTCAATATGTGCAAATTCTTGTTCTCTAATCAATCCAGTATAAAAAGAAATGTCCATTTATCCAGATTTTTGCATGATCTGCAATTGAAAGAAGTAGACATAATTATGTGAGAAGGAAAAGAAAGAATGAGCAGTAGGAGGAGGGAGGAGCAAAAGTGTCAGAAAGTTAGGGGCATTCCCCAGTGACAGAGAAAATGGTAACACTTAGTTGTCAATTAATTCGTACATTTCTTTTTCTGAATTAGATAATTTTTATTGTAGTTATATTTTTGAATACATTTACTCTTTAATTTCTACACATTTATACATTGTGACAACTTGGAGGTTGTTAGCTCATTGGATTGCTATCTTTCCTCCACCAGATGGATGGTTGCACACCAGTAAGCTACGTCCAGGTTTCTTTTGGCTACTCTGCCATTGATATACGTAAGTTCTGATGAATGAGAGGACAGACTCTGTACAAGCCATGGTAGATAGCAAACTTAGCATCTATTCGCTTTCTCTAGCCAAACCGGTTTCATCTGAATATTTCAGTTAGATGCATACAATGGATGAAGTTTAACAAATGCATTTACCGATGGCAAACAATGGTGCATGGCATAGTTCGTGACTTTTGGCCTGTGTGCCCTTTCAGATTTACTAAAATTTATTTTAGAAAGTGGCATAAATTACAGCTAAAACCCCCGCTAGTTTGTAGACATGGTTTCAGACTGGCACACAAAATTACAATCAAATTTACTTAAATTAATTACATTAAAGGGGTTATTGAGGCTATTTTTTATTAATGACCTAACCTCAAGATTAGCCATCAGTAGCTTGATCAGTCGGGGTCCACTGCTTGGGACCCCAGCTGATCAGCTACTTATGCACTCACTGTCACAAGCAAAACACAGACCAGAAGAGGATAGCTCCAACCCCTGTGTAGTTGTTACAAGGTAAAGAAGGTGGATCTATGCAATGGACAATAAAATGGAAGTAGAAGCAGGGGAATGCTTTTTTAGTAAGTCCAAATGAAGCCTCCACCACAGATGGGGATGTGGCCATAGACTAGGGAATATATTTCAGTTATAATAAAAGGGTTGTGGCAAGATACACACCTTGGAAACTGAAGAGCTCAGGGTGATAAGCTCATCACCGTGACTGTAACTGTCGGTACTCCCAGCAAACAGCTGATTTAGCAAGAGCAAACTGCAGTTATCTGGACATTTCCACTACAGTGTGCACTGTAGAACAAATGTAATTTTTTAGGATGGCCATTCACATGACTGACGGTAATATAAAAATAGTATAGCAGAAGGTTCGCCAGGACAGAAGCTAACTGAATGACTCTCCAATCTGGTGTGTAGAGGGGAGGTCCTGAGTGGGGACCCTACTTTATGATGTTCATATACCTAATAAGGGCATATAAACAGGGAATCCCATGTTGGCACAACTCTTTAAATGGGTCTGCACTGGTTGCATACAGGACAATCACAACGACTGGTAGTGAGCTACAACATTATGTTGAATACCAGAGCATTGGTCAGTATGTAGAATGATGAAGTCTTCACCCGAGGCATTAACCCCTTGAGTGGTGGGTTTCCTACCACCCTGTCGTGCCCCCAGGGCAGGTTTTTTAAAATGGTCTAATCATTGAATTTCAACTAATTTTGCAGTTGTGTCTCAAGAGCCATAACTTTTTCATTTTTCCATTGACATAGCCATATAAGGGCTTGTTTTTTTGCGGGACAAGTTGTGATTTTTTTAAACAGGGGGGAGGAAAAAAAGAAATGGGGAAAAAAGAAAAAAAGGGGCCATGTCATTAAGGGGTTAAATAATGTATTAACTTCCTTCTCTGGGTCATTACGATGCATGGATACCACATGTGTGATTGTATTTTTGATTTTTTGCAAAGTAAAGGGAGACAAGTGTTTTTATTATTTTTTAAATAATTTTTTAACTTTTTTTTTTACATTTTTTTTAATTTTTTTTTGTTCCTTTAGGGGACTTCCACAGGGACCCATCAGGACCCCTGATCACATTCCGGGGGTCCGATGGTGACAGCCCTTTAAATGCTGCAGTGACAGCCCTTTACATGCTGCAGTCACATAGACTGCAGCATGTAAAGGGTTAACACAGCAGAGATCAGAGGTTTTCTCTGATCTCTGCTGTAAGAGCAGGTACCTAGCTGTCCTCTGACAGACAAGCACCAAGCTCTCCCTGCCATAGAGACCATCGGCTTGCTTCTGACAAGCCGATGGTCTCTATGGCAACCTGTAAACAAAGCAGGAGATTGCCGGCATATCGGCAATATCTTCTGCTGGTTTTTCTAAGCCCTTGCACTGCTCTGTGTGGGTCTGTGCAGGCAGAGCACAATGTCACAGCTTGTGGCATTGTGCTCTGCAGCTCCCATAGTGATACATAGCCTGGAAATCTTCCGGGCAATGTTGCTATGAGCAGTGGAGCTCATCCCGGAAAATTTCCGGGCGTGCCACTCAAGGGGTTAATGTAGTATAGTGATAAGATAGATGAAAAAAAGGAAATAATATCTCAGCGCCTCAAAGTATAGAAAAATTAATAAATGTAGAAAATGGTGAGTTACAACTCACCTGGTGCACAGTGCGCTCCTAATTAAAGGAGCCACCGGCACCCGATATCCATGTTTGCCTTCAGAAAAAGCCTGGTCCTCGATCCTGTGTCTACAGGAGAGACGTCCCGGGGTGTAAAGCCTTCCAGGCTTCCGATATCCAAACCAGTATAAAGAAAAAGACCCCAGCGCTCCGGGACCAGGAAACTCCGTTACGTAAGTTAAATAACTTTTATTATTGCGACGCGTTTCAACGGTACACAGCCGTCTTTCTCAAGCATTACATACAAACATATAAACACCTTTATATATATATGAATAAATCAATCTTTACTCACTACACCCGGCTCGGATGAACGCCGCGTCCCGGCGCCATCTTGAAACCACGTGGAGTGATCCAACATACATTCCACGTGATGATGAACACGTCATTTACTTCATTCATAAAACAAACCTTTTTACCACTACTACCATCTCTATTAAAACCAAATTATATTATCAAGTAAACTAATCTTACTCCGTTAAAATGTATATTAAATAACATATCATAATTACCAATAGGTCATTATCTCTATAACATTCAAAAATTCCTTATCATTGTATATTATTAAAATAAGACATTTGTAGACTCAAACCATGAATCCATCAAATGATGAATATATATTAAAAAATTATTATTTTTTTAATATATATTCATCATTTGATGGATTTATGGTTTGAGTCTACAAATGTCTTATTTGTATGACGGCTGTATTGCCGTCTCCATTGAATGCAATGTGCTGGACAGCTCCGGCCCGTTTCTAATGAAACGCAGCTAGGAGCAGATTTTCGGGCGATTTGCGGGTGACTTGCGCGCAACGGTCACGCGATTTGCGGATGCGCATCCATCATGCGATCCGCAAATCGGCGGAAAAATCGCCCATCTGACTAAGGCCTAAGCGGTAATAACTTTGGAATGTTTTTACTTATGTAAATAATTCTGAGATCATTTTTTCATGACACATTGTACTTTATGCTAGTCGTGAATTTTGGCAATATTTTTTCGTGGTTATTTATAAAATATCCTAAATTTACAGAAAAAAATTTGAAAATTTAGCAATTTTCAAACTTTGAATTTTTCTGCATGCCAGACAGATAATTATACCACACAAAATAGCTAACAAGTAACATGTACCATATACGCACTGTATGTTTGTAACATTTTAGAAGCATCCTTTTATTCATTTTAGACATTAGGATATGTGTAAATATTGCAGCAATTTTTCTAATTTTGATGAAAATATTGCAAATGAATTTTTTTAGGGACAAATTTAGTTCTGAAGTGACTTTAAGAGGCTTATATGTAAGAAACCTCCATAAATCATCCTAATTTTTTAAATTTATATTTTTAAAGACTGCATCTACAAATTCTGTTAACTTTTTAGGTGTTTTACAGTAACAAAAGCAAAGAAGGGGATAAAGTTGAGCATTTGATTTTTCTTGCAGATTTTTGATTTCAATATTTTTTTGCAACAGAAAAGGTCTTAGCAAATAAACAAAATGTAATATTTATTTTCCTGAATCTGAAGTTTTTAGAAATATCTCACATGTGGCCATAGTGTGTAGTAGGACTCAAACACAGGCCTAATAAATGAGGGAGCATATTGTGGATTTTGGGGCCTTCCTTTTTATTGCCATATTCATACAACCCTATTTTTTTATTTCGATTTTTGGAGCTGTGTGATGGACTGTGAGGGATAAACAACCTTTTCACTGGTACAATTTTGGTGTGCAGATAATGTTTCTGAATATTTTTATATGGCAAGTTTAGGAGACAAGCTGTTTAGAAAAAATGCAATTGTGGCCTTTTTTAATTTTTGGGAGTCCATACATCATGCAGTATAAGTGATATGTTATTCTTGTTCTGAAGGATAGTGAGCTTGAAGCAATACCAAGGAAGGAAGTGATAATTCGTCTCTAATGTGAGTGATTAGAGTTTATGGTGGAGGTCTCCAAAGAAGGCGTCACCGAAGGAGATAGAGAAAAATGCTTATCGATTAGAAACAAATATTTATACTCATCAATTTCTTTAGTAAAACCTGCGGTTTAAGACACTAGTTTAGGAATTGCAGATATTTCTAATTTTTTCATGTAATTTGTTAGCCAGCATGTTAGCGCCTCAAATCTACAGATTTTATTCACGTTAGCCGCCCATTGGTTAAGTGATAGTGCTAAGGTTGTAGCCACATAAGGGGCATTAAGGATTTTGCCACAGAGATCAAATGTGTGATAAGGTTGGTCTTTGAGGGCCTATAATCTGTGAAAGGTTTAGACAAGATCACATACTGTACTCTGGAGAGAGTCTAATGATGCTGTTGATTGTGTCACGTATTGTTTTTTTCAATCCGGTTCCAAAAGGGATGTATTACTAGGCAGAATGGTGCTAAGGAGCCTACATGATAATTAGAGCTAGAAAGCTTGTAAGCCAATAGCCATTCTGGCGATTTGTACCATCTGGTCAAACGTTTGTTGTGGTTATCTTGTAAGCTGATGCATCTTAAATGACCTTGTGATTTGCTTAAGATAGATTTTACCTCTCTGTCTGTCAATTTGATGTTAATTTCCTTTTTCCAGCATAGAATATATGCTGGTCTGGAATTGTTTTGTGGTGCAATAAATTTACTTTTAAGGAATGAGATTTTCCTGCTAGGGCGACAATGTGTCAGTATGATATGTTCAAGTTCTTTTAGTGGGTAAGTTGATGGAAAAGTTTTATTGAACTTATCTCGAGTTGTAGAAAAGTGGATCAATCGTAAAGAATTAGGAGGGGGGCATATTGTTTGAGAAAGTAGACTTTCTGTAAGTTGTGTACTCTTTAATATGCATTGGAACCAAAGATCCATTATTGAAAGGTCTTTAAGTAGTGACCAAAATTTTTTTTATATGGGTATAATCAAGTTTTTTTTATTCACAGGAAATCAGCTATAAGATTTAGGGGGCTGTGGGCAATGGGTGAGGGACTAACTCCGCTTGGAGGGAGTCCCAGATCTCGCATGTTCCTCTCAGGAGGAAGTCAAAGCATATTTTTTTGTGATGGGCTCCAAAAGTCTCTTAAAATGTTTGTTCCATAATAAGCCTGGGGTTGAGTGCTCACAATCCAATTTTCCACAGGCTTTATCAGCTTCAACCATTGTTGAGTTGAATTAATTTGTAGTATTAAGACATATCTGGTAGGTTAATAACACCATCCTTCCTTCTCTGAACAAGGAGGCGGTAAGCTATTTAGGGTCTCTAGTGTTTCCAAATAAATCTAGAGATTAATAATTTAGTGTAATTGAAGAATGAGTTTGGTAGGTGTATCAGGAGCATTTGTGGCTTGTACAAAATCTTTGGGACAATATAGTACATAGCCTCATTCAAATGATTTTTTTGCATAAAAATAGCCATGCGAAAAGATCACTGCTCACATCTGCAAAAATCATGTGAATGAAGCATAGGGCGTGATCTACATCCGTGCATAATTTTCTTGTTCACATGGTGCATACTTCATGATAATGCAGCTCCCATAGGAGTCAATGAGGGAGAGATCTCTCTCTCCCTCTCTCCCCCCACTCACCCCTGCTCACTCATGCAACTCACCGCTCACCCGCGCCGGCAGCCAAATCTTTTCTTCCGAGCAGGCAGGTACTCGCTAAGGACAATGCTCGATCGAGTAATTGTCCTTAGCAAGTATGCTCACTCATCTCTAATTCCTAAGTATTCGATATGGGTGTCAGCACATTGATAGTGAGCAGACGATTGTAGCTTTTTTTGCAATGTCTGGGGAGACAGGTTTATTGAGCACAGTTGACTTGGAAGAATTCACCCTAAAGTTCGAGCAAGAGCCATATAGTTGTAAAATGTTATTGCAATTTGAAAGACTTTGTTCTGGATTAGTTAAGACAAAAAGAATATCGTCTGTATTAACTCCAGTTTTTTGCAAGTGATGACTAAACTTGAGTACCTGAATGTCTTTGTCTCGTCTCACCAATTGGAGGAGTATTTCCAAGGAGAGGATAAAGAGGGTAGGGGATAATTGGCATCCTTGGCATGTGCCATTTGTGATAGAGAAGAGAGGAGAAAAAGTTTAATTAACTTTGAATTTGGCATGGGGGTTAGAGTGTAATGAGAACATTGCTTGAATTAGGGCGCCCACCCACTGGCGTTTGCGATTTTCGTGCGTGAAAAATGCAGCGTTTTCGCGGCGTTTTTCCCGCGTTTTCGCGGCTTTTCCATTAATTTCCATTGACTTTCATGGGTGCATTAGGAGAAAAATAAGGACACATATGCAACTGACAGTTCCTATGTTAAAAATCGCAACGCAACGCAAAAAAAAAACGCCAGTGGACAGGAGTACATTCAATTCTAATTGCTCTTGAGAAAAAACGCAAAACGCAAAGAAAAAAAAATCGCCAGTGGGTGGGCGCCCTTAGAGTAATGGGAAAGTCAAACTAGTTTAGAACTGCACGCATAAAGGTCCAATCTGCTCTATGAAATGCATTTACAGCATCAATTTCTATAAGAATTAAATGGATTTTTTTGGTTTTGAGCAAATCTTATAGCATGTGGAACACGTGCTGAATTGTATTTTCCCTCTTCCTGTGACAAACCCCCATTGCTCTTCGTTATTCAATCTTGGGATAACTTTATTGATTCACCTGAAAAAGAGTTTTGCACATAATTTAATATAAAATTTTAAAAGAGAGATGAGTCTGTAGCTATCACAGAGGGGTTCTTTCCCCCTCTTTATAAAACAGAGTCATATAGGCCTCTTGTGCTTGTTTGGGTAGTTGTGCACCCCCAAGTAAAGCATTGAATGATAGGACAAGGTGTGGAAGTATTATTTCCTGAAATTTTTTATAATATGCAAGTGGGAAGCTGTCTGGTCCTGGGCTTTTGTGCAATGAGAGATCTTTAGGACTGAGGTTAATTCTTCTAGAGAGACTGGAGAGGGCAAGACAAAAGCGCCATCCAGATGCAGAGAAGGGAAGACTAGAGATGTAAAATTTCTGGAAATTTTGAAGCCATGAGAAAAAATGTTTTTGAGTTAAGGATAAAGGGTTAAATTTGTACGTTCTGCACTCGAAATGAGCCCAGGGAGCTCAGGGCGATAACACAATATGTCAAAAAAGTTGTCAAAGTATTAAATCTAAGTTTAGTCTGATCATAGAGTGCCCCTACTTAGTGCAGCGTGCAATTGGTGTTATTAAGTTTTTTTGCATGGTGTATTTAGCAGGGGATAAAGTGATTGAATGAATGGGGTAGATTATCTCTTAGTTACGGTACTAGTGAAGGCAGAAGCAAACTATGTAGTAGTGACATACAGCTCAAGGTGTATTCTCCTGGGGTACAGCGTATCGACAGATAGTCAATGCAGCGCTAGACCAGCATCCTCTCAGCCTACTAGAAAAATGACACAAATCCAATGCCAAGGACAAAACTGTCCTCTGATGCATTAGCTAGCCCCCACCCCACTAGCAGCATCGCATCCATGGTCAGGCCCGCACAGGAGGAGCAGTAAGGCCCGCACATATTTCCAAGCCACCTCAGAACTGGAGGAGGGAGAAGGGGAAGGAGGGGGAAAATCTAACGACATCACGCACAAATTGGCAAACAAACAATTCAGTTATGTCAAGAGGTGGCAACAATAAAGAAATACAGCATAGTTAACACATTACAAATATTGATGGAGTCTGCTACTTATCAGCTGGTTCAACTGGCACTGCAGGTCCACAATCTCTAGCAAATCACTTCTCTAAGGGTGGTAACTTCATGAGTGTCAGACATGTTCTAAATACTTCAGGTGAAAGAGAAGAGACAAACAGGAAAAAAAAAGTGTCCGATTTGTGCATTGTGAGATGCACAAATATGAAATCCATTCTTTTCAGAGGGGTCACACATATTTGCGATGTTTTCCTGCATGGCACCATGTTGCAATGCTATGCAGGAAAAAAGTTGCAGCATGTCTATCTTTTCACAATATCACCCATTGTTTTCAATGGGCTGGCGGAGCAGCAACAGCCCTATTAAAAACAATGGTAGAACCCTTCAATGTCCTGCTGTGGCTGTGACAGATGCACAGCGGAGGATTCCTTCAGCTCTGCAGAAATGTGAGTCTGTTTCCATGTGAAAACGCCTCGCATCCAGGGGTTTGACATGGGTTGTGATGGCAATATTGGGCCTTAATATACGGCCTGATATTACCCTCGCCAGTGTGAAGGAACCCTAAGAGTTAAGCAGTGAATTAGCAGTCACAGGTTCTTACTGAAAGAAATTGATCTTTGCTTGGAAACTCCTGTTTCTGGGAGATTTAGAGCATGACTCTTCCTTCTAAGGTGTTTGTCTAGCTGATTTTGGGGGAGGGGGTCTTCCAATTTTCTAATCGGCATCCAGGAGGGTATCTGGATTGGTGTTATGTACAAAATACTCCAGCCTCATTCTAGGTCAGCCAGAGTATGTATTGTGATGTACCTGCCATATTTCTTCACGGCCAATCCAAGTAGAAAAACAGCCATCCATGCATATTGTAAGTTTTTGGGCCTATGGGCCTCAAGGAGTGGTCTCATTTCCCTTCTCTTAGCCATGGTAGTGGGGGCTAAGTGTTGAAAGATCTGGATATTTGTCTCTTGATATTTTAGTTGTTCCCTATCTCTGGAGTCAGACAGGACTGCTTATGTATCGTTGAATGAGGGTAGGTCACAGATAATGTCACACGTTAGATTGCCCACTCTCTGTTTAGACCGTAAGGCCCTTTGAATTCTTTCAATGATAATGGACCAGACTCTCTCCTCCCCTATGAGCTCTGCAAACAAATCCGCCACTATGTTTCTGAGCATGTCTGATGCCCATGCTTTGGGGAGGACCTTAATCCTTATGTTATGCCTCCAGCTCCGGTTCTCCTGATCCTCAATCAGGAAAAGCGCTCTATCAATGTAGTCTTGTTGTATTGTTACACAGTCAGATAGTTCGTCAGTTTGTGTGATGTTGGCTGTACAAGTGTTCACCGTGTCCTCTATTTTATTTTCTGATATATTGAATTTCTGTTTGTATGTCTGTTAGTTCTGAGAGCACTGGCTTTATAGCATGTGCTAATGCTTTCTTTGACCTCATTGCCACTCTCCATGTCAAAATCAACTGTGTTTTTCTTCTACAGTTATGTGTTAAATGGGTTGTCCCGCGAAAGCAAGTGGGGTTCAGCACTTCTGTATGGCCATATTAATGCACTTTGTAATGTACATCGTGCATTAATTATGAGCCATACAGAAGTTATTCACTTACCTGTTCCGTTGCTAGCGTCCCCGTCGCCATGGTGCCGCCTAATTTCAGCGTCTAATCGCCCGATTAGACGCTCTTGCGCAGTCCGGTCTTCTCCCTGGTGAATGGGGCCGCTCGTGCCGGAGAGCTGGTCCTCGTAGCTCCGCCCCGTCACGTGTGCCGATTCCAGCCAATCAGGAGGCTGGAATCAGCAATGGACCGCACAGAGCCCACGGTGCACCATGGGAGAAGAACCGCGGTGCATCGTGGGTGAAGATCCCGGCGGCCATCTTAGTAAGGAAAGGAAGAAATCGCCGCAGCGCGGGGATTCGGGTAAGTACTAAACGTTTTTTTTTTAACACATGCATTGGGTTTGTCTCGCGCCGAATGGGGGGCCTATTGAAAAAAAAAAAACCCGTTTCGGCGTGGGACAACCCCTTTAAGGGTTCTTTTTTAGATGCTCCTTTGAAAGAGTGAGCACTTCTCTTTTTTAGGAAGCGCTGGAGGTCAGCTTGGCTTTTAGATGTTGCTTGTGGCCCAGAGAGGTGATTAGCTTTATCTCTTCCTATATTCACTATAATGTTACTTGATGTATATAATGACTGCTGCATAGGGCATAGATTTAATATGGGGGTCAGAACATAATATCCTTGAAACATGAGTTGCTAATGTAAACTGCTAATAAGACAACTTTTTTCATTTTCTGTTGCAATGAATTTAAGAGCAGTGATGTTATACTATGTTATTTTGTGGCCTGCCACCATCTAGTGAGAAGTTAATGTTCAAAGCTGAAGGCATCAGAGCCTCAGCGATAGCACTATCAGTTTGGGTCTTGTGTGGATTTCATGTAGTAAGAGTATAAAAAGTTGGGACCCTAAGAGAGATCCAGATGGGCTTTTACTAACTGTAGCCCTGTCTCCTATCTCATCTAAGCATAGACTCTGTTTCTCGGCGAATGTAGGCTGTCAGCCCTCAGGTGTCTGCGGCTTGTAGCTCAAAGTAATGAGCTCTTCAGCACGGGCTCCCCTCCACAAGGCCAGCCAGTTGCTCAGGAGGTTTCCTGATGTGGTGGAAACAGCAGTAACTGTCACTGGGGTCCAATGCCCCCAGTCGCGGCAAGAACGATCAGACAATGCCAGATCTCTCTCGTGTTTAATTCCTGCCTCTGCTACCCTAGCAGTGAGTGAGGAAGGGAGATCCTCTCTCAAGTGCCACACTCCAGGCACTCGCTGCTGTGCCACGGACATCCACACCCATGGGTGTCTGGAAATTTAGGCCTCAGCTTGAAAGGCCTGGCTAGACCGCAACAAGCTAGACTAACACCAGGTGCTCCTACCAGAACAGAGGGTTTCCTTCCAATTCCTCCGGCTCGCTGAGGGCTCTTTCAGAGATCTAGAAGGCTCTGTGTGAGTAGAGGATTGAAAGCACAAGTTTTTGCAGTATCCAGTGGAGCTATCTATCCTTGTGTCTCTCTGCTATGGTGATTAACAGCATTCGCTATACAAGATTAATAACATAATGATTTTATAGCATTAATTGTTACAAATCCATCAATACTAAATTTATGTGTGGGGGAAAGTTTGGATGTTTCCAATAATAATTAGTGTTTTATTGAAATAAGGGAGATTTGTGGATTTAATTTTTAAGGGAAGGGTTTACAAGCAAAAAAATTTTTCATTTCTTTTTGATACCACATTTGGTCTTTCCATGGGGGAAAATAAGATCATTTGATTGCTTGGATAATACACTGTACACTTACATTTCCTTACATTGTCATGTTCATCATTGAGAGTACAGCCTGTTATACTGTTAGTGATGAATACATACCCTAACTGGCCACCATCTATGGCAGACCCAGAGAGCACGATTTGTCTTCCAGTTGCAATGGCAACCATCTCCACCCCATGATCTCATCGAGGAAGTAATGATGGGGAGAAGAGAGTCCTCCCTTTTTTCAAACCCTCTTTACTTCACTGTCGGCATAGATGTCACTGCCTGGTATCCTAAGATGTAATTCATCTGGATTTGGAGATTTGAATTCATTTAAGTTAGCTAAGTGTTCCCGCACCATCTCTCTGAATTCTTTTATTCCTTCAGTAGCACAGAGAAAATCAGTTTATTTTAAATTTACTCTCAGAGAGAAAAAAATAAAATAATAGGAGTTTAATAATGCAGCCTTCTGTACTGTGCTTTTGTAGTCTAAGAAGTTAATCCCATATGATTCTTCTGTGCTTGCGTGTGTCTTTGGCTTTAATTTTAGATATTAAATTCCTTATCTTGCATATTGTGTTTATGTTCATTTGACCAATGATAATAAAGGAATTATAATAGATTTGAATTTTAAAGTGATAAAAAGAAAATATCTACAAAAGTATCTGCTGATATTGTATTCTTTTTTCCAGGTTACTTTGACTTTAGGGGTAATAGAAATATGTGACAAATTTAATGACAGCCATTGCAGTGTCTACAGAGGTTGTGACTAGAGATGAGCGAGCATACTCGCTAAGGAGAATTACTCGATCGAGCATTGTCCTCAGGGAGTACCTGCCCGCTTGGAAGAAAAGATTCGGCTGCCGTTTGCGGGCAGGGAGCGGCAGGGGAGAGCGGGGAGGAACTGAGGGGAGATCTCTCTCTCCCTCTCTCCCCCCCCCCCCGCTCTCCCCTGCTCACTGCCGCAACTCACCGCTCACCCGCGCCGGCAGCTGAACCTTTTCTTCCGAGCGCGCAGGTACTCGCTAAGGACAATGCTTGATCGAGTAATTGTCCTTAGCGAGTATGCTCGCTCATCTCTAGTTGTGATCCACTTACACAGACCATTGGATGGTCTGTGGGTGTGACCTTTAAATTCTGGATTATTGGACATTTCTAAAAGGACATATAAAATTAATTTCAAAGATTTCTAAGACTAGAGATCATTCCAGAAGAATAGGAGCCCAGAAAGGAGTTGGCTGATGCGCATCTTGAATAATACCATGGTGTTATGCCTCCAAATATCTACATTGTGCACAGAGATAAATGTGCACAAACAGCTTACATTAAAAGAACAAGTTTATTTATTCACCTGTCATGTTCATGCTTCATATCATAATTCATCATACATGAGCACCCCAAAGCACTCACCTTCTTTAAGAGGGTAGCAGGTAATAGACAGAAAGCCTGATAACAAGACCTCAAGTGGTCAACACAGGTGCAGCAAAATATGTTTTTCAGTATATTTTTTATTTATTTTATGCTTATGCAAATGTATGATAAACAAGTCTAAACTGCAGAACTAGACAGATTATCACTGTCCTTGGCCAGCACATTCAGATAGAAGCAAGTGTTATATTTCTGCATACAATCCTGCAAATTAAAAGTAATTGAAGGAGGATTTATGAGAATTATTCTAGCTGTGTTCAGACATTATTGTTATTTTTATGTTTTGCCATATACATGCCAAAACCTGCTCTCTTCACAATAATTTTGCAGAAATTTCTCCATGTCTTTGGGGTTATCAGCACCACTTCTGTTTCCTCTTATCTATGCCTGTACATATTTTAAGTGTCAGTCTGCACTGCAGCTCTAGGATTCTCTCCATACATTCAAAAGTTCAGGATAAGCAGTGTTAGAGATTTGTCTAGAACAAATAGAGCTGTAGTGCATTTACTTGTAGCAAGAAGCACAAAAAAGTTTTGTCACTGTGCTTTGTTTTTTTTTAAATAAAGCTTGCAGTATTTGTTAAAATTTCTGAGCTAGCTATTTAATTAATACCAGTAATATAATGTTACTCAATGGTATGGACACAATTACAAACTGAGTCATATAGCATCATTTTTTGTTTCTTTCAATTCTGTTAATAAGAATTTTGACTTGCATTCCCAAGCTGGGCCATTGCAATTTGGAAGAAAGTCAGAGTGAAGCGGCTCAGTGAACAGCTACTGTTGGCCTAGCCATTAGTCGCCCATAACTGCCCAACCCCCTTAATTCTCCTTGCTCCCAGTTCTTCTTGACAGATGGGACTACTGGTCATACACGGGATCCTTGAGCAACTCTGTGGATTGTCCCTGAAAAGGGGAGAAAGTAACGGCAGGGAGCAGTAAGCGATATTCAGTAATAGGTGTTGGATCACTTCTGTTGGAAAGGGCCAACTTTGGGCCTCTTGTGTCTAGGAGATCGGGTACTTAGCTCCCATAAATGCTATGGATGACTGGTTAGGCAGAAATTGAGAAACTTCCGGTCCCATCTGCCTTAATAAAAAAAAGAAAAAATGGCTGTGTTTCCTCTTATGCCTCAGTGTCCCCCTGAATCCTGGTGACAGGTGTGTGTTCATTGTAAGCCTTTACTATGAACAAAATGCTAATGGGAGAACTTGGGGTAATGTTGACCCTTCTGTATGAGCGGCCGACAATTTTCATTAGCGATTACGAGACAAAAACTGTCTACAGCTACAGCTTGACTGCCCCTTTCCTTTGTGTGGCCCCTAAATGTTTTGGAAATGGGTGGAGGACATTGTCTTCATTAGAATGGGTCTCCATGTGATACTGAAACAGTTTGCACTCCCTTACTTAAAAGGCCTAAGGGGATGGTGATTTCCCTGAACTTTGAGCCTGGAGTGGTCACTATGAATGAGTATCACGTGGGTGACCTGTATTTTACTAGTTGAAAAAATTCATGCCTTACTACAAGTTGGGGACATAAATGAAGCTACGTTGAACCCCGCTATATTATTTTCACGGGGATTCAAAGGGGGGAGGAAATGGGAACAGTAATCACTGATCAGCCTGAAATACCCTGTATTTTAAATCACTAGATCCCATAAAGCAAAATTGCATCTGAACATGTTAAAGATAAACTAATTAGTAATGCAAGGTTTAAAGGGGTTGTCCCGCGAAATAAAGTTGGGGTATACACTTCTGTATGGCCATATTAATGCACTTTGTAATGTACATCGTGCATTAAATATGAGCCATACAGAAGTTATTCACTTACCTGTTCCGTTGCTAGCGTCCCCGTCTCCATGGTGCCGTCTAATTTTCAGCGTCTAATCGCCCGATTAGACACGCTTGCGCAGTCCGGTCTTCTCCATGTTGAATGGGGCTGCTCGTGCTGGAGAGCTGCTCCTCGTAGCTCCGCCCCGTCACGTGTGCCGATTCCAGCCAATCAGGAGGCTGGAATCGGCAATGGACCGCACAGAAGATCTGCGGTCCACCGAGGGTGAAGATCCCGGCGGCCATCGCAAGGTAAGTAAGAAGTCACCGGAGCGCGGGGATTCGGGTAAGTACTATCCGTTTTTTTTTTTCAACACATGCATCGGGTTTGTCTCGCGCCGAACAGGGGGGCTATTGGAAAAAAAAAAAAACGTTTCGGCGCGGGACAACCCCTTTAAGTTTTTAAAGATTGTTCTAGAATATCATGGAAATGGACAAGCAGGACAAGTTATACATTGATGACCAATATTGCTAAACAGGAGGAATAACGACTCCTTTCCTTCGACATATCCAAAGAGGTTGAAGATGATGGCACTCGCTGTAATGTGTGGGACTGGCTTGAAGGCAAGCATCGACCTGAGGTACAATTTTGGAATCGCATTCGATTTCACACTTTTGTTGCACAATGAAAAAATGTGTTGTTTTTTTTGTTGAACAATTGGGTAAACCAATCTAGAACACAGAAGCAGTGTTTTGGTGTCTTTGTACAAGTCCACACAGATCTTCCCAGAGAGCCTTGTGTGGCACAGACAGTTGGGGCAGCAGAAATGCAGTCCTAAGCTCTTGCTCACAACCTAAAGGTTGTGGGTTCAATCCCTGAATGGTTCAGGTAGGCAACCCAAGGTTAAAATCGAGTACCCAGCTTGCTGGAGGGGATTAAAATATGACTGGGGAAGGGGATGGCAAACCAACATGCAAAACTAGTCTGCTTGTACCAGGGGACACCAAGGATGTGACTCCTGTAATTTTGAAGAGTAGATGCAGTAGATGGACTCTCTTTAACTGAGGTACACCCAGATTAGGTGTAGATATTTTCTCTCTTGCTTAAATTGCAGGAATGAGTCTCTGAGAGAGTCTATGAAGAAAGAAGAATGGACCACACACTGACGGGGTCTGGAGGAAAAATAAACTCCTGTGCTTTCCCCACATGCTCTACACCATGATGTCACAGCTAAACAATGAGCTATCCCATTGCTCTGAAGAGGTACTGTGTGGTATAGTGTCTTCTATTTGATTTGCCCCAGTGTTCAACACTGCTGCGACCCAGTTTGTACTGCGTCTTAATGTTATGACTTTTTTCAAATTTTTCCAAATTTTAAAACCTGTGGTGGCAAACGATGACTTTTAGCATTTAACTCTCAAAAATTATTTTCATTTTGTTAAATTGTAAAGAAAGGCTCTGCACCTAATGAGATGTTATTTTAGCATCAAATCTGAAAATAAAAAACATACCATTGGACATGAGAATTGAGAATTGACGATGCTAACAATATTTAAATCAATTTTAAATAATAACCCGAGTTTAGAGGATAACTATCCAGCACTTATCCATCCTTTGTGACTCATTATTTAAACTTTGCACATGACCTCGTAACCTTGCTGACAGCAATTCTTGTAGTCAAGCTTGCATTAACCCTTTCCTAAGGGATAGGCTTCTTTTCTTTATTATATTTTACAACTTATAAACTCCTATTTGTTGTTATTTGCCGTATATAGCCAAAATGAAATGATATTAGGTGTGGGAGGGTTTTACATGACCAAAATAAAATACCACCAGAAAACTAACATATAGGCAAAAGTTCATGAAATGCAACATCAGGAAAATTAATATTTTGAAAAAAGTTATAACTAGAGATGAGCGAGCGTACTTGGAAAAGCACTACTCTCTCGAGTAATTTGCTTTATCCGAGTATCGCTGTGCTCGGGTCTGAAGATTCGGGTGCCGTCACGGAGCGGGGAGCTGCAGAGGAGAGCGGGGAGGAACGGAGGTAAGATCTTTCTCTCCCTCTCTCCCGCCCGCTCTCCCCTGCTCCCCGCTGCGACTCACCTGTCAGCCGCAGCGGCACCCGAATCTTCAGACCCGAGCACAGCGATACTCGGATAAAGCACATTACTCGAGCGAGTAGTGCTTTTCTGAGTACGCTCGCTCATCTCTAGTTATAACCCTAATTTTATTGTGCTGTTACAATCCAGACCAATGTGCCCATGTCTTCCTCCCTGTGAGCCAGACTATCCATTTCAGTGACTGCAGAGGACTGCATACAGCTACCAGAGGTAGGTGTCTTGGAGTTTATATTGGTTTGCATAGACCTCTTCCCAATTAGAGGTGTGGCTTGTAGAATAAAATGAATAAAAATGCCAATGCCAAACCTACAGCTAAGAGATTGACAAATTAAGTAATTAAACATATATGCATGTGTTGCTGTGGAGAAAGCTGGTTTTATTTGTTACCTGTGACTATGCAAAGCTGAGTACATCAGTTTATCTTTATTTCTTCTTGTATTCTGCGTTATTCCCCTATCCCTTCTAGGGTTAAAAGTGGCCGAGGTATGAGGTCAGGTTCGTCCTTGTCAGGAAGGTTAATCTGCTGGTTAGGCAGGTCCCTTCTCTGCTTTAGTTTATTAGGGAGAGTTTTGTTCCTTTTTATGTGGTTATTATTTTGTACTGTTTGGTATGCAGTAGCATGGTGTTTTCAGGTTATGTATCCAGAGCGTCTCCTGCAGATGTGGCAACATATGCATATAAAGTGTACCAGAAGTCATGGAAGATAGTAAAGTTAATCTACTCAGTCAAACCTATTCCCAATCATAAAACTGAGTTGAATCTCTAGAGTTCTGGTAGGACCGCTTTAATAGGCCAATACTTTCTCCAGTCCCTATTAGGTAAAATAAGAAACGTTTAGTACTGTGTTAGCCAGTGGAACAAAATGTGACTGTGTATATGTGTGTGTATATATATATATATATATATATATGTATATGTATATATGTATATGTATATATGTATATATATATATATATATATATATATATATATGTCTTCGGATCTCTTCCATTAACCCGAGGAAGAACCCAATGTAGGGTCAAAAGCTCGCTATAATATCATGTCTTTTTTTGTTAGCCATTAAAAGGATAGCATATCTACAAGACCATTTTGTTCTTTTTACTGAGAACAGTCACATTTATCTCTAATCCTTGCATGAGAATCTCACTTCCCATGTGAGTGTTTTATGATAAGTTAACTGTCACTCATAGATGTCCTTTCCTCGATTTCAGATCCAGACTTAAAGTTGTGTTTTAAGATGACTGAGTTGTCCTCAGAATGACATATTGGGAAAATGTTTGGAACTACAATTTGATGGACCATACCAGATCCAGTAGACAACTGCCACTTCAGTACAATTGAAAAGAAAAGATAATTGGGTCCACACCAACTACTGTATGTGAGTCTCCATCAGAAAGAAAGAATCAATTACCTGTTAGATTATGCATATCTTTTAAGTTATGGTTATAATACCATGGGTTTGGGCTTGAATAATATGTTAGAAAATAATTGAGATAATACGTGTGTTAAAAATCATGAAGTACTTGTAGAAAAGTAAAGAACCGTATCATGTATACTCATGTTGCTATAATGTCCTCCTCTACGCTTTTCTGTGTATACTCCTTGTTACCTCATTATGAAGGAGACAAAGTCATGTACAAATATGTATATATATATATATATATATATATATATATATATATATATATATATATATAAATATATATATATATATATATGTATTTGTATGTGTTTATATTTCCAAAAAATGGTTACACATGGCTTGTTGACCCCTGGTTAGTTCTCATGAACTTGGTGTCATCATACCATCTCATTTGTGCAGGAAAAAGTGTCACGATAGACTGCATCTCTCCTAGACAGGATGTGTCTTTGCAGACCTCACTAATAATATAGTGCCTCTGTTTCCAAATAACACCCCTATGGGGATTACAATGAGCTACCTAATAAAATAGTATACAATATCTGAGATAAAATGAGCTATGCTCTGCATTTTTTGATGACAAGTTGTCTAGAGCAGTGGTTCTCAACCTTTTTTAGCCCAGCGCCCCCTTTAGGTATTGGAATGGTGGCCAGTGCCCCCAAGCCTGTCTAGTTTAAACCCAGTCAAAGATTACCTTGTTTACAAAGATAAAAGTAGAAATGAAAAAACTGAATACTTTTTTTCGAAGGTTTGATAGTGTTTAACAGATTAGCAATAAATGTTAAAACATGTCTCTAAAAATTACCAAAGAAGTATTTTAGTCAGCTGAATTTTAGCTGATAAAATGTATGCGCTAAATATTTAAAAACAGTTTAATTGTGGATACAATAATAAAAAGGTTTTATTGCAGAAGACAATTTTTGGGGGGAAGCTAGCAATAATACCATCTTTAATTATCATTTGATAGAAACGTACAGCGTATAAAGAAGATGCAAGACACACCTTAATCCTTAATGGTCAAAAAACTAATTAAAATGCAAGAACAATGGCATTCGACTAATAATAATTAGAGATGAGCGAGCACACTCGTCCGAGCTTGATGCGTTCGAGCATTAGGGCTCCCAGCCACTGGCGATATTTTCTCCACTGCGATGCAAGACTAAATCGGCATGACGCCGGGATATCGGCATCACGCCAACATATCGCCGGTCTTTTCAATGGGGTCAGCGGCAGCAGTGCTAGCCCCATTGAAAAGTGATGGAGAATGCCGGGGACTTCTTCCACAGCTGTGGCAGGAGTTTCCTTCATCCCCGCGGGGACCGCAGTTGTTTACAGAGGAGTGTACATGGATGGCCGACATCTACCAGGTCCTCAGAAACTTTAAGGATTCTACCCAAATGGTGAGCTGCGATGCGGCCATCATTAGCATTACCATCCCGCTGCCTTGCCTGCTGAGAAGTGAGCTGCTTAGCATAAAGGCCGACGCTTTGCGGTTAGAAGAGGAGACAGGGGGTGACAGTATGTTGCTTTATAGCCAGACCACCCTCGCGTCTATATCTCAGCGGGTTTTGAAGGAGGACGAGGAGGAGGAAGGGGAGGGCAAGGAGGAGGAGGAGGGGGAAGAGACTGCTGGTCACACTGCAGAGGGTACCCATGCTGCTTGCCTGTCATCTGTCAGCGTGTATTAGCTGAAGAGGATGAGGAAAAGGGAGAGGGGCATCCTCCTAGTGAGGACAGTGCTGTGTTGCGTACTGGGACTCTGGCACACATGGCTGACTTCATGTTAGTCTGCATTTCCCGTGGCCCATGCGTTAGACACATTCTGGCCAACACGGATTACTGGGTGTACACCCTTTTCGATGCACGGTATAAGGAGAACCTTTCCACTCTCATTCCTGAAGAGGAAAGAGGTACGAGAGTGATGCAATACCACAGGACCCTGGTGGAAAAAGTGATGCTAAACTTCCCATCTAACAGCGCTAGTGGAAGAAGGCACAGTTCTGAGGACCAAGCAGCAGGGGAGGCGTGGAGATCAGGCAGCATGTACAGCGCAGGCAGGGGAACACTCTCCAAGGCCTTTGCCAGTTTTATGGCTCCCCGGCAAGACTGTGTCGCCACTCCCCAGTCAAGACATAGTCGACCGTCCTCTGTGATGCCTCTGCTCCATACAACTACTGGGTGTCAAAGCTGGAAACGTGGCATGAACTTGCGCTGTAAGCCCTGGAGGTGCTGGCCTGCCCAGCCACCAATATCTTGTCAGAGAGGGTGCTTATTGCTGCTGGGGGATCATCATAGATAAGCGTACCCACCTGTCAACTAACAGCGCCGACATGCTTACCCTCATAAAGATGAACAAAGGCTGGATTTCCTCAGGCTTCTCTTCTCCACCAGTGGAAAGCAGCGGATCCTAAAGAATCTTTTCACTGCAACAGGAGAAAAATGCACCCTCTATAACCCCAAAAAAGGGGAGAATTAGCTTTGTGTATTATTTCTTCTCCTCCTCCTAAAACAGCATGTCATCATGCTGAACTGCCAATTTCTATTCAGCCCAAAATGCTCTGTTTGTAAAAAAATGTTTAAGTTTTATCAGTTTTTCAAGTTTTAAAAGTAAAACTTAAACCAGTTTTTGTGGAGGGCTGCCTCCAGGCTCTGTTACAAATTAACCAAAAACGAGCTCTATCTACAAAAAATGTTTGGGGGTTTCACCTGCCCTTAGCGTTCAGCAATATTTCATGGGTACACTTGTACTCTTATTACACCATTGCCAATACTGCTAGCGAACTAATTTTTCCATATAATCTTGGTGAACAAGTTTTTACAGGTGTTTGCCTATAGTATTGGTACACCAATGTTACTGGTCTGTGCCTATGCTCTTGCTACAGAAATTTAACACTGGTTCGCCTATACTTTTGGTACAGAAATGTTACTGGGGTTCACCTATACAGTTGCTACTGAATGGTTTGAGGGGTTCGCCTATACTCTTGCTACAGAAATGTTACAGGGGTTCACCTATACGTTTGCTACAGAAATGTTACTGGGGTCCGCCTATACTCTGGCTATAGAAATGTTACTGGGGTCCGCTTATACTCTTGCTACAGAAATGTTACTGGAGTCCGCCTATACTCTTGCTATAGAAATGTTACTGGGGTCTGCCTTTACTTTTACTACAGAAATGTTACTGGGGTCCGCCTTTACTTTTGCTACAGAAATGTTACTGGGGTCCGTCTATACTCTTGGTACTGAATGGTTGGAGGGGTTCGCCTATACTCTTACTACAGAAATGTTACAGGGGTCCGCCTATACTCTTGCTATAGAAATCTAATAGGGGTCCGCTATATATTTTGGTACAGAAATGTTACTGGGGTCCGCCTATACTCTTGCTACAGAAATGTTACTGGGGTTCACCTATACAGTTGCTACTGAATGGATTGAGGGGTTCGCCTATACTCTTGCTACAGAAATGTTACAGGGGTTCACCTATACTTTTGCTACAGAAATGTTACTAGGGTCCGCCTATACTCTTGCTATAGAAATGTTACTGGGGTCCGCCTATACTCTTGCTACAGAAATGTTACAGGGGTTTGCCTATACTTTTTCTATAGAAGTGTTACAGGGGTCCGCCTTTACTTTTGCTACAGAAATGTTACTGGGGTCTGCCTATACTCTTGGTACTGAATGGTTTGAGGGGTTCACCTATACTCTTACTACAGATATGTTACAGGGGTTCACCTATACTTTTGCTGCAGAAATGTTACAGGGGTCCGCCTATACTTTTGCTATAGAAATGTTACTAAGGGTTTGCCTATACTCTTGCTAGAGAATTGTTATAGGGATTCACCTATATCTTTGGTACAGAAATGTTACTGGGGTTTGCCTATACTCTTGCTGCAGAAATGTTACTTGCTGGAGTTTGCCTATACAGTTGCTACTGAATGGTTTGAGGGGGTTGCCTATAATCTTGCTACAGAAATGTTACAGGGGTTCACCTATACTTCTGCTACAGAAATGTTACTGGGGTCCGCCTGTACTCTTGCTATAGAAATGTTACTGGGGCCGCCTATACTCTTGCTACAGAAATGTTACTGGGGTTCACTTATACAGTTGCTACTGAATGGTTTGAGGGTTTGGCCTATACTCTTGCTACAGAATGTTACTGGGGTCCGCCTTTACTTTTGCTACAGAAATGTTACTGGGGTCCGTCTATACTCTTGGTACTGAATGGTTTGAGGGGTTCGCCTATACTCTTACTACAGAAATGTTACAGGGGTCCGCCTATACTCTTGCTATAGAAATGTAATAGGGGTCCGCTATATATTTTGGTACAGAAATGTTACTGGGGTCCGCCTATACTCTTGCTAAAGAAATGTTACTGGGGTTTACCTATACAGTTGCTACTGAATGGATTGAGGGGTTCGCCTATACTCTTGCTACAGAAATGTTACAGGGGTTCACCTATACTTTTGCTACAGAAATGTTACTAGGGTCCGCCTATACTCTTGCTATAGAAATGTTACTGAGGTCCGCCTATACTCTTGCTACAGAAATGTAACAGGGTTTGCCTATTCTTTTGCTATAGAAGTGTTACAGGGGTCCGCCTTTACTTTTGCTACAGAAATGTTACTGGGGTCTGCCTATTCTCTTGGTACTGAATGGTTTGAGGGGTTCGCCTATACTCTTACTACAGAAATGTTACAGGGGTTCACCTATACTTTTGCTGCAGAAACGTTACAGGGGTCCGCCTATACTTTTGCTATAGAAATGTTACTGAGGGTTTGCCTATACTCTTGCTAGGGAAATGTTATAGGGATTCACCTATATCTTTGGTACATAAATGTTACTGGGGTTCGCCTATACTCTTGCTGCAGAAATGTTACTTGCTGGAGTTTGCATATACAGTTGCTACTGAATGGTTTGAGGGGGTTGCCTATAATCTTGCTACAGAAATGTTACAGGGGTTCACCTATACTTCTGCTACAGAAATGTTACTGGGGTCCGCCTGTACTCTTGCTATAGAAATGTTACTGGGGCCGCCTATACTCTTGCTACAGAAATGTTACTGGGGTTCACCTATACAGTTGCTACTGAATGGTTTGAGGGTTTGCCTATACTCTTGCTATAGACATGTTATTGAGGTTCGCCTACACTTTTGGTACAGAAATGTTACTGGGGTCCGCCTATACTCTTGCTACAGAATGTTACTGGTGTCCGCCTTTACTTTTGCTACAGAAATGTTACTGGAGCCCGCCTATACTCTTGGTACTGAATGGTTTGAGTGGTTCGCTTACACTCATACTACAGAAATGTTACAGGGGTTCACCTATACTTTTGATACAGAAATGTTACAGGGGTCCGCCTATACTCTTGCTATAGAAATGTTACTAAGGGTTTGCCTATACTCTTGCTAAAGAAATGTTATAGGGGTTAACCTATATCTTTGGTACAGAAATGTTACTGGGGTTCGCCTATACTCTTGCTGCAGAAATGTTACTTGCTGGAGTTTGCCTATACAGTTGCTACTGAATGGTTTGAGGGGTTTGCCTATACTCTTGCTACAGAAATGTTACAGGGGTTCACCTATACTTCTGCTACAGAAATGTTACTGGGGTACGCCTGTACTCTTGCTATAGAAATGTTACTGGGGCCGCCTATACTCTTGCTACAGAAATGTTACAGTGGTTCACCTATACTTTTGCTACAGAAATGTTCATTAGGTCTGCCTATACCCTTGCAACTGAATGATTTGAGGGGTTCGTCTATACTCTTGCTACAGAAATGTTATAGGGGTTTACCTATATCTTTGGTACAGAAATGTTACTGGGGTTCGCCTATACTCTTGCTGCAGAAATTTTACTTGCTGGAGTTTGCCTATACAGTTGCTACTGAATGGTTTGAGGGGTTTGCCTATACTCTTGCTACAGAAATGTTACTGGGTTCCGCCTATACTCTTGCTATAGACATGTTACTGGGGTCCGCCTATACTCTTGCTACAGAAATGTTACTGGGGTTCACCTATACAGTTTCCACTGAATGGTTTCAGGGGTTGGCCTATACTCTTGCTACAGATATGTTACAGGGGTCTGCCTATGCTGTGGGTGCACAAAGACTTCCCATTGCAGTGTTTTACCTATCTGGCACAAATACACTGACTGACTTGGACAGAAATGTGGGCCAAGCCCAAGGCCCTTGGCGGGGTGAAACTCTGCCATGTTTTAGCGCTTTGACTTCCTCCTGTGTAATACCATCTTTGTGCATCCTCAGCATAGGTGAGCCCAAGGAACTCAAAGACTTCTCATTGTGGTGTTGAGCTATCTGACACATACACAGAATGAAGTGTGTGAGGACACATGGATTTTCTATAGCTATTTAACTCACGGCACCTTGGGTCACACAAGGTGGAGGCTGGGACCAAGCCTGACCCAGGGCCCACTCACATACTTCCCCACAGAGTATTGCGGGTCCTACCTAGGTCATTGTTTCTCAGCCTTATTATGCCACCTCCTCCTGCTTGGGGTCTGGGGATCAGCACTGGGCAACATGTATTTTCTCTTGTGTTACCACAGTTTTCTAAGACACTGGTTTGGCCCCAAAAAAGGAGTGTTACTGCATTAATAAGACATTCACAGCTGCACTAGCATCCGAGTCCGCTTTATGCCCACGATTACTGAGGGTGTGAGCTGAGGCCGAGGTCCTTGGTAGGGTGAAACTGCCTTTGTGTAATACTTTCCTTGGGTTCCTTGGGCTCGCCTATACTGTGGGTGCACAAAGACTTCCCATTGCATTGTTTTACCTGTCTGGCACAAATACACTGACTGACTAGGGCAGAAATGTGAGCCGAGGCCCTTAGCCGGGTGAAACTCTGCCATGTTTGGGCACTCTGATTTCCTCATGTGTAATACCATGTTTGAGTTCCTTAGGCTCGCCTATGCTGTGGGTGCACAAAGACTTCCCATTGCAGTGTTTTACCTGTTTGGCACAAATACACTGACTGACTAGGGTAGAAATGTGGCCGAGGCCGAGATCCTTGGCAGGGTGAAACTCTGCCATGTTTGGGCATTCTGATTTCTTCCTGTGTAATACCATCTTTGTGCACTGACAGCACAGGCGAGCCCAAGGAACTCAAAGACCTCCTATTGCGGTGTTGAGCTATCTGACACCTGCACAGAATGAATTGTGTGGGGACACATGGATTTCCCATTGCAATGTAACTCTGCGGCACCTTGGATCACACAAGGTGGAGGCTGGGACCGAGCCTGACCCTGGGCCCACTCACGTGATTCCCACACAGAGTATTGCTGCATTGTGGAGATGTGTAGAAGTGCAGGCACTTTATGCCCACGTTTGCGGATCCTGACAATTTTGTGACAGAGGTGGCACGGGATTAAAATGATGATCATACGTCAATTTATCATCAATTCTCAACAGCATTGTGGGCTATCACCCACACTTTCAAAGAGGGTCGCTGCCTAGCCCTGCCAACCCTCTGCAGTGTGTGCCTCCGGTTCCTCCTCATCCATTATGCACCTATAAATAGACATGAGGGTGGTGTGGCTATGAAGCGAGCGTGTGGCATGAGGCCAGCTGAACGCTGTGCAGAAAAAATTTTGTGTGCGCTGTGGACGGAGGGTCATGCGTGGGGGTTCGACAGCAATGCCAGCATGTAACCCAGGAGAAGAGGCAGCGGTGTCACCCGCAGGCAGTAATTGTCCTTGGTTGCAGGTAGTGTGGTGCTTAGCTGAGATGTGCCAGCACGTGTGCCTTGCTAATGAAGGTCTGTCCCAAGTAAATTGTTAGGGGGATGGTGCCAGACTCTTACTCCCATTTTGGCTTAATATTTGGACCTGGGAGCCTCAGATGCAGCCATGCATGCTGCCCCTGCCCTTCCCTATCCGTTTCTGTGGTGTTGCCATGACTTTCTGATGTTTTCTGGTGTTTGACAAGTCATGACCTATGCGGAGCATCGGTCCCATACAAAAATGCTCGAGTCGCCCAGTGACTTCAATGGGGTTTGCTACTCGAAATAAGCTCTTGAGCATTACGAAAAGTTCGACTCGAGCAACGAGCACCCGAACATTTTGGTGCTCGCTCATCTCTAATAATAATGTTTGCCACAATCTCTCATTAATGGCTGCCTTGGTCCTAATGAATGGACGCCTGTCATGTCTCAGTCAGCACATAGTTAATTATTTGCCAGCACACCTTGCTTCTGTAGGTTCTGTCCAGACAAGCCAGGGTTAACAGCTCCTGTGCTTTCCAGTTTAGGTTGATTACCCTGCTAGTGTCTGAGAGGTGTGCTTATGATTGACATGTCTGTCTGCCAATCAGCTTCTCCCGCCTCCCTATATGTTCCTGCTTTTGCTGCCTAGGAGTGGCTGATAATTCTCCAGTGATTCATGAGCAGTCCTGCTGCTTGAAGTTTGTCTCCCTCTATGCGTGCGATTTCTTGAAGACTTGGAAACTGACAGACTTTGTGTTGATTCAGTTTATTGGTGTGAAGGTCTAGTTTGGCAATGAAGGAAAAGATTATACCTTTAGGCCTCAGTCACACGGGCGCATCGGCACCTGTACACCGGCACCGATGCGCCCGTGTGACTGACACCAGCAGATGGACATACCTGCAGACAGCCGTCTCTCTGCAGCGCTGGAGGAAAGAACATGTGACCAGCTTCATTGCCGGTCATGTGTTTTTTCCTCCGGCGCTGCGGAGAGACGGCCATCTGCAGGTACGTCCGTCTTCTTCCTGCAGTCACATGAGCGCATCGGCGCCGGTGTACGGGTGCCTATGCGCCCGTGTGACTGAGGCCTTAGCCTTAACCCCTTAATGACATGGCCTATTTTGAGCTTAAGGACCAAGCCTTATTTTTCAAATCTGACATCTGTCACTTTCTGTGCTAATAACTTTTGAATGCTTTTACTTATCAAGGTGATTCTGAGATTGTTTTTTCGTGACATATTGTACTTTATGTTAGTGTAAAAATTTCATCAATAAATTTTGTCCTTATTAGGAAAAAAAATCCAAATTTACTGAAAATTTGGAAAAATTCACAATTTTCAAACTTTGAATTGTTTTCTTTGTAAGATAGAAAGTCAAACACCACAACATAGTTATTAATTAACATTTCCCATAGGCCTACTTTACACAGCAATCATTTTTTAAGTGTTATTTTACTTTTTGCAGACTCCACAAAGTATATAAATTTAGCAGTAATTTTTCACATTTACTAGCAAATTTCAAAATCTAAATTTTTTAAGGACCAATGCAGTTCAGACATAGTTTTGCCGAGCCTGTATATCAGAATCCCCCATGAATTGCCCCATTTTAAAATCAGCACCCTTCAAAGTATTCAAAATGGCATTTAGAAAGTTTATTAACCCTTTAGATGTTTTACAGGAATTAAAGGAAAGTGCATCAAAAATTAGAACAGTTCCTTTTTTCTACTGATTTTCAATATAAAACCTTTTTTTTATATAAAACAGTAGGAGTTAGCAAAGAAACAAAACTTGGAATGTATTACCCAGATTCCGCAGTTTTTAGAAATGCCCCATATGTGGACGTAGCCTGTTGTATGGGCACATGGTAGGTCTCAGAAGGAAAGGAGCGCTTCTTGTCTTTTTGAATGCAGATTTTGCTGGAATAATTTTCAGACCCCATGTAGTGTTTGCAGTGCCCCTGAGGTAGCAGTACATTTGAAACCCCCAATAACTGACCCCATTTTGGAAACTACACCCCTCAGGGAATTTATTAAGGGGTGTAGTGAGCGGTTTGAACCCACAGATGTTTGAGGAATTTTTTTTAACAGTTTGAGTTCAATACGAAAAAATCAAATTTTTCCCATAATGTTTAGCTTTAGGCCCAGATTTTCATTTTTCACCAGTGGCAGAAGGAAAAACGTACCCCATGATGCGTTACCCAGTTGCTCTCGAACACGGAAATGCCCCATATGTGGACGTAGCCTGTTGTATGGGCACATGGCAGGACTCAGAAAGATAGGAGCGCTTCTTGGCTTTTTGAATGCAGGTTTTGCTAGAATAATTTTCAGACCCCATGTAGTGTTTACAGTGCCCCTGAGGTACCAGTGCATTTGAAACCCCCAACAACTGACCCCATTTTGGAAACTACACCCCTCAGGGAATTTTTTAAGGGGTGTAGTGAGCGGTTTGAACCCACAGGTATTTGAGGAATTTTTTTAACAGTTTGAGTTCAATACAAAAAAAATCACATTTTTCACATAATGTTCAGCTTTAGGCCCAGATTTATATTTTTTACCAGTGGCAGAAGGAAAAAACGTACCCCATGATGCGTTACCCAGTTGCTCTCGAACACGGAAATGCCCAATATGTGGACGTAGCCTGTTGTATGGGCACACGGCAGGACTCAGAAGGATAGGAGCGCTTCTTGGCTTTTTGAATGCAGATTTTGCTGGAATAATTTTCAGACCCCATGTAGTGTTTACAGTGCCCCTGAGGTACCAGTGCATTTGAAACCCCCAACAACTGACCCCATTTTGGAAACTACACCCCTCAGGGATTTTTTAAGGGGTGTAGTGAGCGGTTTGAACCCACAGGTATTTGAGGAATTTTTTTTAACAATTTGAGTTGAGAACGAAAAATTCACATTTTTCCAATAATGTTCAGCTTTAGGCCCAGATTTTCATTTTTCACCAGGGGCAGAAGGAGAAAACATAGTCCATAATGCATTACCCAATTACTCTCGAGCACGGAAATGCCCCATATGTGGATGTAAACTGTTGTTTGGGCACATGGCAGGGCTCAGAAAGAAAGGAGCGCTTTTTTTGAATGCAGATTTTGCTGGAATAATTTTCAGACACCGTGTAGTGTTTGCAGTGCCCCTGAGGTACCAGTGCATTTGAGACCCCCAACAACTGACCCCATTTTGGAAACTACACCCCTCAAGGAATTTTTTAAGGGGTGTAGTGAGCGGTTTGAACCCACAGGTATTTGAGGAATTTTTTTTTAACTATTTGAGTTGAGAACGAAAAATTCACATTTTTCCAATAATGCTCAGTTTAGGCCCAGATTTTTATTTTTTACCAGGGGCAGAAGGAGAAAACGTAACCCATGATGTTACCCAACAGGGAAATGCCCCATATGTGAATCTAAACTGTTTTTAGGGCGCAGGGCTCAGAAGGGAAGGACTTAGCATGTGGCTTTATGTACAAGCTGTGCGAAGTACATCAGGGTAAAACGTCAGGGCAATAAAAAAATTAAAGTTTCAGGGACGTGTGGTAGATCTTAAAACACTCATTTATACAGAGGCCGGGTTGTGTGGGGCACGTTTCACACTGGTATATGGTGTCTTTTCTTATCCCCTGTTTGTAGCACACTCTGCACCTCTTTTGGGTCCTTCCCTTCGTCGCAGTGGAGGGAATTTCACTGAGAAAATGCTGCCCTGGTACAATTCTTGTGGCCTCGCTTCCAGAAGTACTGGGCCTCTCCCCCACCTCCTGGTCCCCAAATATTAGGTCCTTGATAACTTCCTCTTGAAATTCAAGGAATGTCCCCCTGTGGCCTGCACCTCGGAACAGCACGTAGGCATTATACAGTGCCATCTGTACGAGGTGCACGGCCAGTTTTTTGTACCACACCCGTGTTTTCCGCATGGCTCTATAGGGCTCCAGTACCTGGTCTGATAGATCGACCCCTCCCATGTACATATTATAGTCGAGGACGCAGTCTGGTTTGGGGGTCTCTGCACTGGTACCTCGTACTGGGCAGGGGGTACTGCTGTGGCCGTGTATTGTCGTCAACATAAGGACATCCCTCTTGTCCTTATATTTAACGCACAATACATTGTCGCTGCATTGGGCCCGGCTCTCACCCCTTCTGAGCAGTTGCCCAAGCAGCGTCTTAGGGAGGCTTTTTTGATTTTTCCGAACAGTGCCACATGCCACTGTTCCTCTGGAAGCGAGGCACTGAAACAGGGGGACACTGGTATAAAAGTTATCCAGGTACAGATGGTAACCCTGGTCTAATAGTGGGTGCACCAGTTCCCACACTATTTTCCCTGTTACTCCCAGCACGGGGGGGGGGGGGGGCATTCTGGGGGCTCAATTTTAGTGTCCTTCCCCTCGTAAATACGGAACTTGTGGGTGTACCCTGATGTACTTTCGCACAGCTTGTACAACTTCACACCATACCGTGCCGGCTTACTGGGCAGGTACTGGCGGAATTTTAGCCTCCCCTTGAAGTGTACCAGGGACTCGTCTACTGCAATGTTTATCTGTGGGGGATACGCCTGGGCAAACTTGGCGTTAAAATGGTCTATTACGGGCCTGATCTTATACAACCGATCGTAATTGGGGTGATCGTTGGGGGGGCACAGCTGGTTGTCATTGTAGTGCAGAAATTTTAAAATACACTCAAAGCGCGTCCTCGACATCGCCATGCGGAACATTGGGGTGTGGAACAAAATATCGGTAGACCAGTACGCCCTGATTGTTGGCTTCTTTATTAGCCCCATGGTTAGTATAAGCCCCCAAAATTTTTTTTATCTCTGGTGCATCCACAGGGGTCCACTTATCGGGTCTGGCGTAGCTGGAGGTGGGATTTTGTTCTATAAAATTCTGGGCGTACAAATTCGTCTGGGTAACAATATGGGCAATGAACTCTTCAGAAAAAAAAAACTTGAAGAAGTCCTTCCCTCTGAGCCCTTCCGTGTCAAATTGAATCCCTGGGTTCCCAATAAAATCAGGGATCTGGGGTCTGTAATATTCCGGGGTACTCCAGTGAGCATCTGATGCATTGGGGTCAGTGGCGGTCCTTGGACGCCTTCTCGGGGGTGCAGGGAGCTCAGACTCGCTGGATGAGGATGAGGAGTCGGAGAATGCCAAAAAAGTGGGGTCGTCATCACCACTACCTGAGTCCGAGTCTGATGCAATGATTGCATACAGTTCCTCTGAAGTGTACCTCCTGCGGGCCATATTTATATAAAATGGGGCACACGGGGAAAAAGTTTTATTAGATGGGACACTGCGGGATGGGGTGACCATGGGACGGGGGTCGGAAAGAACGCGGAAACTTATGTGGTGTATTCACGTAAGTGTTTTTTCTTTTTTTCTTTTTTTTTTTTTACACAGACGAATACACTGACACAACACGGACTAACGACACACTACACACTAGACGGACTAACGACACGCTACACTAACTAATGACGGGTGACGGGACAGGTAACGAAATGGGAACAACAGGAACTTTTTTTGTTTTTTTTGTTTTTTTTTTTACACAGACGAATACACTGACAGTACACGGACTAACGACACGCTACACACTAGATGGACTAACTAAACGCTACACTAACTAATAACGGGTGACGGGACAGGTAACGAAATGGGAACAACAGGAACTTTTTTTTTTTTTTTTTTTTTACACCAAGGGATACACTGACTACACGCTGCGCTACACTACACTGCTGATCGCACGCTACAGCTCACTCACTACACTTCTGATCACACACTACAGATCCCTCACTCACTACACTACACTGCACTTCTGATCACTCACTCCACTCTGCTACACTACACTGCCTGATCAATCACTCACTACACTCACTACACTACACTGCCTGATCAATCACTCACTACACTCACTACACTACACCACACTGATCACTAACACTCACTCCACTACACCACACTGATGACTAACTCCTCTCCACTACACTGATCACTAACTCCACTCTGCTACACTACACTCCACTACACTACACTACACTCCACTACACTACACTCACTCCCTGCCTAATCTACACACTAATCGCTCTTTTTATCACACAGATGTAACACACGTGCTCTCTCTACAAGCACCGGAAACACACTGCGGTGCTTGCAGACAGAGCCCCTACTGTAAACAGCGCGAAGTCTGCTGCCGCGCTGTGATTGGTCAGGGAGTTTTTCCCTGACCAATCACAGCGATCGTGGGGGAGGGACCGCTCTGATTGGTCCCCAGCCCGGACGCAGCACTTGTCTGCTGACATAGTCAGCAGACATCACTGCTGTGTCGCCGCGGTGACACTTTAATGGCATGACGTACCAGGTACGTCATGTTGCGGGAAGTATCCCGCTACCATGACGTACCAGGTACGTCCAGGAGCGGGAAGGGGTTAAAGGGGTTGTCCCGCGAAAGCAAGTGGGTCTATACACTTCTGTATGGCCATATTAATGCACTTTGTAATGTACATTGTGCATTAATTATGAGCCATACAGAAGTTATCAGAAGTTATTCACTTACCTGTTCCATTGCTAGCGTCCCCGTCTCCATGGTGCCGTCTAATTTTCAGCGTCTAATCGCCGGATTAGACGCGCTTGCGCAGTCCGGTCTTCTTCTTTTCTCAATGGGGCGGCTTGTGCCGGAGAGCGGCTCCGTGTAGCTCCGCCCCGTCACGTGCCGATTCCAGCCAATCAGGAGGCTGGAATCGGCAATGGACCGCACAGAAGCCCTGCGGTCCACCGAGGGAGGAGATCCCGGCGGCCATCTTCACCAGGTAAGTAAGAAGTCACCGGAGCGCGGGGATTCAGGTAAGCGCTGTGTGGATTTTTTTTTAGGTCCCTGCATTGGGTTTGTCTCGCGCCGAACGGGGGGGCTGTTGAAAAAAAAAAAAAAACGTTTCGGCGCGGGACAACCCCTTTAATGAAATTAATTTTGTCTCCTTGTAGCTTTGTGTTGACCTCATTGAGTTTGTCAAATATCTCTGAGAGATACGCAATATCAAGACATCGTAGTTTGATTGTATCACAAAGGCCTGGGTTAATCGGTCAAAGAAACTCAACTACTGTGTCAAAACGTTTGTAGAAGCGTTGTGAACACTTTCCTCTTAACAGCCACATCTATTTGGTGTGTAGGAGTAGACATTCAAACTCTTCATCGTGGTCTTGACAGAGCTTGAAGAAAAGACGTTTGTTCAAAGAGTGTGCTTTTATCTAATTAACAGCATTAATTACGTATGGCAGAGAAACATCCAATCTCTCACATAAATGTTTAGCAACAAGGTGCTACAGATGGATCACACAGTTGACTGCCATTATGCAAGGTATAACAAATTTTAAATGGACTATAAGTATGTGATATCGACCAGTCATGGAGGCAACTTCATCGCTTGCACAAGCAATTACATTTGTTAAAGGGATGCTTTTTTCTTGGAAAAAAATCTTTCACTCTTTTGTATATAGAGGAGCCTTTTGTGTCAGTGGTTAAATTTCTGTTAAAGAACACTTCCTCCGCTACCTCTTCATTCCAATTAATGGAACAAATGTAAGCTAACAGTGTTAAAGAATTTTTAAAGAAGTACACCTAAATCAGGTAAAATCCATAAGTAAGAGTCACAAGTGACTTAGCCGTTAACCAAAAACTCAGAGAAGAGATCTGAATCCAGTTAATGGTAATGGGGTTCTGGAAGTCCAGGCACCCGACACCGTAATTTTATTGAGAGGAAAGGAAAGGTGTAACTAACATATAGGTATGGGAAGGATTATACAAATGACATGTATGCAAGATATAAGATTATATGCATCATTGGCTGAAATATGATTTTCTCAGGCTCCAAATATCATATTTGGCGTAAACACATTGGAATTTGCAGATATCGTGTAAAAAGCACAATTGATTATTCAGTCTCCGCTGTATTTCATAATGTCGCTGATTGGCTCAAACTTTAAATTGTGTGGGTCTCTGGGAGTTGTATCTTATATTAGTTTTCTGAAATGACACTTGGCGTCTACTAAGACTACAACTCCCAGAGACCCACACAAGCAAAAATTTGAAGCAGTTCCAGCCAATCAGTGGAATTATAGAATACAGTGGGCCAGGCTGTGCTCTAGGGTATCCAGTGTTATGAAAGGTGATTGATCTGTAGGGGAGTCATTGAGTTATAAAAGTCATACACTATTTGATAGAAGCGCATAGGCCCCTTGAGAGGTAAAAATGTCACCCCAGGGGGCAATAGCACGCACATTGAGAACCACTGGTCTAGAGCACAAGATCACATGGTAGCAGTCGTGCTAAATTGTGTGTTACCGCATAATGGTCTGTCATGTGGTTCGGCATGGCCTACTAGATGATTTTATTTGCCCAACCATACGGCGGATGAGAGATTAGTTAATGCAAGATACCGATTGTCTAGATTATCAATTTTTTTTTATATTAGGGCTAGCTAATAACTAATGAAATTCAAAATTAATTATCTTTTGTTGTTATTAACCAATATACAATAGTGCCTGATTACCTTACAGTTACCAGAAGAGTGGCAAATGCTAGTATGTTTTGTATTTTTGTCACACTTAGGTATTCTCATGCATTAAACATCTGCCTAGAATTTAGAGCTTCATGGAATCCTGTGTACTGATTGAAGCCTGTGATAGACCTCCCACACTGCTGAGTAGTAGCGAAGTAAAGGCTTGGGGAGCAACACTATTGTGCATCTGGGGACTGGCTATAACTAGTAGCAGGATAATAAATGGTATATCATGGGATTTAGCAAGAGCAATTAATGCTACCTTATAGACTTTTGACTTATTACTGGTGGATGTACAAGGTACTTTGGATACTATTCTACATAAAAGAGCTACAAATGATGTTATTTGATCATAGATGTAAGAAATTGTGTGGTATTTGTTAGTTAAATCTAGCAGATAGTTTGAAAGGACTTCCCGATTCTTGGTTCAATGTATTTTGGGGTTTTTATTTATTTTTCTGCATACTGTATACTCCTTAGCTGCTGCATTCAGTACATACCTGATCTAGTATTTATACAATAATTGATTGATGGGTAAATTATTACACACATTTGCAGTTTATGTTAGAAAGAAGAATATGGTTATGTTAGGTGAAATCATACTCAAATACGACTAAATGGTTGTATATGCGGCATATATGAATCCTCCGTTCTCAGACCCAGGTTTAGAATAGAGGCATTAGGAACGAGCTGGGACCACATTACGTGGATGTACTCAGAGGACCATGGATGGCTCCTAGGAACCTCCATATTCCTGGTCAGATAATGCAACACATTCCCTAGTGGTTAGCTTAAATTTTTCGGATGAGGGAAGAGGTCATGTCAATTATGGTTTGGGGAAAGAGCTGCAAAAGGGAGGACAGTTAGTGAAATGGAATATGTCTACATTTTCCCTTCACTATCTTATATTCTCCCTCCATTTTGTATGATATAGTCTGTGTCAATGTTTTGTACTTTTCTTTTAACAAGATTTGCTCCAATGTGCTGAAGAATAAAGAGGAACTTTGATGATTAGAACATTCCAAGGCCCTATATTGAATGCCTTGGGTCACTGTGCCCTGTTCTCTAATTACTCTCTAGACAGTTTATTGTTAATACTTACTGTACTTTTATATTCTTAGAAGTTAATCACATATGATTCCTCTGTGTTTGTGTGTGCCTTTGCTTTTAATTTTAAATGTTAAAATCTTTATCTTGCATATTTATATTGTGTTTATGTTTCTTTGACCAATGGTAATAAATGAACTATAATATATTTGAATTACTGTAATTGATGCATGTGCCAATATAAAAACTGCTGCCTGTCAATCAATAAACAGATAACTTTGGATCACATCCCTAGCTGTGTGATTTGATGTTAATCTTTCGAGTTCGGCTTAAACTCTAATTAAGAATTTGGACCCCAGAAGATAACAAATATAACATATAACAAATACTTTGTTTGGATTAACATTATTTTTAACCAATTCACCATTTTCATCCTGTAAACATCTAATAGCATTTTTTACTTTTCTTTTGACATAGCCCCCAAATTCTTTTTTTTGATTTTGGTCTCGCTTGCAAGCCTCAATTCAATATTAGCTTCAGCTTTTCTGACACTTGCCCCACAGTTTCTTCAGACTGCATTATATTCTTCTTTAGATATGCCCTCCTCTTTCCATTTGGTAAACCTATTTTTCTTCCTTTTTAGCATGTATGTAAGTTCTGTGTTTATCCATCCTGGTTTGTTTAAATGCTACCCATTTTTCTTTCTTTTAGGGATTGTTAACAGTTGTGTTTTGCTAATCTCATTTTGTAATATTTTCAAATATTTTTGTGGCCTACTATCAGTTATCTTTTTATTATGGAAGTTGCTGGTTGCTTTCAGCATTCAATGACAGCCAACACCCATTTTGACTAAACGAGTTAGGCTCCGGAGACTGCTCCATACAATGAGATCCTACATGCATCGTGCATGTACAGTGCACATTAGAAAAGGATTAATATTAGTGAAATGTTAAAACTAACATGACTTACAAGCATTACAGGGCTGTAAACAATATAATGTAAACTGTGGCATGGAGCTTAGCAACCAAACTCTTTTTAATCATTTTATCCTGATTGGGTTTTCTTGTAAATTGAAGGCTAACATTTTGCTTTTTGCAACGGTTTTTGTCATTTACATACTGACCATCCAGGGAAACAGTTTTCTAATCTTCACTGTTATTGTCAGTCCTAAATTGCACACGCCTATGTATTATTTCCTATGTCATTTGTCTTTTCTAGATTTGTGCTGTTCATCGACTGTTGTTCCAAAACTGCTGACTGATACATTTTCAAAGATAAGAACGATTTCTATTGCTGGTTGCCTCACACAAATGACTGTCGGTCTATTTCTTGGAGGAAATGAATGCATCTTACTGGCTGTGATGGCCTATGATCGGTATATAGCTATATGCTTCCCTTTATATTACACCATCATCATGAGTTGGAGGGTATGTAGATATATCACTGTCACTATATCCATTTTTCCTACCTTGGCAAGACCTTTTGTCTTCTGCAAAGAAAACACGTTGAACCATTATCTTTGTGAGATGTTGGCTCTTCTGGAAGTGGCGTGTGGTGATCTCTCTTTTTATAAGATAACTTTAGTTGTGGTTGGTACATTTGCAATTTTATCTCCGCTTATTTTCATCCTGGTTTCCTATATTTGTAAAATTATTTCCATATTGAAAATCCGCTCAGTAGGAGGAAGATCCAAGGCTTTCTCCACCTGCGCTTCCCACCTTACTGTGGTATTTCTGTTTTTTCTTTCGATTATAATCGTGTACATAGGGCAGCCAAAAAACCTTTCACCCTATAACAAATATATTTCCCTATTTTATGCAGTTTTAACTCATGCATTAAATCCTCTGATCTATAGCTTGAGAAATAATGAAGTGAAAGAAGCTTTTCAGCGAATTTTGACTGTAGGCTCTAATTAATAAATACAATGTTGTAATTTGACCAACAGAAGTAAGGTATGTCACCTTTGTCTCCAGGTTGCATTAAAGCCACTTATGAGTAAAGGCTGAGAACAGTGTTTTTGGAACATCACTCCCTTGTTTGCCTTGCGAGACAAAATAACACTGCACACACGTAGCACGCCAGTTCACCATTTACATCAAATTTGTGGAACAACTATACAATAAAAAAGTTAAGACTATAGAGTCTGTTCAGCAGCTATTTTAATAGAGTCAAACTGCAAACTTCCAACAGCAACTGGTCTCCAAAGTACCACCATCAGTTAAGTAGCCGGTATTGGAACGGTTTACACTAAGCCAGCTGGTGTCAGTCTACTGGTTCCTGGTCAAGCCTACAAACTATACCACTTGTAATGATACTGATGGGTGGTGTGGTACCACTGCAGCGTTGGAGTAGACCATTTTGGTTGGTATCTGTGGAGGGATCAGCTTTGGCACAGCAAGTAGAGGGGCCTCATTGGTCCTTGAAGATAGTGGAGGGATTGATATATGTACAATAATAAGAAAAGCTCTCTGTAGACTTGGTAGTGGGATGATTATGGCTTTTTGGCTCATGCAGATCCAGTTGCCCCATCGCCAGCTTTATAGTGTTGTCATGGGATCATGTGGGATGCCAGTACAGACTGTTTCTGACAGCACATTGAAGGTTGCAAATTAACTTTACTTGAATCTTAATAACAGCTTCTCACAGTTTTTCCACTTTTTGCCAGCAGCAAAGTATACCAGAATGGGCACTGTAACCCCTTTCCAATGTGTGTATGTTGGGTGTCTGTGTATGAAGTGGGCTCTGAAGCTAAACTCCCTTCATACACTGTGGTTATTGACCATATTTGACATTCAGTACCCACCCACAATAGACGCAATTGAGAAGACACTGATCAAGGATGTTAATGTTTTAAATACTGCTGTCAATTCTGATAACAGCATGTAAATGCCCTGATCAGCATTTAGGGCCCCAAACATATCCCTCTCCTATAGCATTGCTTTAGACTATATGACTGATCACTTGATTGCAAGTTCAAATCCCTGATAGAGAAACCTAGTCCTTTTAGAAGACCTGATGTATTTTAAGATGTCAAAAAAGATTATACTGACCCTTTTAGAAGCCTTGACTTAATTATAACTTAGAACATGACCTCTTCCCTCATCCCCAAAACACAGGAATTCTTAGAATCTTCTTAGAATTTCATCTATAAAATCTGAGAGGATTGCTTAATAGAGCTTTTTCTCTTCTTGAAATCAGAAAATTGTGTTATCTGGTGTTCTTTAAACGTGCTATCATATATGATAAGTTATCTTAATTCTACCTGGTCTGCTGAATTTTTTAAAGAATTTGTAGGCCTCAGTGACATTCTGCTAATTTTGTTTTCTCTTTATCACTGAACAAGGCATACCTTTTTACTCCATTGGACAAAAGCTTACCCAGGTAATGAGTTTTTTGTCTTCTGTCTCCTCCACTGCTGTAGAGGTCTAAGAGTCAGTGCTAGGAGGATGCAACGCAGCAACACTATCTCCATCAGATAGAATTACTTTTTATTGCATGTTTGTTTTGTGTTCTTCTGTCTCTTTCCAATCTTTTTTCTATCTGTTTGTTTCTATGCTGCTAAATACAATCTCTGATACTTCTTGCACTGTTCCTCTTGTGTGGTACACTAACTGTTATTATTGTTGTGTTATCAAATTTGACTGTCATTCATTGGTGTGTTAATATTAAATGCATATGTATAATCAGAAATTATGAATGCAATGCATCCTTGTCCTACTGCTTTCATGTGGGTTGATATATATTATCTTGAGGGATTTTCTGGAATACTTTGAATTTGTTGATAAGATTGTGTTTGGCATATAGAATCTATAGGAATCAGAAGTTTGGGTTTCTCAAAGCCAGGCTATTCTACGTTTCTATGTGAAGGCTTTGCTATCAGTTTATTTGTACTGCAACTTTGAGTAAACAAATGGCTGGTGGTCCTTGGGTTCTTTGCCAAGTATGAGCAACTGTAACATTACAAATGTATTATATAAATAATAAGTTGTTTCTCTATGTTCCTTGCCATGCTGTTACACACCTTCCTGTGTTATGAATTGAATGGTCACATATAGTTGCTAACCAGTGGTATATATCTCAATGAGTACATAGCATTGAGTGTCAAAATACTTTTAAACACTCAGAGAGAGACTTCGGTGTAGAAGGTTGACAGCTACACAGTCAGTGTTTAAGTGATGGCTCTCCTCCAGTACTGCATTTTGCTGCATAAGATTTTATGCCTACTATTGCGAGTGGGTATATACCGCAGAGGGTACATATTATCAAGTGTCAAAATACTTTCAAACACTCAGAGCGAGAGTCTGGTGTAGAAGGTTGACAGCTGCATGGTCAGAGGTTAAAGGGGTTGTCTCGCGCCGAAACAGGTTTTTTTTTTTTTTTTTGCATAGGCCCCCCCCCCCGTTCTGCGCAAGACAAACCCAAGGGATGTGTTAAAATAAAAAAAAAATATTACTTACCCGAATCCCCGCTCTGCGACTTCTTCCTTCCTCCTACTTCTTCCTTCTCCAAGATGGCCGCCGGGATCTTTACCCACGATGCACCACGGGTCTTCTCCCATGGTGCACCGTGGGCTCTGTGCGGTCCATTTCCGATTCCAGCCTCCTGATTGGCTGGAATCGGCCCACGTGACGGGGCGGAGCTACGCGATGACGCGTAGAAGAGGGCGGAGCCAGAACACTGCTCGTGCCCGGACGACCAGAAGGGAGAAGACCCTTCTGCGCAAGCGCGTCTAAAAAAGCAAGAAGACCCCGAAATTAGACGGAGCCATGGAGACGGGGGACACCAGCAACGGAGCAGGTAAGTGAATAACTTCTGTATGGCTCATATTTAATGCACGATGTATATTACAAAGTGCATTAATATGGCCATACAGAAGTGCTGAACCCCACTTGCTTTCGCGAGACAACCCCTTTAAGTCTTGGCTCTTCTCCTGTTCTCTTTTGTGCTGCTTTCTGCTGCATAAGATTTTATGTCAACTGTTACGGGTCAGTAGCCAGGTATTTTGAAATGATATTACCTAGCAAATACTGGACAGAGGGATCACTACCTTTGATAGTTGCTTTGGGAATTACCTTTACCAGATCAAGGCAAGATATGACAGACCTGAGACCCACGATGAAGGATCTGATGAGGGTAACGTCTGTAAAAGCAGTGGTAAAGAATGCCAGCAGCATTGTGGAAAAGGCAAAAATGCCTCAGAGAGGGTGTATGGATGCAGAGGCATGGAGGGAGCTTGCACGCAAAGAGGCTCGTTGGATAGAAAAGCAGAGATATGGAAGACAGGCGGAAGCAGCGGTGAAATATGCTCCCCTTCCTAATCACATTGATGATTAGGTAGAGGTGAAGTATAGAAAATGTGTAACCCCTTCGGGGTTAATAGAGGCAGATGTTTCTTCTCTGGGGGAAACAATTTTCCCCCCTGAGCAAGAACAGAAACATGTGATGCACAGGGTTACAATGTCATCTCTCACTCCACATACAGTGGGTGATGATATTCTTGATACTCTTGCAAGCCCTATACATCGTGAGGAGTATTCACATTCTCCTTTTAAATATAGGACTACAACAGCGGAAACCAAAAAAAACTAAAAAATACCCAGTGCTTCAGTGAACAAACTCTAGTAATATATAGGTTTAAATAATTTACTTAACAGGGGTGCCTCTGAAGAGTGCACCCCTAATCCTAGAAGGCATTGTATAGACAAGTTAACATGAGGTAGATAACTGGAAGTCTGGTCCTGATCTACCCTCAAATAATTTTATTTTTTTAAATCAATGCGACACGTTTTGGCTACTAGACAACCTTTTTTCAAGCATATTAATAGTCTATACAACTGCGCACACACACACACACACATATATATATATATATATATATATATATATATATATATATATATATACACTAGCTAATATACCCGACCTTGGCCAAGTTAATTTGATACATGCGTTTACGTGTTGTTTACACAGAAAATGTTATGAAGTCAAGGTTACTTTGACTTCAGCGATACAATTTATATCAACCAATCACAGTGCAGCTTTCAAGTTACCTCAGCAGTATAATATATAACAACCAATCACATCACAGCTTTCATGTTTGTATGAAAAATTGTATGTCTGTACGACATTGGGAAGTTAGACTTAGATATCGTACATTACACACTAAAGAATGATCTTCCCAAATTTCATGTTTGTACGACATTCTGGAAGTTAGAGAATCAGATTTCGTACATTACACAGGGGCGCCAATACTTTTGCACTTAGTATTGAATTTTCAAGTTGTGACCCCTTTATTTTTCCAGTTTAGGACCTAAGAAATGCTCTTGCCAAATTTCATGTTTGTATGACATCGGGAAGTTAGAGAATTAGTGGCGAGTCAGTGAGTGAGTGAGTCAGTCAGTGAGTGAGGGCTTTCACCTTTATATATATACTAGCTGATATACTCGGCTTCACCCGAGTTGATTTGGTACTGGTGTTTATCTGGTGTTCACACAGAAAAGCTTATGAAGTCATGGTTAGTTTAGAGATACTGAGGAAAAAAATATGTTCACTGTTTTGCATGGTTCTTTGCATTTCCTATTTATGACATAATCAATGCTGGTGCCAAATTTCAAGTTTCTATGACATTGGGAAGTGAGAGAATTTGATTCCGTACGTAAAATTTGGACGATAATTCTTTTGCGCTTAGAATTGAATAATCAAGTTGGGACCCATTAACTTTTCCAATTTATGACATAATCAATGCCCGTGCCAAATTTCTATGACACCGGGAGGGAGAAAATTAGACTCCGTACGTAAAATTTGGACATTAGTTCTTTTGCGCTTGAATTGAATAATCGAGTTGGGACCCATTAGCTTTTCCTATTTATGATCGTGCCAAATTTCAAGTTTCTATGACATCGGGAAGTGAGAGAATTAGATTCCGTACGTAAAATTTGAACGCTAATTCTTTTGCGCTTACAATTGAATAATCAAGTTGGGACCCATTAACTTTTCCAATTTATGACATAATCAATGCCCGTGCCAAATTTCTATGACACCGGGAGAGAGAAAATTAGATTCCGTACGTAAAATTTGGACATTAGTTCTTTTGCGCTTGAATTGAATAATCGAGTTGGGACCCATTAGCTTTTCCTATTTATGACATAATCAATGCTTGTGCCAAATTTCAAGTTTCTATGACATTGGGAAGTGAGAGAATTTGATTCCGTACGTAAAATTTGGACGATAATTCTTTTGCGCTTAGAATTGAATAATCTAGTTAGGACCCATTAGCTTTTCCTATTTATGATCGTGCCAAATTTCAAGTTTCTATGACATCGGGAAGTGAGAGAATTAGATTCCGTACGTAAAATTTGGACGCTAATTGTTTTGCGCTTAGAATTGAATAATCAAGTTGGGACCCATTAACTTTTCCTATTTATGACATAATCAATGCTCATGCCAAATTTCATGTTTCTAGGACATTGGGAAGTGAGAGAATTAGATTCCGTACGTAAAATTTGGACGCTAGTTCTTTTGCGCTAGAATTGAGTAATCGAGTTGGGACCGCTTTACATTTCCAATTTAAAATGTTCAATATTTTTTATTGAGTTTGCAAAAAACAATTACAAGTTAAAACGTTGACAATGTCAGAAATACATTGGTATTATCTTTTAACAAGATATAGTTGTTTTGAGATTAGTAAAACCATGGGAGATGCTCTAAATCGTTTTAGACACTGTCTTGCATGGTTTTTTAAACATAGCAAACCTGTTATAAGAAAATATTGGTAAGGGGTAGGGTTTGGGGGGAGGGGGTAAGGGGAGGATGAGACATATTTGATGACAACAACTTGTGGTAAGTTAGTGAGCGGAGGGAGAGACGGAGAGGTGGGTATTGTTAGGGTTTGTTAGGATCCATTACTTTACATCCAAACACATTCTGTGAGGCTTGATAGCTGTTACGGTAAAGCTTGGTGGAGCTATTAATAACTGTTTTTAGTTTGCCCTATGTTACCTGGGTTATGTGTTGATTTTTAATGTTGTGGATCTGTTTAGCCAGGGGCCCCAGATTTCTGAATATTCTGTTATTTTGTCATTTCTATATGCAAAGATTTTTTCGTATATAAAATGGTCATTAAGTAGTGCCGTTAAATCTGCCATGGTTGGGGTGTGGTCTTTTCTGCAATTCCTTGCTATTAAGAGTTTTATGGAGAGGAGACCGTGAGAGACTCATTTTCTGTGCGTTGGTGGAATTCTATTCATGTCTATTAAGAATAACACCAATTCTGGCGAACAGGTGATTTTTTGCTTTGTTATTTTTTGAGAAAGGAGAAAAACTCTCTCCAAATTGTTTGTAAATATGGGCAGCTCCAGAATATGTGTAATAGAGTGCCTCTTCCACCACAGTTCCTCCAGCATTTGTCAGATTGATCTAGTAAGAACTCTGATAGTCTGACCGGAGATCTGTACCATCTCATGACTACTTTACTGTGAGTTTCCTTTAGAGATGCGCAGGATGAGGCTTTAATTGCCCATCTATGCGCTTTGTTCCATTGTTCGAGAGGAAAGGATCTACCCAGCTCTCTCTCCCAGTTTAGGAGGTGGGTTTTTTTGATTGGGCTATCAGCAAGACTACTTTCCCCGCAGAAGGTTTCGTATAGAGTTTTTAAGTCTATTTTATATGAGGAGGGATCAAAGAGGAATTTATGTCAATAGGTTGGTAGCGTAAGCTGCAAGACTTGGATAGAGGGCCAAATGCTTGATATTTGTTTATATTTAAAGAAGTATTTGTTTGATAGGTTAAAGTCCAGACATAGGCGTCAGAAGGTTTTTAATTCTTTACCCTTTGCTAGATCTGAGAGGTGGTTTATACCACCTAATTTCCAATTCTGCATGATTAGATTGTTGATCCAGAACTCTAGGACCTCAATGGGGAGGGGCGTAAGCTTCCTGGGTTGATGTGGGTTAGATATTTGTAATAGTTGTTTCCAAATAGTGATTGCTGCATGAATTGTGGAGTTCATTGGTGTTGTTATCCTAGTTACCTCTTCCTATTGTGACGTGCCAGACCCATCCCACCACCCTGCAGTGAGTGGCTGGCGAGATCAAGTGACCGCGGAGCATTTAAAGTGGGGCCACCCGTGGCTCGCCACAGACACACACTGGGAGAGATCAGGGACAGTGCTGCTGCTTATTAAGGGATAGTGTTAGTGTAGGATCCTGTGTACAAGAACCCCAATGGTCCCTCTTAGGGCCACATCTGACCGTGTGCATTACTGTTGTGGCTGCTGGGAGCGGTTTTGCCCTTTTTTTTTTTTAATTGGCGTGCAGGCTTTAGCGTTCTCAGGCTGCAGTCTGTACTACATAGTATAGGGAGAGTAGTGGTGAGGAAGGGACAGTGGTAGTGTAGAATCCTGTCTACAAGAACCCCAACGGTCCTTCTTAGGGCCACATCTGACCTAGTGCATTACTGTTGTGGCTGCTGGTAGCAGTTTTGCACCTTTTTCTTTTTATATCGGGCGTGCAGGCTTTAGCGTTCTCAGGCTGCTGTCTGTACTAAATAGTATAGGGAGAGTGCTGGTGAGGCAGGGACAGTGGTAGTGTGGAATCCTGTCTACAAGAACCCCAACGGTCCTTCTTGGGGCTACCTGTGACCGTGTGCATTTAACTCCGTGGCTGCGGGGAGTTGTAGTACCTCACTATTGCACAGCTATGCCTGCTTGCAGCCTTCCGTATATTTTTTTTCTGGCTGCAGTTTGTGTAACATAAGCGCTGTCTGCCTCCAATTGCATGCCAATAATTCAAAAAATTTTTACACCGCTCTGTGTGTGCTGTCAACTGCACGCACAGTGAATGGCGGCAGCCCCTGATAGAGGGAAAGTCAGATACACACTATATAGCCTGCAATGCATTTCAAAAAATAAAAAAACTCCTTCTTAGGGCTACCTGTGATCGTGTGCATTTAACTGCGTGGCTGCTGGGAGTTGAGGTGCATCACTATTGCATATTGCACAGCTAGGCCTGCTTGCAGCCTTCCGTATAATTTTTTTTTGGCTGCAGTTTGTGTAACATAAGCGTTGTCTGTCGCCAACTGCCCGCCAATAAATCAAAACTTTTTTACACCACTCTGTGTGTGCCGACAGCCCCCGATAGAGGGAAAGTCAGATACACGCTATGATGAGCAGACAGACTCCCAGGAACTGTTCTCGGGCCTCTGCCTTGATTGGGAAAAAATTGTTCCTCTCCCACCTGAGGAGTTTGTCGTGACCGATGCCCAACCTTTGGAAAGTTCCCTGGGTCCGGGTGATGAGGCTGGGGCTTCCGGCAACTGTCTCAAGAGCTTTCAGTGGGTGAGGAGGACGATGATGAGGAGACACAGTTGTTTATCAGTGAGGCAGTAGTAAGGGCAGTATGTCTGAGTGAGGAGCGCACAGAGGATTCGGAGGAAGAGTTGCTGGACAATGAGGTGACTGACCCCACCTAGTTTGATAAGCCAACTGAGGACAGGTCTTCAGAGGGGGAGGCAAGTGCAGCAGCAGGACAGGTTGGAATAGGCAGTGGGGTGGCCAGGGGTAGAGGCAGGGCTAGACCGAATAATCCCCCAACTGTTTCCCAAAGCACCCCCTCACGCCAAGCCACCGTGCAGAGGCCAAGGTGCTCAAAGGTGTGGCAGTTTTTCACTGAGAGTGCGGACGTCTGACGAACAGTGGTGTGCAACCTTTGTCATGCGAAGATCAGCCGGGGAGCCACCACTACCAGCCTCACCACCACCAGCATGCGCAGGCATATGATGGCCAAGCACCCCACAAGGTGGGACAAAGGCCGTTCACCGCCTCCGGGTCGCACCACTGCCTCTCCCCCTGTGCCCCAACCTGCCACTGAGATCCAACCCCCTCTCAGGACACAGGCACGAGCGTCTGCCGGCCTGCAGCCACACCCTCACCTCCACTGTCCTCGGCCCCATCCAGCAATGTCTCTCAGCGCAGCATCCAGCTTTCGCTAGCACAAGTGTAGGAGCGAAAGCGCAAATACGCCGCCACGCACCCGCAGGCTCAAGCTTTAAACGTGCACATTGCCAAATTGATCAGCCTGGAGATGCTGCCGTACAGGCTTGTGGAAACGGAGGCTTTCAAAAACAGGCCATGCTGAAACTAATCAGCTTAGGAGAGAAGAGGCACACGGCTCACAAACTGTTGCATGGTCTGACAGAGCTGACCGACCGCTGGCTTTCACCGCTGAGCCTCCAACCGGGCCTGGTCGTGTGTGACAACGGCCGTAACCTGGTGGCGGCTCTGCAGCTCGGCAGCTTCACGCACGTGCCATGCCTGGCCCACATCTTTAATTTGGTGGTTCAGCGGTTTCTGAAAAACTACCCACACTTATCAGACCTCCTCGGCAAGGTGCGCCGGGTCAGCGCACATTTCTGCAAGTCCACCACTGACGCTGCAACCCTGCGGACTCTGCAACATCAGTTTAATCTGCCAGTGCACCAACTGCTGTGCGACGTGCCCACACAGTGGAACTCTACGCTGCACATATTGGCCAGGCTGTATGAGCAGCATAGAGCTATAGTGGAATACCAACTCCAACATGGGCGGCGTAGTGGGAGTCAGCCTCCTCAATTCTTTACAGAGGAGTATGCATGGATGGCAGATATCTGCCAGGTCCTTGGAAACTTTGAGGAGTCTACCCAGATGGTGAGCGGGGATGCTGCAATCATTAGCGTCACCATTCCTCTGCTATGCCTGTTGAGAAGTTCCCTGCAAAGCATCAAGGCAGACGCTTTGCGGTCGGAATAGGAGACGGGGGAAGACTGTATGTCGCTGGATAGTCAGAGCACCCTCATGTCTATATCTCAGCGCATTTTGGAGGAGGAGGAGGAGGGGAGGAGCCTGAGGAGGAGGGGGAAGAGACAGCTGGGCCCACTGCAGAGAGTACCCATGCTGCTTGCCTCTCATCTGTTCAGCGTGTATGGCCTGTGGAGGAGGAGGATTCTGAAAGTCATCTTCCTAGTGAGGACAGCGATGTGTTGCGTACAGGTACCCTGGCACACATGGCTGACTTTATGTTAGAATGCCTTTCTCGTGACCCTCGCGTTAGACGCATTCTGGCCACTACGGATTACTGGGTGTACACACTGCTTGACCCACGGTATAAGGAGAACCTTTCCACTCTCATTCCCGAAGAGGAAAGTGGTTTGAGAGTGATGCAATACCATAGGGCTCTGGTGGACAAACTGATGGTAAACTTCCCATCTGACAGCGCTAGTGGCAGAAGGTGCAGTTCCAAGGGCTAAGTAGCAGGGGAGGCACGAAGATCAGGCAGCATGTTCAGCGCAGGCAGGGGAACACTCTCCAAGGCCTTTGCCAGCTTTATGGCTCCCCAGCAAGACTATGTCACCACTCCCCAGTCAAGGTTGAGTCGGCGGGAGCACTGTAAAATGATGGTGAGGGAGTACGTAGCCGATCATACCACCGTCCTCCGTGACGCCTCTGCTCCGTACAACTACTGGGTGTCAAAGCTGGACATGTGGCACGAACTCGCGCTGTATGCCCTGGAGGTGCTTGCTTGCCCTGCCACTAGCGTCTTGTCAGAGAGGGTGTTTAGTGCAGCTGGGGGGATCATCACGGATAAGCGTACGCACCTGTCAACTGCCAGTGCCGACAGGCTTACACTCATAAAGATGAACAAAGCCTGGATTTCCCCAGACTTCTCTTCTCCACCAGCGGAGAGCAGTGTTATTTAAAGATTATTTTCGCTGCAACCGCGGATGGAAGCATCGTTCTCTATCCCTTGAAAAAAAGGGACATTTACCTTTGTCAATCTGTGTATGATATTAGTCCTCCTCCTCCTGCTCCTCCTCATGAAACATCATGTCATCACGCTGAACTGCCAATTTTTCTGCGGCCCAAAAGGCTCATATAACTATTTTTAAACAATATTTCTACGTTTCTAACTAAAGCATTGAAACTTTAACATGAACCAATTTTTTTTAATAGGGCTGCCTCCAGGCTCTGTTACAAATTAAGCCACAGTGAGCTAAAATATTAATGGGCTTCACCTGCCCTCTCGGCTGAGCAATTTTTCTGGGGTACATTTGTACTGTTGGTACACTGTAATCCAAGTAATTTACTGGACTTCGCCTACACTCATGGTACACCAATGTGTCAGGGGTTGGCCTACACTCTTGGTACAGAAATGTAACTCGGGTCTGCCTGCCTATACTTCTGCCACAGTAATGCTGCAGGGGTCTGCCTATACTTCTGCAACAGAAATGTTACTTCGGTCTGCCAACTCTGCTCCTGAAATGTTGCTGTGGTCTGTCTATACTGTTACTAATGAAATATTACTAATACTGGGCTCTGCCTATACTGCTGCTACACAAATGATATTGGGGTCGGTCTATACTTCTGCTACATACTTGTTACAGGGGTCTGGCATGCTGCTGCTACAGAAATATTAGAGGGGTCTGCGTATAAACAATAAAAACATTGAACAGTATTTAAAAACACAGTAACGGAAAAATATAGAAACAATCTTTAAAAATATACACATGTAAATTTTAAATGGGTGCCTTCCGGCAAAAGGAAAACGACTGTTAGAATCAAGAACTTTGGATCACTATATATTTTTTTAGCACTGTAGATATGAATGCCCTTCACTAAGAACATAACGGTACAAGTATTTTGGTTTTAGAACGTATAAGGGTTAAAAAAGCAGATGGATTATAAGTGGGCGATGGATCAAACATGGCATCTGGGTTATTGTCATAAGAGGTAGGAGCCTGAAATCTAGGTTGCAAAGCATATGATGGCCAAAGAGGGTCTGTTCCTTGTATGGGGTTTGGCTGGTTAGCTGGGGGGCACACTATGAAAATTATTGTTGTTCTGGATTGCAATCTCCTGCAGGTTATTTGACAGTAAACACAGAAGGTTTATCAGCTCTGGCATACCCACTTCTGCCACCCCAGTGCTCGGCTGCCCTACAGCTGGAAGCCCTTGTTCTGCCATCAGGTTCCCCCTCTTTGGACATTTTCTAATATAGATAAGAATGTCATCGGGAACATCCAGCTCCTTCTCTCTTTGTATCTTGCGGACTTTTCTGGGACAAGAAGACCAACATGGGAGGTTTGGAAGAACTAGGTCCAATAACATATTAGGATGATCATCATCAAGACCTGGTTCCCCCTAAGGGTTGCAGTTTGGAAGGTAATGGTCTGCATGCTGCCAGTGGAATAATGAAGGCTTCCATCTTGTTGCTACTGATAATAATTATATATTTTAGTGTACAGCTGAGGTAGGAATAGAGCCGACTATAGAACACAGCATCTTTGCAGGGCTGGGGACAGAGTAGCAGCAGACACGTATCCTTGGTGGAAGCAGGCCAGCTGAGATCCACATACTCCCCGACTGATTTTGGACTGATGAGGCCTTTACTTGTGATAATCTTTGGTAATTCCTGACAAAGATGAGTGGTATAGCCAGAAACTTGCATTGCTAACACTTTAAAAGGGTAAACAGAAAATATATGAATGAAGCCTTTCCATATTTCTGATTGAGATGAGGAGGAGTTCAGACTTTTAGTACCTAGAATATCCTTTTTATTGCTATCAAATGCCCCTCTTGTCTCAGAAAATGCTAGCTTTTCCACATAGCTGTTGTCGCTTCAACTTTTGTTCTGTGGCTTTACTTTTGTCCATTGGCTCTTGTAAGTATCTGAATGTTTGATTTTGCCCATGGAGGCAAAATTCAAGGTGGAGGCGCGGAACCGAGCCTGACCCTGGGCTCGCTAACGTGCTTCCCACACAGACTATAGCCGGTACTGGTCATGGTGTCTTGGCCTTGTAATGCCATCTCCTTCTCCCGCTTGGGGTCAGGGGATCAGCAATGCGCATCATGTATTTTCTCTTGTGTTACCATAGTTATCGGAAAAACTTGTTTGGGCCAAAGGAGAGGAGCGTAACTGCATTAACGTTACAGGGGTCTGCCTATACTTCAGCTGCAGAAATGTTACAGGGGTCTGCCTATACTGCTGCTACATAAATGTTTCTGGGGTCTGCGTATACTTCTGCAACTAAAATGTTACTGGGGTCTGTCTATACTGTTACTACTGAAATGTAACTAATAGTGGGCTCTGCCTATACTGCTGCTATGGAAATGTTACTGGGGTCTGCCTATACTGCTGCAACTGAAATGTTACTGGCGTCTGCCTATACTGCTGCTACATAAATGTTTCTGGGGTCTGCGCATACTTCTGCAACTAAAATGTTACTGGGGTCTGTCCATACTGTTACTACTGAAATGTTACTAATACTGGGCTCTGCCTATACTGCTGCTACTGAAATGTTACTTGGCTCTGCCTATACTGCTGCTACAGAAATGTTACTGGGGTCTACCTAGACTTCTGCAACATAACTGTTAGTGGGATCAGCTTATACCTTTGCTACAGGAATATTACAGGGGTCTGTGCATAGTATGGGTGCCCTAAGTCTTACCTCAGCTATCCGGGGCACTGCAATGGGATTTATTTATGTACCGTCAGTGGGTTCCAGGGAGCCACCCATGCTGTGTGTGCACACAGACCTCCCATAGCGGAGTTGTACCTGCCTGTGACTATGAAAAAAACCTAGCCTGACTAGGGCATGGAGTGTGGGCTGAAGCCAACCTGTATTTTATCTCACGTTACCTAAGCTATCCTGGGGACTGCTATGGGATTAATTTATGTACCGTCGGTGGCTTCCTGGGACCCACCCATGCTGTGGGTCCACTCAGACTTGCCATAGCGGAGTTGTTCCTGCCTAGCACCATGAAAAAAAACACAGACTGACTAGGGCATGGAGTGTGGGCCAAAGGCAACCTGTATTTTATATCACGTTACCGCAGCTATCCGGGGCACTGCATTGAGACAAACAAGAGGAGCGATACAGCGCTAATGAGACGTTCACAGCTACTCTAGCATTGGAGTCCGCTCTAGGCCCGCGATTGCTGAGGGTTTGTGCAGAGGCCTATCTTCTGGGTGCAGTGAAAGTCCGCTTCCTGCCAACGATTGCTGAAGCTGTTGGCCGAGGCCTATATCCTGGGGGAACTGCAAATGTGCCAGGTTGGGGCTGTGCAACTTTTTCCTGGCTAATCCAGTCATTGGAGCAGGGAAAGAAAACGTAGTTGATTTACTGAGCCCGTTGCAGATGAACTAGCATCGAAGTCCGCTTCATGCCCGCGTTTGCTGAGGGTGTGGGCTGAGGGCTATGTCTCGGGGGAACTGCAACTACACCAGGTTGGGGTTGTCGAGCTTTTTTCTGCTAATCCAGTCATTGGAGCGGTGAAAGGACAGGTAACTGATTTTATGAGCCCGTCGCAAATGAACAAGCATCGAAGTCCACTTCATGCCCGTGTTTGCTGAGGGTGTGGGCTGAGGCCTATGTCCCGGGGAAGGTGGAACTACGCCAGGTTGGGGCTGTGGAGCTTTTTCCTGCTAATCCAGTCATTGGTGCGGTGAAAGGAAAGGTAACTGATTTACTGAGACCGTTGCAGATGAACTAGCATCGAAGTCCGCTTCATGCCCGCTTTGCAGAGGGTGTGGGCTGAGGCCTATGTCCCGGGGGAAGTGCAAGTATGTCAGGTTGGGGCTGTGGAACTTTTTCCTGCTAATCCAGTCATTGGAGCGGTGAAAGGAAAGGTAACTGATTTAATGAGCCTGTTGCAGATGAACTAGGATGGAAGTCGGCTTCATGCCTACGATTGCTGAAACTGTGGGCCGAGGCCCATGTCGTCGGCGCGGTGCAAGTCTGCCATGTTTGGCCGCTCTGATTTATTTATTGTTCATGTCTTGGGTTGCCTAGGACCCACCTATGCTGTTGGTGCACACTTAGTTCCCATGACCTGTCTGGCACAAAGATACTGACTGACTTGGGTAGGGGGCAGAGTGCAGATGGCTTTCCCCTCGCGGTGTCGATTGAGCTATGCGACACCTAGACAGAATGTATACTGTGTGGGCACATGGATTCCCCATAGCTATGTAACTCATGCCCACGTTTGCAGCTCCTGACGGAGGTGGCACAGGATTAGAATGAAGATCGAATGTCAATTTCTCATTGATTCTGTACAGCATTGTGGGCTATCGCCCCGCCCCTTTTAAAGAGGGTTGCTTCCTGGCCCTGCCAACCCTCTGCAGTGTGTGCCTCTGGTTCCTCCTCATCGCAGATGCACTTATAAACAGACATGAGGGTGGTGTGGCTATGCAGCCAGCGTGTGGCATGAGGGCAGCTGAAGGGTGCGCAGGGACACTTTTGTGTGCGCTGCGGATGCAGGGTCGTGTGGGGGGGTTGGGCAGCATGTAACCCAGGAGAAGAGGCAGCGGTGTGTCCCGCAGGCAGTGCTTGTGCTTGGTTGGAGGTAGTGTGGTGCTTAGCTAAGGTGTGCCTTGCTAATGAGGGTTTGTCTGAAGTAAAAATTGTTAGAGGGGGGGGGCTCACTCTTGCCGCTATTGTGGCTTAATAGTGGGACCTGGGAGCCTGAGATGCAGCCCAGCATGTTGCTCCTCACCTGCCCTATCCATTTCTGTGTCGTTTCCATCACTTTTTTGGGTTTTCCAGATTTTTACAAATGAAAACCTTAGCGGAGCACCAGTCATATAAAAAATGCTCGAGTCGCCCATTGATTTCAATGGGGTTCGTTACTCAAAACGAACCCTCGAGCATCGCGGAAAGTTCGACTCGAGCAACGAGCACCCGAGCATTTTGGTGTTCGCTCATCTCTATGCATCTAGATTTGGGACTCCCAGACCTCCAAATTGCCTTTGCTTGACATTATTGAGGTGGCAACTCTTGGCTTTTTGTTACCCCAGATGAATGACATCATTTGTTTTAGGATTTTCCTTACTATCTTTGTGGGGCATATAGTTGCAATGTTGGGAAATCTGTATAGTATTTTTGGGAGGATCATCATCTTGTAGATAACAATTCTGCCCAGCCAGGAAAATTCAACCTTGTTGTAAGATTCTAAGCTTTTCTCTAATCCCTCAATTAGGGAGTTCATATTGTTGTTCATTGTGTTTTTTTGAGGAGGGGGTAATATTTATTCCTAGGTATTGGATCCCCATTGGTTCCCATGCGTATGGAAATTCTTTTTTGATTTGGGTTTGGAGGGTGGTTGGTAGGTTCAGGGCTAATATTTTTGATTTAGATGGGTTGACTTTATAAAATGATAATTTGTTAAAGCTAGATAAGAGTTCTGATGCTGCTCTCAGGGATTCTATAGGGGAAGTCAGCATTAATACGACGTCATCTGCGAACAGGCTGATTTTATGTTGTCTGGAGGACATTGGTGCTCCCTTGATCTCAGGTTGTAAGCGTATGGCCTCTGCCAAAGGTTCCATAGTTAGAATGAACAGGGAGGGGGACAGGGGGCAACCCTGGCTGGTCCCGTTGGGGATCTTAAGGGGCTGGATACTGCTCCAATGATTAAAACCTTTGCTGAGGGGAATCCATAGAGCGCTTGTATTGCCCCCAGGATTGCTCCTTCAAATCCCATCTCCCTCAGAACTGAGAAAGCGTATCCCCAGGAAATTCTGTTGAATGCCTTCTCCGCGTCCAGGGTTACGAGCAGAGAAGGCGTTCCGGAGACCTCCAATTCTTCCAGTGCTACCAAGAGTCTTCTGGTCGCATCAGATGTTTGTCTCCCTTTAACGAAACCTGTTTGGTCACTATGGATAATGTCAGGTATTATCTCTAGCAGTCAAAGGGCTAAGATTTTTGCATAATATTTGGTGTCATTATTTAATAGGGATATGGGTCTAAAATTGGCTGTGGAGGACATATCTTTAGCTGGTTTGGGTATTGTGACAATGTTTGCCTGTAGCATTTCAGTGGGGAGGTATCCCGTTATCCTAGCTTGGTTGAATACATTAGTCATATGTGGAGCTATATAGGTCTTAAAGATTTTGAAGTATTCATTGGAGAAACCGTCTGGGCCTGGCACTTTATCTTTTTTGGAATTGTTGATGACTTTTAATGTTTCTTGTATAGATATTGGGGCATTTAGTTTATCTAGCTGTGTTTTGTTTAATTTGGGTAGTTGGAGTTTAGATAAGAAATTGGTGATATCGTCTTCTGAGGGTTGTGGTGTGGAGGGGTCTTTCTTTAAATTGTGCAAGGCCTCATAAAAATCTCTAAAGATTTCAGCTATCTTGGTTGGATTAGAGGTCTTTCTTTGAGATCTTGGATCGGTTATGAAGGGAATTTTTGCTTTATTTCTTCTTTGTTTTACCCTGTTCGCCATCATTCGAGTAAATTTGTTGTTGCTTATATAGAATGTTGCTTTTAGATTTTTTAAATTTTTCATGATCCTCTATCATTATATTACTTGTTTTTAGTCTCATTTCCATGAGTGTTTTATGTAGAGTGGTTGATGGGTTAATCTGTATTTCTTTTTCTATGTCTGCCAAACGTGAGATGTCTCCTGTGATCTGTTTACACCCAGGACCATGACGGTAACAAGAGGACATCCGCTACGATTAGAGGAAAGTAGGTTTCTTCACCAACATAGAAGGGGATTCTTTACTGTAAGAGCAGTTAGACTGTGGAACTCTCTACCGGAGGAAGTGGTGATGGCAAAATCCATAGAGGAGTTTAAAAGGGGACTTGATGTCTTTCTTTAGAAGAAGGACATTATAGGATATAAATCTTAGGTTAATCGTTAATCCGGGTATACTGGCAGGTAGGAACTATTAGGGGTTGATCCAGGGAACAGTCTGATTGCGATTAGGGAGTCGGGAAGGAATTTTTTCCCCCAAAAGGGCTAATTGGCTTCTGGCCTTGGGGTTTTTTGCCTTCCTCTGGATCAACACAGTAGGATAGACAGGCTGGACTAGATGGACATTGTCTTCATTCAGCCTTACATACTATGTTACTATGTTACTATGAGATGGTATCTTTTAATAGTCGGTTTTTGTTTCTTTTATAAATCGAGCCTTGCTGTATCATTATACCACGGATTACAGATTTGTGTGCTTTCCACAGGGTAAATCGACATGTTCCTGAGGACTCGTTGATCTTGAAGTATTCTATCATGGCCTCCATTATTTTCTTTTGATAGTTTGGTTCCTTCATTAGGAAGGTGTTGTTTCTCCAGTTTCCACATGTTGGAGCCCGGGCCAAGTTTCAACTTTAGGGTAATAGGAGCATGGTCGGACGATGAAGTTTTACCTTTTTTTTGCCTCGTATGCGTTGTTTAGCAGAGGGAAGTCCACCAGAAACATGTCGATTCTAGAAAATGATTTGTGACGGGACGAGTAAAATGTATATTCTTTGGAGTTTGAGTTTAAACATCTAAATACATCATTTACTTCTGCAGCATGGGTCCAAGTGGATAGATTTGTGCTTCTTCTTTTGCTGAGATAGCTAGAGTCCATGGAGTCGTCTATTATTGTGTTAAAGTCTACGCAGATGAGGAGGTTGCCCTGCTGAACCTTCTTTACCTTCCTCTTAACTTTGTTTAGAAAGCTAATTTGCTTCGAGTTTGGAGCATATAAGTTAAAGGGGTTGTCTCGCGAAAGCAAGTGGGGTTAAGCACTTCTGTATGGCCATATTAATGCACTTTGTAATATACATCGTGCATTAAATATGAGCCATACAGAAGTTATTCACTTACCCACTCCGTTGCTGGCGTCCCCGTCTCCATGGCTCGGTCTAATTTCAGCGTCTAATCGCCCGATTAGACGCGCTTGCGCAGAAGGGTCTTCTCCCTTCTGGTCGGTCCGGGCACGAACGGCATTCTGGCTCCGCCCCCTTCTACGCGTCATCACGTAGCTCCGCCCGTCATGTGTGCCGATTCCAGCCAATCAGGAGCCTGGAATCGGCAATGGACCACACAGAGCCCACGGTGCACCATGGGAGAAGACCCGCGGTGCATCGTGGGTGAAGATCCCGGCGGCCATCTTGGAGGAAAAGAAGGAAGAAGTTGCAGAGAGGGGATTCGGGTAAGTAAAATGTTTTTTTTTTTAAATTTCAACACATCCCTTGGGTTTGTCCTGCGCTGAATGGGGGGCCTATGCAAAAAAAAACCCCTGTTTCGGCGCGGGACAACCCCTTTAACTAGTGTGACTAGGATACCTTTGATCTTGCAGATAAGGATAATGTATCTTCCTTCGGTGTCTAATATTTGTTCTATCAGAAGAAAATCAACTGAGTCTTTAATAGCCACTAAGACTCCCACTTTCTTTTTCTTGGCTATGGCTTGGAATATAATAGAGTATTTGGGATGAGTTATTCTTGGTGCTTTATCGTAGGCAAGGTGTGTTTCTTGGACACAGACAATATCCGCTCTGGTGGAAATAGCTTCTTTCCACATGGATGTACTTTTATATGGGACATTGAGGCCTCTGGCGTTCAGGGACATCAGAGTTAGCTCCATTTTTGTTTTGAAGAAAAAGCTTGAAAGGGCAAGCTGTCGTTATTAGTTGCTTGCTCACATAGATGTTGGTTATTTTGGTGGTACGCTAAAGGTTGAAAGGCGGTGTTTTGAAGTAGGATCTTGTGCTAAGAGGGGGGCAGGAAGAACTAGTGTGTTTGAAACGTAACAAATGCTACCTATGCTTTGAGTAGCCATTTTGTTTGAGTATAGCAGAAACGAGCCTTTTCGGGGTACAGAGGCAACTATAACCCGTATGTTAAAGGCCATAAACTGGGGGGGTTTAAAGTTCAGCCTTGGAAGGGGTGTCACCCTTTAACTTCATACTGAGGGTTTTTGTGAGTGTTTTCGGAGATTGACATAGTCTTTCCGTTAACGGTGAGGAGATGTACGCTTGTTGGGACTTTGGTGGTGTTTCTGGGTCCAGTCCCTAGCCATAAAGGAAGGAGCAGCTTATTGCGGGACTGGAAGATCCCATTTTCTTAGGAGATGGAGGGCGTCCTCTTGTTTATTGATGATGTGATTTTTGCCATCTTTGTTAATGATGGGTTTTGTGGTGAATCCCCATCTATATGCGATTTTGTGTTCTCTTAATGTGGCCGTGAAGGACGAGAATTTCCTTCTTGCCAGCATGGTCAATTGTGAGAAATCTGAGTAGAGTTTAATACCTTCGTATGGTTGGGGAAGGTCTTTTTGTGTTCTTGAGAGTCTTATTAGTTCGTCTTTTATGTGGTAAAAATGGACTCTAGCGATGACGTTTCTCGGGACACTGTCTGGAATGTTTCTTGGTTTTGGGAGCCTGTGGATACGATCGAGGATCTGTTCTTGAGGTTTGGAGTGTGGAATGAGGGTTTTGATTAAGCGTTGGACGAATTTGATAAGCTCGTCTGGTTTTACTATTTCTGGGATACCTCTGAGTTTTATGTTATTGCGCCTGTTGCGGTCCTCCATATCTGCCATTTTTAGTTTGAGCGCTTTAACCTCCTCTTCTAGTTTGTAGTGGGCGTCTATTAGATCATTATGAGAGCTTGTAATTTCGCCCGTTTTGTTCTCTAGATGATCTACCCCGTCTCCTAGGTTTGTTATTGCTGCACTTAATCTTGTGTTAATTTTCGTTAGATCATTCTTTAGGGAGCCTCTAAGGTCCAGTACCATGTCTCTAATGAAGAATTCTGATGCAGTTTTGTTTGTTCATTCTATATCTAGGATGGGGTCTGCAGTGTCTTTAGAAGCGTTGTTACATTGAGAGGTAAGACTGGGGATATGTTCTTCCAGTCTTTGTTTTCTCTTTTCAGGGCTATTGCTGGGGGAATCCACATAGGTTTCTCTCATTTCATGTGTAATTTGGTGACAAGATGGCGCTGGGACATCAGGCTCCTCCCCTCTCTACCTTGTGTTTCTTGGAGCCATCTTTCTCTTCCCCACTATTTTCCTTTCAGTGACTGTGGGCTCCTGAGGAGGGGATTGCTGCTGCTGGGCATAGTGTGCCTGTGTGGGCATAAGGGACAGGAGGAAGCACGCTTACCTCCTCCGCTGTGTGCTGAGTCTCTCTTGCACACCGCTCTCGGCTCCTCATCAGCACGACCGCTGCCTGCTGTGTCCTCCATTTCCTGCTCCTCTTCCCCGCAGCGCGCCGAGAAGAAATCGGTAAGGCGCTTGGGTCTGATCTTAGTGAGTCTTCTCCATGACATCTCCTAATGCCTGCTGATCTCCGGTAGCTGTTCCTGCTGATTGGTAACCTCTTATGTTTCTGTGGATTGCTCAGGGTGAGATTCTCTAAGCTGAGCTCAGAGGATGCTGTCCACCATTAGAGCCGTCCAGGCCACGCCCCCTACTTTTCCTATTTATGACATAATCTATGCTCTTGCCAAATGTCGTAGAAACATGAAATCGGGAAGTGAGAGAATTAGTGGCGAGTCAGTGAGTCAGTGTGTGAATCAGTGAGGGCTTTCGTCTTTATATATATCATTGGTGGATCAGCAATAATAGCTAGGAAAAGCCCTACTGACCTATAATGGGATATTTCAATGAAAGGATTGTATATAGGGATCCTTTATATCTATTAACTTTATAGTATAATGTATGTATGTACTGTATGTATGCATGTATATATATATATATATATATATATATATATATATAAAATAAAAATACATATATCACTAATGTAATGATATATATGAATATATGGTTAATAAATATTAAGATAAAAGTACTACAAGGTAAGGTATTTACTAATACAAATAATATAATATATGCATTTAAAATTTCCTTCTAAATAGTTTAAATATATATATATATATATATATATATATATATATATATATATATATATATATATATATAGACAAAAGCCCTCACTGACTCACTGACTCACTGACTCACTCACTGACTCGCCAAAAGTTCTCCAACTTCCCGATGTCGTAGAAACATGAAATTTGGCACAAACATAGATTATCTCCAAAATAGGAAAAGTAATTGGGTCCCAACTCGATTATTCAATTCTAGCGCAAAAGAATTGGCATCGAAATTTTATGTACATAATCTAAATCTGTCACTTCTAGAGATGAGCGAACGTACTCGTCCGAGCTTGATACTGGTTCGAGTATTAGCGTGTTCGAGATGCTCGTTACTCGTGACGAGCACCACGTGACGTTCGAGTTACTTTCACTTTTATCTCTGAGACATTAGCGCGCTTTTCTGGCCAATAGAAAGACAGGGAAGGCATTACAACTTCCCCCTGCGACGTTCAAGCCCTATACCACCCCCCTGCAGTGAGTGGCTGGCGAGATCAGGTGTCACCGGAGTATAAAAATCGGCCCCTCCCGCGGCTCACCACAGATTTATTCTGACATAGAGGAGGGAAAGTGCTGTTGGTGCCGGAGCTGCTATAGGGAGAGTGTTAGGAGTATTTTAGGCTTCAAGAACCCCAACGGTCCTTCTTAGGGCCACATCTAACCGTGTGCAGTAGTGTGGAGGCTGCTTTTTGCAGTGTTGCACTTTTTTTTTTTTTTGTATATCGGCCGTGCAGAACATTGCACCCTGCAGTAATTATACATACTCCAGGGCCAGTAGTGGTGGTGAGGCAGGGACAGAAGACATATATTTATTGAATATAGGCAGTGGGCCTTTCCAAAAACATTTGGGGAAAAAAGTCTATTTGGGCTGCCTGTGACTGTCCTCAGTGTACTGGGTCTGTGCTGGGTGTAGTTGTCCTCCTAATTCATACGCAGCCAGCTAAGTGTTACAGCAGGCTTGCGCAAAATTATTTCCTGGCTCTGTGTTGCCTCTTACATCACCGCTGTATTCCTGTCCACAGTGCAACAGTCTGCAGTTATTTTACATACTCCAGGGCCAGTAGTGGTGATGCAGGGACAGAAGACATATTTATTGAATATAGGCAGTGGGCCTTTCCAAAAACATTTGGGAAAATTTTTTTATTTGGGCTGCCTGTGACTGTCCTCAGTGTACTGGGTCTGTGCTGGGTGTAGTTGTCCTCCTAATTCATACGCAGCCAGTTAAGTGTTACAGCAGGCTTGCGCAAAATTATTTCCTGCCTCTGTGTTGCCTCTTACATCACTGATGTATTCCTGTCCACAAGTGTACTGGGTCTCTGCTGGGGGTAGTTGTCCTAATTCATACGCAGCCAGCTAAGTGTTACAGCAGGCTTACGCAAAATTATTTCCTGGCGTTCCGTAAGCGAAGTCAGCCTCCAACCACAGGCCAATAAGCGGCACATTTAATTACAGCGTTCTGTTTCTCCACTACTGGTAATACAGCATGCTGAGGGGTAGGTGTAGGCCTAGAGGACGTGGACGCGGGCGAGGACGCGGAGGCCCAAGTCAGGGTGTGGGCACAGGCCGAGCCAGTGCGGTGGCCAGGGGTAGAGGCAGGGCCAGACCGAATAATCCACCAACTGTTTCCCAAAGCGCCCCCTCGCGTCATGCCACCCTGCAGAGGTCAAGGTGCTCTACGGTGTGGCAGTTTTTCACAGAGACGCCTGACGACCGGCGAACAGTGGTGTGCAACCTTTGTCGCGCCAAGATCAGCTGGGGAGCCACTACCACCAGCATGCGCAGGCATATGATGGCCAAGCACCCCACAAGGTGGGACGAAGGCCGTTCAACGCCTCCGATTTGCACCACTGCCTCTCCCCCTGTGCCCCAACCTGCCACTGAGATCCAACCCCCCTCTGAGGACACAGGCACTACCGTCTCCTGGCCTGCACCCACACCATCACCTCCGCTGTCCTCGGCCCCATCCAGCAATGTCTCTCAGCGCAGCGTCCAGACGTCGCTAGCGCCACTGTTTGAGCGCAAGCGCAAGTACGCCGCCACGCACCCGCACGCTCAAGCGTTAAACGTGCACATTGCCAAATTGATCAGCCTGGAGATGCTGCCATATAGGCTTGTGGAAACGGAGGCTTTCAAAAGCATGATGGCGGCGGCGGCCCCGCGCTACTCGGTTCCCAGTTGCCACTACTTTTCCCGATGTGCCGTCCCAGCCCTGCACGACCACGTCTCCCGCAACATTGTACGCGCCCTCACCAGCGCGGTTACTGCCAAGGTCCACTTAACAACCGACACGTGGACAAGCACAGGCGGGCAGGGCCACTATATCTCCCTGACGGCACATTGGGTGAATTTAGTGGAGGCTGGGACAGAGTCAGAGCCTGGGACCGCTCACGTCCTACCCACCCCCAGAATTGCGGGCCCCAGGTCGGTGCTGGTATCTGCGGCGGTGTATGCTTACTCCACTAAACCACCCTCTTCCTCCTCCTCCTCCAACGCAACCTCTGTCTCGCAATCAAGATGTGTCAGCAGCAGCACGTCGCCAGCAGTCGGTATCGCGCGGCGTGGCAGCACAGCAGTGGGCAAGCGTCAGCAGGCCGTGCTGAAACTACTCAGCTTAGGAGAGAAGAGGCACATGGCCCACGAACTGCTGCAGGGTCTGACAGAGCAGACCGACCGCTGGCTTGCACCGCTGAGCCTCCAACCGGGCATGGTCGTGTGTGACAACGGCCGTAACCTGGTGGAGGCTCTGCAGCTCGGCAGCCTCACGCACGTGCCATGCCTGGCCCATGTCTTTAATTTGGTGGTTCAGCGCTTTCCGAAAAGCTACCCACACTTGTCATACCTGCTCGGAAAGGTGCACCGGGTCAGCGCACATTTCCGCAACTCCAAGACGGACGCTGCCACCCTGCGGACCCTGCCACATCGGTTTAATCTGCCAGTGCACCGACTGCTGTGCGACGTGCCCACACGGTGGAACTCTACGCTCCACATGTTGGCCAGGCTCTATGAGCAGCGTAGAGCTATAGTGGAGTACCAACTCCAACATGGGCGGCGTAGTGGGAGTCAGCCTCCTCAATTCTTTACAGAAGAGTGGGCCTGGTTGGCAGACATCTGCCAGGTCCTTGGAAACTTTGAGGAGTCTACCCAGATGGTGAGCGGGGATGCTGCAATCATTAGCGTCACCATTCCTCTGCTATGCCTCTTGAGAAGTTCCCTGCAAAGCATAAAGGCAGACGCTTTGCACTCGGAAACGGAGGTGTGGGAAGACAGTGTGTCGCTGGATAGTCAGAGCACCCTCATGTCTATATCTCAGCGCGTTGAGGAGGAGGAGGAGGAGCATGAGGAGGAGGGGGAAGAGACAGCTTGGCCCACTGCTGAGGGTACACATGCTGCTTGCCTGTCATCCTTTCAGCGTGTATGGCCGGAGGAGGAGGATCCTGAAAGTGATCTTCCTAGTGAGGACAGCCATGTGTTGCGTACAGGTACCCTGGCACACATGGCTGACTTCATGTTAGGATGCCTTTCTCGTGACCCTCGCGTTACACGCATTCTGGCCACTACGGATTACTGGGTGTACACACTGCTCGATCCACGGTATAAGGAGAACCTTTCCACTCTCATTCCCGAAGAGGAAAGGGGTTCCAGAATGATGCTATACCACAGGACGCTGGTGGACAAACTGATGGTAAACTTCCCATCCGACAGCGCTAGTGGCAGAAGGCGTAGTTCCGAGGGCCAGGTAGCAGGGGAGGTGCAGAGATCAGGCAGCATGTACACCGCAGGCAGGGGAACATTCTCCAAGGCCTTTGCCAGCTTTATGGCTCCCCAGCAAGACTGTGTCACCGCTCCTCAGTCAAGGCTGAGTTGGCGGGAGCACTGTAAAAGGATGGTGAGGGAGTACGTAGCCAATCGCACGACCGTCCTCGGTGACGCCTCTGCCCCCTACAACAACTGGGTGTCGAAGCTGGACACGTGGCCTGAACTCGCGCTGTATGCCCTGGAGGTGCTTGCTTGTCCTGCGGCTAGCGTCTTGTCAGAGAGGGTGTTTAGTGCGGCTGGGGGAATCATCACGGATAAGCGTACCCGCCTGTCAACCGACAGTGCCGACAGGCTTACACTCATCAAGATGAACAAAGCCTGGATTTCCCCAGACTTCTCTTCTTCACCAGCGGACAGCAGCGATACCTAAGCAATACGTAGGCTGCACCCGCGGATGGAAGCATCGTTCTATATCACCATCAAAAACGGGGACATTTTTGCTTCATCAATCTGTGTATAATATTCCTCCTCCTCCTCCTGCTCCTCCTCCTGAAACCTCACATAATCACGCCGAACGGGCAATTTTTCTTAGGCCCACAAGGCTCAGTCATATAATTTTTGTAAACAATTATTATACGTTTCAATGCTCATTAAAGCGTTGAAACTTGCACCTGAACCAATTTTTATTTTAACTGGGCGGCCTCCAGGCCTAGTTACCAATTAAGCCACATTAACCAAAGCGATTAATGGGTTTCACCTGCCCTCTTGGTTGGCCATGGCCAATTTTTCTGAGGTACATTAGTACTGTTGGTACACCAATTTTTGGGGGCCCACGCCTACAGTGTAATCCAATTAATTTTTTGCCCAACTGCATTACAGCTGACGTTACATCAGCTGTGTTGGGCACTGCAATGGGATATATTTATGTACCGCCGGTGGGTTCCAGGGAGCCACCCATCCCGTGGGTCCACACGGAGTTGTAACTGCATGTGTCCACTTCTAAAAACCCCAGTCTGACTGGGGCATGCAGTGTGGGCCCAAGCCCACTTGCATTAAACATGACATTACCTCAGCTGTGATGGGCAATGCAATGGGATATATTTATGTACCGCCGGTGGCTTCCTGGAACCCACCCATGCTGTGGGTCCACACGGAGTTGTAACTGCATGTGTCCACTTCTAAAGAACCCCAGTCTGACTGGGGCATGCAGTGTGGGCCGAAGCCCACCTGCATTTAATCGGACGTTACCTCAGCTGTGATGGACACTGCAATGGGATACATTAATGTACAGCCGGTAGGTTCCAGGGAGTCACCCATGCTGTGGGTGCACACGGAATTCCCATTGCGGAGTTGTACCTGCCTGTGACTATTTATAAAAAAACGCGGTCTGACTGAGGCATGCAGATACCTTGACAGAATGAATAGTGTGTGGCACATAGGTTCCCCATTGCTATGCCCACGTGTGCAGCTCCTGATGGCGGTGGCACAGGATTATATTTCTCATTGCTTCTGTACAGCATTGTGGGCTATCGCCCCGCCCCTTTTAAAGAGGCTCGCTGCCTAGCCGTGCCAACCCTCTGCAGAGTGTGCCTGCGGTTCCTCTGGCAGACGCACTTATAAATAGACATGAGGGTGGTGTGGTATGAGTGCAGCTGAAGGCTGCGCAGGGACACTTTGGTGTGAGCTGTGGACACTGCGTCGTGCGGGGGGGGGGGGGGGGGGGTTGGGCAGCATGTAACCCAGGAGAAGTGGCAGCAGAGTGTCATGCAGGCAGTGATTGTGCTTTGTTGGAGGTAGTGTGGTGCTTAGCTAAGGTATGCATTGCTAATGAGGGCTTTTCAGAAGTCAAAATTGTTCTGAGGGGGGGGGGGGGGGCACTCTTGCCGCTATTGTGACTTAATAGTGGGACCTGGGAACTTGAGATGCAGCCCAACATGTAGCCCCTCGCCTGCCCTATCCGTTGCTGTGTCGTTCCCATCACTTTCTTGAATTGCCCCGATTTTCACAAATGGGAACCTTAGCGAGCATCGGCGATATACAAAAATGCTCGAGTCGCCCATTGACTTCAATGGAGTTTGTTACTCGAAACGAACCCTCGAGCATCGCGATAATTTCGGCCCGAGTAACGAGCACCCGAGCATTTTGGTGCTCGCTCATCTATAGTCACTTCCCAATCTCATAGAAACTTAAAACTTGGCACGAGCATTGAATATGTCATAAATAGGAAAAGTTAATGGGTTCCAACTTGATTATGCTATAATATGCGCGAAAGAATTAGCGTCCAAATTTTACTTACGGAATCTAATTTTCTCACTTCCCCGTGTCATAGAAACGTGAAATTTGGCACGAGCATTGATTATGTCAAAAATAGGAAAAGCTAATGGGTCCCAACTCGATTATTCAATTCTAGCACAAAAGAATTGGCGTCAAAATTTTACGTGCGGAATGTTATTTTTTCACTTTCCGGTGTCATAGAAACGGGAAATTTGGCACGAGCATTAATTATGTCATACATAGGAAAAGCTAATGGGTCCCAACTCGAATATTCAATTCTATGCGCAAAAGAATTAGCATCCAAATTTTACGTGCGGAATGTAATTACTTCACTTTCCGGTGTCATAGAAACAGGAAATTTGGCACGAGCATTGATTATGTCATAAATAGGAAAAGCTAATGGGTCCCAACTCCATTATTCAATTCTATGCGCAAAAGAATTAGCGTCCAAATTTTACGTGTGGAATGTAATTTCTTCACTTTCCGGTGTCATAGAAACCGGAAATTTGGCACGAGCATTGATTATGTCATAAACAGGAAAAGATAATGGGTCCCAACTCCATTATTCAGTTCTATGCGCAAAAGAATTAGCGTCCAAATTTTACGTACATAATCTAAATGTCTCACTTCCCAATGTCATAGAAACATGAAATTTGGCACAAGCATTGATTGTGTCCTAAGTATGAAAAGTTAATGGGTCCCAACTAGAGATGAGCGAACGTGTTCGTCCGAGCTTGATATTCGTGCGGATATTACGGTGTTCGGGATGTTCGTTATTCGTAACGAACACCATGCGGTGTTCGGGTTACTTTCACTTCCTTCCCTGAGACGTTAGCGCGCTTTTCTGGCCAATTGAAAGACAGGGAAGGCATTACAACTTCCCCCTGTGTTGTTCCAGCCCTATACCACCCACCTGCTGTGAGTGGCTGGGGTGATCAGGTGTCCGCCGAATATAAAAGTCGGCCCCTCCCGCGGCTCGCCTCAGATGCCGTGTGAGTTAGATGAGGGACAGTGCTGTTTGTACCGGAGCTGCTGTAGGGAAAGAATTGGTAGTTAGTGTAGGCTTCAAGACCCCCAAAGGTCCTTATTAGGGCCACTGATAGCTGTGTGTTGGCTGCTGTTAGCAGTGGCAATTATTTTTTTTCTCAAAATCGCCTCTGCAGAGCGTTGCACCCGGCATTAGGGACAGAAGTGCTGCATAGGCAGGGAGAGTTTTAGGAGTGTGTAGCCTTCAAGAACCTCAACTGTCCTTTCTAGGGCCAAATTTAACCGTGTGCAGTACTGTGCTGGCTGCTGTTAGCTGTGCTGCATTTTTTTTTTCTTCTCAAAATCGCCTCTGCAGAGCATTGCACCCTCCATTGATACTGCAGGGAAAGAATTGTGTAGGCAGGGCCACAACACAGTTATTATTCATTGAATATACGCAGTGCTGCCTTTTGGTGGAAAAAAACTGAAAATAATTCTATTTGTCCTGCCTCTGTCCGTCCTAAGGGCGGTGGACACGTGTCGGCTACGTGTGCAACGTTTAAAAATCAGACGCACCCAGCTACGTTTTACTCCTGGCTTCGCCATTTGCTTTCCTTAATTGGGAAAAAAATACCTGCTCTGCCAGAGTTAATAACTCTGCTACCCTCACGTTCTGTGCCACATTAGCAGGGCCACAGCACAGTTATTAAACTTCTCATGTTCATTGAATATACGCAGTGCTGCCTTTTGGTGGAAAAAAACTGAAAATAATTCTATTTGTCCTGCCTCTGTCCGTCCTAAGGGCGGTGGACACGTGTCGGCTGCGTGTGCAACGTTTAAAAATCAGACGCACCCAGCTACGTTTTACTCCTGGCTTCGCCATTTGCTTTCCTTAATTGGGAAAAAAAATACCTGCTCTGCCAGAGTTAATAACTCTGCTACCCTCACGTTCTGTGCCACATTAGCAGGGCCACAGCACAGTTATTAAACTTCTCATGTTCATTGAATATACGCAGTGCTGCCTTTTGGTGGAAAAAAACTGAAAATAATTCTATTTGTCCTGCCTCTGTCCGTCCTAAGGGCGGTGGACACGTGTCGGCTGCGTGTACAACGTTTAAAAATCAGACGCACCCAGCTACGTTTTACTCCTGGCTTCGCCATTTGCTTTCCTTAATTGGGAAAAAAAATACCTGCTCTGCCAGAGTTAATAACTCTGCTACCCTCACGTTCTGTGACACATTAGCAGGGACACAGCACAGTTATTAAACTTAGATTATTCATTCACTAGAGGCAGTGGGGCCTTTCGTTTTCAAAAAAGGGAAAAAAATATATTTGGCTGCAGTCTTGCGCCAATTTATTTCCTGCCTGTGAAATCAAATCACTGGTAATACAGCATGCTGAGGGGTAGGGGTAGGCCTAGAGGACGTGGACGCGGCCGAGGACGCGGAGGGCCAAGTCAGGGTGTGGGCACAGGCCGAGCTCCTGATCCAGGTGTGTCGCAGCCGACTGCTGCGCGATTAGGAGAGAGGCACATTTCTGGCGTCCCCACATTCATCGCCCAATTAATGGGTCCACGCGGGAGACGGTTATTAGAAAATGAGCAGTGTGAGCAGGTCCTGTCCTGGATGGCAGAAAGTGCTTCGAGCAACCTATCGTCAACACGCAGTTCTGCGCCGTCCACTGCTGCAAATCCGAATCCTCTGTCTGCTGCTCCTCCTTCCTCCCAGCCTCCTCACTCCACTACAATGACACCTGCTCAGGAGCGGGAACACTCCCAGGAACTGTTCTCGGGCCCCTGCTTAGATTGGGCAGGAGTGGTTCCTCTCCCACCAGAGGAGTTTATCGTCACTGATGCCCAACCATTCGAAAGTTCCCGGGGTCCGGGGGAAGAGGCTGGGGACTTCCGCCAACTGTCTCAACAACTTTCTGTGGGTGAGGAGGACGATGACGATCAGACACAGTTGTCTTGCAGTGAGGTAGTAGTAAGGGCAGTAAGTCCGAGGGAGCAGCGTACAGAGGATTCGGAGGAAGAGCAGCAGGACGATGAGGTGACTGACCCCACCTGGTGTGCAACGCTTACTCAGGAGGACAGGTCTTCAGAGGGGGAGTCAAGGGCATCAGCAGAGCAGGTTGGAAGAGGCAGTGCGGTGGCCAGGGGTAGAGGCAGGGCCAGACCGAATAATCCACCAACTGTTTCCCAAATCGCCCCCTCGCGCCATGCCACCCTGCAGAGGCCGAGGTGCTCTAAGGTCTGGCAGTTTTTCACAGAGACGCCTGACGACCGACGAACAGTGGTGTGCAACCTTTGACGCGCAAAGCTCAGCCGGGGAGCCAACACCAACAGCCTCACCACCACCATGCGCAGACATATGATGGCCAAGCACCCCACAAGGTGGGACGAAGGCCATTCAGCGCCTCCGGTTTGCACCCCTGCCTCTCCCCCTGTGCCCCAACCTGCCACTGAGATGCAACCCCCCTCTCAGGACACAGGCACTACCGCCTCATGGCCTGCACCCACACCCTCATCTCCGCTGTCCTCGGCCCCATCCAGCAGTGTAGTTCAGCGCACCGTCCAGCCGTCGCTTGCGCAATTGTTGGAGCGCAAGCGCAAGTACGCCGCCACGCACCCGCACGCTCAAACGTTAACCGTCCGCATAGCAAAATTCATCAGCCTTGAGATGCTGCCGTATAGGGTTGTGGAAACGGAGTCCTTCAAAAGTATCATGGAGGCGGCGGCCCCGCGCTACTCAGTTCCCAGTCGCCACTACTTTTCCCGATGTGCCGTCCCAGCCCTGCACGACCACGTCTCCCGCAACATTGTACGCGCCCTCACCAACGCGGTTACTGCCACGGTCCACTTAACAACGGACACGTGGACAAGCACAGGCGGGCAGGGCCACTGCATCTCCCTGACGGCACATTGGGTGAATTTAGTGGAGGCTGGGACAGAGTCAGAGCCTGGGACCGCTCACGTCCTACCCACCCCCAGAATTGCGGGCCCCAGCTCGGTGGTGGTATCTGCGGAGGTGTATGCTTCCTCCACTAAAGCACCCTCCTCCTCCTCCTCTGTCTCGCAATCAAGATGTGTTAGCAGCAGCATGTCGCCAGCAGTCGGTGTCGCGCGGTGTGGCAGCACAGCGGTGGGCAAGCGTCAGCAGGCCGTGCTGAAACTACTCAGCTTAGGCAATAAGAGGCACACGGCCCACGAACTGCTGCAGGGTCTGACACAGCAGACCGACCGCTGGCTTGCGCCGCTGAGCCTCCAACCGGGCATGGTCGTGTGTGACAACGGCCGTAACCTGGTGGCGGCTCTGCAGCTTGGCAGCCTCACGCACGTGCCATGCCTGGCCCACGTCTTTAATTTGGTGGTTCAGCGCTTTCTGAAAAGCTACCCACGCTTGTCAGACCTGCTCGTAAAGGCGCGCCGGCTCTGCGCACATTTCCGCAAGTCCCACACGGACGCTGCCACCCTGCGCACCCTGCAACATCACTTTAAGCTGCCAGTGCACCGACTGCTGTGCGACGTGCCCACACGGTGGAACTCTACGCTCCACATGTTGGCCAGGCTCTAAGAACAACGTAGAGCTATATCCGAATACCAACTCCAACATGGGCGGCGCAGTGGGAGTCAGCCTCCTCAATTCCTTTCAGAAGAGTGGGCCTGGTTGGCAGACATCTGCCATGTCCTTGGTACTTTTGAGGAGTCTACCCAGGTGGTGAGCGGCGATGCTACAATCATTAGCGTCACCATTCCTCTGCTATGCATCTTGAGAAATTCCCTGCAAACCATAAAGGCAGCTGCTTTGCGCTCGGAAATGGGGGCGGGGGAAGACAGTATGCCGCTGGATAGTCAGGGCACCCTCCTGTCTATTTCTCAGCGCGTACAGGAGGAGGAGGAGGAGCATTAGGAGGATGAGGAGGAGAGGGAAGAGACAGCTTGGCCCGCTGCTGACGGTACACCGGCTGATTGCCTGTCATCCTTTCAGCGTGTATGGCCTGAGGAGGAGGAGGAGGAGAAGGAGGAGGAGGATCCTGAAAGTGATCTTCCTAGTGAAGACAGCCATGTGTTGCGTACTGGTACCCTGGCACACATGGCTGACTTCATGTTAGGATGCCTTTCTCGTGACCCTCGCGTTGCACGCATTCTGGCCACAACGGATTACTGGGTGTACACACTGCTCGACCCACGCTATAAGGAGAACCTGCCCACTCTCATTCCCGAAGAGGAAAGGGGTTCGAGAGTGTTGCTATACCACAGGACCCTTGCGGACAAGCTGATGGTAAAATTCCCAGCCGACAGCGCTAGTGGCAGAAGGCGCAGTACCGAGGGCAAGGTAGCAGGGGAGGTGCGGAGATCGAGCAGCATGTACATCCCAGGCAGTGCAACAGTCTTTAAGGGCCTGGCCAGCTTTTTGGCTCCCCACCAAGACTGTGTCACCGCTCCCCAGTCAAGGCTGAGTCGGCGGGAGCACTGTAAAAGGATTGTGAGGGAGTACGTAGCCGATCGCACGACCATCCTCGGTGACGCCTCTGCCCCCTACAACTACTGGGTGTCGAAGCTGGACACGTGGCCTGAACTCGCGCTGTATGCCCTGGAGGTGCTTGCTTGTCCTGCGGCTAGCGTCTTGTCGGAAAGGGTGTTTAGTGCGGCTGGGGGAATCATCACAGTTAAGCGTAGCTGCTTGTCAACCGACAGTGCCGACAGGCTAACACTCATCAAGATGAACAAAGGCTGGATTTCCCCAGACTTCTGTTCTCCACCAGCGGACAGCAGCGATACGTAAGCAATACGTAGGCTGCACCAGCGGATGGAAGCTACGTTCTCTCTCACCATCCAAAACGGGGACATTTCTGCTTCATCAATCTGTGTCTAATATTCCTCCTCCTCCTCCTGCTCCTCCTCCTGAAACCTCACGTAATCACGCTGAACGGGCAATTTTTCTTAGGGCCACAAGGCTCACTCAAATAATTTTTCTGAACAATTTTTATAAGTTTCAATGCTCTTAAAAGCGTTGGAACTTTAACTTGAACCAATTTTTCGTTACACTGGGCTGCCTCCAGGCCTAGTTACCACTTAAGCCACATTAACCAAAGCGATTCACCTGCCATCTTGGTTGGGCATGGCCAATTTTTACTGAGGTACATTAGTACTGTTGGTACACCAATTTTTTGGGGCCCTCACCTACAGTGTAATCATAGCAATTTGTATGTTCTTCGCCTGCACTCATGGTACAGAAGTGTGTGTGGGGTTGGCCTACACTTTAGCTACATAAATGTAACTTGGGCCTTGGCTATACTAAGGCTACTGAAATGGAACTAAGACTGCGCTCCCACTATACTGCTGCTTCAGAATTGTTACTGGGGCCTGTCTTGAGTGCTACTATTGCTGACATGGAACGAAGACTGCGCTCCCGCTATACTGCTGCTTCGGAATTGTTACTGGGGCCTGTCTTGAGTGCTACTATTGCTGACATGGAACGAAGACTGCGCTCCCGCTATACTGCTGCTTCGGAATTGTTACTGGGGCCTGTCTTGAGTGCTACTATTGCTGACATGGAACGAAGACTGCGCTCCTCCTATAATGCTGCTAGTGATATGTTAGTGGGGCCTGTCCTAATGCTACGGCTGAAATGTTACGAATTCTGGGCTCTGCCTATACCGCTGCTAATGGTATGTCTCTGGGGTGTGGAAACAGAGGCTTCCCAAAGACATGATGGCGGCGAGGCCGTTTCCCACCAACGCGGTTACTGTTAAGGTGCATATAACCACGGACAGGTAGAGAGGACACGTAGTGCCTCAAAAACATCCCCCTCCTCCTCCAACAGGGAAAACATTCTTGGCAAATGCCTTTGCATTGGTTCGTCTGGTGGCAGTCCAAGAATTTCACCTTTACCGACACAACAAGAGAGCCCCCACACCATCCCCCCGCCACGACCCACTTAATCCTGGCCGCATTCCGAAAACCAACAAAATACAACCGTGCTACTAGGTCCGCAGTCACCACCACATTACCACCAACGCGGTTACTGTTAAGGTGCATATTACCAGTCTGACTGGGGCATGCAGACACCTTGACAGAATGAATAGTGTGTGGCACATAGGTTCCCCATTGCTATGCCCACGTGTGCAGCTCCTGATGGCGGTGGCACAGGATTCTATTTCTCATTGCTTCTGTACAGCATTGTGGGCTATCGCCCCGCCCCTTTTAAAGAGGGTCGCTGCCTAGCCGTGCCAACCCTCTGCAGTGTGTGCCTGCGGTTCCTCCTCATGGCAGACGCACTTCTAAATAGACATGAGTGTGGCGTGGCATGAGGGCAGCTGAAGGCTGCGCAGGGACACTTTGGTGTGCGCTGTGGGGGGGAGGGGGGGCGGTTGGGCAGCATGTAACCCAGGAGAAGTGGCAGCGGAGTGTCATCCAGGCAGTGATTGTGCTTTGTTGTAGCTAGTGTGGTGCTTAGCAAAGGTATGCCATGCTAATGAGGGCTTTTCAGAAGTAAAAGTTGTTGGGAGGGGGGGGGGGGGCCCACTCTTGCCGGTATTGTGGCTTAATAGTGGGACCTGTGAACTTGAGATGCAGCCCAACATGTAGCCCCTCGCCTGCCCTATCCGTTTCTGTGTCATTCCCATCACTTTCTTGAATTGCCCAGATTTTCACACATGAAAACCTTAGCGAGCATCGGCGAAATACAAAAATGCTCTGGTCGCCCATTGACTTCAATGGGGTTCGTTATTCGAAACGAACCCTCGAACATCGCGGGAAGTTCGTTTCGAATAACGAACACCCGAACATTTTGGTGTTCGCTCATCTCTAGTCCCAACTCTATTATTCAATTCTAAGCGCAAAAGAATTAGTGTCCTTATTTTATGTACGTAATCTAATTCTCTCACTTCCTGATGTCATTTTATATAAAGGAAACGTCGCATGGTTGCCTCCACGTGGGGTTTCCTGGGTAACGCAGAGAACTATGCAAAATGGTGAACATATGTTTTTCCTCAGTTTCTCTAAAGTAACCACGACTTCATAAGATTTTCCGTGTGAACACCAGATAAACACCACTACCAAATTAACTCGGGCGAAGCCGGGTATATCAGCTAGTATATATATATATATATATATATATATATATATATATATCACCCATTGATTCTATAGAAGTTATAAAAGTTATAATAAATTATATAAAACTTATACCTAATCCTTATATCTAGTAATCAGAGTTGCCAGGGAATAGGAAGTGTAAAATAGGGGATTGTATAGTAATTTTTGCTAGCATAATGAAGGGGGAAAAAAGGCCATGGGAAGTTAATGCATTGAACCGAAAGATATAAAACACTTCTTTGGCTCTAAGTCTTCGAATTCACCTCAAGGAATCTTTCCAATTGAAGTTATTTTCATATCTGAAGGGTCTGACTTATGGTGTAAAAGGAAGTGTTTAGAAACGCTATGTTTTAAATATCCATGTCTTATATTAAAATTATGTTGGTTGATTCTACTGCGTAAGCTATTGGTTGTACGGCCAATGTACCGCTTATGGCACAGACATTCAATCAGATATATTAACTTCTCTGAGCCACAATTGAGACCTTGTCTTATTTGATATAGAGTATTTTTGGATCCTAATTCAATAATCTTCTGTTTGCGGCAAATACTTTAGCAGTATTTGCAACCACTTTTACCACATTTAAAAACTTCTTGGATGGAAGATGAAAATGCATTCCTAGCTGAAAGAGTGCACCTTCTATGTGGGCGTGAGGGTACTTAGATATTTCTCAGTGTTTTATTCCTTCTGAAAACCATATTTGGATTCGCCTGGAGTTCTTCTGACAAAATTGGGTCACCTTTCAATGTATTCCATCGTTTTTTTAATAATATCTTTTAGCTCTTTTTGTATCGAGTTATATTTCTTTATAAAGTGTAGATCAGATTTATTTTCCTTCACTTCTACCTTTTCACCTTCATCGATTCGTATGCACCTTCCTTCTTGTTCAGCTGTTTTATAAGAGGACTAAGTCTTCTGGGTATCTTTTTTTTCTGGCATGGATATTATCCTTTATCTATCTGTCATATATATATATATATATATATATATATATATATATATATATATATATAGTAGTGCAGTACACAGGAGGGCCTGTAGAGGGCTGCAGACAGGACTTCTGGTGTGAGGGTTTACACAAAGGGGTGGAGCAGGAACTAGAAAAGGGCCAGTTCCTGCCAGAATTAAGTGAGAGAGAAAAAGAGAGGACCAGTGCAGCAGAGGGAGGTGCTGCAGGCTGGTGGCCTAGCAAAGGCTAGAGTCCGAAAGGGATGACGCCCCTGGACTCATACCCAAGTTGGGGTGCTTATTTGAATGATATATATTGACATTGTGTGATGTGCTGTGGAATAAAGGCTGGCAGGAGCCAGGCAAAGAAATACACATCTCCTGAGCCGTGTTTACAAATGTGGTGCACCATTTCACGTACGAGAGGTCAGCGATCCCGAGACGAGTGCAGCCCGCTTGCTACATATGGTGGAGGATGCGCCAGCATGATCTGGAGTGGCGCACAAAGCTGCCGGAGCAACATGTGCATGGCTGCTGGGAGCAGTGCTGCTGTATGTGGTTTAAAGGGCCAGGAGGCAGAGTGTGCGATTGTGCTGTATGCAGTGTTCAAAGGGCCAGGAGGCTGAAGTTTGCGGTCGCTGTGGGCGCAACAGAGGACCAAGCAGAAGACGTCTGCGAGGCAAGTTAGTGAACTTGTTTGTGTATTATGGACTGTGCAGTCAAGATGGCAGGTGGTGCAGAAGGCAACCAGAAAGAGCCATGCTGGTGGTGTTTGCAAATGGACTTATGTATGTTCGGATGTCCAGTGGCAAAGTGGCCAGTAAAACCCCACTGGTCTGTGTTGGAGGCTAACTGTAAAGCTGTGAGGGCACAGCAGGAGGTGTCCCCGCCAAAGGACTGTAACCGACATCTGGAGAAGAATCCATGGAGTGGTGAGGCCACTAAAGAGACTGTGGGTTCTGGGCAGTATGGACTTGAGAGTGGAAGAATTGATGCCAATGTGTTAAAATGCTATATAACAGAATGTTTTCCTTGCAGGAGAGTACTGAGAAAACTGCAGTGTCTGCATTGGGTGCAGAAAAGTTCAAAAACCGTACGGTACACAACGTGTTGCATGATACGTCTTCTGTACATGATACGGTGATCCCATGAAAGCCGCACAGTGTGCACGGACATTTAAGGAAGATTTGTCTGAGAACTGTGTTGCTTACGGGCGGTGCAAGAAAAGTCCATTAACCCTGAAATGTCATGTGTAGGGGATGGTGGGATGTATTCTGTGCCTAATATGTGTGAATATGTTTCCCAAATGAAGTCAGGATGCGAACAGGGTGCAATGAGGAGTGCAGCCAACACCCATGTGAGAGCCTGTGTAAGTATACCTCTAGTGAAAGAGGGAAGTAATAATGAAGATTGTGTGTGTAGGACTAGAAATGCTGGTGTGAGTAGTACTAGGCCTTTAGAGAAAGAAAAGATAGATTGTACTAAATCTGCAAAGAAGAGAAAAAAGAAGAAAAAGGCTGCTGCTAGTGAGACAAGTGAGGTTGTCAGGGCAGATCCTGAGGTCCAGGTGTCAGAACCGGCAACTCTCGGGGCCGCCGTGCCCGCACCACCGGTCCGGCCACCCGGGGTACAGGAGCGCGGCGCAGAGGTACCCCGGTTCTTGTGATCTCCCCGGGCCGCTGTAAGACTGGTCGCCGCCGGGTTGCTAGGGAGGCAGCTGGTGCTTCTAGTGTCCTGACTACCAGGCTGGCTTCCCTAGTAACTGTCTGTGCAGCTAGACTGGGGGCGTGTCCCCAGCACCGCCCTGATTAGCCCTGCTGCTGTCAGGCTCCCCGCCCCAATCAGCTTCTGGGGCGGGAGCGCTGACAGCATTTAAATAGGTGTGTTTTCCTCTCAGGCCTCGCCAGTGTTAGTTTGGTTCTCCAGCTGCACCCGCGTTTATCCTGACTGCTCTTGTGACCTCGGCTTTTCTGACACCTGCTTTTGGACTTGACTACGTTTTTGCCTGACCCCTCCGTACTGCGTACCCTCTTGTTGCCGACCCGGATTGTCTGACCATTCTACCGTTGCTTGTCTCAGTGTCTGTTTGTCTCCCGTGTCCCGCTTCCCTAGTGAGGGTAGGGACCGTCGCCCAGTTGTCGCCCTGGGGGTTAGCCCAGGGGGGCAAGTAGGCAGGGACAGGGGTTGCGGGATATCTCAGGGACCCCCATATCCCGGACACTGTCCTGACAGTAACACTGGCCGAACTAAGGTCAGACCCTTGCATCCGCCCGGCAACTTGGAGCCCCTCGATGGAGGCCGTGGCGGCTGTAGCGAACCAGGTCCAGGTCCTTACGACCCTTGCCCAGGACCTAACAGCCCGCTTGCAGCCACGGGAACAAGTGGCAGCTGCAGGTCCCATGCAGCCCTCGTCCGCTCCAGGAACGATGTCAGAACCTCGAGCCACGCTTCCGGATTGCTTCTCCGGAGAGAGAGATCAGTTTTTTGCATTTAGAGAGAGCTGCAAGCTCTACTTTGATCTCCGCCCCCACTCCTCTGGTACTGAATACCAGAAAGTGGGAATCGTAATTACCCGCCTGAGGGGAGAGCCCCAGAATTGGGCTTTCTCGCTACCAGCTGGCTCTCCAGCCCGACTATCCCTTGACGCCTTTTTTTTCGCCCTGGGTCAAATTTATGACGAACCCGACCGGGCGGGCTACGCAGTCTCCAAACTTCTGGCCCTGCGCCAGGGTTGTAAGATGGCGGAGGACTACTGTTCCCAATTCCGTCAACATTGTACGGAATCCCGGTGGAACGATGCCGCCCTAAAAGACTTATTTTTGACCGGTCTGTCTGAGGGTCTCAAGGACCTACTTGTGGCCCACCCAGAGCCTAAGACCCTGGAGCAAGCCATGTCGCTGGCTATTCGAGCCGACCGACGTTTGAGGGCCAGACACGCCGCTCGGACCACCCCACTCCCCACGTCTACTTCTTCGACTGACCCGACCTTTTACCCTCCCACCACCGAGGCCATGGAGCTGGGAGCCGTGAACCCCGAGCAACGACGGGAACACCGCCTGAAGAAGAACCTCTGCTTCTACTGTGGGGAGCCGGGTCACCGCATTGCTACCTGCGCTAAGAAGCCACGGCAGGAAGAACTCCCGCTCCTAGGCAGTTATCGGGGGGACTGTCTAGGAGCCAAGGTACTCCCTGTGTTGTCCAAAATGTTAGTGCCTTGCACCCTAGAATTTCATGCTTTCCACCGTACTGGGCAAGCCTTTGTTGATTCGGGGGCTGCGGCTAATTTCGTTAACTTTAATTTCGTTGCTCAACTGTCCGGGGTTTTGTTACGTTTAGAAACTCCGATTCTGGTTTCAGGAGTGGACTCCACTCCTTTGCAAGCAGGGGTGGTTAATCTGGTGACCCCTGAAGTAAGGTTTACTATAGGAGCCTTACACGTGGAAACCTGCACCTTTCTAGTGATGAGAGATTTGTCTGTGGACGTCGTCCTAGGCCTCCCCTGGCTCCGGGAGCACAACCCGGTAGTAAATTGGGACACGTTGGAACTGGTAAAGTGGGGTCCCCGCTGTGCCAACCACCTTTGTGCGGTGAAGGTGGGAATCTCCACCTGCGAGGGGAGCCCCCTACCAGAATACCTCTCCGAGTTTTCTGACGTGTTCTCCAAACAATTATCTGAAGCTCTGCCCCCTCATAGGGAATGGGACTGTAAAATAGACTTGATTCCTGGGGCCAAACTTCCTAAGGGCCGCATTTATAACGTTACGGTTCCAGAGAGAGAATCCATGAGGGACTACATCCAGGACAGCCTGGCCAAGGGGCACATCCGGCCCTCAGAATCCCCGGTGGGTGCCGGGTTTTTCTTCGTTGAGAAGAAGGATGGGGGTCTCCGGCCCTGTATTGACTATAGAGAGCTAAATAAAATCACAGTCCGAAACCAGTATGCTCTTCCACTCATTCCTGACCTCCTCAACCAGGTCGCTGGTGCCCGATGGTTTTCTAAACTTGATCTCAGGGGAGCATACAACCTCATCCGCATTCGGGAGGGGGATGAGTGGAAAACCGCCTTCAATACGCCCCTCGGGCATTTTGAATACCTAGTTATGCCTTTTGGATTGTGTAACGCCCCCGCCATTTTTCAGGGGTACATGAACTCAGTGTTTCAGGATATCATGGGGGTGTTCGTGGTTGTATATCTAGACGACATTTTGATTTTTTCCTCCGACTTGCCGAGTCACCATACTCACGTTCAGACTGTGCTAGCTCGACTCAGACATAACAAGCTGTTTGCTAAACTCGAGAAATGTGTTTTCGGGGTACAAAAGATATCATTTTTGGGGTATATCATCACGCCATGCGACTTCCAGATGGATCCTGAAAAGGTGAAGGCCATCACGGAGTGGGCCCAGCCAGGGTCGTTGAAAGCCCTTCAACGCTTCCTCGGCTTCGCCAACTACTATCGCAAATTCATTAAAGACTTCTCCGTGGTGGCTAAACCTCTAGCGGACCTCACCAGAAAGGGGGCAGATGTGAGGACCTGGTCTTCTGAGGCTCTGAGGGCCTTCAATACCCTAAAGGCGGCGTTCTCGTCTGCACCTGTCCTAGTGCAACCGGATCTGTCCAGTCCTTTTGTGGTGGAGGTAGATGCCTCTGAGTTTGGTGTGGGAGCAGTACTGTCCCAAGGTCCCTCCACTCTCACCAACCTTAGACCGTGTGCCTATTTTTCTAGGAAGTTTTCGTCCACCGAACGGAACTATGATATAGGCAACCGGGAATTGCTGGCGATTAAGTGGGCTTTCGAAGAGTGGAGGCATTTTTTGGAAGGAGCCCATCACCAGATTACGGTACTCACTGACCATAAAAACCTCACTTATCTAGATTCCGCTAAGAGGTTAAATGCTCGGCAAGCCCGCTGGGCCTTGTTTTTCTCTCGGTTCAATTTTGTTGTTACCTATAGACCCGGTTCTAAGAATGTCAAGGCTGATGCCCTGTCTAGGAGTTTTGGTTCTCCGGAACCTTCCGAGCCGGAGCCTGAGAGCATTCTCTCCCCTGGGGTGGTCCTCGCTGCTGTCTCCTCCGACCTTTCACCTCTCATTCACGCCGCTCAACAATCTGCTCCTGAAGCCCTTCCGGAAGGCAAATTATTTGTCCCGTTGTCACTGAGATTGAAGGTGTTAGAGGAGACACATGCTTCAGTCCTAGCTGGACACCCCGGTATCAGGGGTACTCTGGAGTTAGCGGCCAGACTCTATTGGTGGCCGCACATGGCCAAGGATGTACGGGTATTTGTGTCCGCGTGCCCGGTTTGCGCAAGGGGGAAGAACCTCAGGAGACGTCCTGAGGGGCCTCTTCTGCCCTTGCCCATTCCGTCCAGGCCATGGTCCCATTTGTCCATGGATTTTATTACTGATCTGCCATCCTCGCTGGGGAATACGGTCATTTGGGTAATAGTTGACCGTTTCTCCAAAATGTCTCATTTTGTTCCACTTGGCAAGTTGCCTAACGCCAAACTTTTGTCTGAGATGTTCATCAAGGAGATTGTTCGGTTACATGGGATCCCCGAGGATATTGTGTCTGATAGAGGGGTTCAGTTCGTCGCTCGCTTCTGGCGAGCCTTCTGTAAAAATCTAAACGTTAATTTGTCCTTTTCCTCCGCTTTCCATCCCGAGAGTAACGGACAAACGGAACGGATGAACCAAGAACTTATCCAGTATCTGCGACTGTTTGTCTCTGATAACCAGCATCAGTGGGCCAACTACTTACCTCTCGCCGAATTTGCTATTAACAACCATGGTAACTCGTCGACCCAACTGTCACCTTTTTTTTGTAACTATGGGTTCCATCCCCGGTTCTCGCTTTCTACTCCTTTGGTCTCGAACAATCCGGCCGCCGACATATCCGCCGAAGAACTGTGCACAGTTTGGGCCCAGGTTCGTAAGAACCTTCAGGGTTCCCAAGAGAAACTGCGTAAATACGCAAATAAAAGACGTACTATCTCTGCACCTTTTGTGGTCGGGGAGCAGGTTTTATTATCATCTAAGAATCTGAGACTTAAGGTTCCCTCCCTGAAACTTGCTCCTCGGTTCATTGGCCCATTTACGGTTTCTCAGGTTATCAACCCGGTGTCATATAAGTTGGCACTTCCTGACCCCTGGAAGGTCCACAAGGTTTTTCACAAGAACTTGCTTAAGAAGTATGTGACTCCAGTTCTCCCCACCCAGAACCCGCCTCCTCCCTCTCTGGTACAGGGGGAACTGGAGTATGAAGTAGAAAGGCTTGTGGATGCCCGACGGGTTAGAGGTGGGCTGCAGTACCTGGTCCACTGGAGAGGATTTGGCCCTGAGGATAGGACGTGGGTCCCTGCCAGGGACGTTCATGCACCACGCCTAGTCCAGGCATTCCACAGGGCTTTCCCGCTTAAGCCCGCACCTGGCCATGGGGGTCCGGTGTACCCCCGTAGAAGGGGGGGTACTGTCAGAACCGGCAACTCTCGGGGCCGCCGTGCCCGCACCACCGGTCCGGCCACCCGGGGTACAGGAGCGCGGCGCAGAGGTACCCCGGTTCTTGTGATCTCCCCGGGCCGCTGTAAGACTGGTCGCCGCCGGGTTGCTAGGGAGGCAGCTGGTGCTTCTAGTGTCCTGACTACCAGGCTGGCTTCCCTAGTAACTGTCTGTGCAGCTAGACTGGGGGCGTGTCCCCAGCACCGCCCTGATTAGCCCTGCTGCTGTCAGGCTCCCCGCCCCAATCAGCTTCTGGGGCGGGAGCGCTGACAGCATTTAAATAGGTGTGTTTTCCTCTCAGGCCTCGCCAGTGTTAGTTTGGTTCTCCAGCTGCACCCGCGTTTATCCTGACTGCTCTTGTGACCTCGGCTTTTCTGACACCTGCTTTTGGACTTGACTACGTTTTTGCCTGACCCCTCCGTACTGCGTACCCTCTTGTTGCCGACCCGGATTGTCTGACCATTCTACCGTTGCTTGTCTCAGTGTCTGTTTGTCTCCCGTGTCCCGCTTCCCTAGTGAGGGTAGGGACCGTCGCCCAGTTGTCGCCCTGGGGGTTAGCCCAGGGGGGCAAGTAGGCAGGGACAGGGGTTGCGGGATATCTCAGGGACCCCCATATCCCGGACACTGTCCTGACACCAGGGTGAGACAGCAAGAGAACGTTTGCTTAAAATTTAGGAGGGAGTTGCACCAATGCAAGCTCATGTAAAGTTTATTGAGGAAGCATTGCAAACTGCTAATAGAAATTATGAAGTTCAGTTACAGAAAGAAAGGATTATCTTGTGTCTGCTTCGAGAAGAGGCCAAGAGGCAAAGGCTGTTAGAGGAGCAGACAGATAAATTCCTAAAAGAAAAGAAAGTATTCTCCAAGAAGCTGAGTAGTTAAAAGCAAAAAATGCAGCGCTCTTAAAGGAGAATGAGCGTATTGAGAGATTGGCTAAGGCGGAAGCTGATCACCGGGTGTTACTGAAACAGAAGAATGTTCAGAGTGAACAGAGCTTAGAAGAGATTAGAAGTGCGAAAAAGAAGTGTGAGGGATGTCTTTCAACAGCCCATGAAGAGATACAAGACCTCAGAGATGTAGCCAGAGATGAGGCTGATCGCAGAATGTGTCTGGAGGCACAATCTGTGCAGTATGAACAGGACTGTAAGAAACTGCAAATGAAAACCCAAGAGTTGGAGGTGACGTGTTGCGAGTTAGAAAGAGCTTCTACAGATGCACGTAATCAAACTACAGGTTTGCAGAATCAGGTTGCAGAGTTGAAAATGCAGTTAGCAAAGAAAAATTGTGACTTGGAGTGCCAAGTAAGTCAGCTCAACGAAGAGCTGGAAATAGAGAAAGCTGCTTGCAGTCAGGCAGAGAAGCAAGCAGAGATCTTGAAAGACATACTAGATTACAAAGAAAACCAGGAAGCACTGCATGAGTGGCTGGTGTCCCAGCTACAGATGAGCTTGGATGAGAAAGCTGAAGTACATGGAACCCAAATTCAGTAGCTGGAATGGAGTCATGCTGTAGTTGTGGGAAAACTGTCCAAGCAGTTGAAGCAAATTGAAAAAATGAAAGAAACATTGAAAAGTGAGTGTCTTGAGCTGACCCAAAAGGTGAAGGGGTTGTTGGAAGACCAGTGTGCATATAAATGCAAGAGAAATAAAGTAGAGATGCAGCTTCAAGAGCTACAAATAAAAATAACTGAAGGTGACAGTGTGAAGACAGCGTTGTCTGAGCAGGTGAATAGACTGCAAGTGAAGCTGAAAGCTCAGAATGAAGAGTCTCAGAGGCTGGTGCAAGAAGAGACACAGCAGAGGCTTGGTCTTAGTGCACACCTGAAGTTAATGCAAGATGAGAGAGATGTGTTCCTCAATCAGTTAGAGGAAAATGCAGAAGCTAAGAGAAACTTGTCAAAGCAGATTGCAACACTTAAAGCTGAGGTGTCTGACCTAAAATATAGACTGGAGAAGAGTGCTGTGTGCTTGAATTTTGCGGAAGAACAGAAAAGAGAAATACAAGAGAAGTTAGAAGCTACAAGGCATAAGTATAAAGTGAAAACAGCTGCCTGTGATAAGCTTGAGAAGGTTAAAGTAAGTCTTCAGCATGAGATAGAAGATGTTTCTGTGGAGCTTGGTCTCCAAAAGGAGCTTGTGTCCAAACAAAGAAAGGCACAGAAAATATGTGAACAGCAGCTTACAGAGGAGAAAATCAGGTCTGCAAGATATGTCACTGAATGTGAGCGTGCTGAAGAAAGGGTCTGTATGGAAATGATGTCCGAGAAAAAGGGGCTGTTCCATAAGTTTGCCAAGAATTCAAGCGTGAAGATGAAACGTTGGGCAGCACAGTTTCATGTTGCTGAAAAGAGGGTTCAGAGACTAGTGCAGTCTAGAAGCCAGTTCAGACAGCAAGTAAAAGATTCCCGATAATGATGCTGGAAAGTGAACTCTGGTACAAAGAAAACGCAAGGGCGTAGTTCAACAACCAGTGGCAGGAATAAAGAATTGTAAAAACAAGACACAAGTGGTGAAGCATACCAAATTATGTGAAGGTAACCTGGGCACTTCAGGTGAACAATGTGTAAAGACTTGGACGGTCTGGAGGAAAGAAATTATGTCTGTAAACAAAAGAAAAGTCATTAAAGTGAGAGCTGAGCCACAGATGGGAGGTGAGCAATCCTCTGAAGTTCAAGTGATCAAAGAGAAGGCAGAAGGCGAAACTGCTGAAGCAGAGAAGGCCACGAAGGTAGCGAAGACTGGGGAAAAGGCCTCAGAAATTACTCCTGTCCTGGATAAGGAAGTTGTGCAAAGGAATGGAAGTGGTAAAAGGCACACAGTTGGAAATACGTGCACATGCTGCTACTATAGTGCAGACTGAAGAAATGGCACCTGCAACAGTTGAACAGATGAGTGATGGACGATGTGAAGTATTCAATATGGAAGTTGAGCTTCCGAAAATGCCAGTTAGGGCAAGAGACCCCCAAGTCTGGAGTTTTGACGCTGAAGGGCCAAAAAGAAAGTGTGATACGGCCTACGGCCTATATCAAAGGAGGGGGTATGTAGTAGTGCAGTACACAGAAGGGCCTGTAGAGGGCTGCAGACAGGACTTCTGGTGCGAGGGTTAACACAAAGGGGTGGAGAAGGAACTAGAAAAGGGCCAGTTCCTGCCAGAATCAAGTGAGAGAGAAAAAAGAGAGGACCAGTGTAGCAGAGGGAGGTGCTGCAGGCTGGTGGCCTAGCAAAGGCCAGAGTCCGAAAGGGATGACGCCCCTGGACTCACACCCAAGTTGGGGTGCTTATTTGAATGATATATATTAATATTGTGTGATGTGCTGTGGAATAAAGGCTGGCAGGAGCCAGACAAAGAAATACACATCTCCTGAGCCGTGTTTACACGTGTGGTGCGCCATTTCACGTACAAGAGGTCAGCGTTCCCGAGGCGAGTGCAGCCCGATTGCTACTATATATATATATATATATATATATATATATATATATATATATATATATATAGATATATATATATTCCAAAAAAGTGATCTGGAAATGCTAATAGAGGACTACACAAGCTACTGATTACATTGCTCTGCCCTCATTGCTTGCTGATTATACCAGCATAAATGTGTATCCAGATATATTATCAAATCTGTTTTCATTATTTTCTGGATTTAACCAGAACCCAGGTTCTGAGGGACATATGGCAGATAATTCTGATGAAATGCTGGTTCAACACTTTTCTAAACCTGAACTCAACTGAGTTTTCCTCTCCCCAGTCTCCCCCATATAATAGTATTTAAACAACTCAGCAGTTATCATTTATTCCCCTAGAACATCACCTGTTATTATGCAAAGCACTACAGTAGGAGATTGGGTCGCACTCTATGCTCCAGAAAAAAGACACCCCTTAGTAGACGCCAGGCAAATAATCCTGTAGCAACGCAAGCAGAAAAAGAAGGGCAAGGTAGAGAGTGGAAATGTGCTCATGTAAGACATACAAAATCTAACTCTTGGGTATGTATGTGCTGTGGCAAAGCATTACCAATGAATACAGTGAGGTGTGAAAAGTGTGGGGCCAACAATCCTCAAAAAGACATGTCCTTCACAACTCCCAAAGCCCCCTTAGAGTATCAGGAGCATCCTGAGCCATACCCACTTATTATACAAGATAGAATAGTTGCCAGGGATAATGGACGGGGGGGGGGGGGGGGGGGGGCAGAGATCACTACTTGGTATGAGCCCTGGTTGCAAAGTGAGCAGCTGATTATTGAAAGTAAATTACCAGATCCTTATAAGACTAAATAAGACTTGATAACTAAACAAATTGCTAGTGAGCTTTCATTCGGTTTGCCTAAGACTGTGCAGGGAGTGGAGGAGACAGTAGATCAGTATAATGCTAAGTGTTCTAATATATTTGCTGACCAGAAATATGATATCAATACTGCCTCCAGCAAAAATGTGCGGCATTTCCATACTTGTTCTATAAATGGTTTATGTGAGGACATAAAGACAGAACTAAATAGCTTCCCCTCTGAATGTATCTACTCCCCACTTGAGCAGATGCTTGTGCTTGCAAGGAGCATTGAGGAGAAGTTTAATAAGAGTGAACAAAAGAAAGCTCAAAAGACCGTGCCTATGATGATTTATTTGACAGCCTCCAATTTCCATAGTGCCTGTTTCACAAGGAACTATGGGGATTCAGAGGGGAGGAGGCTATGTGACATGTACACACAGATGACTTTCAGAACAAGGTTTTGTGTTATGGCTGTGGAGGAAGGAGCATATAAAGCGAGATTGCCTATCTAGGGGGAGAGGACAAACGCAGATGCAAATGGTTAGCATGGATATTTAATCAAACTAGGAAATCGGCAGCTCCATGTGTGTTCCCATGATAATACCCCCTGTACTAGAACCACATGCTACTATGGAATTGACACAACCCCCATGGGGACACTCATCGCTTCCTGCTAGATTTGGGAACCAGATGGACAATAACATTTAAACAAGATATACCATCAAGTCTAATTGAATCAGTAAAAAAAGGGGGTTGGGGGTATATAGACCTTGTTTATTGCAGCAGACAAAACCTCCCCAAGAGAGACTAGCAGACATTGTTAATATTTGTATTCAAATGCTGGTCCCTGAAAATTATTCCATAAATTTAGTTAGTGCAGATGTGTTAATCCCAGAATAGCAACGAATAATACCAGAATAGCAATGTTTTACGCTCTACCCAAAGTCCACAAGGGGATTCATTCCCTGAGAGGACGCCCTATTGTATCAGGCATTGGAAATCTTACTCAGAACTCTAGTATTTATTTAGACAAAGTTTTGAGACCATTCGTTACGGCACTCCCATCATTTGACCAAGATACGATGGATGTCCTTCGACAGTTGGAGGGCATCTCTGTTGGTCCAAATACAATGATAGCAAGTCTTGACGTTGAGGCTTTATATAGCTCGATTCCACATCATATTGGATTTCATGCAGTAGCCCATTACCTTTCTCAAAGAGGGTCACAACATCACACTCATAATGAGTTCATACTGGAATTACTCCGTTTTTACTGTCACACAATTATTTTTTGTTTGACAACAAGTACTTCCACCAGCTCAGGGGCACAGCGATGGGGGCGTCATGTGCCCCTACTTATGCTAATTTGCTCCTGGGCTAGTGGCAGGAAAAACACGTGTTCTCTCTTGAAAATACCGATTATTCGGACAACATCCTTTCCTGGATCCGCTATATAGATGATATATTGATTCTCTGGACTAGGTCGAAGTCGTTATTCTATGACTTTGTGAGATGGATGAACCACAACAACCTCAATTTAAGATTCACAACAGAGATTAGTGACATATATATCTTGATTACGTTACAACCAGATGGGAACATTGCAACCAATATGTATCGCAAGGCCAAAGCCACCAATGGCCTACTTCTATGGAATAGCTATCATCTATATTCCCTAAAGAAAGGTATCCCGAAAAGGCAATACCTGATATTACGGCAAAACTGTTCTGATGAGCACTCCTTCTCCATGGAGTGCACTAAACTTGGTGAAAGATTCAAGAAACACAACTATCCAAAACAGATTCTCCACCAAGCAGAAGATTTTGCATGAACCTGTGAAAGATCTAAATTACTGGTCCCAAAAGAATGAGAGACATCCTCAGAGATGAGAATAATAGGGACATTTGACACTGGTCAAAATGAGATCTGAGAAATCTTACAGAATTACTGGGATATTCTTAAAAATGATAGATATACAAACCTTCATTCCATCGATTCCAAAAAATATGTACCGTCGAGGTCGTAATATCCATGATCACTTAGTGAAAAGCCATATGAAAGCCATTGAGACTCGAGGAAATTGGCTCTCTCGTTCTAAAGCAATGGGCACCTTCGCGTGCTCTAATTGTGCTGCTTGTAGATATATAAAAAAGAGCAACTCGTTTAAGTCAACATCAACAGGTATTGAATATCAAATGAGGGACTTTATGAACTGCCGGTTCACTAATGTGATATTTTTAATCACATTCATCTGCCTCAAACAATATATTGGTAAAACACGCCAACAATTTAGACGTCAGATCCTTGCCCATATTGGCAACGTTTGCAGATAAGAGAGCACCTCAGTTGCCACACATGTTTGGGAACATTATTCGGGTGATCCTGACTACCTGAAGTTTCAAGGCATGCAATTAGTAAAATCCATCAGGAGGAAAGGCGATATTGATCAAATGCTACTCAGAAAAGAGTCCGGTTGGATATATCGCTGTGAGTCGCTCCAACCAGCCGGACTAAATGAACAATTGTCCTTCAGTTATTATCTTTAATAAATTACCATACTGTCACTCTGATTATGATTTTTCACATCATATTATTTTAATTCCTTGATATGGAATCTTCTTCTTCTGCCATTTTAACAGCCCATGCATTATACTGCAGAGAGCTGTTTATCTGAGCTATCGACGAGTACTGTTCATTTGATTCAACAACCACTTGTAGAGTCCTCAATTGGACTTTCTCTTTTTGTTCTTTCTCTATAAGAAATCCATACTCAGTTAATCACTTGTTGTGGGTCGGGAACTATAGAGTTCACTATAGTAGTTGCTGAAACAAACATGAAGTGTCAAAATTAACACTCTATTCACACAGTTACCTATCACCTACTGTAGTGTGTTATTTAGACCACAGAGGTCCAACTGATGATTGGCCTCAGCAATACGTAGTGTGTTATGTGTTTAGACCGTTTCAGTCTTGTAGATGGGAGGTGTCCCGACTAGTTGCTGTGACACGTTCCACGTCATAATCTTGTGCCCTACGTTTTATGTTTTTTAGGAATAAATATTAAAGTTTAAAAAATGTTATACAAAGTCTTCTCTGTAAAAGGGCTTAGCTGCATACATAGACTTTAATTGCCACCTCTGTGAATTAGAGGTGTTAAGTGCAATTAATGCGGTTCTGCATTTTGGAAAGAAAGGGGTTACTGTGACATGGCCTGTTTCATAGGAAATGTTGACAGCACTTATAGGATTTGTTCAATCTGATGAGAGAAGTGAAACTCATGAACAGAATGTCGAGGAAAGGCTGAAAGACATTCCAAAAATATGGGTTAAAAGCTAAACTAATGTAGGTCTGTTAAGAGTTACACCAGTGAATATTGAATTGAACCAGGTGCTGTAGAGGTGTGTGTGAAGCAATATCTACTGAACAAAAGAGCATCATTTGTGGGAAATTAACAAACTATTGATGTTCCTATTGTACCAAACCCACATACGTTATTGAATGAGATTCCCTCAAATGTGGTCTACTTTATGATTATAGATTTGACAAACATGTTTTTAGTGTAGAAATAGACTTTGATAGCCAAATTCTGCAACCCTTCACCCATGAGGGAAGGCTATTGTTTTTGACAAGATTACCGCAGGAAAGGGCTACCTCTCCCTCAGACTTTTCTCAAGCTTTATCCTATGTGCTATCATACTGAAAATGCCAGGACAAACATAACCAGTTATTGCAGTAAGTGGTTGACCTGATGCTCTGTAAAACAACTACAGATGTTTGTTTGAAGGAGACCTGATCCATTATGCTGTTCCTCAGCATTGAAGGGTATAATAATAATATTTATTTGTATAGCACCAACTTATTCTGCAGTGCTTTCAAAGGACAAACTGCAAGTTGCAAAAACGAAAATACTGTTTTTAGGACACTGCATTTCAACAGAGATGAAACATATTGCGGATGACAGAAAATCAACTACTGCTCAAACGTAGAACAGAAAGGTGTTTGCACAGTCAGAACCTTCCTACGGTTAATCAGTTACTGCAAATAATGGATCCCAGTGGCATCTCTTTTAATGCAGTCATTATTCAAGGTTCTAATTGCCTGCAATAAGAGACAACACTATCACCTGACACCAGAAGCAAAAGAAGGGTTCAGAAAGCTGAGAGCTGAAATTGTGTCAGCCCCAGCTTTAGGGATCCCAAACTATGAGTTGCTATTTAATCAATTTTGTCATGAATGTGATGGCCATGCCAAGGGTATACTCACCTAGCAGTACAAAGGAAAACAATGACGCTTAGGGTATTATTCCTCCAGACTTGATGTGATGATCAAGGAAGCTACTTCATACATCAGAGCCATTGCAGCTTGTGCCATTTTCAAAGAAAAAGTTGCAGACAAGGTGCTAGAGTATCCCTTAGTGGTACAGGTACCACATTTAATTCAGGAATTGTTGTCACGGGTGACAACAAATCATTTGTCAATGGCTAGACTGACAAAGTATGAGGTAGCTTTACTTACCCCACCAAATGTTACAATCAAAAGGCATACCTCATTGAATTATGCCACACTCCTTACTAATGTAAAGGACAGTGAACATGATTGCTTTGAGCTAATGAAAACAGGGACTAAACTTCTTGGCAATGTCAGTGAGACTCCAATCCAAAATGCAGACATGGAATTATTTGTAAATGGGTCATGTTTCTATCAGGATGTAAAATCACATATGGGTTATGCCTTAGTAACCCCACATGAAGTGCTGAAGAGTAAAGCATTGCCTTCCAGTATGTCAGCACAGGAAGCTGAATTAAAAGCTCTTACTTAGGCTTGTATTATGGTAGAGCATCCTGTAGCTTACATTTACACTGACAATCAGTACTGCTTTTGTATATGTCATGACTATTTGCCCTTATGATGAGCCAGGGACTTTACCTCATCCTCCGAGAAGCCCGTCAAGAATGCCAAACTGGTAATGGAGTTCTTGAGAGCTCTGAAGCAGCCTAAACAGGTGCATATTACCAAGGTGCAGACTTATGCCAAGGAACAGACACCAGAGCACTGCAACCCCTCAGCCTGTGCTGGGGAAGGTGGATATGCAGCTCATAAAAAAACTTCAGGATCAAGCCACGGCACAGGAGAAAGAGGAAGGGACTAAAAAGTCCAGGTTTCAGAATGTGGAAGGGCTATACCTAGAGTACTTCATTCAATGACATGTTCCCTCTCTCACGGTCCTACTCATCAATCCAAATAGGCTATAGTGAGCCTGGGAAGTCAACATTGGGTAGCACCAGAATTTCATAATACTGCCATCAGGTTTGTGCAAGGTTGTGTCATCTGTGCTTGCCATAACATTAGGAAAACTGTTAAAGTCACACTTAAATGCACTGCAAATCCATTGTAACCATTCCAGTGACTGCAAATTGGCTTCATTCAGCTTCCTAAAAGTGGGGTACATGAGTACGTTCTCGTTTGTGTGGACATTTTTTCAGGGTGGCCAGAGAGTTGGCCTTGTGCTAAAACAAATGCAAAGACTGTTGCAAAGAAAATTCTGTCAAAGGTGATTTGTAGGTATGGATTACCAGAGGTGAGTGAGTGACAGAGGTACACATTTCACCTCTGAGGTGTGCCAAGAAGTTATTAAGGCATAGGGAATTGAACAAGGGGTTCACATCCCTTACCACCCTCAGAGCAGTGGTAAGGTGGAACATTTAAATGGAACTTTGAAAACAAAAATTGCAAAGGCTATGACAGAAACAAATGGGCCTTGGACAGAGTTTCTCCGTATAGCTTTGCATTCTACTAGGATGACGCCCAACAAAAATATTGGTCTTAGTCCTTATGAAATGCTTTTTTGGTGCTCCAGCAAAAGCAGGCTTGTATTTTCCTCAAATATAGCACACAGACCTGTGTCCTATGTAGAAGTTTGCAGATCAAAACAGAACTGCTGTATCACTGCCCATGACTGGGTGGATTTAACATTCCTGGTGGCAGGTTAATATAACTACTAGAATCAAGAAGCTTTTTGAATTTAAAATTGAGGATGATAGATTATGTAATAAACCTCTTAATATACTTGAAATAGGTAATATTACTATTAGAGATGAGCGAGTATACTCGCTAAAGGCAATTGCTCGAGCGAGCATTGCCTTTAGCGAGTACCTGCCCGCTCGAGATGAAAGGTTCGGGTGCCGGCGGCGGGAAGGGAGATGCGGGGGAGAGCGGAGCGGAACGGAGGGGAGATCTCTCTCTCCCCCCCCCCCCCCCCCCCCACGCCGGCACCCGAACCTTTCATCTCGAGTGGGCAGGTATTCGATAAAGGCAATGCTCGCTCGAGCAATTGCCTTTACCAAGTATACTCGCTCATCTCTAATTACTATGGAAGGGATGAAAATATGTTTTTCTATTAAATACAAATTACAAATTGTAGAATCTGAAACTTACCCAGGAACTAGTGTAATTAGAAAGTTCCCTCTATTTTCATTCAGGAAATACACAACTCCACCTGAGCTTATGCCGATGGGAGATGCTGCACAGTGTAGAGAATTAGGAGGATACTAAAGATCTGAAGAGGAAGTATGGGAGCCCAGACAGGTGAATGAGGGAACAAAGCCTGCGGTAGAGGATCTTGCTGCAGGTCCATCTGTAGCTACATGCAGTACTAAAACCTATTATGAAGTACGTACTACTAGTACAGATTATTCTTGGTGTTTATTTCCTGATTCTGAACTACTAGTATATTTTCTGGATGTCTTTACACATGGAAAACAAGTCAGGCTTCCTGAAGGGGTTCATGCAGTTTGTGTTAACAAGGCATACAGGTGGATACCAAAAGGGGCAGGAGAAACATGTACATTAGCTAAATTGAAGTCAGCAACAAGAGTGTGGCAAAATGATGAATTCTCCTATCAACATGTATCTTCGCATATGTTGTATAGGCATGATACAGCAAATAAAAAGGTACATTTTACTCACACTTATTGGGCATGGAAAACAGGTGTAGCTTTGGATGGTCCTATTGGAATGCTGTTTAACTCATTGATTACTACACAGTTAATATATGCATTAGGAGATGCCTTTGATAACATTACGGATAAGTTGTTTGATGCAATTGAGGTTTAAAATGAGTTTACCAGAGTGTTAATTCTGTTGACAAATCAACATACTGTGGTGCTAGATTACCTCACAGCATCAAAAGGAGGTCTATGTCAAATAATGGGTCCATCAGGTTGTCATTATATTGATCCATCTGCAACATTACAGGTTACTCATGACATAGAGCAGGCTAGGAAGGTAAAGGAGTGTATCATAAAGCATTATCTGAGTAAGAGTTATCATGGTCAGAATGGTTATCTTATTTGCACCTACTTAAAGGGGTTGTCCCGCGAAACAAAGTTGGGGTATACACTTCTGTATGGCCATATTAATGCACTTTGTAATGTACATCGTGCATTAATTATGAGCCATACAGAAGTTATTCACTTACCTGTTCCGTTGCTAGCGTCCTCGTCTCCATGGTGCCATCTAATTTTCAGTGTCTAATCGCCCGATTAGACGCGCTTGTGCAGTCCGGTCTTCTCCCTTCTGAATGGGGCCACTTGTGCCAGAGAGCTGCTCCTCGTAGCTCCGCTCCGTCACGTGTGCCGATTCCAGCCAATCAGGAGGCTGGAATCGGCAATGGACCGCACAGAAGACCTGCGGTCCACCGAGGGTGAAGATCCCGGCGGCCATCTTCGCAAGGTAAGTAAGAAGTCACCAGAGCGCGGGGATTCGGGTAAGTACTACCCTTTTTTTTTTTTTAAATCCCTGCATCGGGTTTGTCTCGCGCCGAACGGGGGGGCTATTGAAAAAAAAAAAAAACGTTTCGGCGCGGGACAACCCCTTTAATTGGTTTAAAGAGTTGGGTGGGATGGTATCTAGTGTTTTGCATATGTTCTTACTGGTTGTGCTTTTAGTTTTGGATGTTGTCATCATTGTCAAGGTTCTAATTTTATTTCTTTGGAGAATTATGAAAACAAACTGTAGGTATTTTCCCGAAAAAAAACTCCAGTGAGACATACCGAGCATCCTGAGCCTGAAATACATGTTATTGCTGTCATTACAACTGCTAAACGGCCATGTACCTTATGTGAAAAAGACACTCTGCAAGAGTTTGACAATGGCATGCACTGCGTGCACCTATTGTCATTATGAAGAACTAAAAAATGTATTGGACTAAAAGTGAGGGTATGCAATGGACTGTTATTATTTTTTAATTTATTTTTAAACTTATACTCTTCATAGACTAATACTAAAGCCACATGTTATCTGATTACTATCTTTTGATATACGTGTATATTCCCTGTATATTGCCATAGATGGATATTGCAAAATGCTTAATGGGTATACAGTAGATGCAGGGACAGAGAAGGTTTGTACTGTGCTTTATGTGCAGATCCATAATGAGCCTCAGGGGCTGACCTTTGCTGGCAAGTAAAGCAGTTATTTCCATGCCCCCGCCCCTTCAGAGTAAGAAGAGCAATGTATTTTTGAGATAATAAAAAGTAGGGAATTGATACAGAAATCAAGTCCCTTTAAGGGGGCCTGATGTCTTTAAGATGTCAGACAATGGTGGGGGGCATGGCCTGGCAGAGCAAGAATATGGTTACGTAATCCTTGAGCTCCGCTCTGGAACCCACTTGGAAGTGACTTTACAGCAATTAACGGGTCCCTCTCTACTTCAGAAGTGACTGCTGATTACCTGTCTCTGCTGTCATGTCCCGACGCAGAGCCTCCCGCTCGCTGCCGAAGAGCTTAGATGATTTCTTCTCAACCTCCGGGGCTCGGCACGCTCCTGGAGAGCAATCCTCGGCTTCCCCCGCTTTGGAGACAGAAAGCAGAGAAGAGAAAGCGGCTCCCCTGGACATAGATGACGGATCCTTATTGAGGCACCAATAGTAAGGACGGGTGAGTGAAAATACTACTTCCCCGACACATTCTCAGCCAGGAGGGAAGAGACATAATCCCCACTCACAACATACCTCCAAAATGGCACCATCCTCCTCACCTGACATGTCGCAGACCTCCTCTCCAACTGAAAGTCCCCTAAAGCAACGACCAAAGTCTGATTTAACAATCATCTCAAACATCCAGTCTTCCTCTTTGAATTTCCAGCTCTAACATAAAATAATTTTTTAGGACCCTCATTAGAGATGAGCAAGCACACTCGTCCGAGCTTGATGCTCGTTCGAGCATTAGGGTGTTCGAGATCCTCCTTACTCGAGACGAGCACCACGCGGTACTCAAGTCAATTCCATTTCCTTCTCTGCATGTTTAGCGCCATTTTTTAGCCAATAGACATACAGGGAAGGCATTACCACTTCCTCCTGCGACGTGCCAGCCCTATCCCACCCCCCCTGCAGTGAGTGGCTGGTGATCTCAAGTGACCGCCGAGTACTTAAAGCGGTCCCGCCGTGGCTCGCCTCAGACACACACTGGGAAAGCATAGGGAAAGTGCTGCTGCTATAGGGAGAGTGTTAGTGTAGGATCCTGTCTACAAGAATCCAAACGGTCCTTCCTAGGGCCACATCTGACCATGTGCATTACTGCTGTGGCTGCTGGGAGCAGTTTTGCACCAAATTTTTTTTTTCTTCATCTCGGGCTGTGCAGGCTATTTTAGCTATAGCATTCTCAGTCTGCAGTCTATTATACAGAGTATAGGGAAAGTGGTGCTGAGATAGGGACAGTGGTAGTGTAGGATCCTGTCTACAAGAACCACAATGGTCCTTCCTAGGGCTACCTCTGACTGTGTGCATTTTACAGGTTGTCTGGTGGGAGTTGTAGTGCATCACTATTGCACAGCCAGACCTTTTCCAGCCTTTCGTATAATTTTTTTCTGGATGCAGTTAGCATTACAATACTGCTGTCAGTCTCCAACTGTACGCCAATAATTCCATAATTTTTTACACCGGACTGTGTCTGCCGTGAACTTCACGCACAGCGTACGGCCAGAGTCACTCATAGAGGGAAAGTCATATACACGCTATATAGCCTGTATTCTTTTTCAAAAAAATTTAAAAAAAGCTCCTTCTTAGGGCTACCTCTGACCGTGTGCATTTTACGGGTTGTCTGGTGGGAGTTGTAGGGCATCACTATTGCACAACCAGACCTTTTCCAGCCTTTCGTATAATTTTTTTCTGGCTGCAGTTAGCGTTACAATACCGCTGTCAGCCTCCAACTGTACGCCAATAATTCCATAATTTTTTACACCGGTCTGTGTCTGCCGTGAACTTCACGCACAGCGTACGGCCACAGTCACTGATAGAGGGAAAGTCATAAACACGCTATATAGCCTGTATTCTTTTTCAAAAAAATTTAAATAAAAGCTCCTTCGTTGGGCTACCTCTGACCATCTGAAATCTACTGGGCGTCTGGTGGGACTTGCAGTGCATCACTATTGCACAGCTAGGCCTGTTTGCAGCCTTCCGTATTCTTTGTTTCTGCCTGGAGTTAGCATTACAATACCGATGTCAGAGTGAAAGTGTACGCAAATAATTTCATAATTATTTACTCCTCCATGCCTCACCTGATGTGTCCAGCACTAACAGTCCAGAAACAAGTGTCTTATGCTGTCGAATGATGCAGTTATACAGCGCAGTTCGACAGAGCAGGAGACAGGTAACATCCACAATTGTCCAAAGCCTGGAGGAAAATACTCTCCTCTTCGCACTAATCTCCTTCACTATCCTCTTTTCAAGCCTAAACACTGTCTTCCAACGCCCAGATCCAACACACTCTATCCACATCAGCTCCTCCCTCCTCTCCTCACCTATGTATGGCTCCCATGCACTGTTAAACTTTTTAAGATGCCTCCAACCCCCTAATACCACAAAGAAACACCTCAGCCACCCACACATATCCCCTAACCATACGCTCACCCTTGCTACCCTGCTACTCCTAGCCGCAGGGGACATCTCCCCCAACCCAGGCCCACCCCGTACTGTTCTCTACCAAAATGGCCCCCCTGCCCCATTCAAATGCGCCCTATGGAACTCCCAGTCTGCATGTAACAAACTCCCAACTATTCATGACCTTTTCACCAGTAAACACTTGAACGTGCTCGCCCTCACAGAAACCTGAATACAGCAGTCCGCTGCATTGTCCTATGATGGCCTGCAGTTCTCCCACACCCCCAGATCAGATGACAGATGCGGTGGAGGAGTAGGCATCATCCTCTCCCCAAACTGTACCTTTCAGGTCATTCCCTCAGCTCCCTCGCTTACCTTCCACTCCTTCGAAGTCCACACTCTGCTACTCTTCCGCCCACTGCCTCTGCGTGTCGCAGTTATTTACCGCCCCCCAGGTCCCACCTGCCTGTTCCTAGACCACTTTGCTGCCTGGCTCCCCTACTTCCTATCCTCTGAAATCTAAACCCTCATCCTTGGTGATTTCAACATCCCTACTAATGACTCCAGCTCCTCATCTGCCTCCCAGCTTTTAACACTTAGCTCCTCCCTTGGCTTGTCACTAATCTCAGACTCCCTCACTCATAGAGATGGTAACACTCTCGATTTAGTTTTCCTCCATCTCTGCTCTGCTTCTCACTTTACTCCCCCCTTCCACTCTCAGATCACAATCTACTCTCTTTCTCCATCAGGCACCCTAGCATCTCCCCTGACCCTCCTATCTATTGCACCTCTAGGAACCTCCAGTCCGTCTGCACTAAACAGTTTGCCAAAACTATTCAGTCCTCCCTATCCCCTATCTCTCTTCTCCCCTGCCCTAAGCTGGCAGCCGAATACTACCACACCACCCTCAGCCGTGCCCTGGATGAAGCGGCACCACCCATGACTCGAGCCGTCAAACGCAGACCACGGCAACCTTGGCTCATGTCCCAAACGCGCTTCATCCAGCGGTGCTCTAGGTGTGCCGAGCGGCTGTGGAGAAAGTGAAAGCTACCGGCAGACTTCCTCAACTTCAAATTCATGCTTAAAACTTATAACCTAGCCCTTCACCATGCCAACCAAGTTTATTTCACCTCCCTTGTCTCCTCACTATCCCACAACCCCAAACAACTCTTTGAGACCTTTCACTCCCTCCTCAGCCCCAAAGAACAGGCCACTGTGACAGACCTGACTGCTGGAGAACTAGCTGCCCATTTCAAAGACAAAATCGACAACAGTCGAAAAATCTCTGAAAGCTGCATGGTTAGCCCCAATCCCAGTTTCATCAGCACTGCATCCAGGACCTACTCACTATCTATATTAGAACCAATGACAGAGGAAGAAGTCTCCAGGCTCCTTTCCGCTGCCCACCCCAGCACCTGCGCTAGCGACCCTCTCCCCTTTCCCCAGCTCCCATTACTCGCCTTACACAATCTGCAACCTCTCCCTAACCTCTGGCACTTTTTTACCTCCTCATTTAAACACTCCATTTTATCCCCTCTGCTTAAAAAAACAACCCTGGACCCAACTGATGCTGCCAACTACCGACCCGTCTCAAACCTCCCCTTCATCTCCATATTACTGGAACGCCTTGTCTACTCCCGCCTTACAAGCTTTCTCTCTGACAACTCACTCCTCGATCCCCTCCAGTCTGGTTTCCACTCTCTACACTCGACCGAAACTGCCCTTACAAAAGTAACAAATGACCTGATGACTGCAAAGTCGAGAGGTGATTACTCCCTTCTAATCCTCCTTGACCTGTCTTCTGCATTTGACACTGTCGACAATAATTTCCTTCTCACTATGCTGCACTCTATTGGTCTAAAGGACACTGCTTTCTCCTGGTTCTCTTCCTACCTCTCTGACCGCTCTTTCAGTGTTTCCTTTGCTGGTTCTATCTCTGCTCCACTTCTTCTTGCTGTTGGGGTACCCCAGGGCTCGGTCCTTGGTCCCCTTCTCTTTTCTATCTATACTGCACCAATTGGACAAACCATCCACAAATTTGGCCTCCAATACCATCTCTACGCTGACGAAACCCAACTATACACCTCTTCTCTTGAGATCTCTGGACCATTCCTCCAAAATATCACCGAGTGTCTGTCCGCTGTCTCTAACACTATGTCCTCCCTTTTTCTCAAACTAAGCCTCTCTAAAACTGACCTCCTTGTCTTTCCACCTTCTAACCAATCTCCTCTCAACATCTCCATTCCAGTGTCTGACACCATCATAACCCCCAGACGGCATGCCCGATGCCTTGGGGTCACACTGGACTCTGACCTCTCCTTTACTCCCCATATCCTATCTCTGGCCCAAACATGCCACATGCACCTCAGAAATATTGCTAAAATACGTCCGTTCCTAACCACGGACACGCTAAAGACACTCGTGGTTGCCCTCATCCACTCCCGGCTTGACTACTGCAACTCGCTATTCATGGGCCTCCCCTGCACTAGACTCGCTCCACTCCAATCCATACTAAATGCAGCAGCTAGGCTCATTTTTCTATCCAGTCATTATTTAGATGCCCCTGCATTATGCCAGTCGCTGCATTGCCTGCCCATCCACTGCAAAACTAAATTTAAACTCCTCTACCTCACTCACAAAGCTCTGCATGGCGCTGCACCACCATAAATCGCCTCCCTTCTGTCAGTACACCACCCAGCCCGCTCACTCCGATCCGCTAACACACTCAGACTAAACACCCCTGTAATACGAACCTCACATGCTGGCCTACAGGACTTCACCAGAGCAGCACCCATCCTCTGGAATGCTCTACCCCAAGGCATCCGGACAATTCCTGAAGCACGAAATTTCAGACGTGCCTTAAAAACGCACCTCTTCAGGGAAGCATACCAAATCTCCTGACTTAGTCCCTCGCCCCTCCCTATGGTGCCCCACCCTGTTTGCCTTCTAATAAATGATCTGTACATGAAATTTCCTATTGCCTATGTTCCCCACCCCTTGCACCTCCTGTACCACCCTCAACCCATTTGTGTCTAAACCAATGTACCTCACATTGTAATTGTTGTATTGTTTTGCATCTATCCATGCCTGAAAGCGCTGCGGAATAAGTTGGCGCTATACAAATAAAGATTATTATTATTACACCGCTCTGTGTCTGCTCTATTCGTAATGCACCATGCTGAGGGGTAGGGGTAGGGCTAGAGGACGTGGACGTTCCAGGTACAGGTGAATCACAGCCGGCTGCTGCGGGATTAGGAGAGAGGCAAGTTTCTGGGGTCCCCAGCTTCATATCACAATTTATGAGTCCACGTGGTAGACCTTTATTACAAACAGAGCACTGTGAGCAGGTCCTGTCATGGATGGCAGAAAATGCATCCAGCAATGTATCGACCACCCAGTCTTCTACACCGTCCACTGCTGCAACGCTGAATCCTCTCGCTGCTGCTCCTCCTTCCTCCCAGCCTCCTCACTCCATGAAAATGACACATTCTGATGAGCAGGCAGACTCCCAGAAACTATTCTTGGGTCCCTGCCTTGATTGGGAAAAAATGGTTCCTCTCTCACCTGAGGAGTTTGACGTGACCGATGCCCAACCTTTGGAAAGTTCTGGGGGTCCGGGTTATGAGGCTGGGGAATTACTGCAACTGTCTCAAGAGCTTTCAGTGGGTGAGGAGGACGATGATGATGAGACACAGTTGTCTATCAGTGAGGTAGTAGTAAGGGCAGTAAGTCCGAGGGAGGAGCGCACAGAGGATTCGGAGGAACAGCCGTTGGACGATGAGGTGACTGACCCCACCTGGTTTGCTTAGCCTACTGAGGACAGGGCTTCAGAGGGGGAGGCAAGTGCAGCAGCAGAACAGGTTGGAAGAGGCAGTGGGGTGGCCAGGGGTAGAGGCAGGGCCAGAGCAAAGAATCCCCCAACTGTTTCCCAAAGCACCTCCTCGTGCCAAGCCACACTGCAGATGCCCAGGTGTTCAAAGGTGTAGATGTTTTTCAGTGAGAGCACGGACGACCGACGAACAGTGGTGTGCAACTTGTGTTGCGCCAAGATCAGCTGGGGAGCCACCACTACCAGTCTCACCACAACCAGCATGCGCAGGCATATGATGGCCAAGCACCCCACAACGTGGGACGAAAGCTGTTCACCGCCTCCGGGTCGCACCACTGCCTCTCCCCCTGTGCCCCAACCTCCCACTGAGATCCAACCCCCCTCTCAGGACACAGGCACAAGCGCCTCCTGGCCTGCACCCACACCCTCACCTCCGCTGTCCTCGACCCCATCCAGCAATGTCTCTCAGCGCAGTGTCCAGCTGTTGCTAGCACAAGCGTTGGAGCGAAAGCGCAAATACATCGCCACGCACCAGGCTTTAAACGGGCACAATGCCAAATTGATCAGCCTGGAGATGCTGCCGTACAGGCTTGTGGAAATAGAGGCTTTCAAAAACATGATAGCGGCGGTGGTCCCACGCTACTCGGTCCCCAGTCGCCACTATTTTTCCCAGTTTGCCGTCCGAGCCCTACAGCAGCTTGTCTCCCGCAACATCAATTGTGCCCTCACCAACGCGGTTACTGGGAAGGTCCACTTACCCACGGACACGTGGACAAGTACTGGCGGGCAGGGCCACTATATCTCCCTGACGGCACATTAGGTGAATTTGGTGGAGGCTGTGACCGAGTCAGAGCCTGGAACCGCACACGTCCTACCCACACCCAGAATAGCGGGTCCTTACTCGGTTCTGGTAACTGCGGTGGTGTATGCCACCTCCTCTAAACCCTCCCCCTCCTTCTACGCAACCTCTACCTCTCAATTAAGAAATGTGAGCAGCACGTCGCCATGGGACGGAGGGAGCACTGTAAAAAGATGGTGAGGGAGTACGTAGCCGATCGTACCACCGTCCTCCGTGATGCCTCTGCTCCATACAACTATTGGGTGTCAAAGCTGGACACGTGACACGAACTTGAGCTGTCTGCCCTGGAGGTGCTGGCTTGCCCTGCCGCTAGCATCTTGTCAGAGAGGGTGTTTAGTGCAGCTGGGGGAATCATCACAGACAAGCATACCCACCTGTCAACTGCCAGTGCCAACATGCTTACACTCATAAAGATGAACAAAGCCTGGATTTCCCCAGACTTCTCTTCTCCACCGGTGGAGAGCAGCGGAATCTAAAGATACTTTTTGCTGCAACCGCAGATAAAAGCACTTTTCTCTATCACCGGGAAAACGGGGCATTTCTCTTTGTCAATCTCTGACATTAGTCCTCCTCTTGCTACTCCTCCTCCAGAAACATGTCATCGCGCTGAACGGCCAATTTTTCTGCTGCCCAAAAGCCTCGTCTACATCTACCAATCTTTTTACAATTTTGCTAAGTTTCAAAAGTATTGAGACTGTAACATGAACTAATTTTTTCAACAGGGCTGCCTCCAGGCTCTGTTACAAATTAAGCAACAGTGAGCTGTATCTTTCAAAAAATATTTATGGGTTTCACCTGCCCTCTCGGTTGATAAATTTTTCAGAGGTACACTTGTACTCTCGGTACACTTATTTTTGGGGCCCACGCCTTCACTCGTATCCAACTAATTTTTCCGGCCTTCGCCTACGCTCATGGTACCCCAATGTTTCTGAGGTAGGCCTAAACTATTACTAGAGAAATTTTACTGGGGTCTGCCTGCCTATACTTTTGCTACAAGAAAGTTACAGGGGTCTGCCTATACTGCTGCCACTTACATGTTACAGGGGTCTGCCTATACTTCAGCCACTTGACTGTTACAGGGCTCTGCCTATACTTCTGCCACGTAAATGTTACAGGGGCCTTCCTATACTGCTGCCACAAGGATGTTACTGGGGTCTGCCTATACTGCTGCCCATTAATTTTACAGGGGTTTGCCTATACTGCTGCCACGTACATTTTACAGGGGTCTGCCTACACTTCTACTACAAAAATGGTGCTGGGGTCTGCCTATACTGCTGCCACAGAACTGATACTGGGGTCTGCCTATACTGCTGCTACATAAATGTTACTCAGGTCTGCCTATACTTCTGCCACATAAATGTTACAGAGGTCTGCCTATACTGCTGCTACAAAAATGTTACTGGGGGTCTGTCTATACTTCAACAACAGAAATGGTGGTGGGGTCTGCCTATACTGCTGCTACAGAAATTATACTGCTGTGGGTGCACACAGACTTGCCATAGCGAAGTTGTACCTGCCTGGCACTTTAAAAAAAAACAAAAAACAGAATGTCTAGGGCATGGAGTGTGGGCCGCAGCCAACATGTATTTCCGCTCACGTAACCTCAGCTATCCGGGGCACTACAATCGGATTTCTTTCTGTACCGTCTGTGGGTTCCTGCTAGCCACCCATGCTGTGGGTGCACACAGACTTGCCATAGCGGAGTTGTACCTGCCTATCCCCAAAACACTGACAGACTTGGGTAGGGTGCAGAGTGCAGATGGTTTACCCCTTGCGTTGTCGATGAGGTATCCGACACCAAAACAGAATGAGTAGTGTGTGGACACATGAAGTCCCCATTGCTATGTCACTCGCAGCACCTTGGGCCACACAAGGTGTTTGCTGGGACAGAGGCTGACCCAGGGCCCGCTCACCTACTTCCCACACCGAGTATTGCTGCATTGTGGAAATGTGTAGAAGTGCTGGGCTGGCAGATGGGTCCCCTTTATGCCCACGTTTGCAGCTCCTGATGGAGGTGGCACAGGATTGGAATGAAGATTGAACGTCAATCTATTATCAATTCTCAACAGCATTGTGGGCTATCGTCCACACTTTCAAAGAGGGTTGCTGCCTGGCCCTGCCAACCCTCTGCAGTGTGTGCCTCCGGTTCCTCCTCATGGTAGATGCACTTATAAATAGACATGAAGGTGGTGTGGCTATGAGGCCAGCATGTGGCATGAGGGCAGCTGAAGGCTGCGCAGGGACACTTTTATGTGCGTTGCGGACACAGGATCATGCGGGGGGGGGGGGGGGGGGGTTGGGCAGCATGTAACCCAGGAGAAGAGGCAGCGGTGTGTCCCGCAGGCAGTGATTGTGCTTGGTTGGAGGTAGTGTGGTGCTTAGCTAAGGTGTGCCTTGCTAATGAGGGTTTGTCCGAAGTAAAAATTCTTAGGGGGGGGGGGCACTCTTGCCGCTATTGTGGCTTAATAGTGAGACCTGGGAACCTGAGATGCAGCCCAGCATGTTGCCCCTCGCCTGCCTATCCGTTTCTGTGTCGTTTCTATCACTTTCGTAGATTTTGCAGATTTTCACAAATGAAAACCTTAGCGAGCAGCGGTCATATACAAAAATGCTCAAGTCGCCCATTGACTTCAATGGGGTTCGATACTCGAAATGAACTCTTGAGCATCGCGGAACGCTCGACTCAAGCAACGAGCACCCAAGCATTTTGGTGCTCGCTCATCTCTAGTGATGACCTATTATATCAATAGGTCCTCAGTAGCTTAATCCAAGAAAGGCTCTTTTAGCAAGAACAACTCCATACATATTACTATGAAACAAGAGTTACAACACTTTTACTATTATCGTCTGTGGTAATTAATATTTCTGAATGTTCTAATTTATCCCATAGAGATTTGTTCTATAATCAGTAGCTATAAGCCAAAGAATAACTTATCTGAAAATAATTGATTAGAAATGAATCCCTAGAAGGTCTAAAATATTATAAAAAGAAACCACTTAGGTATTGAATCCTCATTTTAGTATCTGAAGGCAGAACACGATGGCAGGTATGATTTATTATATGTACGATTCTTTTTTATTGCATATTGTATACTTAAAAATATACTGTTGACTTGGGTATGCTGTATTTTTATATATACTATTGTGCAGCATAGTGCACTTAATACTTACTGCATATCTACGAGGGGCTGCTGATAAGTCTTTGGCTTTGTATTCTTTTTTTGTTTCTATGGTAACGAATCTTACATCACATCAAAGCCTTATGTGTCTAATATATGTTTTCAAAATTCTGTGTTTGTAGCTTATAGCAACAGTGATCTAGGCACGCAGGAAAACAAAATGGCGGAGTCTAAGGTGATATTCACAGCAAATGAGAGCAGAGGAGTGATAAAATTCTTGTTTCTGCAAGGAAAGTCCGTGAAGGACATTCATGGTGATATGTCGCAGACATTGGGGGATCAATGTCCTTCATATTTTACAGTTAGGAACTGGGTTGCCAAATTTAAAACGGGCCACTTCAGCACCAATGATAAGGAACGTCCTGGACGACTGAGAGTGGTTGTTGTTCCGGAGATCGTCAATGCTGTGCACAACCATATACTAGAGAATCGGCGAATTTCAGCTAAAGGAATAGCAGATATCATGGGGATTTCTCGTGAACATGTTTGTGTCATTATCCATAAACATTTGAACATGAAGAAGCTATCTGCAAAGTCGGTCCCCAAATGTTTGACAAGAGATCAGAAAAGCATGCAAGTGAAAACTTCCCGGTCCATTTGTCTGCGTTTCCAGACTGATAAGAACTTCCTGGTTCGACTGGCTCACACTGCACAAGCGACCACGGCAAAACTGGTGGAGCTAGGCTTCCAGCTGGTTGACCACCCACCTTATTCACCAGATCTAGCTCCCTCCGACTATCATCTGTTTCCAAACCTGAAGAAACACCTCAGGGGTACCAAATTTCACACCATTTCTGATGCCATGGCTTCTACGGATGTCTGGTTTGAGGCACAACCGAAATCCTTCTTTTTGCAAGGCTTACAGAACTTGGAATCCCGATGTAAGAAGTGTGTTGGCATCAGTGGAGAGTATGTGGAAGAAATGTAAAGTTTCATCTTACTATCTCGTTTCTTTCTGGGTAAAGCCAAAGACTTATCAGCACCCCTTCATATACCACTGTAGTGCATGTTGTGTTCTTATATGTATACGTTTGCGTAGTAACCATTGTATGCTTATACCACTGTTAGGTCCACATTGTAGTCTTATATTAAAGTGCCATCTAAAGCATATTGTATTATTATACCTGTATCTGTTTCTGTTTAGTAAATATTATCTTTGTAGGGCTAATGAATTCCAAAGAAACTTTGGGGCTTATTTATTAAGACTGGCATTTCATATGCTGGTCTTATTCCTCAGCCTGCAGGAAGAAGATGTGCCAAGTGCATTACGAGCTGCAATTTTCTGGAACAAAAAAGTAAGTGATCAAAAAAGTTATATGTACTGCTAAATATTACCAATGAAATCTAAAGTTCATTATGTAAAAAACAAACCCTCAGGTAAGAAATTTTTTTATATAATGGGACTTTGAATGCAATAATGTAAAAAAAATAATCATTAAAAAAACAAAAAATGTTTTATCGTACAAAAGTGGAAAAAATACAATGATATTGTAATCGTAACAGCTTGCAGAAAAAATGCCTTGTATCATTGTTGCTGCATGATTAGCGCTGTAAAAAGAAAAGAAAAGAAAAACAATGGCACAAGAAATGTGTTTTCTCTCTCTGCCCTCCCCCCAAAATTCTTGCATACTTTTGGTCAAAATAGGCCGTGTACTTAAGGGGTTAGTGATAAAGCCAGAAGGGGAGCTCATAAACGTAAATAAAAAACATTTCACAAGAAAGGAGCAGCCGGTGGCTTTCAGATCAGACATTTTGCTTGAAGGCGTTTTAGGTCCCATTGCTTACTTGTAGACCCCTTGAGCGGCCAAAACATGGAAGACCCTCACAAATGACATCATTTTGGAAACTAGACCTCTTAGCGCATTAATCTAGGGGTGTACTGCGTATTTTGACCCAACAGTTTTTGAATGAATCAAAGCAAAGCAGAAGTAAAAAATTATGATTTTATTTTTTTTTTATCAATTATGTGATTTTAAAAACAGTTGTTTTTGGACAGCAGACATATGAATAGAGGCTTTCACCCAAAAATGGATCCCCCTGTTTGTCCCGTGTTCAGAAACATACCCATTGTGGCCCTAATCCTCTGTCTGTATGCACAGCGGGGCCCTAACCGAAAGGAGCAGTGGGTGGTTTTCAGAACAGACATTTTGCTTGAAGGTGATTTAGGCCTCATTGCCCACTTGTAGACCCCTTGAGCGGCCAAAACGATAGAGAACCCCCACAAATGACCCCATTTTAAAAATTACACCCCTTAATGCATTCATCTAGCGGTGTACTGCGTATTTTGACTCCACCGTTTTAAAATGAATCGAAGCAAACCAGAAGGAAAAAAATTACGATTTTTGTTTTTTTGGCAATTATGTCATTTTATAAATAGGTTTTTTTTTTTGTACAGCATACATAGGAATAAAGACTTTCACCCCAAAATGTATACCCCCATTTTTCCCGTGTTCAGAAACATACCATTGTGGCCCTAATTTTTTGTCTGGATGCACAACAGGGCCCAAACTGAATGGAGCGTCAAACTTTAACTGTCTTTTAACTTTTACATGATCGCCATTATCCATTGAATAATGGCGATCACGTTACCGAAGACCGCTCACCGCAGCCCCCCGTGACATCTCAAAGTTCTTGGCTACCTTTAATAGCCAGGAGCAAGAAGATTTTAAATTTTCTCCTGCCCTCCCCAGCTTCTGCGCTTGCGTCCGCCATTTTGGCGACGGGCGCATGCGCCAAAACTGGGGGAAGGTCCGCGGATAAGGATCCCGTCAGGGTACATCGCCGGTGGCCTTATTTAAGTTATTTCACCTCCCCTCACTTATCCGATCCATGAGGGGAGGTGAAAATTGAGCTTTTTTTTAAACTTTTACATGTTCGCCGGTATCCGTTGGATATAGCGGCGATCACGTGACTGGGAATCGCGAACCATGGCATCCTATGAAATCTCCAAGCTCTTGGCTACATTTAGTAGCCAGGTGCGGGAGATTTTAAATAACCCCGCTAATCTGTGGCTTTTGCACCTGCGTCCGACATTTTGGCAACGGACGCGTGCACAGAAGCCGGGCAACTTCCGTGAAAAAATCTGGGGGCTTTAAGTACCTAATTTTATCACCCCTCATGGATATGAGGGGAGATGAAACAAACTTTTTTTTTTTTTTTACACTTTTTCAACTTTTTTGGAACTTTTACATGATCGCTGCAATCCATTGGATAGCAGCGATCATGTAACCGGGAAACGTATACAGTGGCTCCCGGTGACAGCTTCTTGCTCTCAGCTACTCATACTAGCCGGGAGCAGGGAGTTTTAAAATTTCCCGGGCCTCATGGCTCTCTGCGCATGCACGTGACGTAATGCGTCTGGCCCGCATGCGCAGATGCCGGCAGCAGGGCCGGGGAGAACGAAGAAGACGGATGACGTGGAGGACGGGGGTGAGTACTCTCAGCTCCCTTTATGGATCGGATCTGTGAGGGGAGCTGAAATGTTAACTTTCTTTTTACTTATCGTTAACTTTGGGGTTGGGGTCCCGCGGCCCTGGATGACAGCTCCATGCTGTCGGCTACCTCTGGTAATCGGCAGCATGGAGCTAATAATAAATAATAATAATAATAATCTTTATTTGTATAGCGCCAACTTATTCCGCAGCGCTTTCAGGCATGGATAAATGGAGCTATCATGTTCTGAGCCTGCAGGGCTTTCATTCCCAGAGGAGGCATGTTTTTGCATCCTCTGGGAATTAAGCCCAGCAGGCCAGGACGTAAAAAGGCAATGGGGCCGTCACTAAGGGGTTAAATAGAGGCAGCTGTCATCTTTTCCCAGCGTTGGATGCAGCTAAACTCTCTCCCCCTGCCTTTTTTTTCAGCTGCTATAGTAGTGTATGGGAGCTTTCAGCAAATCTTGGCCAAAAATAGGGCAAGACGTATTTGTGGACACAGCGTATAAAATCGGTGACTGGAAATAACTGCCAATGTTCTATTTTTGCCAGCACAAATTTTTTTTACATGGCTCAAAATCGCTCATCTGAATGGATACATTGGAATTCAATTCTTCAGATGGTCATGCTTTTTAACTGATTTTTGGACGCAGCTAAATAGCTTCATAAATACAGTCATGTGACTAAGGCTTTACAAACATAATCCTTTTTTCTGTAGTCCACAATCTGTCTGTTCTGCATCCACATGATGGCAGGACCTATTTCTCTTCTGCATTCACATGATGGCAGGACCCAAGACTTCCAGGGAGAACATTGTCCAAAGCACTGACTTCACTGGCTTGTGTTTTCCTGCATTCTAGTGCCATCTATTCTTTAGGTTGGTGCTGCACAAGTATCTGGCCATCCACATGATGTAAAAGAAAAGGTTATTTACCAGACCAGGCCACCTTCTTCCATTGCTTCATGGTATAGCTATCATTCTCACATGCCTATTGTAGGCACTTTTGACTGTGTACAGGGGTCTGCATGGCTGACCGATCTGCAGCTGAATAGCCCCATATACAGCAAGCTGAGATGCCCTGTGTCATCTGGCATCTTTATATCATAAGCAGCAGTTAAGTTTTCAGTCATGTGTCCTACAGTAGCTCTTCTGTGGGATCGGACCAAATGGGCTAGCCTTCATTGTGAACTACCAACAATAAGTCTTCACTGGTTGTCCTTCATTTTACTTTTCATCAATTTTCTTCTTTTCTAACTACTACTTACAGGGAACAACACACAAGATCTGCAGTTCTAGAGACCAATCATCTAAACCAACACAATTTGATACATGTAAGTCACTTAGATTTTTACACTTGCCAATATATCCAGCTTCTACACATCCTGAACTACCTGTTCACTTGCTGCCTCATATATCCCACTTCATATTCACATATATTCACTTTATCTGTCAGTGGTTTAAATGTTATGGCTAATCTGTGTATGCTTTATCAATCGCCTATATTTCTATGTTGCACTTTCATACAAGCTTCCAGAGTTAGGTATTTTATATTTTAGGATGTTGAATGAATTTTCTATTTATTCATTCATCTATTTATTTATCTGAGCATTTTTGGGTTATTTTGGGTTATTTGCCAGTACATGATAATCCCCAACTTGTGAACGTTCGATAATTTGTTAACAGGATATCTTCAAGAAACAAACCTTTAACCCTACAGGACATACATTAACATCCTGGAGGTTCGGGGTTTGTATGCAGAGGGATTTGGGGTCGATCCAGGTGTCAGCAATTTCTTATAGCCGACAACTCCAATAAGTACTGCTGCTGATTAGACCTGTTTACCCTTTAAATTTTTCCATTTCTATCAACAGCATTTTAATGCCCCAATCAAAGCTTGGGAGTCTAGCACTCCCCCCCCCCCCCCACACACACACATAATTAGATTCTGGGCAGCCATGACAGCTAGGGGCCTTCTAAAAGGCCCCAGGGCTGCCATTGCAGAATGCCTATTAATCTATGCCGGTGGCATGGCTTGATAGATTGCCTGTAGAGATGAGCGAGCACACTCGGATACAGCAGTTACTCGAGTGAGCATTGCTCATCTAGAGTAACTGCTTACTGGTCTCTCTCTCTCTGACCCCCGCTACCCCCCGCCGCTCACTTCCGTTGCCCCCCACCCCCGAGCATGCTCAGACCAGTGAGCAGTTACTCGAATTGAGTGATGCTCGCTCAAGTAACTGCTGTATCAGAGCATGCTCGCTCATCTCTAATTGCCTGTCATATCACAGTAAAATGTACCGTACTGCAAGAGTGATCAAAACATCGCAAATTCTTTTCCCCTATGGGGCTTGAAAAAAATAAAAATTTGATTTAAAAGTTTTATTAATTATTAAAAAAAATAAAATGTAATAAGAGTAGAAAAAATTAGAGATGAGCGAGCACCAAAATGCTCGGGTGCTCGTTACTCGAGCTGAGCATTTTGTAATGCTCGAGAGCTCGTTTCAAGTAATGAACCCCATTGAAGTCAATGGGAGACTCGAGTATTTTTCAAGGTGACAGTGTAAAAAAAAAACAAAAAAACTTACCTCTCCACCACTGCTGTGTCCCCTGCGGGGATTCAAAACACATCTGCCGCATGTGGCAGATGTTCCTTTATCCCCGCTAGTAAAAAGAATTCCTTTCTGCTGCACCTGCCACATCTGTGACAGATGCAGCAGAGAAATTCTTCAATTCCCTACCGCAGCTGTCACACATGACAGCTGTGGTAGAGGATCCTTCTGCCGGTACACCATCATTGATTTTCAGGGAAGGGCTTTAAACATTAGCCCTTTCCGGAAAAACTAGTAAAAAGAGTGTAGAAAACAAAAAAATTACATACTCACCTCCCTTCAGCTGCCAGGGCTAAGCCACGTCTTCTCTGCGCTGTCCCTAGCTCTGTACTGCTGATCTATCAGCAGGCAGGGATTTAAAATCCCTGCCTGCTAAAAGAGCTGATTGTGATTGGCTGAGGCGCTCAGCCCATCACAGGCAGCTTTTGCCTGTTATTCATTCAGCGAGAGCTACATTTGTTTGGCTGAGCGCCTTATTTTAAATCTCTGCCTGCTGATAGATGAGCACTACAAAGCTGAGGACAGCACAGACAAGATGCGGCTGAGCCCCGGCAGCTGAAGGGAGCTATGTTTTTTTTTTTCCCAGACTACTTTTACAGGTTTTTCAGGGAAGGGCTTATGTTTAAAGCACTTCCCTGAAAAACCAATGACGGGGTTCCGGCAGCAGGATCTTCTACCGCTGCGATAGGGAATTGAAGAATTCCTCTGCTGCATCTGTCACAGATGTGGCAGGTGCAGCAGCAGGGAATTCTTTTTACTAGTGGGGATGAAGAAAGCATCTGCCGCATTCATTATGGTGCACGCATGGTTTTATCTTTGCAGGCACACACCTGTAAAGAACAGACATGTGAACACACCATAGGGAATGCATTGTGGCTTCTAGATGCGTACTTTTGTGCGTGTGTATGCACGCACAAAAACACGCTCACGTGAAGCAACTAAACTTGTGAGGAGGAGAGGGTGAAATTTGTCTCGAGGACCGCGTGGTGCTTACTTGAGTAACAAGTACTTTCGAGTATGCCAATGCGCGAATGAGCATCAAGCTCGGATGAGCATGCTCGCTCATTTCTAAAGGAAATCCCTTTTGCCATATTTATGATAAAATAATCGATATAATGAAACCCAAAAACATTTTTGGCATTGCTCTGTCTGTAAAATTCAGATCCATCAAACTAATGCTTTACTGACCCTGAACAGTGAATGTATCTGCAAAAAACAAACAATACCAGAACTGCACTGTTTTTGGCCACCCTGTCCCCCCCCCCCCCACACACCAAAATGTAATAAGAAGCAATCAAATAGTTGTACATATGTACCCCTAAATGGTACCAATAGAAACAAAATGTCATTTTGAAAAAAACGAGCCCTCACACAACTGTGTCGATGAAAAAATAAATAAAATTATGGCTGCCAGAAGATGGAACAGAAAATAATTAAAAAAAAACTTTGTAAAAAAAATAAAAGGACTGCAAAAAAAAAAGCCTATATAAATTTGGTATCGGAGTAATCGTACTGACAAATACAATAAAGTTATTGCGTCATTTTTGTTCCGGTGTGTACGCCATAGATACAAGACCCTTCCATTTTTTGCAGAACTTTGTTTTTTTTTCCATTTTGCTGCACTTTGAATTTTTAAAAAGTTTTTCAGTACATTATTTGGTACATTAAATAGTACCATTTTAAAAATACAACTCAGCCCGCAAAAAAAAAAACTAAAAGCTCTCATACAGGTATGTCAATGGATAAATAAAGGAGTTATAATTTTTTGGAAGAGGGAAGGAAAAAATTAAAAATGGGTAAAAAAGGAGTTAAAGACTTACAGGCAATGGACGGGGACCATATATTATTCTGTACTGTCTTATGTGGCTATAATAGAAAGTAAGAGAAAATTTCAAGCCAGTGAATGTGAATGAGAACCCCCAAACTTGGTAATCTGTACTTGCATTTCCTCTGTAACTAGTTTACATATTTTTCAACGGTTTCTTGTTTTAAGATATAAAATGGATAAAGAATTAACCAATGGCACATCTGAGCCCGTGTTCTACATCTTTGCCTTCTCAGCATCTGAAAATGGAAGCATAATGATTCTAGCAGCAGTTTTGCTTATTTATCTTATTATCCTTAGTGGAAACCTTCTCATTATTACATTGATATGTCTTGAGCCCCAGTTACGCACACCAATGTACTTCTTTCTGTGCAATCTGTCCATGTTAGACATTTTGTATGTCTCCACAACTCTCCCTAAACTGGTCTATATATGTCACACTGGTTACCATATTATGTCTCATCCCACTTGTTTAGCTCAATTGTATTTGTATGTATGGTTTGGTAATACAGAGAGCTATTTGTTGACAGCCATGGCCATTGACCGCTATGTAGCAGTTTGCTACCCTCTACATTACTCTCTCATTATGAGTAAATGGGTTTGTGTGTTGTTAGCATTTCCTGCATGGTTTATGGCTGCAGTCAATGCCTCTATTTTAATCTCTTTGTATTATAACCTGAAATTCTTTGCAGTAGTAGAAGTCAGAAACTTCTTCTGTGATGGTAAAACCCTGCTTCTTGCTGCCATTAATGACACTATGCCTTTGAGGACACTTATTCATGTACAAATAGTGGTTATGGGACTTATCCCTGCATGCCTAATCTTTACTTCCTACATGTGCATCATTTACACTGTCTTAAAAATGAAGTCATCGGTTGGAAGATGGAAGACGTTCTCAAGCTGTTCTTCACATATAACAATTGTTGTTTTGTACTTTGGTCCCCCCATCTCCTTGTATATGACAGATTCTCTAGAACAAGATGTAGTTCTCACAGTGATATTTGTTACTTTGGTCCCGATGTTAAACCCTCTAGTATACAGTCTGAGGAATAAAGACATTAAACAAGCCATCAGGATAATAATACATATGAAAAGAACAAGCCTGTAATAACTTATCAAGTTGAAGCATGTTGATTTCAGTTGCTGCATATTTGCAATAGATTGTTTTGTAAAGATAAAGCTGGAAAATTAACCTCTTCTCAACATCTGCTGAACATTTATGATGCTGTTGGCAAGGACAATTGGGAAAATGCCGTACATGTACAGTGCTGAGAAGTGGTGGACTCAAGAACTGAGTCTACAATATTTGTAGTGAGAGTTTGCTATAATTTACAGCTGGAGTACCTATTCAGGAGCTGGGAGCAGTGAGAAATCAGATCCTGACCATTTAATCCCTTTGTAATAATTTGTTCACATATCTTTCCCAGAATACAATGCAGGCTCACAGGTCTGTAGTATCCTGGATCCACCTTCTTCGATTTTTTGAAGATAGGGACAACATTTACCCTTTTCCAATCTTCCAGGACTTTTGTTCTGAAGGAATTTTCAAAGATTATGGCAAGTGGTTTAGCAATTACCTCCGCTGCATACTTTAGTATCCTGCGATGTAATTCATATGGACCTTGAGACTTGAATTAATTTAAGTTAGCTATATGTTCCCTCACCATCTCTCTGTTTATAGATAGCCTGCATTCTTTTATTCCACCAATGGCACAAGGAAGATATGTTGATGTACCATCTACTTTCTAAAGAGAAAACAGATAGAAAGTAGGAATTTAAAAGTTCGGCCTTCTCAACATCATTTTTAACCAATTCACCATTTTCATCTGGTATGCATCCAATAGCATCTTTGACTTTTCTTTTGCTTTTGACATACACCCCAAATCCATTTTTATTGCTTTTGGCCTCTGTTGCAAGCCTCAATTCATTATTAGCTTTAGCTTTTCTGACACTTGCTCACAGTTTCTGCAGACCGCATTATATTCTTCTTTAAATATTCCCCCTCTTTCCATTTGATAAACATATTTTTCTTCCTTTTTAACATGTGTGCAAGTTCTGTGTTCATCCATCCTGATCTATTTAAATGTTTCCAATCCTCCCATCTTTTAGAGATAGTTAACGATTGTGCTTTGAGAATCTTATTTCATCGTAAAAACAAAACACACCAAAAGAAGGCGGAATTTCATTTTTTCCATTGCTCTCCACTTAGAATTTTTAAAAACTTGTTCCGTGTATTATATAGTACATTAAGTAGTACTATTGAAAAATACAACTGGTCCCACAAAAAAACAAGCCCTCAGACATCTACGTCGATGGATAAATAAAGAAGTTACAATTTTTTAAAAGGAGAAGGAAAAGCAAAAACGGAAAAAAGAAAAAAAAGCTTGGTCACTAAGGGGTTAATGAACACCCCAGTCTCAAAATGAATCAACCAGACAAGTTTCCATAATATGTAGTAGAGTCCCTTTGGTTATTATAATCTGTTGCAAGTGTGATGTATAGCCAAATCCCAGGTTGTAACAGCATTTATGAGGAATATTTTCCCATTCCTCATGAGCAATAGACTCCAGTTCACTTAAATTCTTGGGTTTGGTGCTGCAATTGCCTTCCTCAAATCCCACTAAGGATTTTCTTTGGGGCTCAAGTCAGATGACTGTGATCTCCATTCCAGAATTATAGTCTGCTGGAAGTTGCTGAGAGGTGGGGACGGGTTTCAGTGAGCTTTGCCAGGATTTTGAACCTCCAATACAGGAAGTGCTGAGGAAAAACTACAAGCAAGTCTGCCGGAGCTTAAGGGGAGACGCATGAGGAGTTGACATGGTCTGATAGGTGATGAATTATTTTTAATTATTTTTAATAAATTCCATGATTTTGTATTTGTGAAAGAACCCATTTGAAAGCATAGGCTCCTCGTGCATGCATTTTGTAGTGCTGTTGTATTGCTACAAAATCACATGATTTTATAGCTCGCAAGAAAGCAGCCCTAATCTTTACATTTAAACATGGCATCATGCACTTTTCTTTTGAAGGATGGAGTTCAGTCCACATGAAATCCATCATTCACACCTGGTTGCATTTGAATGAATTACGCTCTTCTTTTTAAAAGAATCCAGGATAGATAGCAGTGCACTGATTGCATTTCGCTTTGCATACATAATCAGTACGCTGTGTTCTCTGCACAAGGAGAACAAAGGAATCTGCTGCCCAGATGTTTACACAGCTGGGTGTGTTTAATGCCATAATCATTGTACAAATGCACTCCCAATGGAGCAAATAACACAGAGGTTAATAAAGCTGATTATATCCATTAAAGGGGTTGTCCCGCGAAAGAAAGTGCGGTTCAGCACTTCTGTATGGCCATATTAATGCACTTTGTAATGTACATCGTGGATTAATTATGAGCCATACAGAAGTTATTCACTTACCTGCTCCGTTGCTAGCATCCCCGTCGCCATGGTGCCGTCTAATTTCAGCGTCTAATCGCCCGATTAGACGCGCTTGCGCAGTCCGGTCTTCTCCCTGGTGAATGGGGCCGCTCGTGCCGGAGAGCTGGTCCTCGTAGCTCCGCCCTGTCACGTGTGCCGATTCCAGCCAATCAGGAGGCTGGAATCGGCAATGGACCGCACAGAGCCCACGATGCACCATGGGAGAAGACCCGCAGTGCATCGTGGGTGAAGATCCCGGCGGCCATCTTGGTAAGGTAAGTAAGAAGTCGCCGCAGCGCGGGGATTCGGGTAAGTACTAAACCTTTTTTTTTTTTAACCCATCCCTTGGGTTTGTCTCGCGCCGAACGGGGGGCCTATTGAATTAAAAAAAAAACCGTTTCGGCGCGGGACAACCCCTTTAATCTGCATGTGTCATTTACTCAAAAATGCTGGGCAGTTGGTTCACGTGATCTGCCATTTGTAAGATTATCTGTGCGTGTAAAAGAGGCTTAAATATGAGAAAGTACGAGAAGGCTGGGAAGCAGCTACAAAATACAGCGAGGGGCTCCATGCAGACCTTGATAAAGCAGAGTGGCCTCCTACAGTAAAAAAAAAGCAGCAATGTTACAAAAGATTTTAGCCAGTGAGGAGACTATTGAATATAATGAGGAAGAAAGAGAGAATAATAGTGGCCCTTTTGGGGAAAAGCTGCTAAATACAGAAAGATTCTCTAAGATGGCATCTGGGAGTGGTGGTGGCATCTGAGCGCATTCTGGTAGGTGCAGCAGCAGTAGCTCAGAAGACTGGTGACAAGGACTGGGGAGCAATGGAATGTAGGCGTTAAGAAGGCAAATGAGGTTTCAGTCAGTGAAAAAAACAAAGTGTTGTGGTCAATTTGGAGGCACTGGTTCCAATGCAAAGACATTAATAAACCCCTGTGGCTGACAGATGGACTCTACTGAACTCATATTCATTGTGGCAGGCAGAACTCTGACTGGAGACAGACCTGTCTGGCCTGTAGGGTGGGAAACCACCTCATCCACAAAACTGACTTTACCCCATAATAACCAGAAGTCATGTGTTTAATACTCCTGTGGCACTGGATCAGTCAAAAATTAACAGGCAGATTAATTGGAGATGTGGGACAAAAAGGCGGGGTAACCACCCCGTGGTTGTTCAATTGTGGAAGGGTGGAATATCTAAAGATGGATTGTAGAAGCCCTCCACACCTCCAAAATAACACCTGATGCCCTCCAACCTCAATGGCCAGCACTCTTAGCCTGGATGGCACAGGATTACAGATAATAAGGATGACAGATTGTCCGCCATGGAGCCTGGGAGATCAATTAGCAATTTATAAACAACATTCTGGCATCTAACAAAAGCAATACAAACCAGTCTAACAGATGCTGCCAATGCAGGATTTCACTGTTACAATATATCATTACATATATATATTTACTGGTTGTTCTACCACAGCTTCTCAAACTTTGAGTTGAATGTTACATCCTATGTTAATCGTTTAATTATAATGCATATTACTTACTATATGAAATTGCTATATAGCCTATACAATATACAAACATACTCCAGAAATGATTACTTTGCTATAATACGTATGGTCCCCAAGTAGCCAAGTTTGGATTGTGATACTAGTGGTTAAGATGGCTATTTGTACTCTTCATTTGGTATAGTTTCAGCTATGCATAGATTTTCTATAAATGCTTTTTAGGTAGTTTGTTGTAGATTCCCTAGGAACTCAAAAAACATCTGGGCATAGTGCCATTCTTCTCTGAGGCTCACGTCTTGTAACATAGTATGTTAGGCTTAATGAATATAAAGTCCATCTAGTTCAGCCTGTTTTAACCCCCACTTGTTGGTCCACAGGAGGGAAAAAAAACAAAAACGAGCGAATTAGCTCCTATCAATTGGAAAAGAAAAGAAAAAGAAAGGAAAAGAAACAACAGCAAAGGAAATTACAGAGGCTTATAAACAGAATCCACACATTCTATTGATTTTTACGGAGTTGGCCACCTAATTCGAGACACTCCCCAGTTCCTCCCCTCCTCCTTCTTCCTCCCACTTACCCTACTTGTTATGTGAAATCCTCGCCATACCTTCCTCCTTTTCCCCTCGTCCTGACCATCAGGCCCCTCCTCCCCGGCAATGTACCTCTCAATTCTGTCAGTTCGTTAAGTACTCAGAACTGTTGCCCAACCTCCCCTTCCAGGGCAGCAAGGGCGGACGACAGTCTGTCCTAGTCCCAGGTCTCATATGCAGAGAAACCTATTTAAGCCTGGAATATCTAGGAAGTCCGCCCAGAGTTTCCAAGTCTTGAGAAATAGGACCATACCATCTTCCCTCATGGCTGACAATTTTTCGTATAATATCATTCTCGACACTCTTGCGGTAACTGGGTCTACAGAAAGAATGGGTGACCGCCACTGCGAGGCGATGTAGATTCTGGTCGCCATGCAGATGTGCTGTGAAAGCTTATGTTGTTGATTATTAAAGCCCAGGGGCTTGTCAGCCAGAAGGCAAGCGGAAGGCGAGAGAGGGAATTCCCTGCCCAGGACTCTACAGATGATTCTAGTCACCCGTCTCCAGAGCGATTTAACCAACGGGCATGTCCACGAAGTATGTGCCATCATGCTCAAGCTATTGCAATCCCTAAAGCAATTCGGGGATATAGATGGGAGTATTTATGGAGCATTAGGGGGACTAGATAGGACCTATGCAAAATTTTTAGCGAGGATTCGCCAAGTGTTACTTGGTGGCTACCTTTAGAGATGAATGTGCAATAGTGCTGCCAACATGGTAATGAGAGGGAGATATTGAGGTTTGACTCCCAGCGGTGCATAAACGGTAGTTTGGTTACCGGTAGGGGCTTGTTCATGGTGGCGTAAAGTGAAGAAATCATACCCCACTGGAGTGGGGACCAAATACATGATCTCTCAAAGGCCGTGGGGACGACAGTGGTGCCCTTGTTGCCAAGCAAAGAGTGCAGAAAACTATAGATTTGCTTCACTTTGAGCCAAAGGCGGTCTAGGACCGTGTACCTGTCAGTCAGCTGTTGTGAAGTGAGGAGTTTGCCTTCTGGGATAAAATGGTACAGAAGGGTAATGTGTCTGATTCGCCACCATTGAAAACTCTCTTACTGTAGACTTAGGGGAAACGCCTAGGTCTCTTATTCCCCCAAATAAATTGGAAGATAAATTTCTGCATCTCTTGTAGATCCTTTATGGGGACAGCTATAGAGATGCATCTAAATAGATATAGAAGTCAGGGCAGAACTGTCATCTTGACTGAGTACTTGCGGCATATCCACGAGAGGGGAGGCTGGCTCCACTTCTTCATTTCCGCCTTTAGAGAAGCGAATAAAGGGGGGTAGTTCCACTTATATAGTGACTCTAGGATGGGAGTAAGCTTAATGCCCTGGTAGGTGATGTATTGTGGGCAGGCTTTGAAGCCAAAGTTTCTGAGAATGTGGAGGGATATTATGAAATAGGGCTTCTGTTTTGTTATGTTTACTACTAAACCGGAGACTTCCGCGAATGAATCTAGGGTTGCTATTCGATTGGGTAGAGAGGTGAGGGGTCTGGACAACATGAGGAGGATATCGTCTGCAAAGAGGCTAGCTTTATGTTCTTGGTCCCCTACCACAACGCCTGATCTATTCAGGTTTTTTCTAACAGCCCCAGCAAGGGGCTCCCTTGCTAATGCGAAAAGGGCTGGTGATAAGGGGCAGCCTTGCCGCGTTCCTCTTTGTACAAGTATTTTGTTGACAGAAGAGCAGGGAAGTTTTAGTTCTGCTGAGGGGATTTAATAAAGTGTGTGCAGCGCTGTGCCAAAGCTCACCTGAATACCTGCTCTCTCTAAAACTGCAAAAGGTAGTCCCATGAGAGGCTGCCAAAGGCCTTTTCAATGTCATGGGTCACTGTCAGTAACAGGGTTTTATGTGGTTTTGAAATATGTATAAGATTAAGGACTTTCCTAATGTTGTCTGAGGCCTGTCGAGAGTGGATAAAGCCCACTTGGTCCTTGTGGATCAGTGAGGGAAGGAGGGCGTTTAAATGGTTAGCTAAGATACTGCTCAGGATTTTGTAGTCTAGGTTGAGAAGCGAGATTGGTCAGTAATTTTTGGGTGAGGTGTGGTCCTTGTTTAATTTAGGGATCACTGTTATATGGGCCTTCAGGAACTCTTCAGGGACATTCTTCCCTCATAAGATGTCATTATAGAAACGAGTTAAGGGGCGGAAGAGGGTTGTAATGAATTTTTTGTAATATAAGGCTGTCAGTCTGTCTGGGCATGGGGCTTTACCCATTTTTAGAAGCTTAATGGTCTCTCCTACTTTTTCCACCATAATGTGTTGGCCGAGGCGATAACTTTGGTTCTCTTTAAGTTTTGGGAGAGTAATATCCTTCAGGAAGTCCTGGGGTGCAGAGGGGGATTTTTGAGGTTTGTACTTATATAATTTGCTATAGAAGTCGTAAAAGGCGTGGGCTATTTTATCTGGGTTTGAGGTGCAGGCTCCATTTTCTGCTCTAATAGAGTGCACAGAATTGATCTTCTCCTTTGTTCGAAGTCGGGTAGCCAGTAGTTTGTCAAGTTTATTTGCTAGTTGGAAGTATATAGACTGGGTCCATTGAAAGGCCTTCTCTACTTGAGTTGTGTACAAAAGATTGATCTGTATTTTTGTATCTTTAATGTTTTTAAGCAGAGCTATATTAGGGCGTTGTTGATTAGCTATTTCTAGCAGGGCCAGACGCCTCTCCAGAGGCAGCAGAGACTGAGTTTTTTTCCCTCTTTTGGACGGAGGGTATTCTGGAGATTTGGCCTCTCATAAAGGCTTTGTGGGCCAGCCAGATCCACACATGCTGTGTGTCTTCGTTTTCATTTGTTGCTACAAATAAGGCTAGCTGCTCTGAAATCTGGGCAAGGGATATGGGGTTTTTCAGTAGAGACTCGTTAAGTCTCCAGTTCCTAGATACAGGCCAGGTGAAGTGGCCCACAAATTGTGTTAAGAAGATGTCATGGTCCGACCAGACACACGGTATGTGTCTTATCTGTGCGAGAGTGGGGAGTAAAAGCATAGAAACCAGCGCCCAGTTGATACGTGAGTAGGATTAATGGGGAGCAGAGAAAAAGGTATATCCCCTACTTGTTCTGTGGACCTCCCTCCAGCTATCTGTCACCACCAGTTCTTTCAGTGTAGTGGTAATCAAGGCCCTTTGATTTGAGGTAATTTTATCAGAACTGTGGGACGAGTGGTCCAAAGAGGGAGAAAGAACCATATTGAAGTCTCCCATCCAGTAGGTGGAGGCCTTAAGTAGTTTCTTAAGTTTGTTGGAGATTTGGGAAAATAATTTGTATGGGTTGTTAACAGGAGTGTAGGAGTTCACAAGAATCAGCTTTTGGCCGTGTAGGGAACCTTGTAAAATAATAAATCTACCCGAGAGGTCTGTCTCCACATCGTCGATCGAGAGGGGGAGTGAGTTATGTAAGAGAATGGAAACTCCTTGGTGTTTTTTGGCTGCTACTGATGAGTATATCCGTAGGTATTGGGGGTGGAAGTATCTAGGAGCAGAGGAGGAGGAGAAGTGAGTCTCCTGAAGACAGATAATGTCGGGCTTGATTTTGAGGTATTTAGCAAATGCTTTCTTTCTTTTGAGTGGGGAGTTAAATCCTTTAACGTTGTGTGAAATTATAGAGGCCATTGTGAAGAAGGGGGAGGGAGCTGAATAACATTGAGGTGGTGCCATGAAGCGTGAGGACCCCCGAGATATTTGATGTACTTCAAATGTCGTGTGGAAACATGTTTATACATACATAGAACAAACAGATAGAGTAATGAAAGGACATTCATAATGTCAAACAGTGTTGGGTTCCAAGACCCAGTAAATCCCAAACTGATTGTTCCCCTTAAAAAAAGAGGGGGTGCACTTGGAGTCTGGAAGGGAGCAGGCATCAAATTCCCCTGCCCCGTCCCAGAGCGCGAATTCATTATATAATAACAGAAACGGTTGAACATAGCGACTTGGGTAAATCAACTAATTAAAATCAAACATTGCAGGGACTACCAGAGTTGTGAGATTATGTATTTAACTACTTGGGGTCTATGTGGTACCTGGAGCGGCACTGAGTGCACCGACTTCAACCAGATGTAGCAGAGACTACCTGTGGACCTGTCGTGAGCTCCACGAACTGAGCTAAAAATGCACATTTTTGTCAGAGCTCGGTACGTTGGTCTCAGTAATTACTCCGGCCATGAAACAAAAACTTGTTGAAGGATAAAGAAGAGAATCTGGAAAAAATGAACTGTCTCGGGTCATTAAAGAAACAAGCTAAGAGACCTCATATTCCTGAACTAACAGAGAAACCGCAAAGAAAAAGAGTCAGAGAATACATTGCCTGTCTTAGGCAGTCAGATCTCGATAGTCTGAGGATGCCCCATGGCGTGGATTTCCCACCGTTGTCCAGGAGCGAGCCAGACGGTGTTTTCTAGGAGACCTGCCACTCTCTACTTCAAAGGGGATTCGTTCTTCCTCCAGCATGCGCTTTTCCTCTTCCAGTGACCTAATGGAAAACGATCTTTGGTTGATGTGGACGAGTAGAGTGAATGGGAAGTTCCAGCGATACCTGATGCTGGCTCACTGCAGCGCTAAGGTGATTGGTCTCAGGAGTCGCTGTTTAGCCAGGGTGGAGGGAATATTTGAACAGAGGAGGGCACTCCCAGCAGTGAGTCCAGGTTACGGGCTGCCAGCAGAAGTTAATCTCGGAGTAGTGCAGTTTTAAAATTTAAAATAGAGCATGGTGAATTCTGTCTATGAAAAGAGTCATTTGCCACCTGAGGTTGGAGTGCAGAGAAGAGGTTAATGGCCGCCTCCTTCAGGTTGGTGATTGATTCAGGGAGGCCTCGGATACGAATATTGGCTCTTCTTTTCAAGATCCTCGCACTTTAACTCAAGGGCTTCTACCCTTGCGGTGTAATCGTCCAATTCAGCTCGCTCGTGGTCTAGTGCATCTATGATTTTGTCAGTTTTTTGTTCAAGGTTGTTGGTTTGTTGGCCTAGGTCATTAATCTGTTTGGAAATATCACGCACTGTGGTCTGTAGCTCATCTCTGAACATTTTCTTGATATGGTTAAGAAGCATAGTTTCTGATGCGGAGAGATCAGTGCGTTGAGCCGAGATGTTTGGGTCGATGATCTGGCCAATGAAGGAAGGTTCTCCTGTGTCAAGGTTATGTGGTGGCGGATCCATTTGTGAAAACGGGGTGAATTAGTTGCTCGAGAAAAGTTCTGGTAGAGTACTCTGAGTGGTCAGAGGTTGTACTTTTTTCTGTCTGCTGATTCTTCTGGACATATTAGATTCACTGAACGATGTATTTGTCTAGGGTGGTGTTGTATGGTGTTTATGTTCTGATGACTGCAAGTGAAGAGAGGTCTCAGCAGCACATCAAGTTACCACAATAGTGGGGGAGAAAAGCAACCAGGCTATAAGGGTGCATGCTCACCGTAGGGTCTGGACTTTAGAGATCCCAAAAGCCAGTGTAGAATAATCAATGTAAGCAGCACCATGCATGAATCTTCAGAAAAGCATTAGTGGAAATCCAAATTTCGTCTTGTATTCATTAAAACTCCATGCATAAAGAAACTTGCAACATTTCGTCTGACACAGCAGACTTTGTCAAGCATGAATGCACTGAGACACTGACATACATATGTATCAAATTGCATGTGAGAACAAACCAATCACGGACATCCCCCATGGTTGTAACTCTTGAATTTCCTTTTGCAGGGTTGACTGTAAATGAGGAGGCATTTTTTGCTAAGATAGTATAAACGTTTTACTTTCCAGAACCAAAAAAAAGGAATTCAGTTGAGTAAGGTGAAGCCCTACTCATCTAGTTCTCTGTCTTGGCACCGATTGAAAGTGGGCCTCTCTGGCTACTGATATTGAAGTCAGAAGATGCTACCCCCCAGTGATGCAAGGTAAATTCCTGGAGAAGATTCTCTGTTAAGTCAGATATTACTACTTTTCCAGTGATGTGATGTAAGTTGTAGTCTTTATATTTAGAGAACATATTATGTAATGTGCAATCTTTTATCCTTTGTATGTGCATTAATAATTTTCTGTCTTTTGTAAAGTATTATATCACAATGCTCAATTATGACTTAATTTGAATAAACTATTATTTCACTGAGAAGGACCCACTCAAAACATATCTTTTTCAGTTAAAAAGTAACTTTTATTAATTCTGTTTAAACAATACTAACATAACACTGACAACTACACAAAACTTTATCTCATCTCCCAATAGGTCCTAGTACTATATATAGACCTAAATTTTCACTTTATGGAGATGGGAATTCCTTGAGATTGGTCTGCTATAATATCAGTAAGGTCTCAATCTAATATTGAACTCAATGTGATCAAATTGTTCCCAATAATTCTTTATTTGACCTTATTTTTGTAGAAATGAGGGAGCGCTCACTCGGAGAATGTTGAGGAATGCGGTTGGTGAAGGGTCCAACTTCTAAGATTGGCAGAGGTTCATGTGTGTTTCTCAAGCAATCTCATACGAATATGAGAGAGCGGCCAGAGGAGACTCCAATCACGTGGTGAAGGAGAAGGAATAATAAATGCAACAAGAAGAAAAACATCCTCAGCGCTCACACCATGCAATATATATGAGATAAAAGGCAAAGGAATAGAATTGTGCAACTTACTTCACGGAGGCGCCTATGACATAGGCGCCTCCTGATCCAAAGTGGCATATCAAGTGGTAGTAAACACCGGCAGCAATAGACAATTCCACGGTTTAATATAAAATAAATGAAATAAAATACACAACGCGTTTCGGCCGGATGGCCTTTTTCAAGTGTATAGGATATAAACAAACATACATGTATATATAGCAATTAAAATTACCTGATAGGTGATAAGCAATGTGGCAAATGAGATTCCCAAACTGTGTAAGGGCGTTGCGTGGCACTGGCGTCTTAGCTTAGCGGCGCATGACCACGCAGCTATGCGTCAAAAGGAGGTCACTGATGACGTAGGTGCAGCGCATCAAATGACGCAATTGTGGGCGTGTCGTTGCTACGGCGTGTCAGGTGACGCGACTATGGGCGTGTTTACCCATTTGCATGCGCTCATATCGTGCCCTGATATGATGGTCGTATAGTTCCCTGCGTGATGACGTGTTAGCGTGGTGACGCATAGTCACGTGACCACGCATCACAAAGGGGTTGGTAGTGACATGGAATCAGTGTGTCATGTAGCGCGACTATGCGTTTGTGGTTATTGCGGCGCGTCACATGACGCGATTTTGGGCGTGTTCACACATTTTCATGTGATCGTGTCATGTAATGACACCCGGTCACATGATTGGTATAGAACACGTTTAGCAGGACCAAGAATAGTAATAATGACATAAGGTTGCGTGGTATGGTGAACGCTACAGGCTGTAGTGTTTCATAATGGCATGTTAATCATATGATCACTTAAGAATACATGCCTGACAGTGTATTACCACATAGTTAAGTATATCATATTATAATTTTATAATAGCTAGTATCAGAGGCTTCGGGGATGAGAATTAAAAAGCCTTTTAACATCAGTATAGCCAATTTCATAAAAAGGTTTTGATAATATAATCACAAATGGGGATGTGGATTCACTATAGATCTACTGGCAAAGATTAAAATTGAGGTAAAATTAAACAATTCATTGTTTTCAGTGGGATGAGTTGTTTAAAAAATTATAAATTTAAAAAATGAAAAATGTGTTCACTGTATATAGAATCATATAAACACATGGATGTATGTATAAAAAGGATTATATCTTGAAGTTTAACACGTGTTATAACAGACATGTTAAAATTTCTCTAGGGTCTCATTTAAGCCGCATGGAACTAAAGTGTTGAAGTGAAAAATATAAAAGATTTCTTTGGTTTTTAATTTTGAAAATTCACCTTTTGGAACTTGTTCAACTGGAGTGATTTTGAGGAGGGTGGGGTCTGATGAGTGATGTGTGAAGAAGTGTTTTGAAACACTGTGTTTGAGAAAACAATTTTTTATATTTGATCTATGCTGGTTGAGGCGGCAGCGTAAGGCGTTAACTGTACGTCCGATGTATTTCAGTTTGCAAGGGCACTCTATTAGGTATATGGCATAATTAGTTGAGCAGTTCAAGAATTGATTAATGGGGAATGGCGGAGTATTAGTGCCTATTTCTATTTCTTTTCGCTTATGGCAGATATTGTGGCAGCATTTACAAGTTGGCCTACCGCATCTAAAAACTCCTGAGGTGTGTGATAAAAAAGTGGGTATGTTTATTTTGGATTTGGGTCTGAATTCTCGTGGTCGTGAAGGAGCTAGAATATTAGCTAAGGTGCGGCTTCTTCTAAAGATAATTTTTGGACAAACAGATATTTCTGATGTTAAGGTATGGGTCTGATTTAAGGATATGCCAATGTTTTCTGACTATATCTTTAGGTTCTTTATGGTATGAGTTGTATCGGGTGATTAGATTACAGTCGTGATTCTGATGTGTTGATTTTTGCTTTGGGGAAGTATTAGTGTAATTTGGGGATTGGATGTCCCTACCTTCTAGTTTGGCCCTAGTGTGAGAATTGGAAATTAGAGTTTTAGGATATTTTTTATCTGTAAACCATCTGGCTAGAATTTCCGATTGTTTATCATATTCTTTGATGTTGGAACAATTGCGTCTGATACGCTTAAATTGGCCAAAGGGAACGTTTAATTTCCACTGCTTAGCGTGGTTGCTGCGAAAATCAAGAAAACTGTTTGCATCTACAGTTTTAAAATGGGTCTTAGTTTGTATTTCACCTGCCTCTATGTAGATGTCTAGATCTAAAAAGGTGACTTGACCTTATTTTTGAAGAGGCAATATGATTTCCTTCAATTAAATGTATGATCCTTAATCCGCCTAGTGGATAGATTGCAGATGAATAATCCTTAATCCATCTAGTGGATAAAAATAATGCACTTAAGCATGACTTTTACAGTTCGTGCATTTATGATCTCCAACGATCGACGCGTTTCCTCGGCCAATTGTCATTTGTGGCTGATTCATCCGGATCAAGGAGTAGTTTTCAATCATACATGTGTTATCGGTCCAGTCTGAGTATAGATAATATGGAACGATTAGAAATGTCAATCTCCCTCGTTTTTGGGAGATTATATAGATTTTTGGTTTTTGATTTTAGATTTTTTGCTTTTTTGCAAGTGGGACACTGATAATTAATAATATGCGTGACAGATATATTTCAATTCAGTTTATGAGCTGTTTTTGTACTCATTGAAAAGCGGTAGTAATAAGTTCTTTATGTGATGTTACAAGACAGCTATTTTTGCTGCTTTTTACAGAATCCTAGGACGCCACTGAAGATGGTTATAAATCTCAGGTGGCTAGGACCTAGGATAAAGAACTGGAAGTGTTCTTTTCAAATAGCGCGTATAGATGGCGCGTAGCATAGTACGTTTAGTTAGTGTAGTGATAAAATCACCTCACTATCTATTAGATTGCTTAATTTGTTAGCCCAATAAAGATCTCTCTATCCAGAATAAGATCTTAATGAAATTCAGTCACGCAATATTAGCACAGTAATATTCAAGACATTATGCACAATGGTGTGCTATAAGGCTAGTAATATTACTTTCAAATCAGCAATCAGTCTAATTAGCAAGCAGCTAGATGCTATCACTCCTCACAAATAGACTGGTGTTATCTGCTGTTTTTTGCAGCCAAAAGGCCGCCTGAGATAGCAGGGCAAAAGGCTAGAGGATAGAGCCTGATATCGCTCTCCAAACATTCACACCCACTAACATACATCCACCGGGATCAGTGTCCCACAATAATCTGACAGACCTGGTAGGAGCGGGATTGTCAGGGTTTAAATGCAGCCAGCCCCGCCTCCTCTACAAGGGGCTCGCATTGCCTGGCACCAATCACGGCCGAGACGTATGATAGGGCGTTCCAAGATGCTGCGGTCACGTGACCGCCGATAGTACCGGTCATCATCGCGAGACTTCACGGATGCCGTTCTTGTCTGCGCATGCGCTCTATCACTCTTTATATGCGGGAGGACGCCACTTATGTCACTGTGAACTGTCATATCATCTCACTTTGCTGAATAGATTTGTATGACATTCAGCACATATTCACCATATCTCTGGAGTTTTTAAGGGCACTGGATATTTTTGGCCTCGTTTTTATCGCTGTGAAGAATTAAACCGGTATTCTTGGATAGATTATCATTGTTTATGCAAAGTGATATATGTAATATATGTTAATTATGTACCACTCATTATATAAATATACAGTACATTCTTTATGTAACACTTATGCAACATGATAGTCTGTTCCTTTATAACAATGCATTCATTCTATGACAGTTCTTCAAGTTATTAGACAGGTGCCAATCCTATTTTTTTCAGAATAAACAGAAAAAATATAGAGAAACATATTTTTAATTATTTTTAATGATGAAGGCAAGTATTTTGTATCTCCAGAATATTTTGATATTCCCAATTTATTCTTGTCAGTTGTGCAAATTGATGATGTTCATTTGCTCAATGGACCATTTGTGACAGATAAAGATGTAGATTACACAAATTCCCTGATGACCAATTAATTTCTATCTAAATGAAAGGGGCAAAAGACAGACATTCATTCAATCCGCATGGAGCAACAGAGTTTAGGCGGTGAATCCAAGTTGATTCTTTTTGCAGTAGTTTTCGGTCCAGATTTGCCCTGCGTGCTGTCGGTCGTAGGGCTTCAATTCCTCTAAACTTCACCATATGAGGATCATTTCCATGCACATCTCGAATATGCTTCGCCAAGCTCATACTTTCATTGCGACTAATGTTTCCTATGTGTGACAGTACTCTTCTTAATTGTTGTGTCGTCTTTCCCGATCCCGAAATAGGATGGCGGTTTAGCCAATTGCGTGTGTCCGGTGGAGGGACTTAATGGCTGAAAACCAGCCTATCCCTTAGACTTCTCCCCTTCCGGAATGTTATAGATAGTTGTTCAGATAAGCATCCAATGAGGTCGGTGTCACGTCTCAGGATGTTGCAATATTTTGGAAGATCCCTCTGACCTTAGTTGATTTCTCATCGTATGTTGCTATCAGTCTTATAAGGCCATTTTCTTGTTTTCTACTTGTCCTTGTCAGGAGCTCAGTTCTTGTTCGGCCTACTGCTGTAGTTTGTGCCTCTCTGATAACCTCGTCCGGGTAGCCTCTTCTCCTAAATCTATCAGCGATATCAACAGCCCTTGCTTCATATTCCCGGGGTTCTGGGCAGTTTCTTCTAGTCCTCAGAAACTGCCCTTTTGGAATACTCTTTTTAAGGGCCGACGGGTAATAACTCTGGTAATGTAGCAGGCTGTTAGTAGCCATTGGTTTTCTGTAGATTGTCGTTTCAAGGGTACCATTCGATGTTTTAGAAATTTTGAGGTCTAGGAATGTAATGGACTGAGAGTTGATTTCAGAGGTGAAGCTAAGTCCGAGATCTTTTTTATTCAAATCTAGAATTGAATAAACTATTATTGTTAAACCTTCCATATTGTCTTATTCTTTTTAAAGCTATATCCAAACCTTCGCCTTGGTTCTTAAAGCAAACCATTAATTGGTTCTGCGAAAATTCAGCATAACATAAGATATGTCATACTTGATGTCAAAGTTCCTAGAAAAAAGATGCCTAGCCTATAGGTGACTGAGTTATAAGTGCAGTAGTGTTCAGCTACATTCTTAGGATATGTAATCAATATTAATCAGGGGGAGGGTCATTTCACCTGCAACGGGGAGCCCATTAATCTAACAAAAAAGTAACAGTGGCACTGTACATTACATAATGGCTGTGGTTAAAAAGTGGAGGTCTGTCCCATTCACTTTTAATAGGAATGAGCTGCTTTTAGGCCATGTGACCATTCAATGTGACATACCTGACAAGAGGCAATAACACCCAAACAAGCACTGTTTTTGTCGTGGAGGGGGTGGGATAGTGTGGCATTATATGAAGCTGATCCCAAAGATGAAATACCCTGCATTACACAAAATTATTTTTCAATTTTTCTGGATAAAATGTTTGTGTTTCTTACAGACTTTTGGGAGACAATTCCAAATTTGTGCTCAGATTCTGACTGTCAGGAACAGATTTACAGACAATAACCTTAACAGTATAATAAAGAATTATAGATATAATTGAAATTAAATATGTTTTATAAATGTACTTATAAACAATAAATCCCGAATAAGGTAACACACAGTTAAAAGCAGGTGGCAGATGTATAAAAATAAAGAACTTCTATAAGTGTCAAGAAAAGATGGGAAGTTAGATGAAATGTTTGCAGACATCACTTATTTCTTTTATGTACACCAGTGTTCTCCCTTGGAATATTGCAGCAATAATCAGCCAGCATAGCAGGCATCCACTTTCCTTCATACTGTTTTTCAATTGAACGTACATCCTGAAGAAATCTTTCACCATGCTGATCTAATAAATTACTGCATCTTGCAGGAAGTGCTGTGAGACAGTTTTGATAAATGAGGCCCATGGTTGTAATGGTCAATATACCACAACAAAATGAAACAATATTAAAGGGGTTGTCCCGCGCCGAAACGGCTTTTTTTTTTTTTCAATAGGCCCCCCGTTCGGCGCGAGACAAACACAAGGGATGGGTTAAAAAAAAAAACAGTTTAGTACTTACCCGAATCCCCGCTCTGCGGCGACTTCTTACTTACCTTACCAAGATGGCCGCCGGGATCTTCACCCACGATGCACCGCGGGTCTTCTCCCATGGTGCACCGTGGACTCTGTGCGGTCCATTGCCGATTCCAGCCTCCTGATTGGCTGGAATCGGCACACGGGACGGGGCGGAGCTACGCAATGACGTGTAGAAGGGGACGGAGCCAGAACTCTGCTCGTGCCTAGACCCAAGTGAAGGGAGAAGACCCTTCTGCGCAAGCGCGTCTAATCGGGAGATTAGACGCTGAAATTAGACGGCACCATGGAGACGGGGACGTCAGCAACGGAGCAGGTAAGTGAATAACTTTTGTATGGCTCATATTTAATGCACGATGTATATTACAAAGTGCATTAATATGGCCATACAGAAGTGTTTACCCCCACTTGCTTTCTCGGGACAACCCCTTTAAATATCATACTTTCTTATGATGTCTATAGCTTCATTATCTTGTCTGAGAGACCATTTTAGTTGCCTTATTTGAATTCAGAACCCTGAATATAGGTAACCACACATTTTTTTTTTTTTCACAGGAAAATATACCCTTGTATCACAGTGCTATTGATAACCTACATTATATATAGATCACCATTTACAGTTTTACTATTGTGGTCTGTGGTAATATTTACAATTTCTGAATATTTTAATTTTCCCTATAGAGATTTGCTTTTAATCAGTAGCTGTAAGCCAAAGCAATAACTAAAATTATCTGAAAATAATTGATTAGAGATGAAGCCCCAGAGGGTCCAAAATATCATAAAAAGAAACATCTCTGGTATTGAATCCTCATTTCAGTATCTGAAGGCAGAAGGTAATGGCAGGTAGGATTTCTTACTTATACTATTGTATTGTTCTACTGCATATTGTAATCTTACATATATACTGTTGACTTGGGTATGCTGTATAGTGCACTCTTTTTTTTTTTCCAGTAAATTTTTATTGTATCAGAATCATAAATTCAGACAGACAATAGATGCACAAGGTGCATATATAAAAAATGCAGTATGATTATGTCATCTGAAATTTCAAAGCACATATATACCACTAAGATACGTTAATTTATTTTTATAAGAAATTAAGGGGAGGGACATGGGGAAGGAACGGATCGCATAAGGGAAAGAAAAAGAACAACGGGCAAAAGGTAGGGAAGAGAGGAGGGTTGGTGGGAAGAAGGTAGGAGAAAGAAAGTATGTAGAAATTGTCAACAGAACTCAAAGAAAGTATCAGACATCATGACGGGAACAATTTGTTCCAAGGTCTCCACATAGCTTCGTATTTAGTTATAGTGTTATTTCTAAGATCAAAGATTTTTTCATAAATGCCATGTTCTGAGATCATCTGTATAACGTCCTTTGCCAAAGGGGGTTCACTCGTTCTCCATTTCCTAGCTATTAGGGTTTTTGCTCCCAGCAAAATATGACTGATTAGACGTCTACTGTTTGGGTTGATTTTCTCCATGCCTAACAGTAACAGAGCCATAGCTGGGTTCATTGGGATCAGAGTTTGTTAGTTTATTTAATATCTTATAAACCTCTTTCCAGAAATCCCTTATTACCGGGCATGCCCAAAATATGTGTAAAAGCGATCCCTCCCCGCCACAATTCCTCCAACACAAGGCTTCTGGGATTAGATGTCTATTTTTAAGTTGTAGAGGGGTAAGATACCAACGTGTCAACACTTTCAGATGTACTTCTATCAAGTTTGCGCATCTGCAGGTTTGTTTTGACCATCTAAAGGATTTCAGCCAGTCTTTTATTGGGATTCTCAGGTCGAGATCTTTTTCCCAGTTGAAAAGATGACACTTTTTCCCCCTTCTCAGGTCTCCCACCAAATAGTCGTAGAAGCTCTTTGTATTGAAAGTTTTATTTTGGCTAGCAGTTGTTAGGCATATTGAGACTGATTCTGGGATTTTAAGTTTATGTATATGTACTCTCTGTAGAAATGATCTGATCTGGAAATATTTAAACAGATCTGTTTTGGATATCCCAAATTCCTCAACTAATGCTGCAAAGGGTTTAATTATATCTTCTTTGAAAAGGCTGTCCGTGAATTTAACCCCTTTTTGTAGCCAAGAGTTTAGCTGTAGACCCTGAATGAAAACTTCTAGAGTTCTTATGGGGATGTGCTTTAGTTGAGTAGTATGCGTAGTATCTGACATTTTTAATAGTTTATTCCAGGCCTCTAGAGTTGCCATCATTGGAAGGGAAAGGGGGGTATATATAAGATTGTTATAGGTGGAGGAAATTAGGTATTTATAAGTTTCGCGTATATCAATGAGGATAGAGGGATTGAGTCAGCCATCTCCCTCTCTATACTAGGCCAGCTGATTGTTGAAGAGTGTGTAAACCAGGAGGCAGACTGTTTTAGGAGCAAGGCGTTGCGATATGCTTCTAAGTTCGGCAAGTCAGTTCCCCTTTGAGTTCTGTGAAGAGATAAGATTGAAAGGGAGACTCTAGGTGGCTTCCCCAACCAGACATAATTTGCTAGTTGTTTTTGGAATTTTGACATAATTGTTTGCGGGATTGGTATTGGTAGAGTCCGGAAATAGTATAGTATCTTGGGGAGGATTAGCATTTTATAGAGTATCATACAACCGATCCAAGTAGTCTGTTGTCTCTTGAAAAGATCCAACTCCCTCTGAGTCTCCGCTAGCAAGGGGATAAAGTTATCGGACACCAAGTTTGATAGGGGGAAGCATAAGTTGATCCCTAAGTAGGGTATATTTTTAAGTTGCCATCGAAAAGGGAATTCAAGTTCTATCTCTTTCCTTTGTTCATTATTTATGTGTATACCCAATATCTGATATTTAGACACGTTCAGTTTGTAGTAGGAGACAGCGGAGAACTGCGAGAGAATTGAGTATACATTACGGAGGGAGGTCATGGGATTTGTTAGTGTTAATAGTATGTTGTCTGCAAATAAGCTTATTTTATGAGGCCTAGTGCCGGCATGTATTCCGTGTATATAAGGGTGTTGTCTGATATATTCTGCTAGAGGTTCTATCACTAGGATAAAGATTAGTGGAGATAGTGGACAACCCTGTCGGGTTCCATTTGTTATATGGAACAAGTCGGAAAGAGTGCCGTCTACCAAAACTTCAGCTGAGGGGGAAGAGTATAGTGCCCTAATTGCATTCAGAATATTTCCGTCAAAGCCAAATCTCTCGAGAACTAAAAAGGCATATCTCCAATGTAGCCTATCAAAGGCCTTTTCAGCATCCAAAGCAAGAAGGATGGCTAATGTTCGTGAGGAATCTAGCCTCGACATAAGATTCAGAATTCTTCTTGTTTCATCAGGTGCCTGTCTACCTTTTGTAAAACCTACCTGGTCCGAATGTATAATGTCTGGCAAAATTTTTAGGAGTCTCTGAGCTATAATCTTAGAGTAGAGTTTCGTATCGCAATTTAATAGTAGAGAAATAGGACGGAAATTAGCTGGGGATGAAAGATCTTTACCCGCCTTAGGTATAGTAATTATTGTTGCTTCCAGCATTTCTCTCGGAAGTTGACCTTGCATTATACCCTGGTTAAATGCTAGAGTCATATGGGGAGTCAAGATATTGGCAAAGTGTTTGTAGTATTCATTAGCGAATCCGTCCGGCCCTGGGGATTTATGTTTTTTCAATAATTTAATTGTTTTTAAAGTTTCATTATATGAGATGGGTTCGTTCAAGAAACCTCTTTGGGTCTTGGAGATGGACGGGAGGTTGACCTTGGACAAAAATGTCAAGATCTCTTGTTGCGTCGGCTGGAGAACAGAGGTATCATCCTTCAAATTGTATAGTTTTTTATAGAATTTCCTAAAGCAGTCAGCTATTTGTTTTGGGTGGAATATTTTTCCCCCTGGAGTGTCTGGGCATGTAATAAAAGGTATTTTTGCTATTATTGTTTTCTTTTGGACTAATCTTGCCATCATTCGGGAGGGTTTATTGTTTGACATGTAGTAATTTGCTCTAGAGAATTTCATAGACCTATCAAAATTTTCTAGTAGGAGATTACGCAATTGTTGACGAAGTTTAAAAAGATTATTATGTTCTACTTCTGAAGGGGAAGATTGAAGTGATTTTTCTGAGTTTGAAATTTGAAGAAGCACCTCGGATATTTGTACTTCCTTTTCTCTTTTAAATTTGGCGCTCATCCTAATGAGGAATCCTCTGATAAAGGCCTTATGTGCATTCCAGACCGTAAGAGGCGAGACCTCCGGAGTGGAGTTAATAGTAAAATATTCCGTTAGTGCCTCAGAGATCTCCTTAAGGTGTTGCGAGAGCCCCATCAGGAAGAGATTATTCCTCCATGTTTTGGCCCCTTCTGCACTGTGTCCCCATGAGAAAGTAGCCAGTGTTGGTGCATGATCAGACCAGGTTTCGGTTCCAATCTTTGCCTCTGCAACACAAGGTAATGACCATCTATCTACCAGTATTAAATCAATTCGAGAAAAAGTTCTATGTCGAGGGGAGTAGAAAGTGTATTCTCTAGATGAAAGGTTTAGACACCGAAATACATCATAGAGTGACTCATTTTGGAGCCAGTGTTGTAAAGAGGGGGTTTTCCTGGGTATATGACCTGAGGAATCAATAGTTCTGTCTGGAGTGAGATTAAAGTCTCCACATACTATTAGTTTGCCCCTTTCATGTCTCCGCATTTTTTTAATAGTTTTGTTTAGAAATCTTATCTGTGCGGAGTTAGGCGCATAAATATTTAGTAAAGTAAAAGGAACAGAATTCAGTTTACCCGAGAGAAGTATGTATCTTCCCTTAGGGTCTTGCTCTAAGACAGAAATGTCCGTGTTGATAGTGTCTTTAAATGCAATCAGAACTAGAGATGAGCGAACGTACTCGTCCGAGCTTGATGCTCGTTCGAGTATTAGCGTGTTCGAGATGCTCGTTATTCGAAACAAGCACCACGCGATGTTCGAGTTACTTTCACTTTCATCTCTGAGACGTTAGCACGCTTTTCTGGCCAATAGAAAGATAGGGAAGGCATTACAACTTCCCCCTGCGACGTTCAAGCCCTATACCACCCCCCTGCAGTGAGTGGCTGGCGAGATCAGGTGTCACCCGAGTATATAAATCGGCCCCTCCCGCGGCTCGCCAAAGATGCGTTCTGACAGAGATCAGGGAAAGTGCTGTCTTGCTGGAGTTGCTATAGGGAGAGTGTTAGGAGTGTTTTAGGCTTCAAGAACCCCAACGGTCCTTCTTAGGGCCACATCTAACCGTGTGCAGTAGTGTGGAGGCTGCTTTTTACAGTGTTGCACTTTTTTTTTTTTTTGTATATCGGCTGTGCAGAGCATTGCGCCCTGCAGTAATTATACATAGTCCAGGGCCAGTAGTGGTGGTGAGGCAGGGACAGAAGACATATTTATTGAATATAGGCAGTGGGCCTTTCCAAAAACATTTGGGAAAAAAAAATCTATTTGGGCTGCCTGTGACCGTCCTCAGTGTACTGAGTCTGTGCTGGGGGTACTTGTCCTAATTCATACGCAGCCAGCTAAGTGTTACAGCAGGCTTGCGCAAAATTATTTCCTGGCTCTGTGTTGGCTGTTACATCACTGCTGTATTCCAGTCCACAGTGCAACAGTTTGCAGTTATTTTACATACTCCAGGGCCAGTAGTGGTGACGCAGAGAGAGAAGACATATACAGTGTATATAGGCAGTGGGCCTTTCCAAAAACATTTAGGAAAAAAAAATCTATTTGGGCTGCCTGTGACCGTCCTCAGTGTACTGGGTCTGTGCTGGGGGTAGTTGTCCTAATTCATACGCAGCCAGCTAAGTGTTACAGCAGGCTTGCGCAAAATTATTTCCTGGCTCTGTGTTGGCTGTTACATCACCGCTGTATTCCAGTCCACAGTGCAACAGTTTGCAGTTATTTTACATACTCCAGGGCCAGTAGTGGTGACACAGAGAGAGAAGACATATACAGTGTATATAGGCAGTGGGCCTTTCCAAAAACATTTGAGAAAAAAAAATCTATTTGGGCTGCCTGTGACCGTCCTCAGTGTACTGGGTCTGTGCTGGGGGTAGTTGTCCTAATTCATACGCAGCCAGCTAAGTGTTACAGCAGGCTTGCGCAAAATTATTTCCTGCCTCTGCTGTGCGTTCCGTAAGCGAAGTCAGCCTCCAACCACAGGCCAATAAGTGGCACATTTAATTACAGCGTTCTGTTTCTGCACTACTGGTAATACACCATGCTGAGGGGTAGGCCTAGAGGAGGTGGACGCGGGCGAGGACGCGGAGGCCCAAGTCAGGGTGTGGGCACAGGCCGAGCCAGTGCGGTGGCCAGGGGTAGAGGCAGGGCCAGACCGAATAATCCACCAACTGTTTCCCAAAGCGCCCCCCCCCCCCCCGCGCCATGCCACCCTGGAGACGTCAAGGTGCCCTACGGTGTGGCAGTTTTTCACAGAGATGCCTGACGACCGACGAACAGTGGTGTGCAACCTTTGTCGCGCCAAGATCAAGGTGGGACGAAGGCGGTTCACCGCCTCCGGTTTGCACCACTGCCTCTCCCCCTGTGCCCCCATCTGCCACTGAGATCCAACCCCCCTCTGAAGACACTGGCACTACCGTCTCCTGGCCTGCACCCACACCCTCACCTCCGCTGTCCTCGGCCCCATCCAGTAATGTCTCTCAGCGCAGCGTCCAGACGTCGCTAGCGCCACTGTTTGAGCGGAAGCGCAAGTACGCCGCCACGCACTCGCACGCTCAAGCGTTAAACGTGCACATTGCCAAATTGATCAGCCTGGAGATGCTGCCGTATAGGCTAGTGGAAACGGAGGCTTTCAAAAGCATGATGGCGGCGGCGGCCCCGCGCTACTCGGTTCCCAGTTGCCACTACTTTTCCCGATGTGCCGTCCCAGCCCTGCATGACCACGTCTCCCGCAACATTGTACGCGCCCTCACCAACGCGTTTACTGCCAAGGTCCACTTAACAACGGACACGTGGACAAGCACAGGCGGGCAGGGCCACTATATCTCCCTGACGGCACATTGGGTGAATTTAGTGGAGGCTGGGACCGAGTCAGAGCCTGGGACCGCTCACGTCCTACCCACCCCCAGAATTGCGGGCCCCAGCTCGGTGCTGGTATCTGCGGCGGTGTATGCTTCCTCCACTAAACCACCCTCCTCCTCCTCCTCCAATGCAACCTCTGTCTCGCAATCAAGATGTGTCAGCAGCAGCAGCACGTCGCCAGCAGTCGGTGTCGCGCGGCGTGGCAGCACAGCGGTGGGCAAGCGTCAGCAGGCCGTGCTGAAACTACTCAGCTTAGGAGAGAAGAGGCACACGGCCCACGAACTGCTGCAGGGTCTGACAGAGCAGACCGACCACTGGCTTTTGCCGCTGAGCCTCCAACCATGGTCGTGTGTGACAACAGCTGTAACCTGGTGGCAGCTCTGCAGCTTGGCAGCCTCACGCACGTGCCATGCCTGGCCCACGTCTTTAATTTGGTGGTTCAGCGCTTTCTGAAAAGCTACCCACACTTGTCATACCTGCTCGGAAAGGTGCGCCGGGTCAGCGCACATTTCCGCAACTCCAAGACGGACGCTGCCACCCTGCGGACCCTGCAACATCGGTTTAATCTGCCAGTGCACCGACTGCTGTGCGACGTGCCCACACGGTGGAACTCTACGCTCCACATGTTGGCCAGACTCTATGAGCAGCGTAGAGCTATAGTGGAATACGAACTCCAACATGGGCGGCATAGTGGGAGTCAGCCTCCTCAATTCTTTTCAGAAGAGTGGGCCTGGTTGGCAGCCAATTGCCAGGTCCTTGGAAACTTTGAGGAGTCTACCCAGATGGTGAGCGGGGATGCTGCAATCATTAGCGTCACCATTCCTCTGCTATGCCTCTTGTGAAGTTCCCTGCAAAGCATAAAGGCAGACGCTTTGCACTCGGAAACGGAGGAGAGGGAAGACAGTATGTCGCTGGATAGTCAGAGCACCCTCATGTCTATATCTCAGCGCGTTGAGGAGGAGGAGGAGGGGGAGGAGCATGAGGAGGAGGGGGAAGAGACAGCTTGGCCCACTGCTGAGGGTACCCATGCTGCTTGCCTGTCATCCTTTCAGCGTGTATGGCCTGAGGAGGAGGAGGAGGATCCTGAAAGTGATCTTCCGAGTGAGGACAGCCATGTGTTGCGTACAGGTACCCTGGCACACATGGCTGACTTCATGTTAGGATGCCTTTCTCGTGACCCTCGCGTTACACGCATTCTGGCCACTACGGATTACTGGGTGTACACACTGCTCGACCCACGGTATAAGGAGAACCTTTCCACTCTCATACCCGAAGAGGAAAGGGGTTCGAGAGTGATGCTATACCACAGGGCGCTGGTGGACAAACTGATGGTAAACTTCCCATCCGACAGCGCTAGTGGCCGAAGGCGCATTTCCGCGGCCCAGGTAGCAGGGGAGGTGCAGAGATCAGGCAGCATGTACAGCGCAGGCAGGGGAACATTATCCAAGGCCTTTGCCAGCTTTCTGGCTCCCCAGCAAGACTGTGTCACCGGTCCCCAGTCAAGGCTGAGTTGGCAGGAGCACTGTAAAAGGATGGTGAGGGAGTACGTAGCCGATCGCACGCCCGTCCTCGGTGACGCCTCTGCCCCCTACAACTACTGGGTGTCAAAGCTGGACACATGGCCTGAACTTGTGCTGTATGCCCTGGAGGTGCTTGCTTGTCCTGCGGCTAGCGTCTTATCAGAGAGGGTGTTTAGTGCGGCTGGGGGAATCATCACGGATAAGCGTACCCGCCTGTCAACCGACAGTGCCGACAGGCTTACACTCATCAAGATGAACAAAGCCTGGATTTCCCCAGACTTCTCTTCTCCACCAGCGGACAGCAGTGAAACCTAAGCAATACGTAGGCTGCACCCGCGGATGGAAGCATCGTTCTCTATCACCATCAAAAACGGGGACATTTTTGCTTCATCAATCTGTGTATAATATTCCTCCTCCTCCTCCTGCTCCTCCTCCTGAAACCTCACGTAATCACGCCGAACGGGCAAGGCTCAGTCATATAATATTTCTAAACAATTTTTATACGTTTCAATGTTCATTAAAGCGTTGAAACTTGCACCTGAACCAATTTTTATTTTAACTGGGCTGCCTCCAGGCCTAGTTACCAATTAAGCCACATTAACCAAAGTGATTAATGGGTTTCACCTGCCCTCTTGGTTGGGCATGGGCAATTTTTCTGCGGTACATTAGTACTGTTGGTACACCAATTTTTTGGGGCCCTCGCCTACAGTGTAATCCAATTAATTTTTTGCCCACCTGCATTACAGCTGACGTTACATCAGCTGTGCTGGGCACTGCAATGGGATATATTTATGTACCGCCGGTGGGTTCCAGGGAGCCACCCATGCTCTCGGTCCACACGGAGTTGTAACTACATGTGTCCACTTCTAAAGAACCCCAGTCTGACTGGGGCATGCAGTGTGGGCCGAAGCCCACCTGCATTAAACATGACATTACCTCAGCTGTGATGGGCACTGCAATGGGATTTATTTATGTACCGCCGGTGGCTTCCTGGCACCCACCCATGCTGTCGGTCCACACGGAGTTGTAACTACATGTGTCCACTTCTAAAGAACCCCAGTCTGACTGGGGCATGCAGTGTGGGCCGAAGCCCACCTGCATTAAACATGACATTACCTCAGCTGTGATGGGCAATGCAATGGGATATATTTATGTACCGCCGGTGGGTTCCAGGGAGCCACCCATGCTGTCGGTCCACACGGAGTTGTAACTACATGTGTCCACTTCTAAAGAACCCCAGTCTGACTGGGGCATGCAGTGTGGGCCGAAGCCCACCTGCATTAAACATGACATTACCTCAGCTATGATGGGCAATGCAATGGGATATATTTATGTACCGCCGGTGGGTTCCAGGGAGCCACCCATGCTGTCGGTCCACACGGAGTTGTAACTACATGTGTCCACTTCAAAAGAACCCCAGTCTAACTGGGGCATGCAGTGTGGGCCGAAGCCCACCTGCATTAAACATGACATTACCTCAGCTGTGATGGGCAATGCTATGGGATATATTTATGTGCCGCCGGTGGCTTCCTGGCACCCACCCATGCTGTCGGTCCACAGGGACTTCACAATAGGGAGTTGTACCTGCCTGTGTCTATGAATTAAAAAGCCCAGTCACGTTGGGGCATGCAGTGTGGGCCGAAGCCCACCTGCATTTAATCTGATGTTAGCTCTGCTGTCCAGGGCACTGCAATGGGATACATTTATGTACAGCCGGTGGGTTCCAGGGAGCCACCCATGCTGTGGGTGCACACAGAATTCCCATTGCGGAGTTGGGGATTCCCAGTTGTACCTGCCTGTGACTATTTATAAAAAAAACGCGGTCTGACTGGGGCATGTTCTTCTAAAAAATGTCTTACAGCGTCAGAATGCTCAGCATTTTTATTTTTGATATGTCTGACATGCTCAGTTGTTCGTGTTCTTAATTTTCGGATTGTGCATCCGACGTAACATTTCTCACAAGCTGTACATTTGATGACATATATTATATTGGTGGAGTTACAATTAATGTATTCTTTTATTGGGAATTCTTTTGTTTTGGAACTATTCTCAAAGGTGTTACATTGTTTTGCCACATGGCAGGTGCTACATCTGGTGTGTCCACATTTTGCAAATCCCTTAAAGGGTAACCATGTACCTTTATTTTCTGTTTGTTCTAACGAGAAAAAACTCGGGGACAGCATGTTCCCCAGATTCCTATTTTTTCTGGCTACAACCTTTATACCTTTATCTAGAATATCACTTTTATCTTGGCAGAGAACAGGAATATATTTCTTAAATATTGTTTTTATAGCATTAAATTCCCTACTGTAAGCAGTAGAGAAGACTAAAAAATCTGAATAATAATTCATCTCTGTCTATTTTACTAATATTTTTTGATACTTTTTGGAGATAATTTTTATTATATCCCCTTTCTGTGAGTCTATTGATAATTCCTTCTTCAGTTTCTTTATAATCTTTTTGTAGGGTACAAGCTCTGCGGGCTCGAATCATCTCACCAACCGGTATAGCTTATTTTTACATGGTTTGGATGTCCACTATCAGCGTGTAAGATAGTGTTGCCAGCTGTGGTTTTTCTATAGGACTTGAACTCTATTCTACCTGTCACATCATTGCCTTTTAGGACTAGATCTAAAAACGGAACCTCATCATACCTCCCTTCTCCTGTGAACCTTAATCCCATATCATTATTATTGATATATTGGAAGAATTCTTTGATTTTTTTTTACTATCCATTATGGAATCATTATTCCAAATTATCACTATGTCATCTATGTAACGTGCATACCACACCATGCGGCCCCCAAACGGATTATTATCACAAAAAATAAACAAAGACTCCCAATAACTCATAGTAAGATTTGCAATAGTGGGAGAAAAACGAGAGCCCATCGGGGCTCCCGATATCTGTAAAAAAATTCATTATTAAATGTGAAAAAATTATGCTTTAATAAAAAATCAACTGCCAATAAAATAAAATCTTTAAATTCCTTTGTATAATTACTGTAATTATTTAAATGATATTTGACAGATGTCAGTGCCGCATGGTGTGGTATGCACGAATACAGATCAATTACATCACACAAAACCCAGCTGTTATTATTGTTCCATGAAAATTCTCTCAACTGCTGCATGACAGATTTACCATCTTGCAAAAACCCAGGAACCCTTTTGACCAACGGTTGCAGGGACCGATCCACCCATGCGCTAAGACGTTCACAGGGTGAATCGATCCCTGCAACTATGGTCCGAAAGGGCGGGGGAAATACATTTTTGTGTAATTTGGGTAGCCCATGAAAAATAGCTAATGTAGGATTCTCTGGACACAGGAACACTGTCTCTTTTTCTTCTAAGACTCCTAATGTGAGTCCCATAAGTGGGTAAAAAATTGGCTCAATGATAGAAAGCAGAGGGTGGTAATAAAGGGTTCGTACTCTGATTGGACCACAGTCGCTAGCGGGGTGCCACAGGGTTCAGTATTAGGCCCCACTCTGTTCAACATATTTATCAATAACCTGATAGAGGGGCTGCACAGCAAAATATCAATATTTGCAGATGACACAAAATTATACAATATAATTAATGCAACGGAGGACAATGTACGGCTACAAACGGACCTGGATAAGATGGGGGCTTGGGCAGAAAAATGGCAAATGAAGTTCAATGTTGAAAAATGTAAGACTATGCACATGGGCAGGAGAAACGGATGTCACAAATATTCACTTACTGGAATACCACTAGGGAAAAGTCATATGGAAAAGGATCTGGGGGTATTAGTGGATAATAGACTAAACTGGAGTAACCAATGCCAGTCAGCTGCTGCAAAGGCAAATAAAGTCTTGGGGTGCATTAAAAGAGGTATAGGGGCGAAGGACGCAAACATTATCCTTCCATTATATAAGGCACTTGTCAGGCCTCACATGGAATACTGCATACAATTCTGGACACCGGTGCTCAGGAAAGATGTCACAGTGCTTGAGGGGGTTCAAAGAAGGGCAACTAAACTAATACATGGAATGACGGGACTGGAATACCCAGAGAGGCTGTCCAAATTGGGACTATTTACTCTAGAAAAAAGAAGGTTAAGAGGCGATCAAATAACCATGTATAAGTACATGAGGGGACAACACATGGATCTCTCCCGCGATCTGTTTACACCCAGGACCACGACGGTAACAAGAGGACATCTGCTACGATTAGAGGAAAGTAGGTTTCATCACCAACACAGAAAGGGGTTCTTTACTGTAAGAGCAGTTAGACTGTGGAACTCTCTGCCGGAGGAAGTGGTGATGGCAAAATCCATAGAGGAGTTTAAAAGGGGACTTGATGTCTTTCTGGAGAAGAAGGATATTACAGGATATAAATATTAGGTTAAGTGTCAATCCTGGTATATAGGCAGGTAGGAACTATTAGGGGTTGATCCAGGGAACAGTCTGATTGCCATTAGGGAGTCGGAAAGGAATTTTTCCCCCAAAAGGGCTAATTGGCTTCTGGCCTTGGGGTTTTTTGCCTTCCTCTGGATCAACACAGTTAGGATAGACAGGCTGGACTAGATGGACAATGTCTTCATTCGGCCTTACATACTATGTTACTATGTTACTATGTTACATATTCAAAAGGTCTTTCAACTTTTTTAAACAGTCCTGTGTCGGATCATTAGGTAATTTCCTATACATTTTTTCATTAGACAAGATGGAATTCATTTGTATTGCATAAAAATTTGCATCCATGACAGTGATGTTTCCACCCTTGTCTGATTTTCTAATCACCAAATTTTTGTTAGATGATAATTTTTTGAGTTCCCTCATTTCTTTAAAGGTCAAATTATTCTTCTTTGTGTCATGTCCATTTGTTTCTTCTTTTAATTTCTGTAATTCTTTCTCACAAATTAGTTGGAAATCGTCCATAAATTTTGATCTTGCCTCACGAGGGTAAAATTGCGTGTTGGGGATGTCAATTTTGATTTCATTTGTTTCGATTTTTTCTTCCGTGTTATGACTCTCTTGTTCCAATTCTGTAAGATTCAATAATCCCATTGTTTCGTTGAAAGTCTTGCCCTCAAAAATATTTTCAGTATTTGATATGATGTCATCTATTGTTTCTTGTGCTTCTTGTTTTTCTTTCAATAGAAAATGTCTTTTAACAGTTAAACACCTGATAAACTTGTTTATATTCATAAGTGTATCAAATATATTGAATTCCCTATCGGGGACAAAGCTCAGTCCCTTTTCCAATATTCTCAATTGACTGTTTGATATTATCAGATATTAACAGATAACGGGGAAAGAATGATGGCATTATTACCTAAAGTGTTTTTACTTAATATTTTTTTCTCCTGCTTGGGTACCTTCTTGTTTGAAAAAAAGGTTCATCATTTTTCCGACTAATTATTTTGCACTTAGAATTGAATAATCGAGTTGGGACCTATTAGCTTTTCCTATTTATGACATAATCAATGCTCGTGCCAAATTTCAAGTTTTTATGACATCGGGAAGTGAGAGAATTAGTTTCCGTACGTAAAATTTGGACGCTAATTCTTTTGCGCTTGAAATTGAATAATCGAGCTGGGACCCATTAGCTTTTCCTATTTATGACATAATCAATGCTCGTGCCAAATTTCAAGTATTAATGACATTGGGTAGTGAGAGAATTAGATTCCGTATACAAAATTTGGACGCTAATTCTTTTGCGCTTAGAATTTATTAATCGCGTTAGGACCTATTAGCTTTTCCTATTTAAGGCATAATCAATGCACATGCCAAATTGCAACTTTCTATGACATTGGGAAGTGAGAGAATTTGATTCTGTACCTAAAATTTGGACGCTAATTCTTTCGTGCTTAGAATTGAATAATTGAGTTGGGACCCTTTAACTTTTCCTATTTATTACATAATCAATGCTCGTGCCAAATTACATCGGGAAGTGAAAGAATTAGATTCCGTACGTAAAATTTGGACGCTAATTCTTTTGCGCTTTGAATTGAATAATCGAGTTGGGACCCATTAGCTTTTCCAATTTATGACATAATCAATGCTCGTGCCAAATTTCAAGTTTCTATGACATTGAGAAGTGAGAGAATTAGTGGCAATGATGGAAATCGAAAGATCTACGTGGGGGGGCTAACTGTTGACGACACTTGCACGTGCGCCATTTATCATAGGATATACTATGCCAGTAATCTTCCCAGGAGTGTACTCAACAACTTCCCAAAGTTTCATGGCGATTGGATGAATGGTGTAGTAGCGTATAAAGGACAAACAGACAGACAGACATGCATACATTCAATTTTATATATATATATATATATATATATAGATATATATATATATAGATATACCTTTTGATTTCTTAAATGTTTTGTGTACATTTATTAAAGTATGACCAATATATGAGAGTCTCTGTATAGAATCTGGCATTAATCCGGGGTGTGCATCTCCTTGATTTGTATTATATACCATTACTGATATTATATGGTATGGATGCTGCAAAGTGTAGCTGGCTCAGCGCTGTGTGAGTTGATTATCTTCTCTATGCAAACCAGTAATTGCACCGTATTTGCGAGACACTTTGTGATTTTGCGCATGTGCAATTATATGAACTGTCAGGTTTGCCTGATAACAACGTGATACCTGGCGCATCCCGCACATGCATTGTATGACAAGGTGGACACCGTATGATGCTGTACCTTCCTCATTATGTGAGGCATCTACTATATGTCACAATGCTCCATGACCACTTTGGTTTCCTTTTCAGGATATATAACACAGGTGTGTACTGTTTAGAGGAAACATCAGGCTCTTTTTTTCTGTGTCCATTGGTTTTCTTTTCTCGTGCTACTTGTACTTAAGGATGTATGTTGTATATGTTTATTAGCTTGAAAAAGGCTACATATTATGGCTGAAACGTTGCTTTTTATGGAATTAATATAGTAATTTTTTTTCTAAAAAAGAACTTCCTTATGCTGCCACTCATTACTATCATTTGTAATCCATGACCTCTTCACTACCAAACTCGTCAACCTACTCGCCCTCACCAAAACATTAATACAGCAATTCGATTCTACCTCCCCCGCTGCATTGTCCTATGATGGCCTGTGCTTTTCCCACACCCCAGATCAGATGACAGGCGCTGTGGAGGAGTACTTGTTTACCAATTTACACCTTCAAGGTTATTACCCCAGATCCCTCACTTTCTCATCATTTGAAGTATATGCCCTGTGACTTTTCTGTCCACTCCCCCTATGTGTCACAGTTATTTACCAGCCCCCAGAATCCATCCGCCTGTTATTGGACCATTTTACCACCTGCCTCCCCCACTTCCTATCTTGCGAATTCCCAACCCTCATGCTCAGTGATTTAAACATCCCCATTAACAACCCCATCTCCCATCTGCCTCCCAGCTCTTAATGCACATCTCTCTTTTCTTATGCGCAACCTGGCTTCTGAACAGTACAACATCACCCTCAGATGTGTCCTGGATGAAGTGGCACCGCCCATGACACGGGTTGTCCACTGCTGACCACGATAAGCTTTGCTTACACCCCAAACGTGCTTCATCCAGCAATGCCCCAGATGTCCTGAATGGCTGTGATGCAAATCCAAACAGCCTGCAAACTTCACTTCAAATCTTGCCCTCCACCATGCCAAAAAAGTTTATCACTTCCCTTGTCTCTTCATTATTCCAAAACTTCAAGTGACTTTGACACCTTCCACTCCCTCCTCAGCCCCAAAGAACAGACACCCATGACAGATCTCAGAGTTGGAGAGCTAGCCGCACATTGTAAATAAAAAACTTAAAACATCTGTGAAGAAATACCCAAACATTGCATGGCTAGCCCCGATCTCAGTCTCTTCAACACTGCATCACTCACTCACATCTACTCGAACCAATGACAGAGGAAGAAGTCTCCAGACTGCTTTCTGCTGCTCGCCCCACCTCTTGTGCTAGCAAACCTCTCCCCTCACACCTCCTTCGGTCCCTCTCCACGGCTGTCATTACCCAACCCACTACCATCTTCAACCCTTCCCTGTCCTCTGACATCTTCCTTTCCTCATTTAAACACTCCATCATATCCCCTCTACTAAAGAAACTGAAACTTGACCCGACTAACGCTGCCAATTACTGACCCATCTTTAACCTCCCCTTCATCTCCAAACTATTTGAACACCTGGTCTATTCCCACCTTACACACTTTCTCTCTGATAACTCACTTCTCAACCCCCTACAGTCCAGTTTCTGTCCCCTACACTCAACTGAAACCGCCCTCACTAAAGTATCAAATGACCTAATGATTGTCAAATCGAGTGGCAAATACTCCCTGTTAATCCTTCTTGACCTCTCCGCTGTGTTTAATCCTGTTGACAATAACCTACTCCTTGCTATGCTCCGCCTAAAGGACTCCACTCTCTCCTGGTATTCCTCCTCTCTCTCTGACCACTCATTCAGTGACTCCTTCACTGGCTCTACCTCCTCTCCTCTTCCTCTCACTGTTGAGGTCCCCTGCGGCTCAGTCTTTGACCCCCTTCTCTTTCTACCCAGACCCAATCGGACAAGCCATTTGCAGATTTGGCCTCCAATATCACTTCTACACTGACACATAGCTTTACACGTCTTCTTATCTCTGTACCTTTCCTCCAAAACATCTCTGACTGTCTGTCTGCTGTCTCAAACACCATGCCTTCCCTTTTTCTCAAACATAACCTCTCAAAAACATACCTTCTTGTTTTTCCACACTCTACCAGCTGACCATCCCCATCATCTCTATATCAGTATCTGGCACCACCATACCCCCCGAACGGCATGCCTGCTGCCTCAGAGAAGCATACCAACTCTCCTGATCTAGTTCCCCGCTCTCATAATTTCCTGCCCCCATACCTCCTGTACTACCACACCCCGTCCAAAATGTATTGAACACCAAATGTTATTTTGTCGTGATTAAGCTTCCTTATGCTTCTAAAGTGCTGCAGAATATACAAATAAAAAAATTATTATTATTAATTTCTTAATTGTGCCATTGCAATTGACTTCAGATTTAATTTTATTTAAAACAACCTACAAGACTTGAAAATGCTCTGACCCATACGGCTGCCTGCAGACGGGCGGAAATTCTGCGGCGGGATTTCCTGCAGAATTTCCACCCCTGGAAGCTGCCATAGGATTGCATTAACAAACGCAATCCTATGCAGACGGCCGTGATTTGACGGCGCAAAATCTCGCGTGGCAAACAAATTGCGGCATGCTCTATTTCTGTGCGGGGCTCGCTCCGCTCACCAGCTACCGGCACATGAAAGAGCCGGGGCCGTGGGAGCAGGTGAGTGTCACACTGCTCTCTGCAGACGCTCGGGTCGGGTCCCGCTGCAAGAATTCTCGCAGCCGGATCTGACCTGGCCGTCTGCAGGCGACCTAAGACATGCAGTTCTAGAGACCAATCATTTCAATCAACACAATTTGATACATGTCAAAATTACTTTTTTTTTTGGGGGGGGGGGGGAGGGGGGGTTGATTTTTTTTTGCCAATAATGTAACATTTCTCCAGCAGTGGATGCGCTGCTTGCTCCAGTGATAACAGCTGATCCGCTTCCATTTGATAACAGGTTACCTTCAAGAAACAAAGCTTTGAAGACTTACAGATGATGAACGGGGGCTAAATATTATCCTTTGATGTCTTATGTTGCTGTAATAGAAAGTAAGGGAACATTTCCAGCCAGTGTATTTGTGAGTGAACTCACAAATTTGCTAATCTGTACTTGCATTTCTTCTATGTTACTATTTTATATATTTTCAGTGGTTTCCTGTTTTCATTGTTTCAAGATATAAAATGGATAAAGAATTAACCAATGGCACATCTGAGCCCGTGTTCTACATCTTTGCTTTCTCAAAATCTGATAATGAAAGGATAATGATTCTAGCAGCAGTTTTGTTGATTTATCTTATTATTCTTTGTGGAAACCTTCCCATTATTTCATTGATATGTCTTGAGACCCGGCTACACACATCCATGTACTTCTTCCTGTGTAATCTGTCCACATTAGACATTTTGTATGTTTCCACAACTCTCCCTAAGTTGATCTATATATGTCACACTGGTGACCATCTTATGTCTCATCCCACTTGTTTAGCTCAATTGTATATGTATGTATGGTTTGCTACCACAGAGAGCTATTTGTTGACAGCCATGGCCATTGACCGCTATGTAGCAGTTTGCTTCCCTCTACATTACTCTCTCATTATGAGTAAATTGGTTTGTGTGCTGTTAGCATTTCCTGCATGGTTTATGGCTTCAGTGAATGCCTCCATTGTGACCTCTTTGTGTTATAAATTGAAATTCTTTTCAGTAGTAAAGGTCAGAAATTTCTTCTGTGATATTAAAGCCCTGCTTCTTGCTGCCATTAATGACACTATGCCTTTAAGGGCACATATTTTTGTAAGTATAGTGTATACTGGAGTTATCCCTGCATGCCTAATCTTTGCATCCTATGTGTGCATTATTAATTCTGTCTTAAAAATTAAGTCTTCGGTTGGAAGATGGAAGACTTTCTCAAGCTGTTCTTCGCATATAACAATTGTTGCTTTGTACTTTGGTCCCGCCATCTCCTTGTACATGACAGATTCTCTAGAACAAGATGTAGTTCTCACAGGGATCTATGTTACTTTGGTCCCGATGTTAAACCCTCTAGTATACAGCCTAAGGAATAAAGACATTAAGCAAGCCATAAGGAGAATAATATATAGGGAAAAAAACAAGCCTGTTATAACATATCAAGTGGAAGCATGTTGAGTTTAATGGCTGCATACTGGAATTAATTATTTTGTAAAGATAAAGTTGCATAATTAATAGAGATGAGCGAGCACCAAAATGCTCGGGTGCTCGTTACTCGGGACGAACTTTTCGCGATGCTCGAGGGTTCGTTTCGAGTAACGAACCCCATTGAAGTCAATGGGCGACCCGAGCATTTTTGTATATCGCATTGCCGATGCTCGCTAAGGTTTTCGTTTGTGAAAATCTGGGCAATTCAAGAAAGTGATGGGAACGACACAGCAACAGATAGGGCAGGCGGCTGTGATTGGCTGAAGGCACATGTGTTTCTGGAGGTGGGGATTTAAAGCCCTTCATAGAGAAAGCAATGCTCTGCCGTGGACCAGGAGGGAGCGACAGCCTGCAGCAGCGGCGCAGAACGCCAGGAGAAGTGAGTAATGATTTTTATTCTTTGCTCCACTGTATTTCCGGCGTATAAGGTGACAGTTGGGGGGTCGTCTTATACGCCCCGTCGCCTTATACGCCGGTATATATTTTTATTGTAACACATTTCTGGATGAATTGCAGGGAAGGGCTTATACATTTAACCCTTTCCAATCCATTTATTTTTTCTCACCCATTCTCCCCAGCTCCAAATAAATTGGAGCTGGGAGAATGGGTGAGAAAAAATACATTTTCCCTGCACCCTCCTGAACTGACAGAGTTCAGGAGGGTGCAGGGAGGGACCTGCTTACCTGACCGGCGTCTTGTGCATTCTCCTTCTGCCTCCCGGCTCGGCGATCATGTGACCGCTGGGGTCAGGTGACACCTGGCGGTCACATGATCGCCGGGTCGGGAGACAGAAGGAGAATGCACAAGACGCCGGTCAGGTAAGCAGGTCCTTGCACGGTGCAGGCTCCCGGCTCGGCGTTCATGTGACCGCCGGGGGTCAGGTAACACCGGCGGTCACATGATCGCCGGCCGGAATCTATGCATTGCATAGCGCTAATTGAGCGCTATGTAATGTGTAAAGCAGTGGGCAGAAAGGGTTAAAAACCCTTTCTGCCTTCTCCTCGGGGGTCCTCAATGAGGACCAGTGCAGGAGTGTATCTGCACCCGATGTGTCTGACGATCGGGTGCAGATCCACTCCTGCACTGCAGTGTCGGGCCTGCCCCGACATCGGAGCTGTGGAGGAAAATGATGATGTCGGGGCAGGCCCGACATTGGACTGGAAAGGGTTAAGCCCTTCCCGACAATTCATCCCGCGATCGCCGGCAGCCCATTGCTTTCAGTGGAACCTGCTGTATTGCCGGCTCCATTGAATTCAATGGGCAAACATCGTTCTTCTCTGCCACAGCTGTTACAGCTGTGGCAGAGAAGAATGATTTGTCTTCTATATGTTCTCAATGGGGTCGGCGCTGCTGCCGCCGGCCCCATTGAGCGCATATAGAGAAGGGCAGATTTTAATACTCGGGTGACACCTAATCTCGCCAGCCACTCACTGCAGGGGGGTGGTATAGGGCTTGAACGTTGCAGGGGGAAGTTGTAATGCCTTCCCTGTCTTTCTATTGGCCAGAAAAGCGCGCAAATTTCTCAGGGAAGAAAATGAAAGTAACCCGAACACCGCGTGGTACTCGTTACGAGTAACGAGCATCTCGAACACCCTAATACTCGAACAAGTATCAAGCTCGGACGAATTTGCTCGCTCATCTCTAATAATTAACCTTTTCTCGACATCTGCTGAACATGAATGGCACTGTTGAGAAGAACTTTACACAAAATGCCATACATGTACAGTGCTGGGAAGTAGTGGGCTCAGGAATGAGCCCACAATATTTTTAGTGAAAGATCATCTTAATATACAGCTAGGCTCTCTGTTCAGGGCCTGGTAGCAGAGATAACTTTATCCCGGCAATTTAACTCCTTACATGCCATAGTCATTGCTGACAGCAGTATCTAAGGGATTCGTAGAGGCTCCTTCTGTCAACCCATCAGCCCCCTACAATTACAGGGTGTCAATGTTTTTTATAGCAGTGGGGGGTCCTCTAGGTCAGCCACATACAATAGTCTATGGTGCCTTTTCCTTGACAGAGGCAGTGTCCAATATATTAAATGTAGTTGAGTAAAATGACATTTTATAATGCACATCATAAGTGTAGTCTAAATATATCACATGGTAAATTCTCTAAAAATAAAAAAGAGTTCTGTTATTTGCCAAGTTTACAACCTTCTGCTGTTTACAGGGAAAATAAATCAAATGCGAAAACTTTTACTCTCACAACAAATACACAATGATTTCTTCAATTTCACCAGAAAATGTCATTTTTAATGATCACTGCAGTCTTAGACAAAATCAGCTCTTAAATGAGCAGTCTTTAGTATTTAGTGGAGCACCCTTTTGATGTTACGACATGCTGCAAGTGTGATGCATAGCCAAAAACTAACTTCTAACAGCATTTCTGAGGAATATTAGCCGATTCCTAATGGGCAATGGACTCCAGGTTACTAATGCTCTTGGGTTTGCATGCTGCAACTGCCTCCTTCAAATCCCGTCAAAGATTTTCTGAGAGGTTCAAACCAGGCGACTGTGATCACCTCTCCAGAAATATCCAAGTGGAAGAGTGTCTCAAGTTGGGTACCAGAAGGCTCTGTCCTGGACCCAGTGTTGTTCAACAACTTTGTAAATGATCTACAGTAGAAAATTGAAAGGAAACTGATCAATTTTGCACTTTACACAATTCTAGGAGGGATGGCTAACACTAGAAACAAAGGGGGAAAGGATTAAAAAAGATTTGGACAAACTTGAACAGGGGGCAGCAACCAATAGAATTGTATTTGATAAGGAGAAATGCAAAATCCTACATCTGGGCAAGAAAACTTAAAAACAAACCACATAAGAGAAATTCTTTTAAGTAGCAGTATATGTGAAAAAGACTTGGATATACTAATGGATCACAGACTGACCATGAGTCATCAGTACGATGCAGTAGCAAAAAAAGCAAACACAATTCAGGGATGTATTAACATAGTAACATCGCATGTTAGGCCAAAAGGAGACCATGTCTATATAGTTCAGCCTGCCCCCCACCTCCCTTGTTGATTCAGAGGAATACAAGAAACCCCCAATGAGGCAGAAGCCAATTTAGCCCATGTGGGAGAGAAAATTCCTTCCCAACTCCATAATAATCTCTGGATCAACGTTGTGGATCTTCCTTTCTGACTCCAAGACCTGAATCAAAGCTGCTGGTTATTTAATGTCTATATCCTGTAATATTCAAGCGCTCTAGAAATGCATCTAGTCCCTTCTTATAGTCCCTTCTTAAACGTCTCAATTTTGTCAACACCACGACATCAGGCAGATAGTCCCACAGTCACAGTGCTCTTACAGTACAGAACCCCCTTCTGTGTTGCTGATGCAACCTTCTTTCCTCTAACAACAGAGGATGCCATCTTGTCACTGTCACAGTCCTGTGTATAAACAGATCATGGGAGAGATCCTTGAATTGTGCCCTATTGCATTAATACAAAGTTAATTGGTCACCCCTTAACCATCTTTTTTCCAGGATGAATAATCCCAATTTTAATAGCCTCTATAGGTATTCTAGTCCTCTCACTCTGTTTATTAATTTAGTTGCCCTTCTTTGAACCCCCTCAAGCACTGCAACATCTTTCCTGAGCACCGGTGTCCAGAACTGTACATAGTATTCCACGTGAGGCCTGAAAAGTGCCTAATATAGTGGAAGAATAATGTTTTTGCCCCGATACCTCTTTTGATGCGCCCAAAGACTTTATTTGCTTTTGCAGAGGCTGATTGGCATCAATTGCTCCGGTTATGCCTACTGTCAACTAATACCCCTAGGTCATTTTCCATATCACTTTTCCCTAGCAGTACCCCATTTAGTGTATATTGGTGACATTCATTTCTCCTGCTCTTGTGCATAACCTTACATTTAACATAATTCAACTTCATTTGCCATTTTTCTACCCAAGCTCCCAGCTTATCAAGGTCCATTTGCAGCCTTACATTGTCTTCCATTGTATCATCTGCAAATATTTTTATTTTACTGTGTAGTATTAATAAATATATTGTACAGAATGGGGCTTAATACTGAACTCTGTAGCATCCCACTAGCGATAGACTACAAACCATTTATTATCACCCTCTGTTTTCTATCTTTCAATTTTAATCTTTTTTAACCAGCTCTGCATCTCATGTGACATTTCTTTTTCCTTCATAAATACACTTGAAAAAGAACTATTTAATATACAGTTCAGGACTAGCCTCCCTGGTTCTCTTCCCTCTACCATTTCTAACTGTCATACCCTGCTTTCCCTAACCACCATCCACCCCTGCATTTATACCAGCAAGTGCCTACTCAGTGAGCAGCAAACTCCTTTTCATATAGTCAATAGATCTCAGTGTTGGCAGTCGATAATAGATCTCAGTGTTAGAGAGATAATTCCTTCTTTTTATTCCTCCCTTTTCTCCAGGCTGCAAAAGACATGGGAACAAATTATTCAATACCTGTCAACCATAACAGTACCCATGCTGGCATGCTGGCATCAGGATTACATGGTTCCAGGTTTAGATGGCTTACCTGTGGCGATATACAAAAATAATCTGGAAATTTATTGCTCCCACATTTATAGGAAGTATTTAATGAAGCTGCATGTAAAGGACAATCATGCACATCTATGAAAGAGGCTGTAATCACTATTATATCTAAACAGACAAAGGATCTACTACTTGTCGACTCCTATAGACCAATTTCCCTGGTAAATGCGGATGTTAAAATATTAGTGAAGGTGTTGGCAAATCACCTTTCCTGGATGATTTCAAATCTTATTCATCCTGAAATACTAGCAGATAAGTCAGGAGAGCAGATAATTTGTTTATTAGATGCAGCTAAGGCATTTTACAGCATAGAAAAGATATTCTTGTGGGAAATGATGGCTAGAATGGGATTTGGTACTACTTTTATGAGTTGGGTGCAACTGCTGTATGCTGATGTTAAAACTTGTGTGGGTGTAGATGGAGGTAATACAAGCACTACATAGGGGAACACAACAGAGTTGCCCCTCTCCATCTTATTACTTGGAATGGAAATTGAACCCTCGGCATGTAAAATCAGATCGTGATGTTATGGGAATAAATCATATTCCAGAAGATTTCACTAATCTGCTCCAAATTGGCTATAATGAGAAGTCTCATGCATGAATATATGTATTTGAGCTGACTGGTGTTATCCATCAGCCTCCAATACCCTTCTAATTTATTCAAAGCAATACAATCGCTTTTATGGACAAACGTTACATCACAAAATAGGAGTATACAAAGAGAGTTATTGTGCTCATACAGGATTGGCTAATACAATAATATGATAATTCACATGTTATTATAGTATCAAGAGTGAAAGAATTTGGGGGGGCGTGGCCTGGATGCAGGCAGAGTCAGACATGGAGTACTGAGCTCCGTTCTTTATCAGCCTTTTCAGCAACTTAAAAAGCATCCCCAGCTTCACAAGCTGCTCAAGAAACCTCTCGGAGGATCTCTAATCAACCCAGGCAAGTATGCCTAAAAGAAGAATCTCAAAAGCTCCTCTTACCAAGGTCTCCGATTTCTTCTCCTCCCGTGGCGCGAGACAGAAGGGACTGACATGCGGAGATGGCTCCCCTCACTTCACGAACCCAGGAGCGAGCGCTGACAGAGGACAAACCTCACCTGCTATATACCACAGCGGAGCTGCTTCTGCCGACGACCTGGAGGGACAGGAGAACGAGCTGTCAGATGTTCCCCTGCATGTCCATTACTGCTGCATCTAAAATGGCACCTGAATGCCCAGACTCTATCTCTGTCACCTCCCCCCTCTCAGCAAGCCCTGAAAAACAGAGACCTCGTCTCTCACCTTATGCAAACTCAGACCAGCAACGATTCCAACAGGAAGAAGATCCTATTAGCAATCTTCCTTTCTCAAGCCTCCCTGCCTCAGAAGATTTTATAAAAAAACATGATTTTAGCCCTTCGTGGTTTTCTGCAAAAAGATATAAAATCTCTCTCAAACGCTTTCAATCTCTCTATGCAAGACCTAGAAATGTGCACAGATCATATCGAAAACAAAATGGGAGAAGTTACACCCACAATAATCTAATAGATGCGCATTACACATTAGAGGATGAAGTGGAACAAATTAAAAACAAACTGACCGATTTGGAGGACAGAAGTAGACGTAACAACGTCAAATTCAGGGGCATACCTGCAAATGTCACCCAGGCTGATTTAACCCCTTAACGACCGGGCCATAGTGTTTTTACGTCCTGCAGCTGCAGGACGTGCATGGAGGGAGGTAGCGCCACTATCTCCTTCCATACAGCGCGGGCGTCAGCTGTTTATTACAGCTTACACCCGCGGGCAATAGCCGCGCTCGGCCGTTCGGCCGATCGTGGCTATTAACCCTTTAAATGCCGCCGTCAATTCTGACAGCGGCATTTAAATCCCCCGAACGCTGTTTGGGGGTCCCGCACGGCCCCCCCGCGGTGAGATCGGGGGAGCCGTGCATGTGTCATGGCAGCCGGGGCCTAATGAATGGCCCCAAGGCTGCCTTAGCAGACTGCCTATCAAGCTATCCACACAGGGTGGCTTGATAGACTGCCTGTAAAAAAGCAGTATGACGAAATGCTATAGCATTACGTCATACTGCAGGAGCGATCAAAGCATCGCATGTTAAAGTCCCCCAGGGGGACTTCAAAGTAAAGTTTAAAAAAGGTCAATAAAGTTTTTTAAATTGTAAAAAAAAAAAAAAGTTATAAAAGTTTAAATCACCCCCCTTTTGCCATATCAATTACTAAAAAATCTAAATCATAAAATAAAAATATGTATTTGGTATCGCCGCGTCCGTAAAAGTCCGATCTATCAAAGTAGTGCATTATTTTTCCTTCAAGGTGAACATCGTCCGAAAAAAAAATAAAGAATTCCAGAAATACACTTTTTTAGTTACCCTGTCTTCCAGAAAAAATGCAATAAAAAGCGATCAAAAAGTTGTATGTATTCCAAATTGATACTATCAGAAACTACAGGACATCCTGCAAAAATTGAGCCCTTGCACAACTACATCGACAGAAAAATAAAAAAGTTATTGCGCGCACAAAATGACCGAAGAAAATAATTGAAAAAAATTAAATATATATAAAAAAAAAAATACAAGTACTACAGCAAAAAAAAAACTATATAAGTTTGGTATCGTAGTAATCCTACTGACCCATAGAATAAAAATATCAGGTCGTTTTTGTTGCAGTTTGTGCGCTGTAGAAACAGGACGCACCGAAAGATGGTGGAATCTCGTTTTTTTTTCCATTTCTCTCCGCTAAGAATTTTTAAAAAGTTTTTCAGTACATTATATGGTACAATAAATAGTGCCAATGAAAAGTACAACTCGTCCTGCAAAAAACAACCCCTCATACAGCGACATCGATGGATAAATAAAGGAGCTACGATTTTTTAAAAGGGAGTAGGAAAAAACAAAAATGGAAAAAAGCAAAAAAGCCTGGTCACTAAGGGGTTAAAAAAAATTGTCTCGCAAAACTAATTACACAACTTCTTCCAAACTCCACAGAACAAGACGGCATACTGGACAGAGCTCACAGGTTAGCGAAACCAAGCTTTCTCCCAGATTCGGTCCCACGTGACGTGATCGCGAGAATTCATTTTTTTCCATATAAAAGAAGCTTTAATGTCGGCCTCGAGAGCCTCCAATCCCCTTCCGCTTCCATTTTCCAACATTACGCTTTTTACTGACCTCTCCCAAGCGACAATACAAGCTAGGAAAGCTTTCTCTCAAATTACCTCAGCTCTGAGAATCGCAAAAATACCGTATAAATGGAGCTTTCCAGTCAAACTTATTATCCACAAAAACAATGCATTTCAAATAATTTCTTCTCCAGAAGGTGGCACCAAAATTCTATCCAAATGGGATATTCCCCTGTCAGAAGCTTAACCTCCATCTAAATCTCAGTAACCACTAAAAAGCTTCAAATCACCGCACGCTACCTTCCACTCCTCCTGGAAGGAAATGGACTACTTCTAAAGACCCTTTTCTTTAGGTCTGTTTCATATGCTGGACTTCCGAAATTCTGGTCACAGGATAAAAGACTATTGCCTATGTGCCGAACTTTTCCCCCCAATGAACCAGGTTTCAAGACCTGCTATTCTGTTTTGTTTTTCTTGTTCTTATTTACAGGTCATTTACCAATCTTCCAGATTCTGCTCTGCAAGAAATTTACTCCTGATACTTTCCTCAAGAAGACCTGCTTCTGTTTCTGTGTTCTGTAAGTTTTACTATTTTTGTATCACGTTACTTCTGCTGCCTTGCTAATTCCACTCACAATGCAAATACCAAACACTTGCAATGTCAGTCAATATCTGCTCACTAAATGTCAAGGGACTTAACTTCTCCCCCCGCTCTGAAAGAATTTCTGGACTTAATATCAGACCACCATTGCTACGAGAAAATATATGCAAGAAACAATAACTCTTTCTCTAAATTCATGAACATGTGGAAATCTTGGCAGTATTTCGAGTTAAACTGTTCGTTTTAATTTTATTATAGTTCCAACAGCTATTCCATCCAAATATCCACCTTCAGTCAAGGATTCCAGAAATGCTTATGTGGAAACACGTTAAACTTTGTTCAATAACCTACATATATCTATTTGTAATTTACTGTTCGTAAAGTAGATTTTAGCTCTACTAGATTTCATATAACCGTTGAATACTATACTACATCATATAATGTAAACCACGTTTTCTTGTATGCTTTGAAAATTCTCAATAAAAAATATAAAAAAAAAAAAAAAGAGTGAAAGAATTTGGAGAAGGTATATTGTTATCTGTAAGGAAACAGCTTATCCAATCAGAATACACAACTGCTCTGTGAGAATCATGTGTGCAAGGGGCTAACACATACAAGGGTCTAACACATTCTGAACACATTTGTATATGAACACGTTCAACTGCTAACTATTTCCTATGAGGTTGATATAACAATATATATATGTGTGTGTGTATATATATATATATATATATATATATATATATATATATATATATATACACACACGTGTTTGCCTAGGCTGATTTAAGAAATACATTTTTAGTATTACTACAACAGTACCCAAATGTAGAGGAATTTCAGGGGGGTAATCCCGAGAAAGACATTGCACTATATGCAGATGATATTTTGTTATTTCTGGGAAATCATTAGAAATAGATATCAATACAATCAGGGAATATGGTTGCTACTCTGGCCTTGAAGTTAACTGAAATAAGTCCACAGCAATGCCATTAGATAGGCCGGATCTAAGAATTTACACAGAACATGCTCTGCTGATTTGCACACCTGCCTTTAAATACTTGAGGGTGAATATGTCAAGAAATATCTCGGTCCACACTAAATTAAATCTAGACCCGCTAGTGTGAAAATTTAAGCTGAAGCTGGAGGTATGGTGTAAACTCCCCTTGTCGGTGGTAGGGAGAGTTAAAGGGGTTGTCTCAAGGAAGCAGTGAAATTTTTTTTTTGCCCAGTCCCCCTAATTAAGCAAACATTACTAAGCCCCCCTGTAAATGACTTTTCTAGCTGGTTTGTACTTACAGTTCCAGCGTTTCAGCAACTTATAAAAAGTTTCCCCAAGATGGCCGCTGGCTCTTTTCCCGTCGCTTGCTGTAGCCCGACGTGCGCGCTCCCGAGACGCTACCAGCTGTGTCTCCCTTACAACCAGACACCCCGCAGCCGCCGACCGGACCCCTGGATTGAACGCGGCCGACCACGGCACACAGTCACCCACCGCCAGGCAGCAGGTAACCGGCGCAGCCCCCCCCCCCCCCCGGCACAGCGACAGCCCCCCCCGGCACAGCGACAGCCCCCCCTGGCACAGCGACAGACCCCCCGGCACAGCGACAGACCCCCCGGCACAGCGACAGCCCCCCCCCGGCACAGCGACAGCCCCCCCGGCACAGCGGCAGCCCCCCCGACACAGCGGCAGCCCCCCCCCCCCCCCTGGCACAGCGGCAGCCCCCCCGGCCCATCACTCACCTGGGCGGCAGGGCGGCAGGACGGCGGGACAGCTGGGCGGCTTCTCGGGACAGCTGGGCGGCTCTGCACCTTCCTCTAACAGAGGATGGTACAGAATGGCCGCTCCAGCGCGCTCCCGAGCAGTGACAGCTTGTCTGCGCATGCGCAGAAGAGCTGTAGCGGCGAGCACACTGAAGCGGCTCGTGCTGAAAGGAGAAGACCGGACTGCGCAAGCGCGTCTAAAAAAGCAAGCTGCCAGCGAATTTAGACGGAACCATGGAGACGAGGACGCTAGCAACGGAGCAGGTAAGTGAATAACTTCTGTATGGCTCATATTTAATGCACGATGTATATTACAAAGTGCATTAATATGGCCATACAGAAGTGTATACCCCCACTTGATTTCGCGAGACAACCCCTTTAAGGATTTTGATCACTGGAGAAATAGAGGTATAAGACGTGTTTCAGAAATATTGTCTGGTGAAGTCATTCGATCAGATGCAAACTAATCATGCTCTGTTACATGCACACTTTTATGAGTACCTAAAACTTTGGCATGCCTCTCAGGCAGAACTAGTCTCGACAGATATGAAGATAACTAATTTTTCACTGGCTAATACTATAGGCACATCCTCTTCATCAGACAGTAATATATCGCTGTCATATTCTCATTTACAGGACTCTTTAATATCACAGTTCATAGGCTGATCAGAGCTGTTAACCCTTTAAAATGCCGCTGTCAATTCTGACAGTGGCATTTTCCATATGGCCCCCCCCCCCTCCATGATGAGATCACAGGGAGCTCAGCAGATGTCATGGCAGCCGGGGGCCTTCTGAAATGCATCAGGGATGACTTAACAGAATGCCTATCAAGTAGAGATGAGCGAGCACCAAAATGCTCGGGTGCTCGTTGCTCGAGTCGAGCTTTCCACGATGCTCGAGAGTTCATTTCGAGTAACGAACCCCATTGAAGTCAATGGGCGACTCGAGCATTGTTGTATATGACCGATGCTCGCTAAGGTTTTCATTTGTGAAAATCTGCAAAACCTACGAAAGTGATGGAAACGCCACAGAAATGGATAGGGCAGGCAAGGGGCAACATGCAGGGCTGCATCTCTGGTTCCCAGGTCTCACTATTAAGCCACAATAGTGGCCAGAGTGCCCCCCCCCCCTAACAATTTTTACTTCGGACAAACCCTCATTAGCAAGGCACACCTTAGCTAAGCACCACACTACCTCCAACCAAACACAATCACTGCCTGCAGGACACACCGCTGCCTCTTCTCCTGGGTTACATGCTGCCCAATCCCCCCGCACAACCCTGCGTCCGCAGCGCACACAAAAGTGTGCTTGCACAGCCCTCAGCTGCCCTCATGCAACACGCTGGCCTCATAGCCACACCACCTTCATGTCTATTTATAAGTGCGTCTGCCATGAGGAGGAACCGGAGGCACACACTGCAGAGGGGTGGCAGGGCCAGGCAGCGACCCTCTTTGAAAGTGTGGGTGATAGCCCACAATGCTGTTGAGAATTGATAATAGATTGACGTTCCATCTTCATTCCAATCTTTTGCCACCTCCGTCAGGAGCTGCAAACGTGGGCATAAAGAGGACTCAGCTGCCAGCCCAGCACTTCTACACATCTCCACAATGCAGCAATACTCGGTGTGGGAAGTATGTGAGCGGGCCCTGGGTCAGCCTTTGTCCCAGCAAACACCTTGTGTGGCCCAAGGTGCTGCGAGTGACATTGCAATGGGGACTTCATGTGTCCACACACTACTCATTCTGTTTGGGTGTCGGATACCTCATCGACAACGCAAGGGGTAAACCATCTGCACTCTGCACCCTACCCAAGCCTGTCAGTGTTTTGGGGACAGACAGGTAAAACTCCGCTATGGCAAGTCTGTGCGCACCCGCAGCATGGGTGGCTAGGAGGTACACACAGACGGTACAGAAAGAAATCCCATTGCAGTCCCCCGGATAGCTGAGGTTACGTGAGAGGAAATACATGTTGGCTGCGGCCCACACGCCATGCCCTAGTCAGTCTGGTTTTTTTTTAAAGTGCCAGGCAGGTACAACTCGGCTATGGCAAGTCTGTGTGCACCCGCAGCATGGGTTGCTAGCAGGAACACACAGACGGTACAGAAAGAAATCCCATTGCAGTGCCCCGGATAGCTGAGGTTACGTGAAAGGGAATACATGTTGGCTGCAGCCCACACGCCATGCCCTAGTCAGTCTGGGTTTTTGGGGGGGCCAGATAGGTAGAACACTGCGATGGGAAGACTTAGTGCACCAATAGTATACACAGACCCCTGTAATATTCCTGTAGCAAAGGTATAAGCTGAACCCAGTAACATTTCTGCAGTAACAGTATAGACAGACCCCAGTAACATTTCATTAGCAGAAGTATAGGCAGACCTCTGTAACATTTACGTGCCAGAAGTATAGGCAGACCCCAGTAACATTTTAGTAGCAAAAGTATACGCAGACCCCGTGGTAACATTTGTGTAGCAGCAGTATATGCAGACCCCTGTAGCATTTCAGTAGCAGCAGTATAGGCAGAGCCCAGTATTTGTAACATTTCAGTAGTAACAGTATAGACAGACCGCAGTAACATTTCTGAAGTAACAGTATAGACAGAGCCAAGTAGCTTATCTGTAGTAACAGTATAGGCAGACCCCAGTAACATTTATGTAGCAGCAGTATAGGCAGACCCCTGTAACATTTACGTGGCAGCAGTATAGGCAGACCCCTGTAACATTTCTGTAGTAATACTATAGACAGATCCCAGTAACATTTCTGTAGCAGAAGTATAGGCAGACCCCAGTAACATCCTTGTGGCAGCAGTATAGGCAAACCCCTGTAAAATTTACGTGGCAGAAGTATACGCAGACCCCAGTAACATGCTTGTGGCAGCAGTATGGGCAAACCCCTGTAAAATTTAAGTGACAGTAGTAAAGGCAGACCCAAGTAACATCCTTGTGGCAGCAGTATAGGCAAACCCCTGTAAAATTTACGTGGCAGAAGAATTCGCAGACCCCGGTAACATCCTTGTTTCAGCAGTATAGGCAGACCCCTGTAACATTTACCTGGCAGCAGTACAGGCAGACCCCTCTAACATTTAAGTGGTAGCAGTATACGCAGACCCCTGTAACATTTATGTAGCAGCAGTATTGGCAGACCCCTGTAACATTTCAGTGGCAGCGGTATACGCAGACCCCAGTAACATTTCAGTAGCAGCAGTACAGGCAGAGCCCAGTATTTGTAACATTTTAGTAGTAACAGTATAGACAGACCCCAGTAACATTTCTGTTGTAACAGTATAGACAAAGCCGAGTAACATTTCTATAGTAACAGTGTAGGCAGACCCCAGTAACGTTTCTGTAGCAGCAGTATAGGCAGACCCCTGTAACATTTCTGTAGCAGCAGTATAAGCAGACCGCTGCAACATTAATGTATCAGAAGCATATGCAGACCCCTGTAACTTTTTTGTAGCAGCAGTAAGGCAGACCCCTGTAACATTTCTGTAGCAGCAGTATAAGCAGACCCCTGAAACATTAATGTAGCAGAAGCATATGCAGACCCCTGTAACATTTCTGTAGTAGAAGAATAGGCAGACCCCAGTACCATTTTTGTAGCAGAAGTATACACAGACCCCCTGTAACATTTAAGTGGCAGCAGTATAGGCAGACCCCAGTAACATTGTTGTAGCAGAAGTATAGGCAGATCCCTGTAACATTTAAGTCGCAGCAGTATAGGGAGACCCAAGTAACATTTATGGAGCAGTGGTATAGGCAGACCCCAGTATCAGTTCTGTAGCAGCAGTATTACGCAGACCCCAGCACCATTTCTGTAGTAGAAGTATAAGCAGACCCCTGTAACATCTACGTGGCAGAAGTATAGGCAGACCCCAGTAACATTTTTGCAGCAGCAGTATAGGCAGACCCCCTGTAACATTTACGTGGCAGAAGTAAAGGCAGACCCCAGTAACATTCTTGTAGCAGCAGTATAGGCAGAGACCTGTAACATTTACATGGCAGAAGTCTAGGCAGACCCCAGTAAAATTTATGTAGCAGCAGTATAGGCAGACCCCAGTGTCAGTTCTGTAGTGTCAGTATAGGCAGACCCCTGCACCATTTCTGTAGTAGAAGTATAGGCAGACCCCTGTAACATTTATGTGGCAGAAGTATAGGCAGACCCCAGTAACATTCTTGTAGCAGCACTATAGGCAGACCCCTGTAACATTTACGTGGCAGAAGTCTAGGCAGACCCCAGTGTCAGTTCTGTAGTAGCAGTAAAGGCAGACCCCAGTGTCAGTTCTGTAGTAGCAGTATAGGCAGACCCCTGCACCATTTCTGTAGTAGAAGTATAGGCAGACCCCTGTAACATTTATGTGGCAGAAGTATAGGCAGACCCCAGTAACATTCTTGTAGCAGCACTATAGGCAGACCCCTGTAACATTTACGTGGCAGAAGTATAGGTAGACCTCAGTAACATTCTTGTAGCAGTAGTATAGGCAGACACCGGTAACATTTACGTGGCAGAAGTCTAGGCAGACCCCAGTAACATTCTTGTAGCAGCAGTATAGGCAGACCCCTGTAACATTTACGTGGCAAATGTATAGGCAGACCCCAGTAACATTTATGTAGCAGCAGTATAGGTAGACCCCAGTATCAGTTCTGTAGAAGCAGTATAGGCAGACCCCAGCACCATTTCTGTAGTAGAAGTATAGGCAGACCCCTGTAACATTTAAGTGGCAGCATTATGGGCAGACCCCTGTAACATTTATGGAGCAGCAGTATAAGCAGACCCCTGTAACATTTACGTGGCAGAAGTAAAGGCAGACCCCAGTAACATTCTTGTAGCAGCAGTATAGGCAGACACCTGTAACATTTATATGGCAGAAGTCTAGGCAGACCCCAGTAACATTTATGTAGTAGCAGTAAAGGCAGACCCCAGTGTCAGTTCTGTAGTAGCAGTATTGGCAGACCCCAGCACCATTTCTGTAGTAGAAGTATAGGCAGACCCCTGTAACATTTATGTGGCAGAAGTATAGGCAGACCCCAGTAACATTCTTGTAGCAGCACTACAGGCAGACCCCTGTAACATTTACGTGGCAGAAGTAAAGGCAGACCTCAGTAACATTCTTGTAGCAGGTAGTATAGGCAGACACCGGTAACATTTCCGTGGCAGAAGTCTAGGCAGACCCCAGTAACATTCTTGTAGCAGCAGTATAGGCAGACCCCTGTAACATTTACGTGGCAAATGTATAGGCAGACCCCAGTAACATTTATGTAGCAGCAGTATAGGTAGACCCCAGTATCAGTTCTGTAGAAGCAGTATAGGCAGACCCCAGCACTATTTCTGTAGTAGAAGTATAGGCAGACCTCTGTAACATTTAAGTGGCAGCATTATGGGCAGACCCCTGTAACATTTATGGAGCAGCAGTATAAGCAGACCCCTGTAACATTTACATGGCAGCAGTATAGGCAGACCCCAGTAACATTCTTGTAGCAGCAGTATAGGCAGACACCTGTAACATTTACGTGGCAGAAGTCTAGGCAGACCCCAGTAACATTCTTGTAGCAGAAGTGTGGGCAGACCCCTGTAACATTTATGGAGCAGCAGTATAAGCAGACCCCTGTAACATTTACGTGGCAGCAGTATAGGCAGACCCCAGTAACATTCTTGTAGCAGCAGTATAGGCAGACACCTGTAACATTTACGTGGCAGAAGTCTAGGCAGACCCCAGTAACATTCTTGTAGCAGAAGTGTGGGCAGACCCCTGTAACATTTATGTGGCAGAAGTTTAGGCAGACCGCTGTAACATTTTTGTAGCAGCAGTATAGGCAGACCCCTGTAACATTTACGTGGCAGAAGTATAGGCAGACCCCTGTAACATGTCAGTGGCAGAAGTATAGGGAGACCCCTGTAACAATCTTGTAGCAGAAGTATAGGCAGGAGACCCCAGTAAAATTTCTGCAGTAATAGTATAGGCCAACCTCTGAAACATTGGGGTACCATGAGTGTAGGTGAAGGCCGGAAAAATTAATTGGATAAAGAGTGTAGGCGTGGGCCCGAAAAATTAGTGTACCAAGAGTATAAGTGTACCTCCTGAAAAATTTATCAACCGAGAGGGCAGGTGAAACCCATAAATATTTTTTGAAAGATACAGCTCGCTGTTTCTAAATTTGTAACAGAAGCTGGAGGCAGCCCTGTGAAGAAAAATGGTTCATGTTAAAGTTTCAAAACTTTTGAAACTTTTAAAAATTGTAAAATCATGGGGGGGGGGGGGGGCGTGACCTGAATGCTGACTGAGCTATTCGCACTCCTCTGAGCTCTGCCAGCTCAATACCTTCCAAAGCAACATAAAAGCATTAAAAAGTGAGAGACTTCGCCTTCCCAGCACAGGCACCTACCAGAGGGACTGCAGAGATGTCCAAACGGAGGATTTCCAAGCCTCCCCCGCAGAAAGCCTCGGATTTCTTCATGACCCGCAGCACTGGCTGAGGTGAGACTGCAGCTGCTGACAGCCCCCCCCCCCCCCCCACCGCTCCTGATCTCTGCACGGAGGAGGAAGCTCCTAGCCCAGCGGCAGCTCCTGCCTTATTTGAAGAAGTTGCTATAGCTGATAACAAGGCAAGGGAGACCAACGGAAGCTTTGCAGCATGAAATCATTCACAGGCTCCTCAAAACCAGTGCCAGAGGAGGGTGAGTGATAAAATACCACCTCATGAATACAGTGGGGAGTTAGACAAGATGGCGCCCATAACTAATTTTCAGCGGGAGGTGAACCCTTCCTTTTTCTCTAGCCCTGAAAAACAACGGCCAAGAGTGGCCTCTCCATCCCCCTCAGCATCCAGCCTGCCCTTATCAGAAGATCTGATATCAATCCTCCCCACCTCCGACCAAACTGCCTCAGAACTTTTCATTAAAAACATAGTGGTTGCCCTGAGGAAATCAATGCAAAACGACTTCAACCTACTGTCGTCCTCCGTAAACGCATCTTTACAAGATCTAGGCGAACGTACAGATCATATGGAAAACAAAATGGAGGAGCTAACTACTTCTCACAACAACCTGATTGACTCTCATTATACCTTAGAAGATGAAGTTACTGCCATTAAAAACAAACTTGCGGATTTAGAAGACAGGAACAGGCGAAATGATATAAAATTCCGAGGCATACCAGAAAATATCAGCCAACCTTATCTGAAAAGTTTCCTCTCTCGACTCATATGTGCCATCCTTCCAAATACAGCAGAATCTGAGCGAATCATCGACAGGGCTCATAGGCTCCCCAAACCAAATTTTCTCCCTGCAGAAACTCCAAGAGATGTCATAGTGAGAGTCCATTTTTTTCATGTCAAAGAAGCTATGATGCAAGCTTCGCGAAAAATGGGCACTTTACCAGACCCATTCTCAAAAATCCAAATGTTCGCAGACCTCTCCCAAGCAACTATCCAAGCAAGGAAAGCTTTTGCTCCAATCACTTCCGCCCTACGCTCAAATAAAATCCTATACAAGTGGGGATTCCCAACAAAATTGCTAATTCACAAAGAGGGCTCTTTTCACGTAATTCCAACCCCCCAAGAAGGCAACAAAATTCTAACATCCCTATACCAACGGACACCCGCAACACTACAGCTGCAATATCAAGTAAAGTCCCCAATTCCTGGTCCCACAAACCGCATACCTGAATTGACTCTCAGAACTTTTGCCTCTAACCTGTAATTCTCCTCTCCATATAGTTGAGCATTCATGCTCAAGTCAAGTATAATGGAAGGAGATTGAATTCAGGCGAACTTTTGTCCGTTCCCCACAAATATGCAGGCAATAACTCCTGCCTTTAATTCTGTTTTGTATACCTGTTTTGTTTTCATATCTTATTCTCCTAGACATCAAGTTTCTACCACCACATCGCTTCTGCTCAAAGAATCTGATGTATCCACAGTAGTATGTACCTCTAATTGTTTAATTGTTATTGTTGATGCGGTCTTATTTCAACCTCAAGATTGTATTATCTACTTATCTAATATCCATAATGCTTACATTTTTATCTCAGAATGCAAGGGGCTTAAACTCACCCTTTAAGAGAGCGTCAATCTGGAAAGACGCCAGACAATCAGGCGCAGATGTAATTTGCATACAGGAGACTCATTTCTCCTCTACAGCATGCCCAAAATTTTCTAACAAAGACTACCCCCAAATATACATGTCCTGCGCCCCTAAAAAACAAGCAGGTGTCCTAATAGCCTTCAAAGCAAACACTAATTTATCTCTCAAAAATATTCTTACTGATCCCAAGTGTAGATTCATTATCGTGACTGGTAACATAGACCAATGTCCCATCACTCTGGCTAATATATACGCCCCTAACAACTCTCAAATTTCCTTTCTAAACAAAGTTATAAAAAAAATCAAAAAACTACAAATGGGTAAACTGATAATATGCGGGGACTTTAACATGATCCCAGACAGAGAACAAGACTCAACGAATAGGCTCAGATCCTCGCCCACATTAGCTCCCTGGCTCCACAAAGAAGCTTTATACGACTCATTTAGATGGCTAAATTCCTCGTCCAGGGAATTTACCTATTTTTCCCCACGACACAAATCATTTTCCCGTATCGACCTGTTTTTAATAGACAGATGGACCCTCCCATTGGTCACCTCCTCAGAAATTGGAACGGCAACATGGTCAGACCACTCTCCAATACTAATGAAAATAGAACTTGGCCATCCCAAAATAAATACAAGGATTTGGCGCATCAACATTCCCTTAATCAATTCCCCAAAAAACAAGACTGTAATTACTAAGGCTCTGGAGGAGTATTTCAATTTAAATGCCAGTCCAGAGATTAGCCCTTACACCCTTTGGAACGCTCATAAAGTGGTTATCAGAGGCATTTTGATCAAACTAAATTCTCAGCACAAAAGAAATAAGCAAAAACAAACAGACGAGCTCCTAAAGCAAATCCACAGCATCAAAATGAAAATTCAAAAAAATCCTCTAAACACAGATCAAACGGAACTGAACACTCTTAGAAGAAAACTAAGAGCGATTCTAATAGAAGAACATAACAAAAACTACCACTTCATGAAAGCTAACTACTACTCCTCTTACAATAAGCCATCCAAACTGATGTCAAGTATAGCGAAACCGAGACCCATCAAAGCGAAAATCCCCTTCCTAATTAAATCAAACAACCCCAAAACCAAACTTACACATCCACAAGATATAGCAAATGAATTTAGTTCCTTTTATGCCAACTTATACAACCTAAAAGACGACACAGCAACATCCCAACCAAACTCTTCCATTATTAACGACTTTCTACAAAAAATGTCTCTCCCAAAAATAGATCCCTCATGCCACACCCTCGATGAACCGATCTCTATAAAAGAAGTTATCTCCACAATTAAATTACAAAAAAATTCCAAATCGCCTGGTCCTGATGGATTCACTAATGAATACTATAAAATCTTCGCACAGTCCCTATCCCCCCATCTTACTTCTATCTTCAATGAAGCCATGTCCACAGGGGCTATGCCCTCTGAGATGCTTTAAGCCACTATTATTACAATCCCCAAACCCGGCAAGCCATTGGACACCCCAGCAAATTTCAGGCCAATCTCACTTCTTAATTCCGACACAAAACTCTTCTTCAAAATTTTAGCATCAAGACTACTTTAAATACTACCAAATTTTATACATAGTGACCAGGTGGGTTTCACCAAAGGAAGACAGTCATCCGACGGCACTAGGAGGGTTATTAACCTCCTGGCCGGTGTGGGGTCGAGTCGAGCGCCTTCTCTCCTCCTTGCCCTGGATGCAGAGAAGGCATTCGATAGACTCCACTGGGGCTTTGCTTTCACCACCCTGGAAAAATTTGGTATTAGTAACAATTTTTTAAAAGCTATTAAGGCCCTATACTCCACCCCGTCCGCCAGAGTGTTAATAGACGGAGCCTTATCCAATCCCTTTTTGATAACCAACGGCTCGAGACAGGGTTGCCCTCTTTCCCCCTTGCTATTCATAATGGTAATCGAACCCATGGCTGAACTAATTAGAAGTTT